>NC_054475.1:161197504-162397504 GCF_017639515.1 Carcharodon carcharias | reverse complement strand
GCCTTGTACAACTGTAGCAAAATATCCCTAATTTTATACTCCATTCCCCTTGCAATAAATGCCAACATTCCATTTGCCTTCCTAATCACTTGCTGTATCTGCATACTAACATTTGAGATTCATGTACCAGGAAACCCAAATCCTTCTGTACCTCAGAGTTCTGCAATCTCTCTCCATTTAAATAACATGCTGCTTTTCTATTCTTCCTGCCAAAGTGAACAAGTTCACATTTTCCCACATTATACTGCACCTGCCAAAATTCTGCCCGCTCACTTAAGCTATCTTAGCTCTTTGCAGACTCCTTGTGTCCTCTTCACAACTTTCTTTCCTCCCTATCTTTGTGCTATTATGCAAATTTAGCAACCACACATTTAGTCCATTCATCCAAGTCATTGATATAAATTGTAAATAGTTGAGGTCCCAGCACTGATCCCTGGGGCACTCCATGCATCACATCTTGCCAACCCAAACATGAATGACTTATGCCCTATTCTCTGTTTTCTATTAGCTAAGTAATTCTCTATACTAATATATATCGCCCTACACCATGAGCTCTTACTTTGCATAGGAACCTTTGATGTGGCATCTTGTTAAATACCTCCTGGAAACAAATACCTCCTATGTAAAAAGCATCCACATGTTTCCTTTATCCATGTTGCTCATTGCTTCTTCAAAGAGCTCCAAGTAAATAGTCAAACATGGGTCAACATTGGGGGGATGTGCGGGAAATGGGTGCAGGCGGGCAGGTTCCCAATCGGCGCCGCCATTTTACGTGGGCGGGCCAATTAAGGCCCACCCAGCATGATGTCCGCCAGGAAGAGTTATGCGCTCCCTGTGCGGGCAGGGGTGGGGGGGGGGGAGGATTCCCTGATCCGGGAGTGCGGTCTTTTGCACATGTGCACAATATAGCGCACAGCACTCCCTGAGACAAAGTGCTGCATCAGGGAGATCGGCTCAGGTTTGCAACCCTAAATAATGATGAGAAAAATTTTTTGCTGCCCTGTCCCCTCTATGTGACACTGTCACATGAGTTGGGACATGTCCATAACTTTTATTTTAAAATATTCTGAAATTTTTAAGTACATCATGAAACCTCATCCCACCCATGGATGAGGTTCCGTGTTTTTTCAGAAGCCCGCCAGGGATCCCAGCTTGCCTGCTAACCTTAAGGTTGGACGGGCAGGTCCATTGATGATTTCAATTAATTTTTTAGTGGCCTTAATAGGCCGTTGACAGCTCGGCAGCTACACAGCCGACTCGGCTGCCCGCCCGTCAACATGAGAATGTGACATCGGGATGCCCACCTGATATCACCCCACATCATTTTACAAGTTGGCCAACGTACCCTGCCACCCACTCGCCAACCGGAAGATTCCGCCTATGATTCCCCTTCCACAAAACCATATTGATGCTGCCTGATTGCATTGAGATTTTCTAAGTGTCCCACTATAACTTCCTTAATAATAGATTCCAGTAACTTCTCTATGACAGATGGTAAGCTAACTGGCCTGTACTGTTCTGCTTTCTGTCTCCCTTCTTTCTTGAATAGAAGAATCACATTCACTATTTTCCAATCTGAAAGGACCTTTTCAGAATTTAGGGAATTTTGAAAAATTGAAATCAATTCATCTACTACCTCAACAGCCACTTCATTTAAGAACCTAGGGTGAAGCCCATCGGGACATGGGGACTTGACAGGTTTTGTTTCTGAAGATTTGCTTTGTACTCTTTCCCTGTTGATTGTAATTGTTTTATTTCCTCCCTCACTTTCACCTCCTCATTCACAATTATTTCTGGAATGTTATTTGTATCCTCCATAGTGAAGGCAGATGCAAGATATCTGTTCAATTCAATGTTATTTCCTTATTTTCCATTATTAATTCGTCAGTATCACACTCCAGAGAACCAATGTTCACTTTACTTACTCTTTTCCTTTTTAAATACCTGGAAATACTCTTGCTTTCTGTTTTTTTATATATTTTTAACTTGCTTTCTCTCATATTCTAATTTCTTCCTCCTTCTTAATCTTTTAGTCATTCTTTGCTGTTCTTAACATTTTGTCTAATCTCCTAGCCTTTTTAAAAATTTGTTCCTGGGACGTGGCTAGACCAGCATTTATTGCCCATCCTTAATTGACCTTGTTCAGAAGGCATTTTTAGCGTCAACCACATAGGGTCTATCTTCTCAGAATTATATGCTTTTTCTTTCAATTTCATACTATCTTTGACTTCTTTAGTTAGCCACAGATGGTGTGGCCTTTCCTTAGAGTTTTTACTATCTCACTGGAATGTTTCATTTCTGAGTATTCAGAAATACCGCCTTAAACATCTGCCAATGCATCTCTATTGACCTGTCCCTTAACCTAATTTTCCATTCATTTTAGCCAGATCTGTCTTCATGCCCTCATAGTTGCCCTTATTTAAGTTTAAAACACTAGTCTTAGATCCACTCCTCTCCCCCACCAAAACTGAATGTGAAATTCAATCATATTATGATCACTGCTACTTAGGGGCACCTTCACTATGGGGTCATTAATTGACCCTGTCTCATTGCACATTACCAGATCTAGTATAGCCTGTTCTCTGGTTGTTACCAGAATGCGCTACTCCAGGAAGCTGTCCCATAAACACACTATGAACTCACCATCCAGGCTACCTTTGCCAATCTGATTCATCCAATATATATGCAGATTAAAATCACCCATGATTGTCACTATATCTTTCTCACACACTCTCAATATTTATTCTTGCATACCCTTTCCTACATTGTGTTTACTGTTATGGAGCCCATAAACCACTCTCACAAGTGACTTCTTACCTTTATTCAAACTGATTCTACATCTTGATCTCCAGAACTAAGGTCCTCTCTCTCTATTATAGCAATGTCATCCTTAATTAACAGAGCTACCCCTCCACCTTTTCCCTAGCTTCCTGTCCTTCTTAAATGCCATGTACCCTTGAATATTCAGGTCCCAGTCTTTGTCACCCTGTAGCTATGTCTCTGCATGGGCTATCAGATTATACATATATATTTCCATCTGCGAAGTCAATTCATCCATTTTTTTATTCATTCAAGGGACGTGGGCTTCACTGGCTAGGCCAGTATTTATTGCCATCCCTAATTGCCCTTGAAAAGGCAGTGGTGAGCTGCCTTCTTGAACTGCTGCAGTCCATGTGGTGTAGGTACACCCACAGTGCTGTTAGGGAAGAAGTTCTAGGATTTTGACCCAGTAGCAGTGAAGAAATGCTATTATGTTATGAATGTGATATGCAGTTAGATACAGAGCCTTTAGTTTTGCCTTTTTATTACTTTTGTCACCTTTAACCTTGAACTTTTAGGTGTCTCTTTCTCTTCCTGCCATGCGCTGATCATCATTTTCCTTTTTGTAACCTTGCTTTCTTCCCTTGTCTTCTCTATATAATTTATCACATCTTCCCAAACTTGACCTCTCGTCCACAGTATTTTTTTAAAACTATCTCTACTGCCCTAGTTATATGACTCACCAGAACACTCATCCCAGCACATTTCAGGTGAAGATTATCCCAATGGTAGAGCTCTCACTTTGCCCAGTATTGGTGCCAGTTAATCAAAACCCATTTCTCTCAGACCAAACTTTGACCCACGCATTTAACTCTCTAATCTGAGTTATGCTACCCAGATTTGCTTGTGGTTCAAGTATTAATCTAGAGATTATTACCTTTGAGATTCTGCTTTTTAATTTCAGCCCCAGCTGCTCATACTCCCTAAGAAGAACCTCTTTCCTAGTTCCTGCCATGTGGTTGGTACCTATGTGAACCATGACCACTGGCTCCTCCCCCACCCCACTACAAGCTCCTCTCCAAGCTAGAGCAGATGTCCCAACCCCTGGCATTGGGCAGGCAACACAGACACCAGCACTCCCGCTCTGGGCTGCAGAGAATTGTGTCTATCCCCCTGATTATACTGTCCCAACCTACCACAACATTCCTATTAACTCCACCCACTTGAATGGCTTCCTGTACCATGGTGTTGTGGTCAGTTCACTCACCCACCCTGCAGCCTTCGCTTTCAGTAACACAGGCTGCAAGAACTTTGAACCTGTTGGACAATTGCAAAGGCTGAAGCTTCTCCTCTTCTGCCTTCTGGGTCCCCATACCTGGTTCACTCGCAATCACACCCTCCTGTCCTTGACCACTGACCAAATCAGAAGACCCTATCCTAAGGGGTTTGACTGCCATGTGACATATCAAAAGAGCAGTAAAACATCCGAAGACACTTCACAAGAACATAGGCCAGGATTTTACATTCGGTGTGTGGAATTCGGGCCCGACACCCCGGAATGTAAAATGATGCACGATGATGTTGGGCGTGCGTCCCGATGTCATTGCGTTGTCTTGTGGCGTTTCATTTGGCCAGAGTCAGCTGCTTGCCTGCCTACCGATAATTAAAAGGTCCATTAAGGCCATTAGCAACCTAATTAACCTGAAATTTACAACCTAACATTTGGCAGGCAGGCAAAAAGGCCAAGCGGCCTTTACATTATTTAGAAAACCTCATCCACGAGCGGGATGAGGTTTCCTAAAGTTTTAACAAATTGAATAAAAACTTTTCCTTTGGAAAATAAAAGCACGTCTCATCTCATGCGACACAGTCATATGAGGGGACGTGTTTTATTAAATTTTTAATGTTTCGAATAATTCCTTCAAAAAGCGTTTCAATCTCCCTTAGGTAGCTCCGTGCCTCAGGGTGATTGAAGTGCTCTTTCGCGCACATATGTGAAAGAGCGCTGGACCCAACTCTCCCTCCTTCCCCCGCCCGCACAGGTGGCGCTCAGCGCCACCACTTGTGGTCCATGCTGGGTGAGCCATAATTGGCCCATCTGTGTGAAATTGCGGTGCCGAACTGATCGCGGCCGGCTCCATGACTACCCCCACTCACTCCTGCTGAGCCCACCGGACGCAGGAAACATTCAGGCCATAACATGTAACTTGTTGGGTTGAGAGGAATATCAGAGAAGTCAGAGATAAAGAAATAGAAGCACACGTTGATAGCGTGAGATGAAGTAAGGTAGACAGAGTCTCATGTGGGGTATAAACACTGGCATGGATGCATCAGGCTGAATGGCCTCTTCATGTGCTGCAATTTGTAAATTCCTCTCCGCTCTTTGGAAGCAATCAGTAACTGAGTTCTGAGATAACAGCGTCCATGTCCAAGATACAGCATCCTGCATCCCACCTATTTATTACACATGGATTGAAGCGTACAAAGATGATTAATCAAGATGTGCAGCACCATGTGTGACCGACTTTATATTTAAGAAAAATGTTGGATAAATTGGAAGGCTTAGCTTGATGGTTATTGAATCAACTTTAAGAGGTGACTCTGAGGTATTTTGGAGTTGTTGGTTAAACATTATTGCACTGATCATCAGAAGTTTATTTAATAAAAAAATGCATTGCAGAATGATAAATCACTGGGGTTTCTGGGGTTTTTTTCAACAAGCGATGGAAATAAAAGGCCAAAATTGGTGATTATAAGTGTTGGTAATTTATACTATTTTAAGTAAATTCTGACCAGATTTCACCCTTTCAGAATAATAGCCTAACTGTTTCTCCATTACAGGGTTAATGTAGACCTGAATAGATGAATGGGATCTCAGTTGTAGCATCTCTTTTAAAAGATAGAAAGAAATGAACTTTTTTAAAATTCATTCATGGAATGTGGGCATCGCTGGCTAGGCCAGCATTTATTGCCCAACCCTAATTGCCCTTGTTCAGAGGGCATTTAAGAGTCAACCACACTGCTGTGGGCCTGGAGTCACACGTAGGCCAGGCCAGGTAAGGACAGCAGATTTCCTTCCCTAAAGGACATTTGAGAACCAGAGAGATTTTTCATGACAATCAACGATGGTCATCATTAGACTTTTAATTCCAGATTTTTTACTGGATTT
This sequence comes from Carcharodon carcharias, assembly GCF_017639515.1. Classification (NCBI taxonomy): domain Eukaryota; kingdom Metazoa; phylum Chordata; class Chondrichthyes; order Lamniformes; family Lamnidae; genus Carcharodon; species Carcharodon carcharias. The sequence goes on along the minus strand of NC_054475.1, from coordinate 162,391,575 downwards.
AAATTTCACCATCAGCCTTGGTGGGATTCAAACCCAGGTCCCCAGAACATTACCCTGGGTCTCTGGCATGCTAGTCTAGTGATAATACCACTGTGCCACCTTCTCCCAAATGCATGGTGCATTATCACATCTGCATGTTATGCATATAGTGACAATTGTTACATAGACATATATGGCAGTCATTTACTCACCATAATTATGCAAAGAGATGGCTGACTAGTTAATCTATTTACGCTGGCATGTTGGTCCTGATACCCAATGGAATTCTATTCACTTCTTCAACTGCTATCGTGAAGAAAAAATGTCTTGCATTTGGTTATGAGGCTATGTCCTTTTATCTTTGAAAATATGACTTTTCACCTTTCAACTGACTGGGACGTTTGCAATTTGATAGGACAGACAGAGCAAACTGTTTTAAAAGGCAAGGCCACATTCCAAGGTGAAGGTGAGAAACCAACAAATCGCCCTCAGGGGAGTGTGAAGAGAGAGAGACATTTCCTATAAACCAGACACCAATCAAAACTCATAATCGTCTAAGGAAGAGACAGTAAGAATGCAAAGTACTGGATATTGAACCAATGGCAGACATACCAAAAAACCTCTTGGTGAACTATTTCAAGGCCAAGCTGCCAGCCACTAGAAAGAGATTGCAACTGACCAACTGAGGAGGTTGAATAGGGCGGTGTTAGTTCACCCCTTCTCACCTGGTCATAATAATTTATACAGTGCCTTTCACAACTTCAGGACATCCCAAAATTCCTTACAACCAATCAAGTTCCTTTGGAACTGTAGCCACTGTTGTAATATATGAAATGTGGCATCAATTTGAACACAGCAAGCTCCGACAAACAACAGTATGATAAATGACCAGATAATCTGCTTTTGTGATGTTGGTTGAGGGAAAAATATTGGCTCATGCAGGGAGAATTACCCTGCATTTCTTCAAAAGAGTGCCATGGAATCTTTTAGATCTAACTAAAGGAGCAGTTTAATGTCTCACCCCAAAATACAACACCTCCAACAGTGCAATACTCCCTCAGTACTGCATTTGAGTTTCAACCAAGACTTTGTGTTCATTGGGTCTACCACCTCAGACTCTAAAGCAAGAGTGCTAACCACTAAGTCATGGGACTTTGACATCTACTGACACCAGATGAACATGTACTTTGGTTTTTAACATCTCATTTGAAGGACACAACCTCAAACAATGCAGTGGCACTGCATTATAGTGTCAATTTAAATGATACGTTTCAGCCCACAACCTTCTGAGTCAGGAGCAATGACGCTACCAATATAGGCAAGACTGCAAAAAAACAAATTCATAAACTTGAGTAGCAATCATCGGGTATGATTTATATTTTATATTTTATATACGGAGCTCCATTTTACAATGGGTGCAATCTAATTTAACCTGCTTCCTGAAAAGGGTTCGTGGGATGTAAGTGTCACTGGCAAGGCCAGCATTTATTGCCCATTCCTGGTTGCCCTGAAGAGATAGTGGTAGGCCTTCTTTTTGAGACGTTACAGTCCATGTGATTTGTAGCAATTTAATACAAGTAAGTCGTTGCTCGGCCACTTCGGAGAGAAGTTAAGAGTTAACCATGTTGATGTGGAACTAAAGTCAGATATAAGGCCAGACCAGGTAAGGCTGGCAGATTTCCTTTGCTAAAGGACATTAGTGAACCAACTGGGCAATTACAGCCATCTGACAGTGGCGTGGTCACTTTTACTGATCCCAGATTTTTATTTCTAAAAGTTTTGGTTGATTTACCAGTGACATAAAGGGAAATGGAGATAATGTGGGAAAAGGGTATCGAAGTGGATGATCAGCCATGATCATATTGAATGATGGAGCAGGCTTGACGGGCTGAATGGCCTACTCCTGTTCCTATTTCAAATTCTCAAACTGCCACAAAGGGATTTGAACTCAAATCCCATGGATTACTAATCCTGACAATTTAACGTCCAGATTGCCATAGCAATGTCATTTAGTGCTCTCTTACTTATAATAGCAAATGTATTTCATTACAAAGGTTGTACTATTTAGCCTATAAAACTCATAGAATCTTACATAACAGGAGACTCTTTGACCCATTGTGCTTGTGTCAGCTCTTCACAAGAGTTATTCTATTTAGTCGCACACACCATCCTCTTTCTCCATAATCCTGCAAACCCAGAGGTCATTAGTATCGGATGTGTTGATTCTGTTCCTGGTTTTTATCATCACCATCAACCAATTGTATTCAATTTTTAGGTTTCAAAAATTCATCCATGTTTAAAAACGTTTTCTAGCTGTTCTGTTCTAAATTAAATTTTTCACTGCGTTCTGCAATTTCTGCTACCCAGCCTCAGATCTCCATTTCTGCTATTTCTGGCCTCTTGCACATCCTCAGTTTTAATTGCACCACCATTAGCAACTATGCTTTTTTATAAATTCCTTCCATGCTTTCCATCCCATTGTTTCATGGGACGTAAGGTGCCTCTGGCATGGCCAGTATTTGTTTCCCAGCCCTAATTGCCCTTAAACTGAGTGGCTTGCTGGGCCATTTCAGAGGGCAGCTAAGAGCCAACCCCATTGCTGTGGGTCTGGAGCTGCATCCTTACCAGACCAGGTAAAGACGGCAGATTTCCTTCCCTAAAGGACATTAGTGAAGCAGATGGGTTTTTACAACAATCGATGATAGTCCCATTACTGAGACTAGCTTTTTAATTCCAGGTTCATTAATTTAATTTGTTACAGCATAGCTGATGGTAAATGCTGAGCTGCTCAAATCCCAAAGGGAAACTTCACACAACTGCCACAACTGTTTTTGCAATTTGTATATTTTGAGATGCACGCCTTGAATTCAATAGTAATCAGACCACTGAGTCTTAATGGTGGCTTACAAAACTAAATTAAGCCTGCATGAATAGAAAAAAATATTTTAAGCTCTTACATTGGTCTACAAATTACCACTATGAAAACTTGTAAATCGCCTAATTAATCTAACTCCCAGTTACACCTCTGTTAAGGCAACAGTAAAGCACACAGATTTAAACAGACCCAGGCAAAGCACACACCCTGGACAGTCAAATTCAAAATGAGTTTTTCTCAGCTTTGGTTCCTTGTAGACAGCAGCTTAAGTCTTAGATGCTGGAAGCTTTTCACACTTGCATTGGGTCTTAAATTGCCTTCTTTCACACACAGCCTTCTCTCCTTTTATACATACATTCCCCTTTGAATGCAAATTCCCTTGCTTCGATATATCTTTTCAACTCTACTTTCCTAATAATAAAAACCTTTCATAGTACCAACTTTATCAGTAAGCTTTGGGAAAAATAAACACACTGTTTGTCTTAGCCTCTGTTGGCTAGGTGTAACACCTTGCCACCTCTTTGAAATTCACTACTCTAATTTATCTAAAAAAGCAAAAGTTCCCTTTACACCTCACATTCTAAAACTCCAGCCATGTCTACATATTTAACATTTCAAACCTAGCTTCTCTTCTTGATACATCAAAGCCTTGAGACCAGCTGTCTCTTATTCAATTAAGACCCATACACACACACACACACACCACTATTACTCTACAATAAATTCCAATGACATTGTGAAAATTATTATATCTTCCTGGCAAATTTAAATTCCACCAGCTGCCATGGTTGGATTTGAACTAATGCACCTAGAGCATTAGACTGCATTGCTGGGTTACTAGGCCAGTGATATTACCACTACACCACCAACTTCCCTAAATACTACTAAATCAAGGCTTTCAACTGCCAAATCTCTAAGCTCTGGAATTCCCTCCCTAAACCTCTCTGCTTCTCTCCCTTTCTCCCTTCCTTTAAGATATCCTTTAAAACCTACCACTTTGACCAAGTTTATGTCCTCTGTCCTTATGTGTCAAATTTTGTTTTGAGTGCGCTCCTGAGAAGCTACATTTTGCTACGTTTCCGGTACCACAGAAATGCAAGATGCTGTTGCTAAAAAGCTTTGCCTTTTAAGCTATTGCTTATCAGAGGATAGATATTTGTTGCTATAGATTTCTTAGAGATAAAGAGAATCATTTGTCAAGACACTCATGTTTCACAATGAGATGAGTGAAATGGGCACTTGACAGATGGTACCAATAACCCTGCAAAACATGTCCACGAAGACAGCTGAGAATCTGATTATTTTAATATAATGCTATTTTGCACACACTGTATGTTCAAATGGGAAGAATATAACACCCTCAAGAAATCAGCGGCTGCTATCATTAGTATCGTTTATTGAATCTGTCACTCATTCATAGGAATGGATAGAGGGAGCAGTGTAAGATTGGTGTAACTGGGTGAGGACATTGTAATAAGCATATTAGCATCAATGACACAGGATAAACCACCGGTAAATAGCATATTTTCTCACCTAAGCTTTGATGCAGTTTTGAAAAAGATAAGTGGGGATGTCAACCCAATTATTTAGCTCTTGCACCAAACATGTGTTGGTTTAGCGTATGCAGTTCTGAGGTGAATCCTATTCCCTATCTGTGATTATTCATCATTAAGCATTAGGCTATTTTTTCCAAAAGCTCCCCTCGGTCATTAATCTGATGAAATTAGAATTGTTTCCTTTCTTTCACTGCTTTACCACCTCACACCAGGATATTTGGAATTTACCAGGCCACACTTAATTGATCCAACAAATTAAATTGGTGCAGCACGAGAGCCTCTGTCTAATGAGATTATTACTCTATTTCCTCCTTAAGATGGAAAAGCAGTTTCTCCTCATCCTCCTTGCCTGCAGTACTGAATGCTGGCTCCCTGCTCTGGTTTCTGAATCTGTCACCCTGATGCACGTCACTGCGAATACCATCAAAAATTGAGCAGCACTCTAATTGAGTCATTGTGAGTTACAGTCAAAAGGAAGATGTCTGCACCTGCTACATCCTTTATTGCATGTCAAAGGCATTGCCTTTCTCTACAGAATTGAACATTGAGTCACTAGATAAATGATAGTCACCATTAACTCCAGCTTAATATGTTCTCTACCTATGCCTCATTCTGTTATACATCGACAACAGCTGCTCGTTTGAAGATGTGGTTATATATAAATGTATTTATTAGAAAGGGAAAAACAAGGTATTTTTGTCTGGTATCATTGGAGGTGACAATTAACACCATGGGCCACAGTTTGTGGGAGCTGTTTGCCCCATTAGTTTGACCTGTTAGTGCACATTTAGATATGAAAATGTTTCTTCCACAAAGTTGCTGGATTGGTGAGCTGATAGCACCTTAGTGAAGGCAACTGGGACCTTGGTGGACAATGGGAGCAGCAGCGTGTGCCCTTAATCAAGTTTTAAGGATTGTCTCAGCCATGGCTCAGTTAGTATCGCTCTTACTCTGAACCAGTAGGTTGTGGGTTTAACTCCCACTTCAGGATATGAGCTCAAAAATCAAAGCTGATACACATTGCAAGTATTGAGGGAGGGCCACACTGTCGGATGTGCTGTCCTTTGGCTGAGTTGTTAAACAAAGGCCCTAATTTCCCTCTCAAGTGGACATAAAAGATCCCATGGCACAATTTTGAAGACGAGTAGGGGAGTTATGACAACAGCAACACCTTACATTTATATAGTGCCTTTAACATAATAAAACAACCCAAGGTGCTTTGCAGTACTATGAAACAATATTTGACACTAAGCCACATAAGGAGATATTAGGTCAGGTGGCTAAAAGCTTGGTCTAAAAGGTAGCTTTGAAGGAGCATCCTAATGGAGGAAAGCAAGGTAGAGAGGTGGTGAAGTTGAGGGATGGAATTCCAGAGCTAAGTGCCTATGCAGTGTAGAGTAAAGGGTTAACTCTAACACTATTCTAGTCATAGCTATTTGAGCATGTGTGTAAGGAGTTATGTCACAATGATGTCGCTCAGAGAGAGATGAACGAGAAGAGCCTAAAGGGAGCAGAGGCTCTGCCCTGATGTTCTGTAATCTTATATTTAGTTAGCTTTGTAAATAAAAGCGTTTTTAAGGAAAGATCTTTGCCTCAGCCAGATCTCTTGCTAGAGTAAGATACCGGATATCTTCTGGTACATTGAGTATCTTACCCAACAATAACAGGGGCAGCTGAGGTAAGAACCATCAAAGATAGCACATGAAAATCGATAACAAAAACAAAAATACCTGGAAAAACTCAGCAGGTCTGGCAGCATCTGCGGAGAGGAACACAGTTAACGTTTCGAGTCCGAATGACCCTTCAACAGAACTAAGTGAAAATAGAAGATTTCACCTCTCTTCTATTTTCACTTAGTTCTGTTGAAGGATCATTCGGACTCGGAACGTTAACTGTGTTCCTCTCCGCCGATGCTGCCAGACCTGCTGAGTTTTTCCAGGTATTTTTTTTGTTTGTTTTGGATTTCCAGCATCCGCAGTTTTTTTGCTTTTATCTACATGAAAATTGATAATGTCCAAGAGGCCATATTTGGATGAGCACAGATATCTTGAAGGGTTATGGGACTAGAAGAGATTACATAGATAGGGAGGGGCAAGGCCACGGAGGTGTTTGCAGAAAAAGGATGTGAATTTTCAAATCGAGATGTTGGCTGACCAGTAGCCAGTGTAAGTCAGTGAGCACTGGAGTGATGGGTAAATGGGATTTGGTGTGAAATGGGACACCGGCAACATGAATGTTGGAAACCGGCCAGGAATGCATTGGAATAATTGAGTCAAGAGGTGGCGAAGGCGTGAACGAGGATTTCAGCAGCAGATAAGCTCAGGCAGTGGGGGAGTTGGGTAATGTTATGGAGATGGAAATAAATGGTCTTAGTGCAAAAATGTGGTCGGAAGAACATGCGGACCAGAATTTTTCCGTCGGCGAGCTGGGGGTGGGGCCCGCTCGCTGACACGAAAATGATGTGGGATGATGTTGGAAGGAACCCCCGACGTCATCTCCCCTCCCCCCCCCCCCCATTTAAATATTCAGGAAGACGGGCAGACAGCGAAATCAGCTGTCCACCCGCCGACCTGTCAATGGCCAATTGAGGCCATTGACAGGATAATTAAGCCAATTAAAGGCCCTGCCCATCCAACCTTAAGGCAGGTGGGCAGGCCAGGAGCCTCAGTGGGCTTCTGAAAAAAACATGAAACCTCATCCGCTGGCGGGATGAGGTTTCATGTCTGTTTTTAAAAACTTTAATAAAGTTTATGTGATATTTATTAACATGTCCCATCTCGTGTGACATTGTCACATGAGGGGAACATGTTAAAGATTTTTTAATTTTTCTATTTGTGAAGTTTAAAAAACTTTCAGCGCTCTCCCTGAGGCAGCACTTAGTCCCAGGGAGATGAGTGCACTCTGGCAGTTGGGGAATCCCTCCACCCCCCCACCCCCGCACACTTCCTATCGAGTGGCCCAATGAGTGGGCCTCAATTGGCCCACCCACTCAAAATGGCTGCGGGGCCCATTTTGGCGGCAGCAATCGGCTACCCGCCCGCCCATCAAGGGCAAAATTCTGCCCACAGGATCAAATATGATGCCAAAGTCGTGAACGGACTGCTTTGGATGCAGACTGTTACCAAGAGGAGGGATGGAGCCGGTAGTTAGGGAATGCGGTTTGCAGTAGCGATCAAAAACAACAACATCAATCTTCCCAATATTTCATTCGAGGAAATTTCAGCCCATCCAGGGCTGGATGTGAGCCTGATAATTTAGCAACAGTGGGGGAACTGAAAGAGGTGTTGGTCAGATAGAGCTGGGTGCCATCAGCCTACATGTGATAACTGACACTGTGCTTTGAAATTATGTTGCCGTGGAGCAGGAAAGGATGGGGAAAATGACAGATCCTTCATACGCACCAAAGGAGCAGGAACAGAAACCACTGGAAGCGAAATGCTGGCTACAATTAGATAGATAAGGATAGAACCAGGTGAGAGTTGTCTCACCCAGCTGGAAGATAGATAGTGGAGAGGCATTGGAGGAGGAGGAGGATGTGGTCAACCATGTCAAAGGCTGCAGACAGGTGGAAAGGGATGAAGAGGGAAAGTTTACCTTTGTCACAGTCACAAAAGGATATCATTTTTGACTTTGATAAGAGCGGCTATGGTACTATGACAGGGGCAGAACCCTGATTGGGGAGGGGCTGGTGTAATGGTATTGTTACTGGACTGGTAATCCAGGGACCCAGGGTAATGTTTGAATCCCACCACAGCAGATGGTGGAATTTGAATTCAATAAAAAAAAATCTGGAATTAATTAAAAGTCTAATGATGGCCATGAAACCATTGTTGATTTTCACAAAAACTCATCTGGTTCACTAATTTCCTTTAGGGAAGGAAATCTGCTGTCCTTACCTGGTCTGGCCTACATGTGACTCCAGACACACAGCAATGTGGTTGACTCTTAAAAAAAAATGCCCTCGGAACAAGGGCAATAAATGCTGGCCTAGCCAGTGATGCCCACATCCCATATACAAATAAGCAAAAAATTCAATTATGGAATAATGGGAAAGAGTGACTATTTGGGCGGTGACAACATATTCAAGGGGCGAGGAAAGCGAGATTGGAGATTGAGTGGTAGTTTGCAAGAATGGTGGGGCCTAGGGTTGCTTTTTTGAGGAGGGGGTGACTACTGCAGATTTAAAAGAGAGAGAAATGATCTGAAGAGAGAGAGAACAATTTACAATATCAGCCAACACGGGGACCAGGAGGGGTAGTTGGGTGGTTAGCAGTTTAGGGAAAATAGGGGTCAAGGGTGCAGGAGGTGTGCCTCATGGACAAGATGAATAAAGATGCGAGTTCAGGGCTAGGAAGTGGCGAGTTTCAAAGGAGCTTTGGCCTTGGAGCCTAACGGAAGGGAGGGACATGGCACAAGCAGCTGATCTTGTGCTCTTATACTTAGATAGAAGTCCGTGGGCTCCTTGCACTTATTGTTGGAGACAAGAGCGGAGAGGGCAGGGGAGAGGGGTTTAAGAAGACAATTTGCAGGAGGGAAAAGGAGTCAGGATTACCCCTCCTTTCCTGGCTAATACTTATCACTCAATCAACATAAAAAAAGCAGACTATCAGATCATCAAGTTGCTCCTTGTGGGAGCTTGCTGTGTCATGTTTCCAAAACTATAGTGATGACAAACCCTTCAAAAGATGTGAGTTCAGGGCTGTATGCTCTTTGGGACATCTGTTGGTTGTGATCAACGCTATATAAATACAAGCTGCCCTTTCTCTTTTGTTCTGGGAAATAAGCCCAGGAAGGACTGAGAAGGACTGAAATAATGTCAAATCAGGTACAGAACGAGAAATAAAGAGAGGGGAAGAAAGACTTGATAAAGGGAGGTTGAAAAAGAGACAGGTAAGAAATGTAAGTTATTTTTTAAATGTAAATATTGACATTTTTAAAATCGACTAAAAAAATTCACTATCTGGTAGGACGAGACTTCACATGCTCACTTTCTGGGTAAGAGAGGTTGATTGGCCATCAGTAATAACTATCGCATTATTAAAGTGGACTTACGCTGACTTAACTAGAATCGACTGCCTGTGGTGGTTTTAATGGGTATTAACGTATACTGGTAACCACTTTGTGAATCCTGATTCAAAGGTAATGATAAGTTATAGATCTTGTAATGGCAGTAGCAGATACTGCAATGATCCAGCAGCTTTTGGCAATTTGCAATTCTCAGGAAACCTCGTCCTTGAGCTGCGGTCGATTTGTGCATTAATGACACTGAAGCAGCGCCCAAGAACATTATTTTTTTCAGCAAAAATCTGGGCCGCTGAAGTGACCTTAAAGACTAATTGTTGAACAGTAATGTCGCAAGTACACTCTCACTGGACACCAAGGTGGAGTCATGGAAGTATGCCTATCATAGGGCTGAATATTATGAGCCACCCAGGGGCAGGTAAACAGCTGGGTGGACCCACAAACTAGGGCACCATGCCATTGGGGCATGCCTGCTGCTGGCCTGTCCACCCTGCCACCCCCACCCACCCAAACCCCCCCCACCCAACCCCCCGCCATGATTTTACAGGCAGCGGGGGCAAGGGATGATAGGTCAATACCAATTGATCCTCTTACGTGGGCATTTAATGCCCCATTAAGAGCCTCATCCCATCTCTGCTTAACAGGTGGTGGGAGATGCCAACGGCCAAAGTGCAGCCCCACACATTTAACCCTGCGCACTGTTGCTGGAAGGGGGGCGGGGTGCGGTGTGACTCCTTCCTGGGCCCCTCCATTAATCAGAGACGCCCCATAGTTTGGCTCCCTGCATCCACCCTGCCCTATCCGACATGCCTCCCCCCCCCCACAACCACCTCTCTGGGGCCTGCCAACTCAGCCCCGGCGATGTCCCGGGCTTACCTAGCTTTGGGGGCACCCATGATCCCTCTTCCTCCTAGGCCTCCTGCAATACCAGCAGTGGCCACCAATCCTGGTGTGGTGCAGAGCTGCTGGCAACCAATTGGCCAGCAATCTACAAGGTGGGACCTCCTCCGGGAGGCAGATGGAATTCCAGCCTCATACTAATTAAAGACCCGTTGCCCAAAAACTGAAAGTGGGGCGAGCCAACCAAATGGAGTCAGGCTCTCCCCATGTGTACAACAGGGTTTACGCACAATGCTTCAAAATGTCTACTCCATGTGACAACCCAGGCTTCCAGCTCTTTTCTACAGTTTGTTTACTTTCCTCAGGGTCCGCATCTAGGTTTAACCAATCAAGCACAGTGTGCATCAATATCAAACAGGCTCACAAGATCAAACACAGAACAAGTGAACACCACAGTAGCAAGTTCCACATTCTGGCACTCATTGGGTAATTAAGTTTTTCTTGAATTGCATATTAGATTTATTATACTTATAGACTGTACTTTGGTCTCCCCCACTGGTGGAAATAATTTCTCTGCATTGACCTGATCAAACCTTTACATAATTTTAAAGATCTTTCAGATAACCCTTCAGCCATCTCTTTCCTCAAGAAAAATAATCCCAGTTTATTCAGTCTTTCCTGATCGTTTTCACCTCTCAAATCTGGTATTATTCTCATGCTTTGCACATTCTTCAGTGCCTCCACATGAAGACCAGGATGTTCATCTCGTAGAACTGAGGTTCTATATAAGCTTAACATAACTTACTGCTCTCCTTTTGAAACCTCTCGAAATAAACCCCGGTGATTTGTTTGTGTTGTTTATTTGTATTGGGGTACCTTATTGCTACAGGGAGTCGGGGGAGAATTAGTTTGCCTCTGGCCAATACTGAACTTGGGAGTACTTGAAGATAATTTTCCAATGCTCGCATCTATTTTTTAAATTTATTCTCGGGATGTGGGCTACAGTTGCAAGGCCACATTTATTGCCCAGCCTTAATTGGCTTGTGAACATGGTGGCTTAACATGTGATTTCATGGCTATTTATCTCACTAACCCATTTCAGAGGGCAATTAGGGGTCAACTGCATCAGATGGAAGTGGAGTTACATGGGGAGGAGACATTAGTGAACCCGTTGAGTTTCTAGAACAATCCAGCATTCTAATTGAAAGAGAATAGACTCTCAGGCAATTGGCCAAAGAAGGATAGGGTGAGAAGAATTATTTTTATGCAATGCGTTATTATAATGTGGAATGCACTACCTGGAAGGGTGGGATATGCAGATTCAATTGTAACTTTCAAAGGGAATTGGAAAAACACCTGAAGGAGAGAGCAAAGCAGCAGTGGGATGAATTAAATAGCTCCAGGATCAATGGGATAAATTGCCTCCTTCTGTGCTGTATGATTCTATGGTCAGGATTTTCCACGCCTGCTGACATCAGGCATGTTCAGTGGTGTAAGTGGACAATATGGCAAGAAGGCCAAAAATCGGTTTCATAATGCCATGAAACCACTTTGCGATCGCCCACTCAGCTTGCTGAAGGCGGGTTGCGTTCCCCACCATCGGATTTTAGGAACTTCATTGTAGTCCGTCAGCATTTCATTATAAGTTCAGTCCGCCGGACTTGCCCCTGGATTATCTGCCCACGTCGGCGGGAAAACACGCTGGTGCAGAACACATCTTGACAACTGAGATGTGCAGAAGTCAGGGCCTTGCCCACATCGTGGGCATCCGAGGAGCAGAAGACGCTGGAGCCCGACAGCAATGGGATTCTGGAGGAATGCCCGTCGCCTGCTGGGTGGATGGTCATGGATGTAGTTCTGCTGGGAAGCAGCTCACGGAAGTTGGAAAGTCACCGTTGATGCTCACAACGGATGGTGGCCGAGGGGATGGGAGAGGAGGGTCTAGGATCGACTGGGAGAGGGAGAGGTGTCGGGGGGGTGAGTTTGGGAGGGAGGGAATGAAGGTGTTGGGGGGGTGAGGTTGTGGGGTGGGGGGAATGAAGATGTCAAGGGGAGTGAGGTTGGCGGGGAGGAAGTATTGGGGGGGAGGAGGAGGTAACGGGGGAGAAGGTGGCAACTGGGGAGGTAGGTGTAAGGGGGTGGAAGGTGTAAGGGAAGGAGTTCAGAGGGGTGAAGGAGTCCAGCGGGAGGCAGGCGTGCGGAGAGGGGAGGGCGTAAGAGTGGAGGAAGACGTCGGGAAAGAGGAAGGAGTAAAGCTGGAGGAAGAAGTGAGCGTGTCTGAGGGAGTAAGGAAGGGGGTGGGGCTAATTGGGGAGTGGAGCCTACAGGGTTGGAGGTCTAAGGTGGAGGAAAAGGGTTCCAGAGGGGAAGGGGTCAAGCAGGGGGAGGGTTTCCGGCGGGGGGAAGGGGTCCGCATAGGGGACGGGATTCCAGGCAGGAAGGCGGTCCAAAGTGGGGAAGGGGTTCCCGGGGAGGGAGGGGGGGGGGGGGGGGGGGGGGGGGAAGGGATCTGGAGGAGGGAAGGGGTCTGCAAGGGGTCATGCCCGGGTGAACGTGCAAGGGAGGGTCCATGGCTGCTTCCTGGGGAGTGACGCGGTATGAGGGAATGGTGGGAAAGATGGTAGGTCATGGAGAGGAGGAGGAAGGTGATGCCGGGGGTGGGGTCAACTCTGATGGGGGAAAGGAAATGGGTGACTGAGAGAGGGGAGAAGATGGGGGAACACACGAAAAACCGAATCCAGGCCATGCTGTCCAAATAAAAAGTGAAACAGGAGTCATGGTGGGCGAGATCAGGCGCTGCACGGGAGTGTGATCATTGGGCGGACGGAGATACAGCTCAGCTCAGATGGACAACCGAAAGTGAACCCCAGCAGGCAGCACTGAAAATGCTCAGGGTTTTGAGGTGAGTGTGAAACATGAAGGATCCATGTGTGTGGGAGAGAGCTTGCATGAGGCTCCAAAAGGCCCTGATACACGCACCGTTCTCCATCTGGAATCACTCGTTGTCTAGCTGCTCCCTGTGCAGCGACAGAGGACGAGGTTGAGGGGCTCACAGGCAAAGGGGACTCGGAGGGAGAGGAAAGCCTCTCAGATTCCTGAGTGGATGACCCAGGGGTGTCCAGCGGCCGCTTCTCTTCCCTTTGGGTGCCTGGAGGCCCCAGCCTGACTCTTTGAGGGGAAGGACACCCGGAGGGACATTGAGGTGCCCCATTTCCCTCTTGCGTTGCCACTGCAGGAACTCACCCACAGCTCCGGCGATGGAGCACAGGTCTGCACACATCTACATGCTCTGCTGGACCTATGGCGTCCACCAGCCTCCCCATGGAGACCTCCATACACATATATGTGAGCACCACTTCATCAGAGAGCAGGCAGATGCATTCTTCTGACTCGCGTGCCATCCTGTTGAGGGCTTCCAACAGCTCTGCGCGATGTTCCCATGCCTTCTTCTAACTCTCCAGGATGTGAAGGCCAAATCTAGAGGCTTGTCATCTGACTCAGACCTCACAGATGCCTGATCCCCAGCAGTTCTCCGAGTGCCAGGAGCTCGCATGAACCTGCCTCCTGCTGCTGCAGACACGTGTCCAAGCGGTGACCACCAGATTGTGAACCCGAGCGGGTGTTCGCTGCCAACCTCACCATCACTGCAGGCACAGTCCATGCCCTCAACAGTCAGTGTGATGGCACACTCATCAAAGTGAGTGAGGGGCCTAATGTGGACCACTCTACCCCTGGTCTTGGACCTCTTCCTGCTGATGTGAGCAGGCCTCTCCTGCATGAAAACAGTTGGAGAGAGTGTGACACATGACACTGCTTGGAATGATTGTGTGGTGAGTGGAGCCATGGACAGGGTGAGGATGCGAGCTCCAGAGGGTATGAGGCTGATGGAGATGTGAGGGTGTATGTGTGAGAGTTAGTGGTGTTGTCTCTTGAGGTGTGAGATCCCTGTGGATGTGTGATGGGTTTGTGAGTGTGTGAGATGAGAGTGATGAGAAGAGTGAATTACCCTGGCGGAACAGATGAGACCATTCATCCTATAGTGGCAATGGGTGGTTGTCTGCTTTTGCAGGACATTGGCACTGACCACCGCTGCCACCACCTCCCAAGCTGGATTAGTGAAGTTGCTGCACATCCTGCGGCCAGAAAAAAGATTGAAATCTAAAATACCAAGAAGTACTTGGCACACTAGAGTACATGCCTCTGTTATATGCTCAAATAACTCTTTGAATTAATCAATGCTAGCTAAGCAATAATTACTCATTCATTTCATTAATCCGAATCCTTTGCCGTTTTTTGAAATATAAGAGGTACTTGTGTTTCATATTACTTCTTATCTTGAAAGATTTTGAACCATTTTGCGCACGTAAGGGTTTTCCAAAATTACTCAGATGCAGTTTTATTTTAATTAATTTTCAGTGTTGACGAAGTTCATGCCTTTTGAAGATTACAGAAATTATGCTGTACCACTCTGGAAAAATACATCAGTGCTGAATGCTTGTCAAATATTGTATTAGCATATTCATGCTAACTACAGGAAACATTAAAATAGCACAGTTGGATGCAACCTTGAGCTAACCGATGTTTTAGAAAGAAATACTTAATAGTTCCAAGCAGCAAACATTTATCATAATTGAAATGCACTGATTGTAGCTGTGTAGCCAAATAATGAATGTGTAGCTTTTCAACCTAAACCTCTCTGCTATCTTTTTAATTGTAAAATCAGCCAATAACGGCTGCATACAATTTAATTTATCTGTATCCTAATTGTTTTGAGGAACTGTAAAAGAGCTGTGTCTGCTCCTGAATGACTCAGTGGATGCGTTTTCATGAAGTGGACAATGTTAAGTTCTTCATTATCCAAACTCATTTTGTTGGTGTGTTTGGAGGGTCGAATGCTGCAGCCTTTTTTGGGAGATTTCAGCATTCTTACTCGGATTAGTTTCCTGCTATTAAAAGAACTGTTGACAAACCTTGGAACAATTGCATACGAATGGAAGTTCCCTGTCAACAGGCATTCAGGCATCCTGCATCAAATAATGCTTGCAAGTTAATTAGTGACTGCTGGTAACATGGAAAATAAAAATGTACGGAACAAGAAACAACATACGGTCCTTCGAGTCGAGTCCCTTCACAGTTCTATCTAACCCTTTATGGGCTACCTCACATCTTAATCTCCTGAAAGTCCTTGATCTTGAACATGGACTCCAAATACCTATCCACATTCCCAATTAGCTATCTATGACATATGGAATCCTAGGCTTTATTCATAGAGGAATGGAGTGCAAAAGCAAGAAAGTCTTTCAAAATGTTTAGAAATACTGCTAAGGCCTCAGCTGGAGTATTGTCTTCAATTCTGGGCACCGCACTTTAGGAAGAATGCCAGGCTTTGGAGAGGGTGCAGAGATTTAATAGAGCAGCGCCATATCTGAGGAACTTCAGTTCTGCAGAGAGACTGGAGCAGCTGGGGTTGTTTTCCTTAGAGCAGAGAGGGTTAAGAGGAGATTTGACAGAGGTGTTCAAAATCAGGAGTGGTTTTGATAGCGTAAATAAGGACAAACTGTTTCCAATAGCAGATGTATTGGCAAGCAGAGGACACAGATTGAATATCATTGACAAAATAACAAGATGCAACAGGAGGATTTTTTTTTAATGCAGCGTATTGCTGTGATCTGGAATGCAACACACTGAAAGGATGGTAGCAAGAGATTCAATGGTGACTCGGGAAAGAAAATTGGATGTTACTTGAAAGGAAAGAATTTACAAGGTATGAGGAAAGGCAGGGGAATGGGATTAACTGGACAACTCTACCGATAAACAGTTGACAAAATGGGCAGAACGGCCTCAATCGGTGCCAT
This sequence comes from Carcharodon carcharias, assembly GCF_017639515.1. Classification (NCBI taxonomy): domain Eukaryota; kingdom Metazoa; phylum Chordata; class Chondrichthyes; order Lamniformes; family Lamnidae; genus Carcharodon; species Carcharodon carcharias. The sequence goes on along the minus strand of NC_054475.1, from coordinate 162,375,448 downwards.
ATTTTTCCTCGGGCCTGATTTTAACCTTTGGTGGGCGCGCCCGATCGGCGGGCCCAGGAGCAGTCAGGAAAGGGACCGCAGACCGCGATTGGTCCCTCGCCGCAGTTTCACAACGGCTGGCCAATTAAGGGCCAATCAGCATGAAACGCGAGCTGATATGTTCAGCGCTGCCAGGGCGGGGGGCCGGGAAGAGGGCGCGCGATGATGTCACCACAGGGTATGGGTGAGCGCGGCGAGAAAGCCTGCCCGAAGGCAGACGGTTCATCTAGGGAGCTGCAGACCTGAAAATCATCAAATAAAGCTGAAAAAGAATGTCCATGCATCACAATCAATCACCTGAAAATATAGCTGATAAAAATGCTGCCCGTAGATATCTACTTTTATTTTATCTCGTAGTGTTAATTTCACCCCGCCCTTGGATGAGGTTTGATGAAAAATGTAAAGGCCGCTTGGCCGATTTGCTTGCCGCCACCCATAAGACTGGGCGGGCCACAAAAAATCAGGGACGATTGCACCATTAATACTCTTGATTGCCCTCTCGATTGCCGGCGGACACGCTTCTGACTTTTGCACGGTACCGCCAAGCGAAGTATCGCGCAAGTGCGCCATGATGTCGGGACGTTTGCCTGACATCGTCTCGCGTGATTTTTACACCCGATCGGGTTGGGCACCCGCCCGCCCACAAGATGTAAACTTCTGCCCTCGGATTCCATGGGCTGAATTTTCCTGGCCCATTGGCAACACTAGGAGGTGGGGGGCGGGGGGGGGTGTAATAGGACAGGGAACGTGTCAGGAGTTGAGCTCAATGTCTTCCTGTAGCCCTGGCATTTTACCAGTGTGTTGTCGGGTAGCTGAGTTGTACCATTAACGATAGCATTGATCAGCAGCCACTTCTTGGGTGGAAACTTAAAGTTTATTTACAATGTACTCAGCAGCAACGACACATGTGCTTTCAACTCCAACTCTACACTGTCTGCTGAGGCAGCCCACACTACTCTCCCATTGGTTACTACAGGTCATTTGATCTCTCCTAACAAGTATCTTTTTTTAATATATGCTCATGGGATATGGGCATCACTGGCTAGGCCAGCATTTATTGCCCATCCCTAATTTCAGGGTCAACCACAGTTCTGTGGGTCTGGAGTCACATGTAGGCCAGACCAGGTAAGGGACAGCAGAATTCCTTCCCTAAATGGCCTTAGTGAACCAGATGGGTTTTGATGACAATGGGCAATGGTTTGGTGGTCATCATCAGGCCCTTAATTCCAGATTTTGATTGAATTCAAATTTCACCGTCTGCTATGGTGGGATTCAAACTCGGGTCTCCAGAGGGTTACCCTGGGTCTCTGAGTTATGAGTCCAGTGACAATGCCACTACACCACAGTCTTTGACACATGAAATAAAACCATGATGCTACATTCCTCCCCCTTTAACTCGTACCTGGTTTTCTGACTTCCCTGACTCCCTTCTACCTTCCCCTCTAAATTCGGCATCATTAAGCTAAATCTTGTTCTGGGATAGTGGGCAGAATTTTAGGTTTGTCTGCCCGACCGACTCAGCAGCGGGCAGCCAATTGCCGCCGGCAAAACGGGCCATGCCGCCATTTTCCGCGGGCGAGCCAATTAAGACCGGCACCGCGGCATTGTGGCACCCGTGGAGAACGGGAAAATAGTCGCGGGGGACGGGCGGGCTCAGACTGCCGGTTCCAATGGGGAGCCGGCAGCCTGTATAAAGAATGGCCGGGCAGCCTGCTTGAGGCAGTGCACCATGGCCACTCAGAGAGGCAGAAATGCTCCAAGGAGGGCAGAGGAGGAGGTGGAAGAGGAGGGGGGGCCAGGCTGCAGGAGAGGCCAGCGATGGCCCACTGTGCACCCAGATTTTCTGATGCTTTCCTTGCTGTCCTCCTGGAAGAGGTGGGCCAGCGACGTGATGTTCTGTATCCTGAGGATAGGAGGGGGAGGGCCCCCCCATGCTACCAGCCAGGCGTGGGAGGAGGTGGGCGAGGATGTAAGTGCCCACGATAACATCAGACACACTGGCACCCAGTGCCAAAAACGCTTCAATGATTGGCTGCGCTCCGGACGGGTGAGTACCATGTCTGTCTGGGCTATTTGAGGTAGAAGGCAGCCTTAGCCTTTGCAGCACCACCCACCTCCCCACCATGTCTTGCTGCCGTTACTGTATTGGGCATCTGTCACACGCTGGGTGGGCAAATGGTTACTGACAATGCTTATATCAGCCTTAGTGGTTGAGGAGAAGAAGAGCTTTCTACGCAGCATATGTTGGTTTCTGTGGCATTTGAGTAGTTTGGGGGCAAGCTGCAGGGGAGGCCGGTAGACACATACTCAGAACATATTGATGGTAATGACATGGTCTAAGGGGAGCCTCAAGGTCTTTTGGGCAAGTCCCATCTGCTGGCATCGGTGCCGCACCTATTTGATCCTCCTTTCCATGGGTGCTAGGACCCGTGTGTTATTCAAAGTGATGGACGTTGAATGTGTCCAAGGTGTCCAATCGGGGAGGGGTTTAGGACCAGCTGTACTATCTTCTGGGGACTCATCACTAGTAGTGTGGACAGGAGCCGCTGGAGGCCTCAGATGTGCCACTGTGGTTGTGGTGCAGCTTGCGCGTGCAGAGTACATGAGTGACCTGCCCCAATACATCCTCTTATATGTTTTGCAGGCAAAAAGTAACCACAATGCCCAGGAGCACCTGAGGACTGGTGGTGGGCACACCCTTCTCCAACACCTCACCCCATTCGAGGAACAGGCCATGAAGCTGGGGAGGAGGCAGGAGGCCAGGGCGGCTGGGGGGCGGTGAGGCTGGGGTCCGAGGGGCAGGTATTTGAGGTCCACAGTCCCATCCACTCTGTGTGCCCACCATTCAAGGCTCTGATGGTTGCTGCAATCGTTGATGCTGAAACAATGCTCATTCACTGACTGAGACATTCTGACATGAGGGCCATACAGGAGGGACCCTCGTCCCTTTGAGGATTCGCCTCTCCACCACCTTCCAAAGTCACCTTATCCCATTTGTGACCACTGTCACCATGGTCTAACATGCCATTGGGTTGCCGCTGCACAACCAAAGACCTATTCCATTTTCGGGGGGTTTGGGACCTCCAGCTCCCTTTCAGCCAGTGCGCCCCACGTTACTCTGTCCAGAAGCTCCTCAGCACCTCAACTGTGAACCTCATGACACTCAACTTAGATGAATGCCACCACGTTACTCATCCCTGCGCCAAGGGGAAATGTTGCCTTTTGCCCACCTGGTCTATACCCCACCTTACGGAATGAAGGCCAATAATGTGACCTCTCAATCTCCTGAGTCCGGTGGAAAATGACACAACTGTTTGTGATGCTTCCTCAGCCCCGCAACTATCCAGGCCACAATGCATCCAGGTCAGGTACCTCCGCACTCTCCCCACTCCTTTGGTTCATAACCTGCCATGTGGCATTCATGAGGCCATCTGACCAGCCTGTCTGCGTGTGCATTTAATGTTTGGGGCTCGTCTTGACTCAGTCAGACCTCACCAATGTTCTTTTAAAGGTCTTTAAGGGTGAGCTACTTATGCGGCTGGTGGGGGGAAAGAGATGAAAGGTTGAAGTGAATGAACGCTAACAGATGCACTGTCCTTGTTGTTAATTTCAGCATCACCACCAGAGCGACTCACTCGTCCTCAATGCAGCGCCCCCTCCACACCTGAGGGGCAACATGTGCAACTTGTGGCACATCATTTCAGCCAGCCAGGCACCAGCGCAGACACATACACCACGGTGGGGAATTTACTGTCCGGGTGACAGTGGAGAGGGCACATCACAATCTCTGGAGGAGATGGTCGGGGCAGAGAGTGCCAATGGCTCCAGCAGCTGGAGGGCTGCAGGGGATGAGGCACATGCTGAGTCCGGCAGAGATGATGTGCCTCTGGAGTTGTCCCCATTGCAGCAGCTGCAGGACAGGCGGCAGGAAGTGCGTTTGCATCTGGCAGGGTTGCATGAGGGAATGGTTCAGTTGCTCTCTGCGTCGGAGGAGTCTAGGCAGAGTGCATTCGAAGAATCTGCCCTCAGGGCAGAGCATCAGGATTCCTTCAATGAGAGATTGGCAACTCTCAGAGAGGGGCTTCCACCAAATGGATCAAAATATGATTGGGTTACACTCTGAGCTGCAAGCCCTCACAGCGGTTCTGGGCACAGACGGTCTTTCCCATTGTGGGAGATGTCGTGGACACCAAGCGCCGGCACTCGGTGCCCATGCACCTGCGGTGAGCAGGGAGGTAGATTTGGACCTCACATTGGTGCAGCAGCTGCCTGCCGTCGCTGAGAGATCCTCTCAGGGCGCTCCGGATGAGGGCAGCAGCTCCTCCGCCCCTCTGCCAGTCAATGTTTCTTCCATTGAGGCTGCAACAACTGGGGAGGTGCCAGTTCTGGAACTGGCCGCTCCCTCCCAGGCGGGGCCAGCACAGGCTCCACAGGCCAGAGGATGCCCGCCAAGGTCATCGAGGCCAACAGGACAGCAGAGTCAGCAGGCTGGCTCACAAGCCACTCCGAGCGATGGGGCGGCACCTAGACATAGCACCGGCAAACATAAGCATAAGGCACGTTAGGCACTCCACAGGTATATCACTGGTGATTTTGTGTTGGCCTTAGAATAGGGACCCCTTTTTGTAACATTGTCAAATAATCATGTGGGCTTTAATTGTGGACAGAATAAAGTCCACCTTTGTTACCATGGCTGAACATCTTTTTTCATTTTCACAAAATTATCATGAGTGTTTGAGTGGAGGTTGATGTTCCTGTACTAAGGCCTTAGTTACAGCTGATCAGGTGGGAGATGTAGCACCTAAGTGCCAGGTGTGGAAGTTCCAGGCAATGCTGCTCCTGCTGATACATTTGTGTGGAGCTAGCTGAAGGTTCTTTGGATTAAATTGTCCCGGGTGTCCCTGACTCCTTGGTGTAGGAGCGGGTCAGCGTTCTGCCCCTCATCATCGCCCTGTGCTTCCTCACCCTCTGAGGCACTGCTGGATTCATCATGTGCAGCCTCATCCACTGTGTCAAGGTCTTCATCATCAACTGCATCCCCCCTTTCCAGTGTAAGATTGTACAGAGTGCAACATGCTACCACTATCAGAGAGACACGGTCTGGGGGGTACTGGAGTGTGCCCCCTGAGTGGTCCAGGCAACGGAAGCACATTTTGAGAAGACCAATGTCTCTCTCCACCACAGCCCTTGTGGTGCCCTGGCTCCTATTGTACCGCTGCTCAGCTTCTGTTCTTGGATGGTGGAGAGGCGTCATGAGCCACCTTCTGAGGGCATAGCCCTTGTCACTCAGCAGCCATCCATCCAGCCGGGCTGGAGCACTGAAGAGCCCCGGCACCTCGGAGTGTCTGAGGATGAAGGTGTCGTGGGAGCTGCCTGGGTACCTTGCACAAACTTGTAGAATCAGCATCCTGTGATCACACACTATCTGCACGTTCATGGAGTGGAAGCCCTTCCTGTTGACGAAGGCACCGGGCTCACCCGCTGGCACCTTGATGGCCACATGTGTGCAGTCTATAGCACCCTGGACACGGGGGAAGCCAGCAATGGCCACAAAGCCTCTGGCTCGCTGTGTCTGGCTTGCCTGGTCCCAGCGGAAGTGGATAAAGGTGGATGTCCATCTGAACAGAGAATCTGTAACCTGTTTGACACAAGTGTGGACAGCTGATTGGGAGACACTGCAAAGATCACCCACCAAGCCCTGGAAGGAGCCAGAGGCATAGAGGTGGAGGGCAGCTGTGACCTTCAGAGCCGCTAGCATGGGGTGTCCACCAACACAGTTAGGGGAAGTCTCAGGGCCAATCATCTGACAGATATAGTTGACTGTCTCCCTTGAGAGTCAGAACCTCCTTTGGCACTGCACCTCAGACATATTGAGGTAGCTGCTTCACCGCCTGTATACCCTGACAGCAGGATAGTGGCGGCTTCTGCGGTCCCTTCCACCTTGGACAACCTCTTGGCCCTGCGCCCCTTGTGCCTGCAGCTGGACACCCAAAGTTGCCTCCCTTAGAGGCTGATTGTCCAGTCCTGGCCTCCTCCTGGTTCTATCCCTCCCTTCCTCCTCAGGGGAGCTGCCTCCACTGGAGAGGTCAGAACCCATAGCCCCAGGCTAGATGGAGGCCTCCAGAAAGCTGCAAGGCCAAAAAAGAATGCTGTCTGCAGACTGGTTTCACTTTACACAAAAACCTCTTGGACATCGATGAGAACTACTAACAATCACACAGGTATGTTTTAAACACTTTCATCAATTCTAACTTCGTGAAAAACATGAACAAACCCTCTGAGTCCACATATCCCGACATTGCAAAAGTTTTCTTAAATAATCTCCTACCCACCTTCCCGTTGGGCTCGTGCGCCAACCTGAAGTTCGCACGGGCCCCTCAAAATCGGACACAATTGGCAAGTTAAGGGGCTTAACGAGCCCTTCAAATAATGGTGGGTGAACTGATCGCGCCCGCCCACCGAAATATCACGATGGCGCGCTCTGATGTCGGCGCCCGTCGTTTAACACGCTGATGTGCGGGCTAACGCCATCCACACGTCAACCGGAAAATTCTGGCCAGTGTTTCAACAATAACGCCACAGGGTGTGACATTTGTTGTAGTCCTGTAATGAAAAAGAAAGCATGCTAGCTTGATTGCCAAGGAATCACCAGTTAGCTTTTTCATGCCTGTCTTGAATGTTTGAACTGCCCTTTCGGCCAGTCCGTTTGAGGGAGGGTGTTATGGTGCAGTTTTCACATGAGTGATACTGTTGAGGCTGATAAACCGTTGAAACTCAGCGCTCGTAAATGCTGTGCCATTATCAGAAACGACTACTTCTGGAAGTCAGTGAATGGCAAAGCTCTGACTTGGTTTCTCAATTGTAGAGGCCGATGTTGGTGACTTCACCTCATATACATTCAACCATTTTGAATTGGCATCGACAATTCCCAGGAAAAATCCAACGTAGTCAATGTGTAACCGCACCCAGGGTCTACCTGGCCACTCCCATGGGTGTAATGGAACTGTCACTGGCAACTTTTGCAGTTGCTGACATTGCATACAGTGCTTTACTAAACTCTCTATTTCTCTATCCATCCCAGGCCATCATAGATAGCTGCATGCTATGGTCTCCATTTAGGAAATTCCTGGATGGGCACTGTGTAGTTCAATTAAAAATGGCTCCCTTTCCTTTGGAGGAATTATCACTCATGCTCCCCACATTAAGATACCATTCTGCCTGGTTATTTCATGTCTTCTGTGGAAGTGCAGCTTCATTCCATCAGATATGGGCTCCTGTGACCAACCATGTAGCACTTGTTCTCGAACTTGAGATAGGACTGGGACCCAACTTGTCCAGTCTAAGAAATTTAACAGTAAAACAAGTTCCTGTGGAACTGGATGTGCTCATCATTTTCTCTTAAAGGTAAATGACTAAGGGCATCGGCATTTGTGGTTTGATTGCCGGGCCAGTGTACGAAAGTGTACTCATATGTTGCCAGAATTAAAGCTGATCATTGTATTCTTGCTGAGGCTATGGGTGGTATAGCCTTGTCCTCATTGAACAATCCTAGCAATGGCTTGTGGTCTGAAATAATTGTAAAATGATGGCCGTGTACGTACTGGTGAAATTTCTTAACACCAAAGATGATGGACAGGTTTCTTTTTCTATCTGCGAGTATCTCTTTTCCGCTGTCGTAAGCGTTCTTGAGATGTAACCTATTGGCCGTTCCATGCTGTCGTTCATCTGATGAGAGAGCACTGCTCCCACTCCGTAGGGAGATGTGTCACGTCAGCACCAATTCTTTCGTCTGGTTATAATGCACTCATAGATCGGACGAGTGCAACAATTGTTTCACCTTTATGAAAGCTTCTTTCTGGGGCACCTCCAAACACCAACATTGGTTCTTTTTGAGTAGAGAATGCAGGGGGGGCCAGCACTGTAGACAAATTGGGTAAGAACCGCCCATAATAGTTCCTAAGAATGATTTGAGCTCTGAGGTGTTCTTTGGGGCAAGTGCCTCTCTTATGGCTCTCACTTTCTCCTCAGCTGGGTGGAGGCCCTGTGACTCTACCCAATGACCCAAATAGATTACCTCCCTCGCTTGCAATGTGTACATTGCTTTTTTTAAAAGCACTCCAGCTTGCAAGAAACATTTTAAGACTTCTAAGTTTGCCAAATGCTCTCTTTCAGTGAAGCCTGTCATCAATACATCATCTAAATAGACTACGGACTGGGGTAGTTCCTGCAGTGAGCTTTCCATTGTTCTCTGAAAGATGGCACAAGCTGAGGAGAGACCAAAAGACAATTGTGGATTTTGGTACAACCCTTTGTGGATATTAATTGTGACAAATTCCCGGGAGGCATTATCCAATTCTAACTGTTGGTAAGCATCACTCATGTCAAGATTTGTGTACATTGCCTCTCCTGCCAGCTTGGCATACAGGTCTTTGATTTTTGAAATGAGGTGCCTGTCTAGCTTAGCTACTTTATTAACCTTCAGTTTGTAGTCTCCACAAATTCGAACGCATTGGTTGGGTTTAGACATGGGGACAATGGGTGCAGCCCATTCTGAGAACTGAACAGGTTGTATAATGCCCAGTTTCTCTAGTCTGTTCAGTTCAATGTCGACTTTTTCTCTCAGGGCATATGGCACTGGTCTCACCTTCATGAAGCGAGGGGTTGCTTCCAGATCCACGTGAGATTTGGCCTGCAGGCCATGGATTTTTCCCAGTTCATCCTTAAAGGCAGTGGCGTACTTTTTAAGTAGCTCTGGTAGCCCACTTGATCTCAACTAGAAAATTTCAGAACATTCTAACTTAACCTCCTTTAACCAATTTCGCCCCAGGAGACTTGGCCCTTCACTTGCTACCACCATCAAGGGTAGCTTTGCCAGTTGGCTTCCATAATGGACAGTTACTCTGCTTATGCCTTTTACTTGAATGTCTTCACCCGTATATGTTTTTAGCTTCGTGGCTGTTTCTTCTAAACTTAATTGATGTTTACAATTATTCAGATATCTGAAGGTATGTTCCCCAATTACTGTAGTGGAAGTTCCCATGCCCACTTCCATTCTAACAGGTTTGCCATTTACTTTCACTGTGACAAGTATTGGTTCTGTCTTTCCAACTTTCAGATTAAACATCGAGTAAATAGCTGCATTTGCTGTTTCAGCCTCTTCTACATTGTAGATTTCATTGGGCTTCTTCTTTTGATTAAAAGCCTGCTTGAATCTTTCCTTGCACTGCCTCAGCATTTATCCATTTCTGTGACAATAGTAGCATTCAAATTTTTTAATCTATCAATCGCTAAAAAAGACAGCTTGTTTCCACCTCGATTAAAAATATTCTTCGCTTTCGCTGCTACGTTATTGTTCTTTATTCTTCGGCTAGCAGGGGCTGCTTCCCGCTCCTCAGTAGAGTCTTGCTTTCGGCTGAGGTTTTCGGCCCGATGTGGAAGACAGCGCCATTTTGCGCACCCTGTATTGCTTTTGAATCTCTTACTGGGTTGACCCTGGCCAGCACTATCTCTAGCGCCTTTTGGAATCTCTTACTGCGCTTTCCATGGCAGCTCCAACTCTAGCGCCTTCTTGAAATCCAAATTCACTTTGGACGATAATCTTTTCTGAATAGAGTCTTCTTTCACACCACACACTAAAGGATCTCTGAGCATGTCGTTCAGAATTGTACTGAATTCACAACGTTCCATTAACTGCTTCAAATTTGCCACATAGCATGCAATTGTCTCACCTGAGTCTCTATTTTTTGAATTAAACCTGAACCTCTTCGCCATGACGGAGGGCTTTGTTTGAAAGTGACCCTTCATGAAGTCCAGCAATTCATCAAAATTCTTTGAATCTGGGGCAATGGGTGCCATCAAACTTGGAATCAAACCATCGATTTTGCTCCCACAAGTACTCAAGAGAATCGCTCACCCCTTCTCTTTCCCCATAATCTTGTTCACTTGAAAAAAGGAATGTGATGCGTTATATGTATTGAGACCAATCATCTGTGGCAGGTTCAGAAGGATCAATTCTCCCAAATTGTGGCATTTTGAGAGGTGATAAATTCTTCAATTCTAACAGAGCTTGTTACTTACAATCACTGGGCGAGGTATAGTGCTGATTTCTTTCTAACTTGGTTTCTTCTGTTCAATCCTGTTTTCTGCCTGTCACCAGTTTATTGTAGGGTGGCCGAGTCATGCAGTTAATGATAGAGGTGATCAGCAGACACTTCTTAGGTGGAAACTTAACATTTATTTACAATGTACTCAGCAGCAACTACGCGTATGCTTTGAACTCCAACTCTATCGCTACACTGAGTGCTGAGGTAGCCTGCACTACTCTCCTATTGATTACTACAGACCATGTGATTTCTCCTAATAAGTATTATTCTTAAAGGTACATTACACACTAAATAAAACCGTCATTACTACACAGTGGCAGCTCCTCAGCAGAGTGGCTGCCTGCTGGGGGGGGCCAATTCAGCCACTTAAGGCCCCCATTAAGTGCCATTTCCTGCCTCCATTTTTCCCACATCAGCAGGGCCCGCTGCCCCGTGGGGAGACCATTGGGTAAAGCCCCCAGTAGATTGCCGGTGGGCCGGCCCCACTTAAAGGCCACTCTGTGACCCTCAGAGGGCTCTCCTGGTGGCAGCCCACCTCCTGCATGGCTAGGGCGCTACCACTCGGAAGAGACCCCACACCCCACACCCCCCCCATCGCTGCTGTCTGCCTGCCTAGCCCTGGCTGTTAAACTCATCTGCCCTTCTCCTTCATGCTGCAGCCTCGGCGATGGGCACTGCAGGCGATGGGCACTGCAGGCGATGATGCTGCTGATGCTGCTGAGCTGGGCTCTGATGGGGCCAGCAACTCTGGGGGAGCCGAGCAACCATCCTCAATTGGACAGCAGCCCCAAGGTGGCAGAGCCCCTTTTATCCAGCTCCAGTGGCGGGTCTCGATCCCTCAACAACAATATTCATATATCGTCTTTAACATAATGGGGCAGAATTTGCCCATCGCCGGGTGGGGGTGGGGGTGGGGTGGGTGGGTGGGGTGTGGGGGCGGTGGGGGGGGGGTGGTGGGGGGTTGGGGTAGGTCCCGCTCGACCCGACTTCACCGCGCACCATCGCGATATTTCGCTGGACAGGTGCACAACGATGTCCAACGCGTCCGTGCCATTAACTAACGGGCCAGTTAAGGCCCTTGACTCCACAGTCGACACCGATTTTTCAGCGCCCGTGCAATCTTCAGGTCAGTGCACAGCCGTAGAGATAGAGTTGGAGTTCAAGGCACACGTGCAGTTGCTGCTGAGTACATTGTAAATTATTCTGTGAATTTAACTAATCCAAGATACAAATGAGTCACATACGACAACCTGCATCACGTACTCACATGTACAACCCTGATTGTCAAACTGACATCAGATAAATTGTATTCTGTAAAAGAGAGTGCATATCTGTATTGACATGGCACCTCAAGACATCTGCAGGACATCCCCAAGCATTTTGCAACCAATGTGTTACGATTTGAAGTGTAATCACTGTTGCTATATGGCAAATGCAGCAAACAATTTGCAATCAGCAAGCTCCTGTCTGAATAAATTACTTGTTAAACTGTCCAGACACAGCCTCAGTTTAACATTTTTAAAATTGAAAGAACATGCATTTCTATAGTGCTTTTCATGACCCTATGAAGGCCTGAAAATGCTTTACAGTCAATGAAGTAGTTTCGAAATCACTGTAATAATGTAAGAAATGTGGCAACCAATTTGCGCAGCCAGGTCCCACTAACTGCAAAATTAAAATAAACAAACCATCTGCTTTCTTTAAGGTTGTTTGAGGGATAAATATTGGCTGGGTCATTGGGAATAATTCCCCTGCTCTTCTTCGAAAGAGTGCCTTGGGATCTCTGGCTGAGTTGGCAGTCAGGACTTACCTTCTATATAAAAGACAGTACCCCTGACAGTTCAGCATTTCTTCAGTACTGCATTTAAATATCAGGCTGGATTATGTGTTTAAGTCCCTGGGGTGGGGCTCAAACCTTTTGAATTAGGCGAGGGCACTAACACGTTCTTACACACATTGTGACACTTGAACCACTGATGTGATTTGGTGTCAATGATGCCACCGACCATGGCTAAAATGGCATCAGTTTAATTCAACTTTAGATACGGCAAAATATACATTTAAACATGCAACTCTGAGATAGCAGTCACTGAGGATGGTGTTTGACATATATATGAATATTGCAAAGTACAGTTGGCATATCTGAATTCTGCTCACATCATTGAATGTCAAGGCCCTGACCTTAGTATAATCTGGGAATATTTATCTTGCTTTACATTCAAATTACCTGCCCTCATTGTAAGAGGTTATCACATTAGGCAGGCTTTACTTAAAGTTGAGGGATAAGCACGAGAAGTTTGCCAGCAGCAAATGGCACAAGGTGAATATTTCTGGTTGTAGTAACTTTGCAGATTGGTGGCTGAGATTTTTAGTGATAATTCGACATCAAAGTAACATTGAAAGGACAATAAGGTAAGAATAATTCTGAAAAGAGATTACATTATATGGGGTTTTGATAGAGTAATTAAGGAGAAACTGTTTCCACAGCTAGCTGAAAGTTCAGAAACCGGAGGATGTAGTTTGAAGATAATTAGGAAAAGAAGGCGATAATTTTTTTTTTAATGTAGCCAAATGTTATGACCTGAAATGTACTGTGTGAAAGAGTAGTGAAAGCAAATTCAATCATAACTTTTAATGGGAACTGGAATTTGATAAATTGGCATTGGTAAAGGAAAGATGTACAGGGCTACGGGGAAGAATAGGGATGGGACTAATTGGACAACTTTTTCAAAGAACTAGCACACACATGATGGGCTAAATGGCTCCCTTTGCTGTATCATTCTATGATAAACTTTTATGATATGAAACCTGTATTTGTGGACAGATAAGAACATCATTTACATTTAATTTCTGGTTTGCACTAATAAGATGACTAAAATAGACATGATATGAAAAAGGAAAGTGAGTAGAGGTTAGATCAGATTAAAATAGAAGAATGAAAAATGCCTCAATTGAAGCTACGATATCCTAAACTACACACAATGGGAGAAGATTTTCTCTGTGTGCTGTTGTATAATGTCATTGTTCACCTATTTACAGGAAGATATTGCATATTTTATTACACTTGGCAAGAAAAGAAATCTTCCTTCTATTTGCAATGCCTCCTCACCAATGGTAAATACAAGGGAATGAATTGTTCCCCTGATGAGGCTATTTCACTCTGACTAAGAGTTGAATGGTTGATATTCACAGAACATTCCATTGTCCCTTTGACCAAGTGAAACTGTTACTTTGTTTTCTGCTCAAACTCATTCCCTTGGAGTCCATACTTTGTAGCATGGAAATAATGGCCAACTCTGAGGACATTTGTGGAGCCCTCCCCCACTGCAGCACAGACAGAAGGCACCCAACCTCAGAGTGCCACAGTGGATGCTCAGGCTGAGGTCATGAAATCTTAGCTGGTTGCCACACAAGACGCAGACTGCTACCAACGTGGACACCAGTGCTCTAAAGGGGCATACAGGCTCTCGCAGCAGTCCAGCAGTCTGAACTCCAGGAGATTATTAGAATTGCTGAGCTGTCAGCCCAATGGCTCCGAGGATCGTGAGCCTGCTGACCTCTCTCGGAATGACAGCATTCTTGCTCCCGCAACTACCAACTCACTAGTGCCCCTGCTGTTACCTGCCAGCCAGCCAGCCCGACTGCTGTCACCAACTCTGATGGGTTGCAGCCCGAAGCTGAGCCCGGGGCTGCTTGAGATTGCCCAGCAAGGACATCTTCAGTTCACCCCAGTGAAAGTCAGCAGCCTTCCACCAGCCATGCTGCAGCTGCTGGGGCAACACCGCACAGGAACACTAAGACAGACAAAGGTATCAACAAGACAGGCACAATAAGTTGGGTTATTTGAGTACTTTATGGCTCATTGGATGTGACGTCTGTTAAAACTAGTGTGGAATGACTATCTTGTGGTGGGCTTTTATTTCAGGATTGTGGCTGAGAGGATGCCGTGATGGTTCATAACTGGGGGATGGGAATGTGACTGCTATGCAATGGGGAGCCGATGTTTAATTCAGGGGAACCAGGGCCTTATATTGCGCTCACGTACAACCAGTTCATAGCATGGATGTGTCGGCTGAGGCCTACCTTCCTCCTCCTCCTCTTCTACACCCTAAAGATACTTGCTGAACCCATGGTGGCAAGGACTGTGCCCTCATGATGGATGTGGAGGGTGCAACAGATTGTTCCAGTGAGTAATGGAAGGCTCCTCCCAAGAGGTCCAGGCAGCCGTTATTTCTGCACCAAAATGATCTGCTCACTGACTTTCCTCCTGGCACTATGGTTCTCATTGTATGAATTTCTGTGAAGGGTTTGCCGGAGGTGAGTCATCAGCCAGGTGTAGAGTGGATTGCTGATGTCACCCAAAAGCCTTCCCTGAGCTCAGTGTGGTGGCTGAGAGATTGTCGGACCACCGGGCTAGAGAAGGAAGAACAAATCATGACTGCTGCCAGGATAGCAGACATTCAACAGCATAACGGGCTGGCTGTGGCTGCACACCAGTTGCACATTGAGCGAGTGAGTGGTAATCTTTGCAGTCCCCTTGTGCACATGATCAGCAGTGTGTGTTTAAGAGAGTGTTAACTACAATGGCAAGGTCAAAAATGGTGGATGGGTCAGCAAATTGGCGTTAAGACATTGACTGATGTCTTGCTCTCCCTACTCTGCTTCTGGGGTGCATGTTATAGCTGGACGAGAACCCTTGACAACGTGGCATTCGCCACCTTGTAAACAAGCGGTTGCACTACTGACGCCATTTTGCCCCTAAACGGAGCTGAAATTTTCAGACTAAGGCAACGTGTAAAAGATCAAAGTACATGCGTGACCTCAAGGCACATGATCCTGTGAACAAATCTATGCGTCAAAACATCAGCATCAGACAAAGCAGCAGAATCAGGCAGCAGCAGGAACTAATTGGATTTTCAAAAGTGCATTGAAGTAACTGGAGATCAGCAATTAAATCACTGAGCCCAGGATGCACTGACTATAAATTCCTCTTCCGAATGTTTGCTCTCTGATATTTGACTTTCGATGCAAGCTGAAGATTAATTCCATTTCTTCACTTAGGAAATTAAATAGCTCACAATAAAAAAACTTGATTTAAAGTTCTAATTTCAAATTGTTTTCATTCTGACTCTGTAATGAATTGACCAATAAAAGAAAATATCTATAGGCTCATAAAACAGCCCCATAGCTGGTGTCTGACTGCAGCCACAGCCACAAGTACAGGCCGGAGGTATATTACATTATGATGAAACTCAATTCCTACCTACTTCTATTGCTCAATTTTCCAAGGCCAGGATTTTATGGCCTCTCCAGCCTGTTGGGATATTAAGGTCCTGCTGAACTGAAAGGAGATTTAAATGGCTCGCTACATCCACTGGGGGAAGACAGGTCACGGCAGGGCTATAAAACCTTGGCCCATGTGTTCATGTAGTGCTTTTTGAAATTCTGCGCCTTCCCTGGGTATAATTACAAAACACTGCCCTTGAATTGCCTGCCAACTAATAATAACTAGAGTAGGGAATAAAAGTCAAGATAATGTCAACCTCCTAATTCTGGTTTGACATAAATTAACAAGCTGACTGACCCAGCACTGATGTATAAAGAGGGAAATTATCATCTTGTAGTTACTTTCCCACCAACCAGCATCTCATCTGCCTTAACCTCCTAGTGAATCTCGTCTGTGTTCTCTTAATGACTTTGACTTCTTTCCTAAAGCCAGGTGCTGAAAGCTGGGCGCAGTGAGAGTACAGTGGTTATGTTACTAAACTAATAATTCAACAGTCTGTCCTAACTTTTGAGAGACATGAATTCAAAAACTCACCGCAGAAGCTGGAGAATATAAATTCTGTTAATTTTTTAAAAAGTTAATATCAGTAATAATAACCATGAAATTGTTGGATTGTCCTTAAAAAACCCACCTGGTTCACTAAGAACTTTAGGGAAGGAAACCTGTCATTGTTACCTGGTCTGGTCTATATGTCACGCCACACTCTAGTGACACACCAGTTATGTCAGCAATGTGATTGACTCTTAACAGCCCTAGGAAATGGCCTAATAGTACACACAATTGGCAATAAAAGGTGGCCTTACCTGCACCGCACACATCTTACGAATGAATTAAAAAACAATACCTCAATTCTTCACCAATGCTCAAGTTCAATGAGATTTCCAACCTCACTAAATTTCACCATCAGATCTCAGGCTTAATAAATAGGACTGATGATCATCCCTGTGCATAGAGAAATGACTGACTTGTCACAGGAAAATGAGAGTGCAAACTGCAGCTGGTCCCGAATCATCGGATCACAGAACTGTTGCAGCACAGAAGGAGGCCGTTCAGCCTGGCGTCTCTGCACCAGCTCTCTGAATGAGCAATTCGCCTAGTGCCATTCCCTCGCCTTCTCCCAGTAAACGTGCACATTCTTCCTTTTTGGATAATAATCCAATTCCCTGTTGAGCGCCTCGATCGAACACTTAATGTGCTCATGTCAAATTCCTCTTCTTTGTGTTAAGAGGTGTTATCCTGATGAACCCAAATATGTTAAAACATTAAAACAGTGGAAAGAAGTATATGAATGAGCATGAGCGGGTGAAAGGTTCGTACTATAATATAGCATCAAAATATTACATTTCAGAACTGTACTTGGGAAGCGAAATGTGGCCTTTTTCAAATCCACGTCATCGGAACACGAAATTATCTGTCAGAACAGTAGTGAAATTATAATGGAGGGTTGACCATCAAGTGCAGAATTAGAATGAAGAAAATTCACCAAAAGGTATCAGCAGAACTGGGGAAAGAAAATCACCGATAATTAAGAAACAACACAGGAGCAGAGGAAGTTTGCAAGTCATTAGATTGACCTGAGGTTAGGTCTGTGGCAACATGAAAATTGGAATAGCAAAATAATGGAGAGAGAGAGAAAAAAAAATCTTACGTGATTATTTTAAAGAAAGTGATGAATAATGAATTAGATGATAAAAAAAAATCATGGACATGACATCTTTTCAGTGATAAAATGGTCAGCATCCTCTTAGAACATTGTCCTCTAGCATGTCATAAGGATGGTAAGAGAAAAATTGACAGCTTATGTGCTCCAGACTGTATTTTTAAATGGCTATGAAAAATATTATTTTTAATTCATACCAAATTATTACTTTCTGCTAAACTGTTACAGTCATTCTTTCTTCAGAAGGAGAATGCTATTTGCTTGGTTATTGGCACATGGGCTTAGATGGGCTAATGATAGAGGAGCTAAATTTGCCGTAGTGTTTTTAGGTTAAGCGATGGGGAGATTCATTTGCTCATCTTAACCACTGCTTGCCACCACACAATCAAATCAATGAGAAAAGGAAAAGACAGCCCCCTCACTGTCTTCGTTTTCTTTTTATTCATCCTCACGATGTGGGCACTGCCGGCAAAGCTAGCATTGAGTGTCCATCTCTTGTTGTGCTTGAGAAGATGGTGGCTGACCATCAGCATCTGACTGTCCTCCACTCCTGAACCTTGATGTTCTCTGGAACTCTCTCCCTAGGACTCTACCTCTACCTCTCTCTCCCCTTCTAAGATGATCTTCAAAAACTATATCTCGTCCTAATATTTCCTTACGTGCCTCAGTGTCAAATTTTGTTTGATAACTCTCATGAGATGTTCTACCACATTAGAAGAACTATATAAATGCAAGTAGCTGTTGTGTTTTGTCTTTACTGTTATATTGACTTGTTCCGTACTGTAGCTGTGCCATGGTTTGCAGGTTGTGAAAGCTTGATAGCTAATTCAAGGATTAGCTCATCAGTCCTTTCCCTGCAGAAAAAAGCCTTTAACATTTTTTGGACTCAACGTGATTCAATTTCCTGATTGTCACCCATCACTTGTGCTGCCCAGTTGTAAGCAGCTCCATCTACTGTCAACGCAATAACAGATATCAACAGCTGAACCTTAAAGAAAAGCTTTCATTTAAATAGCGCTTTTCATTTTTCAATCTCCAGACTTCCCAAAATGCTTCATAGCCAATGAAGAGTCTTTAGACTGTAGCCATTGTAATGTGTAACCACGGCAGCCAATGTGTACACAGCAAGATCCCACAGACAGCAATGTGATAATGGCCAGATCGTCTGCTTTAAGGTGTTGGTTGAGAGATGTATATTGACCAGGACACCAAGGAGAATTCCTTTGCTATGCTTCAAAATGCCACAGGGTCTTTCACCTGACAGGGCAAACAGGGCCTTGGTTTAACATCTCATTTGAAAGATGATACCTCAACAGTGCAGCACACCCATACAGCACTGGGATGTCAGCTTAGATTTTGTGCTCAAATCTCTGCAGTGGGTCTCGAACCCACGATCTTCTGACACATGGGCGAGAGCGAGCCATGCCTGACACACCCAAGCCATGCAACATCCTTCATCCACCACCACCCCTCCCACCCCGACCCCTCCCCAAATTGCGAGCTTCTTAAACCCATGCAGCACCACATCTAGCAATGCAGCTGAGAACTGTTGCATCATTCCAATTGTAGCAACTGGATTCAAGCTTCCTTTATCCAGCTGGGGACAAGCAATTCTATCTCCTACACTATCACATTACCAAAAATAAATCCCAACTGATGGGTCTGTGATATCCAGGTGACAAGATTGCACTGTTGTCTACGGATGTGCCCTATTAATGGGCAGCAGAAAATTGCTTTTGGATATTAAGTCACTTTGCGGATTATTACCACTAAGCTGCATTTCATTCTCTGAATTAGTCACACGCATTAAGCATTACCAGCGAAGGATAAAATTGCTGATTTACTAATCAGTGGGCTGAACAGAGCAAAATAAGCTCAGTGCAGGGTTTAAGCACTAAGCATGTGCAGTCCGGGTGCCTCTGCAGTAGACTTTAGTTCATCCCATCTGCGAGTGCTCAGAAGGGCTAATGCCACAAGCAGCCTTTGATAAGATGACTGAAGAAGTTGTGGGACCGCTGAAGCATCGAGTTGACAACTCTGCTTTAGTGCAATTCTGCTGCACCACATCCTGCCTCCAACAGCCTCACCCTCATACTCCCACCATTGGTCACCTGACAGGCCCCTCCTCATGATGCACTGCCATCCCTTGACCAATCAGAAAGCAGAAGACTCTTCATTTCCCAATTGGGTGACTCTCGACTGATGGCCAATCAACATTTTTTTTTCCAATCTCCAATATATTTAAAGCTAATAATAGCCAATAAAAGACATGATTAAAAAAAACATGTTTCTTTTCTCAAGCCCTTGTCACTTTTTTCCTCATGTTATTCGCAGCAGCATCTACAATTCTAGGAGACTCTAGGCTAATCCTGGAGGGTTGGCAACCCTAACATGAATGTGGTTCAGTCTGAGGTGCATGTGAGGGATTGCCCTCTGGGCTATACCACAGCACTATCCCCATGATCAGCATTGTGACCTGTATGATAAGGAGGTGAAAGAAGATGGATCAGTAAAGTCATCACAGTCCAACATTTTGAGGATCAGCAATCCTTTTATGCTGGATTGTATGAGAGGCCCACAGACAGCGAACCCTCTCAATCCTTCCTGAAATCTATCATGGAGGTCTTAGATGACAGTACATGGTAGAGTCTGGACAAACCGCTAACTCCTGATGAACTGACTGAGGCTCTTAAGCCCTTTGAGAAGTGTAAGACTCCTGGAAGCAATGGCTTACCGGTTGAGTTGCATTTGGCTCTGTGGGACTGAATCGGCCCAGACCTGCTAGAAGTGTACGAGAGTATGCTCCTGGCTGGCAGCATGTCAGAATCCATGAGGAAAGGCACCACCACCCTCATCTACAAGCGGAAAGAGGAAAGGGAGGAAATTAGAAATTGGTGGCCCATCTCACTGGTGAAGGTGGACTATAAGATTCTGTCCAAGGTCATTGCCAATCGGGTCCAGTCTGCTCTGATGATCCACACTGACCAGGCTTGTGCTGTACCTGGCAGGAAGACCTCTGAAGCCTTGCGCTACTCAGGGATATGATTGCCTATGTACAGGACAGGGATGTGGACACCTACCCCATCAGCCTGGACCAGGAGAAGGCCTTTGACAAGAGTATCACACACCTACATGGTGGATGTGCTCTCCAAAATGGCGTTTGGGGAAGGCATCAGCAATTGGATCCAACTGCTCTACACAAACATCTGTAAGCGCAGTTTCAATCAATGGGTGGGAATCAGAAAACTTACCAATTAAATCTGAAGTCAAGCAGGGCAGCCCTCTTTCTCCTGTCCTGTTTGTGTGTTGCATAAAACCATTTTCTGAGCCCATCAGGAAGGATCCGGGTATATGTGGGGGGGGTTGACGATCCCAGGCAGTGGAGGCACTCAGATCGAAGCCTCCCTGTACATGGGCAAAGTCACCGTCTTTTGCTCGGATCCGCTGTCGGTGCGCAGATTGATCCACATCTGCGACCAGTTCGAACTGGCCTCGGGAGCCCAGGTAATTTGCGGCAAGAGCCATGTTCTTTGGGAACTGAGCTGACTGATCCTTTATCCCCTTCACCATCAGGGCTGATGGCCTGAAGGTGCTGGGGATATGGTTCGGAGGGACCAGGGCACGCGTTAGAAACTGGAAGGAGCGAGTGGCTATGGTGAAAAGAAAACTGGGCATGTGGGAGCAACGCTCCCTCTCCATTGTGGGTAAGAACCTGGTCATCAGGCGTGAGGCACTCTCGCTGTTGCTGGACGTGGCGCAGGTCTGGCCCATTCCTCACTCCTGTGTGAGAAAAGGTGAGCCACCTTTTGCTTTACCTGGAGGTCGAAAATGGATCGTGTTTGCTGGGATACAATGTACTAGCCTCTAGATAAAGCGGGAAAACCGTGCCCAACATTGCCCTCATCCTGATGGCCACCTTTGTGTGCGGCTGCATCAAGCTGTGTGTAGACCCTCGGTACGCAAATACCAAGTATCACTACGTGCTGAGGTTCTACCTATCCCTGGTGTTGCGAAGGATGGGTCTGGCCACACTGCCACGGAACGCTCCAAGTAGTTGGACCGTGTCAGACCACCTGTCCCTCGTGGAAAAAATTATGCAGAGAAACCCCTTTGACCACAAGTCCATCAGGCAGTGGTCAGCACATAACACCCTAGAGGCCCTGCGGGAAAAGGAGATGGTGGGTCCTGTCATATGGTTCCCCAAGCAGACTGTCAAAGTCATTTGGCAGAATGTCTCATCATCAGAACTTTCCAACAAGCACAAAGATGTAGCTTGGCTGGTGGTGAGAAAGGCCCTCCCCGTCAGATCCTTCCTGCACCCCAGGAGATTCACCCCCTCTACACGTCCCTCGAGGTGGCTGTGGAAGAGACTGTTGTTCACCTCCTTGTGGAATGTGTCTTTGCAAAGAATGTCGGGAGAGAAATGCAGTGGTTTCTGTCAAGGTTCATCCCGAGCAGTGCTGTGACACAGGACTCTGTGCTCTACTGGCCGTTCCCAGGGACACACATTGAGACAAACATCAACTGCAGCTGGAGGGATCATCAACTTGGTGAAAGACACTCTTTGGTCTTCCAGCGCAAAGAGTTGTCCCTGACTGAGTGTTACAGACTGACACATTCCCAGGTCCAGGACTACATGTTGAGGGACGCCCTAAAGCCTGGGGCAGCCGCCACAAAGGCGCAATGGGGAAAGGTCGCTGTCTAAGACCTTTCAGCCATATTGCACCGAGGGTCTGGGAAAGGTATAGACCCCTCGGGCTGTACGGCTCACATTGAACGTATGCATTGAATGTTACATGTATCACCTCAGAAGCACCTCAGAGTGCAACATGATCTATGTAGACAACTTGAATACCATTGTACTGTCTGACTGTCTGTAATGACCATGTTGAAATGTCTGTAATGTTCATTGATTGTATTGAAGCGCCTCATGATCTATGTGAAAAAGTTGAATATGGTGGCACTTTTTGTGATGGCCATTTTGAAATGTTTTGTAATGTTCTTTCAGATATTTTATGAATAAAGTGTATCTTTCAACAAAAAAAAAATGCCCTGGGGGTTGAGTGATGTTTTAGTATGCATCTGACTGATAGTCACACTCTAGACCTGGGATTAAATCCCTGGCTGGGGTAGTTCATGGAGGTTTGCCTTCTCACCTCACCCCATGCTGATGGAATGGTGCCCATCAAGCTATTTAGAATCAATTATCTATCTCTAATGGAGAGGGACTCTGGCTAATCATAAATACATGGCTAATCAGACAGCTCTCTAAGCAGGCCTGGATAAAAGTGGCTGAGGAAGCCATCAACATGAGTGTGCTTCCTCCAACCTGGAAACAGTGCATCAAGAGGATCCAGGAGGGCAGGAAAGATGCGTGATGTAACCTTTTCAGGTGTCAAGCCCAACACTCTAACTTTCCCAACACTCTCCTGCACAGCACCTCCTCAGCTCAATATACCTTGCAGCTCCACTCATTCCTCTCACTGGAGGTGCCTTACACCCCCATCTGAACAATCAGCACTCACACTCACCCTCATTTTATTGTCATCATATACTCGAGCCATGATGGACATTAACACTACTTTGCTTTCTCTCCTTGCAGGAAAAGAAAACACACAACCTCAAGGAGAGGCAGAGACCCAAAGTAGGCCAGAGGCGTGAGCATGGCCCTCCAGGGACAGGCACTTTGTCAGCCATTTGCACTGAATGCCCACCTGCTCCACCGGGAAGGAGGTCTTGTTCCAGAAGGTTGCAGATGTCAGCAGTGACCTGTCATGAAATTCTGAACCTCCTGAGCCACTAGTGCTCAAACATGAGAGACAGCTGATCCTCTGCCTGTAGACCCTGTGTTGGGCTCTTGTCTCCTTCCAGCTGGATCTCAGTGCCCATCCCCTCTGCCCTGCGGAAGGACATGGCTGAAGCCAAAGCAGTTGAAGCCGCTGCAGCTGGTGTTGCTAATCCTGCTACTGTTGCCAGTGGCGGTGGTGTGGCCTCTGCTGCAGAACCTCATCAGAGGTGGAATGTATATAAACTGCCCCCATGCCATGATGAAGATTGGCTGCAGGAAAGTGCAGCTGATGGTGAGTGAGGTACTAAACAGGTGAAGATCCTTCGAAGGAGTGGGCAAGCAGTGAAAGCACACTCTGAGAGAAGAAGTGCTTTGAACAGCAGTCTCTCAATGGCCATGTCTGGAGCTCTTCAGTTTCACTAATTAAAGACTTCCCAGCTTGTCAATTTTACTGAAGAAGCTCTCCCCGCTGTACACTCGCCTCAGTGACTTTGAAAGAAGGAATTCATGGTTAAGAAAAGCTCTTGGTTGTCTTTTTAACCTCCTCAATTGCTTTTCCACCAAACCAATGGGGGTTTCCTACATGTCTCAGAACCTGAGAAAGCAGGAAGAGGATGTGATGAAGCCAGGATCCCATAATTCTTCAAGGAATTTCTCACCCTTATGCAGGGGAACCAACTCCAGCTGGCTGGAAAAATTCTGCCCACTGTGACTAGGGTGTTTCCAGCATAAATTTGGTAAGTATTGATATACCTCAGTCCAGCTATTGGATCAGCTGTCCTTAGGGAAGAGAAGCCTACCCGTACAATAACTGTCTGCCAAATTGAAACATATATTGGTGTGCAGGTACTCAACAATGGGCATGGAGCACTGTTTGTGAAGCCTGGTCTGCCAGGCAGCCTTCCCCAACCCTCTCAACATTCCAACAGCAGAATCCAGATAGAGGGAAACCCCACTGGAAAACCCTTTCCTGTTTATAAAGGTATTGTAGGAGACAACTTAAGAACTTACAACAATTGACACCAAGGCTTAACTGGACCTGTGTGCTAGCAGGAAAAAAAAAATGAACAAAACCAGGTAAGAAGTTATTTAGTTAAACTCCCCTTTAAACTGCCTTGCCCTTTCCATGTTTTGCAAGCTTCTGACTGCTGTCAAGCAACCATCAAATGGGCATTTTTTACACTTGATGTGCTGCGCAGCAGAACAGCAGGAAATCATTAACCAAAAGTCTGATATTTTCTGCAACGATTAAGTCCCAGGTTAAAGAAACCATTAGCCAAAAGAGGGGGATAGTTCACCAAAACTCAGACTGTGACTGTACAGACACCGATTAAGGTTAATATTGATGATTGCCTCCAGCCCCACTGACTTGGATCATCAGGAAAAAACACATTGGGGCAAAAACTCAATCGGACCTCTGCTTATTTTTCCATCGCTGGATCTTCTTGCTTTCATTATTGCCAACACTGTAACTTTGCCTACTGAAGCACCCCCATAAGCCCTCTGCATTTCCCTTGCAGTGGTGCTGTGACTTGTGAGTCTCGTTTGCACACGTGTTGCGGGGGTGACCAAGTTGGTACTTTAGATAGAGTAGTTCTGCAGACACTTCTTAGGTGGAACACATTCTGTTTATTTACAAGGTACTCAGCAACAGCTACACGTGTGTTTCTACACCAACCCCCCTCTACGTACTTCTGCTGCTCACTTGCAGACTACTGACTTCCAACTAACTACTAACTAACTACAGAGTTAGCCCGCACTACTCCACTGTTGGTTACACAAGATCGTGTGATCTTCCTTTATAATGTTCTTCTTAAAGGTATACTACACATCAGATTAAACCATAGTTACCATAAGTGGGATATTTGATTTGTTTCGGAATTGGCAGTTCAACAGCCAGTTAGCGCAAGAGCGTGGGATTGTTGTGTTCACAATTGCCTCTTCTGTGAGCTATTAACTTGGAATATCAAACTTCTGTGCCTAAGGTTTCAATGGACCCATTACCAAAAGGTCAAGTGGTCTATTTCTAGTTATTAAGCTATATGGTTTCCATGAATACATCTAACATTCTATTAGATGACTTAATTTACAAATATAGCTGTAAATTAAGATGTGTAAACATCATAAATCATTTTTTATTGGATAATGACTTCACATTTACTACCAGGATAGGTTTTAATAACCACATATGGACAGCTTTAGCTTCGTAATTAACAATGTTTGCTGAGGGATCTGAAAAGGGGCCTTAAAATGCCTCAACAGTAACAGAACTGGTCCCTGGTCAGATGTACAGTAATGGGGAAAGAGACAAAGAGGAGCCTCAGTTTTGTAAATCGGGTAAGCATGTTAGCAAAATTTTAAATAATACCACTGAACCTCAGTCCTAGGTTAGAGGATGGATCGATAGAGAAGCAGTGGCAGATATTTAAGAGGATAGTTCAGATTACTCAGAATAAGCATGTTACTACAATAAATAAAAATTCTAAGGGGAGCATCCACTGTGCGTTGTGAACTAAAGAATTTAAGGAAAGCATCAAACTTAAGAAAAAAGTATGTAACTGTGCAAGGATGAGTGGTAGGCCAGGTGACTGGTCAGAATATAAAGAACAGCAGGGAATGGCTAAAAGGTTAATCAGGAGAAAAAATTGCAGTATGAGAGGTAATCTGATTTACAAACCTGAGGCTCCCCTTTGCCTCTTTCCCCATTACTGTACATCTGACCAGAGACCAGTTCTGTTACTGTTGAGGCATTTTAATAATGGGGATCAAAGGTTACGGGGAGGGGATCAAAGGTTACAGGCAGAAGGCAGGAGAATGGGGTTGAGAAACTTATCAGCCATGATTGAATGGCGGAGCAGACTCGATGGGCCGAATGGCCTAATTTCTGCTCCTATGTCTTATGGTCTTATGGAGAGGAAGCTAGTGAGAACTATAAAAATGGATAGCAAGAGTCTTTATAGGTACTTAAAAAAGAAAAGAGTAGGTAAAGTGAGTTTTGGTCCTCGAGAGTGTGACAGTGGGGAGTTAATAAGGAAATGGCAGATGAAATGGCCAAATATCTTGCTTTTGTCTTAATGTAGAGGATCCACAAAAAAAAATTCCAGTAATAGCTTTAAACCAGGAGGTGGAAGGGAGAGAGGAACTTGATGTAATTACAATCACTAGGGAAGCGATACTGAGCAAACTGATGGAGCTGTGGGCTGACTTCATTCTCGGGTCTTAAAAGAGGTGACTAATGAGGTAATAGATGCACCGGTGCTAATTTTCCAAAATACGTTAGATTCTGGAAAGTTTTCATCAGGCTGAAAAGGAGCAATTATAACACCTCTCACATGAATACCAATATAAGGGAAAAACAATAATTCATACTGTATGAGAAGAGAGTGCTGATTGGTTGGCAAGTAGAGGCATTGTTACGGAATGCACCAGTGAAGGTGACTGACAGTTAACTGCCAAGTATTGTTTGAAAATTAAACAGGCAGCTTGACCCTAATTGGTCAAGGCATTGCCCTGAGGAATGAATCTGCGAATGGCTGTCACTTATTTTGTTTAGCTGAAACATCTGTGATATGTGTAGGGACATAGGAACAGGAAAAGGCCATTCAGCCCATCAAGCCTGCTCCGCCATTCAGTACAATAATGGCTGATCGAGCACTTCAATGCCTCTTACCCACACTATCCTCATTACCCTTTACATTATTGTTTATTGTTTGTGTACATGTTCTTGCTGTCTGCAGAGAACAGGGCCTTGTGTATTAATATATGTAGCTTCCAGTACACGCAAATGAGCCACACTGCGAGACTGACTGACAGTCTTAAATTGGTTGTCAGTGTAATTCTTAGGACATTGAGGATTCTTTTAGCAAATGTTGTCCCATTGTGGAATCACATTGAACGTTGGTCACTGTGTTTTGTGTTTTGCAAGCATGGGCTGGTTGGGTGCAGTCTGTACCTTGCCCATTGTGAACAGTAACATGTTGATACAATCTTAGGGATGTACAGCCTACATACCTAGCATCACACTGGTACTGAAATCCACATAGCACATTGCTCATTTGTGTGATTGGCAGGACATCTTTTTGGCTTGACGGCAGCATCCTGCTAGTGGCGAACACCACCCGTGTTGCTCCTGCATAGCAGCAGTGTGAAACAGCTAGTTTCGCCTGCTGCTCAAATTTTTTGAGATACCTTGCCCTTCCAGAGGAATCTGAGGTAGGCCGGGCACTTTTCAGGGCCGAAAGTGATGGTCGTAGGCCCATTCATGAGTTTGTGTGATATACAGCGTGAAATGATCTGATCAGGGTAGCCATTATCCTGCAGGATGCCTTTGATTGCCCTATTTCACTATTAAGCTTGCATGATGAACAAATGCCTCAATCCCTATTTACAAGATTGCGAGTTACCCGCAATGGTGGCAGGTCTAGATTGCCATGATATAGTGCTGCAGTGAAACTATCTATGGCTTCCTTAAGTGGAACATTGGCTAGCAATATCAAATGAGCACATGGGCACAGCATTGCTATCGATATGTGCCTTCACCTGCCTAGGCTCTTAAGCTCTTGAATTCCCTCCCTCAGCCAGATTTTAACCATTACAAATCAACCTCCTGTGACTGTCAGCTGTTTCACGCTGCTAATACTATGCAATAGCAACACAAGTGTTATTCACCACTAACAGGATGCTGCTGTCAAGTCAAAAAGACAGCCCTTGTGGAGGTGTGGCTCCCATTGTACCGCTGCTCAGCCTCTGTTCTTGAATGGCGGAGAGGAGTCATGAGCCACCTTCTGAGGGGATAGCCCTTGTCACCCAGCAGCCATCCATCCAGCCGGGCTGGAGCACTGAAGAGCCCCAGCACCTGGGAGTGTCTGAGGATGTAGGCGTCGTGGGAGCTGCCTGGGTACCTTGCACAGACTTGTAGAATCAGCATCCTGTGATCACACACTATCTGCACGTTCATGGAGTGGAAGCCCTTCCTGTTGACGAAGGCACCAGGCTCACCTTCTGGTGCCTTATTGGCCACATGTGTACAGTCTACAGCACCCTGGATACAGGGGAACCCAGCAATTGTTGCCAAGCCTCTGGCTCGCTCTGCCTAGCTGGTCTTGTCTATATGGTAATGAATGAAAGTCAATGCATGCCTGAACAGAGTTGTGTCACCAGTTTGACACAACTGTGGATAACTGATTGGGAGACTCCACACAGATCCCCCACTGAGCCCTGGAAAGAGCCGGAGACATAGAGGCTTAGGGCCATTATGACCTTCAGGGCTGCTGGCATGGGGTGTCAACCCACACAGTCAGAGTTGTCTCAGGACCGACCCTTTGACAAATGGAAGTCACTGTCTCTCTTGAAAGATGGAGCCTCCTTCGTCATTGCACCTCACACATATTGAAGTAGCTGCATCGCCACCTGTAAACTCTGGCAGCAGGATAGTGGTGTCTTCTGCAGCCCCTTTCACTTCGGCCTTCCTGTTGGCCCTGCGCCCCTTGTGCCTGCCACTCTCCTCCCACAGGTCGCTCCCCTGGAAGCTGAATAGGGACACCTGGCATCCTCCCCCTTCTGGCCCTCTCTTCCTCAGAGGAGGAGGTGCCTCCAGTGGAGACCACAACCCCCTTTACCATGGTAAGGGAAGGCTGTCTGATACCTGGAAGGCCCCAAGTGGTCTGAATCCTCCGGGGGCCTGGAAGACCACACTGAGTCCTGAACAGAAGCCTCTAAATGCTCTGAATGCAGCGCTGAAGCGAGAAGCAAGCAGCCGCAAGTGATATCCAAAACTATTCACTATTCGTTTTGTCAAGCCCACTGACCCCTCTTCTCCCACCCGTGGGTGAGGTTTTGCAATTTGTGGCCTGCCCGTTTTGCCCATGCGACAGCCTGAAAATCGCACAGGCAACGTAAACTCGCAGACAATTGGTCTTTCAAGGGTCTTAATTGGCCTGTTAATTAATGGCGGCCGTGCCTCCATCTTCATCATGCACCCGCCTAGCGAAATATCATGAAAGCGCACATTGATGTCAGACACGTGTCCGAAGTCAACACGCTTTACTACACGCATAGGCGTGTTGGCACGTGCCCAGGGTAAAATTCTAAAATACCATTAGGTGTGATTCCAGGATTGGACAACATTTGCTAAATAATCCTCAATGTGCTAAGAGTTATGCTGACAACCAATTTAAGGTTGTCAGTTGGGCTCTCAGTGTGGCACATTTACGTGTATGGGAAGCTACAAATATTAATACATAGGACCCTGTTCTTTGCAGACAAAAAGAACATGTATACACATTATGCTTGTTTCAGCTGAACAAAGTAAGTGATAATAAGTAGTTGGAAGAACATGGACAGGCAACATAAAATAAGGGGTGAAATTTTGAAAGGGGTCCAGCAGCAGAAAGACCTGGGTGTAGATGTGCATAGATCAGTGAAGGAGGGAGGACAGGTAGGGTGAGCAGTTATTTAAGCATATAGTATCCAGGGCTTCTTTAATAGGAGTAGAGTACAAGAGCAAGGAGGTTATGCTGAATTTATATAAGACACTCGTTAGACCTCAGCTGGAGTCTTGTGTACAGTTCTCGGTGCCACACTATAGGAAGGATGTGAACACATTGGAGAGAGAGCAGAAAAGGTTTGCAAAAATGGTTCCAGGGATAAGAAACTTCAGCTATGAGGATAGATTGGAGAGGTTGGGACTGTTCTCCTTGGAGAGAAGAAGGCTAAGAGGAGATTTGATAGAGATGTTCAAAAACATGAGGGGGCTGGACAGAGTAGATAGGGAGAAACTGTTCCTGCTCGTAAAAGGATCAAGAACGAAAGAACAGAGATTTAAAGTGATTTACAAAAGAAGCAAACATGACATGAGAAAAAACTTTTTCTCACAGCAAGTGGTTCGGGTTTGGAATGCACTGCCTGGAAGTGTGGTAGAGGCAGGTTCAATCAAGGCATTCAAGAGGGTATAAATAATTATTTGAATAGAAACAATGTGCAGGGGTACATGGAAAAGGCAGGGCAATGGCACTAGGTCATAATGTTCATTTGGAGTGCTGGTGTAGACATAATGGGATGAATGGCCTCCTTCTGTGGCGATAAAACTATGTGATTCTGTGATTCGCTGACTCATTCCTCAGGGTAATGCCTTGACCAATCAGGGTCAAGCTGCCTAATTTAAATTTCAAACAATGCTTGGCAGTTAATTGTCAGTCACCATCAGTGGTGCATACTCCATCGAAACGCCACTTGCCAACCATTCAGCATTCTCTTCACATAGGCCAGAATTTTTCACTTGAGGTGCGGGCGTGTGCCCGACATGCTCGAGCATTAAAATGACACGCAATGACATTAGGCGAGTGTCCCGACATCATCGCGCACTCGCACAACATTTCAGTCAGCGGGCACGCGTGTAAGACAATTAAGGGGGCTATTAAGACCCTTAATCAACTAATAGAGTACAATTTCTTGCTGCCCGTCCAGCCATTTGATTGGTGGATGGGCGAAAAGGCCAAGCGGCCTTTACATTTTTGGCAAAACCTCATCCACGGGCGCGATGAGTTTTCAGCCAGTGATTAACAAAAAACTTTTTGCACTCCTGTTTAACATGTCCCTGCTCATGTGACAGAGTCAGGTTTTTATTGTTTTTCATTTCTTTATTTTGAGTGCTGAAAACCTTCAGTTCCCGGAGGCAGCTCTTGTGCCTCAGGTCACTTTTACAGCCCGCACCCACATGCATGCACAAAATTCAGTGCTCGTGTTCTTCCCGCCCCCACTACAGCAGTGCTGAGCGCCGCTGTGCCTTTCATACTGGCTGGCTGTTAATTGGCCAGCCAGCGTGAAATCCCGGTCAGGGCCCTATGGCCATCAGTGATCGGCTTCCCAACCGTCCCTGGGCTTGTCTGCCACGCCTGCCTGACGAGGGACAAATTCTGCCCATGCAGTATAAATTGTTGTTTTCCCCTCATATCAGTATTCTTGCAAAGTGTCCTGATGATTGCAAGACGGAAAGCTTAGACATGTAGATAAAAGCAAAAAAAACAGCGGATGCTGGAAATCCAAAGCAAAAACAAAAATAGCTGGAAAAACTCAGCAGGTCTGACAGCATCTGCAGAGAGGAACACAGTTAACGTTTCGAGTCCGTATGACTCTTAGCTAGAACTAAGGAAAAATGGAAAAGAGGTGAAATATAAGCTGGTTTAAAGGGGGGGGTGGGTGGTGGGACAGGTAGAGCTGGATAGAGGGCCAGTGATAGGTGGATCTTTTTCAGCGATACTGAAGTCCTGTTCTACCAATCAACTAATTATGGCCCCTCTATTCAAGAAGGGAGACAGGTAGAAAACAGGAAACTATAGGCCTATGATTAGCTTGATGCCTGTCGTGGGGAACGTGCTAGAATCGTTCATTAAGGAGGCTATAACCGGGCACTTTGAAAAACTCAAGGAAATCAGCATGGTTTTGTTGAAGGGGAAATCATGTTTAACCAATTTATTGGAAATTTTTGAAGGATAAAGGGGAGCCTGTTGACATACTGTAGTTGGGTATCCAGATGGCATTTGATAAGATGCCACATCAAAGGTTATTGCGGAAAATAAAAGCTCATGGTGTCGGGAATAACATATTATCATGAATAGAGGATTAGCTGGCTGGCAGAAAAAAGAAAGTATGCATAAATGAGTCATTTTCAGATTGGCAGGATGCGATGACTACAGGGATTTGGCCGGTGCCTCAACATTTACAATTTATATCAATGACTTAGATGAGGGGGGCTGTTATGGCACAGTCAATGGTAAACGCTAAGCTGCTCAAATCCAACAGGGAAACTTGAAACCACTGCCATAACTGTTTTGCAATTTGTATAAAGTTCGAGATGCGTGCCTTGAATTCTGTAGGAATAAGACCAACCAGTCTTATAGGTTTCTCACAAAACTAAATTAAACCTTTATTAATATAAGAAATTATTTTAAGCACACACATAAATCTACAGATTACGACGATGATAACTTCTAACTCCCCTAGTTAATCTAACTCCTAGTTACGTTTCCGTTAAGCCAACAGTAAGACACATAGGTTTTAAAAGACCCAGGCAAAGAAACATGAACAGTACCCTGAACAATCCAATTCAAAGTGCGTTTTCTTAACTTCAGTCCTTTGTAGACAGCAGGGCCAGAATGTTCTACTCACTGGGTGGATGCGCCCAACCCAACCGAGCATAAAATGACGCACAATGATGTGTGGCGAGCATCCCGAAGTCATCGTGAACTCGCACAATATTTCGGCCGGCGGGCGTGTGCAGGAGTCAGTAGCATGCCCGCTGACAATTAACAGGCCTATTAAGACCATTGACAATCTAATGGAATTCAATTTTTCACTGTCCGTCCAACCTTACGGTTGGTGGGCAGGCGAAAAGGCCAAGCGGTCTTTGCATTTTTTGCGAACCCTCATCCATGGGGCGGGATGAGGCTTCGATCCATCTTTGAAAATTTTTTTTTAAAAATTCGCACCATTTTCTAACATGCCCCTGCTCACATGACAGAGTCACACCTTAAAATTCTTTATTTTTAATTTTTTTTTATCTTCATCTCTCCGAGGCAGCTCTGTGCCTCAGAGAGCTTTCCCTGCACGCATGTGGGAAGTTCCCGCTCGCCCTGCTCCCCACTCCCACCGAGAGGCAGCACTGCAGCGCGCGCTTCACGCTGGGTAGGCCTTAATTGACCCACAAGCCATGAAATCGCAGTCGTGACCCTTCGAGTCCACACTGATGAGGGCAAAATCCTCGCCACTGTTTCTGAACCTCTCCTGCCCAGGTGTAATATTTCACTCCCGCTTTTAAAATCAATCAAGTCTGGTTTATTTAAAAAATGCAAATGTTCCCTTTACACCTCTGTTTACTGACTTAACGTTTCAAACCTAACTTAAATTCTATAACAACAAAGCCTTCAGACTGGCCTTTAATTCAGTTAAGCCCCACCAACCCCGCCACACACACACACACACACAAACACAGACACCACTTTCACTCTACAATAAGTTCCTGACAGGAGAAAAGGCGTGGTAGCTAAATTTGCAGATGACACAAAGATAGGTAGGAAAGTATGTTGTGAGGAGGACATAAGGAGTTTGCAGACAGACATGTTGAGTGAGTGAGCAAAAATCTGGTAGATGGAGCACAATGTGGCATAATGTGGGAAAATGTGAAGTTGTTCACTTTGGCAGGAAGAATAAAAAAGCAGAGTACTACAATGAGGGAGGAGCAGGCTCGAGGGGCCAAATGGCCTACTTCCGCTCCTATTTCATATGTTCATACGTCCTTAAACCCTCATCTTCAACACAAAATCATGCATAAACATATTATTATAACAGCTTCACCACCTTCTGCTCTGTAGGGACATATCTAAAAAATGATACCTCTGTTCCCTCCTGTGTTAAAGCTCCTTTTTAAATGTGTTTTTTGAAACTGACCCAATGATTAATTTTTTATTGCTACAGCCCTGACTGAAAATAGCCTAATATATATGTCGTGTTAAGTTCCACATTTTTGATGTGTTTATGAAATGCTTCATTCTACTAACCCCAATCAATATTCAGAAAATTTATAATATTTTTACTTAAAGCATCCAAACTTCTATTCAAAGGAAGATGTGTATTCATGTGGCTCCTTGCGCCATCTCAGGATGTCTCAAAGCCTTTTTGCAACCTATTTTGAAGTGTAGTCACTGGTTATGTCGGAAATGTGACAGTAAGTTTGTGCTCATGAGCTCCCACAAAGAGCAATTTTGATTATGACCAGATTTAGTGATGTTGGTTGAGTGATAAAAATTGGCCATAACACTGGGAATCTCCCGATCTTCTTCAGATTAGCACCATGGGATATCTTTATCAGAAAGTGTAGAGAGGACATCAGTGTAGCATCTCATCTAAACAACTTCCACAAGAGTGCAGTGATCCCTTCATACAACACTCGAGTGTCAGTCCGGATTACATGCTTAAATCTCAGTGAACGTTCAGCCATCTGACTTAGAGGCTAGGGTACTACCATGGCTGACAATTACTAGATCAAGGTAGTTAAGTAGGGGCCAAATGAGTATTTCCAGCAATTCTGACTCACTGTGATCTGTGGCCATAATTTCAGGATAAGGGGAGGTAGATTTAAATCAGAGGTAAGGAAGAATTACATTTCCCAAAGGGTCGTGAATCTGTGGAATTCACTACCTCAGAGTGCAGTGGATGCCAGGACGCTGAATAAATTTAAGAAGGAGGTGGACAGGTTTTTAATTAGTACCGGGTTGAAAGGTTATAGGGAGAGGGCGGGAAATTGGAGTTGAGGCCAAAATGAGATCAGCCATGATCGTAATGAATGGCAGAGCAGGTTCGAGGGGCTGAATTGACTACTCCTGCTCATAGTTCTTATGTTCTTATGTTTATGTTCTTATCTTGATACTTCACAACAGTCGGTGGCGTGAGCATGTTTCAGACATTAAACCTCATTAGCTGTGCCAGTGCCTTCCATATCCAGGCCTTGTGCAATTGTTCAAAATAGTCTTTTGCATTTGAGTCAATAAATTAGGAAGCCATTTGTCATTAATGCTGTATTTCTGCTCTTAGCAACCAAATCAGACATTTGTATGCAAAAGGTGTCACTTACAGTGCCTGATGGACTATTGGGACTGTAATATATTTATTTCCCATGTTTCACAAACGTCAATATGTACTCCGATGCTGTACTCAGAGCAATAAAGCAGAACTGACATTAAAATTATGGCCAGGATCTTCAGCTCAGCATGTGGGTGTGTGCCTGACAGGCCCCAGCATGAAATAACGCACAATGACATTGAGCATGTGTCAGACGTCATCACGCACTCACGCCCCATTTTGGCCGGCAGGCACGTGCGAGAGTTGGCAGCGCACCCGCCGACAATTAACGAGCCTATTAAGGCCCTTAAGCAGCTAATTAAGCAGAATCTCTCCCTGCCCGTCCAACCTTACAGTTGGCGGGAGGGCGAATAGGCCGGGCGGCCTTTGCATTTTTAGCGAAAGCTCATCCACGGGCAGGATGACGTTCCCAACGATGAATAAAAGTAACCCATCTTTTTTCAAACTCAGTCTTAACATGTCCCTCTTCGAGTGACTGAGTCACATGTGGGGACATGTTTATGTCAAATGTGGATTCTTCTTTTCTCATTTTAAAACTCTTCAGCTCCCTGAGGCAGCTCTGTGCTTTCAGGGAGCTGTCAGTGCGCACTTCCACCACCCCCCCCACCCTCCGGCACATGCACAGACTTCAGTGCTCGCGCTCCTCCCACCCCACCTCCACCAACCCGGCAGTGCTGAGGCTCGCGGTGCACGTTTCACACTGGCGGCCCGTTGATCGGCCAGCCGGCGTGAAATCGCGGCCGGGACCCGATCACGGGTGGCGGAGATTTTCACGGCCACCCCCAGGCCCTCCCACCATGCCTGCCCAGTGAGGGGAAAGCCCTGCCCTATATTTCTGTTCTATATTGTGCTCATTGCAACATTAAACACGTAATGCGTATTGTGTCATCGGTAGTACTCTAGTCCTGCGATCTCAAATCCGCCCCGGCCCACAAGCTAATATAATTCTTTTTAAATGTTCTTTTTACAGGTGATTGCCTGACTGCCAGGGTGAGCAGGGAGTGCTTTAGTTACAATGCCCCATGCTTGGTGGACCAGCTGGTCTTTCCCTCTCTGTGACTTTCATACGTTCAAGGGAAACAAAAGCCAAGTCGGGTGTAAAATGGACCATACTCTCGAGTTATCGCCTAGGGCTCAGTTTCACTCTCATTGTCATGTCTTCCATGTTGGACATACCACGTGAGGTCCTGTTTGTGCCTGTACTGAAGGAGCTGTCAAATTAAACCCAATCCTCCGCTCTTCCCCATTGCCCTGAAAATTCTTCCATTTCAAACTTGTATCTAATCACCATTAAACCTGATCCACCACAGTTAGGACTGTGCATTCCAGGTTATAGCGACTCATTACATAAAAAATTCACCTCATCTTTCCCTACTCTCCCCCCCACCCCCCAACCCCGGATCCCCCATCCAACATGATCCACTGACCTTTTATTAAATCACTTTGTTGCACATCTACAAATACAATTTCAGGGGGAAAAAAATTGAGTGGAACCATTTTTTTCTAGTGTTGGATTGTGGAAAGCTGCAAACAGGGGAAATAAAGGAATATAAGAGGGAATTGTGAATGGAGAAACTACCCTTCCAGTGTACTAGCCATCAAGACAAAGGTGAACTAATCTTATCAGGGCACTTCAGTTATAATTGGGACCAAGACAGCACAAAGGTCATTGGCTCTTGAGTGATATTCTGAGGTTATCTTAACTGGCTGTACACAGGTGCCTAGATTTCCACCAGAGCAAGAGAACTCTTCAAAATAATTGCACAAGAGAGCAACTCTGTTCTGTTTCATATGTCACTGAATAGGGAATCTGAATTGAGAATTGTTTTATCACATTTAATTCCATGTGATTGCTACCACCTTCAGAGAGAAGGAAAGCACAACACTTATTTTTGCTCGTTTGATTCTTCCAAAGGTCACGTCACAGAGGTGGGTGTCCGCATAATTGTTCCTGCAGTATAGATACACTATTATCAGCAAAACAACCCAGTGGGGGTGCTTGGTCTGCCTGCCAAAAACACACTGTACACAGGAGACAAACGTTCCACACAACTCATCACAATGCAAAATTCATTTAGTTAGGTTTATTTCGGGGCATTGCTCTTAGTCATTCTCTGGATTATTCCTCCTTGGAGTTTTGAATGCCATTACGAAGTTGGTTGGATCAGAGAAAGCAAAGAAAGACTTTGCATTTATATAGCACCTTTCACGACTTCAGTACTTCCCAGTTGCTTTTCACCCAATGAAGTATTTTCTGAAGTGTGGTCACTGTTGTAATGTAGGGAAACAAAGCACACAGCAAATTCCCACAAACAGTAGCATGATCGTCTGTGAGATAATCTGTTTTCAGTGACGTTGGTTGAGGGATAAAAATTGGCCAGAGCACCGGGGATAACTTTAATGCTATTCTTCAAAATAGTGATGATGGGATATTTTCCATCCAACTGAGACGGCAGATCGGCCCTCATAAACTCTGACAGTGTAGCCCTCAGTACAGCACTGAAATATCATCCTGGATTCGTGTGCTCGATCTCCCAGTGAGGGCACAAGAATTAGACCTTTCGTCCCTCACATGTGTTGAGGGTATTAACACACAATGGCATTCATGATAAACATAGTGCCTTGCAAAAGTTTCCTGGACTGTCTTATATGGAAATGAAATGAGCAACAATACTTGAGAGCCAAAATCTGATTAATCTATGGGCAGCCTCAAATGAATAACATAGCAACATTAAGAACAGGAATAGACTATCCATCCTCTTGGGCCTCAACCACCTTTGACTCAGCTTTGCTCCATATCTTGATTTACATACTAACAAATAAATCTATTGATCTCATTGTTGAAAGCTCCATTTGTCCTCCAGCATCCATAACCTTTGGGGGAGGGAGTTCCAGATTTTTTTGTCTGAAAAAGTACTTCCTGGTTCCACCCTTGAATGGTCCAGCTCTATTTTTAGGATTATGTCCCTTTGATCTTGATTTTCCCTCACTGGAGGAAATGACTTCACTGTCTACCCTGTCGAATCCTTCTAACTTTTTAACCAGTTTAATCAGGTCTCTCCTCAATCTTATATATTCAAGGAATACAAACTAGATTTATGCAACAGATCCTCAAAATTCAAGGCACCATGCCCTAAAAGCAAATAAAACTAGTAATAAAAAGAGATTAAGTGATAAGTAGCTAAGTAGTCTGGCTGCTGAATTTTAGTTCAATTTCAGCTATTGCTTCCAGGTATTATTAAGTGAGATACAGGGGAGAATTTTCTCCCAGTCAGGGGGCTGAGTGGGAGCAGGCGCAGGCGGGCGTGCTGCCATTTTACGTGGGCAGGCCAATTAAGACCCGCCCAGCATCACGCCCACCCAGAAGCGCTGAGTGCCCCCTCTGTGGGCTGGGGAAGGAGGCTGAGTCAGGGCCTGCGTGCGGAAGTGCGCAGAAATCTCCCTGAGGCACGGAACTACCTCAGGGAGATTAGTTGGATTTTGAAAAAGTTAAATAAAGGCAGCAAAAAAATGAAGACATGTCTCCTCATGTGACATTGTCACTTGAGCTGGGACATGTCTGTGAAATTTATTATAAATTTTTATTAAAGTTTAGAAACCTCCATGAAGACTCATCCCACCCGTGAATGAGGTTTCATGATAAATGCGAAGGTTGCCTGGGCTCTTCACCTGCCCCTCCCCCACCGCCAACCTTAAGGTTGGATGGGCAACTATGTCAATTATTTTAATTGATATTTAAATGGCCTTAATAGGCCTTTGTTTGGCAGCCGCACAGCGGAGTCAGAGGATCTGAATGACGCGCGGTGAAGTTAGGACACACGCCCGATGTCACCGCGCGTCATTTTACACAGCGACGGGTGGGGCCCACCCCCGCACACTGTCCCGAAGTTTCTGGCCACGGTGTTGGCCATCTTCAGATGAGCAATTTGCTGGTGCAGGTGGATGTAAAAGATCCATTGACGCTATTTGAGGAAGTCCTCCCAGTGTCTGAGCCAAGGGTGCACCCGCATTCAACATGCCATCAAAATGAGGGTGTTAGGTCTATTAACCAATTACTGTGTGAACGCAAATTGGTTGCCATGTTTGCTGATGCAATGGTGACTATACTTCTAGAGTGCCTAGTTGGTTAGGCAATACCTTGGAATGTTCTGAGGGCATGAAACGTTCTAGGCAAATGCAATTATTTTCTTATTTTTGTTTGTTATTAAAGAATTTCTCAGCTGTGCCTTTCTTATCTTCAGACGACTATTTCAATGCTTTTCTGGTCTTCCACCTTCAGTCAACTCGAGTTGAGCCAAAAACTCTGCTGCCCATATCCTAGTGTGTTACAAACTCTGTTCACCCATCAGACCCTGTGCTTGCTGAACTACATGGGCACACGGTCCAGCAAAGGCTTTAATTTAAAATTCTCATTCTTGTATTCAAATCCCTCCATATCACCCCTCCCTAA
This sequence comes from Carcharodon carcharias, assembly GCF_017639515.1. Lineage (NCBI taxonomy): Eukaryota > Metazoa > Chordata > Chondrichthyes > Lamniformes > Lamnidae > Carcharodon > Carcharodon carcharias. The sequence goes on along the minus strand of NC_054475.1, from coordinate 162,336,487 downwards.
TTCTGTGACCTCCTTCAGCCTTACAAGCCTCCAAGATCACTGCACTCCTCCAAACCTGATCTTGATTTTCATTTTTTTTTAAAATGTATTTGTTCATGGGATGTAGGCGTCACTGGCTATTGCCCATCTCTGATTGCCATTGTTCAGAGGGTATTTAAGAGTCAATCACATTGCTGTGGGCCTGGAGTCACAGGTAAACCAGGCCAGGTAAAGACAGCAGATTTCCTTCCCTAAAGGGTATAAGTGAACCAGATCGATTTTTACAACGTCCAACAATGGTTTCATGGTTATCATCAGACTTTTAAATCCAGGTTTTTACTGATTTCACATTTCATCATCTGTTGTGGTGGTATTCAAACCTGGGTCCCCAGAGCATTGCCCTGGCTCTGTGGAATACCAGTCCACTGACAATTGAGCCACCAATGGCAATTGTGTCTTCATCTGTCCAGAAGTAGGAGTAGGCAATTCGGCCGCACGAGCCTGCTCCGCCATTCAATAAAAATCACAGCTGATCGACCCCACTTTCCTGTCTGCCCCTCCTAATAGCCCTTGACCCTCTTGTAGATGAAATATCTGACTATCTCAGCTTGAATATGTTTAATGTGCCGGTCTCCACGGCTCTGTGTGGAAGAGAATTCCAGCACTTAACAAAGCTCTGAGAGAATAAATTCCTCCTCATCTCCATCTTAAATGGAAGACCCTTATTTTGAAACAGTGCCCTCTCATTCTAGATCCCCACAGGGGAAACATCCTCTCGGCACGCTTGAATAAGGTCACCTCCCCTTCTTCTAAACTCCAATGAGCAGGGGCCTAACCAGCTCATCCTTTTCTCATAAAACAATCTCTTCATCCCAGGAATCGACCAGTCAATATATTTTCTATCCTTCCCACCAAAATGGACAACCTCGCACTTCCCCACATTATACCCCATTTGCCAAATCTTTGCCCACTTACTTTTCTTATCTGTATCCCTTTGCAGAGTCTTGTGTCACCCTCACAACTTGCTCTCCTACCTATCCTTGTATCATCAGAACATTTGGCTACAGTACACTCGGTCCTTTCATCAACGTCTTTAATATAGATCATAAATAGTTGAGGTCCCAGCACTGATCCCTGTGACACTTCATTTATTATCATTTGCTAACCTGAAAATGATCTATTGATCCTGACTCTGTTTGCTGTCGATTAGCCAACCCTCTATCCATGCTAAAATATTACTCTCAACACTGCGAGCCCTTAACCTGTGTAGTAACCTTTTATGTGGCACTTTAGGGAATGTCTTTTTGAAATCCGAATACGTTACATTTACTGGCTCTCCTTTATTCATCCTGCTTGTGCATCATCTAATACATGATTTATCAAACATGATTTCCATTTCAATAAATCCATGCTGACTCTGCTTGATATTAGTTTGTTTCCCTATATGTCCTGCTACTATTTCCTTAATAATGGATTCCAACATTTCCCCAATGATAGATGTTAAGCTAGCTTGCCTACAGTTTCCTGTTATCCGTCTCCCTCTTTTCTTGAATAGAGGTGTCACATTTGCAGTTTTCCAATCCACTGGTACCTTTGAAGAATCGAAGGAATTTTGAAGATCACAGCTAGTGCATCCATTATCTCTGCAGCCACTTCTTTTAAGATCCTAGAATGCAGGCCATCAGAGCCAAAATATGTGTCAGCTTTTAGTCCTATTAGTTTTTCTATTAATTTTCCTCTAGGGAAATGATTGTGTTAAGCTCTTCCCTCCCTTTTGCTCCTTGATTTTCTGCTTTCTTTGGATGCTATTTGTGTCACCTTGATACAAAATATATCTTCAAAATCTGTGCCATTTCCTTGCTTTCCATCATTAATTCACCTGTCTTGTACTCCAAGGGACCAACTTTTGCTTTAGCTGCTCTCTTGCCTTTTTTCTACACTGGTAGAAGCTCTTACTGCCTATTTTTACATTTCTTGATAGTTTTTCATATTCTAATTTCTCACTTGTTTTTAGCCATCCTTTGCTGGTTTCTAAAATTTTCCCAATCTTTTCTCCTATGACTAATCCTGCAACTTTGCCATTTTTTTTTCAATCAGATACCATGCATAACTTTCTTGGTTAACCATGAATGATGTATCCTTCTTGTAGAGTCATTTTTTCTCAATGGAATATACCTTTGTTAACAGTTATGAAATATCTATTAAATGTATTCCATTGCTTCTCTACCATCTTACCTTTTAAGCTATTTTTTCAAGTTTACTGTATAGCCAACTCTGCCTTCATATCTTTGTAATTGTCTTTATTTAAGTTTAAGATATTAGCTTCAGACTCAAATTTCTCACTCACCCTCAAACTGAATGTGAAATTCGATGATGTTATGATCAATTTTGCCTGAAGGAACCTTTATGGTGAGATCATTAATTCATCCTGTCTCAATCACATTATCCGATACAAAATAGCCTGTAACGGTTGGCTCCAGAATGTGTTGTTCTAAGATACTGTCCCGAATATACTCCATGAATCATCCTCAAGGTTACCAATTAGATTTGTCCAATCTATATGAAGATTAAAATCACCCGTGATTATTTTATATTTTATTCATTCACGAGATGTGGGCTTCACTGGCTGGGCCAGCATTTATTGCCCATCCCTAGTTGCCCTTGAGAAGCTGGTGGTGAGCTGCCTTCTTGAACCACTGCAGTCCATGTAGTATAGGTACACCCACAGTGCTGTTTGGAAGGGAGTTCCAGGATTTTGACCCTGCAACAGTGAAGGAACGCAATATATTTTTAAGTTAGGATGGTGAGTGACTTGGAGGGGAACATCCAGATGGTGGAATTCCGGACTATGTGCTGCCCTTGTCCTTCTAGATGATAGTGGTTGTGGGTTTGGAAGGCGCTGTCTAAGGAACATTGGTGAATTCCTGCAATGCATCTTGTAGATGGTACACACTGCTGCTACTGTGCGTTCATGGTGGAGGGAGTGAATGTTTGTGGATGTGGTGCCAATCAAGCGGGCTGCTTTGTCCTGGACTCTGTCAAGCTTCTTGAGTGTTGTGGGAGTTGGACTCATCCAGGCAAGTGGAGAGCATTCCATCACACTCCTGACTTGTGCCTTGTAGATGGTGGACAGGCTTTGGGCAGTCAGGAGGTGAGTTACTCATCAGGGTTCCTTGTCTCTGACCTGCTCTTGTAGCCACAGTATTTATATGGCTAGTCCAGCTCAGTTTCTGCTTAATGGTAACCTCCAGGATGTTGATAGTGGGGGATTCAGTGATGGTAAAGCTATTGAACATCAAGGGGCGATGGTTAGATTCTCTCTTGTTGGAGATGGTCATTGCTTGGCACGTGTGTGGTGTGAATGTTACTTGCCATTTGTCAGCCCAACGCTGAAAATTGTCCAAGTCTTGCTACATTTAGACATGGACTGCTTCAGTATCTGAGGAGTCACAAATAGTGCTGAACATTGTACAAGGTATTGCAATAACTTTCTTACAACCCCCCTTTATTTCATGATGTATACTCTGTCCTATAGTGTAACTACTGTTAGAGGGCCTATAAATTACTCCCAGCAGTGACTTCTTTCCACCTGAACTGATTCTACATAATGATCTTCTGAGTCAAGCCTTGGTCACTTTGCAACCAATTTTCTATAATGGCCATCATATCATACCACTTTATTTCTATTTGTGCTGTCAATTCATCCATTTTGTTACAAATATTGTGTGCATTCAGATAAAGGGCCTTTAATTCTGTCATTTTTCCCTAACCTTACTCTCTTTGCTTGTGCAATGTTATGTTTGTACTCTCTGACCCTTTCCATCACAGTTTATTTATCATTCCTCGCATCGCTACCCAGCACTGTTGTCTTGTCCTTTCCGGCTAATTTTCTAAATCTCCCCTTACATCAATCCCCTCCCGCCCAACTTTTATTTAGTTTAAAGCCCTCTCCACAACTCTACTTTTATGATTCCCCAGGTTCCAATATGATTCAAGCGAAGTTCAACCCAACAGTACAGCTCTCTCTTTCCCCAGTACTGGTTGCGGTGTCCCCATGAATCAAAACCCATTTTTCTCACCCCAATCTTTAAGCCATGCACCCAAGTCTCTGGTCTTGCTTGTGGCTCATGTACTAGCCAAGAGATGATTATCTTTATTCTTCTGCATTTTAATTTAGGCCCCAGCTACACATGCTCACTTAGCAGAACCTCTTTCTTAGTCTGACCTGTGTCATTGGTACCCAAGTGGACTATGACAACTGGATATTTCACCCCCCCACTTCAAATTCTTCTGCAGCCCCTGCTACTAAAAATATGCTCCTTGTTACTCCCCCAACTTAAATACCCCCCTGTAGCATGGTACTGTGGTCAGTTTGCTCATCTTCCCTGCAGTCCCTGCTCTCATCCGCACAAGGTGCAAGAACTTCAAACTTGAAGGACAAGTGCTAGGGCTGAGGCCTCTCCATTGCTACATTCTGGGTCTCCATACCTACCTCGCTCATCATCATACCCTCCTGTCCCTTCAGATCAATCTGAAGTACCTAGCCTAAGGGGTGTGATAGTCTCCCAGGGAAAAAAAAATTGTCCAGGTAACTTTTCTCCTCCCTGATGCATCAAAATACCCAAAGCTTGGACTCCAGCTCATCAGCTCTGAACCAGGGTTCCTCCAGCTGCAGACGCTTACTGGAGACGTAGTTGATGTGCATTGCATTCATGTCCACCATCCCACATGCTACAGCTGCAACTCATCACCTGCCCTGCCATCATTATTTAACTGTTTAATTATGGCTTCAAAGTCTTGAAAGATTACTTTATGATTATTTGTGCATATATTAAGTAGTGTAACTAGTTAAGCTATAAATTTAACACAGTACCTATATTACTCCAGTACTAGTTTAAACTACTGCCAAAGTTTATAGGAAACAAACCCATAAACTCATCAATCACCTACCTCCCTACCCAATTAATGCTGTGGGATTAGCTAAAATAAAAACAGAAAAGGTTGGAAATGCTCAGCATGCCTGGCAGCATCTGTAGGAGAGAGAAACAGAGTCAATTTTCCGTCCCAGGGCTAAGCCCCATGGGTGGGGTGGGAACCGGGATTTTTTTCCCACTGCGGAGGCCAATGGGAATTCATATCGCACAATATTGGCCTAATTAATTATGCAGTCTGAGTTTCCCAGCGTTTCATGGTGGACCAGGCAGATGGCACCCACCACCGTATTATCGACCTGTAATACACTAATACACCGACCCGCAGAACCTGCTTCTCCTTCCGTTTCCACTCCAACAACTCTCAGCCTCCCTTAACCAGCCATTGCCGAACCCTCATTCTCCCACGCTACCAGCTCCCACTGCCCCCTTTAACCCTCACCAGCCCTTCCTATCACCAATTTGTTCAGTATGCCCCCCACCCAAGACTAATCAGTTGATGCCACAGATCCCTCCCTCTCTACCCCTTTCCCCTCTCCTCCCCATGCCCGTTCACACCTGCGCACCCCTCGGCCTGCACTCCAGTACAGCCCTTCCCACCTTCCCACTCCAAACCACCTCACCCATTCCATAGCCCCCACAGCATCTCTTTCTTCCCTACCACCCCACTCCCCATATGCCTCCACACCGGCCCCACCTCTTTATTACTCTTCTTTCCGTTTAATCCCCCCACCCCCAGCACAGACCGTCACCACCCAACATTACCTCATGCAGCTGTCCACCTGCAGCTTGAAGATCCACCTCCTGGAATCTGCTGCAGTGAGAAGATCCACATAGTTGATGCTCCACCCAAGCACTGCTGCACCTGGTGTCCCAGTGTCCTCGGTCACTGGAGACCTCCACCTTCCGATCTCCGAAAGCTGCTTCTTGAAGGTAAGTCCCGAACTGTGCTCGCCAGGAAGGTCCAGACGTATTGCGGACTGGAGTGATATCCCATTGTTGGCAGGGAAAACCAGACACTGTGGGGGAGGGGTGATTCCAGTCAGGCTTTCATCTGCATCTCATGAATGCCTCTGGCAGGAATGGTGACCTGTCATGATGGGCGGGAGCACACGTTCCCACCGTCATTTCAAGCTAGCGGGAAACCAATTCTTCATCTCCCGCTGCATTGTCTCCACACCACCACCCCCCCCTCCCCCCCCACCCCCCCCACCTCACGGCCATTAAACCCGCCACAGAAGGAACTGGAATATTCCACCTAATGATTCAGGTCAATGAAGCTTCATTAGCACCCATGGGATCATTTACCCATATATGGCAGACGGGGCCTATGGTTTAACATTTATTCATAAGACAGCTGACACTCCATCACAAAGGTGCCAGGCTGGATTACATGCTTAATTATTTTGACTGGGATTTGAAACAGCCACCTAACACAGAGGCAAGAGTTCTGTCTGCTGTGACAGATCCAACATAACCAACGTCAACATTATTTTCAGGTTGTCTATTCCTTTGGGCCATCACTGAGTAAACCTCCTTCAATACCCTCTAATTCAGAATCACACCCCCTGTAGTCCCAATGTGAGCTTTTCATTTCCCAGGCAAGTCATCCCTAATGTTTCTTTGAATGCATTCGCCAGTTGGGTATGAGTGATGCTTACCTTCCGACTCATCCATCATTCCCAGTTACCACTCTCCGAGCATCATGGTGTTCTTACTTATAATTAGCTCTTCAAGTCAGCAGGGTCCATAGACATTTTAATGAAATGCCATGGATTTATTAAATACACAGTAATTAAACAAACCCTTTAAAGTCATCTGTACAACAAAAGTATGTGGATTCAGTACTCTCTGCACTTCATTGACACATACGTCCTTTATCAGCAGGCAAGAACTCAAGGTTACTATTACTGCACCAAAAAAACAATCAATAGCATTTCACTGGTAACAGCTTTCAAGGCAGTCTGAGCAACCCTTTCCATACACTACAATGAGCAATACTTTTAAGGAGACTGCATTTAACTATTGTATGAGTAAATGCGTGCTATGGCATGATTATTAGAGCGAGGAAAGATTTCTCAATCACCTTTTCACACGTGGCAAACTTGTGTAACATTCCTTATCAGAGAAGATAATCCCACAGCTTTTGTTTCCATCCAGGGGTTCCTTGGATCAAGTGCCCTTCAACTCATCTCACTAGCAAATCAAACAGTGATCCATTTACAAAACACCTTTGAGAAATTTCCAGTATCAGATTGATTCCAGCTTTAAAAATAATTGATTTTTTTTCTCTCTAATTTACTGAAATGATTTGAAAAACAAAAGTGTGCAAAACAGCTTCTTGTAAAGTTCTGAGGTGGTGTTAAAAGCCATGTTAACATTCTTGTACATTATTCATCCCCTAGATAGCATAAACGTGTAATGGAGAATGAATATTGTATGAAATCTGGTAATTGCTTGATGTGTCACATTAGGATCCAAGTCGGAGGTTAATAGCATACCCAGTTTACACACAGCAATCCAAATTTTCAAGCAAGACACTTCACTTGTGAATCGCAATAGATGACAGGGCAAACAGTTTTTATGCAAATAGTAAGTGTTATATCAGGTTATTTATTACCATTCACATTGGTAATGTTTGTTATTTTCACTGAATATTTTCTTCTCTGTACACAATCAATTTGTAAAATGCTTCAACAGTGCAGTTAATTTTTAATTCAATGCCTAACATCTACCTGCATTTGTGTCAATCACACTGAGTTGCTAATGTGATTATTACTGTTCCAAGCAGATAAAATAATATTGATCTGTTACTGCGCATGCTGCAATATGTATTTTTTTTCTAAGTAGTAGCTGCACAGGAACATAGGATGAGGAGTAGGCCATTCAGCCCATTGTTTCTGGCCACCATTCAATTAGCTTATGGCTGATGTGCATCTTAACTCCATTTGACCATCCTAGTTCTCTAACCCTTATTATCCATGCCCATCAAAAATCCACCATCTCCAGAGTTGAAATTTTCAATTCCCCCACAGCTTTAACAGATTTTTGTGGGCCAGGGAGTTCTGGACTTCCATTACCTTTTATGTGAAAGAATCACATCATCCTCATGCTGCTGGTCTGAGGTCAACATAAGGTTGAGCACATTGGTTCATAATGAAACACGAATGCTGAAAATACATAGCAGATTGTCAACAATTGCAGAGAAAATATATGAAAGCTGGGAATTTCCTGGAAGTTACTCATGCTCCAACATAGCAAACTTTGCTGGAAGCATGGTGCAAGCCTCCTGTGCGCACCTAAATGGGATTCCCATCACACTTCTATCAAAGTTATGATGTAAAACCATGAACAGCACCAAGAAAATTTGCTTGCCCACAGAACTTGCCTTATCACTTGCTCAGGACAACTCCGAGCACTTTAATAAGATTAACATTTCTCTAGTACCTCTCATAACTACAGACTGTCCCAAAGCACTTTGCTGCCAATGAAGTACCTTTAAAGTGTAATCATCATTGTAATGTAGGAAATGTGGCAGCCAGTTTGTGCACCACAAGCTCCCATCAACAACAATGTCATAATGACCAGATAATCTGTTTTTATGATGTTGATTGATGGATAAATATTGGCCAGAATACTGGGGAGAACACCCCTGCTCTTCTTCAAAATAATGTTGTGAGATCAGTTATGTCCATCTAAAAGGGCAGATGGGGTCTCCATTTAACGTCACTTCCAAAAGGCAGCAACCTAAATAGTGCAGCGCTCTCTCGGTGCATGCTGAATGTCAGCTTTTAGTTTTGTGCTCAATTCCTGGGGTGGAACTTGAAACCACAGCCTTCTGATTCTGAAATGAGAGTGGCCACCCACAGCTGATGCACTTTACAATCACCAATTTTTAAAAATTCATTCATGGGATGTGGGCGTCGCCGGCTAGGTCACCATTTATTGACCATCCCTAATTGCCCTTGAGAAGATGTTGGTGAGCTACCTTCTTGAACCGCTGCAGTCCGTGGCATTTATGTAGTGCCTTTACCATAGCAAGCCAACCCTGAAGGTGCTCCACAAAAGCAATTAGCAAGCACAGTTGGACACTGAGCCATAAAATTAGATAAGAGGGCAGGAAGCCAAAAGCGTAGTCAAGGAGTTAGGCATTAAGAAGTATCTTAAAGAAGGAGAGGGAGATTTAGGAAGCAAATTGCAGAACTTAGTGCCAAGGTAGCTGAGACCACTGCAAGCAGTGGCGGAGCAATTAAAATCAGGGATGCGCAAGAGGCAAGAATTGGAAGAGTGCAGATATCTCGGAGGGTTATAGGCAATGAATTGCTTGTAAGGTGTTGCTGAGTAAAGAGACTTTTTTTGTCAAAGCTTTTCATCTTGCACTCATCAGGACAATTTGCAAGAAAATACCAATGTCAGGGGAAACCGCATATATGGTGACTGACAGTTAACTGCCAAACATTGCTTGAAATTTAAACCAAACAACTTGACTCTGATTCGTCAAGTGATTGCCCTGGGGAATGAACCAGCGAATGGCTGTCACTTATTTTGCTTAGCTGAAACAGGATGATTGTGTGGTACATGCTCTCTCCATCTACAAAGAACAGGGCTCTGTGTATTAGTATATGTAGCTTGCAGTATTTGTAACTGCACCACACTGCAAGCCCAACTGTCAATCTTAAATTGATTGTCAGCGTAATTCTTAGCATGCTGAGGATTACTTAGCAAATGTTATTCAATTGTGAAATCACATCTAATGTTGGATACTGTGTTTTGAGTTTTGCAAGCACCGGCTGGTTGGGTACTATCCATACCTTGCCTGTTGCGCACAGCAGAGGGGACATGCTGTTTGATATGATCCACCAGTCTTTGGGATGTACAGCCTACATACCTAACATCACACTGGTACTGAAATTCATATACCACATTACTCATTTGTGTGATAGGCAGAATGTCTTTTTGGCTTGACAGCAGCATGCTGTTAGTGGCAAATACCACTCATGTTGCTACTGCTTAGTTGCAGCGTGAGACGGCTAGCTTCATCTGTTGCTCAAATGTTTGAGATACCTTGCCCTTCCAGGGTAATCTGAGGTAGACTGGGCACTTTTCAGGACCGAAAGTGACAGCCTTAGACCTGTTGATGAGTCTGCATGATATACAGCATGAAATGACCTGATCAGGGTAGCCATTATTCTGCAGGATGTCTTCGATGGGCCCTATTTCAGCATCAATCTTGCATGGTGAGAAAATGACTTGGGCCCTATTTATGAGGTTGCCAATAAGGCCAATCTTATAGCATGTGGAACGGTAACAGTCCCAATGCATGTATGGACCAGTGGAAGATAGGCTTGCAGTAGGCCATGGTAGAGAACCCCCTGGCAGATTTCTCAACTAGTACGTCAAGGAAAGGGAGTTGATTTGACTGCTCCATTTCAAAGGTGAATTTGAGCGCAGGATGGAGCCCATTAAGACGTGTAAGGAAATTGTTACATGCAGCTGTGGGTTTAAATATTGCAAATGTATCATCCAGATATCGAAAATATGCAAGAAGTAGGATGTTGGGTGTCATCCCATCAAAGACACGTTTCTCATGGAACCCAACAAAGATTTTTTCAAGAGCTGGGCCTAGCGGGGATCCCATGGCAACACCGTCTATCTGGGCACACGTAGTGTCATTAAAACTGAACACAACTGTGTGAGTTGCCAAGTTCGTTAGTTCAATAAATGCTGATTCACACAATGGTGGCGGGTCAGGATTGACATGATGTAGTACTGCAGCACAAATATCTATGTCTTCTTTAAGTGGAACATTGATGATTAAGCTGGCATTGTTAAATTAGCACATGGACACAGCACTGCCATCAAAATGCAAGTCCAGTATGGCCTTTGCAAATGTGAAGGAATCCTTCACCATGCATTTGGAAAACGTGCTGGATGTGACAATTCGCCCAACCATTTGGCCAATTCCTGCTGTACAGAACCAGTCAGAGATAGAATAGGGCATGAAGGGACAACAATTTTGTGTGTCTTGGACAGCCCATACGTACGCAGATGCAGTGAGTCGTGAGGAAAAACCCTATCATAAATATCACATGGTAGCTCATCATTCTTACACAAGTCCAGCAAGCATTTTTTAGTTTACTTTCGAGCAAGGCTGTCCAGTCATGTTGAGAGGCAGGTGCAATGGATACGAATTAAGAATGGTGTGCATTTTGTTAATATAGTCACGCTTGTTAAGGATGACTATTCCCATCCCTTTGCCAGGTTTACTGATGTGTATGTCTGGGTTGGTCTTAAGGCCTTGCAACGCTGTAAGCCATTCACGTTGCATGTGAAAGTCAGGCAGGTCATTTGGATTTACATTAATGGAAGCTACATATATTAATACACAGGGCTCTTTTCTTGACAGGCAGAAAGAACAGATGCACACATTGCGTCTGTTTTAGTTAACAAAAATAAGTGACAGCCATTTGCTGGTTCATTCCCCAGGGCAATGTCTTGACCAATCAAAGTCATACTAGCTGGTTTAAATTACAAACAATTCTTGGCAGTTAACTGTCAGTCACCATCAGCTGGTACATTTTCCATGGTAGCATCTCTACCAACCAGAGTCCACTTGCTAACCAATCAGTAATTTCTTCTCATTCACTATAAAAATGTTGTTTCTCCTGACATTGGTATTTTCTTGTGAATTGTCCTGATGAATGCAAGATAAAAAGCTTCAACAAAAAAAGTATATTTTTTCTGCAATACTCAAGTTCTGTACTACCAAATGACCATTTGCTTGTGAGGTGTTATGAAGGAATATGTAGCAACCTAATTTACACAGAGACAGTTCTACGCAAAGTAGGAATTCCAATGTTAGAGGTATGCAATCTTTATTATTCAAAACTGCTCCTGAAAATCTTGCTATTGCTGCCCCTGCTTTTATTCTGTGATTACTGACAGCCTGCAGAAAGGCTGAACACTCCATAATTAATTATCATTATAAGTGCCTTCACTCAAAGCTACTCAATGGAACACATTTGTACAGGCTGCAGATATAATGAGTCTCCCTCATTATAAGTTGCAATTTGACAAGCTAGGCATTGAAACAACTTTTGGATATCAGACCAGCCAATGTCTTAGAAATGATTCTTATTTATTTGTTGATCCACCTGATGGGGGCTAGGAGTAGGGATTGGAAAGGAAAAATAACAACGGTTCTTCCTTGTCACTTGTACGGTTGCATGGCCTCAATGAATGAGTCTACAATTCACATTCTCTAAACCTAATGATTGTTGTTAACACCAAAGCAAAAGGTTGGAGGCAAGAGGTTAAAATGTGCAGCAGAGAGATAAAAGGACACACAAAAATGATGTCCTATCGAAGAAGATTCCCACGACACAATTTTGAGGGACAGCAATGGAATTATCCCTATTATCCTGGCCAATATTTATCCCTCATCAACGTCACTAAAACAGACTGTCACGTTACTGTTTTTTGGGGACTTGCAGTGTGCAATTTGACTGTCGTGTTTCTTACATTACAATGGTGGCTACACTTCACAGAAAATACTTTTGTGACTGCGAGATGGGGTGGTGTAGTGGTAATGTCATTGAAATAATAATCCAGAGGCCCAGCCTAATAATCGGTGAACCCAGATTCCAGTCCCACCATGGCAGCTGGTGGAACTTAAATTCAGTTAATAACATTGGAATATTAAGCTAGTCTAATTAATGGTGACCCTGAAGCTATTGTCGGTTGTGTTGTGAAAACTATACTTACCTTAAAGTTGAGGTCAGGAGCTTCAAATCTTGATGGATCTCACAGCACATACGCAGGTCTGCATTTTCCAGCACGCCCAGTGCAAGAAGGAAAAATGGTCCGAAAACCCAGGTCATGTGACTGGGACAGGAGAGCCATTGTCAACAAGTGTCCCAGGCAGGGGACTGGGAGAGGTCCCAAAAAGAAGAGCCCCAGAGAGGGGACAGGACAGGAAAAAGAAGGGAGCAGAGAAACAGCCCCCACACAGGAAAAGGGCTGCGGGGAGCAGAATTTAAGTGAAGAAGATAGCTGAAGGTTGGTGACTCTGTGCTCTGGGACGTTGGGGCAAAGGCGCCCTTTTGCAGCAGTAGTATTCTGCTCAGCATGGCCAAACAGCTGATGTTGTGCTTCTGAGTTGGTGTTTGAATGTTTGAGTTCTGATCCAGGGATCAGAAACTCAGGAGATAAGATTGAAGCCCAGTGAGGTGGGCCATTGTTGGTGCTGGCCAAGTCTGGTAATTGAAGAGGGCACAAGAGAAGCCCTTAAGTTCTAAGAAGGCCGCTATAGGTTGGCGGCTCCATGCTACAGGCCATTGGGCAAAGGTACCCCTTTGGAGCAGTAATGATCTACGCGGCATGGCCAAAGAGCTGAAATTGTGCTTGTGAGTTGGTGCTTGAGTGCATACTTGGGAATCCAGAGGAAGGAAATGTCTGGAGACAAGATTGAAAAACCTCGAGGTGGGCCATTGTTGACACCATCTGAGTTGGAGCGACTTTTGGCACGATCTTCAAAGGTGAAGATTGGAGAGATACAGGGTTTCAGTGAGATTGGGTGACTCACAATGCTTACTGACATCTGGGTGGGTTGTTGATAAATTCATGGACTCTGTCTTGGTCACATCTGCCACTTATTGTGTAATGTGGTGTGTTTGGCCACAGTTTGCTTGTTAATTCACATGCTCCTCATATTAACCCTGAATGTTAGAGTGTAAGATAGATATTATGATTTGTTTTGTTTTTGTGGCCTGTTGTAGTAAAGTTTACTTTTGCTTGTTCAAAACCTGTGGAATATTGTAGCTTTATTCACTGAGCAAGTTTCTTGAATCTCAAACTTTGCCTATTTTCAATGAAACATTATTGGTCCTTAACTTGATCTTACTAAAACTTTGGGGATCTGGTCTAGGATCATAACAATTGTCATAAAACTCATCTGGTTCACAAATGTCCTTAGTGAGGGAAATCTGCCCTCCTTACCTGGTCTGGCCCACATATGCCTGCCCTCTGAATTGGCCTAGCAAACTACTTAGTTCAAGGAAAATTAGAGATAGGTAACTAATGCTGGCCTTGTCAGTGATGCCCAAATCCTATGAAAGGAAAAAATAAATAAAAATAAAAATGCTTTGAGATGTTCTGAGGTTGTGAAAGGTGCAAATGTATATATAAGCCTTTCTATCTGTCTCATTTTCTCTTTAAAGATAACTCACCAAAGCGTGTATGGGACTTCAACTTGCCTCCTTTAATTTGAATGATATGTGACTCTTTCTCATCCTTACTTGGACAAGCAGCTCTGAGTTTGTCACCAACCATATGACCATACAAGCATTTTTGTCAGAACCCACAATTACAATTACTAAAATTAAATGTTTTCTCGTTTACCCTGCAGCTAAGTGATGAAAGAGGACTCCCATTGCAATTCAAAGTTATATTTGCATAATTGGTTTGGGGAAATTGTCAAAATTTAAATGTTACTTTATAACAGAATAAATTGATTTCAAGGTGCTTTGGCGCATAAAAGAGTTAATGGATTTTTATTCAAAATCTTCAGCAAGTTTTTTCAATTGGAAATATAATGATAATTTAATTATTAGAAGATCATTACCAAAAAGGCAACTGTTGAAATAGGTTTTGTATACAAGGCAGCATTACATATTTTGCTGCAAGTGGTTTACAAGGTGTATTTACCTTTTGAGTACTGAATGTCTAGCAAAAGGCTTTGGCATCCTTTTATCAGTTTTGATATTTTGAATGTTACAAAGAAATATTTTATAAAAAGGTGTTAGGCTATGCCACATGCTCCTCATTCAGTAATTCAGCCATGCAGATCAGGATGGCATCAGTCTAAATCCCTTATTTTAACTAAATTAGATGATTTATGGGAGGGTGGTAGAGTGCTAAAACTGGTCTCAGCAACCCAGAGTTATTAGAATATGCCTAAAGTTCTCACTCTCTGGAGCATTATTCAATGACATCTGCTGGGTGTGTATGAGACTGGCCCCTTTTTGTATCATTTTAATTCTGCTTTTTCTTCCTCTATCCTCCTTTTCATGGACCTCTTCCACTGAGGGTTGTATGTACACAAAAATAAGGTGAAATACAAATTTACATGTTGAAAATAGTAAATTGACACATTATTCTGCCCTCAGCCCAATTATTTCATTACAACCATTACAGAAACATGATAAAAGACCTTGTCAATATAATCATCTGGATTTTCCTTCAATAAATGAAGGCAGAAATATATCTTAAAACATTGTTTAAAAGCAAAATACTGCAGATGTGGGAAATCTGAAACAAAAACAGCAAATGCTGGAAAAACTCAGCAGGTCTGACAACACCTGTGGAGAGAGAAACAGAGTTAGCGTTTCGAGTCTGTATGACTCTTCTTCAGGGCAAACACTGTTTGTTTCATTAGATGCCTCATGTAGGAACCCCATGTTGCACGACATGAACTATCTGTTAGCCAATGGATCATCCGCCCTCAAAGAATGTCACTTTTTTTTTTGCAATTTCCTTGCAATGTCATTGTTTTTTTTTTGCAATTTAGACAAGCTAAACCCTGAAGGCAATAAAAGGGATGCAATCGAAGTATTTGGGCTTCACGAGGTCCTGACTGAATGTTAGATATCCCTACAAACAGAATGACACATGCAATTGAAACTCACATTTAAAATAAAAAAGCCCCCTCAGGCTCTTTCAAAACAATTTGAATTGTGCCACTGCTTAACAAGAACCCAGCTTGCAGGCATCGCACTGATCACAATGTACATTTGTCAATCCTGAGATCCAAGTGAGAGTTGGGCTTGAAGGGATATATGGGTTTGAGAAAAGCAAGGATGCTTTAGCATCAATTCTCCAACTTATGCACCCTTCATCTGTAGCCGATCGCTGAATTTACTTTCATATTCCTTGTCAACAGGATTCAACAAGAATTTGAATCAAGACTTTGAGCTGTTGTGAAAGTTACAATTCCTTCACTATGACTATTTCACTGAAATGACAACTTGTTTGACCTAGTGAAAGTAAGTTTCTTCCTCTCTGTGTTCATGTGATTAGTCAGTCTCCCTATACAGCCTTCAGCGATCTCTCCCTTATACATGGAGAGAGACCAGTAGGTGTCAAGAAGTAAACCCTAATTGTACCAGTATTATCAGTGTATCATTAAATTCTGGAAAGGTTCCATCAGATTGGAAAGTAGCGAATATAAACCCTCTATTCAAGAAGGGAGGGAGGCAGAAAATAAGAAATTATAGACCAGTTAACTTGACATCTGTTATGGGGACGTTATTAGAATCGATCATTGAGGAGGTTATAGCTGGGCACTTAGAAGAGCTCAAGGCAATTGGGAAGAGTCAGCATGGTTTTGTGAAAGGAAAATCATGTTTAATCGATTTATTGGAGTTTTTTGAAGGAGTAACATGTGCAGTGGATAAAGGCGAGCCTGTGGACATACTGTATTTGGATTTCCAGAAGGCACTTGCTAAGGTGCCACATCAAAGATCACTATGAAAAATATAAGTGCATTGTGTAGGGGGTAACATATTAGCATGGATAGAAGATTGGTTGGCTGGCAGAAAGCAGAGAGTATGCATTAGTGGGTCTTTTTCTGATTGGCAAGATGTGACGAATGGAGTCCCATAGGGGTCTGTAATGGGACTCAACATTTTACGATTTAAATCAATGACTTAGATGAGGGGAGTGAAGACATGGGGCAGAATTTCTATCTAGGCGGGTGGGCGCACGCCCGACCCACTCGAGCGTAAAATGACACACGTTGTCGTCGGGCTGGAGTCCCGACATCAGCACGCAGTCACGTGATATTTCGGTCAGCAGGCACACGCAGGAATCAGCAGTGGACCCGCCGACAACTAAAAGGCCTATTGAGGCAATTAAAAAGGTAATTAACTTAATTTTTTTTCACTGCCCGTCCACCCTTACGGTTGGCGGGCAGGTAAAAAGGCCAAGCAGCCTTTGCACTTCTTAGGAAACCTCATCCACGAGCGGGATGAGGTTTCCAACATCAACTAAAAATAAAATATTTCACAGTTCATTTATAACATATCCCTGCTCATGTGACAGAGTCACATGAGGGGACATGTGTTATAACATTTTTAAAATCTTTATTTTTTTTTGAGAACTGTTCATCGCCCTGAGGCAGATCTGTGCCTCAGGGAGATTTTCAAGTGTGCACTTGCGCGCATGTGTGCAATTTGCGCTCGCCATCCTACCCCACCCACAAAGGCAGCGCTGAGCCCTGCCACTCGTATTTCACATTGGGCGGGTCCTAATTGGCCCACCAGCATGAAATTGCGTCCAGCTCCAATTGCGGGCCGTGGTCGGCGGTCAGCTTCCTGGCCACCCCTGGCCGCCCCCACCGAGCCCGCCTGGCAAGGGCAAAATTCTGCCCATGGTAGCTAAATTTTCAGATGACACAAAGATAGGTAGGAAAGTATGTTGTAAAGAGTGTGGAAGACAATGGCATTGTTGCAGGGCTAATAATCCAGAGACCCAGCGTAATGCCCTGGGGACCTGGGTCCAAATCCTGCCATGGCAGATGGTGGAATAAAAATCTAAAAGTCCAAAGCCTACTGATGACCATGAAACCATTGTTAATTGTTGTAAAAACGCATCTGGTTCACCAATGGCCTTTAAGGAAGGAAATCTGCTGTCCTTACCAATCTGGCCTACACGTGACTCCAGGCCACAGCAATGTGGTTCACTCCTAAATGCCCAACTGGCAATAAATGCTAGCCTAGCCAGTGACCCCCAAATCCCATGGATAAATAAAAAAAAAAAGGACACGAGGAAGTTGCAGATGGATACAGATAGGTTGAGTGAGTGGGCAAAGATCTGGCAAATAGAGTTTAATGTGGGAAAATGTGAAGTTGTTCATTTTGGCAGGAAGAACAAAAAAGTGGAGTATTACTTAAATGGATAACGGGTGCATAATTCTGAGGTGCAGAGGGATCTAGGTGTTCTAGTACATGAGTCACAAAACGTTAGTATGCAGGTACAGCAAGTAATTAAGAAGGCTAATGGAATGCTATCCTTCACCGTGAGAGGGATTAAACATAAAAGTAGGGATGTTATGTTTCAGTTATACAGGACATTGGTGAGACCGCACCTCAAATACTGTGTGCAGCTTTGGTCTCCTTTTTAAAGGAGAAGTAAATGAATTGGAGGCAGTTCAAAGGAGGTTTACTAGATTGATACCTGGAATGAGTGGGTTGTCTAATGAGGAAAGGTTGAACAGACTGGGCTTGTTTCCACTGGAGTTTAGAAGAGTGAGAGGTGATTTGATTGAAGTATACAAAATCCCGAACAGCCTGGACAAGGTGGACATCAAAAGGATGTTTCCTCTTGTGGGTGAGTCGAGAGCTAGGGGGCACTGTTTTAAAATTAGGGGTCGCTCTTTTAAGACAAAGACGGGGGGATTTTTTTTTCTCTCAGAGGAGTTCTCTACTTCAGAAGGTGGTGGAGGTGGGGGTCATTGAATATTTTTAAGGCAGAGATAGATAGATTCTTGTTAGGCAAGAGAATCAAAAGTTATCACCGTTAGATGGAAATGTGGAAATTGAAACACAAGAAAATAGGCCATGATCTTATTGAATGGCGGAGCAGGCTCGAGGGGCTGAATAGTCTACTCCTGTTCCTATTTCTTATGTTCTTATACAAAGAGAGGCTTTTGTTTTTAACTGAAGATATCCTGTGGCTCAGCAAAAGAAGGCAAGACTCTTTTGAAAACTTGCCACACATTTAACAGCAGAAACAATCAGTCAGATAGACCAACTTCTCTGCAAGACAAGACCATGTCCTTCTTGTAGCTCACAAATTCATCTAAACCTGCTTTAATACTTCCAAATAAGACTATTCTGTCAAGTGCAACCCCTTCTTAATCTTTTTCATTGATGCACCTCCTCAGGGAGAGACACTTACAAATGCATTTTCACCTTGGCAATTAGTTTACTCTTGTTGACAAATACTACAGACCTGTGACTAAGTAGTAGTTCATTTATCTCTCAGTTGTCAGCTTGTAGTTGCAAGTACCAGTCCAGAGAGTTGAGCACTCAATGGACGCTTTCAATACAGTAAAGGGGGAATGCTCCACTGTCAGGAGTGATGTCTTTTGGATAAGATGTTAAATTGAGACCCCTTCTGCCCTTTCAAATGGGTATATATGATCCCACAACATTATTTTTCAGAAAAAATGGGGAATTCTCTCTGGTGGCCAATATTTATGCACCAACCAACATCATAAAAACTGATTCTCCGCCCATTATCATTTTGCTGTGTGTGGAAACTTGCTGTGGCACAATTTGAGTGCTAAGTTTCCTACATTACACACCTCAAAAGTATTTAATTGACTGGAAAGCAATTTGGGGCATTCTGCAGTTGTGAAAATTACGCTATAACTGCAAGTTACTTCTTTATAAACGTCCTTCCATGCCTGAATAGATCCTCAGAACAAGACGAAAACTTCCAGGTAATGGGAGGAAGTAGCTTAGGGGGGTGCTGCCTTATAAACATGTGCAGTAAATACTATTGGTCCAACTCAACATCAAATACAATTTACCATGCAAAAATCACAAATTCTACTTCTTCCTTGAAAGCTGGATACTAGAGAAACCCACTTTCACATGACAAGCAGTAGAAACCAACCACTTGTAACAAAGTTGCTTCAGGTGAGTGAGAGGAGCTCCAAGGACATTCCAGGCCTATATCTCAGACAGAATTGCTTCACTTTTCCCATTTCTTTAGAAGGAACCCTTGTGTTCCGACGTAAACCCTATGCTTCGTCTCTTAACTCTAACATCTTTGTATAATAGCTGAAAGTTCCATTTCCCACACGCTGAGTTCATCACTAAAGTTGATGTACACGCCAATCTGAAAAGTTACACCTTGATGGACGGGCTATTTTTAACAGCTGCTATTTTTCAACAATTTCAGTTCTTCACCTGCAGTGGTAATAGGGTTTTGATTATTCCAGCCTCAGACTGGGGTAATCATTACAGCCTATTGATTTTATACCATTTCCTACTTCAGGGTGGTGTATCAGTCGACTTCACTTCCTTATTGACAATCCTTTCAACCCTGTGAAGCCTGCTGGCTGCATCAGCAAGGAACATCTATTTGAATCCCGCGTAGACAGTAACAAGCTTGTAGCATTAAATTGGAAATTGGTGATGGAATGAAAAATAGATAACATGCATTATCCACCCCCTCTGCTCGATCTGGTTTTACTCGCGTCAACAGAACTGACCATTGGATGAGTCCAGAAGGTATCCCATGTGCTATACTTGCTTTCTGTTCCTGTCCATGTTCAATTTCACTCCTTTATACTTTTCGAGAAGTAACCTGATTATTTCTGGTGTCATTTTGGGACTGTTAATTAGACGGCTTTCCACAGTGACTTTAAACAGTTTCTGATCAGTTTCCACTACCCCCCTCCCCCCCCACCCCTCCACCACCACCACCACCACCACCACCAACCACCCACCCTACAAAGATATATGGTTCGAACATCCCCAGGGAAAATATTTTGAGCTTATTTCATCTTTGTTGTACTTAGGATCATGAGGCATAAGTCACAGGCAACAGTTCTCTCAGTCTTCTTTATGTTACATTGTTAGTCGACACCATTATTAGTGTCAAAATGTATTGGTGAGGGTGCTTCAGAGATTTCACCTTGCCCTTATTCAGGCACTTCTCATGGTGACACTTATGTGCAAACTCGTGCTCATTCTTCAGTAGCACACAGAGAGAAGCAGCTACTGCTAACAGCTTCAGAGAACGTTGATGCAGACAGTTCCAATAAGACTTGAAGAATGTTAAGCACTCCATCAACTTTAACAGAATCTTGATTCAATTCATCTTTAGACAGCTGCTGACCGGCACGTATTTTTTTTTTGCTCATCCGTTAACCTTTATTTCATCTTCTCTTTGGTTGTGTTTTATTAAATCTTCTGTTGATGCTCCTTTCCCTGTGCCATTAACTTTGATATTGGCATCAAAGCCTTCATTCCTTCCAAATTTTTAACATGTTGTGTAACCTTCCCTGAATTCCTCAGGAGCTGATAAAATTTCAAAAGGCCATCACAGCCATCTGTCTCTTTCCCATAAGGATGAAAAGATCATCAGCTAGCTCAATGCGGCCCAAGATGCCAAAACCCAATCTTTGCATTGTCGACAGTTAATTTTCACTTTCAACTAGCTAGGGTAGTAGTTGTGTTTTGGAGCTGTGTCAAGTGGCTCTGGATGAATACGCAGACTTACTTTATCATTCTATTTGATCAGCAGGACCACGATGCTGACCTAGTCAGTCAGGATACCAACTGGTGCAAGAACCTTTATATCAAAATACGCAGTTTCTGAGTGGTGTTGAAACTTTGACAAGTTGGAAAGTGCCTTCTAACTTGGCTTCTGTGTCGATAACACGCTGCTATCTGACTGCTAAATCTTGATTTCAAGGCTTTTCACAAACCATTGATTGCCATGATGTCACAAAAGAAAGAAGGTATGACAGACATTCTAATAAGTACTTTTGAGGTGTAATCACTGTTGTGAGGGGAGAATTTTTACCTTGGCGGCAGGCGTGTGCCTGACCGGACTGAGCGTAAAATGATGCGCGATGGCGTCAGGCGAGCATCCCGATGTCATTGCGCACTTGCACAATATTTCGGTCAGTGGGCGTGCGCTGGAGTCGGCAGCGCGCCCACTGACAATTAAAAGGCCTATTAAAGCCGCTAAAAAGTTAACTGAGAGAATTTTTCCTCTGCCTGTCTAACCTTGCGGTTGGCGGGCAGGCAAAAAGGCCAAGCGGCCTTTGCATTTTTTAGGGAACCTCATCCACGGGTGGGTTTGAGGTTTCCAACAGCAAATAAGATTAAAATCAAAATTTTAAAATTTAATTAATAGCATGTCCCAGCTCATGAGGGGACATGTGTTGTAACATTTTTAACATCTTTATTTTTTATTTTGAAAAATGCTCATCTCCCTGAGGCAGCTCTGTGCCTCGCAGAGATTTTCAAGCGCTCAGTCACGCACTTGCGCAAAGTTCGTGCTTGCCCTCCTCACCCCCCCATCAACTACCAGCCCCCCCCCACCCCACCCCCCTCCCCAGCACAGGCAGCGTTAAGCATTGTCTCTCACGTTTCACCCTGGGCGGGCCTTGATTGGCCCACCAGTGTGAAATCGCACCCCCCCCAAGCCGAGCCTGCCTAACAAGGGGAAAATCCTCCCCGGGTGAATTTTCACAACAGCGATGAAATAGATTACCAGATAATATGGTTTAGTGATGCTGATAGAAAAATATTGGCCAAGATGCTAGGAGAACTCATTCTCCTCCTTATGCCACAGGATCTTTTACATCCACCTAAAAGCCCAGGTGAGGCATTGGGCTTACAGCTTATCCACTCTGACAGTGAGGAACTAAAGCATACACCAGATGAGGTACCTGTAATGAGTCTTGAACCGACAACTGTCTAACTCACAAGTGAGAATGCTGGTCAACATTTTCCCAAAGTTCAAAGGGCCAGAACTTCTGAGAAGTGGCAATCACAGTCAAATTGCCCCTCCGCTCCTTTTACTTCCCCAGGTCGGGAGTTGCAAATTTCTCGCCTGCTCATCTGGTCTGGTTCTGGTGAGAAACGTGCAGCGTACCTGATTCCCAATGCCTTCCAGTGCAGGGCAGCAACATCGGGATAGTGAAGCCATTCCCCCCTTTTAAGTTAAACCAGGTAGGCTTATTGGTCCCTGTGTTTACATGCACCTTGAGAAGCTAGGGAGAAGTGAAGTGTGTAAGGTAAGTGAGTAGGATGGAGTGGAGAGGTGGGGTGCTGAGTAGGATCGCTACTGAGGGCGTGGGTAGGATAGGTTGGGAAAGGTCTGATGATCAGTCAGTGGTGGAGCATTAGTTGGGGGTAGTCAGAGAATTGGTGGTAATCGGGGTATGGGGAAGTAGTTTGGGGGTAGTCAGGTGCTGGGTGGGTTGTTGGGGGGTAGGTAGGATGGCCAGGAGGGTGGGGAAGATAGTCGGGGGTTAGTCAGGGGGTAAGGGGTAGTTGTGGGGTCAGGAGGACAGTCGGGTGGTGGGGGGTGCTGTCCAGTGTAGGGGGGGTCAGGAGGGGAGGTCAGTACCATAGTTACCCGGGAGTTAGAAGTGATTTTAATCCTTCTAACCTTTCCTGCATAACTATTCTAGATTCGGAAACATTCAAAGTCTCTGGTTTAAATTGGAGTATGGGATGGTTCCCGGTGCAGGATAATTGCCCATCGGAAGTTTAAACTTCCTGGACAATTTCCATTCAGTCCTTGCATGTGGACTTCAGGAGGTCACCTAGTGCATCTTCTGAGATACCTCATGGGTACAACTCCCCAGAGATCAGAAGTTCTGGGCCAATATATGTTAGATGATCCTCTGTTTTGAACTGGTTCAAACTCAATTATCATCCTTTTCAGTTTTCATAGGTTTGTAACATCAAATCTTTAAAGGCTTAATTTCAGTTTTGTTGAATACAGGAGTGAAATGATACCTCGCGATCTTATCTTGAGATCTCCACCGTCATAGATCTTCAGACAATTCAATCTGTACCATGTGATATCAAGAAATGGCTGAAGGCACAGAGTATTGGAAAAGTTATGGCTGTGAGAATATCCTAAAGATTTGTGCACCAGAACGAGCAGCATCCATCGCCAAGCCTCCTTCAACATCACCTTCCAAACGCACACCCTCTCCCACCTAGAAGGAGGTATATGGGAACATTACTGCCTGCAAGTTCCCCTCCAAGTCACTCACCATCCTGATTTGGAAAAATATTGCCGTTCTTTCACTGTCACTGGGTCAAAATCCTAGAACTCCCTCCCTAACAGCACTCTGGGCGCACCTACACTAGAGGGACTGCAGAGGTTCATGAAGGCAGCTCAGCACCACCTTCTCAAGGATGGACAATAAAGGTTGGCCTTATCAGTGATGCTCATCCCATGAAAGAATTAAAAGATGTGTTAGCCATCCAGCACCAACCACCAACCATTTGGATATTTAGATTATCAATCTACAGTATTCATTATCAGGTGTACTATTGTCAGAGTAGACAAGTCTGGCAGAATCCTGTTGTGTATGAACATGCTGCAATACAATCTGGTGTTGTACAGCTTTAACATACATCAAACAACTTCAGGTGATAGAATGCCGTGGCACTGAATGGCCTATTCCTGTCCTATGTAATCCTCCTTCTAAGTCACCCAAGATTCATGTAAAGTGTCCAATCATTGCCTGCCTTTATCCTGTTTTTTGGACCTAGAACTAGATCAGGTAAGCCTGATGCATAGGTTTTTTCATACATGGGATGCAGGTATCACTGGCTAGGCTGGCATTTCTTGCCCATCCCAAATTGTCCCTTGAGAAGGTGGTGCTGAGCTGTCTTTTTGAACTGTTGCAGTCCATGTGGAGCAGGTACACCCACAGCGCTGTTAAGGGAGGTATTCCAGGATTTTGGCCAAGGACAGTGAAGGAGTAGCTTGTCGATGAAGTGGATTGGAATTCAGGCCCTTGTGGTTGCAACTGAGGTAGGAGGGGACAGGGTGAGTTTAGAGCATATGTAGCCCATGCTGACTGCATTCAGGACAATCTAGTATATGGAAAGGAGCATCAAACAGACATTAGGTCCCTTATTTAGAATCCTAGGCCCCACCATGGCGTTTCTCCCCCCATGGGATGCGGCGAGCCATTTAAATCTCCATTCAGTTCCACAGGACCGTAGCATCCTGTTGGACAGGAGGGCCTGTAAAATCCTGGCCATAGAATATAAAAAGGAATGAACACCCATTTCAGCTTCACGCCATTGATGACTCTGTTGATGTCTAAATCAATATGGTGAGAGATGGACTTTCTGCTCTGAAAGGGTTGAGTTCCCTACTGTTACTATCCTAAACCAAACCGTGACAGGCCTTTTTTCCCTTTTGGATCCACTGCCTATTTTGGTTACTCTTAAAATTACCTGGGCTTCAAAAGTGGAAAGCTTTTCTATATTTTCATTGTTAGGGCCTGCGCCGTTCATTTCTTCCAGCTGTTACAGTTCTTAGCTCTCAGCCCCCCAGTCGTGGTGTTCAAGGTGCCAGCCAATTCTGTGGCTCTGTTGAAAGGTTACGGGGTTTCCTGGTCAATATTTGTCCCTCAACCAAAAAGAAAATGATCTGATTAATCTTACATTGCAGTTTGTGGGAGCTTGCTGTGTGCAAATTAGATGCTCTGTTTCTTACATTACAACAGTGACAACACTTCAAACGTGCTTTATGAAAGTGAGGTTGTTAAAGGTGTAATACAAATTACAAAAGCTCCCCAAAAGCTCCAGTTATACAGACTGACGAAGCTACAGAAAGCTTGCTGCTTCCAACATTATTCTTCCACCAGCTCAGTGGTTGCACACGTTGTAAATGTGGCGTTCGCAGGTTTCATTGATTTCACCAGCTCAGAACATTTCAATCTTGGTAGGAGGAGCAACACTGTCAGCCTCGTTTCATCCATTTCAGGTATTGGAGGCATTCTCAAGGCTTCTCTGCCCATGCAGAAATTAGTGTAATGGTCCTGATATATTTGTCTGCTTAGAGAGATGGAAAGCCATCTCACCATCATTCCAGTTTCTTCTGAAGACTTTCCAACTGCTTGCTAGGTAGCCAGCAGTTTCTAGCTTCAATGGGAAGAGCACAGTTTGATGGGTTTAAAAGCTGAACAATTCTTTACATTCTTGCTGCCTAAGGTTCAAACTTATTTTAAAACTCTATCAATGATTCATATAACACAAAGCAAGAGCAGCAATGAAGTATGACTTCTGCTGGATTCACTGCGAAGCACATGGATATATACACCTGAATTTTGGCTACGTAGAGGGCGTAGAGAAGTTGGGGTTGATTTCTTTGGGTAAAGAAAGTTAAGGGGAGACATTATTGAGGTGTTCAAAATGATGAGGAAGTACACAGGGGGGGAATTGTTTCTGCTCTTGGGGGGATTGAAAACCAAATGATAAATTTTAAGTTAATTGGAAATAAACCAGACATGAGGTGAGCATACATACGAACAAGGATCAGGAGTAGGCCATTCGGCCCCTCAAGCTTGTTCCACCATTTAATAAGATCATGGCTCTTATGGCCTGAAAGAGTGTGGAATTAAATTCAAAAGTATATCTTAAAAGGAAGCTCTTGATAAAGAAACATTGGCAGGGCTGTGGAGGAAAACAGAAGACTGGGACTAATTGAATATCAGCTCCTTTAAAAAGCTGGCACAGGCACAATGGACTGAATGGCCTCCTACTGTGCTGTATGATTCTATGATTCTAAGCACACTGCAGAATATATGGTCCTGCTGTAAAACGCTGGCTTTCCCTGCATCAACTATCATTTACTTGTTGCATAACATCTTCCTCTGGTAGAATCTCTGTTTGCTGCTTTCACCGCTGATATCTGTTATAATCTCCAGTCAAAAACTGGGACTCCAAAGACAGCTAACTGTGATCTTTACCATCCTACCGACTGTAAGGTGCAGCCGTTAATCACTGTGGACATTCCCATAATTCAATATCAATGCAAATGTTCCATTCAGTATTGATGCAGTTAATAAATTAATTTAAAACCTAAAATTTTACATCTATATATAGAAAATAGAGAAATAGAAGACTTCTATCACCTGTAGTAGAGAATAGTAGCAGTGTCGTTATGTTACTGGACTAATGATCCACTAACATGACATCAAATCCCTCTGCAGCATCAGAAGTTGGGCCTGATTTTCATCTTTGGGTGGAACCTTCCAGCCCCACCAGCAGCGGTGGGGAATCACTCCAACTTCCACCCCTGCTACCAAACTTACACTTCAGATAATTTGCCCTTTCATCCAGAAATTGCAAATTAGGTCATTTCCCGGAGTCAGGATCCCGGCGGTGCCAGCCCACACTATTTTCATGGTGGGGTGGCAACGGCGGACTAGATTCGATGTTACTGTCTCAGGAAGCAGGCCAAATGTGGAAGTGGGGTGCAGATAGATGCAAGGAAGGCTGGTTAGAAGGTGCACTTCACCTCACTAGGACATTGGCCCAGTACAGTAGTTGAACATAGAAACATAGACATAGAAAATAGGAGCAGGAGTAGGTCATTCAACCCTTCAATATTATCATGCTTAATCCTCTATCTCAATGCCGTACACTTGCACTCTCCCCATAACCCTTTAGACTCCAGAAATCTATCCATTTCCTTCTTAAGTTTATTCAGTGTCTTGGCCTCCATAGCCTCCTGTGGTAAAGAATCCCACAGGTTCACCACCCTTAGAGTGAAGGAGTTTCTCCTCATCTCAACCCTAAATGGTCTATCCCATATCCTGAGACTGTGACCCCTTGTTCTAGACACCCCCAGTCAGAGGAAACATCATCCCTGCATCCAGCCTGTCCATCCCTGTCAAAATTTTTAATGTTTCAATTAGATCTCCTCTCATTCATCTAAACTCCAGTGAATACAGGCCTGGTCGACCCAATCTCCCCTCGTATGACAATCCTGCCATCCCAGGAATCAGTCTGGTGAACCTTCACTGCACTTCCATCTATGGCAAGTATATCCTTTCTAAGGTAAGGAGACCAAAACTGCACACAATACTCCAGGTGTGGTCTCACCAAGGCCCTGTACAGTGTAGTAAGATATCCTTGCTCCTGTACTCAATCCTCTCACAATGCAAGCCAACATACCATTTGTCTTCTTAACTGCTTGCTGCACCTGCATACTTGCTTTCAATGATTGGTGTACGAGGGCATAAGGTCCCTTAAACCTCACCCCCTCTTATGCGTCATGTTATATCCCCTCTTAACCCCCATTCTCGCTCATCCATGTCCCCATAGCTCCTCACTGCTCCATGCACAGACTCCAGACTCATAGCAATGTGATTGGCTCTTAATTGCCCTCTGAAATGGCCTAGCAAGCCACTCAGTTAAGGGTAATTGGGAGTGAGAGGGCAGTAATAGATGCTGGTCTTGCCAGGAGTGCTCACATCCCATGAATGAATTTTTAAAAATCACAGATGATAGCAAGACTCTGTTGTCACAGTATTCTGCATCCTAAAAAGTCTGAAGCTCCACTGCATTTGAAACCATAGGATGATCCGAGATTAACAAAGCATATAAGGATTTGCATTTTCATAGCACCTTTCATGACATCAGGACATCCCAATGCATTTTACTGCCAATGAAGTACTCTTGAAGTGTAGTCACTGTTGTAATGCAGGAAATGTGGCTGCCAATTTGCACACAATAAGCTCCCACAAACATTAATGGGATAACAGCCTGATAATCTGCCATTTAGTGATGTTGGTTGTGGGATAAATATTGGCCCTGGGACACCTGGGAGAACTGCCCTCCTCTTCTTCGAAATAGTGCCAAAGAAATCTTTTATGTGCACCTGTGAGGACAAATTAAAGACGGCACCTCCAACAGTTCGGCACTCCCTCAGTACACCACTGGGAGCGTCAGTCTATATTTTGTGCTCAAGTCTCTGGTGGGTTACAAACTCCTAACTCAGAAAAGGAAAAGCTACCCATTGAGACACCGAGGGCACTGTGATTAATAATAGGACATGTATTACACAACTCCTTAGCCCTGGACTCTATCAGCGTCCATGCCCAACAGTGCAAAAAAGATTAATTTTACTTTGCTTCTGCAAAGATTATACTCTGTTGCTTTATTTTCATTTTATCTGAGGACAGTCAGCCCTATTTTCTCAAAAATAATTTTGACAGCACTCTGAGTCACAAGTGCTTTGATAGGTTTGCCAGCATGGGATTTAATTTTCGTGACAAACAGCCTGGAGAGCATCTTTTTAAAAATGTTTTGGTCTGCACAGCACCCTAGTCTATTTAGTGATGTTTTATTTTATACGGATGATCCGGAACAACGGAAGTAATTTTCCTCACTTTATGTCATAAATTTTGATTGAAAGTGCGGTTGGATTATTGTAAACCAAAGTCAATACTAACATTCATGTAGGATTATCATCTTCTGGATTGGCAATAGCTATGTTTTTAAATAGGAATTAGTGTATTTTTTAATATGTAAACAACAACTTGCATTTCTTCTTTTGTTTTCTGCCCATGGGTAGGTCCAACCCACAGCTTCAAAGCCTCCCCTACAGGTAGGGCAAGGAGATCGATCTGAATCCACTCCAGCCAGAACAGGGATCATACCCCATGCTGTTGGCACCAATCTGACCCGTACCAATTGTCCAGCCAACCAAGACAACCAAGAAGTCCACGTTGCTGTGGCAACATGCACATCGTAGTCCAGAGCTATTGTTAGAGCTGGCCAATTCTCTCACTGGGTGATTCCAGAACTAGGGGGCACTGTTATAAAATTAGGGGTCACCCTTTTAGGACAGAGATGAGGGTTGTGTGACTTTAGAACTCTCTGCCTCATAAAGCAAGTGGAGGTGGGGTAATTGAATGTTTTCAAGGCAGATAGATTCTTCTTAGGCAAGGGAATCAAAGGTTATCTGGGGTAGATGGGAATATGGAAATTGAAACCATAGAAGATCAGCCATGATCTTATTGAATGGTGGAGCAGGTTCAAAGGGGTGGATGGTCTACTCCTGTTCTTTCCATCATATTGTTGACCAGGAATCCCTCCTGCTCTTGCCACCAAATGTTGGAAGGATTGGTAAGTTGACACTCGATCTGTTTGGCTGCATTATGAACCATATTCCATGGCCATCAAGTCCTGGAGTGGGACTTAACCTGGAGCTTCTAGGCTCAGAATTAGGGATGCCACCCACCACACCACAAGACCAACTTATGTTTATGTAGCTCTTTTAACATATTAAGTGATCCCATGTTTCTCACAGGGGCATTATGAAACAAAATCTGACACAGAGCCACTTAAGGACATATTATGACAGATGACCAAGAGCTTGGTCAAAGAGGTAGATTTTAAGAAGTTTCTTAAAGGAGGTAAGTAAGATAGAGAGTTGGATGATATCGTCACAATTAACTCTTTCTGCCATGTGTTCTGAGCTGATGTCACTGTATTTTGAATCAATGCAGCAGTATAAGATTGCCTCATCTGTTCTATGCTGTTTTATGTATGCATGTGACAGCACTGTGCCCTGTGGTCTGGTTGTTCTGTGTTGAAACGTGACTCTTGGAGGAACAATAAAGCTCCAGTGTGTCAATTTGTAAATGTCTCTTGCACCGACACCTTTGCCATCTCCATCATTAATCCTCCTTCATTCACCAACATTGTTGGCTTCACCAACCCACCCTGTCTACATGGCTAAAAAAATGCCTCCAGGACACTAGGGTTATAAAAAGAAAATGTTGGAAGATACTCAACAGGTCAGGCAGCATCTGTGGAGAGAGAAAATCCAAAAGTAGGGGGTTATAAATACAGGATAGTTACTAATAAATCCAATAGGGAAATAAAAAGAAGTTTCATTCCACAGAGGATGGTTAGAGTTTGGAATCAATATCACAGAAGTATTTGAGGTAAAGAGCTTAGAAACTTTCAAAAGGAAACTGGATGAGTACATGAATGGAAAATGAATGTGCTGAAAGGCTGAGATGAGACAGATAGGATGGGACAAGACTCATATAAACACCAGCAGAGACCAGTTTGGCTGAATGTGCTATATATTCTATGTAATTCTATGTAACCTTTCAAGTCAATGAGCATTCATTGTTCCTTGCCCCTGTTCTGCTATAATCTTTTAAACACCCTCTCTGGACCTCTCTATTCTTTCTATACCTGTCCCATTATCACCCTCTTTTTGCCTTGCACGATCATCTCTTTTGCCAGTTAATCATTTTACCCTTCCACTCTATCAGAAACCGTCCCTCTTGTTCTTATCCGATTCAACTTTTTCCCTGGCTCTATACTTGCTTAAAAGATTCATCTCTGAGATCTTCCATTGCCGATGAAAAGTCATCCAACTGAAATGTTAACTCTATTTTTCTCTCTTTGCAGATGCTGCCAAATCTGCTGAGCAAATTTTAATTTGTCCAATCAGAGCTAAATGGAAGGTCAAGGATAGGTGGGAACTCAGGAGAGATTTGACAATCTGCTGTCCCTATCTCGTCTAGCCTGTATCTGATTCCAGATCCACAACAATGTGGCTGACTCTTCACTGCCCTCTGAAATAGCCAAGAAAGCCATTCAGTTCAAGAGCAATTAGGGATGGGCAACAAATGCTGGCCGTGCCAGCAATGCCCACATCCCAGGAAAGAATAAATGCATTTTATAAAAACACAAAGCTGCATGAGACTCTTAAGCAGCTGGTGCAGCTACTTTCATCCACCCATCCATTTTCACACCGCTTCTCCTGGTGAGGGTCGTGGTGACAGTAAGCTGAGCAGGGTCGACCAGACTTCCCTTTCCCTCAGCCGCAGATTCCAGATCCTCCTGGGGGATTCCCAGGCGTTCCCAGGCCAGCTGAGAGATGTAATCCCTCCAGCGTGTCCGGAGTCGGCCTCGAGGTCTGCACCCAGTGGGCCATGCCAGGTACAGCTCCAGCAGGAGCCTACCGGCTGGCATCCTTATCAGATACCCGATAAAAAAAGCTACTTTCAGTCCTGTGATATCCGCTGTGTCCCATAACACAACCATTTCACACCACAGTCTGAACATGGCTTCAGCATAACAAAGGCTGCAGAAACATCAACATACAAACTTAACAGGAGGAGACGTAGAATAAAGTTTATAACAAAGCAGAAAGCAAAAAACCCTGAAATACTGAAAAAGGTACAACTTACAGTTTGGACAATAAGTTCCCTTATTTCTCTTTAATACTGCTTGCTGCTGTAAATCTTCAAGTGATAGCTAACACCCACCAAGGAGAGTCAGCCGAGGCTCATTGGTAGCAAACTCAGCTCCGAGTCAGGAGGTTGTGAGCTCAGATCTGACCCTAGGGCCTTGAGCTAGCAATCAAGGTTGGTATTCAGCTTGGTGCTCAAACAGTAGACACTGATTCATCAGGTTCATTCAAGCAAGAAGTAGTCAGCATAGAAATCATGAAATGTGGACACTCTCTAGTATTAATGATGGTCAAAGTGATCTCCGAGGTTAGTTGTAATAACCTAAGGGGCTCAAGGAGGGATTTTCCAGATTTATTTTCTGTGTTTTCAATCCTGGCTTTTAACCTGGGGCAGAATTTTACAGGTCCCCATCGGTGGGTTCGCAGGTGAGGGAGCTAAAATTCAGAGGGTGGCCTTTCAGTCACCTACCTGCCTGCCCCCAGCCTATCAGAATTTTTATGGGGCTCAGGCGAAGCCTAAGCTGGCTCACCTCCATTGTCCCAAATGAAGCCCATAAGTGGCCAATTATTGGGCACTTAAGGGCCACTTCCTGTCCATCCGCAATTTTGAGGCTGACAGGAACAGGTCAGGGATGGGGGTCAGACCGGAGGCTGGCAAAGGGAGTGGGGGAGGGGTGCGGGTGTGGCATCTCCATCACCAGCCTCGGTTCCTAATTGGGGCACTACCCCAAAGGTCTCTCCCCCATCCTTCACCCCACCACCCCCCCCCCCCCCCCCACCCTGTGCATCGGTGGTGGAGGGAGTGAATGTTTGTCGATGGGGTGCCAATCAAGCGGGGCTGCTTTGTCCTGGATGGTGTCGAGCTTCTTGAGTGTTGTTGGAGCTGCACTCATCCAGGCAAGTGGAGAGTATTCCCATCACACTCCTGACTTTAGGGAGTCAGGAGGTGAATTACTTGTCACAGGATTCCCAGCCTCTGACCCGCTCTTGTAGCCACAGTATTTATGTGGCTAGTCCAGTTCAGTTTCTGGTCAATGGGCCAGAATTCCTCCCACGTCAGGCAGGCTCGGTGGGAGCGGGCGGGGGGCTATCGTGGAGCCAACTGCCGCCAGCAATCAGCTCCGCACCGCCATTTTACTCGGGCGGACCAATTAAGGGGCCCCCAGCGTGGACCGTGAGTGGTTAGCGCTCAGCTACCTGTGCAGACGGAGGGAGGAGGGAGAGTCGGGGACATCGCTCTTTCACACACAAAAGAGCTCTTCAATCTCCCTGGGGCATGGAACTGCCTCAGGAAGATTGAAGTGCTTTTGAAAAACATAAGTAAATGTAATAAAAGTTTACTGAAACATGTCCATTCATGTGACTGTGTCACATGAGATGGGACACTTTTTTTTATTTTTCTGGAAAACTTTTTATTTCATTCGTAAAAGCTTTAGGAAACCTTGTCCCGCTCATGGATGAGGTTTCCTAAAAAAACGTAAAGGCCGCTTTGCCTTTTAGCCTGCCTGGCAACCGTAATGTTGTTCAGGCAGCGTAAACCTGAAATTAATTACTTGGTTAATGGCCTAAATAGGCCTTTCAATTATCGGGGGAGGGGTTGTGCAGCCAATTCCGGCACATGCCCACAAAACGAAACATCGCGAGACAGCACGATGATGCCAGGACACACGCCCGATGTCATCACGCGTCATTTTACGCGCCAGTGTGTGGGGCTCACCCCCGCTCGCCGACTGAAAAATCCTGGCCATGGTAATCCCCAAGGTGTTGAGCGCAACAGGCAACAGTTTGTGCAACAGGCTCAATGGACCTTTTTAATGTCCATCATTATTCACATGTAAATGTTTTGGTTCCCTCAATAGACCAACTACTCAACTACTATACATATGGTGGTGGTGGGGGGGGGTGGTGCTTAGGATAGGCAGAGTGGACAAGGCCCAGGTTCAGTCCCTGCTCTGCTCTGAATGAACTGGTCTCAACTGGGCAGTGTTGTTGGGAGCACTGCTCCCAGTATCTTTGTGGGTAGGGAGCATAAAACCGGTCAGGGTTCTAGTTGCTGACGTGAACGTGTGGATACGATGATGATACTTTCTGTATTGTCTTTAAAGTACCAAAACACCTCAAGGAGCTTCCCAGGACAGGTAACAAACAGCACATGACACCAAGCCACATAAAGTGATATTAGGCCAGGTGACTAAAAGCTGCCAAACAAGCTAGATTTTTAAGGGCCATCTCGAAAAGGAGTTTAGGGATAGAAAATAATTGCTGGCCTTTCCATCTACACCCACATTGTGCGAATGAAGAAAAGAAGGAAACCTGGCAACTAATATGTACACAGCAAGCTCCTACAAATATGGATTAAATTAATGTCCAAGTAATCTGTTACCTTGTGATGTTGATTGAGGAACAAATATTGGCAAAGGGAGAGAGGTAGAAAGGCAGACAGGTTTAGGGAGGGAATTCCAGAGTCTTAGGGCCTAGGCAGCTAAAGGCAGGCCCGTCAATTATGGCGTAATGAAAATCGGGGGTGCACGAGAGGTCAAAATTGGAGAATTGTAAAGATCTTGAATAGGATGCAGAACTAGAGCAGGTAACAGAGACAGGAAGAGGCGATGTCATACTGAGAGTCCAACCAGGAGAGCATTGGCATGGGATAGAATAAATCCTCACAGCTGATTGGCCCATCAGCAGTCACTGAGTTCAAGCCTGCTTATTGCTATAAAGGCGCCATTTTGAATGGCGTTCTACCACTGGATGTTCAAAGTGTTTTGTTGGTTCAGGTGGGAAACCCCTTTAAATATAGAAATCAGGGTTCTTTCGGAGAAGTGGACAGCAAGCTGCCATTTTTCATGATATCAGTGCAAGTTGTTGGTGTTGTTGTTGTTACTTCTGTGTAGCCATGAGGGAATGGGGCTAAGGGCAACCAGCGGAATTCTGCATTGTCCCCAGGGCAAGAGGGCAAACAGTGGAAGTGGAAATGGTTTCCAACTATACAATAATTAGAGTGATTCCATTTTTTAAAAAATACAGTAAATGCTGCTGTAGGCTTTTCAGTCAGTAATGAGAAAAGTAATTGTCAAGGTTATTGCTTAAAAGCGTTAACCTTGCAATTAACCTAAAAAAAAATGATCCCTTGCTGCTCTGTTCCTGTGTAAATGCTTTTAACTGGGGAAGAGCAACTAAAATTCTCCATTGACAGTGCAAGCCTTGGATGTGACAAAGCTAAAGAACAAAGTTTTATTTTGTCGTTGAGCAGTGAGAAACACTATGCCTCCTGTAAGTGGTGAGGTGGGCGGATTATTATATCTAATCCGTGCCGCCTGACAATTTTTAAAACTATAGCTCAGAGATGTTCATTAGTGGCCAAACACTTAACATATTTTATAAAACCTCCCTGTAATCCACTACATTAGCAGGGGCGGCAAAAAGCATTTAAAATGAATAGAAATAAATTGGTTTAACAGCTGTGTTAAAGTGGCAGAAAGAGAAATCTCAATGTCTGTCAGTGTAATTTTCTTTTCGTTCATTTACAGGATGTGGGCGTCGCTGGATAAACCAGCATTTATTGCCCATCACTAATTGCCCTTGAGTAGGTGGTGGTGAGCTGCCTTTTTGAACCGCTGCAGTCCATGTGGTATAGGTACACCCACCGTGCTGTTAGGGAGCTTGTGTTCCCTGAGGTCAAGAGTGAAGCAATCAAGTAGTGAAGCCCCTTTTAAACCTCACAAGATCCTATTCCGGATTCCTGGCCCTTGTCCACTTTCACAGGAAAGAGAAGCATGAGAAGGCTTAAGAACACTGGTCCAGAATAATTAACAATGAGTTTTAATGGCCGTCACTTTTACTCAGGCATAAAACATTCAACAACTTGTGGCAAGGAAGAGATACCCTGTGAGTTGTGAATCATCCCAAACTAGAAAAGCTTTGTGCTGCTCCACTTTTAGTCTCGCGAGAATGGCAGCTCGCTGTCAACCTCCTGAGGGAGGGGGCATGTGCTGGCCAGCCTCAGTGGCGACTGCTGAGGTGGGGGGTGGTCAAGTGCTGACCTGGCGCTGCATCCCGCAGGAAATTGAGGTGGGGGTGGGGGGCAGGGTAAGCGAGGGAAATGGCCATGCATTAGGGACACCTGTATAAAGTGAACATGGCTCTGGGACTAAGACTGATCAGGCCCAGCCACAGTGATTTGACTGGGGTCAGGCTCCTAACCTGCCCGTCCATGCAAGCAACGCAGAGGCACCAAAGGGTCACCAAGTGCTCCATACCTTACCCCGCACCCCCACCCCCCCCGCCTCACTAGACCCCTACGACCGCCCCCCCACCCCCACCCCATCCCCAAAACCCCCAGCACAGACTTTGTGTCCGCCACCACTTTATTGGACTGCGGAGCAGTTGGACTGCACACGTTGTACAACCTCCTTGCCAATGGTGGCCATGTAGCAGTCACTGCTGGAGGCACTCACAGCCCCTTTCAATCTCAGCGTCCCGGTTTGGACCAGTGTCCCCCATGTTACAGGTTGACAGGGCAGCCATGCAGCGCACTCATCTCTGGCCATCCGAGGGGTGACCAGCACTCTCCAGGAAGCATTAAGGGGCAGTCACACAGGGTCAGGAAAGGTGCTATGTACAGCCATGATAACCACGTTTCTCTCTCTTTCATGCAGCAGGAGGACCACGTCAGGATCATGGATCCTGGTGACCTAGCTGTGTACCTGAAGGCCCACAGAGACTGTAGAAGATGGAGGAGAGAGTGACTGAGGCTCCTGGCTGTGCAAAGGCAGGAGCAGCAACCTCATGAAGAAGGGGCAGCAGGGACTCCCACACACACTGCCCAGGAGCAACAGTGAGCCATGGCTGGTCAGCACCTAGGGACACCCAGGGTCAATAGACACCACCAGCCATTCCTGCAGATGACTGAGAACAAGTCTCGCCAATGACTGCGTAAGTCTAGGGATCTGCCACTTACTACAGGACTTGGTGCCAAGGGGACATGGAGGGCATCCACTGCCAGTGGCTGTGAAAGTGGTTGCGATGCTCAATTTCTATGCCAGTGGCTCCTTTCATGGCTCCACAGGTGACCTCTGTGGGATTTCACAATCCGTCACCCACAAATGAATCCATGATGTCACGGATGCCATCTTCTCCATGGCAACAACTTTGTGCATTTCGCCCGGGACCGGGACAGCCAGGATGCAAGGGCCATTGGATTCGCCCTGATCTCGGGATTCCCATAGGTGCAGGGTGGGATTGACTGCACTCATGTGGCATTCAGGTCTCCGTTGCTACGCTCAGTGAACTTCATCAACTACAAAGGCTTCTACTCACTGAACGTGTAGCTGGTCTGCAACCAACAGAAACACATCCTGCGGGGTGTGCGCATGATTTCCAGGGAGTGTGAGGCTGGACCATCACTGTGGACTGAAGGCTGCAGAGAGCACAGGGAAGAGGCCCTGGACTGAGACACCTGTCTTTATCTTGTGCAGAAAGGTTTCACACCTGAGTGACAAGAACACTGCCCATCAGAACAAGGAGCCACAGGAAGGGTGACATTTTAGGAGTTAATTGAAAATAGTGAACAGTGTGTACAAATAATCAACACCCATGCCCAGGCTGTGCAACTACTCTTACCTAACTTCCCTAACTCTGCCCCTAGGTCTAGGTGCTCCCCAGGCATCCATAGCAGAGGTGGAGGCAGCCTGCTGACTGTGACGCCCTGTCTGTAATGACCTTGGTGAGCGCCCTCAGGAGGGTTGAGACTTGGAGGGCCCCGGCCTGCTTTCGGGGTCCTGCTGTGTGGCAGTGGCACCCTCCTCGGCCTGTGAAGCTGGATCTGTGGAGGTTACAGGAAGATGGGGTTCAGATGGGCCGGTCACTCCCAGAATCACGTGGGTGGATGGCCCCGGAGTGTACACCTGCTGATCCTCCTCCTATGGGTGCACGAGGGCCCCTGGCTGACTCCGTGAGCGGAAGGGGTAGCCGGAGTGAGATTGAGCTGCCAAGTATCCCTCCCATGTGCACGCTGTTAGAGGCCATGTCATCAGCGATGGAATTAAGCATGCGCAGCAGTGCAAGATTGACGTCCTGGACCAAGGTCTCCATGGCGGCCACCATCCTACCAGTGTTGACCTCGGTGCTTTGCAATTCCGGCACTATCACCTCAGCCTGAAGACGGACGGACTCCTCCATTGTGCCTTGCAGTCTGAGGAGTGCAACGGACATCCCTTCCTATTGTTCCCTAGCTTGCCTTTGCAACTCCAGCAACTGTGACATGACTGAGTCCAGAGACTCGTCATCTGACTCGGACCCAGCAACGTTCTGGCCTCCAGCAATCCTTCGAGTGTCGGGGATCTGGGAAGTCACTGCCTCTGCCTGCTGTGGATCAGAAAGTGTGATGTGCTCATCAGATTGTGGTCCCAAGGCTACTCTAAAGCTAGGCCCCACTGAAGTGTGTGTGTCTCTGCGCTGGTGGAGGGTGTGGGTGAGCGCTGTGACGGGACTTCAGGGAGGGTGCCTTCAGATTCCTCTTCAGAGGTTTCTTCGGAGATTGATTGGAGGCCCTGGGTCATGGACGCTGTTGGCTGTTTGGCAGACATTCTTGCGAAAGCAAGGAGAGATAATTAGTGCATGGCAGTGGCCTGTGAAACAGGACACCTCACTCACAGCATGGTTACCTGATGGATGTTGCACTGCTGGATCCTCACTTGATGGAGCAGCGCTGACCTCACCGTTGGCACAGGAATCATCCTGGTCATCGCCGACCAGCTGGATGGCTCTGTTTTCGAATTCTGTCAGAACTTCGATCTCCGGCATCTCTCCACCTGTCTGCGACCTTTCCCTCCTGTTGTGAGCCAGTTGGTCCTGCATGGATAGAGATGGGGAGTGTGTGTCAGGACGCCTGTCTGGCCAGATGATAAGTATGCCTGGCCTGTGAGGGTGGTGAGTGGTCCCATGGACAGGATGAGGACAATGACGCTGTGTGTGAAAGAGTGAATGGTGATGTCCCTCGCACTGGCAGTGAGCGAGGGCCCTGTGGGTGTGTGATGGGTTTGTAAGTGTGGGAGTTGGGAGTGTTGTTGGAAGTGATGAAGAGTGACTTGCTCTGGCAGAACGGAGGAGACCATTCATCCTTTTGGGGCACTGGGTGGCTGTCCTCCTCTGAAAGGCATTCACGCTGACCACCTCTGCCACCACCTCCCAAACTGGGTTGGTGACATTTCTACCTATCCTGCGCCCAGAGCATGGGCAGAGAACATCCCATCGGGCCTCCACAGCATCCAGCAGTCGATTGAGGGACCCGTCATTGAAGCGGGGGGTGCTGTAGTCTTTTTGCATTTGCTGGCCATGTCTCCCGGACAATGGTGGTGGGCTGGGGGGTGATGAGCGCTTTGCTGGTGGCTGCCTTTTAAAGATGGCGGCCGGTGTGATGCAGCAGCGGGGTGATGGCGAGCGGACGAACAGCCGCCCGCCCACCGTGGAAGCAGCATGTTCCCGGGAATGCATAAACAATGAGGCGGGCTTGGGAACATATGGCGTGAAAACCCGTCATTATCGTCGGCGGGTAGGGCTCCATTTTACCCACCCGTTACCGCGCTTAGTGCAATCTTGGGAAAATTCCGCCCTGTGTGCCTAACAATATTTTGGGAGCACCATCTCTACATGGATAGCAGTGGTTCAAGAAGGCGGCTCACCACAACCTTCTCCAGGGCATCTAGCCATGGGCAATAAATGCCATTCTTCCCACCATTGCCAGTATACCAGAAATTAAAAATAATTGAAAGCGTTTGCTTGTATTGCTTTTGTTTTTGTTTTCCGAGGGGATTTGAGCAAAAAGTAAAGTGAATGTGCTTTGGGTTTTTTTTTCAGCTATATTGCCACTTGAACAGTTTGGAAATAAACTTCCCTTTGCACTGAAGTCATTTGCAAGTAGCTTCCAGCTGTTGTTCACAGTAAGTTATTTTAAACATAACTTATCTTATTAGAGAAATTTAAAACTAAGACCTGGAAAGGCTCCCACCTCTTGGGAAAGGCAATAGTAATACATGGATATAAAGCGTCAACAGGAAAGAAGCATATGGCTGATCTGGTAGAAAGGACCTGCCATGAGCTTGCTTGGCAAAGGGGGGGAAGTGGCCTCGGGCAAGGGAAGAGGCTGGAGGATAAGGGCTATAGTGGAGAAGGAGGGTAACGCAGGGTGTGTGTGTGGGGGCACATGTTGACCTGTGAGAGTGGCCTCAAGATGGTGAGGGCTCAGGAGACAGGCTCCAGAGGAGCTGAGGCCAGATGAACATGTGAGGGCGTGTGTGTGAGAATTGGTGGTGATGTCCCTTGAGCTGGCAGTGAGTGAAATGCCGGTGAATGTTCAATGGGATTGAGTGTGTGAGTTTAGAGTGATGAGATGGTTGCCATACCCTGGCTGCATGGATGAGATCATCCATCCTCTATCTGTATTGGCTGGCCAACCTCTTCTGGACAGCGTTGGCACTGATCACCACTGCCACCACCTCCGATACCTGGTTGGTCACGCTGCTGCTCATCCTGCGGCCAGAGTGGGGGTAGAGGACATCACGCAGGCCTCCCTCGTGTCCAAAAAGCATCCCAGTGACATGTCACTAAACCTGGCAGCTGCAGTCTTTATGCCTTTCATGGACATCTTCCCTGCAGTAGTTGTGGGCTGGAAGTACTGAGATGCATGCACATTGCTGAACTTTCAATATGATACCTGGCTTTCCAACCTTTACCATCAAGAAGAACCAGAGCAGAGGAACAACGTTACCTCTGAGCTCGCTTCTAAGTCACACACCATCCTGACACATTTTGCTATTCCTTGTTTATTGCTGGGTTACAATCCTGAAATTCCCTATATCAGAAGAACTGCAGCAGCTCAAGAAGACCCACCAACCCCCTTCTCAGGGCAGTTAAGGAGTGGACAGTAAGTCCAGCCTTACAAGCAGTGCTCACATCCCATGAATGCATTTTTAAAACTTTCCAGGAAAACTTTTGCTGTTTTATTGGATAAACAACTATGATTTTGTAATGTAGATAATAGTATGTGCAGTCCCGACAAAAAAAGTTTTAAGTCTTTTTATAAGTATATATATATATATATATATTTAATTAGAATCATTGAACTGTTTAACATATATATATATGTTAAACAGCTTAATGATTCTAATTAAAGTTATCTCTTAGTGGCAGTGATCAATAGAACAACTCCTGATCCCTAAATTCTGGAATTCCCTCCCTAGTCCTCTCTCAATGGCACTGTTGCTCCTTAAAATTCATTTCTGTGAACAAGCCATTGGCTACTTGTTCTGACATCCCCTGATGCAGCTCAGTGTCAAATAATGCTCATGTGAAGTGTCTTGGGACTTTTTGTTACTACATTAAAAGTCCTATATAAATGCAAGTTGCTGTTGGTGACATAAATATTGAATTTTGTGTGGGTTATTCATGCTGTAGTCATCAATGATCTGGAACAGGTGACAGTTTATTATTGCTCTGAATAAAGCTTTACTTTCCACAATCATTCAACCTAACAAGTTCTTGCCTCCTAGCTAAAAAAAAGAGCAGCCATTTTACTTAATAGCACATGCTTGAAATGAATGGAAGCACAAGGAGAATAAGTCCTCAATTTCCTATGTATGTAAGTGTGAAGGAGGTTATTTTCACTATCAACTGTCCAAGAAATCCATTTTCAAAGGGAAGCTGAGAGTAGGAACCTAAGTTACCCTCAGTAGAAGTGGCATGTATGGAAGATAAAAAGGGCTCTGAAGCTGAACTACACTGTGAATACTTAATTGCACCCTAGTTAACATACTACATTATCCATGATATGCAAATTATATTAAAAAGCAATATTTTCTATCTAAAGTCAGATTTCATAAGGTTGGCTACCTGTTTAGCAGCAACTGAACCTAACTACACAAGGCAAGTTATATGTTAATTTCTACATTTTATTGCCTTAGTTAAAGGAACAAATGAATCACGCTGTATCATCCCAAACCCGCTGCATTCGTTATTCATTCGCCCGCCAAGCCATCACCTCATCACTGTTATGATCCTTGGCCAGACCCATAAGTTGTTGATGAGATCCGGGGACCAATATTGATTATTTAAAGTAGACAAAGTTTGAGATTCAAGATACTTGCTCAGTGAATAAAACCATAAGACTCCACAGGTTTTGAACAAGCAGAAATAAGCTTTACTGTACAAGGTCAGAAAGATAAAACAATTTACAATATCTATCTTATACTCTAACATTCAGGGCTACTGTGAGGTACGTATCAATTAACAAGCAAACTGTGGTCATGCACATTACGTTGCATAATAAATGGCAGATGCAACCAGAATGGAGTCCATGGATTTATCAGCAACCCACCCAGATGTGAATCAACCAATCTCACTGAAATTCCCCTCTCTTATGGGAGTTTTCAGACTTCACTTTTGAAGATCCTGCCTTGGAATTCTCTCCGAAAATCAATCCAACTTGGGCAGCTTCAACAATGGCCCAACTTGCAGGGTTTCAATCTCGTCTCCCAAGATTCCATTCCCTTGGATCCCCGAGCCTACACTCAATGACCAATTAACAAGCAAAGTTCCAGCTCTTCGGTCATGCTGAGCAGAACACTACTGTTCCAAAGGAGTACCTTTGCTCTAATGGCCCTCTGTACAGAGTCACCAACCTTCGGCTGCCTTCTTGGATCTTCAGAGCTTCCCTTGAGCCCTCTTCAACGCTTCTGCCCAGCCCACTACACTTAAAGTCTGCTATCTGCAGCCTTTTCTCTGTTTGGAGCCTCTTTCTCTGCTCCTCTTTTTTTCTTAGCTTAACTGGGACCTGCTTCTGTGCCCTGTCTTTGCCCATTATCTGAGATTTCCTTTTGGGACCTCTCCCTGTCCCCCTCTCCTTTTTTAGACTTCTCCCTGTCTCTTCGCAACCACCACCACCCCCCCCCACCCCCCCCCCCCCGCGCTCCCCCCCACCCCGGGATACATGCTGGTTATTGTGCTCCACACCTTGTCACCTGACCTGATTTCTTGCACCCTTTTTCCTATGCACAAGCGCACTGGGCCACAAAGAATATAAAAAGGCCAATCTGAGCATGTGCAGCCCACTCCTGCAGTGCGCATGCACAAAATTCCGAGGCCTGTCAGGAGTTGAAATTCCCAACCTCCGAGCTCAACATCAAAGGATCAGTTTGAGTTTCACAACAGTGGAAAAGCATTGTTAAAGTAAGCTTGGTTTACTGTGGCGCATCCTATAGATTGCATATGTGGCAGCCACTAATACACCAGTGCAGAACTACTTGACTTGATTCTAAATATTTGTCTCACTAGAGAAGTATTTGATCTCTAGTAATGCTTATCTTGGTGACCTGACCAAGATCAGAAACTCATTGCGTGGAGAACCAGAAGATAATCAACTTATTTTGAAAAATGCTTCAACATAATGGATGATTCACTGAGAATTGAGAGAATTTCTTGTTTAGTTTCTGAAATGAAAGCAAGGACACAAAATAAATCATGATAATAAAAAATATGTCACACATTTGAGGGTGGCGTACTTTAGCTAAAATCAACAGTCAGAAGACACAAACCATATGTTGTTATTTTTGCTAATTCTGAAATTTAGTTTGCAGCTTACTACAAGATGTTTCCACTCAAGTGTATTCCACCAA
The DNA here is from genome assembly GCF_017639515.1 of Carcharodon carcharias. Taxonomy (NCBI): domain Eukaryota; kingdom Metazoa; phylum Chordata; class Chondrichthyes; order Lamniformes; family Lamnidae; genus Carcharodon; species Carcharodon carcharias. Next base: position 162,293,121 of record NC_054475.1, on the reverse strand, counting down.
GGAATTTATGTTCAAATCTCCGCTTCTGTAAGGTCAAATGAGAATTATCCACTAAATTAGTTAGTGCTGCATAAACTGCACAAGAGACGAAAATCAGGGCCAATGTTGTTCATATCTGTTTTCCACTGCTTAAATTATGTTTTGTTCATCGACTCTTTTTCACATCATAATTAATGCATGTGGTGGAGTCTCCCAGAATTCTCATGCAATTTAAAAAATTGAAAGGTAACACTATTTTAAGATGAAATAAACAGCAGCACTGCAACAATTTAACCAAAAATTATTTATGCAGTAACCATAATCTAACGATGAAGTACCAGGCCTTTAGATCACAGCCTCGGCTCAGTTAATAACAATCTTGTCTGTGGAGGCAGAAAAAGGCTGTTGGTTCAATTCCCAATCCAGATACCGGCGCACATTACGGAGCTGACATTCACACTGCAGCACCGAGTGTTGCACTAGCAGCATATGCTGTCATTCAGCTGAGATGTTAAAACGAGGCCCTATCTGCCCACTCAATTGTCTTACGGCACTATTTCAAACACAATCAGGAGAATTGTCCTCCGTGTCCTGGCCATCATCTGTCTCTCAAACAGCATCACAAAGCAGGTTAACTAGTTATCATTAAGTTATAGGAGCTTTTTCATTCATTTACAGGATTGAGAAGGTGGTGTTGAGCTGCCTTCTTGAACTGCTGCAGTCCATGTGGTGTAGCTACACCCGCAGTGCTGTTAGGGAGCGAGTTCCAGGATTTTGACACAGCGATATATTTCCAAGTCAGGAAGGTGAGTGACTTGGAGGGGAACTTCCAGATGGTAGTTTTCCCATGTGTCTACTGCCCTTGCCCTTCTATATGGCAGCGGTCATGGGTTTGAAAGATGCTGCCTAAGGAGCCTTGGTGAGTTTCTGCAGTGCATCTTGTAGCTGGTACATACTGCTGCTATTGTGTGTCAGCAATGGAGGGAGTGAATGTTTGTGGATGGGGTGCCAATCAAGTGGGCTGCTTTGTCCTGAATGCTATCGAGCTTCTATGAGTGTTGTTGGAACTGCATTCATCCAGGCAAGTGGAGAGTATTCCATCACAGTCCTGACTTGTGCCTTGTAGATGGTGGACAGGCTTTGGGGAGTCAGGGGGTCAGTTACTCGTCGCAGGATTAATAGCCTCTGACCTGCTCTTGTAGCCGCAGTATTTATATGGCTAGTCCAGTTTAGTTTCTGGTCAATGGTAACCCTAAGGGTGTTGATAGTGGGGGATTCAGCGGTGGTAACGTCATTAAATATCAAGGAGAGATGGTTAAATTCTTTATTGTTGGTGATGGCCATTGCCTGGCACTTGTGTGACACGAATGTTACTTGCCATTTATCATTCCGAGCCTGATTGTTACCCAGGTCTTGCTGCAAATGGACACTGACTGCCTCAGTATCTGAGAAGTTGCAAATGGAGCTGAACTTTGTGCAATCATCAGCGAACAAACCCACTTCTGACTTTATGGTGGAAGGAAGGACATTGATGAAGCAGCTGAAGATGGTTGGGCCTAGGATAGCACATTGACAAACATTTGCGGAGTCAGGAGGTGAGTTACTCGCTGCAGGGTTCTTAGCCTCTGACATGTTCTTGTAAACACAGTATTTATATGGCTAGTCCAGTTCAGTTTCTAGTCAATGGCAACCCCAGGATGTTGATAGTGGGGGATTCAGCGATGGTAATGCTATTGAATGTCAAGGCTTGCCACTTGTCACTCTAAGTAACATGTGCGCCACACAAATGCCAGGCAATGACCATCTCCAACAAGGGAGAATCCAACCATCACCCCTTGATGTTCTATGGCATTACCATCACTGAATGCCCCACTATCAGCATCCTAGGAACTGGACTAGTCATATAAATACTGTGGCTACAAGAGCAGGTCAGAGGCTGGGAGCCCTGTGGCAAGTAACTCACCTCCTGACTCCCCAAAGCTTGTCCACCATCTACAAGGCAGCTTGCGGGGCGCAAATTGGCCGTTATGTTTATTACTTTACAACTGTAACTACACTTCAAAAGATTGACTGTAAAGCATTTTGAGATGTACAAAAGTCATGAAAGAGGCTATATAAATGCTATTTCTTTCCTTCTTACTAGTCCACTTGGGCTCACTGCGCAACATTCTAAACTTCTGCTGGGTCTGCACAATTCAAGGACAATGAGCTGGGTGTTTCCCCCAAAGGGGGCAAACCATAAACCGGGGGGGGTTATTGGTTGGTTGGCTGGAAAGGAATTCTAGAAAGCTACACCATCAGGACTGTTGTGACCCAAAGGAGAGCAGTTTCATAAAAGTATCTTGCTGATGATACTCGTATTTGTGAAACTCGAAGGTGCCCTTACCCTGCATGAATACGGTGGAAATATGAGGCTACGTGATGCTACATTTGTGCAGGGAGTGAGCCAGATGCTTGTGGCCCTATAAGACGTATTATTGGCTATTTAAAGTGAAATTTATCTTTTTTATATGAAGTATCATTCGCCCGTCAATTCATATTTAATTTCCATTGGTTCTGATTTGTGCTAAGTAAAAGTTACAAAAAGTTAAATCTTGTTGGCAATTTCTTCATTTGGGGGTCTTTCAGTAAATTTGGTGATTTTGGTTTACGGTTTACCCTATGGAGATCATAATAGGAGCTATAGATACAGCAATGAACCGCATCTAATAAAATGGCACAGCTCAGTGATGGCACAAATAAGAGAAACAGTGCTGGAGCATGAGATTTTGCAACTTGTAGTTATTATACCACAGCTAAAGTCTATTCTCCATCAATTTAGTGAGTGGGTTCAAAATGAACTATGCCAGATAGAAGCCTTTATTTCACAGACGAACATACAAACTAGTAGCAGGAGTAGACCACTCGGCCCCTCGAGCCTGCTCCACCATTTAATAAGATCAGGGCTGATCTGATTGTAACCTCAACCCCACGTTCCTGCCCACCCTGGGTAACCTACCACCCCCTTGTTAATCAAGAATCCATCTAGCTCTACCTTTAGAATATTCAAAGACTCTGCTTCCATTACCTTTTAAGGAAGAGAGTTCTTGATAACATAAAACATAGCCTCACTTTAAGCTCTTGTTTTTTGATTTCCATTTGCTGTTTGTTCTTTAGTTCTTCTTGAGTGTCCCACTTTTTGGATATTGATATTGTCAGATTTTGTGCACAAGATTACTGAGTTCAATTAGGTTCTTTTCTAATAACTATATTCGGAGTTCATGCAGCAGGAAATAATATTTAATTTATGCAGGAGTTGAACTAAAATGATCAAAGCTCATTGTTACATTGGGGAAACGTAATTTAACAACTACATAAGCCTATAAGAAATAGGAGCAGGAGTATTCCATATAACCCCTGCTCCGCCATTCCCAAGATCATGGCGGAACTCCTGCACCAAATCCAGTTTACTGTCTTTTGTGGCCATTGTTGTTGTGTCAAAAACTTGTGCCCATCTTTCCCAGAAGGCCATGCTTCGATCCCTTCAGTATTGAAATGATTTATGAAATAAGTGACAGCCTACGTGAGTGCGACAAAGGTAAACTATCCCTCCTTGACCTTCTCGACTTGTCTGCAGCCTTCGACATGGCTGACCACACCACCCTCCTCCAATGTCTCTCTCCGTCATCAAGCTGGGTTGGGCTGTACTCGCCTGGTTCAACCCTTGTCTATCCAATTGCCAGCAGAGTATCACCTGCAATGGCCTCTCTTCTTGTTCCCGTACAATTACCTCTGGTGTTCTCAGGGATTCTTGGCTCCCTCTTATTTCTCAACTGCATACTGCCTCTTGCTGGCATAATCTGAAAACCAAACACCCATGGGCAGAATTTTGCCCTTGATGGGCAGGCGGGCCCCACCTGCTCGGCGGCGGCGATCACGGGCCCCGCTGCCATTTTAAGTGGGCCTGACGGGAAGCGCTATGCACTTCCTGTGCGAGGGGAGGGGGGAGGGATTCCCCAACTGTCAGAGTGCGCTCTGTCACGCATGTGCACAAAAGAGCGCACATCTCCCTGAGGCTAAGTGCTGCCTCAGGGAGATCGCTGAAAGGCTGGCAAATATAAAAAAAATAGAACAATAAAAAATTCATTAACATGTCCCCCTCATGTGAAAATGTCACACGAGATGGGACATGTTAATGAAATAAATACTTTATTAAACTTTTTTAAAATCGCTATCAAACCTCATCCCACCACTGGATGAAGTTTGCAAAAAAAATCACCTATCCCACCCCCCTCCACCACACCCCCCGCCCTCCCCCGCCCATTGGGCCCATCGGCCAAGCCGAAGTTCGCACTGGCCCCTCAAAATCGTTGATGATTGGCAAGTTAAGGGCCTTAACGAGGCCTTTAATTAATGGTGGGCGCACAGAAATATCGCCAACAGAAATATCGCAATGCCACTTGTTGACGTGTCAGTTGACATTGACAAAATGTCAGCGCGTGACATTTTAATCGTTGGCATGCGGACTCCGCTACCCGCACACCAGCCAGAAGATCCTGCCCCATGTTTGCCTCAACAGTGATGATTCGTAGTTCTACCTAAACCCCACCTCTTTCAATCCCTTCACTATCATCCTGCTTGTCTGACATCCAGTATTGGCTCAGTAGGAAATTTCTCCAACTAGATACTAGGAAGTCCAATGCCATTATTTTATGGACTTTTGGGAAAACAAGGGATTTGGAAAGCGTGCAGGAAAGTGGACAATGATCAGCCACAATCATATTGAATCATACAGCAGGTTTGAGGGGCCATATGGTGTACTCTATTTCTTAACATCTTTGGTCCTCACCACAGACTCCATATCCTCGCTTTCAAAACCATCCTTCTTCCTGGCCACTGAGCCAGGCTATCTGCAACCGTGGTGTCCAATGTGACCCCAAGATGAGCTTCCAACCTATCCACTCAATCAGCAAGACTGTTCACTTCCACCTCTGTAACGTCACTTTTCTCTGCCTCTGTCTTAGCTTACCTGCTGAACTACTGAAACCATCATCCATTCCTTTGTTACCTCTAGGCTTGACTATTCCAATGCTGTCCTGACTGGCTCCCTATCTTGAATCCTCCATAAACTTGGGCTCATCCAAAGTTCTGCTGCCCATATCTGAACCTGCATAATGTCCCGCTCACTCATCACCCTTTGCTCACTGACCCAGATTGGATGCCGGTCCAGCAGCACCTCGATTTTACAATTTTCATCCCTATTTTCAAACGTTGGCATGGCTTTGCCTCTCAAGATGTCTGCTAAGACCAACAACCCTGCTAAGCTCTGAGATATCTGCACTCCTTGAGTTCTGGCCTCTTGTGCATCCCTAATTTAAATCTCCCCATCATTAATGGCTGTGCCTTTAATGGCTCTAAGCTCTGGAATTCTCTCCACAAACCTCTCTGCCTCAATCTCTTGCTCCTTCTTTAACACGCTCCTTAAAACGTGTTTGACCACACGCTTGCCTTGTCAAGTGTCAACTGTGGCTCAATGATAATCCTCTAGTATCTCAATCAGAGCGTTGGTAGCTCAAAACCCACTCCAAAAACATGAGCATAAAATGTGTGATGGTATTTCAGTGCAGAGGGAGTGCTCCCCTGGTAGAGATGTCTTTTCTTTTTGGATGAAATGTTAATTTGAGGCCTAGTCTCACCACATATAAAATATCCCACAACATTACCCTGACCAATACTCATTCCTCAGCTAGCACCAATAAAACTGATTGATCTCATATTACTGTTTGTGGAACATTGCTCTGCAGATCCAGCATTGCAGAGGGAACAACGCTTCAAAAGCACTTCATTGGTTGTGAAGCACTTTGGGACATCGTGAGGTCATGAAAGGTGCTATATAAATGCAAGTTATTTTTCTGTTTCTTTCATGTGACACTTGTGTGTGTACTTTTCACTGAACAGCTCCTTTGAGAAGTGACAGAAATTGCACATTCATTGACCTGCAGCCAAATCCATTTGAACTGTACCAACATTCAAGGTTCTCTATCAAAAAAAAGAGAGGAAATTGTGCTGAATCCAGCTTGCCAATTACTTGAATGATTATCTCTAGTCTCTGAGCACTCAGAAAAGCATTAGTCACTTCAGACAAGGTCTAAAGGAGAGCTCTGAGCCCATGATTATCCCATTGAAGCCTCGTACTGTACTTGTGAGCTGTGTTGAATTCACTATAAAACGGAGATGGCTGATAAAGCAGTGGAGAGGGCCTGTTAACCAAAAACAAGAAAGAAGGATGTGTAACAAGGTTTAGCTGTTTCAATTATATGGTACTTCAATGCTCATTGGTTCAATAGAAAAATTCAGGGCCAGAATTTGAATAGCCCTGCTATTTGAGCAGGGACATGGGTCGCGATTCATGACCTGCTCAGCCCCTTTCAGGTCGAGCTGGGAAATAAGCAAACTTTATGTGCCCCGTCAGCTGAATGGTTGTAGGATCACCGAGAATATTGAAGATGTGAAACTCGCATCACGAACAACATTGATGGTGAACCTTATGCCCCTTCTCAATTCCCAGTTCACTCTCATGCTGCTATCTGGCATGAGGAGTAAGCTGCTAATGGTGTGACCATGGACCTCTTGCTTTCCCCCTACACCCCCTTCCCCAACCCCAACCTTCCCTTTTCGAGGTCCTGCTTTCAGCCACCTAAGAACTACCCATGAGGTAGAGGCTAGGCATCCTGCAATGAGTAACTCGCCTCCTGACTCCTCAAAGCCTGTCCACCATCTACACGGCATAAGTCAGGAGTGTGATTAAATACTGCCCACTGGCCTGGATGAGTGCAACTCCCACAACATTCCTGGACACCTTCCAGGACAAAGCAGCCCGCCTGATTGGCACCATATCTTCAAATATTCACTCACTCCACCACCGACGCACAGCAACAGCAGTGTGTATCAGCTACAAGATGCACTGCAGGAATTCACCAAGGCTCCTTAGACAGCACCTTCCAAACCCCTGACCACTATCATCCAGAAGGACAAGGGCAGCAGATATATGGGAACATCACCACCAGGAAGTTCCCTTCCAAGTCACTCAACATCCTCACTTGGAAATAAATCGCCATTCCTTCACTGTCACTGGGTCAAAATCCTGGAACTCCCTTCCTAACAGCACTGTGGGTGTACCTACACCACAGGGGCTGCAGCGGTTCAAGAAGGCAGTTCACCACCACCTTCTCAAGGGCAACTAGGGATGGGCAATAAATGCTGGCCCAGCCAGCGAAGCCCACATCCCGTGAATGAATATAAAAAAATAAATATAAAAACCTGCCCAGCTATAGCAGGCCCGGGAGCAGGAGAGAGAGTAACATACAGCCCAGATGAAGAGGCCCTGCACTCCTGATCTGGCCAGCTCCATTGTGGGGGTAGGCATCTCCTAGAGCCTCATCATTTTCATGGAGTCAGGCCAGCTTCTCTATGATTCATGGTTGACTTGCAGCCACCAGTTCAGACACTGGTGCCGCACGCATCTTGGAGGATCAACACATGGTGAGTCAGCAGGCATGAGTGGAATGCAGACAGGCCAGGGGGACAGGATGGTTTGAGTGCCAGCTCGCCGGAGGGCATGGTGACAGAAGTGCCTTGCTTCAGGGAGTCAGATGAGGAGTTCGATGGGAGAACATACAAGGGAACACAGGATAAGCTTGCACGCCAGCAGCCATGACTGGCCTGCCAGACAACCTCCTGTCGCTGTCAAAGAGCATGGAGGAGTCTTGCTCCAATGTGGCAGAGGGCACCATGCTGAGCTTTCCCTCCCTGCAACCTCTGCTCCATCTCCCTGTCAGATGGCAGTCCCAGTGGCACGGTCACTGCTGTTCCCATCCTCTTTCAGCCTTTGAGTGCACAGATCACCTGCTCGTCTACCATCCCTGTGAAGATGTAGCAACACTCTCTGACAAATCATAGAACTCACCAAAACACCTCCAAAAGCATTCTACAGTGCTTCCAGACACCTTGTAATAGCAGAAGTTCCAAAAATTTAATTTACCGGCTTTAAGGGTGCCTGGCTCTTTAAATATTGCTACTGCACGGCCTGTCTTACAGCTTCACATGTATTTTTTTTCTCACATAAATAACATAGATGCTGCCTGGACACTTGTTGCCCTATTGAAGCAATTGGGCAGGATAGTGCCAAATCAGAGCCTTCTGATGCCCTGGTGATGGAATGTCTGCTGGCCACATAGGAAGTGGTTGGCAGCATAGGGGACACAGTGCCACTATACCTTTGTAACACCACCACAAGTGGCACTACATGAGGCAATTTCTCAGCCCTAGGCAAGATTTTCGCAGAGTTGAGGGCACCTTTAAAAATTCCGGGATAATGATGCGGGTAGCACTCCCAACCTGGCTGGCTCCATTGTTGGGGTAGGCACCTCAAAGGCCATCATAATTTTCATGGAGTCAGGCCAGCTTCTCTATGACTCATGGTTCACGGCCCCTCATGATCACCAACGCCTCCGACTGGGAAGGATGCGGCCATGTATTGAAACTTGCATTGTGCATTTTGTCCACTTGAGGCTACCACACACACATACCAGCAGAGGGAGTCTGCTAGAAAGAGATAATAAAGGATTCATGTTTTACATCTCATTGAGTTCTAATTCTAAATGTCTCTGGTTAAATATATAACTGTTTCTGTCCCAAGAACTTCATAGATGCCTCTAGTGAAAACCATGTACTTTCCAGGGTCACCAACTTCAATGATCACAACATGCATTTCAGTAGCTCTTCTCGTGTAAGGAAAAATATTGTTGAGCATTTTACAGAGTAGATGAATCATCAAGTGCCGTTAAAACTCAACTGAACAAATAATGAAAAGACTGGAGTGGGAGAAGAGAGAGTTGGCCTCAATCTGAAGTTATAAGACTGCTTTAGCAAGGTCTGATGCAGAAATATAGCTTGTACTCACTGTCAGCACTGATAAACTTGCAAGAAGGAGAAGACAAAGGCAACACCAATATAATAATAAAGATTTACCCTTATAACCAATTTTACCAGCTAAGAATTCATTATCTGCTTGTTTCTAAAAGGTAACTGGAGCCCAGCAGGCAAGTTCCACTTCACTTAGAATTTAAATAGTGGAGTGATTTATAAACTCACTGTGTCACTTCATTTGCTTTACCACCATCTATAAAACTCAGAACATCTAATAACTTTATATTATTACTTGTTTTCAGGCACATTAAAGGATCAGTCAATAATTCATGTCATGTTGCTCAAGATGAGGGTTCTAATTTTTGACTGATATGGTTTCTTTGCAAGGATCTAAAATGCCCACACTAAATCCTTCATTGTCTTTTTCATGTGATGTCATTAATTGTTGAACATAATGACAACCTAACTAAATTGAACGAATATCTCCATCTCTGTAACAACCTCCTGCTCTACAACCCCTTCAGTGATTTGTGTGCTCCCCTATTGTACATACTCCACTTCCTTTACCCCACTATTGGCTGTGTCTTCAGCTGCCTTGGTCTTTGGTTCTCAAATTCCCTCCCTTTCCAACTCCATCTCTTCCTTTATGTCACTCCTTAAAAATTATCCACCACCAATTTTTTGATAACGTGTCTTGATACCTCCTTATGTAGCTCGATGTCAAATTTTGTTTAATAATACTCCTGTGAAGCATCTTGCAACATTCAGCTATGTTAAAGGTGCAGGTTGTTGTTGATAATCAACAATGTGATGTCAACTACGTCACTGACCAAGCTGGATGTCCAGCATGACTTCAAACTGTACAAAGAATAAGTCATTGAATGGAAGACCAAGAGCTGGTTTTGGTACAGGTGATTCCCAGGCGAACTTTAAGGGAAATGGAGAAGAAGGACAGTGGTAGGGGTGAGTAAAGGCATTGATGTACTCAAAGGAGAAGTTGCCATAGGAACAAGGGCATGCTGGGACTCGGCAATCAGAAGCATACCTCCACATCATGAGTTAGGCTGGGGAATGTGGTAGAGTTTGCAGCCGCGAGGAACGATTTCAGTAAGGAGTGAGAGTGTTCATCCTTAAGCCAAAAAGCATTTATGAGGCTCAGATTGCAATCAATTGTTCTATGATGAGGCCATAAAAGATGCCAATTTTACATGGAAGTAACTGGACATTTTGAAGAGCAATTTGCAGTGAATGAATAATAGAAGGCCCATGGAGGTGATCTTACAGGAACATAAGAATAAGAGCAAACCCTTCAACCCTTTGAGCCTGTTCTGCCATTCAGTAAGAATTTAGCTGATCTGTACCTTAACTCCTACCACCTGCCTTGGCTCCATTATCTTTTATACTCTTAGCTAGCAAAAATCAACTTTAAATCTAAAATTATTCATTGAGCTAGCATCTACCGCCTTTGTAAGAGAGAGTTTCATATGAATGCCACCCATTGTGTGAAGATTTGTTTCCTAACTTCTCTCCTGAATGGCCTGCCTCTCAGTTTAAGGTTATGTTCACTTGTCCTAAAATCTCCAGCCAGTGAAAATGTTTTTCTCTATCTACCCCATCGATTCCTTTCATTTTGGGTCTGAGGGGTGGTTCCTACAAGAAAGGGCATCACAGAGATTCAATCACAGTGAAGAAGATTGGATCAAGAGAAAGGAGTGAAGCAGTGCATGTTTCAACATCTTCTAATGTTGTTGCTGAGCATTAGTCAGGCTTCATTAATACCATAAGATAAAAACAAAAAACTGCGGATGCTGGAAATCCAAAACAAAACAAAAACAGAATTACCTGGAAAAACTCAGCAGGTCTGGCAGCATCGGCGGAGAAGAAAACAGTTGACGTTTCGAGTCCCCATGACCCTTCAACAGAACTGATTTTTCTTTACACGGAGAGGGGTGAAACCAGCTTATATTTCACCCCTCTCCTTGTAAAGAAAAATCAGTTCTGTTGAAGGGTCATGAGGACTCGAAACGTCAACTCCTTACTTCTCCGCCGATGCTGCCAGACCTGCTGAGTTTTTCCAGGTCATTCTGTTTTTGTTTTGTTTTTTCACGAATACCATGCTTTGTTGGCTTACCTCACCTTGATAAGTCTTTGCTTCCCTTTTATTAAGAACTATTGACAAAGAGCTCAGGGTAAGCACATGATATTCAGAATACAGTCTATTCAGTGCCTAGCTCTCTTGGAGCCTCTCAATCATCTGGCTATGATGTCACAGTTACATCATTTATAGCATCATGGTCTCATTAGCATATTCATTAGCCCATTACTTTACAGTGCAGGTTTCTACTTTGATAAATCTAATGGCAAAAACCATCCTGAGCAGTTATCCAAGAAGAAGGTGTTGGACCCAAGAGGGACTCAATCCAGGGGTGGTAAGAAAGGAGTTCAGTGGAGAAGAAGAAGCATGTGTGTTGGGGTGTGATGTAGCAAGGGTGAAAGGTGAGAGGTGATTGATGACAATTACAAAGAAAATGAGGGGGCAAGAGGGGGAAAAGGGTGCAAATTGTACTGGAAGGAAATCAGCATGAAAGTGAGGAGCTTAACTTTGAGGCAGGAAGTAAGATCTGTACAAAATGGATATTCTGCAGGAGGTCATCAACTTGAGTTTAATTTATTCATTCTCGGAATCTGGGCCTCACTGCCAAAACTGACATTTATTGTCCATCCCTATTTACCCTCAGAAGGTGGTTGTGGGCCTTCTTGAATCCCTGTGGTCCATGTGATGAATAAGCTCCCAAAATGCTGTTTGGCAGGGAGTTCCAGGGCTTTGACCCAAACACTGATGAAGGAAAAGCGATAAATATCCAAGTCAGGATGGTATATGACTTGGAGGGGAACTTGGAAGTGGCCGGTGCTCCCAATCACCTGTTGCCCCTGCCATTAAGATTCACACTATGAGAAGAAAAGACTAGGAAAAAACTTTCTTTGTGCAAAGTGCCATTGGCAAAATGGGATGCTTTACAACAGAACAGAGAAGGGGAGAGTGAATAAACATTTGTGGAAGAGGAAGTTAGGGGGATATTATGAGAGAGTTGAACAATTAAATGGATTTTTGGATTGCTCTAGTAAAGAGATAACACAGAAATCATGGGCTAAATGGCCTTCTCCTATGCAGTAAACCTCTATGGCAATAAGTTTTGGGTTACAGAAACAAACCAATCTATGGACCGGTACTCATTACACATGCTGCACTACTTTCCTTTCAGTTGACTTCAATGGGGTGTATAATGGCTGCCTAAGGCTAACTAGGCTAATTAAGGAAGTTAAAGAAAGTATCAAATTAAAAGAAAAAGTGTACAATACTGTAAAGATTAGTGGCAGGTTAGAAGATTGGACAGAATATAAAAATCAGCAAAAAATGGCTAAAAATGTAATGAGGGGGAAATGAGAGTACGAGAGAAAGCTAGCTAGAAATATGAAAACAGATCATTAGAGTTTCTACAGATATATAAAAAGGAAAAGAGTTAATAAAGTGAGCATTGTTCCTCTGAAGGATGAGAATGAGGAATTAATGATGGAAAGTAAGGAAATGGCGGATGAATTGAACACATTTTGCATCTGTCTTCACTGTAGAGGATACAAATAACGGCCCAGAAATGGGTGCATCAAGAGGTGAAAGGGACAGAGGAACTAAAAACAATTACAATCACCAGGGAAAGGGTACTAAGAAAATTATTAGAACTAAAAGCTAACAAGTCCCCAGTTCCTGATGGACTTCATCCTAGGGGCTTAAAAGAATTGGCTGCTGAGATAGTAGATACATTTGTTGTAACTGTCCAAAATTCCCTGGATCCTGGAAAAATCCCAATAGATTGGGAAATAGTGAATATGATTCCTCTATTCAAGAAAGGAGGGAGGCAGAAAGTAGGAAACTACAGGCCAGTTAGCTTAGCATCTTAACATTGGGAAAATGCTGGAAACTATTATTAAGGAGTTTATAGCATGGCACTGAGAAAATCTCAATGCAAGTAGGCGGAGTCAACATGGTTTTGTGAAAGGAAAATCATGTTTGACTAATTTATTAGAGTTCTTTGAGGAAGTAACAAGCAGCATGGATCAAGGGAAACCTATGGTTGTTGTGTACTTAGAATTCCAGAAGGCATTTGGTAAGGTGCCACATCAAAAGTGAACAAGAGCTCATGGTGCTGGGGTAAGATATTAACATGGATAGAGGATTGTTTAGCTAACAGAAAGCAGAGAGTAGACATAAGTGGGTCATTTTTGGGTTTGCAAGATGCAATGAGTGGGGTGCCAGAGCGATCGGTGCTGGGGCCTCAATTACTTATAATTTATATCAATGACTTTGTTAGGAAATAGAGATAGCATAAGTAAATTATGTGTATTTGGGTGTTAGGAATAAGGTATATCTTTAAGTTTAAGTTTAATTTAGTTTTTCTATTTGTGGGTTAAAATGGGAAATCTGGGATCTAGTTTCACTTTTGAATGGAGACAGCAGGACTAAAGCTCTGTTTGTATAGCTACGTTTCTAATGAGCTTTATGACTCCTGAAGAGAAGTTAAAGCAAACACAAGAGTAGAAAAACTGTGCTGTTGCCTAGCAACGGGGGCCTAGAGAGGGAGACCCACCCACCCACACACACACACACAGACACACAAATACACAGAAAAAGCAAAAGCTGGAGTTCAGTTGGAAGAAGATGCCAGAAAAGGCAGGACATGAAAAGGGACAGATAACAGATTCCAAACTAAAGAAGAAAGTCATCAAAATCCAGGGAGTGTAACAAGAGAAAGTCCCAAGAAGACCTTCTAGTCAAAGAAAAGACAGGAACCTGGAAAAGGGCCTGTTAAGTGAAGTTAAGAATGAAGAGCAGACAAAGGCTCCAAGCTTCAAACTTAAAGGGAGAAAGCAGCAGGGAGCAGGTTTAAAGTGAGAACGGCTTGTGAGAATTCAGAAGGCCCAAAGACACATCCGAAAGTCTGTAACTATTTGCCATGGGCATGTGAAGCAGCACTGTTGACGGCTGAGTCAGTGAGAGAGAGTGCGTGGAAGAAAGCTTGAATGCATGAGGTGACTCAGGGGAGAGGAACTTTGCAAGGAGAATTTGAAACCCTGGAGGTGGTCCCTTTCGGAAGGCGTCCGAGAGAAAGTGTCGGTTTGGGAGAAGATTCCAAAGCAAGTTCTTGGAGAGTGGAAATTGGATGCCCTCATGTGAAAGGCAGAGTTCAGTGAGACCGGTTGGCTCATGGTGCAACAAGCATTTGGTGGGAGTTGAGGAGAGATCCATAGCATTTGTTTGGGGTGGCATCAGTCACTTGGCTTCAGAGTGTGGTTGTCTGACCACAGGTCATCTATTGTTTTACATGGACTGTGTACTTACTGTGAACATTAGAGTATAAGATAGCTTTTGTAACTCGTGTTATCCTTACAAATCTGTATATATCTGTAAAAGTGTAGTTGTGGTGAACGGGTATTATAATATAATTCATCTTTTCTTGTTCAATAAGTGTTTTATTCTTTTGTTAGAAGTTAACCAGCTGACTCCTGTGACTTTGTCCAGAAGCCATCCTCCATGTAGCTAAACAAAAAATAAAAGTTATGATCTATCAAGCTGTGTTCCATCCTGGGATCAGGTTTGCCCAGTGATATCATCAGCTGGGATAATAACAACTTGGATGAAGGGGCCAAATGTATGGCTGCTAAATTTTCTGATGGCACAAAGATAGTTAGGAAAGTAAGTTGTGAAGAGGATCTACAAAGGTATAAAGATAGGTTAAGTGAGTGGGCAGATGGAGCATGATATGGTAAAATGTGACTTTGTCCACTTTGGCAGGAAGAATAAAAAATCAACATATCATTTAAATGGAGAGAGATTGCAAAACTCTGAGGTACAGAGGGATCTGGGTGTCCAAGTACATAAATCACAAAAAGTGAGTACGCTGGTACAGTAATTGATGAAGAAATGGAATGTTGTTGTTTATTGCAAGAGGAATGGAATATAAAAAGTAGGGGTCTTTTGCTACAGTTGTATATGGTATTAGTGAAACAACATCTGGAGTACTGTGTGCAGTTCTGGTCTCCTTATTTTATTTAATTGTATTTGAAACAGTTCACAGAAGGATCACTCGACTGATACCTAGAATGAAGAGTTATCCTATGAAGTAAGGTTGGGTAAGTTGGGCCTGTATCCATTGGAGATAAGAAGAATGAGAGGTGATTTTATCGAAATGGTGGCACCACCATCATTGCCTAGAGTGTGCTAAATGGGAAAGATTTTGAACAGATCTAGCAACTCAAGACTGGGCATCCATGAGGCGCTGTGGGCCACCAGCAGCAGCAGAATTGTACTCGAACACAATCTGTAACCTCATGGCCTGGTATATCCCTCACTCTACCATTACCATCAGCCAGGGGATCAACCCAGGTTCAATGCAGAGTGCAGGAGGGCATGCCAGGAGCAGCACTAGGGATACCTAAAAATCAGGTGTCCATCTGGTGAAGCTACAGCAGAGGACTACTTGCATGCCAAACAGCATAAGCAGCAAGTGATAGACAGAGCTAAGTGATTCCAAAACAAATGGATCAGATCTAAGCTTTGCAGTCCTGCCACATCCAGTCGTGAATGGTGGTTGACAATTAAACAACTCACTGGAGGAGGAGGCTCCACAAATATCCCCATCCTCAATGATGTAGGAGCCCAGCACATCAATGCAAAAGATAAGGCTGAAGAATTTGCAACAATCTTCAGCCAGAAGTGCTGAGTGGATGATTCATTTCAGCCTCCTCCAGTGGCCCCCAGCATCACAGATGCCGGTCTTCAGCTATTTTGATTCACTCTACGTGATATCAAGAAATGGCTGAAGGCACTGGATAGTGCAAAGGCACTGGGCTTAATCCCCCACTATCAACATCTTGAGGGTTACTATTGACCAGAAACTGAACTGGACTAGCCACTCAAAGAGATTGAGACCACCCTAAGCTGCCTGCTTGATTGGCACCCCATCCGCAAACATTTACCCCCTCCACCACCGACACACAATTGCACCATCTACAAGATGCACTGCAGGAACTCACCAAGCCTCCATAGACAATACCTTCCAAACCCACGACCACTACCATCTCGAAATACAAGGGCAGCAGACACATAGGAACACCACCGCCTAGAAGTTCCCTCCAAGCCACTTACCATCCTGAATTGGAAATATATCACCGTTCCTTCACTGTTGCTGGATCAAAATCCTGGAACTCCCCCCTAACAGCACTGTGGGTGTATCTACACCACATGGACTGCAGTGGCTCAAAAAGGCAGCTCACCTCCACCTTATCCAGGGCAGCTAGGGATGGGCAATAAATGCTGGCCCAGCCAGCGACAGCCACATCCCATGAAAGAATCAGAAAATATAAGATGCTGAGGGGACTTGACAAGGTAGATTCTGAAAGGATGTTTCCCTTTGTGGGAGAAACTAGAACTGGGTGGCACAGCTTAAAAATAAGGGTGGGAATTTTCTAGCCCCTCATGCCAGTGGGATCTTTCAGTCCTGCCGATGTGACTGGAGATTTCAATGGTGGGGGGGGGTCTGGAAAATTCCAGCCAAGGGGTCTCCCATTTAAGGTGGAGATGCGAAGAATTTTTTTTTTTCTCTCAGAGGATCCTGGGTCTGTGGAGTGATCTTCCCCAGACAGCAGTGGAGGCAGAGTCATTGAGTAATTTTAAGGCTGAGTTAGATAGATTCTTGATTGACAAGGGAGGCAAAGAGTATAAGGAGATAGGAGGGAAAGAGGATCTGAGGCCACAGTCAGATCAGCCACGATCTTATTGAATGGCGAAGCAGGCTCGAGGGGCCGAATGGCCTCCTCCTGATCTTAATTTGTACATTCACACGTTCGTATGTAGCCTCTAACTTATCACCCTTTTCAAAAGTTAAAGTTACCTCCTATATGTTTAAAATAATTAAGGCTTGTGCAACCATTAATGGGGAATGGTTATGAGCTTGTCTGGTGACCAGTCATTTCTGTGCGATTGAAGGGAATTTTAACTTAGCTTTGGGGGCTTTCATAGGGTTGCTGCAGTGCATAAGAATCACTCGTCTTCGTCATAGAAACTGAATATCAGCATTCACTGAAAACCTTCCTGGTGCCGAACGATATAAAGTACACTGAACTTGTTTTGTGAAGTGTCCCTCAATTAGTTACCCACGATGCCTGAGATTCAGAAGATCTTTGAATAGAAACAGCAGGCCGCAGGAGCCTTGATAATCCCATACTTAAAATGTACAATTTACTTTTATTTGCAAAGCAACACCATGATGCCATGTTTAATGACAATTTTGTGCAATGTCATGAATACAAAAATAAAAGCAGGTGAATTTTGACACAGCACAGCCTCACTCAACATAGCGTTGGAGATAAGGTTACAATATAATGCCCCAGTCACCAATAATGAAGCCCTTTGCCAACTAAGATTACCAACTCTGATGCTATTGATTCCTGGATGTATAATTAAAAGACCTCTGACGGCCCTGTCAGTCAGACAGCCATCTTTTCCATATCCAATATTATTATAGCAGATTAAAAAAGAGTGCTTAAAGAAAGTAAAAAGATACAATCTTTTCAAAGCCCGCTGTGATTTTTCTCCTGAGATTGCTCACAGCAGTGTCCAGGTGATTAATCTTTAATTGCTGGAGGTTGTAGGTCATTCCTGGAAGGTTGGCAATCCTAGCACAGGCTTTAAAGCCTCACAAAGTTACTTCAGTAATATCTTTAGAGGGCCACAAAGAAGTATTAGCATTAGACTGTTTCACTTTGCTGATGCATACTTTTGGTATTCTAATTATAAGTCTATATTCTCCTCTGCAATCCTGCCCAAAATAAGCTAGGATAATGGTAAAGAATGAGAAGATATTGGCCTGAAGCCTCACAATTTTCACCTTGATTTCTCTGTCCCTGTAGTAATTGTAAGTTAAACCATTACTTACTGTTATGGGGATCATGTGACTGTATAGACGAATCAGCCCTAAGCGTGGGGAATCTAAGGGGCAGAGCTTCTGAGCCTGGGTTTTGGAACAAGCATGTAGCCTTATCTGGGAATATGTATGTAAAGTTTACTCTTCCTTACACTCCAATTTTATTACATTCCCCTTCCAGGACTGTAACTGGTCATTCCTTGGAGAGGCTGCAGAGGAGAATTACCTGAATGGTTTCAGAAAGGAGCGACTTAGTTACATGGAGAGGTGGGATTGTTCTCCTTCGAGTAGAAAAGTTTGAAGGGACGTTCAAAGTAATGAAGGGTTTTGATAGAGTGAGTAAGGAGAAACTGCTTAGCAATGTTGGCAATGAGAGGACATAGATTTAAAATAACTAGCAAAACAAAAATGGAGGGAGATGAGGAGAATTTTTTTTTTCTGCAGCAGGTTGTTGTCTGGAATGCTCTGCCTGAAAAGGGGGTGGAATCAGAATCAATAGTAACATTCAAAAGGGAATTTGATAAGTACTTGTAAAGATGAAGTTTGCAGGGCTACAGGGAAAGACCAGGAGCTGAGAGGCTAATTGGGTAGCTCTTTCAGAGAGCTGGCAGAGGATGATGGGCCAAGTGTCTTGCTACTGTGTTGTAAAACTTTATAATTCCGTGATTTCCCCACCAACCCTACCCCACAACCCCAACCCAGCCTCTGCACCTAATGCCATTGGTATGTGATAAAGCTGAATCCCCATTCCTTTCCTCTCCTGTCTGCCCTTGTTACAGCTTCTGTCCAGGACTACCAGGTGGGAGACCAGTGGTGTTGGTGTTAGTGGGCCTGAACTCAGGGAATGGAGGGAGTTAGACCATTTTTTAGCTGTTATTTAGAGTCTCTTGCAGCTACTAGCACATGAGGTAACCCAAATCTCTCACAGAGCAAGAAATTCTACTCTGATCAAAGTATCATTGTGCTTTGTACTCAGCAGATGCTGTCAGTGATTGGTGTTTATATTGGCAAGTTTAACTTGTCTTCAATAACTTCTCCTTGCATTTCCTAGAAACGACTCTACCAGGTTGATACTGGCAGAACAATCTGTTGGTAGTTTACATTTCTCTCTCTTCTTCTCACAGTTTTGTTATGTTCTGCTTACCTGTCCTACCTTTCAAAAGTACAGTGTGTCCTGCCTTGTACCCTGCTAAGGCTCCAGACACATGTTTTTTCCCTCCAAACATGATAGGCAGGAAACAGAGAACATCAAACACTCTGATTTTAGTCGGGTTGATGGTTCTGTGCTTTTTCCTTTTTTGTTTATAGTTATGGTTATTAAGCACCACTATTCCAGTGGAGATGGCTGCTAATCACATCTGGAGATCACACTGCTAAAAAAGTAACAGGGATTGATCTTAAGCACACAATTTGTGTCATGCAACTATTCTCCACCCACTGCATTTTTCTGGAAAAAAAATAAACCACCTTCAATTCTCTACATGTCAGATTGATTACCCAACACCTGCTACTGGATGAGCAGAAATCTCCTAGAATTAAATGTTTGGAAGATTGAAGCCATTGCTTTCAGTTTTTGACAACAACTATACTACCAACAAATTTCCCAGTAACTGTCTAAGGCTGAACCTTACTGTTTGCATCCTTGTGATCAGTTTTCAATTACATATCTCCACTACCACTAAGTCTGCCCATTTTCACCTCTGTAACATTGCCCAACTCCACTTCTGCTTGAGCTCTTCTGCTACTGAAACCCTCACTCATGTCTTTGTTACCTTCATATCGACTATTCCAATGTGAGGTCTCCCTCTGGACCATGAAAATTGCATCAGGTCTTTGAAAACTTTGCTGCCCCTTACCCAATTTGAAGCAAATGCCATTCACCCATCACCTCTATGCTCACCGACGTACCTTGGCTTCCAGTTAAAAAGCATCTTGATCTTAAAATTCTCATCCTTGTTTTCAAAGTCCTCCACAGCCTCCCCCTTCCCTATCTTTATAATCTCCTTCATTCCTACAAACTTCCAAGATATCTCCACTCATCCAATTCTAACATCTTGAGTATCCCCAGTTTTAATCACTCCACCTTGGTGGCCACACATTCAAATGCCTAAGCCCTAAACTCTGGAATCCCCTCCACCTCCCTGTCTAGCTTTTTTGCTTTAAGGCATTTCTTAAAATCTACCTCTTTGACCAAACCTTTGGTCATTTACCTAAAAATGGTGGCTCGGTGTCACATTTTGTTTTATTATACCTCTGTGAAGTGCCTTTGGGTGCTTTACCACATTCATAAATAATTGTTAATTAATAATTGCAAGTATTTAGTGTTATTTTATCAGGAGAAGTTGCTGTAGTTTCAATGCTGAGTTTTGTTTGCTGTAGTTTATAGTGACTCTCTTTAATGTAGACACTGTTTGCTGTTTAAATACAGGTTTGCTGTGAGTCTTGCAATATGTCTCACCTCCACATTAACTGATATCATAAATGATTCTGTCTCTCAGTTGCCCCTCTCTCATTTAAATTTGCTGTCAGCACCCTTTTCATCAAAACAAAAACAAGCCTTTATCCCACTTTCATTCACCTACCGTGCCATCCACAATCTCCCTTTCTTGCCCAAAGTGCTTAAATGTGTTGTCACCTCCCAAATCCGTTCCCAGCTTTCCCAGAACTTCATGTTTAAATCCCCCCAATTAGGTTTCTGACCCTACCACAAATGACAGAAGCAATGTCTACTCAGCCTTCTTGATCTGTTTGCAATCCTTGACATGGTTCACCACACCATCCTCTTCCAATACTCCCCACTGTTGTCAAGCTGGGTTGGACTGTTGTCACCTGATGCCATTTTTTAAAAAATCATTCATGGGATGGGGTTGTCGCTGGCTAGGCCAGGATTTATTGCCCATCCCCAATTGCTCTTGAGAACTGAATGGCTTGCTAGGCCATTTCAGAAGGCATTTAAGAGTCAACCACATTTCTGAGGGTCTGGAGCCTTGTGTAGGCCAGATTTCCTTCCCTAAAGGACATTAGTGAATTGTTTTTTATGACAATCAACAATGGTTTCATGGTCATCATTAGACGTTTTTTATTTCTGATTTTTTATTGAATTCAAATTTCACCATCTGCTGTGTTGGGATTCAAACCGGGGTCCTCAGAGGAACACCCTGGGTTTCTGGATTACAGGTCCACTGACAATACCACCACACTACTGCCTCCCCAATGATCTATCTAAACATAGCTAGAGAATCACTTCTCTTTCCATGTCCGCACCATTACCTCTGGTGCCCCAGAGTCTATCCTTGCCCCCTCCTATTTCTCATCTACATGCTGCCCCTTGGTGACATCATCCATAAGTACAGTGTTAGTTTTCACATATACACTGACAATGCCCAGCTCTATCTCACCACCACCTCTCTCCACTCCTCCACTGTTGTCAAATTATCGGACTTATTATCCAACATCCAGCACTTGATGAGAAGAAATTTCCTCCAAGTAAATGCAGAAGACTGAATTAAGCCATTGTATTCAGTACCCACTCCACGGTCCATTCTCTAACCACCAGCTCCATCCCGCTCCCTGGCAACAGTCGGAGACTAAACCAGTCTGTCACAACTTTGGTGTCATACTTGCCCTCAGGATGAGCTTCCAACCTCACATTTGTGCCCTCAATAAGAGTGATTGATTCCACCATCGTACCATTGCCTGACTTCGCCCCTGTCTCAGGTCACCTGCTGCTGAAACCCTTATTCATGCCTTTGTTACTTCTAGACTTGTTTGTTCCAATTCATGCCTGGCAGATCTCCCACGTTCTACCCTCCAAGGTCATCAGAAACTCAGCTGCTCGTGTCTTAGCTTCCACAATCACCTCTGTGCCCGCTGACCTACATTGGCTCCCACTCAAGATAAAAGTCATTTCAGTACTGTGGTAGGGTCAGAAACCCTATTCACGGGATGGGAGCTTCACTGGCTGGGCCAGCATTTATTGCCCATCCCTAGTTGACCTTGAGAAGGTGGTGGGTGAGCTGCCTTCTTGAACCGCTGCAGTCCATGTGGTGTAGGTACACCCACAGTGCTGTTAGGGAGGGATTCAAATTCATTTTAAAATTCACATCCTTGTTTTCAAATCCCTCCATGGCCTGGCCCCTCCCTATCCCTGGAATCATCTCCAAAGCCACAATCCTCCAAGATCTGTACACTTCTTGAGTTCTGGCTTCCACTACTTACTTAACCGCCAGGATCGACCACACAGTTTCCCTGGCTGCAGCCCCCAGCTGCCCGAATTCCCCATCCGTGGATCTGGTGTAAATTCGGGCAGGAGTCAGCGATATGTTTTTGGTAATGCGGCCTGGTGATTAAGGTAGGCCTCTCTAGGTTCACCAGCTACTTCTGGGATTTATCTCACCAGGTCCACCTTTCAAATCAGGGCCAACATGTTTAATATACGACTTTAATACTAAATTTATTTGTGCACTTTATGTTTTTAAGCAAATGTTTTTTCACTCTTCATGGTCCAGAGTGCATAAACTTTGTTCAAAGAGCACAGTGTGGAAGACTGATAAACTAGGAGAGTCATTTTTCTTGCTTTTCTCTCGGTTAAATAGCTTCACAATGAAATTCTATCCTGTGGGTGGATTTTACCATGAACTGCTATGAATAGTAATCTCCCAGGGTCTCATTGTGCTGCACAGGTCAATGATTTGAAATAAAACAGCATGTGCCTCGCTCTTCATTTAAGAGGGAATTTGTGCAGACAAAGCAATTCACCATTTTGCAAAGGCAGCAAATATTCCCAAGGGTTCAGACAGAGATTGTGAATCACGCCTGCTTCAAAACCATCGAAAAGATTGAAAATAATAGATTTCCAATCTGGTGTACTTTTTTTTAAAAAAACAAATTGTTTGTTTAGCTGGTTTAGATTTCAACTCATTGCATTGTCAGCTATGACTCAGTGGGAAACACTCTCGCTTCATAGTCAAAACGTTTGTGTGTGTAAGTCCCACTCTCAGGACTTGAGCACATAATCTGAGCTGACATTCCAATGCAGTGCTGAGGGAATGCTGCACAGCAGGAGGTGCTGTTTTTTGGATGAACCGTTGGAACGAGGCCTTCATCTGCTCTCTCGGGAATATGTTAGGTCGCTTGGCGTCATTTCAAAGGACAGCAGGGGAGTTCTCCCTGGGGTCCTGACCAATACTTGGTTCTCACCAGCACTAAAATAAAACAGATTAACTGCTTATTATCACATTGGTGTTTGTGGGAGATGTTGTGCATAAATTACCTACCATGTTTCCTGCAACAGCAACTAAACTTTAAAAGTACCACATTGGTTGTAAAATGTTTTGGGAAGGCCTAAGGCAGTTTGGGAAGGCGCTTCATAAATGCAACTCTCTCTTTTCTTTATTGTTTGATTGAGGGGACTGGAGTCTAAGAGCCAATCCATCTTGCTTGATGTTTTGCATGGTAGGTCCAGATCAAGTGTAGTTATCAGGTGAAATGGTAATAAAAAATGGATTGCCAACTCTGGTTTGACTTGTTCCTGTAGGTTTAAACACCGCAAACAGTCCCAGTTCTCACACTCTCACTACTGATCACCTGCCACGCCCATCTTCACAGAGCACCATCTTCCTGCATTAATTGGAAAGCAAACAGACTTTTATTTTCCATTGCTGCATTGTTCCAGTGAAGCCCAACGCAAACTGGAGGAACAGCACCTCATCTTCCGACTAGGCACTTTACAGCCTTCCGGACTGAATATTGAATTCAACAACTTTAGATCTTGAACTCCCTCCTCCATCCCCACCCTCTTTCTGTTTCTTTCCTCTTCTTTTTGTTTTTTCCAATAATTTATATACATTTTTCTTTCCCCACCTATTTCCATTATTTTTAAATCTTGTTCACCCTGCTAGTCTTTCCATCCCACCCCCACTACAGCTGTACCTTGAGTGCCCTACCATCCATTCTTAATTAGCACATTCATTTAGATAATATCACCACCTTCAACACCTCTGTGTTCTTTTGTTCTTTTGTCTGTGACATCTTTTGATTATCTGCTCCTATCACTGCTTGCTTGTCCCTACAACCACATCACCACCCCCCCCCCCAACTTCTCTTCCCCCACCCCACCCCCCCACCTTAAACCAGCTTATATTTCACCCCTCTGCTTATATTCACTCAGTTCTGTTGAAGGGTCATGAGGACTCGAAACGTCAACTCTTTTCTTCTCCGCCGATGCTGCCAGACCTGCTGAGTTTTTCCAGGTATTTGTTTTTGTCTTTTATTTTCTATCCTCCAGTTTATTGTAAATGTACCAGTCATATACCAAAGACTAGTAAAACAATAATGTATGTCCTTTGTTTGAAGATAAGACTATGTACAGATAATGATAACTAGGGAGCAATGTAGACACATCTGAACTGTAGGACTGCTGCTGTGTTCAATCTGCAGAGTTATGGGATTATACATCACGTCCTGTCTTGCAGTGATAGAAAGCAGTTTAAGGTACACTCCCTTAAAGGTACAGGTACATCACATCACAACATCTTTGTTACCCAATTAAATAGTTGACTGTCGGTGAGGCTGCTCTTTTATCTCCATCTCCAATAACTTTTTAATGCATAAACAAACATACTCAAAGTCAATGAAAAAAGGATGGTTCCTTGTAGTGTCCATATTTTTAACCTTTCATTGCTATAGGCTCCAGGCTAATCATGGAGAGTTATCCCCGGTTAGAAGTCAGAACAAGGCATTTAGGAAGTAGTTCATTCACCATTTAAAGTCATGTATTTTGTTCTTATTCTTATATTTAAACTTAAATTGAGTATAGTTGAAAAAAAGAGACATGTCTAAGCTTTTCGTCTTGCATGCACAAGAATACCAATATAAGGGGAAAACAACAATTTATACTGTTATGTGAAGAGACTGCTGATTGGTTGGCTAGTGGAATTGCTATGGAGAATGCACCACTTATGGTGACTGACAGTTAACTGCCAAGCTTTGTTTGAAATTGAAACCAGACAGCTTCACCCTGATTAGCTCGAGGAATGAGTCAGTGACAGTTAACTGCAAAGCTTTGTTTGAAATTGAAACCAGGTAGCTTCACCCTGATTGGCCCGAGGAATGAGTCAGTGACAGTTAACTGCCAAGCTTTGTTTGAAATTTAAACCAGGCAGCTTGACTCTAATTGCCCCGAGGAATGGGTCAGTGAATGGCTGTCACTTATTTTGTTTAGCTGAAACAGGCACACCGTGTGTACATGTTTTTTCTGTCTGCAAAGAACAGGGCCCTGTGTATTGATATATGTAGCTTCTAGCATATGCAAATGTGCCACACTGCAAGCCCAACTGACAATCTTAAATTGGTTGTCAGTGTAATTTTTAGCACACTGAGGATTATTTAGCAAATGTTGTCTAATCGCGGAATCACATCTAATGTTGGACACTGTGTTTTCAGTTTTGCAAGCACGGGCTGCTTGGGTATGGTTTGTACCCTGCCCATTGCAAACAGCAGCTGGGATATACTGTTTGATATAATCGGCCAATTTTTGGGATGTACAGCCTACATACCTAGCATCACACTGGTACTGAAATTCATATACCACATTACTCATTTGTGTGATAGGCAGAATGGCTTTTTGGCTTGACAGCAGTATCCTGTTAGTGGCGAATACCACTCATGTCTCTACTGCATAGCGGCAGCGTGAGACAGCTAGCTTCACCTGTTGCTCAAATTTTTGAGATACCTTGCCCTTCCAGGATAATCTGAGGCAGACTGGACACTTTTCAGGACCGAAAGTGATGGCCTTAGGCCCGCTCATGAGTTTGTGTGATATACAGTGTGAAATGATCGGATCAGGGTAGCCATTATTCTGAAGGATGCATCTGAAGCGCCCTATTTCAGTATTAAGCTTGCATGGCAAACAAAAGGCTCAGGCCCTATTTACAAGTTTGCCGATAAGACCAATCTTACAGCATGAGGAACTGTAAGAATCCCAATGCGTATATTGAAGGTAGGCTTGCGGTGGACTATGGTAGAGAAGCTCCCGGCAGGCATTCTGCTGGATCGTATCAAACAGGATGTCCCAGCTGCTGTTTGCAATGGGCAGGGTACAGACTGTACCTAAGCAGCCCATGCTTGCAAAACTCAAAACAGTGTCCAACATTAGATGTGATTCCGCGATTGGACAACATTTGCTCAATAATCCTCAATGTGTTAAGAATTACGCTGACAATCAATTTAAGATTGTCAGTCGGACTTACATTGTGGCGCATTTGTGTGTACTAAAAGCTACATATATTAATACACATGGCCCTGTTCTTTGCAGACAGAAAGAACATGTACACACATTGTGCCTGTTTCAGCCAAACAAAACAAGTGACAGCCATTCACTGATTCATTCCTCAGGGCAATGCCTTGAGCAATCAGGGTCAAGCTGCTTGGTTTAAATTTCAAACAATGCTTGGCAGTTAACCGTCAGTCACATCAGTGACGCATTCTCCATGGCAACACCACTTGCCAACCAATCAGCACTCTCTTTACATGCAGTACAAATTGTTTTTCCCCCTATAGTTGTATTCTTGTGAGTGCCTTGCGTGCAAGATGAAAAGATTTGAAATATCTCGTTTTCCAGCAATACTCAAGTTCTGTACTACCAAACGACTATAAACTTAGATTCCTATACCAACAATAACAATGTTGCACAGACTAGACTTGCATTCCCTGGATTATTAAAGATTAAGGGGTGATTTAATTGGTGGTGCTCAAGATGATTAAAGAATTTGATAGGATAAATAGAAAGTTTTCCCTCTGGTGTAGGGAATGCAGAACAAGGGACCAGAACCTTAAAATTAGAGCTAAGCATTATGCATAAAGGGTAGTGGAAATCTGCAAATCTCTCCCCCAAAAAACTGTTCACGTTGTGAAGCCATGGGGGAGGTGGTGGGGGGCGTGGTGGGGGGCGGGGTGGGGGGGTGGGGGGGGATTGAAAATTTCAAAACTGAGATTGATAGACTTTTTTCCAGGAAGGATATGGATCCAAAGATGATTGATGGATTTAAGATGCAAATCAGCCATGATCTAATTGAATGGCAGAACAGGCTCGATGGGCTGAATGGCCTCCACCTGTAACCACATTCCAACTTACTTCTAGACTAGTTCTGCCACTCCGGTTGTGGACTTTTTCTTAGAAACAGAATTCTGCATAAATACAAAGCAAGGCCATATAAAGTGCAAATACTTAATTTCCTTAAATACAATTTGTGTTGGAAAAATGCTCTTTTCAGCAGCTTTGAGTTTTCATTAAAACATTATGTTGTACTTGGAAAAATAACAAATGGAGCAGTTCTGATACAATCCATTGAAAATTGTTAAACCATGTTTCTGAACCATTGCTGGCTGCAGAGTTACTGTTACAATTATCGAATGGCTGCTGAGTCATTCTTTATGTCTCAAACTCTACTTACAGTCTCATTTAGCACCAGCTGCACTGCCCATACATTTGGCCATGAGTTTGGCGATGATGATGACTAACAGGTCTGAACCAGTGTCACTCAGAGCAAAAAGAAAAGTTTGAGCGACTACAAAAGAAAATCAAAGATTTATCACAAACATGCACCATAAAAACCACAAGGGTCGTTTGATTCTTTCACTTTAAAAGAATCTCGAACTATCCCAGCAGGGCAGGTCCGTCTTATTCCAAGGTATGAGGGTAAATCACAAGAGCTCTCAGCATCAGTCTTGGGATCTAGCAAAGTCTGAAAATCACAGCTACAGTTTTCAATTCTTTGAATTCCTGATATAAATAAAGAGAGCTTGCATCTTTATAGCACCTTTTATAACTTCTGGATGTTCCAAAGCACTTTATAGTTAATGAAGCACTTTTGAAGGAAAGCAAAATACTACTGAAGCTGGAAATCTGGGGCAGAATTCCCACCCCACCTCCCACACCACCCCCCCACCCCCCCCCCCCTCCCCACCCCCCCGCCCCCCGCCGCCGTTGGGGCCAGGAGGGAAGTTTAGGAGCGTGTGTGTGGAGGCATGCCTCCGAATGGCACTCCCGATTGAGGGTGCGCCGCCATGTTACATGGGCGGGCCAATTAAGGCCAGCCCAGCGTGACGTCCGCGAGGAAGCGCTATGTGCTCCCTGTGCAGGCGGGGGGCGGTATCCCTAAACCGAGAGTGCGCTTTTTCACGCATGCACCCGAAAGAGCGCACTCATTTCCCTGAGGCTAAGCGCAGCCTCAGGGAGATGAGCGCCAAATTTAAAAATGTTAACAATGGAAAATTAAATTCCTCTGACATGTCCCCTCATGAGACACTGTCACATGAGTTGGGACACGTCCATCACTTTCATTGACACTTTTATTAAAAATTTAAAAACCTACATGAAACCTCATCCCGCCCGTGGATGAGGTTTGATGCTTTTTCCAATGCCCACCAGGGTTCCCAGCCTCCCCGCCAATCTTGAGGTTGGATGGGCAGGTCCATTAAGTACTTCAATTACTTTGTCAATGGCCTCAATAGGCCATTGACAGGTCGGTGGGCGCATAGTTGATTCTACTGAGCCCCCGCCCGCCTGAAAATTGAAATGAGGCGCGGTGATGTCGGGAGTTCCACCCGATGTCGTCCCGCGTCATTTTACATGTCAGCGAGCGGGCCCTGCTCCCTGCTCACCGACCGGGAAATCCTGGCCCCTGAAGTAAAACAGAAAATTCTGGGATCACTCAGCGTGTCTGGCAGCATCTGTGGAGAGAAACAGAGGCTGGGATTTTCCCGGGGGCCGCCAGTGGCGGGCGGGACTGGAAATTCCCGGCCAGAGTTAATGTTACAGGTCAATGATCCCCCTTCATCGGTACTTTTGAAGCTAGCCACTGCTGTAATGTTAGGAAATGTGGCAGTCAACTGGTACACAGCAGGATCCCACGTGCTGTAAAGTGATAACGACCAGGTAATCTGGTCAGGGGTGTTAATTGACAAAAGAAGGAGGCCTTGTGGCGTGGTGGTAGTGCCCCTACCTCTGGGTTCAAGTCTTAATTCGGGGCTTGATGGCCATGGAAAGTACATTCATAACGTGGCCAAGCAGGTTGATTATCAGCCTGTAAATCCTTCTAATCTGCCTGATGGTAGGTGGCAACAGCAGGAGAGTTTCCTGGTCAGCCATACTGCAGAAGGCAATGGCAGGTTGCTGCAATACTTTGCCAAGCATCATCATGGACCAATCCAATGGAAGCCCATGGTCACCAATGCCCTCTTAGTGCATAGTAGCTGAAGGAGGGGGAATTGAGGGATAAATATTGACTCCCAACTCCAAGTTAGGACTCCCCTGCTTTTCTCCAAAATAGTATCTTGGGATCCACTGTGCCTGCCTGAGAGGTGGCCTCAGCTTACTGTCCCATCCAATGGACGGCACCTCTGACAGTGCAGCACTCGTTCAGTGCTGCACTGAAGTGCCAACTTGGATTATGTGTTTATGTTTCTGGAGTGGGAGCCCTGTAGGGTCACAGTTCCATCAAAGCTACTATTCTTCACTGATTCTCCAGAGATCAGCACCCAATGCGCTAGAGCGGCTGTAGGTCCAAGTCCTAAATTATTGGACATACAGTACCCGTAGGGGCAGAACAAAGTTCAGCAAAGGCAACGCAGTACGATCCTCATGGGAATACCATCACTTCCAGGTCAAGCTCCATCCTTACGTGGCCATTAATTTGGATAGTCAGGAGTAAATCCAAACGAGAATTCAGAAGAACCTTTAACAAGAAAGAGATCAGAATGTACAATTTGCTATCACAAGGAGTAGTTAGGATGCACAGCATAGATGTGTTTAAAGGGAATCTAGATAAACAGACACAGGGGAAAGGAAATGAAGCGGGAGAAGCGGGTGGGAGGAATCACATGTGGAGTATAAACATTGACATTGACCAGTTGGGCTGAACGACCTGTTTCTGTGTTAGACGTTCAATGTAATAAATCGCTTTCCTTTCTAATATATAGGTCATAATCCAGTAATTCCATTGTGGGGACACCTTCACCACAAGGACTGCTGTATTTCAGGAAGGTCCATCATTACTTTGTCAGGGCAACTAGGGATAGCAGTAACCTTTCAGCATTGCTTACATGCTGAGAATAAATTAAATACAAAACACACTCTGCTGGGACCCCACGTGTAAATCACCTGATGGTCTCATTTTTAATCCATTCCAATACAGTGGATGCACTTGCTGAGCTGCAATCCACACTCACAGTACCAATTCCAAATGAATGCTTCAAGAGAATGCACCATTCACTTCCACTGCACCGATACAAAATATTTCTATATTAGCTTTTCTTAATTCATTCTTAGGATGCAAGTGTTACTGGCAAGACCAGCATTTATTGCCCATCCCTAATTAATCTTAAGAAGATGGTGGTGAGCTGCCTTCTTGAACCGCTGCAGTCCATGTGTTGTAGGAACACCCACAGTGCTGTTAAAAAGGGAGTTCCAGGATTTTAACCCAGTGACAGTGAAGGAATGGCAATATACTTCCAAGTCAGGATGCTGTGTCCCTTGGAGGGGAACCTGCAGGTGGTAGGTGTTCCCATGCGTCTGCTGCCCTTATCCTTCTAGATGGTTGTGGTCGTTGGTTTGGAAGTTGCTGTCTAAGGAGCCTTGGTGAGTTCCTGCAGTGCATCTTGTGGATGGTACACACTGCTGCTACTGTGCATCAGTAATGGAGGGTGTGAATGTTCAAAGTGGTGGATGGGTTGCCGATCAAGTGGGTGGTTTTGTCCCGGATGTTCTTGGGTGTTATTGGAACTGCACTCATCCAGGCAAGTGGAGATGATTCCATCACACTCCTGACTTATGCCTTGTAGATTGTGAACAGACTTTGGGGAATCAGGAGGTGAGTTACTCACTGCAAAATTTCCAGCCTCTGACCTGCTCTTGTAGCTGCAATATTTATATGTCTGGTCCAGTTTAGTTTCTGGTCAATGGTAACCCCAGGATGTTAATAGTGGGGAATTCAACAATGGTAATGCTATTGAATGTCAATGTGAGATAGTTAGATTCTCTTTTGATGGAGATGGTCATTGCCTGGCACTTGTCTGACACAAATGCTACTTGCCACTTATCAGACCAAGCCTGAATATTATCCAGGTCTTGCTGCATATGGACACGGACTGCTTCATGGGATCCTCTCTTCCAGCTACATGGAGGCTTTCTTGAAGGAGTTCACTTTGTTTAAGCTACAAAGCCCAAATCCTCAAACTAGAACGTGTGCCCCAGAGGCTACTCCATTTTAAAGTTGCTTAATCAAAAGGGCTTCCAGCAGCCCTTTCATTGCTACTGGCATCCAACATTCTGATCCTGATCTCTATGTTACTTCCAGTAATTAAGTGCTAAAATGAACTGACCTCACATTTTCATGTGGCTCCTGCTTATTTCCCAGATAAATATGAGGAATAATATTTGGACAAACTCTCAGAGTTTGGCCAGTGGAATTTACCTGGAGATTTTCCGTTGTTTTGCCTCAGATCCCTCTGCAACTACTCCTGTCATTCCTGAATATTAGTGACTCCTCCCAACAAGGAATGTGGTAACGAGATGAAGCAACCATTTATCTGTACAACAGTGTCATAATCCAGGGACTTCAGCAAGCATCTGAGGATGAAGGCATTCTCATAACTTTTTTCAATATTACTCTTGATGCAAAGGTGCAATTAAGCCATAAAAATACCTTGGTAAAAATCAATTGTCATTGATGTTTGAAAATTATATGTCAAGATCCCTTCTGCTGATTTAAATTTGGACCTTTTTTTGAAAGCTTTTAACAATCCCACTGCTAATAGATCCAACTTTGATTTGCTTTTGTTGTTAATTTTCTCTTTCTTGCTTCTGTTAATGACACTGATGCAATAGGACGTATTCATCCTCCAAATCTCATCAAAAAGTATGTGTTGGCCTTGACAGTGATTGTTGCCAAGGTCTTTGACCCTGGGTGGCTTCACAGCCAGGTCCAAACTCTGTCCTCATCGACATTTGCACATTTGTACTCTCAAAAAATGGATCAATGTACAGCAAACAGGAGGAGGAATCCTGAGCAATATTTTCCTCTCCCACATGGGACATTGGTGGCTTGGATCTTAGGGTCTTAAAGGAAGTGGCTGCAGATATAGTGGGTGCATTGGTTGTAATCTCCCAAAATTGCCTGGGTTCTGGAAAGTTCCCAGTAGATTGGAAAACTGCAAGTGTCACACCTCTATTCAAGGAAGGAGGGAGACAGAAAGCAGGAACTACAGGCCAGTTAGCCTAACATCTGCAATAGGGAAAATGCTTGAATCCATTATTAAGGAGGTAATAGCAGGACATTTAGGAAATGATAATACAATCAGGCAGAATGGTTTTGTGAAAGGGTACTAGTGTTGCACTGATTTATTAGAGTTATTTGAGGAAGTAACAAGCAAGGTGGATATTTGGAACCCAATAAATGACGGGCACTTGGATTTCCAAAAGGCATTCGATAAGGTGCCACATAAAAGGTTACTACACAGGATAAGAGCTCATGGTGTAGGGGGTAACATATTAGCGTGAGTGCAGAATTGGTTAGCTAACTAGAAGCAGAGAATAGGGTTAAATGAATTGATTTTGGGTTGGAAAACTGTAACTAGTGGAGCGCCACAGGGGTCAGTGCTGTGGCCTTGTCTATTTACAATCTATGTTAATGACTTGGATGAAGGGACCAAGTGTAAGGTCGCTAAATTTGCTGATGACACAAAGATAGATAGAAAAGCAAGTTGTGAGGGGGACACAAAGGCCTGAATTTCACAGTTGGCGTGTGCGCCAAGTCGGCAGGAGCGGAAGCGGATGGGGTATCCGCTCCTGACTGTGGTAGCGTTGAAAATGTGACTTCACGCTGGATGGCCAATTAAGGTCCGCCCAGCGTGAAACGCGTCCTCTCAATGGTTGGGAAGGGATGGGCGGGGGCAGGAGTCTGTCGGGCGCCGGGTCCAATGGTGACCCAGTGGGTGCTTTAAAACCAGCAGAAGCCGCTCCCTGACAGCTGCCAGGGGAGATCTTTGGAGTCTGTCCAGGAGACTGGAAATATCAGCTGAGTTTCTCTGGATAACTACTCCAGTAACACACCAACATGCTGCTGTGCCCTTGGTGAATGCCAAAGATGAAGAATTTTCTCAGTGCGGCTCTCACACTGCTGCCCTGCCTCTTGCTAGAAGTGTGGCTGAAATTCTATTTCTTCCCTTTGAATAATTCCTCCTTCATATCTTTTCTTTAGTTGCCACATTCTCCATTTTACCACCAAAACATTACAAATCACTTTTACATAGGCTTGCTTCTATTTGTTAGAACAGAAAATTTGAATAAATCCTCAGTTAACTTATTGTTCTAAGTTAAAGTCTGGTGAAATTAAATCTCTGGTCTAATCATTCAGTCATTGGTTAATGAAGCAAAACTAACTAAAGTGCCTTTACTCTCAAGGTATTTTGCCTATGACGTTTAAGGATGAATAAAATGTTGAGTTTGGTTCCATCTGTTTTTGTTAGGCATGGAGGCCTCTGTTCTGCCAAGTTTTGTTAATATGTTTACTGGTGTGACTATTAACACCATATATTTTTATGCTCATTTTATGTGAGTGTCAACATGATATAAATTTTGCTTTTATCTTAGTGGTCTGAGTATGCCTCACTTGTTTTGTAGGTCCGGGGCATGCCAGTATCTAATGCCGCATGTGAGTGGCTCTAAATTATTGTACAGGCACTGAGTGGACTGAGAGGAAACGGTCATTTCAAACATTTGGGATGGAGGCAGCACCCCTGGCATGAGGTGGAAGCAGATCTTTGGCAGGCTAACTGACGGAGTGTTGGATCAAGGCGTTCCTGGTGTCCCTGCCTCAATGAAAGATACAGAAGTCTGCCTCCATGCCCTCACTGGGCTCCTCACCAGCTCCTCTTCTGA
This sequence comes from Carcharodon carcharias, assembly GCF_017639515.1. Lineage (NCBI taxonomy): Eukaryota > Metazoa > Chordata > Chondrichthyes > Lamniformes > Lamnidae > Carcharodon > Carcharodon carcharias. Next base: position 162,259,320 of record NC_054475.1, on the reverse strand, counting down.
CTCATCCCTGGATTCATCCTCAGTGGCCTGTGGAGCTGCCTCAAGACCCTCTTCCTCCAGTGGGTGCCCCCTTTCCAGTGCCAGATTGTGGAAAGCACAGCATGCAACCACAATCAGTGACATCCGTTCTGAGGCGTATTGTAGTGCTCCCCCTGAACGGTCCAGGCATCAGAAGCGCATCTTCAGAAGACCTATGATCCTTTCTACCACTGCCCTTGTGGAGGCATGGCTCCTATTGTAACACTGCTCTGCCTCATTCTTGAGTGGCGGAGAGGCGTCATAAGCCAGCTTTTCAATGGAGAGCCCTTGTCACCCAGCAGCCATCCATCCAGTCGAGAATGAGCAGTGAATAGCCTCGGCACCTGGAAGTGTCTCAGGATGTACACACCATGGGAGCTGCCTGGGTACCTCACACAGACTTGCAGAATCTGCATCTTGTGGTCACACACTATCTGCACGTTCACAGAGTGGAATCCCTTCCTGTTGACAAAGGCACAGGGCTCACCCGCTGGCGCCTTGATGGCCACATGTGTGCAGTCGATTGCACTCTGGATGAGGGGGAACCCAGAAATTGCTGCAAAGCCTCTGGCTCACTCAGCCTGGCTGGCCTCGTCCATATGGAAATGGATAAATGTCATTACCTGCCTGAAGAGAGCATCAGTCACAACTTGACAAAACTGTAGACAGCTGATTGGGACTCTCCACAAAGATCCCCCATGGTCCCCTAGAAAGAGCCGGAGGCAAAGAAGTTGAGGGTCACTGTGACCTTCAGAGCCACTGGCTTTGGGTGACCACCCACACAGTTGGAGCTGATCTCAGGCCCACTTATCTGACAAAAGGAGGTCACAGGCCCCATGGAGAGACAGAGCCTCCTTGGACAGGTTGAGGTAGCCACACGCCGCCTGTAAACCTTGGCAGCAGGATAGTGGTGTCTTCTGCAGCCCCTTCCATCTGGGACTTCCTGCTGGCCCTGCACCCCTTGTGCCTGTGCCTCTCCTCCCAAAGGTCGATCCCCTGGGAGCTGCATAGGGAAATGTGGCTTCCTCTCCCTTCTGCCCCTCTCTTCCTCCCCAGAGGAGGTGCAACCAGCAGAGAGCACAATCCCCATTACTAGGGTTACAGAAGGCTGTCTGGTGACTGGAAGGGTCCACAAGGTCACAATCCTCCAGGGGCCTTGGAGATACCAATGAGTCCTGAAATGTAGCCTAGTAATGCTAAGACTGAAGTTCAGAACAGAGATGAAACTGTCAAGTTCGAATGAGCAACCAGCAGAAAACTATCTCCAAAACTCCTCACTACTCACAATGGCAATGCTGCTGACCCTTTTTATCCCAGCCTCAGATGAGGTTTTGTTAAAAGTGGGCTGCCAGTCTGCCCATTTTGCATGTGTGCCGGGCACAAAATCATGCAGGCAATGGAAAATCGAGTACAATTGGCTTTTTAATGGCCTTAAGTGGCACTTTAATTCTTGGCGGGTGCAGCGCTGACACCTGCGGCTGCCTGCTGACCTGAAGGATGCTCACACGTGCAGGATGACATCATAATGCTTGTCCGGCATCATCTTGTACTATTTCATATCCATTCGGGTTGGCGTAAAATTCTGGCCAAAGAGTCTGCAAAGGGATATAGACAGCTCGAATGAGTAGGCAAAATGTTTGCAGCTGGAGCATAATGTGGGATAAAAGTGAGCTTGTCAATTTTGGCAGGAAGAGTAGAAAAGCGGAATATATTTTAAATGCAGAGAGATTATAGAGCTCTGCGTTACAATGGGATCTGGGTGATCTTGTACATGAATCAGAAAAGGCTAGCATGCAGGTACAGCAAGTAATTGGGTAGGCAAAAGGAACGTTTACCTTTATTGTAAAGGGAATTGGGTATAAAATTAAGTACGTTTTACTGCAGCTATACAGGGCCTTAGTGAGGCCGTATCTGGAGTACTCTGTACAGTTTTGGTCTCTCACTTTAGAAGAGATATAATTACATTGGAACCAGTTCAGAGAAGGCTCACTAGGCTGATTCCTGGGATGGAGGTATTGTCTTGTGGGGAAAGATTAAGCAGCTCAGGCTTATGCTTACTTAGAATTTGGAATTTAGAAGGATGAGAGATGATCTTTTTGAAACATATCAGATTCTGAGGGGACTTGACAGGGTGTGTGCTGGGAGGATGCAGGGGAATCTAGAACTAGAGGGCACAATTTAAAAATAAGAATTCTCCCATTGAGATAGAGATGAGCAGGAATCTCTCCTCTCCAAGTGTCACAGACTTTAGAGTTCTCTTCCTCAGAGATAAGGGGAGGCTGGGCCATAGAGTATATTCAAGGCTGAGTTAGACAGACTTTTGGTCAACAAGGCAGACAAGGGTTATGGGGAGCAGGCAAGAAAGGGGTACTAAGGCCACAATCTGATCAGCTATGATCTTACTGAATGGTGGAGCAGGCTCGAGGGGCCAAAAGGCCCACTCCTGCTCCAATTTCTTAGGATCTTATGGGACCAATCAAAACAGCTCTACTGCTCTCTGATTTAACTCTGTGCTAAACCTGGAATCTTGCTGACATACACGGCTCACTCCTTACCTGGCAAGCCTGTTAGGGTGGATTTTCTTGACCCTTTAAAGATTCAGAGTTGTGGAAAAGGGGCAAAGACCCATTGTTCTAAGCTTTTGCCCATTACACCACATCCAGGCGGGGGTGGCAAGGCTGGGCCGAGTCTGCAGTCGGCTCATCACCAACATGCCATTTTATTTTATATGTTCTAGGGCCAGCCTTTATTTCCCACCTCTAATTGCCCTTTAGAAGGTGGTGGTGAGCTGCCTTCCTGAATCACTGCAGCCCGTGAGGTGTGTGTCTTATTTTGATTTTCCTGTAGCAGTTTTCATACAACTGACTGCTTCGCTCAGCTGGTTCAAAAGCCAGAAAAGATTCCACTACGTTGCCGTGGGTCTGGAGTCACATGTAGGCCAGACCAGGTAAGGATGGAGGATTTCCTTCCCTGAAGGACATTAGTGAAACAGGTGACTTTTTACTAAAATTCGATAGTTTCATGATTATTATTAATAAAACATGTATTTTGTTATTAATTGAATCAATTATTTACAGATTTATTAATTAATTAAATTTAAATTCTCCCTGTTGCCATGGTGGGATTAGAACTCATGTCTCCAGAGCGTTAGACCAATCCAAATGAGTTGCGGGGGAGTGGGATTGCTGGTATTGAATATCAGCAGTGATGAAATGAGGTCCTCACTCGGGAATTAATTGCCCACTTAATGGTCTCAGCTGGTGTCTGGGTGGGTAGGCCGCCCACAAGCCTCAGGTGTGGCAGAGAATCATTTGTAGCGGCAAAGTGGCGCAGAGGCTGGTAGCACAAAATTCTACCCTCGCCCGCCCTGATCCTGACCCCACTCCATTAAAATCCAGTCATTCACACACACACTCTCACACACACACATTCACACACATATATATACTCTCTCACAAACACACACTCTCACACACACACATTCACACACACACTCTCACACACACACATTCACACACATATATATACTCTCTCACACACACACACTCTCACACACACACATTCACACACATATATATACTCTCTCACACACACACACTCTCACACACACACATTCACACACATATATATACTCTCTCACACACACACACACACTCACACACACACATTCACACACATATATATACTCTCTCACACACACACACTCTCACACACACACATTCACACACATATATATACTCTCTCACACACACACACACACACTCTCACACACACACATTCACACACATATATATACTCTCTCACACACACACACTCTCACACACACACATTCACACACACACTCTCACACACACACATTCACATACATATATATACTCTCTCTCACACACACACTCTCACACACACACATTCACACACATATATACACTCTCTCACACACACACACTCACACACACATTCACACACACACTCTCACACACACACATTCACACACATATATATACTCTCTCTCACACACACACTCTCACACACACACATTCACACACATATATATACTCTCTCACACACACACACTCTCACACACACACATTCACACACATATATATACTCTCACACACACACTCTCACACACACACATTCACACACACACACTCACACACACACATTCACACACACACACTCACACACACACATTCACACACATATATATACTCTCTCACACACACACACTATCACACACACACATTCACACACATATATATACTCTCTCTCACACACACACACTCTCACACACACACTCTCACACACACACATTCACACACATATATATACTCTCTCTCACACACACACTCTCACACACACACATTCACACACATATATATACTCTCTCACACACACACACTCTCACACACACACATTCACACACATATATATACTCTCTCACACACACACACACACTCACACACACACATTCACACACATATATATACTCTCTCACACACTCTCACACACACACATTCACACACATATATATACTCTCTCACACACACACACTCTCACACACACACATTCACATACATATATACTCACTCACATACACACACACTCTCACACACATACATTCACACACATATATACTCACTCCCACACACACACACTCACACACGCATATTCACACACACACTCTCACACACACACATTCACATACATATATACTCACTCACATACATTCACACACACACATTCACATACATATATACTCACTCACATACATTCACACACATATATACTCACTCCCACACACACACACTCACACATGCACACTCTCACACACACACATTCACATACATATATACTCACTCACACACACACACTCACAAACATACATTCACACACATATATACTCACTCCCACACACACACACTCACACACACACGCACATTCACATACATATATACTCACTCACATACACACACACTCTCATACACATACATTCACACACATATATACTCACTCCCACACACGTATATTCACACACATATATACTCACTCACACACACACTTTCACAAACATACATTCACACACACACTCTCACACATTCACATAAATATATACTCATTCACTCACATACATACATACATTCACACACAAAAACAGGAAATGCTAGAGAAACTCAGCGGGTCTAACAGCATCTGTGGAAAGAAAATAAACAGAGCTAACGTTTTGAGTCCTTAGACTCTTCTTCAGAGCTAGAACATACTTTTACACAACATAGACAGTCACACAAATATAAACTCACAGGCACACAAACAAATTTCCTTTTCGAATACTTTGACCCCAAAGTTTAACTTAGCTCCCAGTTAGCTAGATGGCATGTGTTTTGGATTGGTACTAACAGCACAGGTTCAATTCCCATTCCAAGTAAGGCCAACATGGGACCTACCTCCTCACCCTGCCCCTGAGACTGGAAGGCAATAGCAAAACTACACCTGACAAAAGCCGCCTAGAGAAACAGCTTAGGGTGAAGCATGAGCAGATAAAGAGCCAAGGACCTGCCTTCAGGCAGAGCCCACATGCCATGATACAAATGTGTTTCAGCTGAAATTGTTCTTTCATTAATTTTTGTAGAGCTGTAACTGTTTTATTTCAGTCATCATATATTATCTCAGAGGGTAAATCTCAAAACCTCTGCGATTTCAAAGTGACAGTGTACACAAAGTATTTAATGATACTGTAACTGTCAGGCTATAAAACAGTGGGGAGTTGGTAATGTTCAAATGGAGGAGCTGAAATTAACTCACTCATTGTCTATCACCTTCTGCTTAACTTCTCCTCCTATTCAAACATCTAACCTGCTGGAGACTGTATTATGACCCTATAAAAACTGACTGATTTGAAAAACAGCAGTTAATAGATGCAAGTTCAGTTTAAATGATACAGATGTTTCCCGTCTGCAGATCTGTTTCCTACAATCCCTGAGCTTCAGTGTTTCGTTGAAGAAAAGCGAAAACAGTGAACAGACTTTGACGACGCAGGAAGTTTGGCATGTGTAAGGTACATGCTCGTGACTCTGTCAGTCCAGGTGATCTATGCATGCTTCAAGACATCACAACAAAGCACCAGGAACAGCTGTCATGTCCACAACGGGAGCAGCATCTGCTTTCATGGGCAAACCTGGGGAATTCCCTAGTTCTGGACTTCTAGGTCACCATTGGAACTATTGCACCTGCTCTCTGCCAGGCAATTGCTCCAACTTTGTCTTAAATTAATTCCTGGTTCTGGCCATCTCGAGGAAGGGCAGCATTTATTACTCATCTCTAGTCTTCCTCAAGGAGATGGTGGTAGGCCTTCCTCCCGAACCACTGCCTTCGAGCTGGTTGACTCTTCACTGCCCTCTGAAATGGCCTTGCAAGCCAATCAGTTCAAGGGCAATTAGAGATAGGCAATAAATGCTGGCCTTGCCACATCCCATGAAATACTTTTTTTTTAAAGATGTGATGAAAGCATTCATTCCCACAGTGTTACTAGGTAGATAGTTCAGAGATCTTTACCCAGCAGCGAAGAAGGATTGCTGAGATATGTCCAAGTCCCTACGATTTGGAGGGGAACTTGGAGGCGATGGCATTCACATGCAGCTGCTGCCCTTGTCCTTTAGATGGAAAAGGTTATGGGTTTGGCAGGCTGAGGAAACCGTGGTTGCTGCACTGCGTCCTGTAGACAGCGCGCATAGTAGCCACAGTGCGCCGGTGGTGGTGAGAAGAGATGTTAAGGTGGTGAAAGGGCTGCTGATCAAGCAGACTGCTTTGTCCTGCATTAATGGAGGGCATAAATATTGGAAGAAGTTGGTAATGATCTCCTGCCTGATGGAATCTACAACTGGTTGTGGGTGTCTAGGCTCATCCCTTCTCATTCCTGGGTTTCTTTGTTGTAAACAGGAAATTAGATTTCACTACCCTCTTATTCTTCACCTGTTGTCCTTGGAAGGTCCAATTCCTTTACAATGGCTAAATTCTGAAAGATGCTGCAAGCCACTAGACTTCGGGAAACCTTTATTCCACATGATCTTTCATGAAGTAATGGAGAAGGTTGATGAGGGTAGTATGGTTGATGTTATGTATATGGACTTTCAAAAGGCATTTGACAAAGTGTCATGTAATAGACTTCTTAGCAAACTTAATTCCCATGGGGTCAAAGGGATAGCAGCATTGACACAACATTTGCTAAGGGACAGAAAGCAGAGAGGAAAGGTGGATGATTATTTTTTTCAAATTAGAGCACTGCATACAGTGGTGTTCTCCAGGGCTCAGTATTAGCACCAGTGACATGGACTTGGGTACACAGGGCAAAATTTCAAAGTTTGCAGCTGATACTTAACTCGGAAATGTAGCAAACAATAAGAAGGATAGTGAGACTTGAGGAGGTAATGGATAGACTGGTGAAACAGGCAGACACATGGAAAATTAAATGTGTGAAACAATGCATTTTGATAGGGATAATGAGAACAGGCAATATAAATCAATATAAATCCCTTTTAAAGGGATTGCAGCATTAGAGAGATCTAGCGGTCCAAACACACAAATCAGCAGGAGAGATTGAGATGGGTGTACAAATAGCATACGGAATCTTTGGCTTTATGATTAGGTGCACAGAATGCAAAATCAAGATGTGCTAAACCTTTGTAAAACACAAAGCGTTGTGTTCAATTCGGGGTACTACACTTTACGAAGGATGCCTCGGAGAGAGTGCAGTCATAACATTCAAGTCTATGGGCCAAGTGCTGGTAAATGGGTTTAGGTAGGTAGGTCAGGTGTTTCTCACATGTCGGTGCAGACTCGATGGGCTGAAAGGCCTCTTCTGTACTGTGTGATTCTGTGATTCTGTGAGAATGGTACCAGGGGTGCAGGACTTCAGTTTTGTGGTTAGACAGGAGAAGATGGAGCTGCTTTCCTTAGAGCAGACAAGGTGAGGGGGGAGATTTAATACAGATGTCCAAAATCATGAGTGGCCTTGATAGAGTAAGAAAGAGGAAGCTGTTTCCAGTGGCAGGAGAGTCAGTAACCAGAGGACACGGGTTTAAGATGATTAAAGGGAACATGAAGAAATATTTTCTTACACAAAGAATTGTGATTTGGAATGTGCTACTTGAAAGGACAGTGGAATCAGATTCAATGATGACTTTCAAAAAGGAATTAGATAAATACTTTAAAGGGAAAAATTTGCAGGGCTGTGAGGAAAAAGCAGGGAGAGTGGGACAAATTGAATAGCCCTACCAAAGAGCCAGCATGGACATGATAGGCCAAAGGGCCTCCTTCAGTGCTGTATCATTTTATTTCAATGATTCAATGGCCTGACCGGACACAGGAAACAGGTCTTGAAAATTTCAATGTTTACTCCACCTTAATCAATTTGTTTTCAGCCTGTATCCTTGGACTCTGAAAGGGTGTGATTAGGCAAGGTTTGTATCAGTCATCCTATCACATTGCTGTGTTTAAGAATACATGTATCATGGATAGTCCCTGGCTATAGCACAGTAACAGAATGAGGTGACCAGCAACACTTGTTATCTGATCAGTCAGGTAATGATATACCTTCCTATAATGTTGATGGGACTATCAGTAGGGGCCATTACAGTGACGTGAAGAAAGAAAGATTATTGCACCTTTCATAATGTCACAAAGCACTTTACAGCCACTGAAGTACTTTCTGACAGTGCAGCAATCCAACATACTGCACTGGAGTGTCAGCCTAGAACGTGCGCTCAAGTATCTGGAATGGGAATTGGAGAACCTTCTGACTTAGCAGCAAGAATTCTACCCACTGAACTACAGCTGACTCCAATATGGCCACCTTACCCTTATGAGAATCCAGCACTTGGGAGAGTTTCGTTGTCTATCTCTGTTTTACTGGGTCCAAATGAAACTGAACAAAGTCAGATGTTTGTCTGCACAGTGACTGATGTAATTAACATAAACCGGAGGCCAACTGGAAACATCCAGCTGCACTGTAGTTAAATGCTGCAGCCAGCCACCTCCACAGCTACTGACAAGACACTCCCCGCAGCAGAAAGAGGCTGTATGCCAACTTCCAGCAGTTGGCCTATCTCTCCGACAGTATCAGAGAGGAAACACAGCTTTCTTCCTAAGTCTAGAGGGAAAATCTGGATGGCACCCTCATGATTTGTAGAGTTTGCAGTATGAATATGAGTGGATGGGGTGTTGCCCAGGTCACACACACTCTCCTTTCCTCTTCTGTGTCCTCATCACCACCTTCCCCAATGCACGGAAACAATAGAAGAACATGAGAACAGTACTGTAGGAGTGCCACACTGTCAGTGCTGCTACCTTTTAAATGTGAAGTTTAACTGAAATGTTAACCTGCCTGATCAGCTGGATATAAAAGATCCTAGGATTAATCAGTTATGTCAGTCAGATCCCAATGATATTTAACTTTTGGTCCTGAGATTGGTATCTGGTGCCCACTTTGTTAGGGAAGTATAACACCAAAGAGCAGCAGGCCCAGAAGAGAGTTCATTGTAAAATTGGGTTCCCTCATAACCCCACAAGGAATCCTAGGGCCTCTCCGGCCCTGAGCTTCCCCTTGCCCTTCTCAATACTGTGACTGCCCCTAGAAACCCATCCCTCCCTTGTCCCATTGACCCCTCCATCATGTTTCTCCCCGCTTGCCTCACACTTGTCCCTCCCCCAATTCTTGACCCCGAACACCAGTTAAAACCAGGGCTACTTTTGGAGCATCGTTCACCCCATGTAACTTTGAGCTTTCCAATCCCTTCTTGCCGGCGGTCTATCGGATTGGCTCAACACTACCACCTTTACAGCTGATTTTCAGGCATGTGAAGTAGGTGTAAGTGCAGGGAAAACTTGGGTGGGAATTGTTGCACTCAGCTTCTCCTTGAGCGCCACAGTTCATTTAAATGCTGTGAGCAACACTTCCAACCAGCTGATCAGGGTTACAGTGGGGTCATGGGATGGTCATCACAGTGACCAGTTTATAAGGGTGTACTTTTTGAGAAAGGTGCCTCCACCTTACCTTCACTTAACTAACCACCTCCTCATCACCCACAAACAAGCACTTTACTTTTAAAGGAAGGTGCACGACTAGATATGGGAATCTAATTAAAAGATATTCCAAGATTTTCAAGAATGGCTTAAAAAGATGAATCTCTGACCTTGCACTCTAAGGAGGAGCTCAGTTCAACGGGAGTATATGTCCCAGATTGAACTGCTGCGCAATGGCGGCACTCAGTACTAGGAACATGGAATTAACTCTTAATGCTGAAAAATTCATTTTGAAAATATTGCCCTGATAAACTTATAAATAAAGGACAATTCATTCGGAAATGACTAAACTCCAGCCTTAGTCTTGGGAGATGCAGGAAGGATGTTCCCGATGGTGGGGGAGTCCAGAACCTGGGGTCACAGTCTGAGGATACAGGGTAGACCACTTAGGACTGAGATGAGGAGAAATGTCTTCACTCAGAGAGTGGTGAGCCTGTGGAATTCATTACCACAGAAAGTGGTTGAGGCCAAAACATTGTATGTTTTCAAGAAGGAGTTGGATATATCTCTTGGGGCAAAAGGGATCGAAGGATATGGGGAGAAAGCGGGAGCAGGCTATTAAGTTGGATGATCAGCCATAATCATAATGAAAGGTGGAGCAGGCTCAAAGGGCTGAATGGCCTACTCCTGCTCCTAGTTTCTATGTTTCTATGATTATTTCAGGGTAAGGCTATTGTGAGGCCTAGCTTATGGAGTATTCGATTTGATAGTCTTACATACTTGAGTAAGACGTGAAGGCAGTGTAACAAAATATGTCAGCTGCATGGCACTGAAGGTATGAATAAGGTAAAAATGGGAGTAATCACCATTGCTTTCACCCTGGAGCCCATCTGCCTGACTGAAGACAATGGTCTCACTGTCAAATGCTGAGCCTAAGCCGGGGAATGCAGTGAATGTACTGAGTGGCTGACCAATACTCCACCCTAGAGACACAATTTCAGACTGAAAGGCAACATAAAATATAATGTAAAAGTTTTTAAAAAGCCTCAAAAACAAGGCTAAAGTAATTGTTAGATAATACCACCTTCTGTGATCCTTTTTAGCAAACACCAAGTGGTCATAGCGGCCTGTGATTAATTTTAATGTGCCTCTCGCTTTGTTCCCTTTCTGTTGAATTTGCAGAATACTTGTGCTGGTGACAAAGTGAGCACAGTTTGCTGGGCCCACCTTTGTGAACAAACTGTTAATGAACATGTATAATTGAAACAGGAATGCTCCAAGTTAATGGCTGCACCTGCATGAGGTTAATTCATCTCTTTCCCACGTCGATTCAGTAACTTCACCAAGCTGGTTTGCCAATTATCTTACTAGAACTCACCGTCAAGATAAATTATTTTGAAATCCTCACAAATAGGTGAGGAAAGAAAGCAGATATGCTCAGATGAGGTCACTTCTGGAAAGACAGATAAATTTGTTTAATTTCTGTGCAATAGAAGGAATACAGAGAGAAAGAGCCTGCTTTTACGTGGCGCCTCCCCTGATTTTGGGGTATCCAAGATGTTGCCAAGGAAGTATTGTTGAAGCTCAAGCGCTGTCGTAACGTGACAGCCATTTTGTGCACAGCAAGATCCCTCAATGGTCAGGTAATTTGATTTTAGGTATTTGTTTAGGGTATAAGTATGCCCAGGGAAAGTGGGGAGAACCCCACCAGCACCACCCTATGATACGCCGCACACCCCCGCTCTTCTTCAAAATAGCGCCATGGGATCATTATCTCATTATCCCTGAGCCCACCACAATTCAATGCTGGCTCGGGGATTAAATGAGAGCTGCACAGCTCTCCTGCGCCTCCTGATGGCCACCCAGAGAACCCTGTCAAGTTTGCCAGTGCACTCCCGAAAGACGCCAGTCATAGTCGGGCACTCTGTGCCTGATCGAGGCTCCGGAAAGGCGGGGGTGGGGGTGCCGAAAGCCATTCCCCCCCCCGTGCCCTTTCATCCAACACCCCCCCTCCTCATCTCCTGTGACTGCTGTCCCACAACCCCCTCTCTGCAATCCCCATCCCGCCCTCAATAACCTGTGGTCTGGGATCCCTCGATGATCCTGGGCCTCTGGTGGGTGCATTCCCATCACCTGCCACAGATCCCATGCTGTGCGGGCAGCAAGGAGGGACTGCTAGACTCTAATTGGCTGGCAGCTCTCAGTGGGTTGGACTTCCACCCCCAGGGACCTCAATCATGTGGAAGACCCACAGTGGCCACTAGAGTGTCTAAAGATTTGATTCTGCCGGGCCATCCCCAGAACTGAAGGGGGTTCCTGCCAATTCTCCAACCAGTGGGTGTTGTGTTATCACCACCGCTGCTTACCACGTTGTATCATGGTGCTAGCTGTGGCGTCTCTCACTGACAAGATCTCAAGACTGGTATGTTTAAAGGGTATGAACCATTTATTGCTAATCATTAACTACGTACAGATCCTAGATATTGTCTTGCATGGTGCTGGTGCCATGTAGGTAGCTGCTTCTTGAGTGTTCTTTCTAGACTGTTCTCTCAGACTATTACCATGTGACACTATACATCATACCGTGTGTGATACTATTCTCCAGTTCCACACTAACTTTTGCTCTGCCAAGCACCTTCAAATTATAATGGCATGCAGGCACACACATCATCATAAAACAGTGGGCAAGACCCCCGTCAACCCAACAGAATCCCTGCCTGTGATCCAGTTAAAGTGCCAATGCCCCAAAGTGGCAGGTAGAATATATTGAAGAAATGAAAAGTATAAGCGTGTGTTTCTTCTACAATATATTTCAAGTGCCCCCAGCATCTATTATGGTAGCTGTCAAAAAGTTAATGTTTAAAAGTTCATTTTTTATTAAACATAGAGGCCCAATATAATTGAGTGATAAACAGGCACCTCATGTTTAAACAGGCTTTTTTTTATGATTGCAGAATGCAAGCACAGGAGTGCATAGCTCTAGATTTGACAATGACCACACAATGCCACCAGCTAAACTGTGCATTATTGATGCAGAGCAAAGGGAAATGATTTCTAGCTATTATTTTTGAAAGTGTGATTTTAAAAAAAGAAAAAAAAAATTACCAAACTCTGGAGTGAATTATTGCAAAATATTCCTGTCTTCACATTGAGGATACCCTCCAATGTGTTGTGTGGCATTACCACTGTGCTAAGTGGGATAGATTTCAAACAGATCTAGCAACTCAAGACTGGGCATCCATGAGGTGCTGTGGGCCATCAGCAGCAGCAGACTGGTGCTCGAACACAATCTGTAACCTCATGGCCCGGCATATCCCCCACTCTACCATTACCATCAAGCCACGGAAGCAACCCTGGTTCAATGAAGGGTGCAGGAAAGCATGCCAGGAGCAGCACCTAAAAATGAGGCATCAACCTGGTGAAGCTACAACTCAGCACTACTTCTGTGCCAAGCAGTGTCAGGAGCATGCGATAGACAGAGCTAAGTGATCCCACAACCAACGGATCAGATCTAAGCCCAGTACCCCTGCCACACCCAGTCATGAATGGTGATGGACAGTTAAACAACTCATTGGAGGAGGAGGCTCCACAATTATCCCATCCTCAATGATGGGGGAGCCCAGCACATCATAGCAAAGGATAAGGCTGAAGCATTTGCAAGAATCTTCAGCCAGAAGTGCCAATTGGATGATCCACCTCGGCCTCCTTTGACGGTCCCCAACATCTCAGATGTCAGTCTTCAGCCAATTCGATTCACTCCACGTGATATCAAGAAATGGCTGAAGACACTAGATACTGCAAAGTCTATCGGCCCTGACAATATTCTGGACATTGTACTGAAGGCTTGTGCTCCAGAACTTGCTGTGTCCCTAGTCAAACTGCTCCAGTACAGCTACAACACAGGCATCTACCTGGTAATGTGGAAAATTACTCAGGTATGTCCTGCACACAAAAAGCAGGACAAATCCAACCCAGCCAATTACCACCCCATGAGTCTACTCTCGATCATCAGTAAAGTGATGGAAGAGGTCATTCAATGCTGCTATCAAGCGGCACTTGCTTAGATATCACATACTGCCTGATGCCCAGTTTGGGTTCTGCCAGGATCACTCAGCTCCTGACCTCATTACAGCCTTGGTTCAAATATGGACAAAAGAGCTGAACTCCCAAGATGAAGTGAGACTAGCTACCTTTGACATCAAGGCAGCATTTGACCGAGTGTGGCATCAAGAATCCCTAGCAAAACTGGGGCCAGTGGGAATCAGGGGGAAAACTCTCCACTGGTTGGAGTCATACCTAGCACAAAGGAAGATGGTTGTGGTTGTTGGAGGTCAGTCATCTCAGTTCCAGGGCATCACTGCAGGAGTTTCCTAGGGTAGTGTCCTCGGCCCAACCATCTCCAGATGCTTCATCAATGACTTTCCTTCCACCATTAGGACAGAAGTGGGGATGTTCGCTGACGATTGCACAATGTTCAGCACCATTCATGACCCCTCAGAAACTTCAATAGTCCATGTCCAAATGCAGCAAGACCTGGACAACATCCAGGCTTGGGCTAACAAGTGGCAAGTAATCATCGCCCTTGACATTCAATGGCATTACCATTGCTGAAAGCCCCACTTCAACATCCTGAGGGTTACCATTGACCAGAGACTGAATTGGACTAGCCTTATAAATACTATGGCTACAGGAGCAGGTCATAGGCTAGGAATCCTACTGCAAGTAACTTATCTCCTGAATCCCCAAAACCTGTCCACCATTTACAAGGCACAAGTCAGGAATGTGATGGAATACTCTCCACTTGATTGGATGAGTGTAGCTCCCGAAACACCCAAGAAGCTTGATACCATCCAGGATAAAGCAGCCCGCTTGATAGGCACCCCATAGACAGACATCCACTCCCTCCATCGCTGACACACAGTAGCAGCAGTGTGTACCATCTACAGGATGCACTGCATGAACTCACCAAGGGCCATTTGACAGCACCTTCTAAACCCACAACTGCTACCATCTAGAAGGACAAGGGCAGCAGATGCATGGGAACACCAACTGTCGCTGTGTCAAAATCCTGGAACTTCCTCCCTAACAGCACTGTGGGTGTGCCTACACCACATGGACTGCAGCAGTTCAAGAAGGCAGCTCACTCCCACCTTCTCAAGGGCAATTAGGGATGGGCAATAAATGCTGGCCCAGCCAGTGACGCCCACATCCCCTTAATATTTTTTTTTAAATTACAGCACAGGAACTGGTCATTTGGTCTTTCTGGTCTGTGCCAGTATTTATGCTCCACTTGAACCTCCTCCCATCCTACTTCTTATGACAATATCACCGTAGACATCTATTACTTTCCCCCCTCGTGTGTTTATCTTGCTTCCACTTAAATGGATTTATGCTATTCATCTTCACTACTCACTGTGATAGCTAGTTCCACATTCTCAACACTTTGAGGTTTCTCCTGAATTTTCTATTGGATTTATTAATGACTATATACATATCTATATAAATGACTGTATATTTACAGTTGCTTGGTATTACAGACTTGAATATTGCTGAAACGAGAAACATGTTGCCAAAGCTTTTCAACGCTCATCAGGACAAACACAAGAATATCAAATTTCAAAACAATCACAGCAATTTATACTACAAGAAAAAAAGGGTCCTGATTGGTTAGCAGTTGGGCAGCACTTGCTGAACAATCCTGGGTGTAATAACAGCAATGCTAACAATCAAGTTAAGATAGTTAGTAACGTGGTACATTTATGCTTGCTAAACTTGGACTTTAGCGGGAATTTTCCACTCCCATTTGCAGCAGGTGTGTTTGGCAGCATGAGCAGGAAATTTTACAAGATGGTCCTAGTCACAATTCCTGGCAAGGTAAACCCAGCACGCCTCCCCACAACAGCGGCAGGCCACACTTCCTGCTGTCCAAAAGCGGGAACTTAATTTATTATGTAACTGCATCTCACGATTGTGCCCGCATGCTGGAATCATCCCTCCACATCAAATTTAATTCCCATGTTGGTGTAACTTCAGATCCACGTGATTTATGACTGCTTTTAAAAGGCATGCGGGAACCCAGAGGTGAGTGCATGCAACCATGCTGAGCACTCATGAAGATTGCCCGTAGGACACCAAGGAAGAGGCGCTGCACAATCATGAGCGGGGAGCATAGGCAATTCGCTTTTTCCCGGCTGGCTTTCAATGCGACGTAGGGTAAGGGTTCCAGTGTGGGTGGGGCCAGTGGGGGAGGGGTGGCAATAAGGCAGCACAGACTGATGGAAGTACACAAGCGCATGCCGGTAGTGGGAGGGGGGGTTGGAGGAGGGGAGAGGGAGGGTAGGAGAAATGACCACACACCTTGTTGAAGGTGAGCATTCTGCCTCGGCTGAGAGTGTTCACCAGCAGCTCCACTGACGTGCTTGGAGTCGAGCCTCTGAATCATTTCTGCCCACTAACACAATGCAAAAGCATGAAAGTGCCACCAAACGCTCCAGAATGTTTCACCTCTCAGGCGCAGACTGTAAATTAATGTGTGACTGCAGAGCAATTGGATGAATGGGCAAGGTGCAGAATCCCCTGGCCAAAGGCATCTGTGGAGCAGTCACTGGTTGAGGCATTCACAACCCTTTGCAATGTCTTTACTCAAGTTTGGACCAGCAGCCCTCAGAGTTCAAGCTAACAGTGCAGCCTTGCAGTGCAGGTTAGGAGAATGCCTGCACCTGAGCTGAGAGCACAGCATGCAGTCCAGTGGGCGAAGCTGCGGCCAATCGGTCAGGTGGGGTGGGGTGGAGCTGGGTGGGGTTTTGGACGGTCAGGAAGTGCACTAAGCACTGGCCATCCAAGTGGGAGCCAGCACTCTCCAGCATACTTGAAGGGGCCTTGAGATGTAGCTGGAGCCAGAGATTGAACCAAGAGAGATCCTTAGGAGGTATATGCTTTGATGCTGCAGGAGGAGAACATCAGGATGATGGAGCCTGGTGACCTAGTTGTATGTCTCAGGGCTTATTGGGAGCAGAGAAGAAGGAGAAGATTTTGACAGAGGCGCCTGGCTTGGCAAAGGGAGGAGCACCACCCTCAGGATGAAGGACCGGCAGGGCCTCCTGCACACATAGCTTTAGATCCACAGCCAGCTACCACTCGTAGGTGCCTCGCCAGTCCCAAGGTCAATAGGTGGTGCCTGACATTCCTGCAGATGACCGAGAACCAGCGTGGTGGAAGACTGTGCATGTCTAGGGAACTGGTTACTCACATATGCCACCTGCCGCAGGATTTGGCACCTTGGGGACTTGGAGGGCATCCACTGCCAATAACAGTGAAAATGACCACGGCACTCAATTTTTATGCCAGTGGCTTTTTCCAGGGCTCCACAAGTGACCTGTACGGAATCTCACAAGCCTTCAACCACAAGTACATCCAGGAGGCGATGGACGCCATTTTCACAAAAGCATTTCGCCCGGGATCGGGAAGGTCAGGAAGCAATACTTCTGGGATTTGCAGAGATCTCTGGTTTTCCACAGTTGCCGGGAGCCATTGACTGCACGCATTTGGCACTTAGATCTCCATAGCAACAAACAATCCAGTTCATCAACCACAAGGGCTTCCACTCGTTAAATGTTAAGCTTGTCTGCAACCACAACAAATGCATCCTACAAGCCTGTGCATGATACTCCAGAAGCATCCATGACTCCTACATCTTTGAAGGTCTCAGATCCCTGACATCTTCCAGGGTTCACGGAGGCTGCAGGGTTGGCTCCTTGGAGACAAGGGATTGGCTGATGACACCCGTGGGACAGCCTCAGACTGCAGCAGGCCGGACTTTGTTGGAGCACACAATTTGCATCTTGAAAATGGCGGAGCATTCTGGTACAGTCCTCAGAGGGTGTCACGCATCATTGGCGTGGGCTACACAATCTGGCGCTACAATGGGGAGAGGATCTGGCTGAGGAGGAGATGGAAGAGCTGCACATCTCCTCTGGTGAGGATGATGTTGAAGGGGATCTGGGTGATGAGGTCCTGAAAGGCGAGGATGCTGGCAATGAGGCCATCACACTGGCCAGATAAGGCAGGCATGCTCGGAAGGCTCTCATAGCTGCAGGACTCCTGGGGGATGATGAAGACATGCAGTGAGGAACTCCATAGATCTTCACATAACCTCTTTGAACATCTGACTTCTGTCTGGCTGAGGGCAGCTCGCTTACGCCCTGTGAATAGGGTCACACCATAGAAAAGCAGCGGTGATACTTTAAAAGCACCTGATCCTTTGTCAGCCATCAGCATCTGTCCCCTTCAGGACCACAACGTTCCCAGACACAGATGCTGAAGAGATGGGGCCCAGCCCTACCTCAAAGATGCTGAGAGCACATAGAGAGAATGGCGAAACTCTGTGATGCCTGCCCACGACATTCTGGCAGCTATGACCAGCACCATCGAGATGCAGGCATCAGTAATGTGTCCAGTGAGTGTGAAGCTGGACCATCGCTTTGGTCTGAAGGTTACACACTGCACAGGGAAGAGGCCCTGGACTGAGACACTTGTCTTCATCTTGTGCAGGAACCAAGGTTTCACATTTGAATGACGCAAATGCTGATCATAACAACAAAGAGCCACAGACAAGGAGACATTCTTGGGGGTTTATTTACAATCATGAACATTATGTACAAGTGATTAACACCCATGCCCAGGCTGTGCAACTGCACCTTCTTAACCCTCCTAACCCTGCCGCTACATCTTGGTGCTCTCCCATCATTCACAGTGGAGGTGGAGGCAGCTTGCTGACTGCTACACCCTGTCTCTGATGACCTTGGCAGGTGTCCTGTGTGGGACTGAGACCTGTAGGGCCCCGGCCTGCTTTCGGGGCATTGCTGTGTGGCAGAGGAACCCTCCTCAGCCTGTGGAGCTGGAGCTGGAGTGGTCACCGGAAGAGGGGAATCAGATGGGCTGGACACTCCCGGAGTCACTTGGGTGAATGGTGCCAGGGTGTGCACCTGTTGATCCTCCTCCCTATGGGTGCCCAAGGGCCCTTGGCTGACTCCTTGAGGAGAAGGGGCAACTGGAGTGAGCTCAAGATGCCCTGCACCCCTTGTGTTGGCACTGATGGAAGCCTGCAAGTGCCTCAGTGGGGGAGTGCGGGACTAATGTCCTGGACCAAGTTATCCATGGTGGCCGCCATCTTACGAGTTATGACCTTGGTACATTGGCATGCTGGCGCTATCACCTCAGACTGAAGGCAGACAGACTCCTCCATCATGCCTTGCAACCTGAGGAGTGCAGCGGACATCCCTTCCTGACGTTCTCGAGCTTGTCTTTGCAGCTCCAGCAACTGAGGTAGGACCGAGACCAGGGGCTCCTCATTTGACTTGGACTCAGCAGATTTCTGGCCTCCAGCAGTCCTCCAAGTGCTGGCAACCTTGGATTTCCCTGCCTGAACAGGATGCTATCGAAAGCCTTATTGAAATCAATGAAGTTGATTACAAGGCTTCTGATACCCTAGACTCTGGTCTATGATGTTCCAGTGCATAAAGATGTGTTTGCAACATGATCTGTCACCCCAGAAACCTGCCTGTTCTTCACGAAGGGTACCATCTACACCTGCTTTCAATCTGCTGAGGACCATCATGCTGAAGACCTTGCCAGGTACTGACAGCAGTGTTATGCCCTTCCAGTTGTTGCAGTCACTGAGGTTCCCATTTTTTGGCAGCTTGGCGATTACTCCTCACCTCCAGTCATCCAGGATGTCCTCCGCAGTCCAGATCTTGTTGAACAAGTCTGTGAGCTCTGTTTTGACAATATTCTTGCCATGTTTCAATAGTTCTGCTGGTACCTTACCAATCCCAGGTGCCTTGTTATTCTTCAGGCTCTTGTTCATCAGTCTCTAGTGGCAATTTCTCTCAGGCAGACGATCAGCTGTTGAGGTACGGTGCTGTTATTGAACTCAACATGGAGCTGGGGTTCAGCTGGTTGAGGATCTCCACCCACACATCTTGCCTCCTGTTCCTCGTCCATCAATAGCATCCTGCTGTCCTTTCCCTACAGTGGTGTTGCTTCTTTTATGTCACTTCCTGTACGATCCTGTAGAGCATCTTGGAGTCATTTTGATTTGCTGTTTCTTGTACCTCCCTACCTTTTAACTCTATCCAGCCTTGTTTATCTCTCCTTCAGCTCTTCTTCAGAGCTTTATCCAGTCTTCAATATTTCTCAATGTCTTCTTGTCTTTGCTTAGTGTTCCTTTCATGGTCCCTCTTGCTCTTCGCCAGCTTTCTTTCTTTAAACAACTTTCACTTTGGTCAGCGATCCACTATTCTTCGTTGGTTCCTCTCCTCTGTCTGATGGTGACTTCTGCATTATCCTTCACTCCTCTTTTGAAAATTTCCCACTGCTCCTTGATGTTGCCCAACCTCAGTAGTACTTCAAATCTGTTGGAGAGAGCCAGCCGGAAACTGTTGGGCATGTCCTTGTCCTTCAGCTTCTCCATTGCAAATGGCTGTTGTGACTTCATGGCTGTTGCCTTCTTCAGCTTCAGGTGGATTTTGCCTAACACAAGGAGGTGGCGATTCTCCATCAACTCATTGACAAGTTGGGACATCTTGCAGGGGTGTCCTCCATCTGGTGTTATGCATATATAGTCACTCTCGTTCAGGGTGTTATCATCTGGAGACATCGATGTCTTCTTGTGGATGTTCTTCTATTTGAAGAAGGTATTCCCAATGCTGAGCCCATTGCTGTTGCAGAAGGCCAGTGGACACTCACCGTTTCCATTGTGCATGCTTGCTGACCAATGGGATCCGATTGTACTGTTCATTCCTCGCTGGTTGCCATCGAGCTTAGCACTAAAGTCATCGATTAGTAGCTTGATTTCATAGCTGAGTACCTCATCCAACATGTCCTGCAATTGGTGTTAGAATTCATCTTTCTCCTTCTCTGTGTCTGTCTCTGTTGGCGAATAAACTTGAGCGACAGTGATTTTGGTGTGTCTTGTGTGGAACCTGGCAGTGACGATGCAATGATTTCACTGGCTTCTACCCAACAAACGCTTGTGCTGAACATCTATTGAGTGTGAGACCACCTCCATGGGTGTAGTTCTTCTTCTTTCCCGGTGTACAGGGTTATTGCACCTTCACCGCTGATTTATTTTTGGCCTGTCCATCAATCTCGCTGATACCTAAGATGTTAAGTCAATAGGCTTATAGAATCTGGGATACCTTCCCACACTGGAAGAGTGTTCAGACATTCCAGGTGCCAATTCTGGCAATGGTTTTGGATTGAAGATTGAGCTTGTCAAGGATCGGACTTCCTTTCGGCTTTCATCTAGTCCCATCGTACGTATGTCCTCAGATGTGCCATCCTTCCTTTGCCAGGATTTACCAGTATGGCTACTTCTTGATGGTTCTGTAGCAGCGATCCGTTTTTACAGGATGAGGGTGCTAGCCCCACATCCAACCCTCCTCAGTTGCCAACCAGGCTTGGGACTGGCATCGGTGGAGTTCGTCTGGCGCTAGCTAGAAGCAACATACATTTATACACAGGGACCCATTCTCTGAAAACAAAAGGCATATGTTCAAGCCTTGCCCCTTTTTTGAATTACCAAGGAGTTCGGGGAGTCAATAGTTCCCCGCTGCTTTCTCCGTGGCAATGTTTCGGCCAATCAGTGCTGACTTGCCAACCAATTATGCCAACCCTTTTCTCCTGTAGTATAAATTGTTGTGATCATTTGAAATTTGGCATTCTTGTCTTTGTCCTGATGAGTGCAAGAGAAAAAGCTCCAGCAGTATGTCTCTCTTTTCAGCATGTTCCTTGGTTCTGGTCTCACCTGCAAGTGGAAATATGTTCCTCACATCTGTGCTACCAAATCCTTTCATAATCTTAATCTAAGAGCTGTCAGATCACCCCTCATTCTTCCTTTTTCTTGAGCCTGCTTGATCTTTCCTGATAGTTATAACCTTTCAGTTCTGATATGCTAGTAATTATTTTCATGCCTTCTCCTGTTCCCTTAAGTCTTTTTTACAATACGGAGACTGAATCTGTCAACAGTTCTCCAAGTTTGATCTAGCCAAGGTTCTACACAAGATTTAACATAACTACTCTGCTTTCCAATTCTATTCCTCTAGAAATGAGTCCTCAGTGCTATGATATCTTTAAGGCCTTATTAACTTGTGTTGCTGCTTTTAGTAATTCTGTATCTGTACCTCAAGATCCCACTGTTCCTCTACCCCATTTGGTAACTTATTTCCCAAAGGAAATGTGACCTCATTACTGCTCCTACCAAAATGTTATTACCTTGCACTTACCTATATTAAAGATCATTTGCCAATTACATGTCCATTTTGCAGGTGTATGAATGTCTTTCTGTATTTTGCCACAGTGCTCCACTGTATTGAATACACCCTCTAACTTGATGTCATCCACACATTTTGTAACTGTATATTTGATTGCAAAGTCAAAATTGTCTATATAAATGGTGAACAACAGTGGTCCCAGCAGCGATTAGTGTGGCCATTCCATTTGCCATAATTTGCCAATTGGAGTAATTACCTTTAACCCCAATTCATTGCCTCCTGGTTTGGAGCCAGCTTGCTAACCATTCTGCTTCTTATCCCCTGAATCCACAGATTCTGAGCTAAGCCATGAGTTTACCATATAATAAAGGTGTTTTTGGAAATCCAAATGCATTTTATCCATTAAGTTCGCCTTACCTACGCTTAAAGCCAAAGGCCAGTCAGGCATGATATTTTCTTTTGGAATGTGCCGTCATTCTTTATTATGTATTTAGTTTTTGGATGTTTTTCGACTGCACCTTTAAGTAAGGATTCCATTATCCTTTCTGCCACCTATGGGAAGCCAATTAGTCCAAAATTCCCTGGACTTGTTCTACCTCCCTTTTTTATATATAGAAATCACCATAGTCCTTTTGAATGACTTGTTTTATAAATGTGTAATTGTGCCTCTGCTAGTCTTCCCTAACATCTTTTAATATGGGCAGATGCAATCCATCAGGTCTCGGAGTTTTAACCTCATATTCCTTGATAATTCAATCCCGTAGGTAACTTTGCCTTCTTAATTTTTGTTGTTTCTTTCTAGCCTTCTCATATTCACTTTTTCATCCTCTCCTTTGCTGCTTATATAATTACTGTTTGTCTTTTTCTTTAGTTTTAATATTTTCCTGATTTATTTATTGATCTGTAGTGCGTCGTCACTAGCTAGTTTGTTCTTACTTTTTAGTGACATATATTCCTCCTGGACTCTATTGGTCAAAACGTTAAACGTTTTCCGCTACTGCTCTGTTGCTAGGTCAGTAATTTTTTCCAGTTTACTTTCTTTCGTCCCATTCACAAACCCTTAAAACAACCAAGATAGGACAATGAAGTTCAGTCATTTGCAGGAGTGAAGTAAAAACATTTCTTTTGACATTGCACCATTGCTTCCAGGACTTTTGAGAGTGCTCTGCGGCTGATTTCTGAATCACTGATGTCTCCTGTGTCAAAGCAAGCCAAAGGGAGCTCTTGTCACCGTGATATAACCTTCAGCATTTTCAGCAATCTTGTTAACATTTTCAGAAAGGCTTGACCTTAACACTTACCCTCATAAGCTCAAGACGGAGCCAGTTAAAATTCAGTCCAGTTTGCAGAAGAGCTGCAGCGCTCTGGGTAACATAGTGGTTATATTACAGCATTAATAATCCAGAGGTCTGAGACAAAAGTTCAAACCCCACCCCACAACACTCAGGGAGTTTAAATTCAGTTAACTAAATAAATCTGGAATTAAAAAGTTTGTATCAGTGATGGTGACCACATAACTACCTGATAGTTGGAAAAGCCCATTGTGTTCACTAATGTCATTGAAGGAAGGAAATCTGCCATCCTTGCCTGATCTGGCCCATATGTCACTCCAGATTCACAGCAATGTGGTTGATTCTTAAGTGCCCTCTAATAATGGCCCAGCAAGCCATTCAGTTATCAAGGTACTGCCTCACGAACAAGTCTTCTCAGTGGTGATTAAGAGCGGGCAATAAATGCTGACTTTGTCTATGAATGAATAAAAACACTGTGTCTAAACATACTTCAAATACTATCGTTCATTTCCATTTAAGCAGAAACTTTGAACATAACAAAGAGCTGAACATTTATAATGCAGAAACATAATGTGGAGCCTGTTTCTTGAACTCACTTATGCTTGGTTCAGCTCATCACTGGAGACAATCTTGCCTGAATGAAAATGCTGTGGGATCAAATCCAACCACAGCACCTCAGTTAAGCTCACACTTCAATGCAATGTAAAAGTTGCGCTGTATCTTCAGAAGTCCGGTCTGTCGGGCGTAATGTTCAACTGAGGCCTGCTATGCCTCTACAGTGGATGTAAATCATCCAACTTCCTTTTTTTCTCATAACAGCATGGAGTTCTATGGGTGTCCTGAATGATGTTTCTCTCAAAGAGCACCAGCTAAACAGATTGCATTTGATTTTTTTTTTGTGTGTGGAAACTTGCTGAGTGAAAATTGGTGCAGGCTTTGCACACTTCAGAAATAATTTTTAGGATGTGAATTGTTTTGTGTTGTGGAAAATATCACAATGCTACAGTGGAGGCTGCTCTCTGAGGAAAAGGCAGGGTAGCGTGAGTTTTGCGTTGCTTGTGACTGTGCTGTACTTGACAGGGAGTGCTTGATAGTGATTGTAGGTTCCTGAACTCCTTACTTAACATGATCATAGAGGCAACACCACCACAAGGACAACAGCAGCTCAAGGAGTAGGTCCACCGTCATCCCAGGACAAATGGAGATGTGCAATGTATGAGGCCCCACCAGTATTCGTGATACCAGCTGTGGTTCAGTTCTCAGTAGCAGCTTTTCCATCTGAGCTGGAAGGCTCAAGCCCCATCTCCAATGGCTTGAACAGAAAATTTAGCCTCAAACTCCAGTGCGGAAGTGAGGAAGTGATATCTTTTGGTTGAGACGTTAAACCCTCCCTATTAGATGCAAGACATCCCGTTGCATTGTTTCAACGAAGAGGAAAGGAATTCTCCCTGGCATCCGGGCCAAAGTTTATTCCGAAACAACACTTACAATTAAACAAAAGCATGGGGTGACAATGGTCCCCTGGTGCATTCTCCATGGCAACACCTTGACCAATCAGGTTTTCCTTGTCAACCAATCAGCAACCTTGTCTCATCCAGGAAAAATTGTTGCCGCCTTTGAAATTTAGCATTCTTGCACCTGTCCTAATGAGTGCAAGGTGAAAAGGTTCATCAGCGTGTCTCTTTTTTCAGCAATACTCAGGTTCTAAACTACCACATGGCTAATTATAATAGTTCATTTATTCATTATCACAGTGCTGTTCATGGGAGTTTGCTGTGCATAAATTGGCTCCAGTGCTTCCCACATTAAAACAATGGCTATGCTTCAAAAGTACTTCATTGGCTGTAAAGTGCTTAGTGAAATGCTGAAATAATAAAAGGTGCTATATAAATGCAAGACCTTTTTTTGCTTTTCTTTATTACCCATTTACTGTGAACACACAAAGATGTGAGTACTTCTTTTCCCAGTCCGAACATACCTCACTCTGATTAATAAAATAAAGCCAAAATAATTAGCAGGCTTGTATTTTTATGTCGTTTATAGCTGCATTTAGATTTGAAGTGCAGGTAATTTGTTGATTTATTCAAAACTTGGTGTTTAAAATCAGCTGCATGAAATGAGAATTCAGCATAGCATCTTTGCCAAAGAAACAATAATTCATTCCAATTTTCTGAATGTATGATAAGGTCAGACGTATAAACCAAGAAATCCCATGTCAACACTGATAATTTTCAACAAATTGCCAGTAAATCAAATTGACACATTTAATACAGTCATTCTGCATTTCCTTAGAAGATTTTGTGTGCAATAATAGTCATAAATAATTGACTTTAACATTAATGTAAAAACTAGTTAAAATTGATGTGCAGTGGCAAACTTCTCTATGGGGTTTGTGAGATTAGAACAAAAGAACTTTGGTTTCCTACATTACAATAGTGACTTCACTTTGAAATTACTTCATTGGCTGTAAAGCACTTTGGAGCATCCTGAGGCTGTGAAAGCACAATAGAGATGCAAGCCTTTCTTTCTTATTGATATGGTCTTGTACAGTCAATAGATTACCTCTGAATTGAAGTCACTGCCGAAATATAGGCAGATGAAACAGTCAATTTGTGCACAGCCAGGTCCCACAACAGCAAATGAATACATTGCGTTGATCATTGACCAGTGGCACCATTGGCTGAGTGGGAAATTTTAGCCCAGATATTTGAGGAATACCCAGTAGTGCCTTGAGTTCATTGAAAGTCAAGGTGGGGTGATTGAGTCTTTTCTTTTTGGAGGTGGCCATTGCCATGACACTATGTGATGCGGATGTTACAGACCACCTGTGAGCATGAAGACTGTAGGCTGGCATGGACTGCTTCATGGTCTACTTACTGGTGGCCCTTAGCTATGAGGTCAGCAACTTAACATGACAGCAGGACTCTAGAAAGCTGACAGCTCGTGTGCAATTCCACAGGAATTCACTTGGAGTACAAAAATATTTCAAAAATTTTGTTCTTTAACAACAAAACAATTATCATTATGCTGCTTTTAAAATGACCATCATGACATTTCCACTGGTGTGACATTTGTAGCTAACGATTCTACAGTGACTGGTTAAAAACACAGGACCAAGAGAGGCCCCTTGTCACACTGAGACTGTTCCACTAACCAATGAGATCATGGCTGATCTGTGAACTAAATCCGTTGTCCAGAATTTCGTGAAGAATCCGAGGACCTTTAAAAATGGTATGCAGGACCCAAAGTGGAAGTGCCGCTCCCATTTCTGACAGATCTAAATTTTGCCAGGAGGAGGAAGGGGGAGAGGTATGATTCACACTTAAGGAAAACACAAGCTTAGCAGGGACACGTGAACTCAGTGCTGAAGGAGAGTTGGAAAAACTCTGATTTAGCGGTTACAGTAACTCTGTTGACATTTCCCAAAGGACTGCCATGTCATTATGAATGCTCAGCTGCTTTCCACTAGCTATAATCTCAGCAGGGATAGGGGGAAGGGACATCATAAATTCTCAGTTTGATTGACACCCTCAAGAGTTTACTAAAGGATTAGATGTCTTTGATGTTAGATTGTGTGAAGAAGTTTGTTTTTTTATGAGAAGTGAAGCACTTAAGGAGATTTAAAAGGTTTGAGTGGGCTTTCATGAATGAAGCATTTATTTTAATTTAGTGAAGGGTAAAATACAGTGATCTTCACTATTTTTAAAGTAAGGGCTACTTTAGCAACAAACCTGCAATGTGAGAGCCGCATTCACTACTTTACTAAGTTACCTACTCCTTCATGATGTTTACTACTACTTCATGATGTAATGCTCCAGAATGACATGTGTAACTAAAACAAAATAAAGTTGTCACGTTCCTGAAAATTAGGACTTTAAGTGAAACGGCTTTAAGGGCAGAATCTTCTGGTCGGAGTGTGGGGGCGGACCCTACACCCCGACACATAAAATGATGTGCGGTGATGTCAGGCATGCATCCCAATGTCACCGAGCATCGTTCCGATCTTCAGTTCGGCGGGTGCGCACCAGAGTCAGCTGCGCGCCTGCTGAACTGTCAAAGGCCTATTAAGGCCATTAATCAACTCATTGAAGTAGTTGTCAGGGCTGCCTGTCCAACCTCAAGGTTGACTCTCCCTCCTCCCCCTGCCTTAATTGGCCTGCCCATGTAAAGTGGCGGCACTTAGCCGATCACGCCCACCTGTGCCCACTCCCACCCAGCCCGTCTGACGGGGAGAAAATTCTCCCCTAAGTGAATCATTGGTGCCCATAGGAATCAATGTTAGGTTCTGAAGGAACTTCCTTATCAGAAAAAAAATCTTAAAACATTATACCCTCTAAGTTGCAATATTCTACTTAGCTAAATTCCTCCATTGGTAAATTAATTAACTTTTATATTTTTTTTTAACATATTTTATTTTGAAAGAGAAATATAACTTTCTACTTAAGTTACCTCCTGCCTGCCCCCATTCCTGTTTCCCTAACCTCCTGCCCCCTGATACTCCTGGTCACTGCAGATCCTCCTCCTCCCCAACCCTCAGGATTGTGGTCTCTCCTCCTCCCCGACTTTCGAATTGTGGCCTCTTGCCCCTCTCTGATCCAACCTCTCACAGAACCTCCCGCTCCCTGACCCACCCTCTCGTCGTTTTCCCTCTCCTGGAATTGCATCCCGATTCAAGATCCTGCCACAATTTGGAGATCAGGGCTAGGCTGCAACTCGGAGGTTGGGGAGCAGCAAGAGTCTGTTGCAAAGTGGCGCCAGGCCAGTCACATGGGAAATGACATTAAAACAAATTTTGCGACGCGCAATGAGATTACAGGAAAGGAAGAGCTGGGGAGCATCAGGGACCATTGGAGAGCTGCACCTAGTGAGGACAGAAGCCACCACTGGTTCGTGGGTGTTGCAATGAAGAACAATGGTGTAATATAAATTTGGACCTTTATTTCATTTCATCTCAACATGGCTACTGAGGTCTGCCTATGGCGTATACTGGGTGAGTTAGCATGGCGGCTATAAAGGGCCGTGGGTTTGGGTTGGGCAATGTGTTGGCATTGGGGGGGAGCATGAGGGACCATTGGGATGGCATGAGGAGTGGATGGTGGCATGAGGAGTGGGTGATGGGTTGTGATGGGGTGCTGAGTAGAGGGCAAAGAAAATCCCAGAGAACTGAAGTGGGCTTTCAAATCAGCTCGCTTTGGTGCATTGTCACCCTGTGGGCACCTCTGATCCCCTTCCAGGGGCCCGCTGCCTGACCCTATCCCACACTCACCACCCTGGAGCGTGAATTGGGTTCTGAGAGGACTCTTTCTGCTGAGGCATATCTACCAAGTCAAAAATTACCTGACTCAAGCTACCTACCTCAGTAGCTAAATAAAATGCAGCCCCATATACCTGTCTTTTCCCCATCCTCTTATCACTTTTGGTTAACAAAGATCTATAAATCTGAGATACAAATGAAAAACCTTTCACTTTACGATATAGGATTCTGGAGATTTTACATAAAGGGCAGAATCTTCAGCTTGGTGAGCGGAGGTGGGACCTGCTCGTCGAGGCGTAAAATGACCTGGGGTGACATCAAGCATGCGTCCCGACATCACTGCGCATCATTTAAATCTTCAGTTCGATGGGCGCACACCCGACTCAGGCAACCAGCGACCCCCCCCCACCCCCACCCCGCCACCCGCACAGGGAGCGCTCAGCACTTCCGGGCATGCATCACACTGGGCGGGCCTTAATTGGCCTGCCCAAGTAAAATGGTGGCACCCAGCCAATTGGGAGCACCGATCGGCTCCGCACAACCCCCGCAACGGGGAGAAAATTCTCCCCAGACTTTTACAGCACAGGAGTAGGTCATTCAGCCTAACAGGTCTTCGCCAATGATTATGCGCCATACAAGCCTCCTCTGGCTTTACTTCATCTTGTCCTATCAACATATCAAAAAGATTGTTTTAAATGTATTCAATCATCATCAAACAGTGGCCCTGCTCTACTGGGGGCTTCAGTTTAACATTTACGGAAAGATAGCATTCCCTCGGTACTGCACTGGAACGTCTGCCTAGATTTTTGCCCTCAGTTCTCTGGAGTGGGTGGGGGGCAACCTACTGTCTCAGAAGCAAGGTTGTTACCCACTAAGCCAAAATTGAAGGAGAATAAAATATATCTCAGCAGTAAAATGCTATGATTTAAATTATTTTATTTCAACTGGAAACCACTTTTTGTGGTTTGGGTAATAATCAGATCACCAAACGTAATCAGCTGTTCTTGAACCCTGAATCAAGTTATAGAGAATTTGCAATACATTGCACAATAGAATGGTCAACAAGCTTCCATAGGGATGAACTGTGACTCCTGAACAAGTCTGACCAGGATTTTTCGATGTTGTAAGAATATTCAGATCAGTGCCCTCACAAGAATGTTTTATCAAGAGCACCAGGCCAAATGTTAACCCTTCATCACCCACCCCCCCCTTAAAAATAAATGTTAAAAAAATCTTAATATTAGGTAGCTGGCGTTCACTGCCCAGATTCTGCCTCGTAGTGACTTATAAGACATAGGAGCAGAAATTAGGCCAATCGGCCCATCGAGTCTGCCCTGCCATTCAATCATGGCTGATAAGTTTCTCAACCCCATTGTCCCGCCTTCTCCCCATAACCTTTGATCCCCTTACCAATCCAGAATCTATCTATATCAGTCTTAAATACACTCAATGACCTGGCCTCCACAGCCTTCTGTGGCAATGAATTCCATAGATTCACCACTCTCTGGCTAAAGAAGTTTCTCCTCATCTCTGTTCTAAAAGGTCTTCCCTTTACTCTGAGGCTGTGCCCTCAGGTCCTAGTCTCTCCTACTAATAGAAACATCTTCCCCACATCCACTCTATCCAGGCCTTTCAGTATTCTGTAAGTTTCATGCCTAAATTTGTCTCACTAAACTGTCCAATAACAACTAGTTCAGATAATATTAGAACTTACACCTCCCATCAGGGTCTGCAGGAGTCCTATAAAGAAATGAATTAACGCCATCTCACCATGTTCCTAAAGGAAAAGATAGACAATTGGCAATAAAGTTGTGAGCTACCAATTATTTATTATGCTTAGAATCTTGGCAGAGCTTAAATACTGAGAGTTAAAATTATTTAGTCGATAGGGTTAACTGTCAAAAAATATAAGCTATTTAGAGGGTGATTAGGAATCAACCACATTAGCTGTGGTCTAGAGTCACATGTGGACCCAAACCAGGTAAAGATGGCATATTCCCTTCCCTAAAGGATATTAGTGAACCAGCTGGATTTTTACAATAGCTGACAGTTCCATTGTCACTTTTATTGGTACCAGCTTTATACTTTAAGATTTTTAATTTATATTTGAATTCAAATTCTCACACTGTCATGGTGGGATTTGAACTTACCTGCTTCTGGATTCCTAATGCAGTAGCACTACTGCTGTTCCTGAGTAGACGCAAATAATTGGTATCTGCTTTTCCATGGCCACACAAACTCATTGACCGTTTATATCTTTATAAAATGCTTTTAACATAGTAAAAATTTCCCAATGTACTTCACAGCAGTATTATCAAGCATAATTTGATACCAAGCCACGTAAAAAAGATATTAAAGCAGATGACCAAAAGCATGGTCAAAGAGGTAGGTTTTGAGAACATAAGAAATAGGAGCAGGAGTACGCCATTTGGTTCCTCAAGCCTGCTCCACCAGTCAATAAGGTCATAGCTGATCTGATGTAGCTTTAACTCCACTTTCCAGCTGCCTCCATAACCCTTGACTCCCTTGTCAATCAAAAATCTGTCCAACTCAGCCTTGAATATATTCAATGATCCAGCCTCCACTCCTTGCTTGGGGTAAGAATTCCAAACACTAACAATCCTCTGAGGGGAGAAATTCCTCCTTATCGTCATCTTAAAATGGGACACCCTTATTTAAGCAGCATCTTAACAAAGGAAAGAGAAGTTGAGAGATGGATAGAGGGAATTCCAGGGCTTAGTGCCTGGGCAGCTGTAGGCTGGCCATCAATGGTGGTGCGATGGAAATCAAAGTTACTCAAGAGGACACAATTGGAATGGCTCATTTAGATTAAATTCAGATATTTACTTTTATTAGACTGAGTAGAGCAGCAGATTGATCATGGGTTTTCATAAGGATGGTTTATGTTAATTAATAACATGCTTTGACCCTTTGTCACTTCATCAAGCTGTCTCTTGCTGTTTGTGGCACTATCTATGCATTAGCCAGAATCTGAGATAAACACGTCTAAAAGTCAATCAGAATGACTTAGCCGAAAGAGGCATAAAGGATTCTCAAAGAAAATCTTTCAATGATGAAAGATACTGTGTTTTAATAGAGCAGCAGCACTTCTGGCAATCAGGCAAATGGTTGAAATTGGATATTGGCACTAACATAATCTGGTTTTAACCAAGTGCAAGGTACAGCAGAGAAAATTTAAAACTTAACTCTTGATCCACTGGCATTGAATCTGTGAACTCCCTGCCCATTAAATCACTAGAAGATCATTCACTGCTTTGGATCAATACTGAGTGAGACAATGTTTAAACAGTGAGACTTAACAAGAATTCTTTTTAAAATTAGGGACCAGCAGCAATTTTTTCTTCTTGATACACCTGACTCCACTGCATTCTGAAATCCACACTCAGTGCCATGCGCCGCCATATGAACACACTCGACCTCTCCCTCCAGCAGCACCGCCGTACCCTTTTACAAAGCTGCGCATGCCCCCAGTTTCATTTTATCCTTCGGCTCATCCGACGCCTCAACAAGAAACTTTTTCTCTTTCTCTCAAGTGCTAAGGAACGCAAGCTCCAACAACTCATCGACACCAACACCCATCTAGGACCCTCCACCCCTGCCTGTCCCTCCGTCCCCACCCCATCTTCCAATCCCAGCCCCAGCCGTGTATTCACTATACCCCCTGGCCTTCCCCTGTCCGACACTGAACGTTCAGTGCTCAGCAAAGGACTTAGTTTCATACCCGTACACCCTCACCTCAATGAATTTCGGGCTCGGCATGATACTGAACTCTTTTTCCGCCGTCTTCGTCTCCGGGCTCACTTCTTTGGGCAGGAGTCCTCTCCCAGTTCAACGGATCCTTTTACCCATCTCCAATATTCTCCCTCCACCTGGACCCCTCCCTCTGGATTCTTACCTTCTCTCGATCTTTTCATCGAGAACTGTCGGCACGACATTAGTCGTCTCAATTTCTCTGTTCCTCTCACACATTCTAACCTGTCTCTCTCTGAACTTACTGCACTCCATTCTCTCAGGTCCAACCCTGACATTGTCATCAAACCCGCTGACAAGGGTGGTCCTGTTGTTGTCTGGCGCACTGACCTCTACCTCGCGGAGGCTGAGCGTCAACTCGTAGACACTTCCTCCTACCTCTCCCTGGACCATGACCCCACCACTGAACATCAAGCCATTGTTTCCAGAACTGTCACTGACCTCATCTCCTCTGGGGATCTCCCTCCCACAGCTTCCAACATGATAGTCGCCCAACCTCGGATGGCCCGCTTCTATCTCCTACCCAAAATCCACAAACAGAACTGCCCCGGTAGACCGATCGTCTCAGCTTGCTCCTGCCCCACAGAACTCATTTCTCGTTATCTTGACTCCCTTCTCTCTCCCCTTGTCCAGTCCCTTCCCACCTACATCCGTGATTCCTCTGACACCTTACGTCACATCAACAATTTCCAGTTCCCTTGCCCCAACCGCTTCCTCTTCACCATGGACGTCTAATCCCTCTACACCTCCATCCCCCACCAGGATGATCTGAGGGCCCTTAGCTTCTTCCTCGAACAGAGCCCCGAACAATCCCCATCCACCACTACTCTCCTCCGTCTGGCTGAACTTGTTCTCACACTGAACAATTTCTCCTTCAACTCCTCTCACTTCCTCCAAATAAAAGGTGTGGCTATGGGTATCCGCATGGGCCCCAGCTATGCCTGTCTCTTTATGGGGTATGTGGAACATTCCTTGTTGCAGTCCTACTCCGGCCCCCTTCCACAACTCTTTCTCCGGTACATCGATGATTACTTCGGTGCCGCTTCATGCTCTCGTCGGGACTTGGAAAAATTTATTAATTTTGCTTCCAGTCTCCACCCCTCCATCATTTTCACGTGGTCCATCTCTGACACTTCCCTTCCCTTCCTTGACCTCTCTGTCTCAATCTCTGGTGATAGACTGTCCACCAATATCCATTACAAACCCACCGACTCCCACAGCTATCTCGACTACAGCTCCTCACACCCCGCTTCCTGTAAGGACTCCATCCCATTCTCTCAGTTCCTTCGCCTCCGTCGCATCTGTTCCGATGATGCTACATTCAAAAACAGTTCCTCTGACATGTCCTCCTTCTTCCTTAACCGAGGTTTTCCACCCATGGTTGTTGACAGGGCCCTCAAACGTGTCCGGCCCATCTCCCGCGCATCCGCCCTCACGCCTTCTCCTCCCTCCCAGAAACATGATAGGGTCCCCCTTGTCCTCACTTATCACCCCACCAGCCTCCGCATTCAAAGGATCATCCTCCGCCATTTCCGCCAACTCCAGCATGATGCCACCACCAAACACATCTTCCCTTCACCCCCCTTATTGGCATTCCGTAGGGATCGCTCCCTCCGGGACACCCTGGTCCACTCCTCCATCACCCCCTACTCCTCAACCCCCTCCTATGGCACCACCCCATGCCCGCGCAAAAGATGCAACACCTGCCCCTTCACTTCCTCTCTCCTCACCGTCCAAGGACCCAAACATTCCTTTCAAGTGAAGCAGCATTTCACTTGCATTTCCCCCAACTTAGTCTACTGCATTCGCTGCTCCCAATGTGGTCTCCTCTACATTGGAGAGACCAAACGTAAACTGGGGGACCGCTTTGCAGAACACCTGCGGTCTGTCCGCAAGAATGACCCAAACCTCCCTGTCGCTTGCCATTTTAACACTCCACCCTGCTCTCTTGCCCACATGTCTGTCCTTGGCTTGCTGCATTGTTCCAGTGAAGCCCAGCACAAACTGGAGGAACAACACCTCATCTTCCGACTAGGGACTTTACAGCCTTCCGGACTGAATATTGAATTCAACAACTTTAGGTCGTGAGCTCCCTCCCCCATCCCCACCCCCTTTCTGTTTCCCCCTTCCTTTTTTTTTTCCAATAAATTATAAAGATTTTCCTTTTCCCACCTATTTCCATTATTTAAAAAAATAATAAAAAAACCCTCCACTAGAGCTATACCTTGAGTGCCCTAACATCCATTCTTAATTAGCACATTCGTTTAGATAATATCACCAACTTTAACTTTAACACCTATGTGTTCTATTGTACTATTGTCGTTGACATCTTTTGATGATCTGCTTCTATCACTGCTTGTTTGTCCCTACAACCGCACCCCCCCACCCCACCTCTCTCTCTCTCTCTCTATCTCTCCGCCCCCCACACACGCACCTTAAACCAGCTTATATTTCAACTCTTTCTTGGACTCGAACTCAAGTTCTGTCGAAGGGTCATGAGGACTCGAAACGTCAACTCTTTTCTTCTCCGCCGATGCTGCCAGACCTGCTGAGTTTTTCCAGGTAATTCTGTTTTTGTTTTGGATTTCCAGCATCCGCAGTTTTTTTGTTTTTATCCACTGCTCCCCTAGTGGTTAAATTTGTATATTGAAGGAAGAGCTGAGACATGCAACACCAATTTGCACTTATATAGTACGTTTAATATAGCAAAAGGTCCCAAGGCACATTGTAGGAGTATAAATAGCCAAAATTTGACACTGAGATACAGCAGATGACCAAAAGCTTGAGCAAAGAGAGAGATTTTAAAGTCTTAAAGTAGGTGAGAGAGATGGAGAGGCAGAGAGATTGAGGGAGGGAATTCCAGACACTAGTGAAACTAAGGATGAGCAAGAATATTCAATGTTGCATGACCAGTTTGTGTTGAGTTGGTTGATCTAAACTGGAGGGACAGATATGCGTGATATAATTGGCCTCAGTGCCACTTGGAAGGGGAAAGGTTTGTCTGGGATTTTGCTCCTCATTGGAAGAATGTAACCTGTTCTGAAATTGCCTTTGTGTAAAGAGCAGGAATAACGTTAGTGCCCGTGCAGTTGGAGAACCAGCTGATATTCACTGCCAAGGCTCAAGTGATTAATGGCCTCATGATAAATGTATGCGAGAGCAGCTGGTACTGATGGAACTATGCCACACACCATCCTGACTTGGAACTATATCGCCGTTCTTCTACTGTCACAGGTTCAAAATCTGTGAACTGCCTGCCCAAGAGCACCGTGGATGTACCTACACCATAGAGATTGCGGCAGCATTTAGGATTGGCCAACAATGCTGGCCTTGCCATCCCATGAAAGAATTTTAAAAATCACATTCCCAAAAGGACTCAATGTATGCGGGAGAGTAAGAGGCGGGAATATTGGTGAAGTGAAAAGTCATTGGATTCTGATTGCCAAGAAGTTAGAATTTCTAAATATGTAAGCTCTTTGATGGAACTGAAATCAAAATTGAAGTCGCATCAAAGCTGTGACTTTGATAGCCATAAAATATTGGTTAAAAAGAAACTTCACACAAATATATCTTCAGTTCCATCTTCAGTTTCTGAGAATCTGGGTTTAGGCAGTTTAGAAACGTAAAAATTAATGTTTCAGCTCTGACATGCAAGTGCCAAATTTCCTTCAGCATTTAACTGGTGTCCCTTAGTGGGAACCCAGCAGGACATTTTGATAAGTAGTCCAGATTCATGCTGGCTGGCTCCTGAACTTAGTTGTGAAAGTTGTGGCAGCCGTATAAAGCAGAGGTTGCCGTGACTCAATGGGTAATGACTCTTGTCTTTGAGTCAGAGGGTCGAATTCAGGAACTTGAGAACAAAATCTCAGCTGACACACCCAGTGCAGTACTGAGGAAGTTGCTGTGTTGTTGTCTTTTTGCAGGGGTTGTTGAACTGAGACCCCATCTGAAATCTCAAGTGGGCATAAATGATCCCATGGCAAAGTGTCAGGGGTGTGCAGGAAAATTCTCCCTAGTGTCCTGGCCAATATTTGTCCCTCAACCAATATCACAAAAAAAACCAGGTGATCAGGTCATTATCTCATTGATGTTTTTTGGAACTTGCTGTGCACAAATTTGTTGCCATGGTTACAACGATGACTGCACCGCAAAATCGCTTCTTTGGCAGTAATGAGCTTTGGGATGACCTGACGCTATAGAAACACATGCATCTGCTGTCCTTACCTTTCTAGATGTTAGTAGTCATGAGTTTGGATGGTGCTTTCAAAGGAGCCTTGTTAAATTGCTGCAGCGCATCTTGGAAATGGTATACACTGATACCACTGAGCGTCGGAGGTGGAGCAAGTAAATGTTTAAGATGGTGGACGGCGTGCCAATCAAGTGTGTTGCTTTGTCCTGGGTGGTGTCGAACTTCTTGAGTGTTGTTATAGTTGTACTCAGTCAGACAAGTGGAGAGTATTCTATCACATTCCTGAATTCTGCCTTGTAGATGGTGAACAGGCTTTGTGTAGTCAGGAGGTGAGTTATTCACCATAGAATTCCCAATCTCTGACCCGCTCCTGCAGCCACAGAATTTATATGGCTGCTGCAACTCAGCTTCTGGTCAATTGGAACCCCCTGGATGTTGATAGGAGGGGATTCAGCGATGGTAATGCCATTGAATGTCAAAGGGAAATTGTTAGATTCTCTCCTGTTGGAGATGGTCATTGCCTGGCACTTGTGTGGCATGAATGTTACTTGCGACTAATGTCCAGGCCTTGTTGCGTGCGGGTACAGTTAGGCAATTGTATTAAGGGTTATGGAACTATTAAGATACAGATCAGCCATGTTCTGATTAAATGGCAGAACTAGCCAGAAGGGCTGAATGGCGTACTCCTATTCCTAGCTTCAAGCAGCAGGAATCTTGCGAATGATGCGTTTTTAATTCATTAAATTAACTAATTCTTATTTGCTGTACATGGCTCTCTGGTGAAGTAACCTTAAATTGCATTTAACATGTATATTCTGTTTCATAAGAATCATTTGCTGATGTACTTTTTGAAGTGCCATCAATTAAATGAATAAAGCTAACCTGCAATAAAATAAAGAAAGTAGGAGAGAAAGACTTTCATTTCCATCGCACCTTTCACAAACACAAGACATCCCAAAGCTCTTTGCAGCCAATGAAGTCTTTTTGAAGACCAGTCACTGTTGTAATGATTTGCTTCAGGATTATTGCTCAGAGAAAAGAAAATCCAATTTGAATTGTGATGTTTCCACCTCAGTTAATTTAATCACCCATGTGGCACAGCTGATTCTAAAGTAAAATAGATT
Organism: Carcharodon carcharias; assembly: GCF_017639515.1. Lineage (NCBI taxonomy): Eukaryota > Metazoa > Chordata > Chondrichthyes > Lamniformes > Lamnidae > Carcharodon > Carcharodon carcharias. The sequence continues at coordinate 162,221,383 of NC_054475.1, read as the reverse complement.
ATCATGCAAAATGTAGACTCCTGTAAGAAGCAATTGGCACACTAAAATGACTGACATTCTGAAAGGACTCGGTGTTATACTGACAGTGTAAACGCAAGTAACTGGAAAACATCTTATGCTTGTATCAGATCTTCCACAGATGGTTTACAAAAAAAAAAAGCCAAGGTTTAATATTTCTACATCACCCCATCTAAACTCTCATTCTGCAACGGAATTTTTATTAAAACACTATCACACAGCATCAGCACACAGGCATCTCAGCTGTGCAAGATGCTTCTGGTGTGAAAATGAGATGATTGACATTTTGCCCCAACAAAAATTCCCTGTGTTGAGCAAGATGGAGCAAAAGTAATTAAGGGGCATCTTCATATCTGGATCATGGATATCCATTAAGGAGTTGTATCTTGCTTCACTTTACTTTATAAAGGGATTGGCTCTGAAGTAATTTTATACATGCTAATTCCATATTTGGAACATTAGGAGCAGGAGGAGGCCATTCAGCTTGAGGGATAGTCAAGCATGTTTCACCTTTCAATGAGATCATGACTGTGCTGGACATCAACTCCATTTACCTGCTTTTGCTCCCTATCCCTTGACTTCTTAACTGATAAAAAAAAAATGTCAAGCTCAGTCTTGAAAGCCACAAGTATCCCCAAGCATCCACAACGTGTTCACAGAATTTTAATGGCACAGAAGGAGGCCATTCAGCCCATCGTGTCTTCACCAGCTCTCCAAATGAGCATTATGACCTAGTGCCATTGCCCTGCCTTTTCCCCGTACCCTGCACATTGTTTCTATTCAAATAATCATCTAATGCCCTCTTGAATGTCTCGATTGAACCTGCCTCCAACACACTTCCAGGCAGTGCATTCCAGACCTGAACCATTCGTTGTGTGAAAAGGTTTTATCTCACGTCACATTTGCTTCTTTTGCAAATCACTTTAAATCTGTGCCCTCTCTTTCTCGATCCTTTTACGAGTGGGAACAACTTCTCCCTATCTGCTCTGTCCAGCCCCCTCATGATTTCAAACATCTTTATTAAATCTCCTCTTAGCCTTCTTCTCTCCAAGGAGAACAGTCCCAATCTCTCCAATCTATCCTCATAGCTGAAGTTTCTCATCCCTGGAACCATTCTTGTAAACCTCTTCTGCACTCTCTCCAATGTGTTCACATCCTTCCTACAATGTGGCACCCAGAGCTGCACACAATATTCCAGCTGAGGTTAACGAGTGTCTTATATAAATTCAGCATAACCTCCCTGCTCTTGTAATTTATGCCCCTATTAATAAAGTCCAGATACTATATGCTTTATGAACTGCTGTCTCCACCTGCCCTGCCACCTTCAATGATCTATGCACATATACACTCAGGTCTTTTTGTTCTTGCACCCCCTTCAAAATTTCCACCCCTTATTTCACCACTTTTAGGGGAGAGTATTCCAGATTTCCACCATCCTTTGCGCAATTGCATGCTTCTTCATCTCTTTTTAAATGTCATTTGATAACGATTGCAATGAATTTCTTCGTGGTTTGGATTTATGTTTGCTGTGACATTTCCCTTACCGAAACAAAATATGTGCATCCCTAGAACATTGAAATGCAAATATAACCTTTTCTTCTTCTGACTAGCAAATTGAGATAGGGGGAAATAGAATGAACCTAAGGCTACAGAAAATAGACTTTTTTTTCCAAGAAAGGCCAATTTGACTAATAACTTTTCTCAAAGAATTTGTCAACTGCTAACAAGACACCCTGAGAAGGTTATTGACCTCAGCCATGTCTATAGTGTCTAGGTAAGGTAAACGTCAACCCAGAGGTTGGATCGATCTCGTGGTGTGCACTAACAAAAATTCATTACTTTCATGAAGCTAGGCCAAGTCTGATTTCTCAGAACCCCTGCAGGCTCACAGCCGATTAGTTGAAGCAACCTCTGTTGAGGAAAGCAAGCATTAACATTTCATTTCCCAAAATAACCCACATCAAAAGCTTTACCACATTAACTCTGAAGCAATTTACTTTTAATTCAAAGTTAAGGAGGCTGATTTGTCTTGAGGTATTTTATGGAGAACTATCACATAACTTATTTTTTAAAATGACTTTGATAATGTAGTTTGCAAATGAGAAAACAAAAATAATGCTGATTCCAGATTAAGATCATTTTACAAGGTCCCAAATTTTCACCACCTCCGCTGCAATGGGATAAACCCAGGGCTTTGGGAAACCTGTTTGACGGATTCCTGCAGAGTTCTGTCCAGTCACTTTTCCTGCAACTCGTTAATATTCAGGATAGATGTCAATGATGTGAATAGGACTGTTGTGTGAGGAACCACGTCATTATTGACTGATACACAAAGGTCTGAGAAGCAGGCTGGCAAAGAGTGCGTTTTCTCGCAAATTAGATCTTGGCAAATGCAGAAGCTTTTTTTAATATACTGTGCCAATGCTAGCTTGAATTGGTCATTCAACCAGCAGTGACCACCCTTGGGCTATTGCCAGGAATGCTCAGGTAAAGCAGTCCAACATAAAAATGTTTGTATAAGTCGCTGCCCAATCCTTTCTGGCAGGTTTTTATTGCTGTTAAGCATTTGCCACAAATTCTGTCACTTCTAAAGAGAATTATAAGTAGTGAAACTATGCACACTTCCTTTTTAAAATATCATCAAAATCTCAAATGACCACAGATTGCTTTAATTAGAAAATATTGCTCAATGAGATTTTTTTAATGACTGATTCCAAGGCAAAGATTTTGAAAACTGTCCCCTTAATTTACTGAACCCTATCCTGGCACCACTATGATCAATGGTTTGAGCATAAATAGGTTGCATAATTCATCACATGAACCAAGCACTCTTTTTTCCTTTATTGGTAAAGAAGGATCCTATGCACAATAAGATTAGATGCAAGGGAAAGATCCTCTATCTAAAATTCCAATCTGTTGCCAATTTTCCTTTAAGCATTATGTCAATGATGTACAGAGACATCGTTAAGAAAAAAAATGGGATAAATTGTTCCTTTTTCAAAGCTAGATGGTGCTGAAGTCTAACAGCCTAAAACATATCAAAATAGAACGCCAAACAACAAACTGCTAGAATGACAATCATGGCCCTAAAATGGTGTTCAATTGGCAAAATTACCAGACCAGCTCCAACCCTTCACCGTACTCTCAAAAAACACAAAAGGTTAATGCAATATCAGAGAATAAATACAAGCATGAAAGCCCCAAAAATCATTTCCACAGTTGAACCGGACGAGCGCAAAGGAAATTTACCAGAACGGTACCAGGGATTAGGGACTTCAGTTGTGTAAAGGGAATGGAGAAGCTGGGATTGTTTTCCTCAGAGCAGGAGTGGTTCAGGAGAGACTTAAAAGAGATGTTCAAAATTATGAAGGACCTTGATAGAGTGGATAGGAAAAAAATTGTTCCCAATAACAGGAGGTTTGTTAACCAGAGGACACGGTTTTAGGATAATTGGCAAAAGAAGCACAGGGGAGATGAAGTGAGTTTTTTTTTACTCTGAATTATTATGATCTGGAACACATGGTTTGAAAGGATGGTGGAAGTAGATTCAATTGTAACATTTAAGAGGGAATCGGATATATACTTTAAGGGAAACATAGAAACTAGGAGCAGGAGTAGGCCATTCAGCCCTTCGAGCCTGCTCCGCCATTCATTATGATCATGGCTGATCATCCAATTCAATAGCCTGCTCCCGCTTTCTCCCCATACCCTTTGATCCCTTTCGCCCCAAGAGCTATATCTAACTCCTTCTTGAAAACATACAATGTTTTGGTCTCAACTACTTTCTGTGGTAACAAATTCCACAGGCTCATCACTCTCTGGGTGAAGAAATTTCTCCTCATCTCAGTCCTAAATGGTCCACCCCATATCCTCAGACTGTGACCCCTGGTTCTGATTCCCCCACCATCGGGAACATCCTTCCTGCATCTAACCTGTCTAGTCTTGTTAGAATTTTATAGGTTTGTATGAGATTCCCCCTCATTCTTCTGACCTCCAGCGAATATAATCCTAACTGACTCAATCTCACCTCATATGTCAGTCCTGCCATCCCAGGAAACAGTCTGGTAAACCTTCACTGTACTCCCTCTATAGCAAGTACATCCTTCCTCAGATAAAGAGACCAAAACTGCACACAATATTCCAGATGTGGTCTCACCAAGGCCCTGTACAATTGCAGCAAGACAACCCTGCTCCTGTACCCGAATCCTCTTGCTATGAAGGCCAACATACCATTTGCCTTCTTTACCGCCTGCTGTACCTTCATGCTTTCCTTCAGTGACTGGTGTAGGAGGACACCCAGCTCTCATTGCACGTTCCCATCTCTCAATTTATAGCCATTCAGATAATAATCTGACTTCCTGTTTTTTGTCACCAAAGTGGGTAACCTCACATTTATCCACATCGTACTGCATCTGTCATGCATTTGCCCACTCACTCAGCTTTTCCAAATCACACTGAAGCATCTCTGCCTCCTCCTCACAGCTCACCCTCCCACCCAGCTTTGTGTCAAATGCAAATTTGGAGACATTACATTTAGTTCTCTCATCTAAATCATTAATATATATTGTAAATAACTGGGGTCCCAGCACCGATCCCTGCGGTACCCCACTAGTCACTGCCTGCCATTCAGAAAAAGACCCGTTTATTCCTACTCTTTGTTTCCTGTCTGCCAACCAGTTTTCTATCCATCTCAATACACTACGCCTAATCCCATGTGCTTTAATTTTACACGCCAATCTCATGTGGGACTTTGTCGAAAGCCTTCTGAAAGTCCAAATAAACCACATCCACTGGCTCCCCCTCATCAACTCTACTAGTTACATCCTCGCAAAATTCCAGTAGATTTGTCAAGCATGATGTCCCTTTCATAAATCGATGCTGACTCTGTCCGATTCTGCCACTGTTTTCCAAGTGCTCAGCTATTAAATCTTTTGTAATGGACTCTAGAACTTTCCCCATTACCGACATCAGGCTGACTGGTCTATCATTCCCTGTTTTCTCTCTGCCTTCCTTTTTAAATAGTGGGGTTACATTAGCTACCATCCGATCTGTAGGAACTGTTCCAGAGTCTTTAGAATCTTGGAAGATAACCACCAATGCATCCACTATTTCTAGGGCCACTTCCTTAAGTACTCTGGGATGGAGATTATCAGGCCCTGGGGATTTATCGGCCTTCAATCCCATCAATTTCCCCAACACCATTTCCCTACTAATACTGATTTATTTCAGTTCCTCCCTCTCACTAAACCCTGTGTTCCCCAACATTTCTGGTATGTTATTTGTGTCCTCCTTTGTGAAGACAGAACCAAAGTATGTATTTAGTTGGTCAGCAATTTCTTTGTTCCCCATTATAAATTCCCCTGTTTCAGACTGTAAGGGACCTACATTTGTCTTCACCAATCTTTTTCTCTTCACATACCTATGGAAACTTTTACAGTCAGTTTTTATGTTCCCCGCAAGCTTACTCTCGTACTCTATTTTCCCCTTCTTAATCAATCCCTTGGTCCTCCTTTGCTGGAATTCTAAAGTACTCCCAATCCTCAGGTCTGTTGCTTTTTTCTGGCCAATTTGTATGCCCCTTCCTTGCATCTAATACTATCTCTAATTTCCCTTGTAAGCCATGGTTTGGCCACCTTTCCTGTTTTTCTTTTGCATCAGAGAGGAATAAACAATTGTTGCATTTCACACATATGCTCTTGAATGTTTGCCATTGCCTATCCACCATTATCCCTTTAGGTAACATTTCCTAATCCATCATAGCCAACTCGCGCCTCATACCATCGTAGTTTCATTTATTAAGATTCAGGACCCTAGTCTCAGAATCAACTATGTCACTCTTCATCTTGATGAAGAATTCTATCATATTATGGTTACTCATCCCCAAGGGGCCTCGCACAACTGGATTGCCAATTATTCCTTTCTCATTACACAATACCCAGTCTAGGATGGCATGTTCTCAAGTTGGTTCCTCAATGTATTGGTCCAGAAAAATATCCCGTATACACTCCAGGAATTCCTCCTCTACATTATTGTTACTAATTTGATTTGCCCAATTTATATGCATATTAAAGTCACCCATAATTACAGATGTTCTTTTATTGCATGCATCGCTAATTTCCTGTTTAATGCCATTCCCAACATCACCACTGCAGTTTGGGGGTCTGTATACAACGCCCACTAACATTTTTTGCCCTTGGTTTTTCTCAGCCCTACCCACAAAGATTCCACATCATCGGAGCTAATGTCTTTCCTCACTATCGCATTAATTTCCACTTAAACCAGCAATGCAACTCCACCGCCTTTTCCTTTTTGTCTGTCCTTCCTAAATACTGAATACCCCTGGACGTTCAGTTCCCATCCCTGGTCACCCTGCAGCCATGTCTCCGTAATCCCGACAATATCACACCTGTTTACATCTATTTGCGTGGTTAATTCATCCACTGTATTACGAATGCGCTTTGCGTTAAGGCACAAAGTCTTAAGGCTTGTCTTTTTAACTTTACTTATCCCGTTCCCACTCTTTTTCACTGAGGCCCTGTTTGATTCTTGCCCTTGATTTCTCTGTCACTTTTCTTATTCTCCTTTCTGTCTTTTGTTCTTGTCCTTGATTCACCTTCCTCTGACTCCTTGCACAGGTTCCCATCTGCCTGTTATTTTAGTTTAAACCCTCCCCAACCACTCTAGCAAATGTTCCCCTAGGACATCAGTCCCGGTCCTGCCCAGGTGTAACCCGTCCAGTTTGTACTGGTCCCACATCCCCAGAACTGGTCCCAATATCCCAGGAATCTGAAACCCTCCCCTCACACCATCTCTTCAGCCATGTATTCATCCGACACATCCTGCTATTTCTACTCTGACTAGCACGTGGCACTGGTAGTAATCCTGAAATCACTATTGTTGAGATCCTACTTTTCAACTTACTTCCTAACTCCCTATAGTCTGCTTTTAGAACCTCATCCCTTTTTTTACCTATGTCGTTTGTACCAATGTGTACCATGACCACTGGCTGTTCACCCTCCCCCTTCAGAATGTCCTGTAGCCACTCTGAGACATCCTTGACCTTAGCACCAGGAAGGCAACATACCATCCTGGAGTCTCGTTTGCGGCCACATAAACACCTATCTATTCCCCTGACAACTGAATCCCCTGTAAAATTTATCAGGGTATGTGGGGAAAGGGCAAGGAAGTAGGACCAATTAGATAACTGATACAGGTTTAGTGGGCCAAATGGCATCTTCCTGGGCTGTGTGACTCTATGGGCTGGATTTTTGTTTTGAGGTTGGGACTCTGAAGCTGGGATCCTGACCACGCACTGTGTTGGAAATAGCCACCTGACACGATTTTCATGCTGTTAAGCACAGCAGCTGGGCTCTTGACACAAGGGAGCCAATAGGAGGCCCTCTATCACTGAAGGAACTGGAGCCAGCTGATACAGAGGCTTCAAGATGGAGACACACTCTAGGTATGTTTTACAAACTGAACCAAAATGTTCACAGTTGCTGGATCACAATTCTCTGCAGAACAGCCTGTGGCCACAACTGTTGTCGCTAGGGGCGGCGGCTCTGTTTGGAGTGAGGGGTCTCAAATTGATCCTGGAGCACAAGCACCCTCACACCACCACTTCCCACTAGCACCGCACCCCCTCCACCGCCCCCAAGGTCTGTCAAAGGAGGCAGTTTCTGTCAGGTCCCAGATACCATGGACTGGAAAATTCCCATTGGCCTCTGATCATTGCCCTTAACAGGTCTTTTAATTATGTTAACAAACTATCTGCCGCTGCTAGCTATCGCCCTGCCTGTTCCACCTCCTTAAAGATGGTCGCAAGAGGCAGGAAGGTGCATGTTGGCCGGTGCTGGGAAACTCCGGGGCTACCTGCTTCTGTCAAGCTTCTGAAATCCAGCCTTATGACTCAATGAGCTGATCAGATCCCAAATAAACAGGTAAAGGAGAACTTACCCTTCCCAATTCCCAAATAGTCATAAAGTCTCCCAAGCTCTCTGTGGTGTCCCCAATACTTTACTGAGGTCTCAAAGCATTCCTACATGACAGCAATCCTGGCCAGCTGCTGTAATGGTTGCAAATGTCACATTTATTTCAATGGATAAGTCCCCTGCAAGATCGCAAATGCACTTAAAATAATTTGTATTCTTTTGCACCTAGCGCACAGTTAGTGGGAGTTGGACTTTTGTTTTAAATTTTTTAAAGTGTTTTGAAAGTTGCAAGTCCAAAGTGAAAATGATTGATTTACTTTCCATTCCAATCCAAGTGACATTGACGGGTTGAACAGTGATAAAATTACAAAATGGAGTGAACTTGTTCACCTATCTTTTTTTTCTCTAGTGGACGCACAGCTGAATAGCAAAAGGCTGTCTGTCTGTTGACGTTCGTTCAATCAATATTGGTAAGAAGGTTAACCAGCTTTGGAAATTCAGACTGGTGCAGCAAGGGGACGGGGTGTTGATGACAGAATTATGATTTATTTGTTGATGCAGGAGTCAGGAAGCTTTGATCTGAGTGTGACAGAGGCAATGCTCGATACTGAACAATAGGATTTCTCATTTCCCCAAATCAGGATCTCATATTTTATAAAATGAAACATTGTGGAGAACAAATAGAAGGCACTATCAAATCTAACCCCAGCCTAATTGAACTCACCTTTTCCTTTTCAACATTTATTCAGTGTACAAACGTTGAAAGTCGTCCATTTTGATGACACAAGCACAAACCCTAGAGAAAGCTAATTCTCCAGCAACCTGGAATGCTGCTTCTGCCCTGACATCTCCACTCCAATTCAGAGAAGACAGTTGTGTTCATGTTCAATCTATATAATGCCTCTGGGAAAGAACTCAACATTTCCTTCGAGGGAATGGGGCTTTCCCAGGAGGTCCAGGTAAAACACCTATGTGTCACAGTGCACAGAGTTCTCAACAATCTGCCTCTTCTCATTAACACTGTCAAAAGGTTAAAGACCAGGGTGAACCTGGTCCAGAAATTTATTGGAATGTCATTAGGGAATACAGAGTGAACACTTCACCATGTGACTGTGACCCTAGTCTACTGTGGGGCAGAATGCTGCACTGTTTCATGGTCCTGCAGCCTCCACACAACGATTATGAACTCCACCATGAGAACAACGGCAAGGACACTTGAGTCAACTCCAACAGAATGGCCCCCAGTGCTGGCCTACATTGTCCCAGCTGACTTTCGCCAATGCAATTGTGCTCCATGGGATGGAAAGATTCATGAGCAACACCAACCCATACTATAAATGAAGACTTGAAAGTTGCACTGTTAAAATACTTAAAGTTGTACTAGCCATTCTGGGAAACACCAGCTGCTATTCCTGCTCCTGGTATCAACCTACTATCCAAATAAGTTGAATCCTGGACCACAAAGTGCATGAAGGACAAACTCCTCATCACTGACCCAACAGCAGATCTGCCTGTCTTAAACGTTGGTGCACTATGGATATTAACCTGTGAAGCCAATGCAGCCAAAGCAGAAGTAGAAGCAATGTCCTTAAAGACAGTGGGCAGTGCTCAACTGCATCTGAACAGGGCATGGATGATGTGACCATCTGCTCCATAAGGGGAAGACGAGAGACAACCCAAAGTGCAATTGTGTCCATAAATCCCAGGCCATGGAAATCATTACGTCAATCGGCTCACCGAGATCTATTGCGTGAGATGCCTCATTTCTCCACCCAGCATCTCAGGAGGCAGTTAAAAAAAACTAGACATCCCATTATAAGCTCTGTCATAAAAAAGTAACAGTTTAAGGCCAACTTCTGCAACATGTCGCTTTTTTCAGCAATATTAAGTTCTGTACTACCAAACGCGTGTTTGAAAAGCAATTCATATGAAGAAAAATCTGGTTATGGAACACATTTGCTCTTATTGGATTTGTTGGAACAAGCTCCATTTTACTGCTAGTCACTACAGAAATAGGCATTTGAATGACAAGAGAATAATCGAACAGTACAAATGTTTAATATTGTAGCTGTCTCATCTCTGCTGAGGTTTGATTCAACTCTCTCATACATAATTAAAATTAATCAAGAATAGCTTAGTAGCATCCAACATCAGATGTAAAACATCAGTATGTTTATACCAAATATGGCAAATATGTCCAATAAACATAACCCCTACATTTCTGTCATGATTTTTGAGCAATGCTTTTATTATACAATTACGTGCAATTGCAGAACAGAAATAGACTATTCGGCCCATCAAGTCCATGCTGGTGTTTGTGTTCCACATGAGTCTCATCCCACCCCTCTTCATAACCCGACCAGCATATTCTTCTGCAGGAAATAGAAAAATAGTAAGTGAAATTAGAAGGCAGGCGAAACAAAGGTGAGTATCAGCTAGGCTTAGAGCGTGGAATACGGACAAAAAGACAAAGTTAAGGTCACTCTACCTGAATGCACGCCACACTCGCAACAATAGATGATTTAAAGGCAAATGGTGGTAAATGGGTGTGATCTAATTGCCATTAAGGAAACATGGTTACCGGATGACCAAGGCTGGGAACTGAATATTCAAGGATATTCGACATTTAGGAAGGACAGGCAAGTAAGAAAAGGAGGTGGTGTTGCACTGATAATAAGGGATGGGATCGGTGCATTAGTAAGGGTGGATCTCCGATTGGGATAACAAAATATGGAATCTGTTTGGGTGGAGCTAAGAAACAGCAAGGGGCAGGAAACACTGGTAGGTGTTGTTTATAGGTCACCAAACTGTAGTGGTAGTGTAGGGCATGGTATTAATCAGGAGATTAGAGAAGCATGTAGCATGGGCAATATATTAATTATGGATGACTTCTGTGAAGATTGATGTTTTTCTTTTAATATTTTTGGGAATATGTGGTATTATGTAAGGGTGTGTGTGTGTGTGTGTGTACACATGCGTGCATGTGTGTAATTAAACTGGGGAGAGGTTAGGTTAGTAAAGGCAGTGTGCCTGTGGGAGCAGAGAGATGAAAGATAAAGGAGCTAAATGCATGCATTTGCAATGAGAGGCAATGGTGAAGTTGAATGTACAAGTAAATAGTTGCATTTCAAATTTGCATTCTGAGATAAGGAGGAACTTTACTTCTCAGCTGTTAAATTTCAAAGGGAGCTTAGAAGTGACAAGGGACTATTACAACTTACAAAGCTTTCATAAGTAGACAAGGGAAGGTTATTAGATTTTATTTGACCCGAAAATGGAGACAATAGGAAGATATGAGCAATTTTTATAGTTTAGGAAAATTGAGTTCAAAGAGGTGCTTAGAACAATGGAATCTAAGATCAAAGGGGAAAAAGATATTTAAGGGAGATGTTTAGTTGATTAAGGTGGCTGTGTAGGGGGAGATGTCCTGAGACCAGCTCTGTGCTGAGAAAAATTGTGAATTTGAAGCAGCCATCTAGTTTTAAGTCAGAGGAGTTTTTGTTTTCAGACAGCAGTCTACTTCTGAGCTCCCTTTGTTTTTTTTTACCACAGCAGAGTGGAAGAGAGTGAGATGCTGTGATGTATACTGTGGAAGATGTGACTTGAGCATTTGAAATCTTTGACTAAAGCTTAGTTGAGAAAGTTAGTAGATGAAGTGCAGGTGGAAATAAAAGCAGAATTCTGTAAGGCTGAAATGGTTGAAGTACTTTCGTGCACTTAACGTTGGAACAGACACCTGAAACTAAAGCTTCAGTTGCAAATGAAGCAGCTTGACTTAGGAAGAGATAGGGAAAGGCAAAAACTTGAACTGAAGGAAAGAGAGAAAGAAGAATGAATTGGAAGATACAGTAAAAGAAAGAGCAATGAAATGACATGAGTTAGAAAGAAATGAGAAATAAAATGAAAGGGATAAATTGAAAAAAATAGAAATGAAAAAGCTTCAATGGCAAAAAGAGCGAGAAAAAGGAAAAAAAAAACAGAGAGTGCAAGAAATAGAAATGCAAAGTTTGAGTTTGAGTATCAGGGAGAGACAGAGCTCAGACAGCATACCCTGGCTAGGATAAAATTTAGAATAAAGGAAGGAAGCACAGTTGGTGATTCAGATGGTGACCATGATTCCTTTGAGGAATTTGATTTACCAAAAATCTTCAGTTCGTGCCTAAATTTACAGAAGATGGAGTTAAAGATATTTCACTTCATTTGAAAAGATAGGTTTGAAATTGAATTGGCCAGGAGATGCTTGGACTATAATGTTACAGAGCGTTTTGTCAGGTGCAGCAATGAATGTGTATGCTGGCTTATCAGAGGAGCAACCTGCAGACTACAATGTGGTAAAATAAGCAATATTAAATGCTTATGAGATTGTCCCTGAAGCTTATCAGTTGAAGTAAGAAAGAGACCTAATTAGACATTTGTAGAGTTTGTAAGAGAAAAAGAAACTCTCTGGGATCAATGGTTTAGGGCATTAAAGTTAGACAAGAGCTCTGAAAATGTAAGAGAGATTGTGATTATGGAAAATTTAGAAAAAGTATTCCAGTAACTGTCAAGACATATTTAGATGAAAGACAAAGTAAAAAAGATCAGGGAAGTTGCTGTTTAAGTTGATACTTATGATAATTAACACATACAGTTGACTGTGGGAAAATTATCATATGGGAGTCAGCAAGAAAATTGGAGGCATAGAAAACCAAGTGATGGTGAAAGTGTTGGTAACAAGGAACCAGTTGAAGGACGCCAGTCTATTAAAGATGGAAAGGTAGAAGACAAAGGTGGAAGAAGAAAAGTAGTAAGTTACCATTGTAACAAGGCTGGACATACAAGATCAAAACGTTGGAGGTTAAATGGGAAATCGATTGCAGTGATAGGAGCTCAGCAATGTTCTATAAGTAAAAGTGCAGAGGGCTCTGAGGCCCACGTGCAAGACAAACCAGTACCCTTTGTAGAGGTGAAAAAGGAAGAGTCATTATAAGACAGTGAGGTGGGAATGTGTTTGCAAACTTTTTTAAAAATTCATTTATAGGATCTGAGCTTTGCTGGCTAGGCCAGCATTTATCGCCCATCCTTAATTACCATTGAGAAAATGGTGGTGAGCTGCCTTCTTGAATCGCTGCATTCCATGAGGTGCAGGTACACCCACAGAGCTGTTAGGGAAGGATTTCCAAGCAACAATGAAGGAACGGCAATATATTTCCAAGTCACAATGTTGAATGTCTTGGTGGGGGACTTCCAGGTGGTGCTGTCCCCATGTGTCTGCTGCCCTTGTCCTTCTAGAGGGTAGTGGTCATGAGTTTGGAGGGTGCTGCCTAAGGAGCCTTGGGTGAGTTCCTGCAATGTGTCTTTTAGATGGTGCACATTGCTGCTGCTATTCGTCGGTGTTGAAGGGAGTGAATGTTTGTGGATGGGGTGCTAATCAAGTCAGCTTCTTTGTCCTGGATGATGTCAAGCTTCCTGAGTGTTGTTGGAGTCGCACTCATCCAGGCAAGTGGAGAGTATTCCATCACACTCCTGACTTGTTCCTTGTGGATGGTGGACAGGGTTGAGGAGTCAGGAGGTGAGTCACTCACTGCAGGATTTTGATCTTCTCCATTAGCCATAGTATTTATGTGGCTAGTCCAGTTCAGCTTCTGGTCAATGGTAAGCCCCAGGATGTTGACATTAGGGGACTCAGTGATGGTAATACCAATGAATGTCAAGGGGCGATGGTTAGATTCTTTTGTTGGAGATGGTCATGACTGGATTTGGCAGGACTGCAGTGTTTAGGTCTGATCCGTTATTTGTGAAATCACTTAGCCCTGCCTATCATTTGCTGCTTATTCTGTTTGGCATGCAAGTAGTCCTGTTGACACCTCATTTTTAGGAATGGCTGTTGCTACTCCTGGCATGCCCTCCTACTCTTCATTGAACCATTGTTGGTCCCCTGGCTTGATGGTAATGGTAGAGTGGGGGATATGCCGGGCCATGAGGTTACAAATTGTGTTTGAGTACAATTCTGCTGCTGCTAATGGCCCACAGTACCCTCATGGATGCCCAGTCTTCAGTTGCGAGATCTGTTCAAAATCTATCCCATTTAGCACGGTGGTAGTGCCACACAACACGATGGAGGTATCCTCAATGTTAAGACAGGGCTTCATTTCCAAAAGGACTGTGAGGTGGTCACTCCTACCAGTACTGTCATGGACAGATGCTCCTATGGCAGGCAGGTTGATGAGGATGAGATCAAGAATGTTTTTCCCTCTTGTTGGTTCCCTCGCCATCTACTGCAGACCCAGTCTAGCAGTTATATCCTTTAGGACTGGGTGAGCTCGGTCTGTGGCAGTGCTGCCAAGCCACTGTTGACGATGGACATTGAAGTCCTCCCTCACAGTATATTCTGCGACCTTGTCACCTTCAGTGTATCCTACGAGGAAGTTCTGACGGGCAAATTGTAGAGATGTTTAAAGATTTTAAATGCAAAGGGAAAGTATATCCATGTATTTCTGGGAAGAGCAGGAGAGACTGTTAAGATCTCAAGAGATACAGGAGCTAGCCAGTCATTAATGTTATGAGATAGTGATATCTGCTGCCCAGCAGGGTTATTGCAGGATAAAGTGTTAATTAGTGGAATTCATGGGGTTGGAGCTCATTTTGTCATATAAACTAAATTTAAAAGTGATTTGGAAAGAGAGAGAGGTGATTGTTGGAATGGTGGAGAAATTGCCTATTGCAGGGATTCAATTTATTCTAGGAAATTATATAGCTGGATCGCAAATATTGACTACACCTATCGTAGTAGAGGAACCTGTTGAGATGCAATCAACGGAGGTTTTACAGAAGGAGCATCCCGGATTGTTTCCAGATGTGGTGATAAGGTCACAAACACACAAACTTAATTAAGAAGAGGAAAAATTCAAATGGCAGGGGGAAGATACCAAACCTCAGTTGGCTGGATCTATCTTTGAAAAGACTACTCAGGAGGAGAAGGTTAGAGAGAATGAGGCTGAGGTTTAGTTCCTTGAAGTTAGTGGAGTTACACCAGCAGGGTCCTGACTTAAAGCAGTTATACCAGAGGTTTTTTGAGGATGTCACTAATAGAATTGGTAAAGGGGTGGACATATTATACTTGGATTTTCAGATGGCTTTTGATAAAATCGCCCACAGGAGATTGGTCAGCACAATAAAAACACATGAGATGGGAGGTAATACACTGGCATGGATTAAGGATTGGCTAAGAGGCAGAAAACAGAGAGTAGGAATAAGCGAGTCATTCTCATGTTGACAGGCTGTGACTAGTGGGCTATTGCAAGGATCTGTACTTGAGCCCCAGCTGTTCACAATATATATCAACGATTTGGGTGTGGGGACCAAATGTAATATTTCCAAGTTTGCGGATGACACAAAGCTAAGCAGGAATGTGTGTTGTGAGGGAGGTGTGAAGCGGCTTCAAAGGGATTTGGACAGACTTAGTGAGTGGGTAAGAACATGGCAGATGGAATATAATGTGGAAAATATAAAGTTATCCACTGTGGTGGGAGGAACAGATGCACAGAGTATTTCTTAAATGGCAATAGATTAGAAAGGGTAGATGTACAAAGGGAGCTGAGTGTCCTTGTCGATAAGTCACTGGAAGCTAACATGCAGGTGCAGCAGGCAATTTGGAAGGCTAATGTGGGAAAAATGCATTGAAGTGGATGATCAGCAATGGTCATATTGAATGGTAGAGCAAGCTCAATGGGCTGAATGGCCCACTTCTTCTATTATGTTCCTATGTACCCTTCTCCCTCATGCATTTATCAAGTTTGCCCTTAAATGCATCTTTGTCATTTGCCTCAACCATTCCCTGTGATAGCAAGGTTCAGTTTCACCACTCTCCTGTATTCACTATTGGATTTATTAATGACTATCATACTTATGGCCAGCTGAGTAGAAATCTTTTCTCTGCATCTACACTGTCAAAATCTTCCATAGTCTTAAGTACCTAGATCGCCTCTAGAGAAAAGAGCATCAGCCTGTTCAATCTTTCCTGATAGCTATACCTTCTCAATTCAGCATTTTCTCCAGTGCCTGTATATCCTATATCTACAGAACTTCATTGTGCTCTAATCAGGATTATTTGCAAGTTTTACATAGTGACAATAATATAGAGGAATGGGAAGACAAAGACAAGGAGGAAACAATGGAAAAAGCCAATGTCAACTTTTGACTGTCACACAATAATTGCAGGACTCCCTACATAAGGTGGCGCTGTTGCACATCCCAGCTTATGTTGCTGAGCTCTTGCCACAATTTTCTCCCTTTTTCTCCTGCATTTACTCCTGACTGATTTTCCAACTTTCTAAGTCACCCGTGCACTTCTGATTTCAGGCTTCAACCTACCAAGCTGACTCACTCAAGGGTAATTTCAGATTCCCAACTGATTCTTGAGCCACAGAAAATCCTACCCATCCCTTCTTCCAGCCCAACACCCATCCCCTCTGTTATGATACAGCAGATGGTGTTTGCCAGGCCAACCTAATCCACAAGGGAGACTTGACCTGGCTATCAAAACGGTTTTGCAATTTGCATTTTTTACAAGAAGCTTTGTGCACTGAATTCAGAAGTCATGAGTCCACTAACACCTTTAGAGATTTAAAATATTAAATTAAAACATTTATCAACAAAAAAGGAATAGAACACATACAAAAGATTACAGTTACACAGTTACTTAATATTATAACAATTCCCAAAATTCCTAATTAACCAGACTGTCAACTATACACCCCATTTAAGGCAACAGTCCAAAATAGATTTTAAATTTACAGAAACAATCCAGCAAGTCTACCATAAGCACCCACTCGACAGTGGAATTCCAAAGGCTTGCAACACAACTTTGGTGATTGGAACAGCAGACTTCTGTAAAGTGGCTAGACGCTTTTCCCCAAGTCTGTTTCACATGGTGTATCTTTCAGATCTCACACAGCCACATCCCACACAGCTTTCTATTCTTCTTTAAAATATATTTCTTCCTCCTTAATCTGTAAATCCCATTGTTCGCCCATGTCTTTGGAATTTAGTTTTCCCATAATATAAAAATCTTTTATGTTGTCTTAATGATCAGCATTTTTGGGAAAAATCAACATAATACTTTGTGTTTTTTATCTTGTCAGCTGTAAAAACCTTATCATGTCTCTTTGAAAATCCAACAACTTTTCCCCTAATCTAAAAATACAAATTTCATCCACACCCTATCTGCTGACTCTACCTTAGCCCACTCATTAGCATATCAAATGCCTTTTTACACCTCACTCTTTGGATAATTTTAACCTTGCAGTCTACCCGTTTCTAATGTAATTAAATCAGCCACACACAGAGCCACAGAACACCACACATATACACACACATGCATGCACAAACACACACAAAAGGCCACTTTACAATATCCGACAATAATGATGTGTTAGGAAATAGGAATAGTTTAAGCAAGTTATATTGGTACTTGTGGGGGCTCGGAATGAGTTTTAGCTTTAGTGTTTAAGTTTGCTTTGTATTTCTGTATCTGTGTGTTCAGAAAAAGTCAAGTAGAATTTTAGTTTCACTTTAAAAGGAGCCTGCATTTCTAATGAGAGTTTATGACTATAAGAGAAGTTAAGTAAACACAAGAGTAGAAAAACTAGGCTGTTGCTTAGCAACAGGGGTCCAGAGAGGACGGTCCCTCCCACAGACACACACACACAAGAAGCTAGAAACAGCAGTTTCAATTAGAAGCTGTTTGAGTTCAGTTGGTTTTGAAGACAGCTGCCAAGCTGAAGCAGCCTAGAAGGCTCAGATAGCAAATCCCAAGCTAAAAGTAACGTTCCAGAATACAAGGGAGTGGAACAGGATAAAGGACCAAGCAGACCTTCTAGTCAAAGGCAGGAAACCTGGAAAAAGTCCTGTTAAGTGAAGTAAAGAGTGAGGGGCAAAGAAAGGCTCCAATCTTCAAGTTTAAAGCTTCAAGCTACAGGGAGCAGAGTCAAAGTAATATAAAGGCTTGTGAGAAGCCAGAAGGTCCAAAGAGATCGCTGAAGGTTTGTAACTCTGCTATGGGTGTGTGAAGCAGCGGTGCATTGTTAACAGCTGAGTCAGTGAGAGAGAGAGTGAGTGTAAGACAGCTTGAATGCATGTGGTGACCCAGAGAAGAGGAGCTTCATGACAGTTTGAAACCCTGGAGATGGACCCTTGCGGAAGGCATCTGAGAGAAAGCGTCGGTTTGGGAGAATATTCCAAAATGAGTCCTTGGAGAGTGGAGATTGGAAACCCTTGTGTGAAAGACAGAGTTCAGTGAGATTGATTGGCTCATGACATGACAAATGTCTTGGGGTGGGTGGGGAGGAGTTGACAAAAGATCTATAGCACCTGGTTGAGGTGACATCTGTTACTTGGCTTCAGGCTGTCTACTGGGTTACATGGACTACGTACTTACTGTGAACATTAGAGTTTAAGATAGCTTTTGTAACTTGTGGTACATTTACAAATCTGTATATATCTGTAAAGATACAGTTGTGGGTGAAGGAGTATTATAATGGCCCATAACTTCCGCACTCCACAGCATCGGATTTGAGGGGGTACCCCAAAGATGCGCTGGGGAATCCCTCTGGGAAGTTCCCAGGTAAGGATTTGCACAGCAATTGCCCAGAAGCAACACTTCCTCTGACAATTGCGCTGCACTGGGAACCATCCGAAAATGTGATTTAAATCATTAACTTCGAATGGTTCCGCAGGGGTTATACCAATAGTTACCCAGAAAAAGTTAGAAGAGTTTAAACCTTTTCTAACTTCTGAGTAGCTATTCTAATGACCCAGACTCGCCCCCACAGGATTCCCCCCACACCCCAATGTCCAACACTCCCCAGCCCCTACTCCCTGACCTCGGACAGAACCCCCCCCAACCTCAGGCCCCCACCCCCCCACCCCGACCTTGGACCTACCAACCCCCTGATAACCTTGGATCCCCACCCATCCTCGACCTTTGACCCCATCTCCCCCCTGACCTCAGAGCCCCCTGACTTTGGACGCCCAAACCCCCTCCCAGACTTCGGACACCCCCCTGACCTCAGAACATCCTGACCTTGGACCAACCCAAACCCCCCTCACCCCCCCAATCTCAGACAGGCCCCTGGATTTCCAAACCCTCCCCCTCATTCCCCCCTCCACCCACCCTCCCCCACCGAACCCCCCCCCCCCCCCCCCGACTTATGACCGGTACTGACCTCCTAACCCCTCCTGGGCATCCAAGCCCCCAGACCATATCACCTCCCCCCCCCCCCCCCCCCCACCCCAACCAATATTCTGCCTCCTAGCCTGTCAATTTCCCTGGCCCTTTAAATTTACCTGCTTTATAGCAGCAAGTGCCATAAAAAAGGGGGCATGACCTCATTGAGTAAGCTGGAGCTAGACTTCGCTGGGGCCTGCAAGGTGCCTTTCGATGCAAGTCCCAAGCAGCTCCAACGAACGGAAGTTTCAACATTATTTTCAAGACCAAGTAAGTAGGTATTTATTTCTTCTAATTTCCGTGGGCCAGCGCTTTCTGACATTAGTCGGAGGTTATTACCCATGATAGCTCATCTTTTCTTAAATAAATGTTTTATTCTTTCATTAAAAGTTCATTAGCTGACTCCAGTGACTGTTTAGTAACCACTCTCCACGTATCTAAATAAACAATTAATAGTTAGGATCTATCAAGCTGGGTTCCACTTTGGGATCAGACTTGTCGAGTGGTAACCTCAGCTGGGGATCATAACATACGAAACATATGATAATTTTGTAATGTCTCCCACCCAACCACATGGTTTACCCTCTTTCCCTGTGTAGACCAATTAGTCTGCTTCTAGTCCTAGCTGGTTTAATGCTTTGCAGTGACCAAATTCTCCTCTGCCCCCTTCTGCTTGGCCATTTTACTCTTCTGTGTCCACCTCAAGTGATTTCACTAAATACTATATTGCTGACTGAATGGTCACATTCAATAAATTAACCTTCATTCAATAGTGTGTTGACAGAAGTGAGGGTTTGCAGAAGGCTGACAATCTACAGAAAATCATGCACCCTCTAACTTGCCTTACAAAATGCCTAAGAGGAATTAGTCCCTTTTAACCTCGTGTCTATGACCAAATAGCAGAATAATCCCTTACACGTTTCATAACAGGATCAGGCATCAGGGACCAATTGGGAAACAAGCAGTCTCCTTTATTACCTGATTAGATTATTCTTGGTCCTTGGTCAAACAACTATTTTTTCTCTATCTCCAAGAAAAGAAAGTGCCTAAAGGATCTGGAGAAAAGACATTTTTTTTGGTAATGCCTCTTCTAGTGTAAAGGGTTAAGGTTAAATATGTAAATAGACAGTGTACATCATCGGTGATATAAGATCACATAAGAACAGAGTATGCTGAGAAATAGTTCGATGTAAAGCCTCGTCTGTACTGTACATAATAGTATATTCAATAAAAGGTAAAGTTTACCGACAGCCTTGCCTCCGGCAGTCTTTGTCAGTCCTGTCCAAGGGTAACGTCACATAAGACCTACAACAATGATAACAGATGGTGACAGCGGAAAAGATGATGGGAAAAAACATAAAGCGAAGAGTCCAGCGACTGGAAAGAACAGCAGGTGAATTGACTGTGGGTCAAGGGCACTGCTGGAAACATTCAAAGAAAGGCTATCATAATGAAAAGTCATGGAGAAAACTTTACATTTACTAAAGTGCTTTGACTATGTGGAAGGTCCAGATCAAGCTGACAATGGTTTAACTGGCATCATAGATTTACCAGGCGCAGAGCTGCTTCGGGATTAGCAGAGAAGACTATCAAGGAGAGGTCAGTACCCTTCACTATGCCATAGGAAGTACTACAGATGACTTAATGGCCAGGCATGGCATAAACAAAGAAATGGCAACATATGAAGATGTTATAAAAGCCTTTGGTGAAGTTCAGTAGGTATACCCAAAGACTGGGAGATAGCGCAGATTCCTTCATTAATGATTTATATTGACTAGCTGAGAATTGAGAACATGGTGCCCTGAAAGACAAATTAATTCAGGATTGCATTGCTTTAGGAGTCTCAGAGGTGACTTCATCAGATTTTCTGCGGTCAAGATAGGATTTAACGCTAATAATGGCTGTGCAGTTAACAAGGCAGACAGAGGTGAGAAAGCAAAATCACATATTTATTCGAGACAAGGCATGGGAAAAAAAAAACTGACACTGTGCAGTTTGTAGGACACACAAGTAGCAGGCCACCTACTCAGAGACAGCAGAAGAGCTAAAAGCGCCATCACTCGGTGTTCTTGTGGTGGGAAAAGCCTGCACCGGCACAAAGAATGCCCACCAAAAATGCGGTGTACCATTCCCGCACAAAGGGAGGACATTTTTAATACTTATACAGCAGCAAAGAACTCATTGCATAGAAATTTATGGTGAAACAAATTAAAACAGGTAACTTTCAAGAAATTGAAGATGAAAAAGACAACGAAGTGTCATTCTTGGGAGAAACTACAGGATCAAATGGGAGCTATTGGGGCTCAGACATTATGGTCAATGGACATAAAATAAACCATAAATTAGGCACTGGAGCAGGGTTTTCGGGTTTTTCAGCTGTGGAAGAGTGGCTAAAGCAAGGCTTCCTCCAGCCATCGACCATGCAGTACAGGAGGCATTCAATTGAAGGTCAGGAGACAGTTGAGTGCTACATTTCAGTACAAAGGAAGGGAAATCACAGGACCATTGGGCTGAATTTTCTGGCTGGCGGGGGTGGGGGGGAGGGGGAGCAGGAGCAGACGCGGATGGGTGCGGACCCAGTTGCTGCCCACGATCAGACCCATTTTACGTGGTCGGACCAATTAAGGCCCGCCCAGTGTGAATCGCGGCTCCCGAGGACAGCGAGAGTGGGAGGGCAGTGGTGGGCCTGCAACGATCGCCGGGTCCAATGGCGACCCGGCTGCCTCTTTTAAAAAGTTGCTGCAGCCTTTCCAAGGCTGTGAATGATGGCCAGTGGAAGGGCTCCCCAGATACGTGAGGCTATTCTTGGCTTGGTCTCCGTGGTGGAGGAGCCTAAGCGGAGGCTTTCCAATGCAATGAGCCACATGTCCGAGTGCCATTCGTCCTCCATGGAGAGAGTGGCGATTCCCGTGGAGAGGCTCCTCCAGGAGACCCATCAGGGCTTCCTGGGGATGCGAGCTCTCACATCTACAATGGTCTCAGCTGGTCAGTGCCAGTGTGGGAGATGGTCTGGGCACCAAGTATCCCAGCTCGGTGCCCATTCATCCACAGTGAGCAGGGAGGTCCGAAGTGACCTCATGTCGGTGCAGCAGCTGCCTGTCGTCTCTGTGGGCTCCTCTCAGGGCGCTCCGGATGAGGGCGGCAGCTCCTCCGCCCCTCTCCCAGTGACTCTTGCTGCGATGACTGGGGAGATGCCAGCTGTGGGACTGGCCGCTCCCTCTCTCAGGCGGGTCCAGCACAGGCTCCACAGGCCAGAGGACGACCGTCAAGGTCATCGAGGCCAACAGGACAGCAGAGTCAGCAGGCTGGCTCAGATACCACTCCCAGCGATGGGGCAGCACCAAGACGTAGCACCCGTAAACGTAAACATAAGGTACTTTGGGCACACCACGGGTTTTTCACTGGTGCTTTTTGTGTTGTCCCGAGATGACTCTTCATGATTTGCTTTGAATTGCAACACCATTGTTGTTTTGTTGGGTACAGTTGCTTTGCTTGTGAAACGTAGCTGTTTTGCGTTTTGAAGTATTGCAGATCAAACAAGCGAGTTTCAGTTACTTTGAAAAATCACTATTTGAGGGAGCACACTCACGACCCCAGTGAGCCCTCTTATCCCGCCCGTGGATGAGGTTTATACAAATGTGTCCTACCCGCCTGCCCGTTACGCCCAATGCGCCGACTCGAAGATTGCATGGGCGCCAAACAATTGGCATCGATTACTGCCTTAAGTGGCCCGTTAATTAATGGTGGGTGCGTATCGGAGAGCATCGCACTCCCGGCCAACGAAATATTGCAATGGCGCGCAGTGATGTCGGGACACTCGCTTGACATCACCACACATCATTTTACGCACACGCGTGCGAGGCCTGCCCCTGCATGCCAACAGGAAAATTCTGCCCCTTGTATGTGATCCAAAATCCACGGTGTTCACTGTCAAGCTGAAAAGTTTGCACAGATCTACAACTCAGCTATAAAGCAGACAAATCAGGGAGACAGGAAAAAAACAAAAGAATTCAGGACAGAATTTCTAAAATTATTTAAAGGTCTGGGCAAGCTGAAAGCAGCATGTCAAAGCTCATTGAGACCAGACGTAAAACCAGTGCACTTGTTCACCACAAGGAGAGTTCCACACCCACTTTTCCAGAAGGTTAAACAAGTGATTGAGTCAATGTTGCAGCAGGGAGAAAACTCAGCTGCAACCAAATCTATAAGTTGGTGTTCAGTGGCACGGTTCCAACACTGAAACCAAATGCTCATTATGAATCTGTGTTGACCTCACACAGTTAAACAAAGCAATGAAAAGGGAGATCCACCCGTTGGTGTATGAGGAATGAGGGTCTGGCAAAGCTAGCAAAAAGCCAATGTTTACCAAACTTGATGCAAATATGGTCCCACCCTGGATGCTGTTATTAGGTTACTGAAAGAAATTTTCGCCACACATGACATTCTTGGTTTATTCATTTCAGACAATGGCCCACAGTTTGCAAACAAATATTTTAAGCAGTTTGTAGAAGCCTATGGATT
Organism: Carcharodon carcharias; assembly: GCF_017639515.1. Taxonomy (NCBI): domain Eukaryota; kingdom Metazoa; phylum Chordata; class Chondrichthyes; order Lamniformes; family Lamnidae; genus Carcharodon; species Carcharodon carcharias. Next base: position 162,197,707 of record NC_054475.1, on the reverse strand, counting down.
TGTCCACACTACCAATTCAGCCAGTTATCCACAAGCTAATGGACAGACTGAAGGAGGAGTAAGGATGGTAAAGGTGTTGTTGAAGAAAAATGACAATATGAACTTGGCACTGTTGAGCTATTGTTCCACACCACTTTAGAATGGTTTGGCACCATCCAAACTTATAATGGGAAGTTGACTATGGATGCATCTTGGTGTTCTTCCACACATGCTTATGCCATGTCTCAAAGCAGCAGAAAGAGAGTGAGGGTGAAAAAGGATGAATGTAACACAAATCAAACAGATTATAATCAATGCCGTAGAGTACAAAACTTAGCAGAATATCAGGCAGGGGAGTCAGTATGGATTCATGACCAGAATTGCAAAGGCCAAGTTTTGGCAAAATCACTACACCCGTGGTCGTGTAGAGACTGAAAATAGAATGATGAGAAGAAACAGAAACACATTCTTGTGTCGACAAGAAGTAGACTATCAGTAGAATGGACCAACTGCCCAAATGGTCAGGAAGACAAAACAAAAACAGAATTACCCGGAAAAACTCAGCAGGTCTGGCAGCATCGGCAGAGAAGAAAAGAGTTGACGTTTCAAGTCCTCATGACCCTTCAACAGAACACAGGAAGATAATCTGAACAGAAAAGCAGCAGTCTCTGATGATTCACATACTACTCCACTGAGTTCAAGAGAGAACATGGAGAACTTGAATCCTGTACATCCTGCAAGGGAGCTGAGAAGAAGTTGAATGATGTCAAGGAAGTCAATTTGTAGATCTAAGAATATATTCTGTTTTTGCTGGGTTAGTGTATCTGATGTGATCATCCAATTAACTGTCTTGTACCTAATCTCACAGTCGTAATCTGGAATCATTATCAAGAGGTAGTGCACTGGTCAATGGTTTTCATCAAATCACCTCCAGTGGCTTGTGGTCAGTCTCCACCACAAATCTTTTGACAAGTAGATAGGTATAAAAATACATGATTCCAAACACTAAACCTAATGTTTCCCGCTCAATGTTAAGTAGTTGGGTTGCATTACAGACAGAGGCCATGATTTGCCCCTCAGCGATTTGGGGGCAGGGCCCGGAGGCCGAGGGGAAAGTAATGTGGGAATGACGTTGGGAGGAATCCCCGACATCATCCCAGACCATTTAAATCTTTAGGAAGGTGGGCGCACAGCGAAATCAGCTGTCCGCCCACATACCTGTCAATGGCCAATTGAGGCCATTGGCAGGCAATTTAAAGTAATTAACGACCTGCTCGTCCAACCTTAAGGCCAGGAGCCCCAGTGGACTCCAGATTTTGATGAAACTTCATCCACAGGCGGGATGAAGTTTCACGTCCGTATTGTAAAAAATTAATAAAGTGTATGTGTTCTTTATTAACATGTCCCATCTCGTGTCACATGAAGGGGACATGTTAATAATGTTTTAATGTTTCTAATTTTAATGTTTATGACACTATCAGTATTTTCCCTGAGACAGGACATTGCCTCAGGGAACAGTGCGCACTTGCATGAAAGAGCACACTTTGACAGCTGGGGATTCCCTCCCCCACCACACAGGAAGCACATAGCGCTTCCCATCTGGCAGGCCGCTGAATGGGCCTTAATTGGCCCGCCCACTTAAAATGGCGACGGGCCCCGTTTCAGTGACGGGGGTCAGCTGCCCGCCCGCTGCCAAGCCGGTGGGGCCCGCTCGCCATTCAAGGGCAAGATTCTGCCCAGAGAGTTTGGAGTAAATGTTTGCCTTTTTGTAGTATTTAAGATCCCAGAACTTTCTGTGAGGCATCTATCTCCAGGGTGGTTGTCTCCCTGGGATCGTAAAATTGCAGTGTCAATGCTTCTGATAATGACTGTTTCAGAGCTTCAAAGAGGTATTGGGGGTCTTTGTGCCACAGGAAAGGCACATCCTTTCTTGACAATTCCCTGAGCAATGAAGATTTTTGAGCAAAATTGGGAAAGTATAGAGACAAGAAATTAAAGAGACCTAGACATGTTCAAAGATCACCCTTATCTTGCGGAACTGTCATTGCTTTATTATTGTCTATTTTACTTGGATCGGGGCATATGCCAGCACTGGACTCAAGAGAATGGAAGAAAGTGATCTGCTGCACGTTGATGCCACAGTTCAGGTTGTTGAACATTAATCCTTCAATACCTGGTGCTTGCATCATTAAGTGCAGATTATGGTCATGTTCTTGCTTTGTTCTGCCCACAACAGCAATATTATCTGTGATACAGATGCATCCTGGTACATTGCATGTAACGTAGTCCAGGTGAGCTTGAAAGAGATCCTGGCTCGTCCAAGTGGGGCACAAAATGTAGAAAGCTGTTGGGACTTCTCCACAAGATGTATTGACCAGTAACCATGCTTGGAATCAAGCTTCGATAGGAATTTTGCACATGCAAATCTCGGATTTAACTCTTCTAATTTTGGTATTGTCATGTCAAGAAGGCATGAAAATAACTAAAATATTTTTTTTTCTGTTCCATATTCTCTTGTCTTTTTTAATGGACAATTGGTGGGCTGATAAAATGGCCACAGCTAGTCACATACTGATAATTCTATAAAATTCCAAGCAGTTCTAATGGACAAAGGCAAACTCATCAAACTCCTGGAATGTGACTTGCATTGTATGGGCATTCCAGCCAAGCCAACACAAAGGACTAACAGATGAGATGTATGCTCCAGCCAACACTGGACAAATGCAGAGCTATTTATGACTCCTCATCTCCAGCATTATGAGAATGGTTCTACAGTTGCTTGCTCTAAATACAATGGGTTTGATCAAGGGGGTCTCATTAGCTGAATGACTCGACCTGAAACTAACCTGTCACAATGACTGAGACTTGAGCAGTTTGAATTGCTTTAATTATAAAGCTTTTGGGTTCTATCTTGTTTAACCTCCAAAGAGATAACAGGACTCCAAGCTATAGTAGCCTGCCTCTGACCTCCGTGTCTCTCAAATCTTGATCTCCAGGCAGATTCCTGCATTTGGCCGATGAAGTGATCAAATTACTAGAATACAAGAATACTTTGCTCTACCTTCAGCTGCCTCACCCTTCAAGGAAAAAGACCAGGGCTTCTGCTAGACAAAGCCAACTGAAAGAACCTTCTTTGGACAGTGATTCCTTGGACTCATGTGAAATAATAATTCTTTTTTTTTTTCTGTGGTCTTTGCCCTGAACCTCATTCTTTCCCTAATTGATATTTTATTGTGTGAATATACTGGCATTACCGCATTTTGAATGTGTGCAAAATAAACTAACCCTCTGATTTTACCCTGTCTTGTGTTTGCTGTGGGGTTATTAATCGAGGATTACATCACTCCAAAACTAAGGGGTTGGGGAAAATATGCCACCACATATAAAGGGGGAAATCAGAAATCAAAAACACCTTTCTCTTTCCGGGTGAGTGATGAGAGGAGAAATCAGGACTGTTTAACTTAAACACCTCTACCCCCTCCTGTCTGTAACAGTATTTACAGTATTTACAGTATTTTGTAAGGACAACATTTCAAAATCAAGGCACAATCTCCTTCTCACCGTCCTTCTATATGACACATCTGATTTCCCTGCTCCAATCCGTATGCTCTTATACTGTTCTGATGATTCTGTCTTTCTCTTTTTTGTCTAGTTCAACCTTCAATTTGTCTTGTATGTGGATGCTGCACTTTTATGTGGTGGACCAATTGACGGACTTGCATTTTCTTGCAAGTGTAATTTTACAGCTCCTTTGAAACTGTCAATTTTGTCAAAGCATTTTGGATATTTCAATGTTTGTGTGTGAACTGAGGGGATAGGGGTAGTTTCTGAGGTTGATCTACCTTGTGATGTCTGACTGATTCCATGGATTCTAACTCGTGTGAGGTCATGACATGCTGGTAGACCTGCAATCGCTGGGCCTTCAGATTCCATGATGGAAGGCATCTGTGAAACCCATGATGATAGATTGTCCTTGCACTCCAGGAATATAAATCTCGCATATGTAATTAGTGAACTGTTGTACGCTGAAAGTTGCTCAGTAGTAGGTTTCGCCATAGCCTTCTAGGTCTGTGGATACATGCTTTGAAGAATTCCCAGGGGCAGTATGTTGGCACTTGTCCCTGTGTCAATCTTGGCCAATAATGAATGGTTGCCAACTTTCTTAGGACAAATAATTTTAAATTTTATGAACACTTTGGATGGTGAGATGGCATCTATGTTTTACACAGCATTGATGGTGTGAAACATGTGCTCACCACTCTTCACCTAATCTTGCATGTTATCGTCAGTTTCTGGTTTGTCAGTCACCTCTTGCATATGTTTCTGGTGTGATACTGGTCATTCTTATTGCTTAAAGGTACCCATTGTGCATGGTCTGTTTGGAGCAATGCACGGCTCTTTGTAGCTGCATCAGTCTTTGCTCTAGTGCGCTGCTGCTGCCAATGGCCCTTTCTGCCACTTAATTTGCAAAATTGTTGGCGAGCTGGGCATTTCCTAAGTGCATGCAGAAAGCCATACCTTCCAAATGTCTTGCAAGTTTTGAGTGTCTGCAGTGAGTGCGTCTACATGTGGGGTTGTACTTTGGACCTGTAAACTTCGTCGACCTGCGAGGATTACTTTGTGCATCTTTGAGTAGCTCCTCGATGTTATACATTTTGAGCTTTTCTAGCAGAATATTCTGGAATTCTTCCATGGGAGCAGATGCAATCACCAAACCAACAATTCTGTCTGCTAGCTTTGTTTTTGAAAATTCACAATTATGTACCCATTTCTCTGCATCTGCTGACAAAGTGGTTTGTGGATTCTATAGACTGTCATCGAAATGACATGAATTCTAGTCGATGAATGTAGAAGTTTAACCTGATTCTGAATGAGTCTTCCAATGTAGTCTCTTGGGATCTTTTAGGTCGTTACCTATTAATCCTGATGTGTTCAGCTTGTGTCAACCTTCATTCTCAAATTTTCATGGCTTGCTTGTCTGGTTCAGATACAACTGAATCAAGAAACCATAGCTCTGCACGCTGTTTAAACATTTTGAATTCAGATAGTAGGTCAATTGCATCCCAATTCAGACTGGGGAATTTTGTGCAAAATCTGATAATATCCCTTTGACCTCCCATCTCCCATAGTACCTGGAATGAATGTCGCTGTAGCCGCATTCATGCACTTTTCGGAAGCTCTGCCCATTAAGATGGGTTGTGCTAGGAACGCACCACGGAGTAATGCTGTCTTTGCTTTTTGTTCAATTTCTTGATCAGCAACTCCCAAAACCACCTGTTATAATCACAACCTTCTCTGACCCGATTTTTATGATAGTCATTTTGTTTTCTTCTTCTTTGACTCTCCCTTGCTCGCTATCGATCCGGCCCACATCCTAGTCACTTGTCTTTCCTGATTGGTTTAGCCTGGCGCTAGTCCTCTCGATGTGCCGTCTGACTCATGGAGTTCACAGGCTATGTGCTGCTAGACTAACACCTGAAAGGGAGTTCCAGGATTTTCACCCAGTGACAGTGAAGGAACGGCAATACAGTTCCAAGTCAGAATGGTGTGTGTCTTGGAGGGGAACTTGCAGGTGGTGTTGTTCCCCTTGTCCTTCTAAGTGGTAGATGTCGAGGGTTTGGAAAATACTGATGGCAAGTTGCTGCAAAGAATCTTGCAGATTGTACACACTGCTCTCACAGTGCCTCTGTGGTGCAGGGACTGAAAGTTTAAGGTGGTGGATGGGGTGCCAATCAAGCTGGCTGCTTTGTCCTGGATGGTGTTGAGTTTCTTGAGTGTTGTTGGAGCTGCACTCATTCAGGCAAATGGAGAGTATTCCACCACATTCCTGAATTAATGTGACTTGTAGATATGGTTGACAGGCTCTGGGGGTTCAGGAAGTGAGTTACTCACTGCAGGATTCCTAGCCTCTGACCTGTTTTATAGCCACAGTATTTGTAAGGCTGCTTCAATTCAGCTTCTGGTCAATGGTAACCCCTAGGATGTTAACAGTGGGGGATTCAGCAATCGTAATATCATTGAATGTCAAAGGGCGATGGTTAGATTTTCTCTTGTTGGAGATGGTCACTACCTGGCACTTGTGTGGCACAAATGTTACTTGCCACTTATCAATCCAAGCCCTAATGTTGTCCAGGTCTTGAGGCATTTGGACACGGACTGCTTCAGTATCTCAGGAGTCACAAATGGTGCTGAACATTGTATAAGCATCAGCAAATATCCCCACTTCTGACCTTATGATGGAGGGAAGGTAATTGGTGAAGCAGCTGAAAATGGTTGGGCCAAGGCCACTACCTTGAGGAACTCCTGCAGTGATGTCCTGAGATTGAGATGATTGGCCTCAAAAAAACCAAAAACTATCTTCCTTTGTGCTAGGTATGACTCTAACCAACCAAGTGTTTTCCCCCTAATTCCCATTGGCTCCAGTTTTGCTAGGGCTCCTTGATGCCACACTTGGTCAAATGATGCCTTGATGTCAAGGGCAGTCACTCTCACCTCTTTCTCTGGAGTTCAGCTCTTTTGTCCATGTTTGGACCAATGATGTAATGAGGTCAGGAGCTGAGTGGCCCTGTCGCAACCCAAACTGAGAATCAGTGAGCAGGTTATTGCTAAGCAAGTTCCACTTGAAAGCACTGTCGACAACCCTTCCATCATTTTGCTGATGATCAAGAGTAGACTGATGCAATGGCAATTGGCTAGGTTGGCTTTGTCCTGATTTTTGAGTACTGGGCATACCTGGGCAATTTTCCACATTGCTGGGTAGATGCCAATGTTGTACCTGTACTGGAACAGCTTGGCTAGCAGAGTGGCTAGTTCTGGGGCACAAGTTGTCCATACTATTGCTGGGATGTTGTCAGGGCCCACAGCCTTTGCAGCATCCAGTGCCTTCAGCCAATTCTTTATAATACGTGGTGTGAACTGAATGCTGGCATCTGTGATGCTGGTAACCTCAGGAGGAGGTCAAAATGGATTATGCACTTGGCATTTCTGGCTGAAGATGGTTGTAAGTGCTTCAGCCTTGTCTTTTAAATTAGGTAACTACAGCAATCAGATCCTTTATTTTCATAAATATGCTAATTTATCATGAAAATTTCACAAAATGCCTTCCGGCAAAATAAAACTTTGAGATAGCTCAATGTAAAGTTGCTGCCACAGTACTCAGCTGCCAGTTACATGAATGTTGTCACAATTATGAGAAAACAAATTCCACTGCGATCTTTTTATACTTAAGAAATAAGATTGAATAGCGATAATGAACTCCACATGTATTGAGCAGGGAATTAAAAGCAGCAGGTTGACTGAAGGATTTGAGCTGCAGTTTTGTCCTATAATTGGCCTGCCCGTCTTCAGCTCCATGTTAATACTACAGCCAGTTTTCCATTATTGTTTTATCATTAAAGCCAGGCATTTGTACGACTATTTGCTTGGATGTGATCTGGATAAGCACATGTCATAACACTTGAACCTATTTTGTGTCTATAACGTTCTGTCCAGTCAGCCAGATTTTATAGGAACAAATAAATTCCATTTTTTTTTCTCTTTTAGAATATTCAGAGATATGTATTTAATTAAAGAAAGAAAGATGCATTTATAAAGATCCTTTCATGACTTCAGGACATCACAGTGACCTTTACAGCCAATGAAGCACTTTTGCATTGTAGAGCCCAAGCGCACGTAGGTGGGTTTTGGGGATGTTAAATCTCACCCATTGGTAACTGTATTTTAAATTTGTTCATGGGGTGTAGGCATCGCTGGCAAGGTCCGAATTTGTTGCCCATCCCTAATTGAGAAGGTGGTGGTGAGCTGCCTTCTTGAACAGCTGCAGTCCATATGGTGTATGTACACCCACAGTGCTGTTAGGGAGGGAGTTCCAGAAACACATCCCAATTAAGATGATGTGTGTCTTGCAGGAAAACTTGCAGGTGGCAAAGTAACTGTAGTGGCAGAGTAAATATGGCACAACCACTGCACAGCAAGCACCCAAAAATGTTAATGAGGTAATGAATGGCCCAATCATCTACTTTTAGCTGTTCACTGAGCGACAAATATTGTTAAATTTCCGCTGCTGAGCATAGCGTCTCATCCAAAGGACAGCACCTCTGACAGTGCAGCACTCCCTCAGTATTGCACCAGGTGTGTCAGCCTAGATTCTGTGCTCACATCTCTGGAACAGATCTTGAAACCACATCCTCTGATTCAGAGGTGTAAGAGTGCTACCCACTAAGTCGTGGCTATCACTACTCGTGTAACTCGTGGCACAAACTGAATGGCAAACATGGAACGCTGTGTCAAAATGATGAGAGAATCACACAAAATTGGTCCTGATGCATCGTTAGAATGTGATGGGCCTATAGGGGCCCTGGTCACTCTGCAAGATAAAGATGCAGCTTTCCTGAAAGCTGGAGTTAGAATTCCAACTGCAATTGATGTGTAAAACTTTTAATTAGAATTAATTACCAGAATAGCTCCAATTCTTTGGAGACACCTGGAACAAACAAGGAAAAGCAAAGAAATAGAAAGAGAGAACCAATAGGAGTGATTGGAAACATAGCCATCAGCAAAATATTGTATCCACACAAGAATAAGGAGAAAAATATGGAAATATTTGAACCGTTTCTATACTTTTGTGTATATGCGGTGACAATATACAGGAGTGAAACAAGGGCGTAAAGCTAACCGGGAGACAGGAACATTGATTTTGTGTGTGCCTGTCAAATCAGAAGCAGTATTAAATAGGGAGAACATAAAAATATAAGAAATAGAAAGGGAGGTAATAGGAAAGATTGTGCTTGTCCTCGTTGAAAGGAACGACTTTGATGTGCAAAATAATGAAACATGGGACCGGTACATTGTGATATGATGACATGAGATATGGGGGCATATCTTAAGCTACTGACAATCACTACCACACCGACAGGATGTAATGTATTAGTCCCATGACTTGTAGTCAGTCTGCAAGCAGCAGGAGTGGAGATAAGAGATACAGTACACAGTCTCCCAGTTAACTTTATCCGCAAACAGTGTCATTTTCTAAAGAACCCATGTATTGTTTCACTTGTGTGTGATTGGTACATTTATGTCAAAGAGAAGAATGTCACATGGTGGTACGATGTCATCGTGATTTTGAAGCTGTGAAAAACAAGCCTCAACCCTTCTCACTCAACAGAAGAAAAGAGCTGGTGCGAAAGTTTAAAAGCTATCTCGACTCACCTTGTGTATGGATTCTGAAGTTTTGAGTCATATCTTAAAGATACAGCGATGAAATTTTAGAAGTTCTGATGTTTTGTCCGCTTTCAGCACCCAACCCCTTCAGGAGCACAGTGTCACTGGTCACAGATGCTGAAGAGATGGAGGCCAGCCCCACCTTAAAGGTGATGAGAGCACACAGAGAGAATGACAGAGCTCTGTGGCGCCTGCCCACGTCATTGTGGCAGCAATGACATTCCCAGCCAAGGTGCGGGCATCAGTAATGTTTCCAGGGAGTGTGAGGCCGGACCATCACTTTGGTCTGAAGGCTGCACAAAGCACAGGGAAGAGGCCCTGGACTGAGACAACTGGCTTTATCTTGAACAGAATGGTTTCACATCTGAGTGACAAGAACACTGCTCATCAGAACAAGGAACCATAGGCAGGGAGACATTCTTGGAAGTTTATTGATGACAGTGAACAGTATGTACGATTGATTAACACCCATGCCCAGGCTGTGCAACTAATGGTACTGGGTTTGTAACCCCAAGATCAAGAGTTCAAATCTCACAATGGCAAACTATGAAAAACAATGTAACTTCATCTGAATAGGAACAGATGGAAACGTGTTTGTACTCGAAAGAGTTAATTCTCCTTAACTTCCCTAACCCTGCCTTATGTCTAGTTGCTCCCCGGGCATGCACAACAGTAGGTGGAGGCAGCCTGCTGACTGTGACGCCCTGTCTGTGATGACTTTGGCGGGCATCCTCTGGAGGGCTGACTCTTTGAGGATCCCAGCCTGATTTCAGGGTCCTGCAGTGTGGCAGTGGCACCTCCTTGACCTGTGAAGCTGGAGCTACTGAAGTCACAGGATGGGCCGGACACTTTTGGAGTCACCTGGATGGATAGGCCCAGAGTGTGCACCTGCTGACCCTCCTCCCTATGGGTGCCCGAGGGCCCCTGGCTGACTCCTTGAGGAGCAGGGTAGTGGAATGAGATCAAGCTGCCTGGCACTCCTCTCATGTACACATAGTTGGAGGCCAACTATGGCATCAGTGATGGAGTTGACCCCATGCAGCAGTGCACAAGTGACGTCCTGGACCAAAGTCTCCATGGCAGCTGCCACCCTACCAGCGTTGACCTCGGTGTGTTGGCATGCCGGCGCTATCACCTCAGCCTGAATACAGACAGACTCCTCTTTTGTACCTTGCAATCTGTGGAATGCAGCAGACATCACTTCCTGATGTTCCCAAGCTTGCCTTTGCAGCTCCAGCAACTGTGACATAATTGAGTCCAGAGGCTTGTCATCTGATTCGGACTCAGCAACGTTCTGGTCTCCAGCAGTCCTCCGAGTGGCGGACACCTGGGAAGTCCCTGCCTCCGGACTCAGTCAGTGCGATGTGCTCACCAGATTGTGCTCCAGGAGCTACTCTAAAGTTAGGTCCCACCGAGGTGTGTGTCTCTGCACCGTTGGAAGGTGTGGGTCAGCGCTGTGATGGGGCTTCAGAGAGGGTGCCTTCAGATTACTCTTCAGATGTTTCTTCGGAGCCTGATTGGAGGCCCTGGGTCATGAGGAGGTCCTGTTTGGCAGATGTGCCTGTGAACATGGCAGTGGCCGGTGAAACAGGATATATCACACACGGCATGGTTGTCTGATGGATGTGGCACTGCTAGATCCTCACTTGGTAGAACAGCCTCACCATCAGCACAGGACCTGTCCAGCTCATGGCTAGCCAGCTGGAAGGCTGTTTTCAGATCTGTGAGGACCTTTATTTTGGGTATTTCACCATCGGTCTGCAAGCTCTCTCTTTTGTGTGCCAGCTTGTCCAACACAGATAGAGATGGAGAAAGAGTGAGCAAGATGCCTGCTACATCAGTTCATAAGAATGCCTGGCCTGTGTGGGTGATGATTGGTCCCATGGATGGGATGGTGTGTGTGTGTGAGAGTAAATGGTGATATCCCTTGAACTTGCAGTGAGTGAGGGCCCTGTGGGTGTGAGATGGGTTTGTGAGTGTGTGAGTTGAGAGTGATGAGAAGAGTGACTTACCCTGGTGGAACAGAGGAGATCATTCATCCACTTGCGGCACTGTCATCTGCTGAAGGGCATTGGCACTGACCTCTGGTGCCACTGCCTCTCAAGCTGGATGGTCATGTTGCTGCCCATCCTAAGGCCAGAGCACTAGAGGGACCCATCGTTGAAGTGGGGGGTGCGGGGGTGGGGGGGCTGCAGTATTTTTTTCCTTTGCTAACCATGTCTTTCATGCAGCAGGGGTGAGCTGGAAACAATGAGCGTTGTGCTTGGAGCTGGACTTTAAACATGGCGCCCAGCGTGATGTGGCAGGTCGGCGATGACTGGCGGGTGAATGAGAGCCCGCCTGCCATGGAAATAGCGTGTATTCCGGGAGTGCATAAATAATGAGGCAGGTATGGGAAGATACGACATGAAAACCCACCATGGTGGCCGACTACCCACTCCTGCACTTGGAGCAAATCTGGGAAAATTCCACCTACCAAGTGAACAGAGATTCAGCATGGAGAACATCAAAGAATGTATTTGGCACAGTGGTACCAACAGAAGCTTTTGCCACTGTCCAGGCTATATGCCCACAATGAAAGGTCAGCACCATCTCAATGCAAAATTGGATATCAGTGCAGGTGCAAACATCCTTGAAATGTACGCACAAATGGCAAGAGATGATTCGACCAACTAAAACCAAACTTCCTATGTACAATGACTCAAAGATTCCATCCCTGGGATCTATTACACTCAAGAATCACTACAAAAACTCACCCTAGTCACCCCAAATATTTTACATTGTGGACACAACAGGTCCCGTGATCACAAGTCTAGCAGCATGCAAGGACCTGTCCTTGGTCACCATCAATGGTATCATCAAGGCAATGGCACAGACCACAAACCCCAAGAAGCACCATCAGGAAGCCTATGCTTACACTGGGAGAAGTTTGCCTAACTCTGCAATGCAGATGATCAGCCAACAGCCCATACAACATTTATTGAACCGAATACATATACCTATTCCGAACATGCACACTTCATAGTGGGGAACCAATGTGGAATTAGTATTTGGCAGACCGTGGTGGACAAACCTCCTCAGTCATCACTCGTCAATACTCCCAGGAGTACATGATGCATTACTCGAAAAACAGGGAGAGATGAAAGATGCCCATCACTGGCATAAGACTATTGAATTACCCAACCTGAATACTGAACTGAAAGTTTGACTTTCAGTCAAATGCCTAACTGATGGCACCCAGAATCCAGCAGAAATCATCAGCATATGCCCAGAACCAAGATCGTATCAAGTACAAACACCAAGTAGCATGTCAGTGTGACAAAACAGATGCCAAATCAGAACAAGACCACAACCAGAAGCACTGAACAGTCCTAATATGAACAAAGCATGGCCTAAAATGCAACACAAATAAAGCAATCATAACTATCATTCTGAAAATGTACAGTAGTCTCCAGCAAAGATCACCATAAGTAAAGCTGACAGATAAGCAAACGACCAATATGGTTTGAGACTTGTCAAAATTATTGCTCTGTGTTAAAGTATATTCAGATGCAATATTATTTTGTTTTGCTTTAATGTAAATAGTTCAATTCTTTAAGGGTAAACCTTTAGTTGGTGAAAAAGGAGAATGTTGTGATATGATATGATTTAAGAGGATGTATCTTAAACCACTGTCAATCGCTACCACATCGAAAGGGTGTGATGTATTCGTTCCATGACTTGTAGTCAGTCTGCAAGCAGGAGTAGAGATAAGATGTACTGTACATAGTCTCCCAGTTAACTTTCTGTACATGTTGTCTCACCTTTAAAGAATCCACATTATTTTTTCACCAATCCATGTGTGTGATGTTTATGCCCAAGAGAAGAACGAAACAATGTAAATACACAGTGGAGACCTTTTTGAGAATCCATAAAAGAGGTGATGCTAAAGGAGAAAAATAAAGCTTCTTTGAGTGTTGGATTATATAAAACCGCAACTAAATTCACTGCGATTGCTCCAATCAAATACCAACTAATGGAGGAAGCACATTGCTATCTGTGTTGAACTAGCAAAGGTAAAAAGGGGACGGAAGTAGCTACAAATGAACAATTTGCTTTCCTAAAGTGCATATTTTCCAACCTCAGGCCAATGTAATGTGGCACTCAATTTGTGCAGAACAGCAAAGTCGATCCTTAAAAGGGGGATTTATAAATTGGGGATTTTGAAAAGATAGCCAGAATTTTCCATAGAGGAGGTGGCCCCTCCATGGCAGGGAATCCATGACTTGATTTTACAGCTGTTTGTGTGTTAAGTGGCTTAGGTTGTGGCTCTTGCCAATTAAGCCTAGGGTAGTTAATAAAGATCTGCTGTTAACCTACTGAAGACTACATTGGAAAAAACAGGTACTTCATTGGCTGGATTGTCTGGCTTTGGGACAACCTGAATTCATGAAAGGTGCAATAGAAATGAAGGTTCTTTTAGCTTTTACATTTGCTGAAGATTTATGTACAATCTAATTTGTTTTCCACTTAAAGCATGTTAAATAGATAAAATGAGTACCAGGTTTAATGAGTTCAGGGTTGCATTTGTTTTAAATCATTCACATTAAAAAAGGATTTGCCGTAATTTCAGACATTTTGTTATTGGCCATCCACTGTAAACTGAAGGCTGCATAAAATTCCATCTGCATTAAAGACACCGATTTATTCCGCATTGGTCGCAAGATTGACAACTTAGACTAATCTGAAGCACTGCCTTCTTGGTAGAGATGTCAAAATTACAGGGGTGGTTATTCGAGTAAATAAGGAGAAACCTCTCATTGGCTGAAGCATCTGTAACCAGGGGACACAGAATTAAGCTAACTGACAAAAGAGGAGAACGTCTTGTACTCAAGGACTTATCATGATAAACTCATATATCCATAGACGAATACAGCACAGAAGGAGGCCATTCGGTCCATCGTGTCTGTACTGGTCAACAAAGATCTGACCACACTAATCCCATTTTCCAGCATTTGGCCCACAGCCCTGAGGCTATGGCAACGCAAGTGAGTATCTAAATACTTCTTAAATGTTACAAGAGTCTCTGATTCAACCACCCTTTCAAGCAGTGATATATTCTGTTTAAGGGGGGGTGGTGGGACAGCAGAAGCTGGATAGAAGGCCAGTAATAGGTGGAGGCAAAGGAGAGATTGCAAAAGATGTCATAAACAAAAGGTCGAAGGGGTGTTGATGGTGGTGATACTGGCTAAAGGAGGTGCTAATGGTGACATTAAGAGTCGAAAGCAGGAAGAGCAAGTGACAGATGGCCCTAGTAGGATTGGGTTGGGGGAGGGGATGGTGTGGGAAAAAAAATTGAATTAGGTTAAAAGGTGGGGATAAAACAATAAATAATAGAAATAGGTGGGGAAAAAATGTATATTTACAAAAATTTTAAAAATAAATATTTATAAAAAGGGGATCAAAAAGGGGTGAGGACAGAGGAGACACCCCGATCCACTCCTCCATCACCCCCAACATCTCAACCCCCTCCCACAGCACCTTCCCATGCAACCGCAGAAGGTGCAACACCTGCCCCTTTACTCACCCCCTTCCTCACCGTCCAAGGGCCCAAACACTCCTTTCAAGTGAAGCAGTGCTTCACTTTCACTTCCCTCAATTTAGTCTACTGCATTCACTGCTCCCAATGTGGTCTCCTCTGTATTGGAGAGACCAAACGCAAACTGGGTGAACACCTTCAGTCTGTCTGCAAGCATGACCCTGACCTCCCTGTCGCTTCCCATTTCAACACTCCACCCTGCTCTCATGCCCACATGTCCGTCCTTGGCCTGCTGCAATGTTCCAGTGAAGCTCAACGCAAACAGGAGGAACAGCACCTCATCTTCCGCTTAGGCACTTTACAGCCTTCCGGACTGAATATTGAGTTCAACAACTTCAGATCATGAACTCTCTCCTCCATCCTCACCCTTTTTTGATCCCCTTTTAACTTTTGTATATACACATTTTTCCCCAACTATTTCTATTATTATTATTATTTAAAATTTATTTCCATTCATTGTTTTATCCCCACCTTTTAGCCTATTTCAATCTTTTCTCCCCACACTGTCCCCTCCCCCCACCCCAACCCCACTAGGACCATCTGTTACTTGCACTTGCTCCTCCTGCTTTCTACTCTTAATGTCACCATTAGCACCTCCTTTAGCCAGTATCACCACCATCAACACCCCTTCGACCTTTTGTTTATGACATCTTTTGCAACATCCCCTTTGCCTTCTATCCAGCTTCACCTGTCCCACCCTCCTTAAACAGTATATATTTCACCACATTTTTACTTCTCTTTAGTTCTGATGAAGAGTCATACAGATTCAAAACGTTAACTCTGTCTTCCTCTCCACAGATGCTGTCAGACCTGTTGAGTTTTTCCAACAAATTTTTGTTTTTGTTTCACCTTATCAAAAGCCTTGCTTAAGCCCATGTAGACCACATCAAAAGCATTACCCTCAACAATGCTCCTGGTTACCTCCTCAAAAAATTCAATCAAATTTACCAAACACAACCTTCCGTTAACAAACCCATGCTGACTATCCCTGAGTAATCTCTGTCTCTCCAAGTGCAGATATATTCTGTCCCTCAGAATTCTTTGATGTAACTTTCCCACCACTGAAGTTAGACTGACTGGCCTATAATTTCCTGGTCTATCCCTTCCTCCCTTATTTAATAATGGGACAATGTTAGCAGTCCTCCAATCCTCTGGCACCTCACCTGTGACCGGAGAGGATTTGAAAATTACTGCTAGGGTCCCTGATATCTCTTCCCTTGCCTGCCTCAACAGCTTGGGATGCATCTTATCTGGCCTGCGGATTTATCCACTTTTATGGCTGCTAAACTCGCTAGTACCCCCTCTCTCTCAATGTTAATTTCCTTTAATATTTCACAGTCCTCCACCCTGATGTCTATACCTGCATTGTCCTTTTCCATTGTGAAGACCGACACAAAGTATTCATTGAGGACTGTACCGACATCTTCTGCGTCCACGCACAGATTACCTCTATGATCCCTAATTGGCCCTACTCTTTGCCTAGTTATTCTCTGGCTCCTTATATATTTAAAAAAACCCTTTGGGTTTTCCTTTATTATACCCACCAATGCTTTCTCATGCACTCTCTTAGCTTTCCTAATTTCCTTTTTAAGCACCCCCCCTGTACTTTTTATACTCCTCTAGGGACTCTGCTGTATTGAGCCCTCAGTATCTGCCATAAGCTTCTCTTTCTTTCTTAATCCTAAACTTTATGTCCCTTGACATCCAGGGTTCTCTGGACTTGGTCCCCCACTTTGTCTTTACGGGAACATATTTTCCCTGTATTGGTGCTATTTCCTCCTTAAATGCCTCCCACTGCTCTGACGCAATTTTATCCGCAAATAGCTGCTTCCAGTCCACTTGGGCCAAATGATATCGCATCTTAGTAAAATCAGCCTTTCCTCAGTTTAGGTTTTTATTCCCAGCCTAACCTTATCTTTTTCCATAACCACCCTAAATCTAATTGAGTTATGGTCACTATCTCCAAAATTCTCCCCTACTGATAACACCTTCCACCTACCCAGGCTCATTTCCCAATATTAGATCTAGAACTGTCCCCTCCCTTGTTGGGCTTTCTACATACTGGCTAAATAGGTTTTCCTGGATGCAACTTAAGAATATTGCTCCCTCCCTATCTTGCTAAAACTATCCCAGTTAATATTTGGGTTGTTAAAATCCCTGACTATTACTGCCTTGTAATTCTCACACATCTCTGAAATGTGATTATATATTTGATCCTCTATCTCTCCCTGACTGTTTGGGGGCCTATAGTACACACCCAACAGTGTGTTTGCCCCTTTTGTGTTTTTTTCTTCTACCCATATAGCCTCATTTGATGATCCTTCCAAGATATCGTCCCTCCTCACTGCTATAATTGATTCCTTGATCAATATTGCAATCCCCCCACATCCTCTTCTGTCCCCCTCTCTATCTCAACTGAATACCCTATTAACAAGAATATTGAACAGCCAGCCCTGCCCTCCTTTTAGTCAGGTCTCGGTCACAGCTATGATATGATACACCCATGTGCCTATCTGTGCCCTCGGCTTGTTTGTTTTATTCCTCAGGCTCCTTGCATTAAAACATATTCCATTTAGTCTTGCTAAATTCACTTCTTTCTTATCTAGCCTATGTTTCCTCTGTCTTCCAGACTCATTTCCTAGCATTTTAACTTCTAATTCCATCTCAACTTTTCTCCCCTCTGAAGTACTTTTCAGGATCCCATCCACCTATCAAATTAGATTAAATCCACCCCAACAGCATTAGCAAACCTCCCCACGAGGATGTCGGTTCTATTCCTGTTCAGGTGTAACCCATCCAACTTGTACAGGTCCCACCTCCCCCAGAAATGGGCCTAATGTCCCAGGAATCTAAAGCCCCCCCCTCCAGGACCATCTCTCCAGCCACGCATTCATCTGCTCCATCCTTCTGTTCCTATGCTCACCACTGTGTGGCACCGGGAGTAATCCGGAGATTACTACCCTTAAGTCCTGCTTTTCAATTTCCTACCTAACTTCCTAAAGTCTGCTTGCAGGGCCTCATTTCTCTTTCTTCCTATGTCATTGGTCCCAAAATGGACCACAACCTCTGGCTGTTCACCCTCTCCCTCCTCCGTAACATCCTTGACCCTGGCACCCGGGAGGCAACATACCATCCTGGAGTCAGATCTATGGCCACAGAAATGCCTGTCCACTTCCCTCTTTAATGAATCCCCCACCATTATTGCGCTTCAGAGGTTCTTCCTCCCCCACTGAGCAGCTGGACAACCCACAGAGCCATGGCCTTGGCTCTGGTTGGCCCTCACAGAGGAACCGTCACTCTCACCGTTTTACAAGGCCAAAAAAAACAGTTTGCGAGCGAGATGCACTCGGGGGTTCCCTCACTACCTGCCTGGTCCGCTTCTTCCACCTGGTGGTCACCCATTCCCTTTCTGCTTGCACTTCCTTAAGCTGCGGGGTGACCACGTCCTGAAATGTGCTATCCACAAACCTCTCAGCCTTGTGAATGCACCATAGTGCCCCCCACCCCAGCTGCCGCTCAAGCTCTAAAACCCGGAGCTCCAGTTGCTCCATTCGGAGGCACCTTCTGCACACATGGTTATTCAGACCGCCAGGGACACCTAGGATTTCCCACATAGCACAGACATATCCTAACTAAATAGAATATGGAACTTTGCTTTTATTTTATCCTTATTCCTACTTGAGTACAGACTAGATGCTAGATCCTCTAGGTGCTGCTGACTGCCTGCCTCAGGGTCTCCTCTCGCACTCTCCTCTAGGTGCTGCTGACTGTCTGCCTCAGGGTCTCCTCTCGCACTCTCCTCTAGGTGCTGCTGACTATCTAGAGTCTTCTTCTCACACTCTCCTCTAGGTGCTGCTGACTGTCTGCCTCAGGGTCTCCTCTCGCACTCTCCTCTAGGTGCTGCTGACTGTCTGTCTAGAGCCCTCCTCTCACACTTTCCTCTATGATCCGGAATGCATTGCTCAAAATATTCAATAATAGATTTCAAAAAGAAATTGTATAAACATTTAAGGTGGGGGGGGGAATTATTGTTATGGGAAAAGAGAGAGGCGTGCGACAAAATCAATAGTTCTATCTAAGAAATGACTCAGGTATAATGGACCTAATGGCCTCTATGGACAGTTGTAACAAAGCATGTTAGAAGACTGCAGCTTCTCTGAAAAGCATCATGCACTGCTACTATTCACCGAGTGCAAAGTTTAAATGAAAGCCTCCATTAGCTCTAAGGTGTGCATATCTGTCATGCTTTCAAGAGGAATAAAGAGGCTGTTGGCTGACTCTGCTGAAAGCCTGCAATCAGGATCACACAGTTCAAGGGATTCTATTCAGACTGGGATGAAATTGGTGAGAAGTTTTCTTCACAAATGAAACCTGCAATGAAGAAGAATAAGGCTGTCCTCACACTGTTAAGAAATTGTAGGTAAGAGACCACAGCATTGACATGGTTCCAGTACTTGTGGCATTCACAACAAAATACACAGAGATGCCAATCACAACTCCTGCTGGCTAAGCTCCTTCATGATTGAAGCAACTGGATGCATCCTTCAGATGAAAATGAAAGTAAGAACAAACTTTTTTTTATTCTTTCTTGGGATGTAAGCAATACTGCCAAGTCCAGCATCTATTGCTTATCCCTAATTGCTCTTGAGAAGATGGTGGTGAGCCGCCTACAGCTGAGTGGCTTGCGAGATCATTTCAGAGGCCAGTTAAGAGCCAGCCACATTGTTGCAGTCTGGAGTCACCGGAGGACAGACCGGGTAGGGGTGGCAGCTTTCCTTCCCTAAAGGACATAAGTGAGTCAGATACACTTCAACACATCCTAAATGACTTTCATTTTAATCGTACCTTAGACAAGCTCAGGATATCCCAAAGCACTTTCTAGCCAAGGTAGCCACCGTTGCAATGTAAGACCAGGGAAGACGATGTGGATATAGGGTTTAACAATTTGCTTATAGCAAGGTCCAACAAACAGCAATGTGATAATGACCGGATGAAGTGTGTTTAGTGGTTGGTTGAGGGATAAATATTGACCAGAACACTGGGGAGAATTCCTCTGTTGTTTTTCAAAATAGTACACTTGAGACAGTAGGCAAGGCCTTGGTTCAATGTCTCATCCAAACGATGGCACCTCCAACAAGAAGCCTCTTAAGACTTAAGGGTGAGACTTGACCCCCCCACCCCCACAACATGCCTTCTGCTCAGAGGCAAGATTGCTACAGCCAAGTCGCAGCCAACTCAGGGGCAAGCTACTCAAGAACGGGAAAGCTAGGATGCACTTACAGCAAAGCACCCCACAAATCCAACCTGAAATCATTTGCTATTAAATGTATAGTGAATGGAGTGCTTATACCTCTGTTGGGACAGCCTAATACCATACAGCAGTAGAATGTATTCAAATGGCCAGCACCTGCAGTGTCAGACGTTCTTCAGTAAGAAATGTTTATTTTTGTAGTGATAAAACCATTTCACTATCAGCACCTTTGCAGACAACAGGAAATCACCAGTCATCCCAGCAGAGAATGACCACCACAACAGTTGCTGTCAAAACCAGGAACACACATCACAGTATGCAATATTAAGGGTCTAGCCTAGTTTTCATTGCTACACTGCAGTAAATCCCAAGAATCCTTGCACTTGGTTGACTTAAAGCAGCAACAGAAACTCTTTCTGTTCTGCCAATGCAGCAAGCAGTTGAGCCCTTCGAGCCTGTTTCACCATGTCAGGAAGATATAAAACATTGTATATTTTCAAGAAGGAGCTAGATACAGCTCTTGGGGTGAGGAGGGTATGGGGAGAAAGCAGGAGCAGGCTATTGATTTGGATTATCAGCCATGATCATAATGAATGCCGGAGCAGGTTCGAAGGGCCGAATGGCCTACTCCTGCTCATAGTTTCTATCTTTCTGTGTTTAATTGAATTAGTCTAGGTGCTTTGATCTAAGAAGAGAGGTTAGGTTTGAAATGTTAACTAAGTAAACAAGGGGAAGTTTACAAACGTAGGTCAAGGGAACAGTTAGGAGAAGTTTTGAGATTCCTGGACATGAGTGGGTTTTAACTGAGCTGTTGCTCCACTGACAGAACTATTAAAAAAGAGCAAGAAATCTCAATGGACACAGGAATGTCCAAAGGCATTTGCAACAATTTGAAAACTGTATTAACTATGATGCCAGTTTTGGCAGTGCCCAATTACGCCAAGCAATTTTGACGCGAGCGATATAGGCATTGGGGCCATACTGTTACAAGAAGATGACACTGGAATTGAGAAACCAATAGGGTATTTTCACGGAAGTTGAATGTACAACAGAGAAGATCTTCAACAATTGAAAAGGAGACTTTGGGTTTGGTGTTAGCATTGCAGCATTTTGAAATTTATGTTGCAAACAATTCACCAGAAACAATTGTTTATACAGACCACAATCCTTTAAAGTTTCTGGACAAATTTTGAGATGTGCAAGGCTATTCACATGGAGTTTATTGCTGCAACCATTTAGTCTACAGGTTACACATGTCGCTGGATGAGAGAATTTGATTGCAGATGATTTATCAGGAGTTTGAAGCTTGAAGGGAAAATTGGACATTTAAAAACATTGGGGGGGGTGAGGGGGGAGGATTTTTCCCTCGCCGGGTGGGCTCAGCAGGGATGGTCAGGAAGCCAACTGCCACCCGCGATCAGGGCCGGACCGCGATTTCACGCTGGTGGGTCAATTAAGGCCCACCCAGCATGAAAAACCAGCTGCAGCGCTCGGTGCTGCATGTGTGGGTGGGGGTGGAGAGCAAGCGTGAACTTCGTCCATGCGAGTGCAGGACGCTCGCCCAATGTCATCGCATGTCATTTTATGCCCACCGAGCTAAAAATTCTCCCCCTGGACTCGGAACTGGAATGATTTCTGTTGATGCAAAGGATTTGTATATATATATATTGTTATGTTAATGCATACACCTGGCAATGTAATAGCCTAAGTATATAGATGAGCATTGGAGGTAGTATAAGGTGAATTAGTAGAACTAAATCCATCTTTTTAAATTATGATGGTTCATTTTTCAATACAGAGGGAGATATAATAATTCTCATAACCTTATAGGAACTTATTGTAAAATGCAGTAATAGTGGGATGTGTCCATGAGTCGATGGCCAGGATTTTGCAGTCAGGTGCAGGGGAGGGCCCAACACACTGGCACCTAAAGTGATGCCCGATGATGTCGGGCATGTGTCCCGTCACCATCGCGTTGTCTCGCGCTGCTTCATTCGGGCAGGCGGGCGTGCGCCCATTATTACTTAAAGGGCCTAGTAAGGCCATTAAGGAAGTAAGTAAGGTCAACTTTACGCTGCCCGTCTAACCTTATGGTTGCCAGGCAGGCGAAAAGGCCAAACGGCCTTTACGTTTTTATGCAACTTCATCCACGAGCGGGATGAGATTTCCTCAAGCTTTAATGAATTAAATTTTTTAATTTTCTGCAATGTAAAAACATGTCCATTTCATGTGAGGGGACATGCTTAATTACATTTTTAATCCAGTTATTTATTTATTTCAAAAGCGCTTCAATCTCCTTGAGGCAGCTCCATGTCTCAAGGCGATTGAAGTGCTCTATCACACGCATGCACGAAAGAGCGCTGAGCCCCAGCTCTCCCTCCTCCCCCCGCCCACACGGGTTGCTCTAAGTGCTACCGCTCGTGTCCATAATTGGCATCCATAAAATGGACGCATGGAGCCGTCCACAGACGGCAGTCAGCTCCACAACCGCCCCCACCTGCTTCCACCAAGCCTGGCCGACGTGGGCAATGTTCAGGCCTGTGTGTGTGTGTGTGCGTGTGCGTGTGTGTGTGTGTGTGTGTGCGTGTGTGTGTGTGTGTGTGTGATTTAATTGAATTAGACTGGGTGCTTTGATCTAAGGAGAGAGGTTAGATTTGAAATGTTAATTAGGTAAACATGGGGAAGTTTAAAAACATAGGTGTCAAGGGAGCATTTGCATTTTTAAATAAATCAGACTAGATTGTTTTCAAAGGAGGGGTGAAATGTGTCACCTAGCTAGATGAAGTTTATTTTTCCCAAAGATTAGTGGAAAAACTTAGCGCGATGAGAGGGTTTTATTATCAAGGAGATAATGTCCAAAGGCATCGTGAAACAATGGGCATTTGCCTTCAAAGAGAAAGATATGTATGGGGAAAGAGAAGTCTGCTTTTAAGAGAAGGCATTTTTAAGATCTTATAAGTGTGTGAGAAGCCTTCAGCATCTATGCCTGAAACTGCTGTCCTCAAAGGACTGAAGTTAAGAAACCTCATTTTGAATTCGACTTAATCAGGGTATCATCTGGCTTTGTCTGGGTCTTTTCTGTGTCTTACTGTTGCCTTAAATAAAGTGTAACTGGGAGTTGGATTGATTCAGGGATTAGGGGATTTAGAAGTTATCAGAGTAGTAATTTGTAGACCTATGTATGTATTTAAAATCATTTCTCTTAAAAATAAATGTTTAAATTAGTTTTATAAAAACCTATAAGACTTGGTGGTCTTATTACTATTGAATTCAAAGTGCGCGTCTCAAAATTTATACAAGTTGAAAATTAGTTGTGACAGTTATTTTCAAGTTTCCCTCTGTGATTTGATCAGCTCAGCATTTACAATCAGCTGTGTCATAACACACCATTCCATTCGATGATGTGTACTCCAGCTCTATTTTTCTGCATTGATGTCCTTAGCTAATGATAGTCTATCAATCATAATCTTGCAAAATCCAAGAGACTCCCAATATCCATAGCCTTTTGGGGAAGAAAGTTCCACTAACCTTGTGTGAACAGCCTTGCTCTGGATGTTCCCCTCAGGGAAAAGAAGTTCTCTCTGTCTACCTTGTCAAATCCCTCTATCTTTGAAAGGTTGCAATTAGAGCACCACTTAATCTTCTAAATTCATAGGGATGCAACTTGCCCTAATTTTTCCCTTAGAGCCCTACTTTAATTGGAAACCTACACTGTAGATCTATGTTTGAAGAAGTTTTTTTTTTAATTTTACAAATATATTCAAGGCATTGTAAGAAGATGATATACTGCACTAAATGCAGACTCAAACTAATCTCCAAGAGACAACCTGATAGAGCTAGTTTTTTTTCATCTCTGGTTGCATGTATTCCAGGTGATTTCCATGATATCCCAGCTCCCACTGCCCCAACTCCATGCTTTCGCCATTGGTCCATCCACATGCCGATCCTCATAGCATACCACCTACTCTTGCCAAATGGAAGGCAAATAGACTTTTCACTGCTCAATTGAATGATTCCAGATTGTCAAAAAGCTGTTCATTCCCATCTCCAATATTTTTGAATGATTAGTAAACAAGATTGTTCAAAGAAAATTAAAAATAAAATATACAAATCTGTTTAGATTTTCCTCCCAGGTTACTTGCAGTCGTGTCCTGGAGATTAATCCTCAATTCCTGGAGACAGCAGGACAACCCTGGTGGGGTGGCACTCCTATCTGGTGAATTCAAAACTCACAGTTTTAATATGTTCAGTGCCTGGAGTTATACTAACACTGTCTTCAGAGCTCTGAAGAAGAGTCATACAGACTGCAAACATTAACTCTGCTTCTCTCTCCACAGATGCTGCCAGACCTGTTGAGCTCCTCCAGCATTTTCTGTTTTTATTTCAGATTTCCAGCATCCGCAGTATTTTGCTTCCATTCACATGTTGCCGAAGCTTTTATTGAATTACCCAGGAACTTGGGAAGTCAAAGCTTCTGGTTGCATTCTCCATGGCAATGTCTCAGCCAATCAGATTTGACTTGCCAACCATGATCATTTGAAATTTGGCATTGTTGTATTTG
This sequence comes from Carcharodon carcharias, assembly GCF_017639515.1. Classification (NCBI taxonomy): domain Eukaryota; kingdom Metazoa; phylum Chordata; class Chondrichthyes; order Lamniformes; family Lamnidae; genus Carcharodon; species Carcharodon carcharias. The sequence continues at coordinate 162,173,119 of NC_054475.1, read as the reverse complement.
TCCTGATGAGCGCAAGATGAAAAGCTTCGGCAACAAAGTTGCTATAAAAGCGCAAGTTGTTGTTGCTGCATTACTATGATAACCCCAGAGTTAGTGGCCACCAGCATTGCAACATTTGTGGAAATACAGCTAAGGCATCTGTTTTAATGTTGTGTCGAATGCGACATGCCAAGTACTGTTAATAGTCCAAATCCCACACCAGCTAACATATGTCAAAGTGTGTGTTTTTTTTTAAATAATGAGCTTTCTGTTGTAATTCAATTTAAATTGTTGAATATGTTACAGCCAGGTGAGAAGGGGTAAACTGGCTCCGCTCTATTTAGCCTCCTCGGTTGGTCGCAACAAAGGTTTAAGTTTCTTTTTCACGAGGATATGCCTTTTCTGAATCGGAATATATTTAACTATTTATGCAGCGGGTAATTAGAAGCCAATCAAATAAGGTTTTCTTAAGTTCAAGAAAGAGCAACCACTAAACCCGAGGGAAAAAGAATAATGAAAACGTTATGTCACGGACACAGGTATCAGAAATAAGGGAAATTGGAGTCCAATAAAAAAAAAGTTTAAAAGAAATGTTCCATTAAGCGTCCTTTATTTGTCCTTGAGGTATGCATTTTTAAACGTTGCGGCCAATTTGGATTATCTGATTTTGTCAATGCGATCAGACGTAGAAGCTTCTTGGTTCACTGATAAGGTTTCTAGTAAAGTTGTCTTCCGAATGGTTAATATACATTCCAGAAGAGAAAGACAGGGAGATAGAGAGAGCCTTCAGCATGTCTCTTCTGCAGAGTCTCTCTGCAGTGGCTGGCAGTCTTGCCCTGAAATACTTCACCCATTGTGTATTTCCGAGGGGTTTTGGGCCAGTCTGTCTGCGGCAGCCATTCTTCCATTATCTAGCACTTTGCAGTTTAATGTCTCTTCATTAGCTTGTCCACCTACCTTGCATCGCACAGTGCTCATGGCACTTTGGACTCCACTCCGGCTTCATAGGCAGCACCACTTTGCTTTCAACAGGGGTTACAGAGGCAAGGCTCCCTTTACCAGACCAGTGGTAAGGCAGGGTTGGGTTGTAAGGTGCTGCAGAGCAAGGGCTCAACTGTGGAGGAGGGGGAAGGCAAGACAGAGGCAAGGGAAGGGGCTGAAAGACAAGGGCTTGACTGGGGGTGGGGGTAGAAGACAAGACGGGGCAAGGGAAGGGGCTGGAAGGCCAGGGCTTGACAAAGGGGGGGGTGGAAGACTGTGGAAGGTTGCACTCAGACACACGACTGTAGGGAGGGTGGTGCAGTGGACGGAGGTGTCCTCTGGGCCGGAATTGGGAGACAGTTTCTCACAGAAGGACATAAGCGAGTCAGGGACAGAATGAAAGGATTTCAGGGAGAAGAAGCACTTCAGCTTACATTGCTAAGCTTCCAAAGACAGTCCTTATCCCTGTCCTGAGAGGGGGAGGGTGTGTCAGTCCATTGTCAGGTGTGCCCAGCATAGTGTGCGCAGGGAATGGTCATCACATCATGTATAGCGGTTTGGGGGGGGGTTTGGCATTATACTCAGCCGCATATAGTACAATCACAGTCAAGGAAGGCATCTGCAGCCTGTAGATGGGAAACAGGTAGTGTAGGAGCAGGCACTCGATGGTCTCATTGGTACGTGGAGGTTGGGGTCCCTATATGTGATGGTACAGTAGGCCTCGTGATAGGGAGAGGTAAGGTCTATATGTGGCATAGGCACATCGACCTCAAATGACTCAGGAGGTAACAGAGGGATATCAACCACAATCACAATGGGATCAAGGATTACAGGGCGAGGACTGAAAGTAATAGGAGGGAGGGGAACCTAAACATTATGCCCCTTCACAAAGATGGGAGGGATTTTCATAGTCACACTGGGAGGGTTGAAGCTGGTCTGGAAACAAAACCTGAGGTCCGCTATCTGGAACCTCAAGCAATGGAGCAGCAGAAAGTGGAGCTAAGGAAAAAAGCTGGTGGGAGGGTTGTTTTGGCTGCTGGGAGGAGTGCACCACAGTACTCAGCGGTGGGGGGTAGCTGATTAAAGACGCACCCATCTGGGATCTGTATTACCACATGAGGAGGAATGCACAGCTGAGAGAATAACTATAGAGGCAATCTGGAGCCCTCAATGTAATAGCGTATTCATGCGAGATTAATTCTGATGCGTTCCAATCATTGATTTCCCTGCAATAACCCATTGTACCAATCATGGCAATTCCCCACTGTGATAATAACCCCAAAAAACAAGTGGGCATTTAGACAAACTGGAGAAGCCCCTTGGAAAACCCATCTCAGAACCTTGCAGCTACCAGGTTCAGAGATGGGAACTCCCAGGCCCCCCTCAAAGAATCTCATCTCCTCACAGAGCATGTGCCTTCATATATATTCCAAAGGATGTAGTCAAAAAATCCACTGAATGAGTAATTTATCACTGCAAATGAATTTAGAACATCCAAGCACCTGGCCAAATCCATCGCCTAGCAGTACGTCTACTGAAGTGGGACTGTTGGGTGTGGGGGTGGGGGTGAACATACAGCGACACTGAGAGTGGACATTGCGATGGCCAGGATTGTACTAGCTGATCTGTGCCTGGACTGTAACCAAGCCCTTGAACCCACAGCCACTCATGAGTCAGCTACAGGAGGCTGATCCTCAGTAAGTCTTTCTTTCAATGTTCCTGCAGAGAGGAAACCTTCAGTAAGTTGGAAGGTTCATTTAATGTCTCCTGCATCATTGCAGGCTGGCAGGAGGGAAGGCAGAGAAGAGTGCGAAAGTGACACCTGGCTGGCCAAAGGGAGGCGCTTCACCCTGATAAGCAAGGGGCAGCAGGGACACACGAACATTGGCAGAGCAAACCATTGGCATTTTGAAGATCCAATTCTGATGCCTCGACAGATCTGGTGGTGCACTCCAGTACCCTCCCCAGAGATTCTCTCAGATCATCGTGCTTTGCTGTCCCCTGTACAACCTGGTGGGGAGAGCTTGCCTGATGTCAAAATGGAGGAGCTGCATGTCTCCTTCGATGAGGAGGACATCAGGAGGGATGAGGTTAAGGAAGCTCAGGCTTCCAGAAGCTTTACATGGGTCAGACGAGGCAGGCGTGCATATGATGTGCTCATAGCCACCAGATTCCGGGAGGATGATGACGAGTAGCAGTGCTCATCCTGTCTGACCAGTGCCCTCCATGATGGGCCCACATCACCACTAGCAGGGCTAATTTTCTCAACTATCCTCTTTATTCAGACAATGAGTATTTACACATTCTCCTCACCATGTCCTCATCCTTTGAAGGATGATGATGACTTGGGGACATGTGTCCTTGCTGATATGAGATACCAACTGCAGGAGGCCATTCCGGCATCATACGACAGGAGGTGCTGCCTCTTCAAGTGTCTCTCCAGCATCCCAGCCACTAAGGCAGCCCACAAGAAGCAGGAGTCGCACTGCAGTCCTCAGCGGATTCATGACAGTGTACCTTCAGTCCGACAAAGCGCCTCAAGGAGATCCATCTCTAGCAATGGAAAAACACCTTATGTGTCACATTGATGGTGACACTGTAAGGCTAAACTTAGGCAAGGCAGTTGAGAATGTTCAACAGCTATTAATGCTTGTTCAAAGCCCTCAGCATAACCTTAATGACCATTACATTGAGACCCTCCACTCCCAGTCAGGGATGTGGAGCTCCAGTTTGTCTGACCTTTCCATGGACATAGATCACCTCGTGATGATAATCTTCACACATCTGCCTGACAGACATGAAAAAGCTTCCTTTTTGACACTACCAGTTTCCCATAATGGTCAACCCAGGCCCTTGCGACCCTGAACATGCAGGCACACCCATGGACCCATCAAGGGGTCCTGCTTCATTGATAAAAAGGGCACATATCAGCTGCAATACACCCTAGCTCCTAGCCCATTTCTGCCTGAGCATTGTCTTCCCATCAAACTAACATATGAACATCGAGACCATGCTCAACGGCTCCATTGAGCACAGCAGATCTCCATATGGATGTAACATCACTAAGCTCAGCGAGTGTTTAGGGGAGGGGAGAAACAGAATGAATGGGCCAGAACTGCACCTTTTCTTTTTGATGACTGCCTTGTGGGTGCTATGAAGACAACTCCAAGGTGCAAAACGGTTAAAGCTATAGCTTTAAGTGCCAGGACAAAATTGTGCCCGCGAGGGACAAAACACTGGCACATTGAGGTGGAAAGATGCGCACACTTATTGGTCAGCTGGATGTACACTCATAGAGTCGACAATGCACGAGGCTGGCAGGTGCACACATAGCCTCTGAGTATGGGCTTATAGATTGCAAACCCTCATGGATGACAGAAAGCATGGAGTTTAAGGAAAGATTACCTTTTTCCACGTGCATTTACATCTCTCCTTCTACACTACATCTTCACCTTCCACAATGCAGACGAGTTGGGGGACTACATGAGCCTCCATCTTAAACAGCCAAGAATGAACGTCACTTGCCCCTGCAATGCATGTCGATGAGATGTCTTGCTCAAACACACTTTACACTGAGGGTAAAGCATCTGTGATGTCTGGAATGAACTGGGAAGGGGAGCACACTGTGATGAGATGGCTGTGCAGAACATTGACCAGAGGCACATGATGCGAAATCTGTGATAAGTGGCGGGGTGTGGGGGAACATGATGTGAGACCTGATTGACCACTACCCAACTCAGCATACAAAGGAGGCACATATAAGAGGAGATGTGGAATGGGTGCAATTCTATTTACATTGGTGGAAAGTATACACATATGGTGACATCTGTATCACTGTTGTGCTCCTAATATTTCTTGATCTGCCTAACCTTACTACTACATATTGGTGCATCCCCAGCATCCACAGCGCAGATGGAGGCTGCCTGCTGACTGCTACTTCCTGTTGACTGTGATGAATTTGACAGGCATCCTCTGGAGGACCGAGGCTTGGAGGGTCCTAGCCTGCTTGGGTCTCCCCCTATAGGCACCTTCCTCGACCTGTGGAGCTGGAGGTGATGGGGTCACAGGCAGAGGGGATTGGAATCGGCCGGATGACCCCGGGTGGATCTAACTGCTAGTTCTCATCTCTAAGGGTGACTGAGGGCACCTGGCTGGCTCCTTGAGGAGAAGGAGCACCCAAAGTAAGATCGAGGTGCCCTGGCACTCCCTCACATAGCCACTGCTGGATGCCACCAATGCCTACAGCAATGGAGTGCAACTTCTGCAACAGCACAGGTGCTATGTACTGGACCAAGATCTCTATGGCGACTGCCATCCTACCAGTGTTGGCCTCAGTGTGGTATGTGCCGAAACTATTGCCTAAGTCCGAGAGCGGACTGACTCCTCCATCATATGTTGCAATCTGTGGAATGCAGCTGAGAGCCCTGCCTGATATTTCCATGTCTGTTGTTGCTGCTCCAACATTTGCATTAGGACCGAGTCCCACAGGCTTGTCATCTAACTGAGACTCGGCAGGATCCTGGCCTCCAGCAGTCCTCCAAGTGTCGATGACCTTGGATGTCCCTGCCTCCACCTGCTCTGGACCAGAATCTGTGCTGTGCTCACCGAATTGTGACACCGAGCCCGCTCTAAATCTAGGTCTCACCCTGGTGTGTGTGTCTACACTGGTGGAGGGTGTGGGTGAGCGCTTGATGGGTCTTCCACAAGTGTGCCCTCAAAATCCCCATCTGAGGTGCCTTTGGGGTTGGATATGAGGGGCTGGCTCTTGGTGTCCCTGGGGCGTTTGTCTGTGGTGCTTATGAAAGAGAATAGAGACAATCAGTGCATGGCAACAGACTCCAAAACATAGCATTGGCACCCACAGTCTCGCTGTCAGAAGGATCACCTAGTGCAGGGTCCTCGCTAGGGTGTACACCCAGACTCACTGCCACCACAGGCAGGACCTTGGCCCTCTGCGGCCAGGTGTATTATTCACTTCTCATACTGGGCGAGGGCCATGATCTCTGGCATCCTGTCACCGGTGTAGGGCCTCTTCCTCTTATTGTGGGTGAGCTTGTCCTGCACAAAGACAGATGGAGAGAGTATAAGCAAGAAGCATGCCAAGGCAGATGATGAGAATGCCTGTCTCGTGTGTGTGCTGAGTGGAGCGATGTACAGGATGAGGGTGTGGACTGCACAGGGTGTGAGCCTGGATGGAGATGTCAGGGTGTGTGTGGGAGAGGGAATGCCTGGTGCTGGTAATGTGTGAGATCCCTGTGGACTGTCACCCTGCCAATATGCGAGGGGCTTGTGAGGGTGTGAGCTGAGAGGGATGAGAAGGTTGACTTACCTGGCTGTACGGATGAATAATCCATCTGTTTGCGGCAGTGTATCACTGTTCTCCTGCAGGCTGAGTTGATGCTCATCACCACAGGCACCTCCTCCCAAGCTGGGTTGGTGACCTCATGGGACCTCCGCCGGCCATCGCCAGAGCAGAGAAGGTCGCGGCAGGCCTCGGCAGTGTCCAGAAGGTGACCTAGGGAGGTGTCACTAAACTTGGGGGCTGCACACTTCCTGCTTTTGGGGGCCATCTTCCACCAGGAGCAGCCCTGGGCTGTGGACATCGGAAGATTCACAGGTGGGCGCAATTTAAACATGGCGCCCGGAATGAGGATCTGCTGGTGTCATGGCAGAGCGGGCAAATCACAGGCCACCCACTGGCTAAACAGTGTGTTTCCAGCTGCTGAACCGTTAATGAGGCGAGAGGCAGATAATCGGGCACGAAAATGCCCCATTGCGGTTGACGGGGGGAAAGCTGCTTTTACCACCGGCCAATGCACCGAGTCAGTGGAGGGGAAAATGCCACCTCTTTATTTTGAAGCATATAATTTCCTTACCAATTAGCTATGTGCCTGCCATGATTGTATCATACTGATTACTGAGAATGACCAGCTCATTGTCAATGAGTGGATTAAGAGTGCAAGAAACAATTGAATCCCATGTTCAAACCTGTTCATTAAGGACAGGTCATTTTTCCACAGAATAAGATAATAGGAGCATATCTCTTTGATGCTTTTCTCCATCGTGGCAGTATTAGGTTTATGTCTAAAAATAGGTGCAAGATGTTTTTTTGCTGTTAGAGAAAAAGCATGATATATTAACATATAAGTCCATTGTTATTCAGTTCCATTTATAATTTAAAAAGCCTTCCATTTCGATAGCACCTTTCAAGACATCCCAAAACATTTTACAGCCAGTAAAGTACTTTTCACTCTTCATAGTCTCATAAATGTTTGCAGCAAAGAAAGGAGCTATTCGTCCCATCATGTCCTTGCCAGTCAACAAAGATTTGATTACACTAATCCCATTTTCCAGTGCTTGGCCCATCGCCTTGGAGGCTATGGCAACACAAGTGAATAGCTAAATGCTCCTTAAATGTTACGAGAATTTCTGACTCAACCACCCTTTCAGGTAGCAAGTTCCAGACTCCCACCACCCTCTCAGTGAAAAAGATCACCCTCAACTCCCCTCTTAGCCTTCTACCTCCTACCTTAAATCTATGCCCCCTTGTTATTGACCCCTCTATTAATGGAAAAAGTGCCTTCCTATCCACCCTATCTATGCCCCTCATAATCTTATACACCTTTGTCAGGTCCCCTCTCAACCTTCACTGCTCCAAGGAAAACAACCCCAGCCTATCCAATCTTTACTCATGGCTCAGATCCCCCAGCCTAGGCAGCATCCTGGTAAACCTCCTCTGCACCCTCTCCAGTGCAAACACATCCTTCTTATAATGTAGTGACCAGAACCACACACAGTACTCCAGTTTTGGCCTAACCAGCATTTTATACAGTTTCAGAATAACCTCCCTGCTCTTGCATTCTATGCCTCGGCTAATAAAGGCAAGTATCCTATATGCCTTCTTAACCACCTTATCCAACTGCCCTGCTACCTTCAGGGACCTGTGAATGTAATGTATGAAATACAGCAGCCAATTTGTGCACAGCAAGCTCCCACAAACAGCAATGAGATAACGACCAGATGATCTGTTTTACGTGTTGTTGGCTGAGGAATATTTACCAGCACACTGGGAAGAACTTCCCTGCTACTGTTCAAAGTATTGCTGAGAGGGCAGACAGAGTCTCCTTTCAATGCCCAACTTGAAAGGCAGTGCCTCCAACAGTGCAGCACACCCTCAGTGCTAGCTGTGATTTTAGATTACGCCTTGAAGCCACAACCCCCTGATTCAGAGCTGAGACAGACCTGACACCCAAAGGAAGCAACCTGACTCAGTTTCATTTCAAAGCACCTTTGGATTATAAAAGCAAAAAACTGCGAATGCTGGAAATCCAAAACAAAAACAAAAGTACCTGGAGAAACTCAGCAGGTCTGACAACATTTCATCTCTTTTCTATTTTTCCTTAGTTCTGCTGAAGAGTCATACGGACTTGAAATGTTAACTGTGCTCCTCTCCGCAGATGCTGTCAGACCTGCTGAGTTTCTCCAGGTATTTTTGTTTTTGTTTCACTTCTGGATCATGTTGCCTGAAACTTCTTGAGATAGGCGTTGACTTTATGCAAGAGTATGAAATGAGCAATAGTGAATTTGCAACTCCTTTTTATGTCTTTCCCGGTGTTTTAAATTCCAATTCTGCACAAAATAAACACCAAGTTGCCTCTGGTGTAGCAATGTACAATAAATAGCGCTGGACTTTATTGTCAAAGTGGTTGCACAACAGCATATGTGCTGGCTCAGCTGCTTTCATCAGATGGATGCTGACCATATTTCCAAAGACCCTTTGTGCAGTGAATTGGCCACTGGGTCATGACCTCCAAAGCATCCACACCGCCACTATAGTGACACCTACAAGCAAGATATGAAGGTGGCAGACATCGGCACTGACAACAGAGAGACAGTCGTTGACATCCATGACCTCTAGAGGCTGACTGCCTGGAAGGGCATTGGAAGGGGCGAGAAGGAATGGGTGAAGAAGATGGCCCGGAGGAAACAGAGGGCAGTGAACTGTGCACCTACACAGCTAACTGTCCTCACTGCCATGCCAGAGTGGGGCTCCTGAGCCACACCAATCAATGCTTAACATAGAGTTGACCACCATGGCGCAGGTAATTATCTTACGAGATGGAAGACTGCCACGCAAGCCATTTAAAATAAGGCTTAATGCCTCCACTAATATAGAGCAAAATAGCCATTTCATATTAATGCAGTCAAGCACAGCAAAGCTTTATAAATCAATGTTTAGGTCACAGCTGAAGCTGTGTATCCATTTCTGAGTATTGTTCAGTAATTGTAGCGTCAGCGGGAAATGGTAAATATAGCCTGAATTTGGGGTCAGTATCCAGTGACACCAAAGGATGAATGCTAATTTTCCTTTAATCCACTGGATATATCCATCAGGGAAAGATGTAAAATAGGCTGCCGACAACGGGTATGACATAGGGGTTACCTTTTCATTTGTTCATTCACAGGAGGTGGGTGTCATAAGGCCAGCATTTATCGATCATCCCTGACTGGCGAGGCACCTTCTCCACAACCTGGCTGGCTTGTGAGGCCAAAAATCAACCACATTGCTGTGGGTTTGGTGTTATATTTAGGCCAGGCAAGGAACAACAGATTTCCCTCAGAGGTGCACATTAGTGAGCCAGATGGGCTTTTACAGCAATTCAGTAGTTTTCATGATTCATCCAAAGCTTTTTACCTCAGGTTAACTTAGTTAACTGAATTTAAATTGCCCAGTTGCTGGTGTCAGATTTGAACTTATATCTTCACATCTTTAGAGCGGGCCTCCATACATAACATAAACACAATGCTACCATTCCCTAGAAACGAAAAGGGAAGCAGCAACTGGCATATGTATACATTTATCCATTAATATAGTAAAGCATCCCAAGGCACTTCGCAGGTGTGCTATCAAACAAAATACGACACTGAGTCTCAAAAGAAGATATGGCAGAGGTTATCAAAAGCTTGGACAAAGAGGTGGGTTTTAAGAAGTGTCTTAAAGTAGACAGAGATAGGAAGGGAATTCCAAAGCTAAGGGCCTGGGCAGCAGAAATGGTGGGGCGATTAAAATGGGGGATGTGCGAGAGGGCAGAAGCGGAGGAGCACTTAGACTTTGGAGAGTTGTAGGGTTGGAGGAGATTACAGACTTGGGGAGCGGTGAATCCATGAAACCATTTTGAAACCAAAAGGGAACTTTACAACTGAGGTGCTGCCAGACCAAGAACCAATGTACGTCAATGAACATGGGTAATGGAAGAACAGAACCTATTGTGAGCTAGAATACCGGCATCAGAGTTTTTGTGGACCTTAAGTTATTGCAAAGTAGACCATGAGAGTTCAGCCAGGAGTACATTGAAATAGTAAAGACTAGAGCTAATAAAAACATGGATGAAGGTTTCAGCTGCAGGTGAGCTGAGACAGGGCTGTGTTGGACAATGTTATGGAGGTGGAAGTAGGCAGTCTTAGTTATGGTGGAGATATGCAATCGGGAGCTCATAGCAGGGTCAAATACTACACCAAAGTTCTGAATAGCCTCTTTTGGCCCATCAGCCTGGTGCTTATGCTCCATACTAGCCTCATCCCACCCATCTTCCTCCAACTCCATCGACATAACCCTTGATTTCTTTCTCATTCATATGCTTTTTTGACTTCCCCCTAAATGTATCTATGCCATTTACTTCAACAACACCTTGTGGTAGCAATTTCCAGATTATCACCACTCTTTGGATAAAGAAATTTCTCCTGAATTATTTCTTGGATTTTTTTTTTCACTTTTCGCAGTTTATTTTTAACCAAACATTTACAATTTAGTTTTCATCAATGTTAACTGTGTGCAGACCTTTGTAGGATGTGAGGGGAACAAAAGTTATCAGTGTATAGAGTTTGTTAGGAAAGTCTTGACCCTCGTTGAGTTTGCTGGATAAACACACATGAGTGCAATATAAAACATTTCTTACGCCTTTAGCCCAAACAGCCTTGCTCAAATGAGTATAATGCTGACATCTATAGTACCCATCTCCTTCACTGCAAATTTATGGATCTCCTTAATGGCACGAGGAGGGTGCTTCTTGGATTTATTCGTGAACGTCTTCTACTTTTGCCCTCCGTGGATTTCTGAATGTAGAATTAAACTCTGCATGTAGCCCTTGAGGCTTCACATTGCATAAGTGAGTGTGACTAAAGCTTAAACAAAAATAGAAAATGCTGGAAAAAGTCAGCAGGTCTAACAGCGGCCAGGATTTTCCCCTTGGTGATTTGGGGGCGGGGCCAGCTCGCCGAGGGGAAAATGATTGGGGGGTGATGTCGGAAGGAACCCAGGAATCCCGGTCCATTTAAATCTTCAGGAAGGCGGGCGGACAGTGAAATCAGCTGTCCACTCGTTGGCCTGTCAATGGCCTTAATTGGCCATTGACAGGCTAATGAACCTTGTTAAAGACCCTGCCCGGCCAAGCTTAAGGCTGGCAGGCAGGCCAGGACCCCCAGCGGGCTCCAGATTATTCATAAAACTTCATCCACTGGTTGGGATGAAGGTTCATGTCCGTTTTTAAAAAAATTTAATAAACTTTATGTGTTTCTTATTAACATGTCCCATCTTGTGTGACATTGTCACATGAGGGGGGCATGTTAATAATTTTAATATTTCTCTATTTTTTGCCTTTTCTTACCTGTCAGTAAACTCCCTGAGACAGCACTTTGCCTCAGGGAGCAGCACGTGCACCTTGACAGATGGGGAATCCCTCCACCACCGCCCCCACCCGCCCCCCACACAGGAAGTGCATAGCGCTTCCTGTTGGGCAGGCCGCTGGGCGGGCCTTAATTGTCCCGCCCATTCAAAATGGCGGTCGGCCCCGTTTTGGCGGCGGAGTTCAGCTGCCCACCCGCCGCCAAGCCGCTGGGGCCCGCCCGCCAACCAGGGGCAAAATTCTGCCCAGCATCCGTGGAGAAAGAAACAAAGTTAACGTTTCAAGTCCGTATGACCCTTCTTCAGAGCTGAAGAGTAGTGGAAATCTAATGACATTTATGCCGTTTAAGGTTGGGGTGAGGCAAATGGAGCTGGATAGAAGGCCAGAGATAGGTGGGGACAATGGAGGGATTGACAAAGATGTCATGAACTAAAGGACAAAGGGATTGTTAATGAGTGCTAAAGAAGGTGCTAATAGTGGCATAAAGGTAAGAAAGCAGAATGTGATTATAGCAGAACGAGGTTAGCATGTGTGAAAGAACAACTTGGAACAAGTGACAGATGGCCTTGTAGGGGATGGGGTGGTGGTAGGGAAAAATAGGGTAGAAAATGGTTTAAAAAAGGGGATAAAACCACGGATAAACGAATAAAAATAAAAAGTAAATTAAGTGGATAAAAGATAAAAATCAAAATAGAAGAAAGGGGATTAAAAAAGGGGGTGAGGATGGAGGAGAGAGTTCATGGCCTAAAGTTGTTGAACTCAATGTTAAGTCTGGAAGGCTGTAAAGTGCCTAATCGGAAGATGAGGTGCTGTTCCTCCAGTTTGCGTTGAGCTTCACTGGAACATTGCAGCAGGCCAAGGACGGACATGTGGGCAGGAGAGCAGGATGGTGTGGTGAAATGGCAAGCAACAGGGAGGTCTGGGAGGTCATGCTTGCGGAGAGACCCAGTCTGCGTTTGGTCTCGCCGATGTAGAGGAGACCACATTGGGAGCAGCAGAAGCAGTAGACCAAATTGAAGGAGGTGCAATGGTAGCACTGCTTCACCTGAAAGGAATGTTTGGGCCCTTGGACAGTGAGGAGGGAGGAGGTAAAGGTCACCCTGCTCTATTGTATCAATGAGAATTTCCCCCAAAATTACAATCAATTCCATCAGAAGTTATTGACAGCTGCTTCCACAATGGTGAGCTATGTTGCATATCTTACCACCAAGAGGAACTGCTGGTAGCTGTTCTTTGTCTGGTAGGGGTTGGATCCAGTATTTCCCTGTTATCTAGTGACTATATTCCTGTGGAATGGTAAAGAGGGGGAACATAAGCACAGTCTCTTTAAGACCAAGATGACTTCATGGTAACATAACTGAGGGCAGTAGGTGATGGTGGCACAGTGGTAATATCACTGGACTAATAATCTAGAAACCCAGCTAATACTCTGGTGATGTGGGCTCAAATCCCACTGTGGTAGCTGATGGAATTTAAGTTCAATTAATAAAACTGAATTTATAAAGCTAGTCTCAGTAATGATGACCATGGGACTATTATTGATTGCTGTAAAAACACAATCCTTTAGGGAAGGAAATCTGCTATCCTTACTTGGTCTGGCCTATATATGACTCCAGACCCATAGTGATGTGGTTGACTCTTAACTGCCCTTGCAAACAACTCAGTTCAAGGGCAATAAATGCTGGCCTTCCCACATCCTATGAGAGAATTAAAAATAGGTATCACCTCCACTGTGATTTACTGAGCTGGGATTTTGCCTGGTGCTCCAGGTGACTAAAGGGCCATTTGGCTCAGCAATGAAACCCGGAAGAATATTTACTCTTTCATTGGATGTGGGCATTTCTGGCAAAACCAGCATTTGTTGCCCATTGAGGGAGTTAAGAGCCAACCACATTGTCTGAAGTCATGTGTAGGTCACACCAAGTAAGGACAGCAGATTTCCTTCCCCAAAGGGGATTAGTGAACCAGATGGATTTTTACAACAATTAATGATAGTTTCATGGTTCACCATTACTAAGGCTAGCTTCTTTTTTCCAGATTTTGTTTTGATTAATTAGCTGCATTTATTAATTAATTGAATTTAAATTCCACCACAGTGGGATTTGAACCCATGTCCCCAGAACATTAGCCTGGGCCTTTGGATTACTAGCTCAGTGATATTACTACTATGCCACTACCCACCAAGTCACAGAGGTGAGGATGGTGAGGGAGTGCTGGGCTTCCATGATAATCCTGCAGGCCAATGCCTAATAAGTAAACAGATCTGGTGAAACAAGCAGTGGGAAAGAAACAAATGCCAGTCGATTACAAGGTTCTCACTGGTTAATCGATCCCTTGCACTGACTGAGCCTTGGATATGCCAACCTACCTTGGTTTGAATTGCAGTAAATGGTCTTAATTTATGGATTGCTCAGGCACTGGGTTTGGAGACTCTTGAACATGGTGAGGGCCTTCCATATGGATCAGACACCCAGCTGACGAGAACCTACGTGGCAATATCAGGAGTCTTTCTCAACATGGAGACAAATGCCTGCCAGTTACCTACTCTCCTGTGTACTTATTCTTTTTCGATTGCAAAAAAAAATCATCAAAGCCACAGAGAATACAAAAGGAGGGTTCTTTCCTCTCATTCTTTGTCCTTTAAGGATGTGCTTCATTTTAGATATGCTCAGTGTGATTCTTTCAGTGTTTGAGGGATGTTTGTTGTAGAGTTTCAAAAACCTTTTCTCTCTATAAATCTACTTTAATGTTGTATCACGACCTTGGTTAGTGTATCAAATTTTTAAATCAAGTTTCTCATTAAACAATTGCAGTAATTTCAGGATTCATTCATTACTTAGAGGGGGGAGAAAAAACTTACTTTGAACTAGATTTCTCTTTTTATGATGGTAATCCCACTTGACAGATTGTTGTGTAGTTTTCAAAGTAGCTTTCCATCTCAGTAACCCCCAAGAGTACTTCAAATAAAAAGACAGCGCTGATGAGAACAGCGTTACTGTTGACATTAATCACTTTGATGTCCATCTGGAACTTGACATTGGCATTGAGACACAAAGGCTTTAAAGAGACTTTCATACAATTTATATGCAGTTCAACATCTCGCATTGTGTGCAACAGGATATAAAGTACGACCCATTAGCACGGTGCACTTAAGAGGACAAAGTGGAAATATCTTATGGAACTGCTTTAGTATTATTCATCTCATGTGCTTTCCAGCCGTGAGCCTGAAGCCAAAGTTTGCATTCATCTTTGGTTAAAGCGACCAGGAAACTGAAATATTATGTTTGCGCTAGATCATTTAGGTACCATTACCTCACAGTAGGGCAAATGTCTTTTAATAGGAACTTTCAAGGAGGGAGCAACATGTTTCATGAACTGAGTAAGACTGTAGAAAGGGTGAATCAATACACAAACATTTGGCATTTTTCAACAATGGTTCTCATCAATTGGATTGACATTCTTCTACGGAAGGGAATATAAGGAAGAAAATATATTTTATTTTCATCAGCCATTTTAGAATGGTGACAAGGTTTCTACACAAAATAAACAACAACTTTTTTTTATTATTTCATGGGATGTGGGTGTTGCTGGCAAAGCCTGCCTGAATTCATTGTCCATCTCATTTCAGAGGACAGTTAAAAGTCATCCACATTACTGGGGGTCTGCGGTCACATATAGGTGATATCAGGTAAGGATGGTTGATTTCCTTCCCTAAAGAACATCAGTGGGTCTCTGCAATAGTCAACGATAGTTTCATGGTCTCCATCACTGAGACTAGTTTTATATTCCAGATTTAATAATTGAATTTAAATTCCACCAGCTACCATGGTAGGATTTGAACCCGTGTCCCCAGACTGGGCTTCTGGATTACTAGCCCAGTGACATTACCACGATGCATTCATATAGCACCTTTTACATAATAGAATGCCTCAAAGTGCTCCCCAGGAGTGTCATTAATCAAAATTTGACACCGAGGCACATAAAAAGATAAGGGGACAGGTGACTAGAAGCTTCGTTAAAGAGGTAGGTTTTAAGGAGGGTCTTAAAGTAGAAGTTTGAGAGGTAGTCAGACAAAGAGGTTTAGGGAGGAAATTCCAGAGGCCCTCACCAGCTGGGGGCATGGCTACCAATGGGGGAGCATTTAAAATCAGGGATGTTCAAGAGACCAGAATTTGAGAAGCGGAGATACCTCCGAGGGTGGTGGAGTTGGAGAAGTTTACATAGATAGGAATGGAAGGCCATTAAGGGATTTGGAAACAGGGATGAGGATTATAAAATGGAGGTATTGACAGATTAGGAGCCAATATATGTCAGTGAGCACAGGGGTAATGATTAAATAGTTTCTTATCATTTTTCTATTTTCTAGGTCTACTTGGAATAATTGGAGATCCTCTTTCAGGTGGAATATGAGCATGTGGTCAAAACTGCAAAGGATATTGGAGAAATTGAAGTGTTAATAATGTGTTGAGAAAATTGGGACCTATCCTAGAATGTATTGACTCTATACTGGACAGTCAAGAATAAGATATAGTGAAAAGCTCTCCAATCTCTAACATGCCACCAAAACAAAAAAAAAATGGAATTTGAAATGTCTCTAAGTTGTAACTATAACTAAAAAAGTAAAGATTGATTCAGATTGTATTTTCTCTCCAGGAAGTAGAAAAGTAGTAAGCAAAATTAGAAGACAGGCAAAGCAAAGGCAAGAATCAAATAGGTTAGAATGTAGAATAATGTTAAAAGGACAAAGTTAAGGGCACTCTAGCTGAATGGACATAGCATTTGCAACAAGATAGATGATTTGAATGCACAAATGGAGGTAAAGGGGTATAAAAAACAAAAACAGAATTACCTGGAAAAACTCAGCAGGTCTGGCAGCATCGGCGGAGAAGAAAAGAGTTGACGTTTCGAGTCCTCATGACCCTTCGACAGAACTTGAGTTCGAGTCCAGGAAAGAGCTGAAATATAAGCTGGTTTAAGGTGTGTGTGTGGGGGGCGGAGAGATAGAGAGACAGAGAGGTGGAGGGGGTTGGTGTGGTTGTAGCGACAAACAAGCAGTGATAGAAGCAGAATATCAAAAGATGTCAACAACAATAGTACAATAGAACACATAGGTGTTAAAGATAAAGTTGGTGATATTATCTAAACGAATGTGCTAATTAAGAATGGATGGTAGGGCACTCAAGGTATAGCTCTAGTGGGGTTTTTTTTATTTTATATAATGGAAATAGGTGGGAAAAGGAAAATCTTTATAATTTATTGGGAAAAAAAAGAGAAGGGGGAAACAGAAAGGGGGTGGGGATGGGGGAGGGGACTCACGACCTAAAGTTGTTGAATTCAATATTCAGTCCGGAAGGCTGTAAAGTCCCTAGTCGGAAGATGAGGTGTTGTTCCTCCAGTTTGCGTTGGGCTTCACTGGAACAATGCAGCAAGCCAAGGACAGACATGTGGGCAAGAGAGCAGGGTGGAGTGTTAAAATGGCAAGCGACAGGGAGGTTTGGGTCATTCTTGCGGACAGACCGCAGGTGTTCTGCAAAGCGGTCGCCCAGTTTACGTTTGGTCTCTCCAATGTAGAGGAGACCACATTGGGAGCAACGAATGCAGTAGACTAAGTTGGGGGAAATGCAAGTGAAATGCTGCTTCACTTGAAAGGAGTGTTTGGGTCCTTGGACGGTGAGGAGAGAGGAAGTGAAGGGGCAGGTGTTGCATCTTTTGCGTGGGCAAGGGGTTGTGCCATAGGAGGGGGTTGAGGAGTAGGGGGTGATGGAGGAGTGGACCAGGGTGTCCCGGAGGGAGCGATCCCTACGGAATGCCGATAAGGGGGGTGAAGGGAAGATGTGTTTGGTAGTGGCATCATGCTGGAGTTGGCGGAAATGGCGGAGGATGATCCTTTGAATGCGGAGGCTGGTGGGGTGATAAGTGAGGACAAGGGGGACCCTATCATGTTTCTGGGAGGGAGGAGAAGGAGTGAGGGCGGATGCGCGGGAGATGGGCCGGACACGGTTGAGGGCCCTGTCAACGACCGTGGGTGGAAAACCTCGGTTAAGGAAGAAGGAGGACATGTCAGAGGAACTGTTTTTGATTTGATTGCCATTACAACAACATGGTTACAGGGTGTCCGAGACTGGGAACTGAATATTCAAGGATATTTGTCATTTAAGAAGGATAGACAAAAAGAAAAACGAGTTGGGGTAGCACTGTTATTAAGGGACGAGATCAGTACATTAGTGAGAGAGGATCTTAGATCAAAGGATCAAGGTGTTGAATCAGTTTGGGTGGAGCGAAGAGCAAGGGACAGCAAATATTGATGGGAGTTGTTTATAGGCCATCAAACAATAGCGGTAATGTTGAACACAGTATAAATCAGGAAATTAGAGCTGCACGTAACATGGGTAATACAGTAATAATGGGCAACTTCAATTTACATGTAGATAGGGTAAACCTAATGCCGTGGAGGACGAATCCCTGAAGTGTGTAAGAGATGGGTTTCTGAAGTAGTACATAGAACCAACTACGGATTGGGCTCATTTAAATTTAGCATTATGTAAAGAGGAAAGGCTAATTCATAACTTTACAATAAAGGAGCTTCTAGGAAATAGTGACCATTATATGATAGAATTTTATAATAAGTTTGAAAATGATATAGTTAAATTTGAAGCTAGGGTCTTACATCAGAACAAAGGAACTATGAAGGCATGAAGGGCAAGTTGGCTATAGTGAATTTGTAAAATACACTGAAAAATTTGACAGTAGACGGGCAATGGCTAACATTTAAAAAAGCAGGACATGGTATACAGCAAACACACATTGCTCTAAGACACAAAAAAACCAACAGGAAAGGTAAATCAACCATGGCTATCAAAAGAAGTTGAAGATTGTATTAAAGGAAGTGGTATTTGAGGTTGCCAGAAAAAATGGGAAATCCAAGGTTTGGGAGCAATTTAGAATCCAGCAAAAGAGGACCAAGAAACTGATAAAGAAAGGGAAAAGAGAATATAAGCTATGGAGAGACATAAAGGGGGAGTGTAAAATCTTCTTTAGGTGTGTGAAAAAGAAGAGATTAACAAGGCAGGTGTGGATCCATTACAGGCAGAGATAGGACAATTCATAGTAGAGAATAGGGAAATTGCGGAGAAACTGAACTATTACTTTGTGTCTGCCTTCATGGAGGAAGATAGAGAAAATGTTCTAGAAATACAAGGGAGCAAAGGGGCTTGTGAAAATAAGGAACTGAAAGAAGTTAATATTAATAAAGCGGTAGTACTCGAAAAATTCATTAGATTGAAGGTTGATAAATTCCCTGGACCTGATGAGCTCCATCCCAGAGTATTAGAGGGGAAGGCTATAGAGATAGTGGACACATTAGTGCTTATCTTTCAAAAGTCTATAGATTCTGGAAAGGTTCCTGTAGATTGGAAAGTAGCAAACGTAACCCCACTATTTAAGAAGGCAGGGAAAGAGAAGACAGAGATCTACAGGTTTGTTAGGTTGATGTCAGTAATAGGGAAAACATTAGAGGATGTGATAAATATGAGGTTATCCATTTTGGTAGCAAAAACAGGAAGGCAGATGATAATCTGAATGGCTATAAATTGAGAGAGGAGAATGTGCAATGAGACCTGGGCATCCTTGTACACCAGTCGCTGAAGGTAAGCATGCAGGTGCAGCAGGCAGTAGAGAAGGCAAATGGTATGTTGGCCTTCATAGCGAGAGGATTCGATTACAAGAACAGGGATGTCTTGCTGCAATTGCCTTGGCAAAACCACACCTGGAATTTTGTGTGCAGTTTTGGTCTCTTTATCTGAGGAAGGGTGTACTTGCTATAGAGACAGTGCAGCGAAGGTTTACCTGACTGATTCCTGGGATGGCAGGACTGACATATGAGGAGAGATTGAGTCAATTAGGATTATATTCGTTGGAGTTCAGAAAAATGAGGGGGGATCTCATAGAAACTCATAAAATTCTAACAGGACTAGACAGGGTAGATGAAGGAAGGATGTTCCCGATGGTGGTAGAGTCCAGAACCAGGGGTCACAGTCTGAGGATATGGGGTAGACCATTTAAGACTGAGATGAGGAGAAATTTCTTCACCCGGAAAGTGGTGAGCCTGTGGAATTCGTTACCACAGAAAGTAGTTGAGACCAAAACATTGTATGCTTTCAAGAAGGAGTTAGATATAGCTCTTGGGGTGAAAGGGATTAAAGGGTATAGGGAGAAAGTGGGAGCAGGCTATTGAGTTGGATGATCAGCCATGATTGTAATGAATGGCAGAGCAGGCTCGAAGGGCTGAATGGCCTACTCCTGCTCCTAGTTTCTATGTTTCTATGTTCCTATGTGATAACTAGGCACTTAGAAAATAGTTATGATTGGGCAGAGTTAATATGGATTTATGAAAGGGAAATCATGTTTCACAAACCTGCTGGAGCTTTTTGAGGATGTTACTGTGGCACAAATAAAGGACAGTCAGTGGATATAGTGTATTTGGATTTTCAGAAGGCTTTTGATAAGGTCCCACACAGGAGATTAGTAAATAAAATGAGAACATATGGGATAGAGGGCAATATAGTGGATTGGATTGAGAATTGGTTAACAGACACAAAACAGAGAGTAGGGAATAAACAGGTTATTTTCAGGATGGCAGGCTGTTACTAGTCAAGTACTGCAAGGATCAGTGCTGGGGCCACAGCTGTTCACAATCTATATAAATGTTTTGGGTTTGGGAACCAATATTTTGAAATTTGCTGGTCACACAAAACTAGTTGGAAATGTAAGTTGTGAGGAGGGTGCAAACAGGCTTCAAGGGGACTTGGACAGGTTATGTGAATGGGCAAGAACATGGCAGATGGAAAATATGTGAATAAGTGTAAAGTTATCAACATTGGTAGGAAAACAGAAAGATGTAATATTTCTCAAATGTTGAACGGTTATGGAGTGTTGATGTCAAAAGGGACCTGGGTGTCCTTGTTCATGAAAGCTAGCATGCAGGTGCAGCAAGCAATTAGGAAGACAAATGGTATGTTGGCCTTCATCACAAGGGGATTTGAATACAGGAGTAAAGATGTCTTGCTTCAATTGTATAGAGCCTTGGTAAGACCGCATCTGCACTATTGTGTACAGTTCTGGTCTCCTTAGAAGGATATACCTGCCATGGAGGGAGTGCAACAGAGATTCACCAGACTATTCCCTGAGATGGAGGGATTGTCTTCTGAGGGGACATGGAGGAAACTGGGCCTGTTTTTTTTTGATTTTTGAAGAATGATAGGGGCCCTCATTGAAAATTACAAAGTGCTTCCTGCATCTGACAGGGTAGATGTGGATAGGATGTTTTCCCTGGCTGGCTGGTGAGTCTAGAATCAGGGGATACAATCTCAGACTAAGGGAAAGGCCATTTAAGACTGAGAAGAGGAGGAATTTCTTCACTCAAACGGTGGTGAATCTTTGGAATTCTCTACCCCAGAGGGCTGTGGAAGTTCCACCATTGAGCATGTTCAAGACAGAGGTTGTTGGATTACTACATACTAATGACATCATAGGATATGATGATAGCTCAGTAAAGTGGATTTGAAGTAGATGATCAGCCATAATCTAACTGAATGCTGGAGCAGGCTCACTGGGCTGAATAGTTTACTCCAGTTCCTATGTCGAGTGCAAGTGGATCTTGGACATGTGAACTCAAGATCGGAAATGTAGGCAGATCTGATGGAAAACATTGTAGATAGTTAATCAAAGTGAAGTGTAGAGGCGACATGGAATCATAGGTTTGAGTGTTGAGAGTGTGCACATCAGATATGGAGGAGTTGGGGCTTCTCCATGCAAGGCACCACACGTCCCAGTACCCACCATTTGCAGTTCCAGTGCCGCACTTCCCCATATTCAACACTTGAACCCTTCCCCACTAGATCTTTGCCCGTCCATCATGGGGTGTGGTTTAATATTAAGGCCAATGTTTTGGAGGGGCAATAGATGAAGAAGGAATAGGAGGGAACCAATCCTGGAATTCTGGAATAGCAAGGGATGGCCCTGCAAGTGTGGGGATAAGCTGGAGGGATGCTGGCTATGGTTCACAACCATCATACTCAAGGTCAACTTAATTCAATTTACTTCTTTCAACCAAATAAAAAGTAATGTCTACAAGAAGCTATGAAGATGGCTTTGAAACTAATTTAGAAAAGTGGCAGCAGCATACAGTATTATTATTTTGAGTACATGAAATACTTCCATAAATCTAAAGAACAGTATTTTTCAGGCTTAAGAGCACAATGTTTGACTTGTGTTTCTGATAAGGTTGATTTTTTTTTCTTCGTAGTGAGTCATGGTAAGGTGGTATGCACTGCCTGAAGGGAACACATTCAATGGTATCATTCAACAGGACAGTGCATGAAGACTTCAAAAGGAAAAAGAAATTACCAGGCTGTGGGGCAAAAGGGAGAGAGTGGGACAAAGTTGATTGATCTTTCTAGAACTGGCACAGACATGATGAGCTAAAAGGCCTCTTTCCAAGCAATTATATGATTCCAAGAAATTGGGACATCTGAGATCACACTTTCCTCTGTTTGTAAAAATAAATGTGAGTTTACCATACTGATCCAATCAGTGTTTTCATAGGATCAAAGACAATACAGACCAGGGGAGGCCATTTGGTCCATCATGCCTGTGTTAGAATTAGTTCTTCAATTAGAGCTATCACCTTTAATCTCATTTCCCTGCCCTTCTCCCTATTATATTGAATATTGCTGAAAAGAGACACATATTGTTGAAGCACTGTATCCTGCACTCATAAGGACAAACACAAGAATGCAAAATTTCAAAAAACCTCATCAGAAAAGGGGACTGATTGATTGGCAAGTTGACTTAATCGGAGTTTGTCCGGATGCATGCAAGGTCAAAAGGTTCGGCAACATGTCCCTCTTTTCAGCAATATTTAACTTCTGTACAATGAAGCGACTGTCCCTATTATATATCAGAAGTGCGGATGTTCGCTGATGATCATACAATGTTCAGCAAAATTCGCGACTCCTCAGATACTGAAGTAGTCCATGTCCAAATGCAGCAAGACCTGGAAAACATCCAGGCTTAGGCTGATAAGAAGCAAGTAACATTCAGATCACACAATTGCCAGGCAATGACCATCTCCAACAAGAGAGAACCTACACATCGCCCCTTGATGTTCAATGGCATTACCATCACTGAATCCCCCACTATCAACACCTTTGGGGTTACCATTGACCAGAAACTGAACTAGACTAGCCATATAAAAACTGTGGCTACAAGAGCAGGTCAGGGGCTAGGAATCCTGCAATGAGAAACTCACCTCCTGACTCCCCAAAGCCTGTCCACCATCTACAAGGCACAAGTCAGGAGTGTGATGGAATACTCCCCACTCACCTGGATGAGTGCAGCTCCCATAACACTGAAGAAGCTTGCTACCGTCCAGGACAAAGCAGCCCACTTGATTAGCTCCACATCCATAAACATTCATTCCCTCTACTACTGCCGCACACTGGCAGCAGTGTGTACCATCTACAAGATGCACTGTAGGAATTCACCAAGGCTCCTTAGATGGCAAACCCATGAACATTACCATCAAGAAGGACAAGGGCAGCAGATAGATGGGAATATCACCACCTGGAAGTTCTCCTCCAAGTCGCTCACCTTCCTGACTTAGATATATATCGCCATTCCTTCACTGTCGTTGGGTCAAAATCCTGGAACTCCCTTCCTAACAGCACTGTGGGTGTACCTACACCACATGGATAGCAGCAATTCAAGAAGGCAGTTTACTATCACCTTCTAAAGGGCAACAAAAGATGGGCAGTAAATGTTGGCCCAGCCAGCAGAGCAGACAACCCATGAATGTATTTTTAAAAATAGATATATATATATCCTTCCATTTATGCCATTCCTCCAATATTTTGGCTGATCTGCCGCTGAAGTTACAGTAGATAATCCTGAAAAACTCAATCGATGTTCAAACTCATGTGTTTTAATTTTCTTAACTCATCTTCTACACTGTAACTTTTCAAACATTTCCTGATTTTTGCATTTGACACCAGCAGATCAATCTTCTGAGTCTTTGTCATGAACAAGGACTCGAAAATCTAATATAAGTTTTGACTCAAGTCATGTTTTACACCTGACAGCAGACCATTTTTGCCAGGGACACCAGTGTCAGGTGTAAAAGATGATGTGAATCAGGACTTGTATGAGATTTTTGAATCCTCACTGATGACAAGGACTCAGCAAAGTTATTCTCTTGGAACGTAGGAACATTCAGCCCCTCAAGCCTGCTCTGCCATTCAACTAGATCACAGCTGATCATCTAACTCAATGCAATTTTCCTGCGCTATCCCCATATCCCTTGATGTCATTAGTATCTTGAAATCTACGGATCCCTGCCTTGAACATCCTCAGTGACTGAGTCTCCACAGCCCTCTGGGGTAGAGAATTCCAAATATTCATAAGCCCCTGAGTGACCATAAGATCATGAGACGCAGGAGCAGAAGTAGGCCATTCGGCCCATCAATTCTGCTCCGCCATTCAATGAGATCACAGCTGATCACCTCACATCAGTCCTAAATGGCCTACCTCTTGTGCTGAGACTGTGTCCCTGGATCTAGACAGCCCCAGCCATGGGAAACATCCTTTCTGCATCTACCCAGACCTCTAAGAATTTTGTATGTTTCGGTGGCACCACCTCTCATTCTTTGAAAGTCTAGAGAATACAGGCCCAGTCTCCTCAATCTCCCCTGATGTGGCAACCCTGCTATTTCAGGGATTAGTCTCCAAACTCCCGCTGCACTCCCTTTGTGGCAAGAATATCCTCTTTTAGGTAAAGGGACCAAACTGTATACTATACTCTAGGTTCAGTCTAACCAAATTTGTGTACAATTGAAGCAAGGCATCTTTACTTCTGCACTCAAATCCTCTTGCAATGAAGGTCAACATACCATTTGCGTTCCTAATTGCTTGCTGCACCTGCGTGTTAGCTTTATGAACCAATGACACCCAGGTCTCTTTGGACATCAACACCTCCAAATCTTTCACCATATAAGAAATACTTTGTAACTCTTTGCCTCCAACCAAAGCAGAGAACATTACACCCATCCATGCTGTATTCCATCTACCATGTCCTTGCCAGACAGGACAGCACTGCTGGAGGATAAAACAGTGGAAAACCAATGGGAAGCACTAAAAAACAACATCCTAATTGTACAAAACAGACATGTCCCCTACAAAAATAAGAATGGTACTGCCAAATCTAGACTTCCCTGGTTGTCTAGAGGAATACAGGGGAAGATCAAACAGAAAAAGAAAGCATACGATAGGCACAAAGAGCTAAGCATTGCAGATAGCCTAGACAAATACAGGAAGTGCAGGGACGAAGTAAAAAAGGAAATAAGGAAATCAAAGAGAGGGCATGTATGGTAAGTAAAGTTAAAGATAACCCAAAGATGTTTTACCAATACATTAATGCTAAAAGGTTAGTTAAGGAAAAAGTGGGACCTATCAGAGATGAAGATGGAAACTTGTGTGTGGATGCAGAGGCTGTGGGAAGGGTTTTGAATGAATATTTTGTCTCCATGTTTACAAAGGAAAGGGAGGATGTAGATATAGTAGTCCAGGAGGAACACTGCGAGATATTGGACGGGATAGTCATAAAGAGAGGAAGTACTCGAAGGGTTGAAATCCTTGAAAGTTGATAAGTCACCAGGGCCAGATGGATTGTTTCCGAGGCTGCTGAAGGAAGTCAGGGAGGAGATAACAGATGCTCTGAGGATGATTTTTCCAATCTTCACTAGATACAGGGGAGGTACTGGAGGACTGGAGAAATGCAAATGTAGTTCCATTGTTTAAAAAGGGATCAAAGGAAATGCCAAACAATTATAGGCCAGTTAGTCTTACATCGGCGGTGAGCAAATTAGTAGAATCAATCCTGAGAGATAGGATTAACTGTCATGTGGAAAGGCATTGTCTAGTCAGGGATGGTCAGCATGGATTTGTTAAAGGAAGGTCTTGCCTCACAAATTTGATTGAATTCTTTGAAGAAGTGACAAGAAGGGTTGATGAAGGTCGTGCAGTGGAGGTTGTGTATGTGGATTTTGACAAGGTCCCACATAGCAGAGTGGCCAGGAAAGTAAAGGCCCATGGGATTCAGGGTAATGTGGCAAACAGGATAAAAGATTGGTTTTGTAACAGGAAACAAAGGGTAATGATCGATGGATGCCCTTGCAAATGGAAAGTTGTCTCATGTGGTGTTCCACGGGGCTCGGTGTTGGGACCCTTACTGTTTGTGTTATATATTAACGATTTGGATGTGAACGTGGGGGCATGATTGGGAAATTTGCAGATGACACAAAGTTGGCTGAGTAGTGGATAGTGTAGAGGATAGCCATAATCTCCAAAATAATATAGATGGGTTGGTGGAGTGGGTGGTGAAGTGGCAGATGGATTTTAACATAGAGAAGTGTGAGGTCATACATTTAGGGAGGTCAAATGGTTACAGGGATTACAAAATAAATGGGAATATACTAAGAGGGGTAGATGAAGTGAGAGATCTTGGCATACAAGTACACAGGTCCCTTAAGGCAGCAGTTCAAGTAGACAAGGTTGTAAAGAAGGCATATGGAATGCTCTCCTTCATTGGCAGAGGTATAGAATATAAAAGTAAGGATATAATATTGGAATTGTATAAAACACTGGTGAGGCCACAACTGGAGTATTGTGTGCAGTTCTGGTCAAAATATTACAGGAAGGATGTAATAGCTCTGGAGAGAGTGCAGAGGAGGTTTACAAGAATGTTGCCAGTGTTAAAAAAGTGTAGCTACGAGGAGAGATTGGATAGGTTGGGGTTATTTTCCTTAGAACAAAGAAGGCTGAGAGGTAACTTGATTGAGGTGTACAAAATTATGAGGGGAATAGATAGAGTGGACAGGATAAAATTGTTTCCCTTGGTGGAGAATTCTAGAACCAGAGGACGTAGATTCAAGATAAGTGGCAGAAGGTGTAGGGGGGACATGAGGAAGAACTTTTTTACACAGAGGGTAGTGGGTATCTGGAATTCACTGCCCAAGTTGGTGATAGAGACAGAAACTTTAAACACTTTTAAAAAGTACCTGGATCTGCACCTAGAGTGCTTTAAACCGCAGGGCTATGGGCCGGGTGCAGGAAGGTGGGATTAGAAAAGGCACCTGGGTGTCCTCGGGCTGGCATGGACAAGATGGACTGAATGGCCTCCTTCTGTGCTGTAATTTTTCTGTGGTTCTATGGAATGTTACTTGCCACTTGTCAGCCCAAGCCAGGATATTGTCCAAGTCTTGTTGCTTTTGGACATGGACTACTTCAGTATCTGAAGAGTTGTGAATGGTGCTGAACATTGTGCAATCATCAGTGAACATTCTGACCTCATGATGGAAGGAAGGTCATTGATGTAGCAGCTGAAAATGGTTGGGCCAAGGACACTGCCCTGAGGAACTCCTGCAGTGATTCCATGGAACTGAGATGACTGACCTCCAACAACCACAACCATCTTCCTTTGTGCTAGGTATGACTCCAACCAGCGGAGATTTTTCCCCCTGATTCCCATTGACTCCAGTTTTGCTAGGGCCCCTTGATGCCACACTTGATCAAATATTGCCTTTATGTCAAGGCCAGTCACTCTCACCTCACCCCTGGAGTTCATCTCTTTTGTCCATGTTTGAACTAAGGCTGTAATGAGGTCAGGAACTGAGTGACTCTGGCGGAATCCAAACTGAGGGTCAGTATTATAGCCGCGCCCGATGTTATTCGCTGAGAAACCAAATCCCAGAGGGAAACTTGTCTTACAGATCATAACTCTTTCTTTTGTATTTTTAAAATGAGAGGAAAGCTACTAATCCCAGAAACATAGAGTCTCAGTAGCAATTTCAGGATTTCAAAATTAAAAGATGTATTAACAAGAAGAAAAAAAATGTAAACACACAAATTAAAATAACACCATTAAAACAGTCTTAAAAAACATTCCTCAAAAACTCCACTTGGTCAGAGCACACAAGTAAACTACTTGGCAACAGTTCCTTTATAGATTTTAACCATAAAAGTCCAGTAATATTACACAAGGCAAAACAAAAAACAACTACTACTTTAATAAAGTATACTACACAACATCTCAGTCTCTTCCACCCTGCTGTGGAAAAAAAAACAGAGGGAGCTCAGAAATAGACTGCTCTCTGAAAACAAAAACTCTTCTGGTTTAAAACTGGGTGGCTGCGTCAAATTCAACTTTTCTCAGCACAGACCTGGTCTCAGGATATCGCCCCCCCACACAGCCACACAACTCAACTAAACATCTCCCTTAAATATCCTTTTCTCCTTTGATCTCAGATTCCATTGTCCTAGGCACCTCTTTGAACTCAATTTTTCCAAAATGTAAAAATCTTTCATGTCTTCCTATTGCCCCCACTTTTGGATCAAAAAAAAAATTAACAACCTTCCCTTGTTTGCCCATGGAAACTTTGTAAATTATATTAGTCCCTTGTCACTTCTAAATTCCCTTTGAAACTTAACAGCTGAAAAGTCAAGTTTCTACTTATCATATAATGCAAATTTCAAACCCAATCTATTTTCTTGTATACATTCAACTTCACCATAGCCTTTCATGACAAATGCATACATCTACCACCTTTACCCTTCATCCCTCTGCTCCCATAGACAAGCTGTCTTTATAACATCTCCCCAGTTTAGTTACACACACACACACACACACACACACACACACACAGAGTATGGCCATATTCCCCCTACAATTTTTTAAAACATCCACCTTCACATCAGTGAGCAGGTCATTGTTCAGCAAGTGCCGCTTGATAGCACTGTCGGTGACTCCTTGTATTACTTTACTGATGGTCGAGAGTTGACTGATGGGGTGGTAATTGGCCAGATTGGATTTGTCCTGCTTTTTGTGTACAGGACATACCTGGGCAATTTTCCACATTGCCAGGTAAATGCCGGTGTACAGGAATAGCTTGGCTAGGGGCGCGGCAAGCTTTGGATCACAAGTCCGCAGTACTGTTGCCAGAATATTGCTAGGGCCCGTAGCCTTTGCAGTGTCCAGCTGCCTTCAGCCGTTTCTTGATATCACAAGGGATGAATTAGATAGACTGAAGGCTGGCATCTGTGATGCTGGGGACCTCCAGAGGAGGCTGAGATGGATCATCACTGGACACTTCTGGCTGATGTTTGTTGCAAATGCCTTGGCCTTATCTTTTGCACTTATGTGCAGGACTCCCCCATCATAGAGGATGGGGATATTTGTGGACCCTCCTCCTCCAGTGAGTTGTTTAACAGTCTACCACCATTCATGACTGGATGAGGCAAGACTGCAGAGCTTAGATCTGATCCGTTGGTTGTGGAATCACTTAGCTCTGTCTATCACTTGCTGCTTCTGCTGTTTGGCATGCAAGCAGTCCTGTGTTGTTACTTCACAAGGTTGACACCTCAATTTTAGGTATGCCTGGTGCTGCTCCTGGCATGCCCTCCTGCACTTTTCATTGAAACTTACTAGTTTACATTCATGTTCAATCCCCCCTTTCTTTGTCAGTTTCTTGTTGTATACCACCTCGTGCACATCCTAGTGTCAAATGAAAAAATCTTCAACTGATAAACTGAAGAGCAGAAGATGTGATATCGCTCAAGTTACACAATTGGTCAAATTACCTCCCACTTTGTACAAGGGATTATTTTGTAGGGGATTAGAGGGGTGAAATTATTCTGCATCAGCGATGTCAAATGGACCAATTGGAGTCATCAGCCTGATGTCACCCTCTGTCCCATTTCACATTCGAGTGTTTTCACTGCGTCCAATTTCATACTTTTAAATCAGAGACACGCTAGCTACGCACTATCCAAGTTCTCAATTTCAATAGCTCTGAAGAAGTCATACAGACTCGAAACCTTAACTCTGTTTTTCTCTCCACAGATGCTGTCAGACCTGCTGAGTTTTTCCAGTATTTTCTGTTTTTCTCTCAAGTTCAGTACTCTGTTGAAGCTGTACTCTGTTGAGCTACTGTCTGTGCTACTTATTCCCTGCATGAGCACAAACCTACCACACTTATACCAGCTGGAATTCCAAAGGCCTGAGTCAGTTCTAACTAACCACCTAATTGACTAACTGTGCAGCTGCCACCAGCAGGTAGCTTGTTTACCATTGACTAAGACTGAAAGAACCTACAAGTTAATGTTAAAGTTAAATGCTCAATGCAACATTTGACTAGATTTTAGAAAAAGATCAAACCCTTAAAACACTTAAAATTCTCTCACTCGCCAAATTCCCACTGTCAGCGCTCTGTTGAAACTCAATTCTGCCAAGCTGCCACATTACAGAAACTGTTCTGCATTAGATACTTAATATTTTAGATATTTACTATATACAACAGTGTTGGTACAGTACTTATATCCTGCTTATGCTTTACTGAATGATCTGTATAATGTTAAAAGATGGGACACTTGGTTTTATTAGCAGATGCATAGAGTACAAAAGCTACAAAGTTCTGCTCAGCTTTGATAAATGACTAGTTAGGCCTCAGCTGGACTCCTGTATTCGATTCTGGACATCACTCTTTAGGAGGAACGTCAACGCCTTAGAGACTGTGCAGAAGAGAATTACAAGTATGCTACCAGGATTGAGGGTCTTCAGTTATGTGGAGTGATTGGAGAAGCTGGGATTGTTCACCTTAGAGCACAGGAGGTAAAGAAGAAATTTGATAGAGGTGTTCAAAATCATGAACAGTTGTGATAAAGTGAATAAGGAGAAATTGCTTCCAGTGGCAATAGGGTTGGTAACCAGAGGGCACAGATTTAAGATGATTTTTGTGAGGAAGCATTTTTTCTAGACCTCGGGTCATTGTGATCTGGAATGTGCTGTCTGAAAGTGAAGCAGATTCAATAATAATTTCCAAAAAGGAATTGGATATATAATTGAAGAGGGAAGAAATGACCTGCTTAAAGTGAGAATTCCTTTTTTGACACCCATTTAGAAAAATAAAGGTACAGACAAGGAAGACTGAATGAGAAGGCATACAGAGAAAGAATAGTGAAGAAGAAGACAGAAAGAGTGGAAGACAACTAGGCGGAAAGGGGGAGAGAGAGAGAGAGAGAGAATGAGGCAGAAATATTTAGAAATTTGCAGGCAAGCAGAGAATGGCACCTGAAGCAGAAATAGACTACTTTTACATTCAATAGCTAATGATACAGGAAACACTAGTTAATTTTAGAAACTGAAAAATCCCAAAAGACAACGATAAACTACACAACTATCCAGGTATTGTCTCCTTAGAGAGCACTGCTAATCTTCCTGATCCAATTCCCTCCACTAATATATTACTTTGTACAAGGTTCATGCAATTGGAGGAAACGCTCTTCAAATTGCAATACATACTTACAAGGAAGCTACAAATTAACATTGTTTGTAATACATCACTGATTGATCATCTGCGCTGATTGACAGAAGGCAAGGTACAGTTAATATCTAAAGTCCATCAAACACTCAAAGGGTGACTAAATTCATAATCACTTCAAATTATGAAAAACAAGATGCAGCACACCTTTCTTGCTGAGCCACACACAATAATTTGAGAACATAACAACCTTAGACTGAAGCTAAAGGATGTAGAGACAACAGAGAAGGAGAAAAAAGATTTACAAGGGTGATATTGAAGCTGAGAGTTTATACTTATTATGAAAGTTGGAACAGGCTGGCATTCTTTTCTAGAGAAAGACCAGTGACCTGATAGAGATTATTTAAAATTATGAAAGAGATTTGATAGATAAACATAGGGCAAAAATGTTCACTCGGCGGATGAGCACACGCCCGACCCTCTCAAATGTAAAATGACATGCGTTGATGTCAGCTGAGCGTGCCAACAGCAATACACAGTCGCACAATAGTTTGGTCAGCAGGCGCTGCCGGAGCCAACACCGCGCCCTCCAACAATTTAAAGGCCTGTTAAGGCTATTAAGTAATCAATTAAATTAAAATTTTCATCCACAGGCGGGATGAGGTTTCCAAAAGCAAATAAAAATAAAATAAAAACTTAAACTTTTCATTAATAACATGTCCCTGCTCATGTGACAGAATCACATGAGGGGACATGTTTCATTAAATTTTTTAAATGATTTTTTTTTTTCATATCCCTTCATCTCCCTGAGGCAGCTCTGTGCCAAAGGGGGATTTTGAAGTTCTCATTCGCATGCGCGAATTTTGCACTCAGACCACTCGCCCTCTTCTCCCCCTCCCCCCCCCCCTCCCCCCGCACGGACGACACTCGGCGCTGCCACTTAAGTTTCACGCTGGGTGGGGGTTAATTGGCCCGCCAGCGTGAAATTGCGGTCCGCTGCTGATTGTGGGCAGCAGTCGACTTCCCGACTGTCCCTGCCCTCCCCCGCCAAGCACCCCCACCAAGGGCAAAATTCTGCCCATAGAAATGACGTTTCCAACTATCGGGAGACATTAGGAAGGATGTGATTGCACTGGAGGGGGTGCAGACGAGATTCACCAGGATGTTGCCTGGGATGAAACATTTAAGTTGTGAAGAGAAGTTGGGTAGACTTGGGTTGTTTTCACTGGAGCAGAGAAGACTGAGGGGCGACCTGATCGAGGGGTACAAAATTATGAGGGGCACGGACTGGGTGGATAGGGAGCAGCTGTTCCCCTTAGCTGAAGGGTCAGTCACAAGGGGGCATAAGTTCAAGGTGAGGGGCAGGAGGTTCAGGGGGGAACATGAGGAAAAACTTTTAACCCAGAGGGTAGTGATAGTCTGGAACGTGCTGCCTGGGAGGGTGGTGGAGGCGGGTTGCCTCACATCGTTTAAAAAAATACCTGGATGAGCACTTGGCACGTCATAACATTCAAAGCTGTGGGCCAAGTGCTGGCAAATGGGATTAAGTAGGCAGGTCAGGTGTTTCTCACGTGTTGGTGCAGGCTCGATGGGCCGAAGGGCCTCTTCTGCACTGTGTGATTCTGTGACCAAAACCAGAGGCCTTAAATATAAGATAATCACTAAAAAATCCAATACGGAATTCAGGAGAAACATCCTTACCAAGAGGGTGATGGGAATATGGATCTCATTTGTCGTCAGTGGTCCCTTGGAGCCGAGAATGATGCCCGTCAGGCTTGGTGAGACTTCAGATGGCTGAGGAGCCCAATCCTGGATCCACATGTTCTTCTGCAGTAGGGGCACATTGTTGCTTAGTGGAGTGGAAATCACAGCCCCGGGTTGCTTTGAAAAGACTTTGAATCTTTGACTTACCCAAGATTGGATCATTTCCTTTAGCTATTGCAGAGTTTCAACCAAGACAAGCAAGCCATTAGATTGAGTTGTGTATTATGTCACTGAGTTAAAAATCTTAAAAATAATCTCCAACCTTTTCCTCCTAAGACAGTCATATTAAATTTATATATATAAACTTATATGAAACTGTCAGAATGTATCAGTTGTGTTTTGTTTATCCTCTTTATATTCAAACCAGTTTTATCGTGAACATTCACAAAGGAAGAAAAATATACCCTGATGTGTTCGGCTGGGTGAGTTTGAAAGATATCATAATCACGTTATTTTGATGAAGCATCATGATTTTTCAATAACTTGAAATTATTTTTTAAGTAAATATGTTTTTTGAAATGTGTCAGTATGGGACCTATTATGATTGTATCTCTGAGTGTTAGTGTAAAAACACACATATTATCATACAGATATATTCTTTAAACTAAGTTAAAATAAATTTCAATTTCATGCCACCTTGGAGGTGGATGTTTTTCAAAATGCTAGCCAGTCTCAGCTATCAAAAGCATTGGAATGAAGATTGGATGGTTTTGACAATGGGCATTCAATGCCAATTGCCAGTTTTGTGTCCAGGCAGCAAGTTGAAAATTTACTACCCGGACTCCAAAATGGACTCCACCATCATCATGGTTTATCAAAGGCTAGAAGTTTTTTCAAAATTTGTTCTCGCTGTGTGGGTGAGGTGGCCTTTGGAAAAATGATGGTGAGCCTTCCTCTTGAATGCTGCAATTAATGTTGTGATGGTGTTAAATATCAAGTTGCAGGATATGACCCCAATAACATAGAAAGGGCTATGAAATATATAACTTCTTGGGAATCATAGTTGATGAGAAGCTTAACCAGACCAGTGAAATAAATATTATGACTACAAGGTGAGTCAAAACTGGATAATATGTGGTGAATAACAAATGTTCTTACTCCCAAAACCTTTAACCTATAGGGCCTAAATCAAGAGTGTGATGAAATACTCTCCACTTGCCTGGATGAGTGCAATTCAAACAAGATTCAAGAAGCTCAACACCATCCAGGCCAAAGCAGCCCACATAATTGACACCCCATCCACCATCTTAAACATTCACTTCTTCAACCACCAGTGCACAGTGACAGCAGTGTGCACCATCAACAGAATTCAGCTTCCAAACACGCAATCTCTACAACTTAGAAGGAGGAGAGCAGCAGACTCATGGGAACACCACCACATGCAAATTCCCCTCTAACCCACACACCATCCTGACCTGGAAAGTTACCATTGTTCCTTCATCGTTGTTGAGTTAAATTTATGGAACTCCTTATCCAATAGCACTGTGGAGGCACCTCCATGATACAAACTTTGCTGGCTCATGAAGAAGGGCCATCACCACTTGCTTCTAACCTTGTCAGTGATGTTCACATCCCATGAATGGATAAATAAAAAACCTGTGTCTCGGAAGAGAGCTATTTTTGTATTCATTCATGGGGTGTGGACTTTGCTGGCTGGGTCAGCATTTAT
The DNA here is from genome assembly GCF_017639515.1 of Carcharodon carcharias. Classification (NCBI taxonomy): domain Eukaryota; kingdom Metazoa; phylum Chordata; class Chondrichthyes; order Lamniformes; family Lamnidae; genus Carcharodon; species Carcharodon carcharias. The sequence continues at coordinate 162,138,677 of NC_054475.1, read as the reverse complement.
TGCCCATCCCTAGTCGCTCTTGAGAAGGTGGTGGTGAGCTGCTTTCTTGAACTGCTGCGGTCCATGTGGCTTAGATACAGCCACAGTGCTATTAGGAAGGGAGTTCAGAATGTTGACCCAGCGACAGTGGAGGGGTGGTGATATATTTCCAGGTCAGGAGGTAAGTGACTTGGAGGGGAACTTCCAGATGGTGGTATTCCAATCTATCTGCTGCCCTTGCCCTTCTAGATAGTAGTGGTTGTGATTTTGGAAGGTGCTGTCGAAGGAGCCTTGGTGAATTTCTGCAGTACATCTTGTAGATAGTACACACTGCTGCTACTATGCGTTGGTGGTGGAGGGAGTGAATGTTTGTGGGTGTGGTGCCAAACAAGCGGACTGCTTTGTCCTGGATGGTGTCAAGCTTCCTGAGTGTTGTTGGAGCTGCACTCATCCAGGCAAGTGGAGAGTATCCCATAACACTCCTGACTTGAGCCTTGTAGATGGTGGACAGGATTTGAAGAGTCAGGAGGTGAGTTACTCATCACAGGATTTCTAGCCTCTGACCTGCACTTGTAGTCACAGCATTTATATGGTTATTCCAGATCAGTTTCTGGTCAATGGTAACCCCCAGGGTGTTGATAGTGGGTGATTCAGTGATGGTAATGTCATCGAACCTCAAGGGGTGATGGTTAGATTCTCTCTTGTTAGAGATGGGCACTGCCTGGCACTTGTGTGGCACGAATGTTACTTGCCACTTGTCAGCCCAAGCCTGGGTCTTGCTGCATTTGGGTGTGGACTGCTTCAGTATCTGAGGAGCCGCAAATTTTGCTGAACATTGTACAATCATCAACAAACATCCTCACTTCTGACCTTATGATGGAAGGAAGATGATTGATGAAGCATCTGAAGATGGTGGGCTGAGGACACTACCCTGAGGAACTCCTGTTGTGATATCCCGGAGCTGAGATGACTTATCTTCAACAACAACAACAATCTTCTTTTGTGCTAAGTATGACTCCAACCAGTGAAGAGTTTTCCCCTGATTCCTATTGACTCCACTTTTGCTAGGGATTCTTGATGCCACACTCTGTCAAATGCTGCCTTGATGTCAAGGGCAGTCACTCTCCCTCACCTCAGTAGTTCAGCTCTTTTGTCCACATTTGAACCAATGCTGTAATGAGGTCAGGAGCTGATTGACCCTGGTGGAATCCAAATTGGACATCAGTGAGCAGGTTATTGCTAAGGAAGTGTCGCTTGATAGCACTGTTGATGACAGTCTAGAAGCAATTCAGCTGCTTTGCCTCTTCGGAAAGAATTAATACAGGGCAAGGAGGGACAAGAAGTGAAATAGAGAAAAGAAGAAAGGATGATATGATCCTCAGTCAATCATCTTGCCATATTTTCCTCCACTTATCTTTTTACATTATCCCTTATTCCACTCATCTCTCTCACCCATATAGCTACAACATAGAAATAGGGCATTTATCTCAACCAGGCTATATCACTGTTTACTTTCCACATTATCTTCTTAAGTGGCCCTAAACTGCCAAGTTAAAAAAAAAATTCCCACAGGTTCCTTGACAGTTGTGCCAACAACCCCTGATGATCTAAATACATTAGATGCATTTGGAGTTCAGCCAAGCATTCATAATAAAATCCATTGCACAGCTGCATAAACAAATCCTCCAGAGCTGAATACATTAAGATCTTTGAAGTCATTGAAAAACTTCAGCCATCTGTACAAACTTAAAAGCAAGGAAACAGATGTCTAAGCTGGTGATCAAAAACCTTTGCTTGAACCTTTGTTCAAGTTTAAAAGTGGGGAACAGATGTTTGAGTTTTCAATCAATTAAAAGATTAAATCAAAGTGGACAAATGACACACTTAAATCTGAATATCAATGCTGCTCAATGCAGAAGAGAACTTTATCCATTGGATAATGTACTGTAATGCAACTGACACTTTTTCACTTTCACAATCCTGTGCAACTTAATTGTCACTTCCCTATGAAGAATAAGGCCCTATCATTAATCACTGTCTTTAAAAGCATATTTAATTTATCACAGAGCATTAAGATATAAGACCATAAGATGTAGGAGCAGAAGTAGGCCATTTGGCCCATCGAGTCTGCTCCACCATTCAATGAGATCATGGTTGACCTGATAATCCTCAACTCCACTTTCCTGCCTTTTCCCCATAACCCTTGATTCCCTTACTGATTAAAAATCTGTCTGTCTCAACCTTGAATATACTTAACAACCCAGCTTCTGCAGCCCTATTTGGTAAAGAATTCCACAGATTAACTACCCTCTGAGAGAAGAAATTCCTCCTCATCTCTGTTTTAAGTGGGTGACCCCTTACTCTGCGATTATTTCCCACAAGGGCAAACAACCTCTCAGCATCTACCCTGTCAAGCCCTTAAGAATCTTATATGAACTTTATGACACCTGAAGTAATCAATACTTGATTACTTATCTGTCTTGAACTTATCTGTCAAAAAGTTACTGACCCCAGACTAAGGATCCCCCATGGCTCACAATGCCTCTGAGCTGTCATGAACCATGTCACCCACCAAAATGGGCCCAACTCCATGAAAACAGAGGGGATCTGAAATGCCAACTCCATAATGCAGCCAATCATAATGCAGACTCATGACCCCCACCCTTTATTGAGCCAATTAGAATAGCCGGCAAGGGAAATGGGGGGGGGGAACATCCACATGTGGTACCTGCCGCCTCTATTTCCACCATCCTGATGCAGGACTTCCCTGGGGTGGGATAATCCAGCCCATCATACCTGAGAACATGAAGAGAAGGGATTGATGTGTGTTAAAAATGTTCATTCAGTGGGTCTTAAGTGCTTTGAAAGCTTTGGAAAAAAGGCACAGACTGACATCGATTGAAGATATATCCTTTTGAAATGTAAAGAAACTAAGAATTCTCCAAACAATAGTTTGTAAAAGTCAGAAACTTAAGAGACTTTAATTGTTTTATTGTCCTATGATCCAGGAAAGAAGTTACTGAGAAAGGTTTTGAAAGCAGAGGCAACAGGCAAAAGCGATGGAAAAATTACTGAAAGGTTTCAAGCATATGCCCATTGTCAAAGTAGTGTCTGATATTGTGGTTTGAACAAAGAATTGGACATTGGAAGGAATCGTTGAAGATTTGCATTAAGTGTGGCAGCAGGCGGGTAAAACGATGTTTTACCTATCGGCCGCAATGTTGGGTTTTCAGGCCGTTTCGTCCCAAACCTGCCACTTAGTTATGCATTCCTGGGAAACAAGCTGCTTCGATGGCAGACGGGCTCTCATTCGCCCGTCACGCCATCACTTCGCTGCCACTAAGTCAGGTGCCATGCTTAAAGTCCAGCCATGCACACACATCTCAGTACTTCCAGTCCACGAAAGACAAAAAGACTGCAGCCCCTAGGTTTAGTGATGCATCACTGGAATGTCTTTTGGACTCTGTGGAGGCCTGCTGCAATGTTCTCTATCCCAGCTCTGGCCGCAGGATGGGCAGCCGCAGGTCTAGCCAGATTTGGTAGGTGGTGGCAGTGGTGATCAGCGCCAGTGCTGCACAGAAGAGGTTGGCCATCCAATGCAGATAGAGGATGAATTATCTCATCCATGCCGCAGGGTATGGCAACCACATTGTCACTCTAAACTCACACACTCAATCTCATCGCACATTCAATGGTATCTCACTCACTGCCAGCTCAAGGGACATCACCACCCATTCCCACATGCATACACTCTTGTGTCCATCTGGCCTCATCTCCTCTGGAGACTGCCTCCTCAGCCCTCAACGTCTTGAGGCCACTTGCACAGATCAACATGTGCCCCCACACACAGTACAGCCTTCACCTTGCAGTCTCTTCCCTTGCCTGAGGCCACTTCTCCCCCTTCGCCAAGCAAGCGCTAGCCCTGCAGTCATTGAAAAGCTACCCACATTTGGCTGTTCCACTATGAGACCCATAAATGTGATGTGTTGTTGCCTGTGAAGCCTGGCGCTGATGACTGCGAGTGCTGCCTGAAGCAAGGTAGGCAAACCAACATTGAAGTCCTGAGTGAAGGGCAGCTTGCCAGGTGCACATCATGTATGTGCTGTTGTGAAACAGTTTGGCATGTTTTCCCACTGACGTGAGCAGACAATCCAGAGTGGGGGGCTGATTCCAGCGGCGAGGCCTAATAATAATGCGCTGATGTATTACAATGAGGTTCCCGATGTCCGATGGTGGGGAACGCGACCTGTCATTGGTGGGCTGAGTGGATGATTGCAAACTGGTTTCATGCCGTCGTGAAACCGATTGCGCCATATTGTCCCCTCGCGCCACCCGAACATGCCTGATGCCGCCAGGCACAAAAATCCCGTCCATTGTATTGGACGATTGTAGCTTAAGATTGATTCGGATAGGCCCAATGATCCTGTCCATGAAGCAGCCTGCTAGCCTCACAAAGAAGGGTATAAAAATTGTTGCAAAAGAGTGATTCAGCACCTCAGCAGTTCAGTCAGCTACTAGAAGGTATGATTGGCAGGAGGTTAACAACTCACTGGGTGATCCTGCGTAAGATTTCTTGTAACGTATTTGTGACTAACAGGTGTATTGCTAATGGGTGTATTGTATCGGGGCTATTGTATTGTTCCAACCTAGTAAAGACATTAGTGTTTAATTTGTGCTTGAGTATTGTCTCGTTATTTCTCATAATTTTCATGTCTGAAGAGCAGAATAACCTGTCAGGGCTAGAAGGTTACACCTTACGAGTTCAAGATTTACTCCCCAGATGTTTAATATCAGTGTAATGCAGAAAACCATTTTGCTCTGATACAGAACCTGTAGTATTACTGCATCCAATCTCCCACCTCCTTTGATATCTCCAGGTTATATGTTATATAGCTACTTAATATCATAGTCTAACTTAACCAATTGCCCTTCTTGAATCTATATTGGTTTTGGTCCCTGAATGCCTGAATTTTAAAATCCTCATCTTTTTGTCCAAAAACCTCCATGTCCTCACCCCCTCCCTTTGTCTGTACCCTCCTCCAGCCCAAAAACCCTCCAAGGACTCTGTGTTCCTCCAATTCTGGCATGATGTGCATTTCTGACTTACTTTGCCAACGTTGGTGGCCGTGTCTGAGCCCTTAGCTTTGAATTGCCCTCCCCAAACTTCTCTACTTCTTTGAAAATATTTTTGGAATTGAAATGCAGGGAAGGTCTTGTGGCTAGCTGGGTAGCACCCCAGCCTCTGAGTCAGAAGCTCCAGGTCCAGGTCCTACTACAGGGCCTAAAGGCAAAATACTGTGGATGCTGGAAACCTGAAATAAAAACAAAAAGTGCTGGTAAAACTCAGCATGTCTGACAGCATCTATGGAGAGAGAAATAGAGCTAATGTTTCGAGTCTGTATGACTCTCCTTCAGAACTAAAGGGGCATTCCTGGAAGAGAAGTGGCAGTGAATTAAGACACTAAGATAAAAGAAAAATACTGCGGATGCTGGGAATCTGAAATAGAAGCAGAAAATGCTGGTAAAACTCAGCAGGTCTGGAGCTCTTTTTAGATATAAGGAACCCAACCTGTTCAGTTCTTCCTGATACTTATAATCTCTTGGCTCTTGGAGGCACACCTCCTTCCTCTCACCTCCACATCTTCTTCAGAATTTTTAGAGTCGCATTATCTCTCCTTGTTTCAGATCTTCCTGGGATGTCTCCTGATATCCCATTGAAATTTGTCTCCCTTCCATGCTCTGTCTCTTCTGTCTACTTCCAAAGAATATAAAGTGGATATAACATATAACCTTTATTATATAAAGACAAATCACAACTTTTCTAAACTTGCGAGAACACAAAAGAAAGATTGTATAATTGTCTGGAAAATTGCGCAGTTTTTGTTTGCTGCAATGACAGTCTTGGAATGGTAAATAGGATTGTGAAATTGCAATACTTTATGACACCTACATTGATGTCAAGTGACTGCATTAATTCCCTCCAGCATATTATTTGTGGACATGCTCAATTTAATTAGCTACTTAATATTATAGTGAGAATTAGGTCACCCTTGTGTCTAGTCTCAGAAAATCAGTGAACCATACTTCTGACTGCGGTTCCTGATTACATTCAGAAATAGAGAAACATGGAAAATTTAAGGCAGAGTAGGAGATCGTTTGCCCTATTGTGCCTGTGCTTGCTGGAAAAGTGCTAACCTGCCTAATTTCCGTTCTTCATCTGTCGACCTGTAGGTTACTGCATTTTAAGCGCAAATTCAATTACTGTTTCTAGACCCCTCACTACCCTTTGAGCGAAAATACTTCTCCTCATTCTCCCTCCAATCCTTCTACCAATTACTTTAAATCTATACCCCCTGCTAACAGGAAAAGATCCTTCCTACACACTCTGTCTAGGCCTTCATTCTTTTATACACCTCAGTTAAATTTCCCCTTGGCCTCTTTTGTTCCAAAGAAAATTTGGAATCATACTCAGTAGGTGGAAAGAAAGCATTTGGATAGCACCTTTCACAGCTGATGAATTACTTTTGAAATGTGTGCCATCTTCACACAACAAGGTCACACAAAGAGCAAAATGTTTCAGTGATCTTGGTAAAGGAAGAAATGTGGGTCAGAATACAGGGGAGAATGCCCCTTGCTCAACTTCAAAATCGTGCCGTGTGACCTGTTATGTCCACCTGAAAGAGCAGGGCTCTTGGTTTAATATCATGTACAAAAGACAGCTTCTCTAATAGTGTAGAGCTCCCCAGAACTGGTGTCAGCCCAGGTTTTATGCCCAGCTCACTGGAATATGACATGGTCCCCACAACCTTTGCAATTCTGAGGCAAGAGTCATACCCAATGAGCCAAGGATGACATCTAACATATAAATTGCTACGATTGGAAATGCCCTAATAAATACCACTTGAAATTAGTTGACAGGGTTTTTAGTTTCTGAAATAAATGCGGTATGAATTGGTCTTGCTGAGGTTTGAAAGCAGGGATAATGTAATATGCATTGAGTAAAACAATTTTTTTTATTAATTAGTCAATCTCCTGTGGTCTTGCTGACAGACAAAAAATTAAAATTATATTGAAAATTGAGTAGGCCTCAAAGGCTGACAACTCTAAATTGGCTCACTAATCAATTGAGTCCGAGATTTATTCAGCGGTCCTGGATTTTAAAGAAGCTAAATTGAATTTTGAAAGTGAACTTTGAGGTTTTTACAGCTGATTTAGTTAAAGATTCAGTTACAACTTTTAAAGTGGTTTGTTTTATTTCAGTTGCTTGCAATTTTGTGGCACGACAGTTGCTACATACTGTGTTGCACTGTTTGATTCTCAGGGCTGATTGATCAATGCAAACCACATTTTGTGATTAGAATGGATTAATTGTGGGGGTGGGGTGGGGGGGGGGGGGTGGTGGTGTGGGGGGCAGAAGATTCCTATCTTCACCCTGACCATAAACATGTCGTAATAGAGTCAATCACTATCAGATGTATGATTGCTGAGGAACATCAGTCGAGCTGGCTCCCCAGAGTAAATGCAACCTGCCCAGATGTATAATGAAAATTATGTTATATCCATAACAAGTTACGGTTGTGGAGTGGGCCCAACTCTGAAGGAATTCCTGGCCCTTAAACTTTTCATTTAAAACAAATTTTGCATACAAATATTTGCATTGAACCTGAGACATTCCTTCCATCGTAAAGTCAGAAGTGGGGATGTTCACTGATGCTTGCACAATGTTCAGCACCATTCACAACTCCTCAGATACTGAAGCAGTCTATGTCCCAAATGCAGCAAGACCTGGACAATATCCAGGCTTGGGCTGACAAGTGGCAAGTTACATTTGCACCACACAAGTGTCATGCAATGACCATCTCCAACAAGAGAGAATCCAACCATCGCCCCTTGATGTTCAATGGCATTACCATCACTGAATCCCCCACTCTCAAAATCCTGGGGTTACCATTGACCAGAAACTGAACTGGACTAGCCATATAAATATGTGGCTACAAGAGCAGGTCAGAGTCTAGGAATATTGTGATGGGTAACCCACCTCCTGACTCCCCAAAGCGTATCCACCATCTACAAGGTACAAGTCAGGTGGGTGATGGAATACTTCCCACCTGCCTGGATGAGTGCAGCTCCCACAACACTCAAAAAGCTTGACACCATCGCTTGATTGGCACCACATCCACAAACGTTCGCTCCCTCCACCACTGATGCACAGTAGCAGCAGTGTGTACCATCTACATGATTCACTGCAGGAATTCACCAAGGCTCCTTAGACAACACCTTCCAAATCCACAATCACTACCATCTAGGAGTACAAGGCAGCAGATAGATGGGAACACCACCACCTAGAAGTTCCCCTCCAAGTCACTCACCATCCTGACTTGGAAATATATCGCCGTTCCTGCACTGTCACTAGGTCAAAACCCTAGAACTCCCTTCCTAACAGCAGTGTGGGCGCCCCCACACCTTATGGGCTGCAGCAGTTCAAGAAGGCAGCTCACTTTCTCAAGAGCAACTAGGGATAGGCAATAAGATATGGTCCAGCCAGTGAAGCCCACATCCCGTGAATGAATTAAAAATATATATACTCAACTCAGTGATGTAAAGGAAATAAACATTGGCAGAATTCCATGTTCTAAATATATACTTAAGAAACAATGATTCTTCAAGATGTAGGAACTAAATATACTCTTCCCTTTTGGTGAATGCTGATCCAATCAAGTTTAAGGGGAGGTGTGATGGAGTGGCAATGTCACTAGACTCATATTCTAGAGGCCCAAGCTAATGCCCTGGGTACATGGGTTTAATCCCACCACGGCAGCTGGTGGAATTTAAGTTCAATAAATAAATATAGAATATAAAGCTAGTCTCAGTAATGGTGACCATGACTATCATCAACTGTTGCAAAATCCCAACCGTTGTAAAATGTTCTTTCGGAAAGGATATCTGCTGTCCTTACCTGGTCTGGCCTACATGTAACCCTAGGGTCACAGCAATGTGGTTGATTCTTAACTGCCCTCTGAAATGGCCTAGCCAGCCAGTCAGTTCAAGGGATGGGCAACAAATGCTGGCCTTGCCAGTGATGCTCACATCTCATGAAAGAATATATGTAAAATGCAGGAAGGAAGGAAGGAAGGAAGGAGAGAAAGGAAGGAAAGGAAGGAAAGGAGGGAAAGGAAGGAGGAAGGAAGGAAAGAGGGAAGGATGGAGGAAGGAACCATATGCACTAGTGATGAAAAGGATGGATAACAAGTGCTGTGTTAGGGCATCCATCAAGTTATATAATATCGATGGAAAAGATGACAATCAATTTGCCCATAGCAAGATCTTCCAAACTATAAATGTGCAGTTAATCTGTTCGTGATAGTGAGTGTTGAATGAAGAATGTTGACACAAGCACCTGGAAAACTTCTTCAAACAATGAGATCTTTTAGATCCACCTGAATACCAGAATGGACAGCTTGGAATCTTTTTAGAATCCCCTATCTTCTGATGGCAAGAACATTGCTACAAAGTGAATTTTGTGATTGGATTGTGCACCATGCTCATAACATATTGTATTGTGTTCCTACATGGCGTTGCTGAAGCCTGGGAGGTTCTGTCACAGGAAATGGCTAAGGCCAAGACCATTGTTTATTTTAAGGAAAGATTGGATAAATATTTGAATTGTATAAATAATGAAGGAATATAGGGAGAGGGCAAAACAATGCAATTAGTTTTGTATTGCCCTAATTAAGAGCCAGCACGGATACAATGGACTGAATATGCTGTCAACATCTACAGATGGGCGCTCATGTAACCTGCTGTGCGTAGCCCAATTCTCCTCTTTAATTTCTGTCAACACTGACTGGCCTGGCCGTGGTCTCAGTCGCCGAGAATGGTCCTGCTACACCTGTGCGGCGTCATTTCTCGACATGGCACTTCTGAGTCAGATTGTCAATTTGCTGTCAATTAGCGCCACATAATGAGCAGCTTTATGCTGCAGAGTTATGGCTGTGAGGAATAGGCTGAGACTGTCCAAATGCATTTCGCTCAAGCCTGATATTGATTGCTGTGAAATGATGTGATCATCAGCTGACACTTGTCATGAGAGCGTGACTGGCACACTGCTGGCAGTGACCACGCACAGATCTCATTTTGGATTTCTTAATTTCATTATTTTACTTCACCGGCTCGCAGATGTAGGCAGAACCCAATTGCTGTTTAATCATTTAGGAGCATCAGAATGGTGTCGTTTTTTTTTTAAGAGTAGCTGTGTGTGCATTTTAAGCACTGTGAGCAATTGAGAGGAAGGTCACTTTAAGCCTTTACCGCATTGTGCAGTAAGGAGAGATGTTTCAGCTTAAAGCCTCTCTTGCAGAGCAAGCCATAAGGATGAATCAAGTGCCAGACACTCAAAGCTGAGCAAAAGTTCTGTACATTAAATAAACCACGGTCAGGAGCCTAGGGGGTTCCCTTTAATCCTGTTTTCTTGCACCATCTGCCTCAGCAATTCTTCCAAGACAGTTCCACTGATGATATCATTAACACTGACAGCTCACGCAAAGGCGTTCAAAACAAAAGGATACCAACATCCATCACAATGCTTGGGAACTGGTTTAATTTTTGACTAGATGATCTAATACTAGTCATCTTGCAGAGCCATTTTTTTAAACAAATAAAACAAACGTACAAGGGTTAATTGGAGTTAATTTGGAGAAGCAAGAGAAGCTAGAATAAAAGCAGAAAATTCTGGAAATTCTCCAGGGGTTCAGACAGCATCTGTGGAGGAAGAAACAGAGTTAATCTTTCAGGTCAATGACCCTTTCCAGAAATGGAGGAACGGGGATTGTTCTACTGAATACAAAAAAGTTTACAGGAGATTTAATAAAAGTGTTCAAAATTAATTTATAAATTTAACAAGGAGAAACTGTTTCCATTGGTAGGATGGTCGGTCACCAGAGAACACAGATTTGAGATCTGGCAATGTTACACCATGTACTTCACGGTACCCTGTAGAACCCGGCTGCTAAGGTGGAGCTGTGTGTAACCTAACATGCTCCAGTTTAAGGCAACTGACCAAAGAAAAACAGGAAAAGTTGAGCAGGGTTTTTCTATACATCAAGTTGTTACGATCTACAATGTCCTATTTGAAAAGATGATGGAAGCACCTTCAAGTGTAACTTTCAAAATGAAATTGGATAAATGCTTGAAAAAGATTTTCAGTGTTATGAGGCCAGAACTGAGGAGTGAGACTAATTGGATAGTGCTTTACAGTCTTATTTTCAACACAGATTCTCAGGAGTGAGTGTGTGTCTGTGTGCATGCATGCGTGTATGCATTTATGTGGTGTATGCAGGTGGTGCGCGCATGCATGCATGAGTGCTTGTGCATGTGTGGTGTATGCTCTATGGTTTGCATGTGGTGAATGCACGGGGTATCCATGTGTATGTATGTGGCGTGTGTGTATATATATGTGTGTGTGTGGTGTGGGGTGCATGCATGTGAGTTATGCGTGTGGTGTGCATGCATGGTGTGTGTGTGTGTGCGCGTGCATCGGTGTGAATGTTGTATGTGTGATATGTGTCTGCATGTGCGTGGGGTGCGGAATGTGTGTGTATGAAGGGTAGGGATTCCAGCTGCGATTAAATGAGTTCCTGGTGGTTTCATCACATGACTTGTTCCATACTCCAGCCATTAGTTGGCCAACGCATCAATCCTTGTGGCCCGCTGCCTTCTTATACTAATTAGAAAGTAAAAAGACTCATTACCCAATTGGATGATGCTTGGCTGCCAGCCATATTGCCTTTTTCCCCCCATTTTCAGTGTTTGTATATCTGGTAAAGAGAAATGTTCAAAGGAAGTGACCAAAAAATAATGCACCATTGCTTAATGTCCTGATGATTTTTCTCCAGGGTTTCACACAGCAGTGTTCTGGAGATTGTGTTTTTTTTTAGCTCCTGGAGACCACAGCCCAATCCTGGAGGATTGGCAACCCAAATGCATGGGCAGAATTTTGACCTCGGTGGAGGGGGTCGGCAGGGGCGGGCGGAGGAGGTTGGAACGTCGACTGCCACTTGCGATCGATGCCGGTGGGCGATGTCATGCTGGGTGGGCCACTGAAAGCCGGCTGGAGAACCTCCGAGAGGGGGCGGGCAGGGGCAGGGGCCAATGGCGACCTGATGGCCGATTCAGGAGCGGCGTACGCAGCCCCAGGGAGGCTGCCTGCATCAGAGTTGCAACCGCGACATGGCTGAGACCCGGCAAGGACAACCCAGGCGGGAGGTGAGGTCAGCGGGGCAGTCAGCTCTGCGTTTCTCTGACGAGTGACTCGCTGCCCTCCTGGAGGAGGTAGCTGCCAAAGGGTACACTCTTGTCCACAGAGACGGGAGGAGGAGACCACTGCACCTCGCCAAGAAGGCATGGGAGGAGATGGCAGCCCGGGCAAGCAACCACGACGGGCACATGCGGCACACCTGGTTGCAGCGCCAGTAGCACTTCAATGACCTGCTGCGCTCAGGAAGGGTGAATACCATGTTGGCATGCGTCAGTGTGGAGAAGTGTTAAGGACTGGCCATCCCGCTGTGGAGCTCAGGGGTGTTAGAGTCTGAGTGCCAACTGGCAATGATGCCGGAGATGGCCAAGGGGGGTGAGCCCTGGCAGCTTGGACTGAGTGCCTTGCGGCTCAAGGGCCACAACTTGGATGTGCCCTGCACGATGCTCCTCAGGTGGGGTTGGCCAGGCTGCAATGGTGCTGCAGGTAGAGACTCTACTAATCAATGCTCCTCTATCTTTTCAGGAGAAGACATCCCATAACAGTATTGAGAAGTTGCGAACTGGCAGGGGGCCCCCACACCGCCTCATCCTATCCCGCCGCGAGTAGGAGGCCTTGGAACTTGAGAGGCGCCATGCGGCTCGGTCAACTGGCCGGGGTGAGGTTGGGATGTCAGACGAAGGTAAGGGAGCAGTGCACCAAGGTGAGAATTTCGGCTTGTGCAACCATTCTTGTGTACTCCCTTCATTGATGTGAGCCTCGAACCTGGAGTCCCCATTGATAATCGAAAGACGAGAGCCCCATGCTGCAGATCACCAATGCAGATTACAAACTTCCTTTTTTTTGCCAAGTACTTGCTACCCATCAATTGGTGGAAATGGTGGTCTCGTGGCAATTTATGTGGAGTGGCCCACAATAGTAATCCAGAGGCCCAGAACTCTGGTGACATGGGTTTAAATTCCACCACAGCAATTAATTTACCTGGAATATAAATCTAGTCTCAGTAATGGTGACCATGACAACAGTAAGATTGAGAGAGTGCAGAGAAGATTTACTAGGATGTTGCCGGGTCTTGAGGAGTTGAGTTACAGGGAAAGGTTAAACAGGTTATGACTTTATTCCTTGGAGCATAGCAGAATGAGGGGAGATATGATAGAAGTTTACAAAATTATGAGGGGAATAGACAGAGTAAATGCGAGTAGGTTCTTTCCACTTAGATTAGGAGAAATAAACACGAGAGGACATGGCTTTAGGGTGAAAGGGTAAAGGTTTAGGGGGAACTTCTTCACTCAGATAGTGGTGAGATTGTGGAACGAGCTGCCATCTGACGTGGTAAATGTGGGCTCACTCTTAAGTTTTAAGAATAAATTAGATAGATACATGGTTGGGAGAGGTCTGGAGGCAAATGGACTAGGTGCAGGTCAATGGGACTGGCGGAATAATGTTTCGGCACAGACTAGAAGGGCCGAATGGCCTGTTTTCTGCGCTGTAGTGTTCTATGGTTCCATTGTTGATTGTTGTAAAAGCTCATCTGCTCACCGAAATCTGCCATTCTTACTCCAGACCCACAGCAATGTGGTTGAATCTTAGCTGCCCTCTGAAATGGCCTAGCAAGCCACCAGGCATACACAGTGACAGCATGATGACTTTAGCTAATGACATGTCCTCCTTCTCCCTTTTAGGTTCACTAGCTGGCGTTCGCACTCAGGACCCTGAAGGCCCACCCCTGACCCAGGAGGACCACTATGCTCCCCACGCACCTGTGACATACCTGCTCTCTCAAGGAGTCACCAGCGCAGATACCAGCACCTCGGTGGGCATTAGATCATTGTCTTGTATCTCAGTGCAAATTGGTGAGGGCGCTTCACAATTGCTAGAGGTGCAGGCAGAGGTAGAGAGTGGCCATTGCGCCAGCAGTTGGCGGACTGCTGATGACCAGGATGATGCCGTATGTGTGCAGTCGATGGCACCCTGGATGTGGGGGAACCCAGCAATCGCTACAAAGCCTCTGGCTTGTTCAGCCTGGCTGGCCTCGTCCGTGCAGAAATGAATGAAAGTCAATACCCGCCTGAACAGAGCTTCTGTCACCAGTTTGACACAACCGTGGACAGTTGACTGGGAGACTCCACACAGATCCCCCACTGAGCCCTGGAAAGAGCAAGAGGCAAAGAAGTTGAGGGCCACAATGACACTCAGAGCCACTGGTATGGGGTGTCCACCCACACAGCCGGAGCTGACCTCAGGCCCGATCATCTGGCAAATGGAGGTCACTGTTTCCCTGGAGAGGTGGAACCTCCTTTGGCATTGCACCTCAGACATATTGAGGTAGCTGTATCGCCGCCTCTAAAATGTAGCGGCAGAATAGTGCCATCTTCTGTGGCCCCTTCCACCTTGCACTACCCTGCTGGCCCTGCGCCCTTTGTGGCTGCACTTCTCCTCCCACAGGTCACTCTCCTGGAAGCCGCATTGGGACATGTGGCCTCCTCTCCCTTCTGCCCCTCTCTCCCTCCTCAGAGGAGGTGCCTCCAGCATAGACCATAATCCCCATCCCCAGGGTAAGGGAAGGCTGTCTGATACCTGGAAGGGCCCGCACAGTCCGAATCCTCCGGGGGCCTGGAAAATACCAGTAAGTCCTGAAATGAAGCCTAGAAATGCTTAGAGTGAAGCTCTGAAGCGAGATGAAGCTGTCCAGTTCAAATAAGCAACCCGCAGGACACGATCTCCAAAACTCCTCAATACTCACATTGACAATGCTGCTGACCCTCCTGATCTCACCCATGGATGATCTTTTGCAAATTGTGGGCTGCCCGCTTGCCCGTTTTGCCCGTGTAACAGCCAGGAAACCGCACGGGCAATGTTAAATCGCAGACAGTGTGCCAAGGGCCTTACAGGCCCCTTAACTAATGGTGGGCGTGACTTCGTCTCCCACGCGCACCTGCCGACCAAAATACCGCGCGAGTGCGCGTTGGCGTCGGGATGCTCGCCCGACGTGAACACGCGCCACGCCACTCCACACTGGAGCGGTGTGCGCCTGCCCACCGAGGTGAAAATCCTGCCTCCTGTGTGTGTTTGTCTACATGTGTGGGTTTTACATCGAGTCAACAGCAAAGCTCTCTTTGCTGTGGCTCATGTTGGACTGTAAGCTGGTAACATCACACATGCGCCTTGCGCAGGTGGAGCTGTGTGCGACCTCTCCTCTTCACTTTAAAGTCACAGGGCCCAATTCTGTCAACAGGTCCTCCTCGAGGTAAACTAGAGACTGACTCCTTCCAGGCACATCTCCCGGTTAAGCAGAGAGCGATGGATTGACAACTGCTTTCTTCCCATGACCAGGTGATGCCAGCAGCAGATGACTGAAATTGTTGCCCTTTTTCAACCCAAACCTAACTCATTCACCTCAAAATTAAAACAAAAACTGATGAATGTCCCTTGGCCTTTCTCATAGTTACTGCGAGAATGTGATTGGTTTGAGACAGACAGAAAGGAAAATGGATCAGAGAGATTACCCTCACCCTTATAATCTCTTTTGTGGTACGATGGTAATGTCACTGGGCTAGTAATCCAGCAGGCCCAGGCTCTGGAGGCATGGGTTCAAATCCCACCATGGTCGCTGGGAGAAGTTTTTTTTCAAAGATCTGGAATTGGAAGCTCATCTCAGTAATACTGACCATGAAATGATCATTGATGGTTGTAAAACCCCATCTCGTTCACTAATATCCTTTAGGGAAGAAAATCTCACCTGCTCGGGCCGACACGTGACTCCAGACCCAGAGCAAGGTGGCTGACTTTCAATTGCTCGCAAGGGCAGTTAGGGCTGAGAAAAACAACAAAAAACTGCGGATGCTGGAAATCCAAAACCAAAACAGAATTACCTGGAAAAACTCAGCAGGTCTGGCAGCATCGGCGGAGAAGAAAAGAGTTGACGTTTCGAGTCCTCATGATAGTTCTGTTGAAGGGTCATGAGGACTTGAAACGTCAACTCTTTTCTTCTCCGCCGATGCTGCCAGACCTGCTGAGTTTTTCCAGGTAATTCTGTTTTTGTTTAGGACTGAGAAAATGCTGGGCTGTCCAGCGAGGCCTTCAGCTCATGAAAGAATAAATAGACAAAAAAAATAAGGTGGGGTGGGATCTCAGCAACCTTAAATCTGACTGCTGACTTTCTTTTAAGAAGATATTTTCATTTAGCCAGTATGGTTTGGCAAGAGTAGATCCATTTCACTCAGGTTTTTGTCCAAAAAGTACCCAAAATGGTTAATAATTCAGAGGGAAATCCAGCACAGTCTAGCTTGTAGCCCTGTTTGTCGTGATAGGTTCATTGATGCTACTAGGCCCCGACTGGGACAAGTAAAAATAACAGGCCAATTTACAATGATTGTTCTTTTTAGAAGTTATAGTCCATTCTGTACAGAGGTAAGAGTAGCAGGTGTCACCAACTGTCGCTAACTCAAAACTATCATATCATTATCCGTTGCTATATAGATGACAGATAGTGCACAAAGGCAACACATTTTCTAATTTATTTTGTTTCCTAGCCTTCTGTTGGATCCTGGCTCTGGTTGTCTTTATATCTTCAAGCCACTCTTACCTCAAGCTTTCGCACTACCTACCTAAGCCGCTTGAACTCCCTCTCATCCTTTGGGATCATCCTTAAACTCCATGGGCAGAATTTCCTGCCTGTTGGGCGGACGGGCCTGACCCAATCTCCGGTGGGCAGGGAGAGACGATCCCCGCCGGAGAAGCGGGCCCAGCCGCCATTTTACATGGGTGGGCCAGTTAAGGACCGCCCAGCGTGACGTCCGATGGGAAGCGCTATGGGCTTCCTGTGCGGGCGGGGGGGTGATTCCCTAAAAGCGAGAGTGCGCTCTTTCATGCATGTGCACGACAGAGCGCACATCTCCCCGGGGCTAAGTGCTGCCTCAGGGACCTCGAGGACACTTTTAAAAAGATTAAAAATCGAAAAAACAAATCCCTAACCTGTCCCGCTCGTGTGACAATGTCACATGAGATGGGGCATGTTCATAAATTACAGTAAAACTTTATTAAACTTTTTAGAACCCTACATGAAACATCATCCCGCGTCATTTTATGTGTCATCGAGCGGGCCCCATCCCCTGCTTGCCAACGGCAAAATTCTGCCCTGTATATTTGATGTAGATTTTGGTCACCATCTCCTCATTTAGCTCATTGTCCACATCTTGTTTACGCTTCTTTGAAGCATGTGGCACATCTTTATGCTAAAAGCATGATGTAAATGCAATTTGCTGCTTTTATCAACATAAGTGAAGCAGCTAAAGATCTTACATAGATTCTCATTCGAAAGGAATATTGGCTCCAAAATTGTTGGAAATGTAGGCGAGTGTTCATGGTTCTCATAGGAACATAGGGAAGGGAGCAGGCAAAACAGGTTGGAGAGGATACTTGGCCCCTTCCTAGTTCCTATGGGTCAAATCGCCTGATCCCATTGGTGGCAGGCATCATGGCGGGCGATACGGCAAGAAGGCCATAAACCGGTTTCATACCGGCATGAGACCCCACTTGTGGGATGCAAAGTAAGGCCCGGCTGGAACCGTGCCTCCACACCCAATTTACCGTCACGCTGGCGGGAAAACACACCAGTCCGGAACACACCTGGACAAACATGTGCAACACATGCTGGGAGAATCCTCATGCCCACGGTTTGCACTGCGGAGCAGCTCTTGGAGAGTGGGAGGTCTCCATGCAGCAGCTTCGACTTTGCTGATGCTTCCGGCCTTCACAGGCTTCGCTATTGTCCTCACACCATCTTCCTTAGTTACCGTTCAAGCTTCGAACCTGCTTCGGAACCTCACAGAATTCGCCATAGGCTGGTACAGATGATCGGCGAAGGCTGGGGAGAAGGAGCTCCAGGTGTGAATGGGAGAGTAAGATATATGGGGTGTGGGTGAGGTGGGAAGGCAAGGGGTGGGTGAAGGTGTCAAGGGGGTGTGAGGTTGGAAGAGGGGGTGAAGGTGTCAGGCGGGAGAGGTTGGGAGGGGGAGACCAAGATGTCAGTCGGGGAGAGGTTGGGAGGGAGGGACGAAGGTGTCGGGGGTGGGGGTTTGCGGGGTGAGGTTGGGAGTGGAAAGGAGGGTGTCTAGTGGGGAGGGGGTGCTGGAGGGAGTTCAGAGGAAGGAAGGTGTCTGGAGTGGGAGGAGGGAATTAGGTGGGGGGACGGTGTCCTGGGGGAGGAGCGAGTTCAGAGTGGGGAGGGTGTCCGGGCAGGGTGGGATCGAGTTTGGATGGGGAAAGGTGTCCAGGGGGAGAAGGGCGTAAGGGTGGAGGAAGGAGTAAGGGGGGGGTTGCTGGAATGTCCAGGTTAACATACAAGGGAGGGGTCTGTGGAATCAGTGAATGCCTCCTGGGGACTGAACTCAGGATGGGTGTGGTAGGAGGGAATGATGAGCGTGAGAGGGTGCAGAGGAAGCCCATAGGGTGGGAGGGTGAGGGTGCATCGGTACCAGTAGAAAGGGCAGCAAGGGTAGTTGGTGGGGCACAGAGGTAAACACGGACCCTGGGGATGGGAAGGAGGAAGTCAGGGAGGTCAATGTGGATGAGGGTAGGATTTTCAGGAAGGTAGGGAACGTGCACCTTCACCTGGATATCCTGGAATGACAAGGATTCGGGCTGTAGGCTAATGGTGAGGAAATGGAAGGTGATGCAAGGATGTTGGACTGTGATAGGGGAACGGACATAAGTGACTGGGGGAGGGGAAAAGACAGGGGAGCTGATCAGAATCTTGACGGCTAAATTCTTTCTCAAATCGAAAGTGAGCGGAGCCTCATGTTGGACAGGAAGAGGTGCTGCATGGGAGTGCGATCAGTGGGTGGGTGGAGACGCAGGTCAAATCAGATTGACAACTGAAAGAGAATCCCAGCAGGCAGCATTGAAAATGCTCAGGACAGTGAGATGAGTGTGATGGAGGAAGGATCCATGTGTGTGGGAGAGTGCTTGCACAACCTCCAAAAAGCCCTGCCACACACACACACACACACACACACACACACATCTCCCTCCAGAATCACTCATGGTCTGGCTGCATGCAGCTGAACTGCTAGTGGAGGGGGCGCGGTGGGGGGGGGGTTTTTGGGGGGGGGGGGGGGGGGGTGGTGTAGATGGGGTGGGGGTGAAGCAGAGGGAGGGCTCGCGAAGCTTGTCAATGAAGCTAAAAGACAACATTACACATTATTGGGTGAAAGTGAATATATTTCCAGATTATAAAGTGACAAAATGTGTTCAACCGTGCAACCGCTAGTGATCAGAATTTCTTAACTTTTCTAGGCCTACCACTTCTTCTAGGTGCTGCCCTGACATCCGCAGCAGAGGTGGAGACAGCCTGCGCAATCTTGGGCCCTGTTGTCTCTGTTGACTTTGGCGTGGGTTCTCTGGAGAGCCGAGGCCTTGAGGGCCCCGGTTTGCTTTGGCTGTCCTCCTGTGGGCCAGCCTCTCCCTCTGCGGTGACAGAGGACAAGGTTGTGGTGGGTCACAGGCAAAGGGGGCTCAGAGGAAGCGGACAGCCTCTTGAGTGGGTGACCCAGGGGTGTCCAGCGACCACTCCTCCTCCTTCTGAGTGCTCGAGGGCCTCGGCCCAACCCCTCGAAGGGAAGGAGCATCTCGAGGGTACCACTGCAGGAACTCACCCATGGCTACGGTGATGGAGTGCACGCTTCTCCACATTCTGCTGGACCAGGGTCTACATGGCATCTGCCATCCTCTCCATGGAGACCTCCAGGCGCGCACATGTGGACACCACTTCATCAGAGAGCAGGTGGGAGGACTCCTCCGACTCATGTGCCACTCTGTTGAGGGTTCCAACAGCTCTGTGTGATGTTCCCCCACCTTCTGCTGACTCTCCAGGATGAGTTAGAAGGCCGAACCCAGAGGTTTGACACATAACTCAGACCTCACACATGCCTCTTCCCCAGCAGTCCTCTGAGTGCCGGGGAGCTTGGCTGCGCCTGCCTCCTCCTGCTGCCGACACGTGTCCATGTGGTGACCACCAGATTGTGAACCCGGGCCTGCTCTAGATCCAGGTCCCACTGAAGGACGTGTCTCTGCGCTGGTGCAGGGTGTGGGTAAGCGCTGTGATGGATCTTCCAGGCTGCTTATTTCCAGCTCTTCAATGGAGGAAGTGTCCTCTTGGCTGGAGGTGAGGACCTGGATGGAGCTGAGGGACTGGCTGGCTGAGGGTGTCAGTCGCTTGGCAGAGCTGCCTGTGAACCAAAGTAGAGATAAGTAGTGCATGGCAACAGAGTCAATAGCAGGAGAGAGAGACACTCACAGTTGCGTTAAGAGAGGGAGGATGTGGTGCAGGATTCCCACGTGGGTGTTCGCCGCTAACCTCACCATCGCTGCATGCACAGTAAACATCCTCACCGGTCAGCTCCTCAAAGTGAGTGAGGGGCCTAATGTGGACCACTCTACCCCTGGTCTGGGATCTCTCCCTGCTGATGTGAGCAGGCTTCTCCTACATGGTAACAGACGGAGAGAGTGTGAGCAGAACACATGGCACCAGGTGGAATGTTTGTGTGTTGAGCAGAGCCATGGATGGGGTGAGGACACGAGCTCGAGAGGGTATGAGCCTGATGGAGATGTGAGGGGGTGTGTGTGTGAGTTAGTGGTGTTCCTTGAGGTGTAAGGTTGCTGTGGATGTGTGATGGGTTTGGGAGTGTGTGAATTGAGAGTGTTGAGGTGGCTGATTTACTCTGGCGGAGCGGATAAGAGCATTCATCCTCTTCCTGCACTGGATGGCTGACCTCCTATGCGCTCCATCGGCGCTGATTGCTGCTGCCACCACTTCCCAGGCTGGATTGGTGACTCTGGTGGACCTCCTGAGGCCAGAGCGGGGGTAGAAGAGATTGCGGCGGACTTCCACTGAGCCCAACAGAAGCCCCAGAGAGGCATCGCCAAATTTAGGGTCTGCCATCACCTTTGCGTTCAGCGCTATCTCTGACCTGGTGCAGCCTTGGTCTTTAGTCATGAAGCAGGCTGCCCTCTGGCACGCTTTAAATAAGGCGGCCGGAGTGAGGAAGCGCTGAGGTCACAGTGTGGCGGGTAAATCCGAGCCAGCCCGCCAGTGATCCGGAATGCCTCCCATGAATGCGTTAATAATGTGGCGGGACACACCGGAAAGGGGAACGAAACAGTGTGAAAATCTACCATTGCAGCCAGCAGGTGAAACGTTTTGTTTCACACCCCCCGCTACCGCACTTACTGCAAATCTGGGCTGATCCTGCCCATGGTCTTGTATTCAGGGCCGTTTCTGAAGCTGTTGCTCGGATTTGGCTTTGGTTTCTAGGCTTGTTACAAGGCCGCTCAGTTCCAGCTGCTTGATCCTGGTCTTTTAACGTACAGCTGTAAAAAAGAAATCTCTTATAATTCTTTATTCACAAGGCTGTAGATGGTAATGAGGACATCAACAAACTTGTAAAAAGAGAAAAATAAACAGCATTTTTAAATGTTTCTTTTTGAAACAGAAAAAAAGACATTAAGAAAAGAGTATAATTTATTCCATATATTGAAGCAAGCTTATTCTGCTAACTTTGTGGTGTGATGGAATGCCTTGATCTGCTGGCATAGAGTATTCAACAGTTAAGCTTTGCTGACTGTTGAATACTCTGACTGCATGTTAACACATTGGCCAGGATTTTATAGCTCCTCCCGCCCAGTGGGATATTACAGTCCCGCCAAACTGAATGGAGATTTAAATGGCTCAACTCAACCACTGGTGGAGAGATGCCTTAAAATCCTGGCAACTGACCCAACACAAACTTCCTTTTGCTTGCTAAGTACTTGCTACACATCAGCTGGGGGAGATGGTAGTCTCGTGGCAATGTATGTGGAGTGGCCCACAATAGTAATCCGGAGGCCCAGGCCTCTGGTGACATGGGTTTAAATTCCACCATAGCAATTAATAAACCTGGAATATAAAGCTAGTCACAGTAATGGTGACCATGACAACTATTGTTGATTGTTGTAAAAGCCCATCTGCTCACTGAAATCTGCCATTCTTACTCCAGGCCCACGGTAATGTGGTTGACTTAACTGACCCCTGAAATGGCCTAGCAAGCCACTCAGTTCAAGGGCAATTCGGGATGGTCAACAAGTGCTGGCCTTGCCATTGACACCCACATCCCCTGAAAGAATAAAGAAAAAGGAACTAGTGGGGCACATACAAGCTTTCCCAGGGGTCATTTCATCAACACGTCATGTCCACAGTTGAACCCGACATTGAAGTGAGGGCAGAAAAGTTTGAGGATCGACCGACAGAAGAATGTAAGGGAATGCTCTGAATGGCCAGCTAAGCTTGGCTATTTCCAGCCCCCTTGGAGGAGGAGGAGCAAAGATGAAGAGGGTCATGGAGCAGGAAGTTTGAGGGTGAAGATAAAAGATCTTTAGGGTTCCTTGAGGAACTGTGCCCACAGCATTTACAACTTTATCACAGTATTTTTACAGTGCGGAAGGAAGCCCATCGAGCCTGTGCTGGCTCTCTGAAAGAGCATTCCACCTGGTCCCACATCCCTGCCTTATCCCCTTAATCTTGCACATTCGTTCTTCTCAGGTAGCAATCCAATTCCTTTTCGAATACCTCAATCGAACCTGCCACCACCACCCTTCCAAGAAGTTTGTTCCAGACTCCAACCACCCACCGGGTGAAAAGTTATTTTCTTACATCACATTTACTCCTTTTACCAATTATTTTGAATCTGTGCCCTCTAGTTCTTGATGTTTTCTTGAGTTTCTCACTATTTACCCTGCCCATTCCCCTCACAATCTTGAGGACCTCTACCAAGTCTCCTCTCAGCCTTCTTTTCTCCAAGGAAAACAGTCCCTACCTCTCCAATTTATCCTCATAGCTACAGTCCTTCATCCCAGGAATCAACTCTGCAGGGTGACAATCAGCCCTTCCCCCAGCAATCTCAGCTGAAGTCAAGGTGACTTCCATATTAAATTGCTGCAACATTGGCTCCTCCCAAGTATCATCAGGGAGCACCAGTAAACTCGCCAGTCCACCACTGACCAGTACATCACCTAATTCCCAGTTGCCTCACAGATAAGCCAACGTCAACTACTTATTTTTATCTCTGACCGCCAATAATCAAGCCACAGTGCCAACTTCCTTCTGCCTCTGTCCCTGGGGGAAAAGCTCTCTCACAAGTCATTACAACCACATTTCCAACCCCCCAACTGCCTTTGACTCTCCATTTGCCAGAACGTTTCTGTAGCTGTCAGTCTTCTCCACCGCAGTCTCAGATCCATTCCTAACATCTGTGACACCCATCAAAGCCTTCGCTGTGTCCCATGCTAGTCATTTCACGGGATCGGTCCACATCTTTGCTCCCTCAAGTCTGAGGGGCACCTACTCATGCATTGTTCCTGTGCTATTGCTTCAGCCGTTCAAGAGCAGATCTGTCGGGACAGCATTAAGGTCTACTGGGACTCATTCACCTCTGCCAAAACTATTCACTCCCTACTCTAGGATCATCATCAAGAGCAAATCTAACTGTGTAGTGATCACCATTATTAACTGTGCTGTCGCATGGATGACTACAGTATTAGACTCATAACCCCAGATGTTGTGAATTTAAATCCCACCAGCAGCTGTGAGATCGAGTGTGTTTGTGGCTGGCACTGGGAAGCAGCAGATTGTTCAAAAATCTCAGACTGGTTTATTAATAGGAAGAGATCCTGCCGCCCCTCAACACATGTTTCTGTCCTGTTCTATTTGGTTGTACCTTAATGGGCTAGGTGGAGCTCAAAACAAAAACAAAATTACCTGGAAAAACTCAGCAGGTCTGGCAGCATCGGCGGAGAAGAAAAGAGTTGACGTTTCGAGTCCTCATGACCCTTCGACAAAACTTGAGTTCGAGTCCAAGAAAGAGTTGAAATATAAGCTGGTTTAAGGTGTGTGTGTGGGGGGGCGGAGAGAGAGAGAGAGAGAGAGAGAGGTGGAGTGGGGGTGCGGTTGTAGGGACAAACAAGCAGTGATAGAAGCAGATCATCAAAAGAAGGTGGAGCTCAATATCAGTGAGGCCCAATGCCTTCCGGAGTCAGCCTAATGAATAATTCAGCTCAGAGGGATGGACAATGAATGTGGTGATGTACAAATTTTTAAAAATCCTGAAAATCCAACAAATAAAATTGATTAGCAAATTGGCAGGAAATTTGAACACAACTTAAATATGGCTGAAAAAAGATACATGCTGCTAAAGCTTTTCACCTCGCACTCATCAGGACAGATGCAACAATGCCAAATTTCAAAGTGAACAACAATTTATACTACATGAGAAAAGGGTGCAGATTCTACTTGCAAACCAATCAGCACCAATAAGCATGCAGTATAAATTGTCCTTCCATTTGAAATATGGGGGAGAATTTCCCCCATTGGTTGGGGGAGGGGGGGGCCTGTGCAGGGGAGAGCAGGAGCGGGTCCGATCGGCGCCCTCCGATTGGGTCCGGCCGCCATTTTACATGGGCAGGCCAATTAAGGCACAAAAGAGCGCAGAAATCTCCCTGGGGCACAGAGGAGCCTCAGGGAGATTAGTTTAAGTTTCAAAAATGTAAATATAGGTAGGAAAAAATTTCAGACACCCCCCCTCATGTGACAGTGTCATGGGACAACTCAATGAATTTTTAAAAAAAAACTTTTATTCAATTTATAAACACGTCATGAAACCTCTTCCCGCCCGTGGATGAGGTTCCACGAAAAATGCTAAGGCCGCCTGGGCTCTTCGCCTGCGCACCCCCCCCACCTCCCCCCCCAACAACATTGAGGTTGGACGGGCAGCTCACTTTATGGATTGGATTAGTTTTCAAACGGCCTTACTAGGCCTTTGACATTCCAGAAGGCGACCCGAAAATTCTGCCCCTGGTACTCGCGCGAATCTGTCCCGCGGAGCGCAGGGGGGGGGATGTTTTGACGGCCGGTCTCATTGTTCAGCAATATTCGGGTTCTGCACTCACAAACAACTATTTGAGTCGGTGAGGGAAACACGGGGCCGGGCGGGCTCGATGGGGGCAGCCGGGAAGCTCGCGATGGGGGCCGTAAGGCAATCTCACGCGGGCGGGGCCAACTCAGGCCACCCATCAACTCGAGGAGATGGCAGTTCCCCGAGTGGCAGTGCTGCGGGCGGTGGTGGGGGGGCGGGGGAGGGGGAGGGGGAGCATGTCCGCGCTTCATAATCTCCCTGAGGCACAGGGCTGCCTCAGGGAGATGAAGAGCCCTATATATATAAAAAAAAATAAAGAAAATAAAAATGTCTTGAAACATGTTCCCTCGTGTGACTCTGTCACACGAGCTGGGATATGTTATTAATTTGTCTGCAACATTTTATGGTATTTTTATTTGCTTTAGGAAACCCCGTCCTGCCCGTGGATGAGGTTTCTTAAAATGTGCAAAGGCCACTTGGCCCTCTCGCCTGCCAGCTGAGCTAAGAATGTTGCCCATGTAAAAATGTCATCATGATTTAAATATTTCCACAGACTTAATTTTATCAATGAAGGCAAAACCACAGCCTAAATTTAATGGGTCCTTTAGTTGTAAGATATATATATGTTACTCTACAATCCAATAGGAACTCAGGAGAAGGTTCTTTATCCAGAAAGCGATTAGAATGTAGGACTCGCTATCATATGGAGCTGTTAGCCGGAATTTTCCACCCCCACCCCCACCCCACCCAGAAGGCCCCCACTCCCACGGCAGGGCAGGCGAGTCACTGAAGTCTCTGTTCACATTAGTGGGACCGGAAGATCCACTGGTGTGAGGGGCTGGAAAATCCTGGCTGAATTTTCTGTTCGTCAGGCGGACGGGCTTGACCCAATCGCAGGCGGGCGCAGAGCCGATCGTCGCCAGCGACCAAGGCCGCACCGCCAATTCAGGCCCGCCCAGCGTGACATCTGTCGGGAAGCTCTATGCACTCCCTGTGTGGGTGGGGGATTCCCTAAAAGCGAGTGTGCGCTCTTTCACGCATGCGCACGAAGGTGCACACCTCTTTCTGAGGCTAAGTGCAGCCTCAGGGAGATTGCCTCGACTTTTAAAATTATTAAAAATAGAGAAACAAAAAATCCCTCACATGTCCCCCTCATGTGACAATGAGTTGGGACATGTTCATAATTTCCATAACAACCTCATTGCAATTTTTAAAACCCTGCGTGAAATCTCATCCCTCCACTGGATGTGGTTTCATGTTTTTTCTATTTGCCGCTGGGACTCCTGGTTGACCCGCTGACCTTAAGGTTGGACGGGCAGGTCCTTTAATTGCTTAATTGATCCTGTCAATGGCCTCAAGTGGCCATTGACAAATCGGCGGGCCCGCAGCTGATTTCGCTGCAGGCCCGACTTCGTGAGAATTTACATGGGGCGGGGTGATGTCGGGGGTTCCACCCAATGTCATCCCGCGTCATTTTCCGCATTGGCGAGCAGGCCCCGCCCCCTGCTCACCGACAGTAAAATTCTGCCCCACGTAATCTAAAACTTCTATTGCATATTCTTCGAGCATTTGCTTAATCATCAATTCTACGTCGAGAAGCTCAAAGTCAATCACATAACGCTTCTTATAAAAATGTTTCACCGATAAGAACTTAGAGGCAACTGATTTCATCTCATCTTGAACCACAGAGGGTTTTCAGAGCCTCAGCAAAAAAGAAATGATGCTTGACTGTGATCAGTGACTGCACTAATGAGTGAAGAAAGTTCCCCGAGTTACTCTCAGCGGTAGCAAGGACCTGCAGAGTCCAGCACCTGATTGATCACTAATTACAGACCAAGTCAAGTGCGTGGTGGAAATAAATTTTAAGAATTGAATTTCAGAGATCAAAGGTGCCCAGGGACAAACAGAACTGTCTAGAGCAGTGCATATTTAACGACTGGAGATCACCTGGGGAAGAACTGGGAAATAAACTACCCCAGAAAATGGTGACGGTTGGGGGGTGGGGGGGGGGGGGGGATGAAATCTTTATAGCCTAGAAAACTGAAAGGAAAAGGAACTGAGAAATACTGAGGAAGCTCACAGTTTATCACTCCAATAATTAAAGATTGATTTTGAATGCATGATTAAATTTTACCTGAAAGGTTGGGATGTATGTTGCCAAGAATATAAGAGAGAAACATCAGCCTAACTCAGTGGCCTGAATGTTACGCTCGCCTCAGAGGTGGAATGGCTGGTGGGGAGGTGCATAAAATTGGGAATCTGGCTAACGTCACCATGCCCATTGGCTACCCTCTCACCCTACAGGCATTTTACACACCCACCCTGCTTGCCTGTGGGCCAATTCAGGCCCTTGAGTGCCATTTAATGACTATTTCATAGCCTGCTCCCACTGCCACTGGGATTTTACCCATAGTGGGCCAGGCACACTCCAGGTATTGCCCGGCAAGGGCTGTCAGCCTGGTGGATGGACTGGAGAGGTGGGTTTGGGGGTCCTGGTCAGGCGCCATTTTGTGCATTGGAAGTACTCCCCCAAACCCATAACAAGGTATGAATTCCTCCCTGCATTCTACCTCTTGACCTGTCACAGCACCCACCACCAGCCCCCAACACCTCCCCCATCACCACCACCCCTCCCCCCGCAACCCCTCCTGCCCCCTCGCTCCCCTCATCGAAGCCTGTCAGCCTGACCCGGGTAAGACCCACCTCACATTCCAGGCTCCACTGCTGAAAATCTTCCTCGGGAACTGTTTTAATCCCAGCAGTGGCCGCCATTCCCAGTCGTGCAGCTGAGACAAGAAAGATGCAGGACATTTGACTGGAAGGGGGTGGAAGTGCCACTTTGATTGAAGGCCTGACAGCTGTAAAATGGCCCCTAGGCAAGCCAGCCATGCCCAGATGTGTTCTTCTCCAACGTTTACACTGGAACGAGTGCGTGCGGATTCTGTCCCCAGTGTAAAATTCAGCCAGTAGGTTCTTAAATAATTAAAAATGCTTTACAAATAAGACTTCTGTTGAAGGGTCAAGAGGACTCGAAACGTCAACTGTGCTCTTCTCCGCTGATGCTGCCAGACCTGCTGAATTTTTCCAGGTATTTCTGTTTCTGTTTTTGTTACAAATAAGGCTACCTGAGTTGTCACCTTATTAACAACAACAAATTGCATTTATAAGACACCTCTAACACAATAAAGTGTCCCAAGGCTCTTCACAGGATCATTATGGAACAAAATTTGACAAGGAGCCATATAAGGCAATATTAGGGCAATATATTGGGAGAGGCAGTGGCATAGTGGCATTGTCACTGGACTAGTAATCTAGAGACCCACAGAAATGCTCTGGGGACCCGGGTTTGAATCACACCATGACAGATGGTGAAATTTGAATTCAATAAAAATCTAGAATCAAATGTCTGATGGTGAGCATGAAACCATTACTGATGGTTATAAAGACCCATCTGGGTCACTAATGGCCCTTTAGGGAAGGAAATCTGCCGTCCTTACCTGGTCTGGCCTACATATGACTCCAGACCCACAGCAGTGTGGTTCACTCTTAAATGTTGTGTGAAATGACCTAACAAGCCACTCATTTCTTAAGGGCAATTAGGGATAGGCAATAAATGTTGGCCCCATCCCATGAACAAATATGAAAAAAAGCTTGGTGAAAGAGGTAGTTTTAAGGAGTGCCTTAGAAGATGATCGAGAGGTTTAGGGAGGAATCTCTCTCCTGGGCAGCTGAAGGCATGGCGAATAAAATCAGGGATGCTCAAGAAGCCAGAATTAAATGAGTACGAATACTTTGGAGGGCTTTGGAACCGAAGAAGGTTACAGAAAAAGGGAGGGGCGAGGCCATGGATGGATTTGAAAACAAGGATGAGAATTTTAAAAATCAGGCTGTTGCTTGGCCAGAAACCAAGGTCAGTCAATGAGCACAACTGATTCCGAACCCTAGACAATGATCCTATAGGGAGTCTGTATCAACATCAATGTGGACGATTTTCAATGGTAACTTTTTGGGATTCAATTCCCATTGAAATAAAATATTTCTGTTCTTGTGAGTCTTTGAAAATTCTTCCACTGATTTATTTAAAATGAAAGGAACGTTGGATCTTTTTTTTTTACCTGCAAGAACATTAAAATAATCAATTAATTTTCTAATCTGTGCAAACTGTATAAATTTTATCTTTATTAATTGGATGCCATTTGAAGATTAAATTGTGTCTATATACTCTGCTCCACTAGTGGCTCACTGCAGGTATAAGTCAGACTCAGCTCCATTACAGCCGTATGGAAATAAGACGCAGTGCAAACTTCACAGAATGAAACGCTTATACAAGTATTATTAGAACATCATATGCAGAACAAGGATGAGAAGATTAATTCCAAACAATTGATTGCCATTGTGAGAAATAATATTTCCTGATTAGATGCTTGTGCAATGCAAATGAACGTTACCCCTTCAATGAGATGTGAAAATGAAACTGGCCAAGCTATGACACAAGGTGAAAAGTCTCAGTCAAGATTTCTGCCAAGCATCGAAAACATGTTGGGCACTATGTAATTTAATTCCTCAAGAAACACTCATCAGAATATCCTTCTCTAATGGCATTGTGTTAACGTTGAAATGATTGTTGCTTAGCAACCAGATTCAAATTACACCCACAGTATTATCAAATATATTTTGTTCATCTAAAATAATGATGTTAAATATGAGTCCTTAGGACCATTGACCCTTGAAAAAACATGGTTTTGTGATTTTTGTAGTAACCATTTTGTTTCAAATAAATTTTGCTTTACAAAAAATCTTAAAACTTTCAGACTGTCAAACTGTTTCTGATTGACTCAGCTCATTGGTGTCCTTCAGCACACAACATCGCTTATGGGCGGCAGTCACTGAATAGTTACTTCGACAACTCCTTCATATCCCAACTCAGTCCGCTCTCCTGAATTGCAATCGTCGATGATCAGGAAAGAAAGAGAGATGCAATCAAGCGGCAATTGTAATGATCAGGGGTAGGATTTTGACCCCGATGGGCCGGTGCGGTGGAAGGGCCTGGGAGGGGCCACGAAACCAACCGTCGCCCGTGGATCGGGCACTGAAACGCTCAGCGCTGCCTAGGTGGCGGGGGGGGGGGGGGGGGGGGGGCGGGGTGGTGGTGGGGGGGGAATGGGGGGATGGGAGGAGGGTGAGCGTGGAAGTCAGCGCTTGTGTGCCGGCAGGGGGTGCACTCATTGAAAGCTCCCTGAAGGCGCAGAGCTGCCTCGGGGAGCTGAAGATTTTTAACATGACAGATGAAGAATCGGAAAATAAGGAAAACATTTCCCCTCACGCGACTCTGTCACATGAGCAGGTTGTATAAATGTGATCTTTATTAATTGGATGCCATTTGAAGATTAAATTGTGTCTCTACACTCGTCCGTAAGGTTGGACGGGCAGGGAAAAATGCAACGTAATTCATTAATGAATTGATGGGCTTAACAGCCCTCAATTTTCGGTGGGCAAGCTGCCAACTCCCACCAGCGCCCGCCGACCAATATATTGCGTGAGCGCGCGATGAATTTAGGACACTCGCCTGAGATGACCACGCACTAGTTTCCTCCCAATCGGATCAGGCGGGCGCCCACCTAACGAGGGAAAATTTCTGCCCAAGAGTGTGACTGTAAATGTAGTACATAAAATCATATTGCCCCGTGCAGTGAGTTCCTAACAGCACACGCATGTTATTCTTATTCTACCGTACTTATTCTACACCA
Organism: Carcharodon carcharias; assembly: GCF_017639515.1. Lineage (NCBI taxonomy): Eukaryota > Metazoa > Chordata > Chondrichthyes > Lamniformes > Lamnidae > Carcharodon > Carcharodon carcharias. Next base: position 162,107,757 of record NC_054475.1, on the reverse strand, counting down.
AGAAGAGTTTTGATTCAGCCAGCGATTGAACCATCAGCTTCACCCTACCTAGAATCCTGGAACCAGAGAAACTGGATACAGCGATGATGCTTCCTCTGGCCAGGGGGTCTAGAACAAGGGGTCACAGTCTCAGCATACGGGTCAGACCATTTAGGACTGAGATGAGGAGAAACTCCCCCACTCAGAGGGCAGTGAACAGGTGGAATTCTCTATCACAGAGGGCTGTGGGTGGGGGGGGTGGTGGCCAAGTCACGGAGGGCAGGATTTTACCCCCGTTGGGGGGAGGTGGGCACGCACAGGTGTGCTTCCGATCGGCACCAGCGATCGGGGGCGCGCTGCCATATCAAGTGGGCAGCCAATTAAGGCCCGCCCAGCGTGACATCTGCACAGAAGCGCTATGCGCTCGCTGTGCAGGTGGAGGGGGTGGTATCCTTAAACCGAGAGTGCGCTCTTTTGTGCATGCGCACGAAACAGTGCACTCACCTCCCGGAGGCTAAGTGCTGCCTCAGGGAGATCAACTCTAATGTACAAATTATTAAAAATAGAGAAAAGAAAAATTCCTTGACATGTCCCCTCATGTGACACTGTCACATGAGCTGGGACATGTCCATCACTTTTTAAAAAAACTTTCATTAAATTTTTTGAAACCAACATGAAACCTCATCCCGCCCATGGATGAGGTTTGACGCTTTCTCTGAAGCCCGCCAGGGCTCCCGGCCTCCCCGCCAACCTTAAGGTTGGACGGGCAGGTCCATTAATTACTTTAATGACTCTGTCAATGGCCTCAATTGGCCATTGACAGGTCGGCAGGCGCACAGCTGATTCTGCTGCCTACCTGAAAATTTAAATGGGGCGCGGTGATGTCAGGAGTTCCGCCCGATGTCACTGTGCATCATTTTACGCGTCAGCGAGCGGGCACTGCCCCCCCCCCTCCCCCACCCCACTCGCCGAAGGTAAAATCCTGCCCTGAATATACTTAAGAAGGAAATAGATAGATTTCTGGACTCTAACAGCATCAAGTGGTATGAGGGGAGCACGGGAGTATAGCGTTGAGATAGAGGATCAGCCATGATCATATTGAGTGACAGAGCATGCTTGAAGGGCTGAATGACCTACTCCTGCTCCTATTTTCTATGTTTCTATGTTTCTATGTCTAGAATAGTACAGCACAGAAGGACGCTATTCGGCCAAATGAGTCTGCATTGGCTCTTTCAAAGGACAATAGTCGCTCTGCTCTTCCCTCATATCCCTGTAATTTTTTTACTCCTTCAGGTATTCACCCAATTCCCTCTTGCATACTCCCATTGAATGTGTTTGCACAACTCCATCAGGCAGATCATTTCAAATACCAATCACTCATTGCGCAAAAACAAAACGCTTTTCTGCTCACTTGTCAAGAAAATTTCCCTGAAGCAGTTTGCATAAAATGGGACCATTGCAAACTATGAATCCTGACCTTCTTGTCCCATCATGTAAATCAGTGACATGGGTAAGGAGAGGGGTAGAAATTCAGGCTGGCATTCTTTAAATGTACATGGGCCCCAGAACAGGTATATCCTGAGGGCTTGGTTTCCTGATTGCCTCAGGGAAACCCATTTTTTCATTTGTCAGGGGGAAGGCTCAAACAGGCTTTAGGCCTTTTTATTTAAATATGCATAGTGCCTAATGCCTGTTTTCAGATGCGGACGCATGGATTCTTTCACCTTTCCTAAAATGGCAATCGGCGCCTCTCAGTCCGGAAGCGAGCCCATGGGTTTCCTGCCCATTATATTGGGAATTTAATAGGCTGGGTCAAAAGGGGGAACAGGTGCCCCTCAATTCTCCAACTCTCATTTATGTTTCCAAGTAGCTGGTTCTGCCCACCAGCAACATACCCAAGGGTCTCAATTTGGCAGTCATGCAAAATTAAGTGAGGGGCCCATCAGCTTCTGCTGGTGCAGTGTGTGGATGTGGCCCCCTTCTAAGTGCATGAAGACTGAACAGGGTGGATGAGACAGATGATCCTAACAAGTTCATAAGGCAATGGTTCAGAAGGCAGAGACCAGCAAGATGTGTGATCCATCCAGGGCATTGTCATGGTGCTTAAGAAAGCAATGTGGGCAGTCACCTGTGAAAGGTCTGTGGGGCTTCACACAGCATAAGTTTCATTGTTTCTCACGGAAAGTCATCGCCATGACAGTAAATCTCCTGTTAGGTGTAACTACAAGCTCACTGATGCTCATGTTGGGTTCTGCCAGGGCCACTTAGCTCCTGACTTGATCCAAGCATGGACGAAAGATCTGAACTCCAGATGTGAAGTGAGAGTGACTGCCCTTGACATCAAGGCCCCGCTTTTGACCGGGTGTGGCATCAAGGAGCCATCAAGGAGCTCTCCACTGGTTGGAGTCATAACTAGCACAAAGGAAGATGGTTGTGGTAGTTGGAGGTTAATCATCTCAGTTCCAGGGCATCACTGCAGGAGTTGCTCAGGGTAGTGTCCTTGGCCCAACCATCTTCAGCTGCTTCATCAATGACCTTCCTTCCATCCTAAGGTCAGAAGTGGGGATGTTCGCTGATGATTGCACAACGTTCAGCACCATTCATGACTCCTCAGATACTGAAACAGTCCATGTCCATATGCCACAAGACCCAGATGACATTCAGGTTTGGGCTGAGAAGTGGCAAACAACATTCATGCCATAGAAGTGCCAGGCAATGAACAAATTCAACATGAGAGAATCCAATCATCTCCCCTTGAAACTCAATGGCATAACCATTGCTGAATCCCCCACTATCAACATCTTGGGGATTACCATTGACCAGAAAATGAACTGGACGAGCAATATAAATACGGTGGCTACAAGAGCAGTTCAGAGACTGGGAATTCTGCAGAGGGCAATTCACCTCTTGACTCCCCAAAGCCTGTTCACCATCTACAAGGCACAAGTCAAGAGTATGATGGCATACTCTCCACTTGCCTGGATGCGTGTAGCTCCAACAACACTCAGGAAGCTTGACACTATCCAGGACAAAGCAGCCTGCTTGATTGGCACCCTATCCGTCACCTTAAACATTCAGTCCCTCCACCACCAACGTGCAGTGGCAACAGTATGACTATCTATAAGGTGCAATGTAACAATTCACCAAGGCTCCTCTGACAGCACCTTCCAAACCCATGACCTCCACAATCTAGAAGGACAAGGGCAGCAGATGCATGGAAACACCGCCACCTGGAAGTTCCCCTCCAGGTTTAAGTGAGTGGGCAAAGACTTGACAAATGGAGTATAATGTGGGCAAATGTGACATCATCCATTTTGGGAGGAAAAATAAAATAGAAGCATATTATCTAAATGGTGAGAGATTGCAGAGCTCTGATTTTGAGGGATCCGGTGCCTAGTGTATGAATCACAAAAGGCTAATATGCTGATGCAACAAGTAATTAAGAAAACTCAAAGAATGGTATAATCTATTGTGAGGGGAATTGACTACAAAAGTAGGGAGGCTATGCTCCAGTTGCACAGGACACTGGTGAGACCATATCTGCAGTACTGTGTACAGTATTGGTCTCCTTATTTAACAAAATATGTAAATGCATTAGAAGCAGTTCAGAGAAGGTTTACTAGGTTAATTCCAGGAATGGACAGATTGTTTTATGAGGGAATGGTGGACAGGTTAGACTTGTTTGCATTGGAGTTTAGAAGAGTAAGAGGCAACTTGATCAAAACCTTTAAGATCCTGGGGGTCCTTGATAGGCTGGATGTGGAGAGGGTGTTTCCTCTTGTGAGAGAATCTAGAACCAGGCTCACAGTTTAAAAATAAGGGGTCGCTCATTTAAGACAGAGATGAGGAGAAATTTTGTCTCTCAGACGATCATGAGTCTTTGGAACTCTCTTCTTCAAACGGCAGTGGAAGCAGGGTCTTTGAATATTTTTAAGGCAGAGCTAGATAGACTCTTGATTAGCAAGGGGGGGTGAAAGGTTATCCGGGTAGCAGGAATGTGTTATTGTGGTTAGAATTAGATCGGTCATGATCTTATTGAATGGTGTAGCATGCTTGAAGGGCCAAGTGGCTACTCCTGCCTCCTAATTCATATGTAAACCACACACAAACTTGACTTGGAAATATATCACCATTCCTTCACTATTGCTGGGTCAAAATCCTGGAACTCCCTTCCTAACAGCATTGTGTACCTACACCGCATGGACTGCAGTGGTTCAAGAAGGTTGAACAACTTCTCAAGAGCAATTGGGGATGGACAATAAATATTGGCCCAGCCAGCGAAGCCCACATCCTGCAAACAAATTAAAAAAGATTAGCCTGGATAGCACTCACAAAATGGGCAGTATTTGACCAAATTTATAAACCACAATGTTCCAATAGCCTTGATTACAATTTCGGCTGTCAAAGGATTCTTCAAGGCATAAAAAGGTGCTGAATTAAAAGTGTTACTGTGAGAATACAGCTTCCTGAATGATATTTAAGTCTGGAGTGCTTGTGGAGTGTCTTGCCAGAGCTCAGCCACTGCATCAAAATAGATGGCATGGAAATTAGAACTCAGGTCTAGCAAAAAGCACATTCAAACAAAAATAGCCAGAGTAGCACATTGCAAAATTAATGTACTGATGCAGCGTGGATTCAATGGGAAATTATGTAGAAAATGCATGAGCACACAATCCACAGAGATTAGCTCGACGGACAGTAGATGGATATGCTACTTCCCAGTCATGTTGAATTGTCATCTTTCAGGAGAGTCACCCACACGAAACAAAATACAAGGTAAACAAGCAGTTTTATTGCTGCTAGTTCCTATAGAATGTGGGAGAAGCCCAAGATGGATTCCAATCTGCCAGATGTTCATTTAGCAAGTGATTACTGACCATGTGGCGACCAAAGAGGTGGAGGTTGGGTGGGACTTACCATTAAAATCAAAGCAAACAGAGTGCATTTTTCTGCAAATAAAGTCTATTTACTTAGCAAACAGCAAAAAAGTCTATTTATTAACAGAGATCCTGACTGAAACTATAGCAGCTCTCTCGATAAAAGAATTATTTCTCCAGTGGTATGCAGTGAGTCGAGGAGAGATACATAATGTAAATTATATGCTTAAAATCAATCCTGTCACTTAGAGCAGCGCAGGGTCCAGGATACTTGACAGGGGGAATCATCCAATCATTTTCAGTCTGGCTGGGACTTGTGATGTCACGAGGTGCAGCAGTTACTTTACCGGGCATTCAACATGAGTTGCATTTTCCAACTGGGAGCATGAATGGGGCAAACAATGCATAGGCTACGAAGTCTCTTACGTTTATATTTTTCTTATTATTTGTTCCAGGACAGTGCCTGACACTGACTGCACACCTCTAGTGGGGATGACAAGGTGGGATGGGCTTTCCCTTGAACTTCTGCCATCATTGTGTGATAATGTTACCCTAACAATGTTAGCTCGAAATTCCAAGATATTACCACAATACTAAGGAAGGCCAGCAATAAATGCCCAGTTCAACAATGGCATGTTACTTCAAGATGATTGTGGTACCATGGTGTTGCTAACTTATATTTCACCTGGTATATTCTTTACTTTCCACCCTTTCTTCAAGACAGTCTAGTGCCAAAGGCAACATTAAGGTGCTCCTGTTGTAAGTCCATGATTTTCACTTAGATAATGGTAGCCTATAACAGCGTCAGTGGTGGCTCAGTTGGACACACAATTACCCCTGAGTCAGAAGGTTATAGGTTCAATTTCCACTCCAGTCACTTGAGCAAAAAATCCATGGTGGGAAGGTAGTGCTATACTGTCAGTAAATGCTGTTTCTTAGAGTCAGTAGCTAAACCAAGCCAAAAGCAGAAATCTGAAGTAAAAACAGAAAATGCTGGAAATACTTAATAGGTCAGGGAGCACCTGTGGAGGGGGAAACAGAATCAATGTTTCAGGTTGATGACCTCCCCTCCAGACTGATTAAAGGCTGTTGACCTGTAACATTGACTATTTCGCTCAGGGCCTCAGGCAGCTTCAGCTGGCCAATGAAGGCACTGGTAGACTTTACCGCTCCTGGAAAGCCCAACATCCACCAGTGTGGTACCATCTGATGAGGGAGGCCAAACAGACACGAAAACTGCTGAGGTGCTGGAAGAGGATCGGGGAGGAGGATGTAGTTCTCTATCAGCTGGTTCATGACAACGGCAGAGAGGTGAAGCAACTCATCCTCCCTGGCACTTTCAAAATCAGGCTGGCACCAGACATCGGAAAAGACAACTGCGATGACCAGGGAGTGGTGTTGCTGGCTGGGATGACTGCCATTATTGAAGACCACTGTTGGAACTGTGAGAGGTGTATTTTGGACAAAGCAGGGAAGCGGCTTCACCCCAGCATGAGATCCCTGTTTGAGACTAGGCCCCTGAGATCCTCTCAATGGATTTTATAGTCCTCGAGCCCAGTACTAACAGGATTGAGCATGTTCTCGTGCTCACAGATGTCTTCACCAAGCATACCCAGACTATTCACATCTGTGACCAAAAGGTCTCAACTATAGCCAGAGTGTTAGTATGCCATTGGTTCATCCATTTCAGTATCCCCTGTCAGGTCCACAGTGACCAAAGGCTTAAGTTCAAGAGTAAGATACTACAGGAACTGTGCAAGGTGTATGGAATTGTCAAGAGCTGTACCACCCCCTCCAAACCCGGGGTAATGGACAGTGTGAACGATTCAGCCATACACTGCATGATCGATGGCTCCTGGGAGTAAATATAAGTGGCCTGAGTATCTTCCAGAGCTGGCCTATGTTTATAATAGTACAATAGTGAGGTGGGAGTGACTGCCCTTGACTTCAAGGCATTTGACCGAGGGTGGCACCAAGTAGTCCTAGCAAAACTGGAGTCAATGGGAATCAGAGAGAAAACTCTCCACTGGTTGGAGTCATACCATGCACAAAGGAAGACGGTTGTGGTTGCTGGAGGCCAGTCATCTCAATTCCAGGACATTACTGCAGGAGTTCCTCAGGGTCGTATCATAGGCCCGACCATCTTCAGCTGCTTCATCAATACCCTTCATTCCATCATCAGGTCAGAAGTGGAAATGTTTGCTGATGATTGCATCATGTTCAGCACCATTCATGACTCCTCAGATACTGAAGCAGTCCATATCCAAATGCAGCAAGACCTGGACAATATCCAGGTTTGAGCTGACAAGTGACAAGTAACATTCATGCCACACAAGTGCTAAACAATGACCCGCTCCAGCAAGAAAATATTTAACCATCGCCCCTTGATGTTCAATAGCATTACCTATTACCATTGCTGAATCTCCCACTATCAACATCCTGGGGGTTACCATTTACCAGAAACTGAACTGGACTAGCCATTTAAATGCTGTTGCTACAAGAGGAGCTCAGAGGCTAGGAATCCTTGGCGAATAACTTACCTTCTGACACCCCAAAGCCTGTCCACAAGGCACAAATCAGGACTGTGGAGAAATACTCTCCTTTATCCTGGATGAGTGCAGCTCCAACAACACTCAAGGAGCTTGACACCATCCAGGACAAAGCCACCCACTTGGCTTGTACCCCTTTCACAAACATTCATTCTCTATACCACCGAAGCACAGCAGTAGCAGTGTGTACCACCTACAAGATGCACTGCAGGAACTCAGCAAGGTTCCTTAGACAGCACCTTCCAAACCCACAGCCACTATCATCTGGAAGGAGAAGGGCAGCAGACACATGGGAACACCAGCACCTGGAAATTCCCCTCCAAGCCACTCACCATCCTGACTTGGAGATATATCACCGTTCCTTCACTGTCACTGGGTCAAAATCCTGGAACTCCCTCCCTAACAGCACTATGGGTGTACCTACAGCACATGGACTGCAGCAGTTCAAGAAGGCAGCTCACCATCAGCTTCTAGGCATGGGCAATAAATGTTGGCCCAGCCAGCGAAGCCCACATCCCATGAAAGAATTTTTAAAAATTCTTCCATGGGTTACTCTCCACATTATCTCTGTGGATCATCTCCTTGGGCTCACCACACATTCAGATGGAGACAGCCAAGTTGATGAATCAATTGCTGAGCATCACATGAGGCTAAACCCGGCGTTCGAGATGGTGTCTAAGAGGATCAAGAAAGACACACTGTAAAGAAACACGCTACGTGATCACAAAGCTGACAAGACGGACCATCCGATTGGTGCAAAAGTGATCCTCTGGAACAGGCACATCAGGAGGTGGAATAAGACACATGATGTCTAGCATCCTGAGCCCCACAAAACTATCCGGTGGCTTGATACTGGTGCCCACACCTATGTTGTTCAATCTGTATTCAGGGGACAGCCTCTGAGAAAGGTTCACAGAGGAGAGTTCCCTGAGGCCAGGAGTTTAGCGAATGATTTGGGGGCAAGGTAGACCACTCAACGTCATCACAGAACGTGAAGTGTCGGTGGCTAGCAGCCTGGGTGAGGGGGACTCAGATAGGGACCCGGAATCCTGGAGTGAACTCTGAGTTATAAAGCCAGAGGTGTATCCGGTGTGAGGAGACCTACTCCAGCACTGGAAGAGGGCACAGAGATGACTGGCGGTGAGCCTGCAACGGAAGCGACAAGTGCTGGGAGACATGGCTGACCTGGACCCCAGCGTAGCTGATCTATTCCAGAGCCTGGATCCCATTGAAGGTGCCCCGTATGGATGAGGGGCAGAGAATGTCACCACGAATGAATGTCAGATACCATGTGCCCTGATCAGTGCTGCACAAAGAAAATGCTGCCACTAAAATGGATTCGACCGTGCTTGTTATCGTAGCCCAATCAAACCTGCTGATCATGCCATTGCTTAGCAAACAGACACCTTGTGATGTGCATAGTTGCCAGGATGACAACCCTCAAGCAGGGGAGTGTGTGGTGGGAGAGGTGAGTGGGCCCTCGGCGTCCTGACTTCTGGCTTCCAACTTCGGAGCTGGGCCAGAGGCTGGGTGGGGCATTCACTGTGGGGCACTAAGACCCCAGCAGCTGAGGTTGCCAGACTGGAAGGAAGCCGGACAGGGGATTCAGTCGGCTCAGGGGGCTCCACTTGGAAAAAGAGCCGAGGTTCTCAGCAAACCGAAGGCAGAGCCTAAGCCCGGAGCGCAGGCTGAAGAAAGCAGCTGGCAGGGCGTGGAGTGCAGGTTGGAGGAAAAGGAGGAACCAGTAGCCTCATGGAGAGTGAGAGTGAGAGGACTACAGCCAGGAGCTGGAGCAGCAGATCAAGCCGGGTGAGTGACAACATTGAGGAACTGAGGCCAGAAATAGGACAGCATTCTGGAGCATCGGCCATGAATATGCTCTGTGCATAGTTTGTCTCTTGAAGTTAAGCTTTACCTTGAGAGTTTATACATGTTTGATGCTGGTGGATTAAAAGAACCTTGTGTTTTTTTAACCTTTGAGCAGTCCATGTGCTTGAATTCCATGTTACACCGCAACGGCCATCCTGAGAAATTACTGAGTGAATTACTGCCAATTTCTTTTTATGTTGCAAAAGTCTCAACTGTAACCAAATCGCAGTTAAGCAGCAGAAAATGTAATAAAAATGCTCCTGAATGTAAATTGTTAAAGGTTTTCTCTCCTAAAAAACCTGAACATCTCTTTCAATTTTCAGCACTGTGAGGTGGGTTGAGGGGCTAATTGGGCAGAAATGTTGATTAAATTGCTTGCAATTAAATGGAGTACATACATTGTACTTTAACCTTCAATCAATTTGACTTGCTTCTTGTAGATAATGATGTCATTTCCATTAAATTCATGGAGGAGGCAATAATCCCATTTTAGTTGCTGAAGCCATTTTAAAGTTGACTTGATCAGAATGCACAAAGCAAACATTTTAAACCACATCACACAATAATTACAATCTATACTGTTGGCAGCTGAGAGATTACCAAACCACAAACATATATATTGGACTGGAAATCACGACGGTTTATTACTTAATTCATTTTAATGAATAATATGAACAGAATAGAATATCGTTATCATTTGTCAGGAAGATATAATAATTTTTATAATGTTATTGGAATTTCACTGTAAAGTCGAGCAATAGTGGTGTCTGTGTCTATAGGTCTATGTCTGTATGTGTGTGTGTCTGTGTGCGTGTGTGTGAGTGACTTCACTGAATTAAAGGCAGCTGCTCTGAAGGCTTTGATGTATCAGAAGATCAGCTAGGTTTGAAATGTTAAGTAGGTAGGCATAAGTGTAAAGGGAACATATGTATTATTAAATAAACCAGATCAGCTTGAATTCAGTAGGAAGTGTGAAATGTTTCACCTAGCCAGGAGAAGTTAAGAAACAGTGGGCAGCATTTTCCGGTTGGTGAGCAGGGGTGTCCCAATGTCACCGCGCGTCATTTAGATTTTCAGCTATTAAAGCCATTAAAAAAGTAATTAACATGATTAATGGACCTGCCCGTCCAACCCTAAGGTTGGTGGGCAGGTGAAGAGCCCAGGCGGCCTTCTGAAAAAACATGAAACCTCATCCACGGGCGGGATGAGGTTTCATGAAGGATTTAAAATTTGTGTTACATGTTAATAAAAGTAATTGATATGCCCCAGCTCATGTGACAGTGTCACATGAGGGGACATGTCAATTAAATTTTTCTCATCCTTTATTAACTTTTTAAAAGTTAAAGTGATCTCCCTGAGGTAGCACTTTGCCTCTTTCCCACGCATGCGACTCCTGACTCAGGGAACTCCCCCTCTCCCGCGCAGGGAGTGCACAGCACTTCTGGGCGGATGCCATGCTGGGTGGGCTTTAATTGGCCGCCTACATAAAATGGCGGTGCACCCCCCCCACCCCCCCACCCCCCGATCGGTGGCACCAATCGGTCCGGAGCCCACCCCTGCACAAACTCTCTGACGGGGGGAAATTCTGCCCAGTGTGTTTATTTTTCCCAAAGGTTATTGGTAACATTGGTTTTATGAGAGATTTTTATTATTAAAGGTAAAATCCAAAGACATAACGAAACAATAGGGATTTGAATTCAAAGGGGAAAATATGTATAAAGGAGAGAAGGCTGCATGCAAGGGAAAGAATTCAAAGGTCTAACTAAAAGTGTGATAACACTTCAGCATCTAAGCCTCAAGCTGCTGCCTGCAAAGAACTGAAGTTAAGAAAACTCACTTTGAATTGGATAGTTCAGGGTATCATGTTTCTTTGCCTGGGACTTATAAAATCTATGTGTCTTACTGTTGGCTTTACAAAAATGTAACTGAGAGTTAGATTAACTAGGGGATTCAGAAGTTATCACAGTAGTAATTTGTAGCTCTACGTATGTGCTTAAAACCATTTCATCTATTATAAAGCTTTAATTCAGTTTTGTAAGAAACCTATAAGACTCAGTTGTCTTATTACTACTGAATTCAAGGCACGCATCTCAAAATTTATACAAATTGCAAAACAGTTGTGGCAGTTGTTCCAAGTTTCCCTTTGGGATTTGAACAGTTCAGCATTTACCATCAGCTGTGTCATAACACCATTTTGAAGGGGTGCAGGAAGAAAGTGACCTGAGGGATGTACTTTTTAAAAAATTCATTCACAGGATGAGGGCTTCGCTGGCTGGGCCAGTGCCCATACCTAGCTGATGGTGGTGAAGGTGGTGGTAAGCTGTGTTCTTGAACCGTTGCAGTCAGGATGATGAGTGACTTGGAAGGGAAATTCCAGGTGGTGGTGTTCCCATCTATCCCTTGCCCTTCTAGATGGTAGTGGTCATGGACTTGGAAGGTGCTAACTAAGGAGCTTTGGTGAATTCCCGCAGTGCATCTTGTAGATGGTACACGCTGCAACTACTGTGTGTTGGTAGTGGAGGGAGTGAATGTTTGTGAGTGTGGTGTCAATCAAGTGGGCTGCTTTATCCTGGATGGTGTCAAGCTTCTTGAGTGTTGTGGGAGCTGCACTCATCCAGGCAAGTGGGGAGTATTCCATCACACTCCTGACTTGTGCCTTGTAGATGGTGGACAGGCTTTGGGGAGTCAGCAGGTGAGTTAGTTGTCACACGATTCCTAGCCTCTGACCTGCTCTTGTAGCCAAAGTATTTATATGGCTAGTCCAGTTCAGTTTCTGGTCAATGGTAATCGCCAGGATGTTGACAGTGGTGGATTCAGTGATGGTAGTGCCATTGAATGTCAAAGGACGATGGTTAAGTTCTCAATTGTTGGAGATAGTCATTGCCTGACAGTTGTGTGGCATGAATGTTACTTACCACTTGTCAACCCAAGACTGAATATTGTCCAGGTCTTGCTGCATTTGGACATGGACTGCTTCAGTATCTGAGGAGTCGCAATTGGTGCTGAACATTGTGCAATAATCAGTGAAAATCCCCACTCCTGACCTCAATTACTCAACATTGATGGTGCCAGAACAAATTGATGAGACTGTTTCAGAGGCATATGGGACCCTTGGCTTTATTAGTAGGGGCATGGAATACAAAAGCAAGGACATTATTCTAAACCTTTAGAAAGCACCAATTTGGCCTCAGCTGGTGTGTTGTGTTCAGTCTGGGCTCATACTTCAGCAAAGGTTTCAAGGCCTTCAAGGGAGTGCAGAGGAGATTAAATAGAATGGTGCCCGGGATGCAAGACTTCATACATGTGGCGAAATCGGAGAAGCTGGGATTTTTCTCCTTACAGCAGAGAAGCTTAAGGGGAGATTTGATGGAGGTGTTCAAAATGATGAGGACTTATAATCAAGCAACTGTGGAGAAATAGTGTTCATAGTGGGGAGGGGCGTCTGCAACCGGAGGACATGGATTTAAAATAATTAGTGAAATCAGAGGGAAGATGAGAAACATTTAATGCATTGAGCTGCTATGATCTAGAGTGCTGCCAAGGAGGGCAGTGGAAACAGATGGTAATTTCAATAGGGGACTGGGTATAGGCTTGACAAGGAGAATTTTGCAGAGCTCTGGGAACAGGGCAGCAGGCACGAGACTGACAGGATAGCCCTTTCAAAGAGCCGAAACAGGCACAATGGGCTGAATGGCCTCTTTCTGTGCTCTATGGTTCCAACCAATAAGATAGACTTCACATTTAGGGGTTGACTCAGATTAGCTCCAAAGCGGAATGCTAAGAATGTGCACAAGCCCTTTTGTAGCATATTCTCTATTTCTGCGAATAACACAGCTTATTTACAAATTAGATTGTAGCTAAAAGGTATTATTTTAAAGTGTTGTAAATTTAACAGCAAGCAAATGGCTTGAAAGGAAAGTCAATCAGATGTAGCACATCAGCAAGTGCACACACACTGTAAGTAAGTCGTTGGAAGGCTCAGCTCAATCCAGACAATGCCTTTTATTCGGCCACAGAATTATGTTTAATTATTTCTTCTGGTGAACAGTCGCACATTTTAACAAGAATTCAAGCCCGTGGCATGCGCTAAATGAACAGACATGCCTTTTCACCAATTGCCTCGCAGTCATTTTTTTTCAGTACATTACTCAGGATATGTCAAAACAACATAAAATGCAAAGGTACCCACTCATTCGTAAATGATGGGTTTAGTGAGGACTTAGAAATATTTGCCTGTTAATGTAGCATCCATATCTTGAAAGTGTAGAGGCAAGATGTTGTCCAATCAGTAATCCCAGTTTCCGGTATCAAACCTTGCAAGGTTTTATAAAAATATACCAGTCTGTTATCATATAAAGAATGTTTTATTTTATTTTTCTTGTCTTTTTTTCATTAAAACTCAATGTTTCTCCACCAACCATGTTACATTGTGTACCTATGCTCCTATCCCTACTCTGCCATTAAAATGGCGACTACACTGCAAAAATATTTCATTGGCTGTAAGGCAATTTGGAACAGCCTGAGGGTATGACGAAAGCATTTTATTTTATTTTATTTTACCTTGTTTCTTCTTTCTTTTCTTCTCTTCTTCTTCCTTTCAACGATATGGGATGATATAGTCATTAACTCTCTGCATAAGTCACAACTTGATAGGAATAAACTTAAAATACTAACTCATTCAGAAGCAATGCTTCGTACAACAGGTTCTGCTTCAGTGGGCAACATAATTTATTCACAAGCTGGCAGAGGTTTCAATGTCCCGTGTCAGGTACAGCGTAGGATGTGAAACTTTGTACTTTGAACTTTGCATAACTTATTTACCTTGGGATTGGATGAAACTAATTTCTGTGAGAAAGAACAAAAGTAGATGAAGCTTGTTGTAAAGATTGGAAATTCTGGTACGCTTGGACCATTATTAAAGAAAGACAGGGAGCTGTGGCAAAAAAAATCCCCCAAATTTAGACACATTTGGGACAGTTTTATTTGTATGTGCTACGTACAGAATTCACCAACATGCATGTGGTGGGAAATTGAGCCACCCAAGCAGCAGCTTAAACTTATATTCAAGCATTTTAATTACTATTGCAAAGGACTTGGAGAAGAAGGAGCAAGTCCTTTTAATTATCTCTTCACCTTTGTATCTTTGTTCCTGATGATTTAGGACCATCCTCCAGCCCAATGGAACAATCTGGTTCTTGGATTCCTGTAGTAGGCCTCAGTGAAAGCACTTCTGTGGTGAATAAAAGTTGTTCCTAACCCCTAGTTACCTCCCATATCTAATTGCGCGAAAGAATGAAAGAGAAAGAGAGAGAGGGAGAAATACACCAGTTTATGAGAACATTTGCAGAACCTTTTGGGGTTATTCTCCTGAGGTTTATTTTTATTTGTTCATGGAATGTGAGTATTTCTTGCAAAGGCAGCATTTTTTGCCCATCCCTAATTCATAAAATCATAGAATGGTTACAGCACAGAAGGAAGCCATTTGGCCTGTTGTGTCCGTGCTGGCTCTCTGGAATCTCGCTCTCTCTCTCCCCCCTCCCCACACCCGTCACTCCCCCACCACCCATCTTTTCCTATAGCCCTTCAAATGTTCTTTCTTCAAATAATTATCCAATTCTTTTTTGAAGGCTTTATTGAATCTGCCTCTCAAGCAGTGCAATCCAGATCCTAACCACTCACTGTGTAAAAATGTTTTTCTTTATGTTGTTGTTGCTCCTTTTGTCAATCACCTTAAATAAGAGTTATTTCTAGTTCTTGTTTGTTCAGCTAATGGTAACAGTTTATCTCAATCTGCTTTGTCCAGACCCCTCATGATTTTGAATAACTTTATCAAATCTCCTCCCAATCATCTCTTCCCCAAGAAGAACAGCCCCAGATGTTGGAAAGGGAGTTCCAGGATTTTAGCCAAGCGATAAAGCTCCAAGTCAGGGTTATGTGTGACTTGGAAGGGGACTTGCAGATGCTGGAGCTCCCATGTGTCTGTTGCCCTTGTCCTTCTTGGTGGTAGAGTTCCTGGGTTCAAAAGGTGTGTCAAAGGAGCCTTGGCGTGTGGTTGCAGTGTATCTTGTAGATGGTACACACTGCTGCCACTGTGCATTGGTGGTGGAGGGAGTGAATGTTTGTGATGCAGTGCCAATCAAATGGGCTGCTTTGTCCTGGATGGTGTTGAGGTTCTTGATTGTTGTAATTGCACTTATCCAGGCAAGTGGAGAGTATTCCATCACGCGTCTGACTGGGCCCTTGTAGATGGTGGACAGGCTTTGTGGATTCAGGAATTGAGTTACTCTCTGCAGAGTTCCCAGTCAACAGTTCCCAGACTGGCTCCATGTCTCTCTAGGAAAAAGATGGGGGGGAGAGAGAGATTCCAGAGAGCCAGCACGGACACAACAGGCCAATTGGCTTCCTTCTGTGCTGTAACCATTCCATGATTCTATAAATTAGGGCTGGGCAACAAATGTTGCATTTGTAAGTGACACTAACATTCCATGAACAAATAAAAAAATGCCTCAGGAGAACAATCCCAAATGGTTCTGCAGATGTTCTAATAAACTGCTGTATCTCTCTCTCTCTCTCTCTTTTTCTTTCATCCATTATTTCTCACAATTAGATATGGGAGATAACTAGGCGGGGTTACTCAACTTTATTGTAGCTACTGCATTATTTGGCTATTCCAGTTAAGTTCCTGGTCAATTGGAACCCCCAGGATGTTGGTAGTGGGAGATTCAGTGAGGGTTAATGCCATTGAACCTTATAGATAGTGGACAGGCTTTGGGGAGTCAGAAAGTGAACTACTGGCTGCAGAATTGCCATAATTTTTATATGACTGGCCCAGTTACGTTCCTCGTCAATGATGCTGAATGTCAAGGGGAAATGGTTAGATTCTGTCTTGTTGGAGATGGCAATGCCTGGCACTTTTGTGGCACAAATGTTAATTGCTATTTATCAGCCCAACCTTGAATTTTGTACAGGCCTTGATGCATGGACGTATGGACAGCCTCATTATCTGAGGTGTTATGAATGGTACTTGAACATTCTGCAATCTTTAATGAACATTCCCACTTCTGACCTTATGATGAAGGGAAGATCATTGATGAAGCTGTTAAAGATTAATGGGCCTAGAACATTACCCTGAGGAAGCCCTGCTGCAACATCCTGGGGCTGAGATGATTGGTCTCCTACAATTGCAACCATCTTCCTTTGTGCTAGGAATGACAACCACCAATGACCAATTTCCCTCAATTCCTATTAGCATCATTATTGACAGGGATCCATGATGCTACACTCAGCCAAAGCTGTCTTATCATCAGTCACTTTCACCTGACCACTTGAATTCAGCTCCTTTGTCCGTATTTGGACAAAGACTGTAATGAGGTTTGGAGCTGAGTAGCCATGACTGAACATATTTCCCATCATCTCTGTCTTTAATTGTTAAACTTCCCATCCATGGGAAACATCCTCTCAGTATCAACTTCATCGTTCCCTTAAGAATTATAAATGTTTCAGTGCCATCACCTCTCATTCTTCTAAATTCTAGTGAGTGTAGGCCCTGTCTACTCAACTTCTCCTCACAGGATAATCTGCTCATCCCATGAATCAGTCTAGTGAACCTGTGTTGCAATCCCTCCAAGCCTACTATATCCTTCATTAGGTAAAGTGATCAAAAGTGTAGACAGTAATCCAGCTGAGGTCTCACCAAGGTCCTATACAACTACAGCAAGGCTTCTTCACTCTTCCAAACCAAATCCTTTGTAACAAAGACTAACACATCACTTACTTTGCTAATATTTGCTGTACCTGCATGTTAACTTTGTGATTAATGTACAAGACATACAGGTCCCTCTGAAAATCAATATTTTCCCAGTCTCTCACTGTTTTGAAAAAAAGGTTTTTTCTATATTTCTCTCCAAAGTGGATAATTTCTCCTGATTCCTCAAGTAAAGGACCCATGTTTACATTCGCTAATCTCTTCCTTTTTCACATACCTATAGAAACTTATACAAAATGTTTTCTGTCTCTTGGCTTGCTTACTCTCGTATTCTATTATCTATCAATTTCTTGGTCATCCTTTGTTATATAGACATTGCTCTGTGTTATTCAGATGAGTTACTGCTTCTGCCAAAACATTGAGGGAAGTTTTTTTTCTTTCTCACATAGTTTGCGTTCATCCCTGAAATTTACAAGTCCTGCCAGAACTAAAATTTAGAAACCAGGGCACTGAATGCTGGTTTTGACCATATCAAATGGGAATTCCTGTGATACAGCTGGCAACAGATTAGTTTAGAAATCAAATTTCCTTTAAACAATCTAAAATTGACATAAATTAAAGACAGATAGTTCCTATTACAAATCTCAATAAACTTGTATAGCTCAATGCTGGGGCCATTCAATAGAATCAGGGTTATATTAAAATCATGTTTCATTAAAAATCACTCAGAATTAATTTTATTTTATTTATATTATATTTGATGTCCTGAGAACAAGCAGACTGCTCTCAACCCTTGACTAAACCCAATTCTTTATGCACTTTTGTACATTAAATAATGGCTATTTACAGTGACTGAAACAGAATAGGGTTTTAACCTCATCATCTCAGGAGACAGCTCAGTCCACCATATTTCCCTCAGACAAGACATCCCCCCTTTGTAATGGAAGGATGTGTAGTGTACAGCAAACAACGGTGATCTGGGACACTTTGTGGTGACTATTGGAGAGCCCTGCCTGATCAGTCCAAACACCTGAACCTCATCCAGGTTGGAGTCATACCTAGCACAAAGGAAGGTGGTTGTGGTTGTTAGAGGTCAATCATCTCAGTTCCAGGACATCACAGCAGGAGTTCTATAGGGTAGTGTCCTAGGTCCAACCATCTTCAGCTGCTTCATCAATGATCTTCCTTCGATCATAAGTTCAGAAGTAGGGATGTTCGCTGATGATTGCATGACGTTCAGTGTCATTAGCGACTCCTTAGATACTGAAGCAATTCATGTCCAAGTGCAGCATAACCTGGACAATATCCAGGCTTGGGCTGACAAGTGGAAAATAATATTTGCACCTCAAGTGCCAAACAATGACCCTCTCCAACAAAAGAGAACCTGACCATTGCCCCTTGACATTAAATGGCATTACCATCACTGAATTCCATACTATCAACATTATGGGGGTTACCATTGATCAGAAGCAGAACTGGACTAGCCATGGCAGGTCAGGGGCTTGGAATCTTGTGGTGAGTATCTTGCCTCCTAACTTCCCAAAGACTGACAACAATCTACAAGGCACAAGTCAGGAGTGTGATGGAATACTCTCTACTTGCCTGAATGAGTGCAACTCCCACAACACTCAAGAAGTTTCACATCATCCAGGACAAAGCAGCCCACTTGATTGGCACCACATCCACAAACATTCACGCCCTCCACCACTGACGCACAATGGCAGCAGCGTGTACGATCTACAAGATGCACTGCAGGAACTCAACAAGGCTCCTTCAACAGCACCTTCCAACCTCACCGCCACTGCCATCTAGAAGGACAAGGGCAGCAGACACATGGGAACACCACCACCTGGAAGTTCCCCTCCAAGCCACTCACCATCCTGACTTGGAAATATATCGGCCGTTCCTTCACTGTTGCTGGGTCAAAATCCTGGAATTCCCTCCCTAACAGCACTGTGGGTGTACCTACACCACATGCACTGCAGCAGTTCAGGAAGGCAGCTCACGCACCACCTTCTCATGGGCAATTAGGAATGGGCAATTAACGCTGGCCCAATGACACCCACATCCCATGAATGAATTTTAACAATCTTTAGGAGCCCTATCTTCTGCTCAATCATGGGCCTGGTGGAGGCACGTGCGTCATTGTAGCTCTCCTCAGCAGCACTCTGTGGATCATGAAGTGGTGTCATCAGCCAGGTCTTCCAGTGGTTTCCCTTGTCCCCAAGGAGCCAGCCCTTCAATCACTGAGGTCCTTCAAAACCCTGTAGCACCTGTGGGAGCGGGTCAGAATGTAGACGTCGTGAGAACACACTGGGAACTGAACACAAGCATGCAGGAGTTGTCTTCTGCAATCACGTACCAGCTGCACGTTCAGAGTGGAAACCTTTCCGACTGATGAATGTGACTGGCTGCTGCCAGAGAGCTCTCCAGGCCACATGAATGCAGTCAATAGCCCCTTGAACTTCTGGGAAACCTGAGGTTACTGCAATACCCAGCACCCTTGCAGCCTGCCCTTCGGGATCCAGTTGGAATGAGACAAATTGGCGCATTCTCCAGAACAGGACACCTGTCATCTCCTGTTTGCACTTACAGAATCACAGAAGAAGAATCACAGAATCACACAGTGCAGAAGAGGCCCTTTGGCCCATTGAGTCTGCACCAACACATGAGAAACACCTGACCTACCTACCTAATCCCATTTACCAGCACTTGGCCCTAGCTTTGAATGTTATGACGTGCCAAGTTCTCATCCAGGTACTTTTTAAAGGATGTGAGGCAACCCGCCTCCACCACCCTCCCAGGCAGCGCATTCCAGACCGTCACCACCCTCTGGGTAAAAAGGATTTTCCTCACATCCCCCCTTAAACCACCCACTCCTCGTGACTGACCCTTCAACTAAGGGGAACAGCTGCTCCCTATCCACCCTGTCCATGCCCCTCATAATCTTGTACACCTCAATCAGGTCACCCCTCAGTCTTCTCTGCTCCAATGAAAACAACCCAAGTCTATACAACGTCTCTTGATAACTTAAATGTTTCATCCCAGGTAACATCCTGGTGAATCTCCTCTGCTCCCCCTCCAGTGCAATCACATCCTTCCTATAATGTGGCGGCCAGAACTGCACACAAGTACTCCAGCTGTGGCCTCACCAAGGTTCTATACAACTCCAACATGACCTCCCTACTTTTTTGTAATCTATGCCTCGATTGATAAAGGTAAGCGTCTCATATGCCTTTTTCACCACCCCACTAACATGCCCCTCCACCTTCAGAGATCTATGGACACACACGCCAAGGTCCCTTTGTTCCTAGTGTCATGCCATTTAGTGAATACTTGCTTGTCAAATTACTCCTTCCAAAGTGTATCACCTCACACTTTTCAGGGTTAAATTCCATCTGCCACTTATCTGCCCAGTTGACCATCCCGTCTATATCTTCCTGTAGCCCAAGACACTCAATCTCGCTGTTAATCACCCGGCCAATCTTTGTGTCATCCGCAAACTTACTAATTCTCCCCCCTACATTGTCATCTATGTCGTTTATATAAATGATGAATAATAGAGGACCCAGCATAGATCCCTGTGGTACGCCACTGGACACTGGCTTCCAGTCACTAAAGCATCCTTCTGTCATCACCCTCTGTCTCCTACAACTAAGCCAATTTTGAATCCACCTCATCAAATTACCCTACATCCCATGTGCATTTGCCTTCTTTATAAGTCTCCCATGTGGGACCTTGTCAAAGGCTTTGCTGAAATCCATATAAACTCCATCAATGACACTACCCTCATCTACACACCTGGTCACCTCTTCAAAATTTCAGTCAAGTTTGTTAGGCATGACCTCCCTATGATAAAGCTATGCTGACTATCCTAATCAAACCTTGCCTCTCCAATTGGGGATAGATTCTCTCCTTCAGAATTTTCTCCAATAGTTTCAGTACCACTGATGTGGGACTCACTGGCCTGTAGTTCCCTGGCTTATCTCTACAACCCTTCTTAAATAGCGGAACCACAATAGCTGTTCTCCAGTCCTCTGGCACCTCCCCCATAGCCAGAGAAGAATTAAAAATTTGGGTCAGAGCCCCGGTAATCTCCTCCCTTGCCTCCCTCAGCAGTCATGTGACACAAATCATTTGGACCTACAGATTTGTCCACTTTTAAGCCTGCCAGCACCTCCAAAACCTTGTCACTCCCTATATCAATGTGCTCAAGAACCTCACAGTCTCTCTCCCTGAGCTCAATACCTTCATCCTCATTCTTTTGGGTGAAGACAGATGTGAAGTATTCATTCAACACTCTACCGATGTCCTCTGGCTCCACCCATAGACTGCCCCCTTGGTCCCTAATGGGCCCTACTCTTTCCCTGGTTATCCTTTTCCCATTGATATGCTTATAGACTATTTTGTGATTTTCCCTACTTTTACCAGCCAGAGCTTTCTCATAATCCCTCTTTGCTCTCCTAATTGCTTTCTTAAGCTCCACCCTACACTTTCTGTACTCCACTAATACTTTGCTGATTTGCTCCCTTTGTACCTGCTAAAAGCCTCTCTTTTCCTTCTCATCGTATCCTGAATATCTCTGGTCATCCATGGTTCTCTCGGCTTGTTACTCCTTCCTATCACCCCAGAGGGAACATGTTGAGCCTGTACCCTCCCCATTTCCTTTTTTGAATGGCACCCACTGCTCCTCTGCAGATTTCCCCACAAGTAGTTATTCCCAGTCTACCTTGGCCAGATCCTGCCTTATTTTACTAAAATCCACTCTCCCCCAATCCAAAACATTTTTTTTGCAACTTGTCTATTTCTTTGTGCATAACAAACTTAAACTGCACCATGTTGTGGTCACTATCACTAAAATGTTCCCCCACAACGACCTCAGCCACCTGTCTGGCTTCATTCCCCAGAATTAGGTTCTGCACTGCACCGTCCCTTGTTGGATGCTCTACATATTGACATAAAATGTTCTCCTGTACGCATTTCAAGAAATCCACTCCATCCAATCCCTTAACACATGTGTGTTTCTGACTGGGAGATGCCACACAGGTCCCTATTGGAGCCTGAAAGCAGCCACTGACAAAGGAGTTTAAGGTAGCGATGACCTTTAATGCAGCTGCCATGGGATTTCCTCCAAGTCCTTGTGACCATAGGCCATTGTGGAGAAGCTGCCAGATGACAGCAACCACATTCAGGGGCATTGAAATGCTGTCCAGCATTGCCTTTTACTCATCCG
Organism: Carcharodon carcharias; assembly: GCF_017639515.1. Classification (NCBI taxonomy): domain Eukaryota; kingdom Metazoa; phylum Chordata; class Chondrichthyes; order Lamniformes; family Lamnidae; genus Carcharodon; species Carcharodon carcharias. The sequence goes on along the minus strand of NC_054475.1, from coordinate 162,085,545 downwards.
CAGATAAATAAAATTTTGTTTGATGATGACTCCTGGAAAGCACGTCGAGCATTTTGCTTTGTTAGAGGCAGTGTATAAATTCAAGTTGCTGTTGTAGCATATGATTATTTGAGTTGTCCAGTCACAGAACAATGCAAGACATCATACTAAATATATCCAAAGGCACCCTACATATTAATGGCCAGGTTCTCCCATATACAAATAATTGATAACCCGACACATAAATGAAATTCAAGGCCCTCGTGAGCAAGACATTGAGGCTCCTGCACAAATTAATGTGAGCCCCCATGTACAGAACCTTTAAGCTCCAAGAAAAAAAAATCTCAAGCCCGCCCCCCCCATCCCTTCTTCTCCATTCCGCACCCCCACCCCACCACCACCAACACCTCCACCACCACCTCCCAGCTTCCACCCCGCCACTTCCTCAATGAGTGTGGCACTGTAACATTTATAACCCTGGGCTAACAATCTAGAGGTCATGAGCTTTAGTCTGTCAATGTCAAGCTGAGAAATTGATTGTAATATGAGGTCTCCCAATTGTCCTGGGTCAATATTTCTCCCTTAACCAACATTTTGTAATTGTTGCCATCCCATTGTGGGAATTTCCTACATTACGTTAGCAACCACACGTCAGAAGTTCTTCATTGGCTGAAAGCACTTTGAGATACCCTGGGAGAGTTGGTGTGGGTATAGTGGTAATGTTGCTGACCTAGTAATCCACAGGCCCAGGCTAATGCTTTGGGGGCACAGGTTCAAATCCCACCATGGTAGCTGGAGGAATTTAAATTCAATGAATAAATCTGGAATTGGAAACTAGCCTCAGGAATGGTGACCATGAAACTATCATCGATTGTTGTAAAAACCTATCTGGATCACCAGTGCCCTTTCGGGAAGGAAATCTGTTATCCTGACCTCATCTGGTCTATATGTGACTCCAAACCCACAGCAGTGTGGCTCACATGTAACCGCCCTCTGAAATGGCCTATCAAGCCATTCAGTTCAGGGGCAATTAGGGATGGGTAACAAATGCCCAGTGATGCCCATATCCTGTGAAAAAAATTTTTAAAAGGCTATGAAGGGCAAATAGAATGCAAATCTCCCTTTCTTCAGTAATTTCTGTGTAAGCACCAAGGAGAAAAGGCTGATACAAATGTGATGTTGCAAAATCTGGTTCATCAAAGGGAGTCTGTTATCCCTAATTGTCTAATTGCAACACTAGTGAGATCTAATGCCAACAGCACCTATAACCCCAATAGAGTATATCTCATTCTTCTTTTTGTTCCTTTGATATTGCTTTTTTCTTGAATTCTTTTTCCCTCAATTCAATTGTTCTAATTTCTATTGATGGTTTTCCACCTCTGCAATTTTGCTTCTCTTTTGTTATTTTGTCCTGCTGCTTTACTTGTAGATTTTTACTGCTACTCTGTGACCTTTTGCCTTCTCGAGTTCTGCTCCTTAGAATGCATCCCTGGGAGTCATGAGACAGAGAGATGGAAACAGAGAGAAAGAGAAAGAAAAGCAGGGAGGGACAAAGATGGAGAGAAATACAGAAAAGGAGAGACACAAAGAGAGAAAGAGGAAGGGAGAAATGGAGAGGCAGAAATGGTGGTAAGAATAGCAAAGAGGCGGTGATACAAAGAGAACGAGATGGAGAAAGGATTATGCATGGTTATGCAATATTACAAGAGTTACCGGAAACTTATATTGGAGTTCAAAATGCAAGGTCAAGAAGAATATATTCAATACGGAGAGGAAATGTACATAAGAACTTGTAGCAGGGCCAATGACATAGTTAAGGGAGCCAATAGCAGCTTCTGAGGATATGTGACAGTTGAGGAAGGATTTAGCAGCAGAGCTTCATTTTTACTTTTTGTTCTGTTTCCCATTAGGCAGCCTGGCCAGTGTTTCTTATTCTTCTGTCTCTTTCACTCTGTCTCTTCCTTTTTTTTCTGTCTTTCTCTCTCTCTCCCTCCCCTCTCTCTGTCTGTCTACCTCTCTGCCTCTCTCTGAATCTCTCTTTCTCTCTCCTTCTCTGTACCTCTGCCTCTCTCTGCCTCTTCCTCTTTCTTCTTTTTTTCTGCCTCCATCTCTCTCTCCCCTTCTCACCCCCAATCCTGCCTCCTCCCTGTACTTTTCTCTCTTTCTCTGTCTCTCTGTTTCTCCCCCTTTTCTGTCTTTCTCTCCCTTCCTCTCTGTTTCTCTCTGCCTGTCTGCCTTGTGAAATGTCATGAATCCCAACAATGGTGGGAGAAGCAAACAGCGGAATGTGCTTTGGTCGTTCTTTAAAGATTTGCCCTATTTCTTGAGCTATATGTAGTTTCTATCTTTGTCTGGCAATGAGATTTTTTTTTAGGTGTTAATGAAGCTTGAGAATGTTTTTCATTGGCCCAGGTTTTATATTCACTGTGACTTTGTCACATTCCCCTGTACTTCAGTCACACCGGCTGTAAAATATATTTTGATTATAATACTCCTGAAATTACAATGTGTGACACTAGCAAAGACTTAGCATGTTTGTGTAAAGCTCTTCTCTGCTATTTCAGCAAAGGCATCAATCCATTTCAAATAAACTTTGGCAAAATTTCAGACAGTAACATTCATTCGCTTGTGTCCTACAGTGTAACTACAACACCACAAATATTTAAAAAGCTAATAACTCCTGAAATCACAAAAAGCCAAAACTCCTTAAGGCACTATTTTGATACTAGTGTTGTTATAAATCAGGCTGTACACAGGTACAAAACAGGATATTTCATTATTTGTACCAGCTAGTACATTTGGTGTTTTCAGGGACTGAGACATGTCCTTAGGGATGTATCTGCACGCTATACACTGACATTTTAATTTATTTTTTTTTACAGTTGTCAGGTCCTGTATTATTAATGTCTGCTCAGTTGCTCTAAGTTTTATATTTCTGCAAAGTGTAGATAATCTGTCCATGGGACTTAAATCAGTGTACACTTGCAATTGCCTCAGGGGTTCTCCTGTTTGTTTTGTATAACTTCGGTGGAAGATCAGTGGACAATCCATGGGGAAATTCCCAGTGGACGAAATAGAGGAACTGTGTCAAAATAAATGAAGCAAAGCGTAGAATATCGTCTAATCAGATAATCCATGATGTACATTCCAGACTAAACATTGGATTAATGTTATGAAGTATCAGCACTTCAGTATCACTCATACTCCACCTAACATGTAATCTCTTCTATCTCTATAAGTCCTTACAAATATTAAACCGCTTCTCAGTATATATCCCACTCTTATTTGAAATAATTATTGCCATGACCTTATGGAGGCAAACAATCCCTTCAACCTCAAATCTTGTTTCAGGTTTGTTAATTTTACTAAGATCAAAACCAACTTGAAATCTAATTCCCCACTCAGTCCAAGGTGAATAATTCCATGTGTCCACATTAAATAGCTGAGATATGTCTCCCAACTATCATCTTCTCAAATGAAAAAAATTCAGTCTTTTGAATCTCTCTGCATAATTTAAAATATAAGGTCTCACAATTACCTCCAACACTCTGAACCCCTGGCAAGGTTTCAACATCCCGCTAAAAATAGGGTGTCCAAAATATTCCAAATGTGCTTTCACCATTGATCTATAAAAGGTTAGGATAACCTCTTTCAACTGATAGCATCCGAGCCATTGATTTTTCTTGACTTCACAATGGCTGGAAAACTGATCGAGTTGTCCAAGTGTCCTTTGCCAAAGAAGATCCCAACACCATATACACTGCGATATATAAGACCATATATTTTATCATGTTAAAATCCATCGACCATTCCTCAGATCTTTTACTTAATAGCCCTGATCTCTTTGAATGCTACCAATCTTGATTTTATCCTATGATTAATCCCCAATTATCCCCAGAACCGACTTAACATCAGAAAAAGTTACAGTGGTATTACACAAGGTTCTCTTCCAATGCAGAACATTTTTTTATTCATTCATGTGAGCATCTATTGCCAGTCCCTAATTGGCCTTGAGAAGGTGGTTGTGAGCTGTCTTCTTGACCACTGCAGCCCATGTGGTGTAGATATACCCCTGGTGCCTATTCAACTCTTTGTGCTTTGGTACAACTGAGTGGATTTTGGAAGGCAGTTGAAAGTCAAACACATTGCTGTGGGTCTGCAGTCACATGTAGGCCAGACTGAGTAAGGATGGCAGATTTCCTTCCCTGGAGGGGCATTAGTGAACCTCATGCTTCTTGCAGCAATCCAAGTCACTACATGATCATTATTACTGAGACTAGCTTTTAATTATTACAGTGTCCACCATTGAATCTCCCTAGTCACCACCACCCAAATTTATTCTAAATTCTGCTTTGTGTCACAGAAGCACTTTTAAACTCATTTAGCTGAATTCCCCTTAATTCCATGATATTTTAAATTCTGATTGAGTTTCTTATTGGAACGTCATCAGTGGTCTTACTTGGAATGCCATTGCAATCAGCTTAGTCATTTCCACAAGTATTCCCATCAGATTTGTAAAATCTACCATTTGTAAAATTTGTAAAATTCACTCTTCCTGCTAAATCTATTTGGCTCATAACTTTTTGGCATAAAATTAGAGGTCTGTATGGGCAAAGGCAGCCTTGTGGTGCAATGGGTAACGTTCCTGCCTCTGAGACAGAAATACCAGGTTCCAAGTCCCACTCCAGGACTTGATGGCTAATGAAGGTGTGTACATAATGCAGCCAAACAGGCTGAGTGTCAGAGAACCGGAGACTCCTGGTCAGCCATGTGATGGAAAGAAATTGGAGCCTCTACCAAAACTATCCATAGCTCCGGACACATTGTGAATGTAAAAGTGCATGTTGCCGTAGCAACTCAGACTCCTTGGTGGGGGAGGGGTGCCATTTGGCACAGTTGGTCTGGATCTGATTGGTACCAACAGCATGGGGTTCAAAGCCTGTTCCAGCTGGGGTGGATTTGGGAACTGCCTCCTTGCCCTACCTGTGGCAGAGGTTGTGGGGCTGTGTGGGTCAGGCCTGCTTTCAGGCAGAAAACTGAAGAAGAAGTATAAATAAAACAACAACTTTCAAGAGACTGCCATAGCTCAAAGCCATTTTGTCACTGCTCTTGTCAAAAGCCATAAATATTGGCCAGGACACAAGGGAGAATTCCCTTGCTCTTCCTAGAATAGTGCAATCAAATGTTATACATTCACTGAGAGAGCAGATGGCACCTTGATTTAATGTCCTATCAGAGAAACAACTTCTGATAATGCACTGGAATGTTAGCATCCTCAAGCTGCTAGAGTGGATTTTGAACACATGGAAGTCTGAGTCTGAGGCCAGTGTGCAGCCATCGAGTCAAGCTTGACTTTTAAGGACACCAGCCTATTTCTTTTCATTGTCATGACTTTTCACAGTCAAAGACATGGGGTAGAATTTAGCCCTTGTGGACCGAACTCGGCGGGGGTGAGCCGGGACGGTTGGGAAGCTGACCGCCGCCTGTGGTCAAGGCCAGAAGGCGATTTCACACCGGGTGGGCCAATTAAGGCCCACCCAGTGTGAAACGCGAGCAGCAGCGCTTAGCGCTGCCTGTGCGAGGAGGTAGGAGGAGGGCGAGCAGGGCGAGTGTCAACTTCATGCATGAGCAGGAGTGCATGCTTCAGAATCCTGTTGAGGCACAGAGCTGCCTGAGGGAGGAGAAACGCTGTGAAAAAACAATAAAGAATTGAAAACTGTAGCAAAACATATCCCTACTTGTGACTCTGTCACATGAGCAGGGACATGCTATTAATTAAATCTTAAAACTTTTATTTGATTTTTATTTGCCTTAGGAAACCTCATCCCGCCCATGGAGAGGTTTCCTAAAAAGTGCAAAAGCCGCTTGGCCTTTTCGCCTTCACCCGCACCCCCCACCCACCACCCACCCCCCCCCCCCCACCCCCCCCCCGCCCCGCACCCCCCCACCCCCCGCCTCCCACCCCCACCCCCCGCCCCAGCCCCAGCCCACCGTAAGGTTGGGAAGGCAGCGAAAAATTTATTTTAATAGCCTTCTTAATGGCCTTAACAGGACTTTTAATTGTCAGCAGTCGCGCTGTCGACTCCAACGAGCACCTACCGACCGAAATATCGCGCAACTGCGCGTTGACATCGGGACACTAGCCGGACGTCAACACGCAACGTTTTACGCTCGAGTGGGTGGGACATGCACCTGCCCGGAGAGTTAAAAATTTTGTCCATGTTCATGGTTGAGTGTCTTGGGCTACAGGAAGATATAGACGGGATGGTCAAATAGGCAGAAAAATGGCAGATGGAATTTAACCCTGAAAAGTGTGAGGTGATACACTTTGGAAGGAGTAATTTAGCAAGGAATTATTCAAAGGGATGAGGTCCTAAAAGCAGAATATAGGGAGTTAGGAAGTAAGTTGAAAAGTAGGACCTCAAAGGTAGTGATCTCAGGATTACTACCAGTGCCACGTGCCAGTCAGAGTAGAAATCACAGGATATATCGGATGAAGGGATGGTGTGAGGGGGAGGGTTTCAGATTCCTGGGACATTGGGACCGGTTCTGACCGAGGTGGGACCAGTACAAACTGGATGGGTTACACATGGACAGGACCGGGACTGATGTCCCAGAGGGAATGTTTGCTAGAATAATTGGGAGGGTTTAAACTAAAATGGCAGGGGGATGGGAATCTATGCAAGGAGGCAGAGGAGGGAGAATCAAGGACAAGAACAAAAGACAGAAAGGGGAACAAGAAAAGTGATAGGCACAGAAATCAAGGGCAAGACTCAAACAGGGCCTCAGTGAAAAATAGTGGGAATGGGATAAGTAATGTTAAAAAGACAAGCCTTAAGGCTTTGTGCCTTAACGTAAAGAGCATTTGCAATAAAGTGGATGAATTAACCACGCAAATAGATGATATAGTCGGGATTACGGAGACATGGCTGCAGGGTGACCAGGGGTGGGAACTGAACATCCAGGGGTATTCAGTATTTAGAAAGGACAGACAAAAAGGAAAAGGCGGTGGAGCTGCATTGCTGGTTAAAGAAGAAATTAACACAATAATGAGGAAAGATATTAGCTCTGATGATGTGGATTCTGTATGGATAGAGCTGATAAACACTAAGGGGCAGAAAACAATAGTGGGGGTTGTATATAGACCCCCAAACTGTAGTGGTGATGTTGGGAATGGCATTAAACAAGAAATTAGAGATGCATGCAATAAAGGAACATCTGTAATTATGGGCGACTTTAATATGCACATAGTTAAGGCAAATCAAATTAGTAACAATACCGGAGAGGAGGAATTCCTGGAGTGTATATGGGATGGTTTTCTGGACCAATACATTGAGGAACCAACTAGAGAACATGCCATCATCGTCTGGGCATTGTGTAATGAGAAAGGAATAATTGGCAATCTAGTTGTGCGAGGTCCCTTGGGGATGAGCGACCATAATATGATAGAATTCTTCATCAAGATGGAGAGTGATGTAGTTGACTCTGAGACTAGGGTCCTGAATCTTAATAAAGGAAACTACGATGGTATGAGACGCAAGTTGGCTATGATGGATTGGGAAACGTTACTTAAAAGGGATGATGGTGGATAGGCAACGGCAAACATTCAAAGAGTGCATGGGTGAACTGCAACAATTGTTTACTCCTGCCTGACACAAAAGTAAAACAGGAAAGGTGGCCAAACCATGGCTTACAACGGAAATTAGAGATAGTGTTAGATGAAAGGAAGAGGCATACAAATTGGCCAGAAAAAACAACAGACCTGAGAATTGGGAGCAGTTTAGAATTCAGCAAAGGAGGACCAAGGGATTGATTAAGAAGGGGAAAATAGAGTACGAGAGTAAGCTTGCGGAGAACATAAAAACTGACTGTAAAAGTTTCTATAGGTATGTGAAGAGAAAAAGATTGGTGACGACAAATGTAGGTCCCTTACAGTCAGAAACAGGGGAATTTATAATGGGGAACAAAGAAATTGCTGACCAACTAAATACATAGTTCAGTTCTGTCTTCGCAAAGGAGGACACAGATAATATACCAGAAATGTTGGGGAGCACAGGGTTTAGTGAGAGGGAGGAGCTTAAAGAAATCAGTATTAGTAGAGAAATGGTGCTGGAGAAATTGATGGCATTGAAGGCCAATAAATCCCCAGGGCCTGATAATATACATCCCAGAATACTTAAGGAAGTGACGCTAGAAATAGTGGATGCATTAGTGGTCATCTTCTGAGATTCTATAGACTCTGGAACAGTTCCTACAGATTGGAGGGTAGCCCCCCCGCCCCCTTATTAATGTAATGTAACTCCACCATTTAAAAAGGGAGATAGAGAGAAAGCAGGGAATTATAGACCAGTCAGCCTGACATCGGTAGTGGGGAAAATTCTGGAGTCCGTTATAAAAGATTTAATAGCTGAGCACTTGGGAAACAGTGGCAGAATCAGACAGAGTCAGCATGGATTTACGAAAGGAAAATCATGCTTGACAAAGCTACTGGAATTTTGCGAGGATGTAACTAGTAGAGTCGATAAGGGGTAGCCAGTGGATATGGTTTATTTGGACTTTCAGAAGGCTTTCAACAAAGTCCCACATAAGAGGTTAGCGTGTAAAATTAAAGCGCATGGAATTGGGGGTAGTGTATTGAGATGGATAGTAAACTGGTTGGCAGACAGGAAACAAAGAGTAGGAATAAATAGATCTTTTTCTGAATGGCAGGCAGTGACTAGTGGGGTACCGCAAGGATCGGTGCTGGGATCTCAGCTATTCACAATATTTATTAATGATTTAGATGAGGGAACTAATTGTAATATCTCTAAATTTGCAGATGACACAAAGCTGGGTGGGAGGGTGAGCTGTGAGGAGGATGCAGAGACGCTTCAGTGTGATTTGGACAAGCTGAGTGAGTGGGCAAATGCATGGCAGATGCAGTATAATGTGGATAAATGTGAGGTTATCCACTTTGGTAGCAAAAACAGGAAGGCAGATTATTATCTGAATGGCTATAAATTGAGAGAGGGGAATGTGCAACGAGACCTGCGTGTCCTCGTACACCAGTCGCTGAAGGTAAGCATGCAGGTGCAGCAGGTGGTAAAGAAGGCAAATGATATGTTGGCCTTCATAGCAAGAGGATTCGGGTAGAGAAACAAGGATGTCTTGCTGCAATTGTACAGGGCCTTGGTGAGACCGCACCTAGAATATTGTGTGCAGTTTTGGTCTCTTTATCTGAGGAAGGATGTACTTGCTATAGAGGGAGTGCAGCAAAGGTTTACCCGATTGATTCCTGGGGTGGCGAGACTGACATATGTGGAGAGATTTAGTTTATTAGGATTATATTCGATGGAGTTCAGAAGAAAGTTGCGGGTGATCTCATAGAAACCTATAAAATTCTAACAGGACTAGACAGGGTAGATGCAGGAAGGATGTTCCCAATGGTGGGGGAGTCCAGAACCAGGGGTCACAGTCTGAGGATATGGGCTGAGATGAGGAGAAATTTCTTCACCCAGAGAGTGATAAGCCTGTGGAATTCGCTATCACAGAAAGTAGTTGAGGCCAAAACATTATACATTTTCAAGAGAGAGTTAGATATAGCTCTTGGGGCAAAAAGGATCAAAGGATATGGGGAGAAAGCGGGAGCAGGCTATTGAATGGATAATGAATGGCAGAGCAGGCTCGAAGGGCCAAATGGCTTACTCCTGCTCCTATTTTCTGTGTTTCTATGTTTCTAAATGCATTGCCTTCAGCTACACATCTGGTCACCTCTTCGAAAAATTGAATCAAATTGGTCAGATATAACCATGCTGACTATCCTTGATTAATTCCTGTCTCTAAAAGTGTTGATTAATTCTGTCCCTCAGAATTGCCCCCAATAGTTTCCCCACCACTGAGGTTAGACCGACTGGCCTGTAGTTCCCTGGTTTATCCCTTCTTCCCTTCTTGAATATTGGTACCGCATTGGCTGTCCTCCTGTCCTCTGGCACCTCTCCTATGGCCAGAGAGGTATTGAAAATTATTGCCAGCACCCCTGCTATTTCTTTCCTTGCCTTACTCAACAGCCTGGGATACATTTCATTCGGGCCTGGAGATTTATCTACTTTTAAGCCTGCCAGTCCACTTAGAACCTCCTCCCTTTCTATGCTAATTTCTTTAATTAAATCACAGTCCTTCTGCCTGATTTTCACACCCACGATGTCCCTCTGACTTGTAAACACCAACACAAAGTATTCATTTAGAATCCTACCTATGTCTTCCAGTTCCACACACAAATTACCATTATGGTCCTTAATGGGCCCTACTCTTTCCCTAGTTATCCTTTTGCTCTTAATGTACTTGTAAAATAACTTTGGATTTTCCTTTATTTTACCGGCCAATGTATTTTCATGTCCCCTTTTTGCTCTCCTAATTTCCTTTTTAGGTTCCCCCTACACATTCTATACTCCTCTTGGGCTTCCACTCTTTTGAGCACACGGTATCTGCCATAAGCCTCCCTTTTTATCTTTATCTAACCCTGTATATTCCTCGGCATCCAAGGTTCCCTGGATTTGTTGGTCCCACCCTTTGTCTTTACTGGAATATGTTGGCCCTGTACTCTCCCTATTTCCTTCTTGAATGAGTCCCACTGCTCTGACACAGATTTACCTAAAAGTAGCTGCTCCCAGTCCACTCTGGCCATTACTTTACTGATGATCAAGTGTAGACCGATGAGGCAGCAATTGGCGGGTTGGATTGGTCCTTCTTTTTCTGTACAGGACATACCAGGGCACTCACAAGAATACCATCCTGTGCTCAAATTCACCTTGAAATGGAGCAGTCAAATGAACTCCCTTTCCTTGATGTACTAGTTGAGAAAACCACCATGTTCTACTGCAAGCCTACCTTCACTGGTCAATATATGCATTGTGACTCTTACAGCTCCACTCGCTATAAGATTGGTCTTTCCAGCAACCTTGTAAATAGAGCCCAAGCCATTTGCTCACCAGGCAAGTTTGGTGCTGAAAGAGGGTGCATCAAAAGCACCTTGCACAATAATGGCTACACTGAGCAGATAACTTCATAGTGTATATCATGCAAACTCATGAACAAGCCTAAGGCCATCACTTTCAGCCCTGAATAGTGCACAGTCTACCTCAGAATACTCTGGAAGGGCAAAGTATCTCAAAAATTTGAAGGTGGAGTTAGCTGTTTCACGCTGCTACTTTGCAGTAGCAGCACGAGCGGTATTTGCTACTAACAGGATGTTGCTGTCAAGCCAAAAAAAAAACTTTCTGCCTATTACACAAATAAGTAATCTGGTATATAAATTTCAGTGCCAGTGTGATGCTAAGTATGTAGGCCGTACATCCCAAAGGCAGGCGGATCATATCAAACAGCTTGTCCCAGCTGCTATTCACATAGGGCATGATGTAGGCCATGCCCAACCAGCCCCTGTTTGCAAAACTCAAAACACAGCATCCAACATTAGATATGATTCTGCAGTTGGACAACATTTGCTCAATAATCTTCAGCGTGCTAAAAATTACACTGACAATCAATTTAAGATTGTCAGTCATGCCCTCAGTATGGTGCTTTTGCATGTACTGGTAGCTACATATGTTAATACATAGGGCCCTGTTCTTTGCAAACAGAAAGAAGATATACAGACACTGCATCTGTTTCAGCTAAACAAAATAAGTGACAGCCATTCGCTAACTCATTCCTCGGGGCAATGCCTTGACCAATCAGGATCAAGCTGTCTGGTTTACATTTCAAATAATGCTTGGCAGTTAACTGTCAGTCAGCACCATCAGTGCATTCTCCATGGCAATGCCACTTGCCAACCAATCAACACTCTCTTCACATACAGTATAAATTGTTTTTTTCCCTCTTAAATTGGTATTCTTGCGAGTGTCCTGATGAGTGCAAGATGGAAAGCTTCAACATGTCTCTTTTTCAGCAATACTCTTGTTTTCACTTACATGGGAGAGCAAAACTAGGGGCCAAAATAATTATCACAAATAATTTCCAACAGGGAAGCAAAAGAAAAATATTGCAGATGCTAGAAATCTATGATGCTAAGTACATCGCAACATTAAAGATAATTAAAAGATGGGAAACACTGTCTTATTTCAAATGTAGAATCCAAAATTTCAACCTCTAAGTTGAAGTGTTACTTTAAATTTTCCAGGTAGCATGCCACCTGCTCAGCAAGCTATCTCTCCTCAATTAAGTGTAGATGTATCTGGCAATGCGTTTGGTACCTTTATCATGAGAAGCATTCCAATTATTCAGAATTTTCAATGGTGAAGTTTCTAATTTTATACTGTTTCTAACCTGGTTAGCTCACCTTTCACAAGCGTGGGTGTTACCTCTCTATGTATATTCACCCCCTTTTCATTATCCTTTAATTCACTCTTATTAATAAATTATTTAATTGTTGAGAATTCCCTTATCATGAAGTTGAGAGTTTTTTTATGGTCAAAAGTGTTTATAATGCTACACCATAACAATTGCTATAACTTTGGTTTACTTGTTTCTTAATGTTATAATTGCATGTTATATTTTCGAAGGTATTTAAATTTTTACAAAGGATGGTCAAAGAACGTTCCTTCGTTTTTTGCTCTCCAGTTCAACCAAAGGCTACATATCTATAGCTTCTGTTCTTCTTGTAAAGGTGATGTGTAATGTTCCATTTCTGTGATTGATCAACTGAAATGAATTGATAATGTTTCACAAGACATGGGTGATACTCGTTCTATATGGTGCCAGCATTTAAATTCTCTCCTTTAAACTTACTTCATTAATGCTGCCAGATTACAGACAAAACTGGACATTCTTGTTAATGCCTGTTAGCACCATTTTAACATTCCTTTTGCTAAAAGCTATATTATCAGAATTATACAATAGACAGAACCTAAATATTACGTTTATCTCGTAATAGAGTGTACCAGGTATCCTATGTTCAAAAAGCTTTTAAAGACATTCCAACCAATTTTAGGAAATGGACATGTGTTTTAAGACAGGTACCAGAGATGCCTCTGTGCCTGGATGAAAACATTAACCCTTTTCTGCTTTTAAAAAGAGCGACAGCTTATTCAATCCATTTGTATTCAGGAAATTTTTATTTCTAAAGTGCAATGTCCTAATTATATCTGAATTCTACCTAATTATCTCATATTCCACCTAATTATATCCATATTCTTCCTAATTATATTTATATTCGTCCACTTGTTAAGGGAAAGTGATATTCATTTAGCACATTTTTGTTTAACATGCTGCTTTTTAGGAACACATTAGCAGTGTCAAACAAGAGATAGCTGTAAAATAATTAATTAAAAAAGAGAGAATATAGGTAATTAGTATAAATATTATAAAGACCATCATTCATTGCCAAAAGTTAAAAAAACAACTGCCAAAATCAACAACAGAGGACAAGGATGCAGCGTATAAGGTGAAATAGTGAACTTCTGCTCAATGTAAAGCAAAGCTTGGTTGGATCATACTTGGTGTAGTGTATACAGTTACTAAAGTGTTATCTCTTATAATCACGTTTTATCTTTTACATACCAGGATACCCTTTTGAAGAAATAAGTAGCAATGAATCGATAAGTATTTTTAAAATTCTACTTGCGGCCAAATTAAAATTTTCCAAAATCCCAACTGGCCCTCAGTTAGTTTCAAGTGACCACTGGGATAGTTGAAGTAGAGTAGGAGGAGGCACCGCTATGGTCCACTTGAGCTGAATGGCTTGTACTTGGCCTGAATGTGCTGTACATTCTATGCAACTCAATGCAGGTAAGCGCAGTGCACATAAGAACACCTGGACATTCCTCCATACCAGAATGGTATAATAGATATGGAACAACAGTTATGTGAGAGACTGGAGAAGCTAGGGTTGTTCTCAGATCAGAGAAGGTTAAGAGGAGATTTAATGGGGATGTTCAAAATCATGAATGGTTTTGACAGAGTAGGGGAAAAAAATTGTTCCCAGGGACAGAAGGGTCAGTAACCAGAGGACACAGATTTAAAACAATTGGCAAAATATCCAGGGGGGAAATGAGGATAAGTTCTTTCTGTCACAAGTTATTACCACAACTACCCCGCCACCACCCCCCACAACTGACCATCCTACCTCCCTTCGCCACCCTACCCCTCTCCCCATCCTAACATGTGCCCCACTGAACAATCCTACCCAACCCCCAAACCCCCTCCAGGTTACCAGGTTACCCCCTCCACCCCTCGACTGATCATCCTACCAACCTCCCCATCCAACACTCCTCCCGTCCAACTAATCCTGCCTCCACCGACCCACACACCCCCCACCACCCCCAGGATTTCGGCTACACAGAGTGGTGAAAACAGAATTAATAGTAACTTTCACAAGGGAGTTGGATAAATACCTGAATTGGATGAACCTATAAGTATTTTTAAAATTCTACTTGCTGCCCAATTAAAATTTTCCAAAATTCCTATTGGCCCTCACATAGTTTCAAGTGACCACTGGGTTCGATGAAGTAGGGTAGGAGGAGGCACCGCTATGGTCCACTTGATCTGAAAATAACTTAGAAGGCTATGGGGAAACAGCAGGGGAGGAGGGTAAAAAGATAAGAAATAGCAGCAGGAGTATAGGCTATATAGCCCCTCAAGCCTGCTCCACCATTCAATAAGATGACGGATGATCTACGACCTCTATTCCACTTTCTGGCCTGATTCCTATGTCCCTTGGTTCCACTGGAATCTAAATATCCACCCATCTCAGCCTTGAATCTATTGATCGACTAGACATCGACAGCCGTCTGGGTAGAAAATTACAAAGTTTCACAACCCTCAGAGTGAGGAAATTCTTGCTCATTTCTGTCTCAAATGACTATCCCCTTATCTTTAGTCTATGCACCAGCCCCTCCCCGCCCCCTCCCCCGTCCACCACCACCCCCTGAGTTCTAGATGCTCCATCGAGGGGAAACCACGGCCAGGATTTTCGGTAAGTGGGACCGGAAATTCCCACCCAAGATCAATGGAGGTTTGGCTGCCTCTCTGAATTTTCCATCCTGCCCACAGAGAACTTATGCCCAATTTAGTCAGTCCCTCAGCAGCAAACAACCCTCTCATCCATGGTAAGTGAACCTTCACTATACCACCTCCAAGATAAGTATATCCTTCCTTAATTATGGAGATCTAACTCTGCTCGTACTTGAGGTGTGATTTCACCAAAGCCCCCATAATTGTAGCAAGATTTCCTTACACTTGAATGTCAACTGCCTTGTATAAAGGCCAACCTGCCATTCGTCTTCCTAATTACTTGCTGTAACTGCTTGCTAACTTTCTACATTCCTTGTAAAGAGAAGCCCAAACCCTATCTGAACATCAACATTGAAATGTTTATCACCACTTAAAATATATTCTGCTTTTCTATTCTTCCCACAGAAGCTAATAATCTCACACTTCACCACATTATACTCCATCAGCCCCCATTTTGCCAACTCAGTTAAACTGGCTGTTTCCCTTTGCAGCTCCTTTGTGTCTTTAATTGGATAGCTCTTTAAAAGAGACAGCATTGGCACCATGTAAAAACTTCCTTCTGTACTGCATCATTTGATGGTTCTATGATTCCACAAGAATCTGTTTTTCTATGGTAACCTGATTCTTGGGCACTTGTGAATGCTCCTTTCAGTAAACGCAAGCAGTCCAGTCAAAAGGGAACTGACAGGTAAGATGGCTAAGAATGCTCCTTTGGGCTTCACAAAACAATCATCGCCACTCTGAGCCCACCCACCATCCCCCTTCTCCCCTAGATCTTGGCATTCAAACCCTTTCCCCCCCACCTCTTTGGATAAATCTATCAACAGTCTCCATCCCAGTCACCTGCCACACCCATCAAGAGCCCATGGACAGAGCCATCAACAACCCATTGACAGAAACATCGACATCCCAGTGACAGACACATCAACAACCCACTGACAGACCCATTAACAACACACTGACAGACCCATCAACAACCCACTGACAGACCCATCAACAACCCACTGACAGACCCATCAACAGCCCATGGCAAGAGACAACGACAATCCATGGACAGCGCAATTGACAACCCCATGGACAGATGCACCTACAACCCTTGGATGGATGCATCAACAACCCATGGACAGACACATCAACGACCCATGAACAGACGCATCAACAACCCATTGACAGACGCATCAACAACCCATTGACAAATCCATCGACAACCCATTGACAGACATATCAACAACCCATGGGCAAAACCATCTGTCATGAAGAGATATTAATGTATACAATGTTATTGGAAATTATTCTTAAATTGGAATTGTAAAAGGTTCTGTGTCAATGTATGTGTATGTGTGTGGCTTAATTGGATTGGAGCCAGCTAGTCTGGGTGCTTTGATGTATAGTAGTTTACAGATATTAATTAGATAAAAGTAAGGAAGTCATAAGTTAAAGTTCAATTTGCATTTGTTGAATAAACCATTCAAAAGAATGGGTGAAACCTTGCACGTTGCGGGGAGACACCAAGCAATGTGTTTATATTACTAATAAAATTGGTGGAATGAAAGCACATTATTGTTAGGAGAGGTAAAATTATAAACCTAGTAATACATTGGAAAATGTACATTCAATGGGGAAGCTAGATACAAACAGAAAGGAGTTGTGTGTGTAGGTCAAAGGCATTTAATATCTGGCCAGCCTGTAAGCCTACAACTGTGTCTGCAAAGGAAACAAATTGAAAGGAACCTTATTTTGAATTTGAAAGTCAAATGTACTTTGTCTGGTGTCTGTTTAAAGTCTATAGTTTTTTTTTTTGCCTTGGTAAAGATTTACCTGGAAGTGATTAATTTGGGGATTTGTTTAAAAGTTATTATAGTAGTAATTTGTAGACATGTTTTTGTGTTTAATTTGTTGTTAAATTAATAAATAATTTAATTTAGTTTTCTATTAAAAAGAAACCTCTTGAGGCTTGTTGGTTTTATTCCTAAATTCAGAGCTGCATCTCAAACCTACCAATTGAAAATATAAATTATGACAGTTGTTCAAGTTTCCCTCCAGAATTTAAGCAACTCAGCCTTTACCAACTGCTATGTCATAAAAATTGGGGTCTCTTGGTGGGATAAGATTTGTAATGCCTTGATTGGTTTGGAATTGGTGCATCTTAAGGTTATGGGCAACATTTCTCCCCCCACCCCCCTCATTGAGGGGGGGGGGGCGGGGAGGGTATGTGCGGGAACGGGCAGGGGAGGGTTCCCGATTGGCACCCCCAGTCAGGGGCGCACTGCCATTATACATGGGTGGGCCAATATAGGCCCTCCCAGCGTGACATCCGACAGGAGGCGCTATATGCTCCCTGTGCGAGCGGGGTGGGGGGGGGTGGGGGGGGAAGTCCCTGAGCCAAGAGTGCACCCTTTTACTGCGCACCCGCCGAACTGAAAGTCTAAATGACGCGGGATGATGTCAGGACACACACCCGCATCATTTTATGCCTCGGCAAGCGGGCCCCACCTCCCGCTCGACAACCAGAAGATACAGCCCTATGAGTACGAGAAGCACTTTGGATTCAGAAGTTAGTAAGGTGTTTTTATAAGTGGCGAGACTGCAAGATGGCTTTGGCAATTGCTAAGACTTGCATTGGAGTAGAAGATATAACTGATTGGGTTACAAAAAGTATCCAAGAGAAGGTTAACAGAGTTGGTGGAGAAATTACAATTGGGGTTACCTGCGGGGGCTAGGAAATCAGATATAATTAACAGTATAGCACAGCATCTAGAGTTGGAAGAGCTACCTGACAGTAATGAGTCACAGCTGGAGGTAGTGAGACTTCAGTTACAAATAAAGGCGCTTGAACTTGAACAAGCAAAGGAACTGAAAAAAAAAACTTGAATTAGAAGCAAAGGAAAGAGAAAGGACATTTCAAAGGGAGTTAGAATTTGTGAAGATAGAGAAGGAGCAAAGAGAAAGAGAGAGAGATAGAGAATTTCAACTTAGAATGTTGGCAGTTAAAAAAGAGATGTCAGGAGGTGAGGAAGGACTTATCTCCAGTGTAGAGCCCAGTGGGGAGATGTTTAAATTTGTACAAGCTCCTCCAAAGTTTGAGGGAAAAGATATTGAAGCATTCTTTATTTCATTTGAGAAAATAGCTAAACAGATGAAATGGCCGCAGGAAAACTGGACGTTATTGTTACAGTCTATGTTGGTGGGTAGAGAGCATGGGGTATATGCTCCACTATCTGAAAAGGTATCGGTACATTATGCTGTGGTGAAAAAGGCTATTCTGAGTGCATATGAGTTGGTTCCTGAAGCATACAGGCAGAAATTTAGGAATATGAGAAACAACCTAGACAAATTTATACTGACCTTGAGAGAGTAAAACAAAATAATTTTGACAGTGGATATGGGCATTAAAAATAGAGACAGCGTATGCAGCTCTTAGGGAAGTAATTCTTTTGGAAGAATGTAAAGAATTAATCCCTTCGGTAGTGAGAACTCATGTAGAGGAACAGCGGGCTGATTCTGTCAGGCAAGCAGCAGAGATAGCTAATGATTATGAATTAGTTCATCGAGCTAAATGTCTTTTTCTAACCAAAAAGGATAGAAACTGTGAAAGTGAAAGGAAGGTAGGTAGTCAGAGAAATGAAGGAGCAGCTGGACATTCCCAAGAAGTTTTTTTTCTCAGAATAAGAAGGAAGGTGCTGAGGGTAGGAGTGACATTCAAAAATCGCGGTGTTTTCATTGCAATAAAATGGGACATACAAAGTCAGTGTGTTGGAAATTACTGGGAAAATCTGTTGGAATTACAGCGGTGCAGAAAAGTTCTGAAAGTAGAAGTACCATGGGTTCTGAGGTTCAGGCACAGGAAAAACAATGGGCTGTGTACAAGTAAAACAGGGAAAATTAGTGATAGGTAAAGAAGTGGGAATGTGTTCACCCAAGAGAATCCTGAGGAGCAGATTGCAGAAATGTTTAAAGATTATGTATATGAAGGGAAAGTCTTTCCATGTGTACTGGGTAGAGCAGATAAAAATGTTAAAATTTTAAGGGAATCATTTTCCCCCCGGTTGAGGGGATTGTGCTGGAGCGGGAGCGGGCGGCTGAGTTCCTGATCCGCGCCCCTGGTTGGGGGCGCGCTGCCATTTTACGTGGACAGGCCAGTTAAGGACCGCCCAGCATGATGTCCACTCAGAAGTGCTGTGCGCTCCCTGTGCAGGGGATGGGGGGGGTGGTTTCCCTGAACTGGGAGTGCACTTTTTCGAGCATGCGCGCAAGAGCGTGCACAGTTCTCCCTGAGACAAAGTGCCAGCTCAGGGAGATCGTTGTTAGTTTTAAAAAATTTTCAAAGGGTACCAAAAAATCTTCCTGACATGTACCCTCGTGACACTGTCACATGAGCTGGGACGTGTCCTTACTTATATTTAACAATATTTTGAAGCCCTCATGAAACCTCATCCCGCCCGTGGATGAGGTTTCATGCTTTTTCTGAGGGCCACCTGCACTCTTCGCCTGCCAGCCAACCTTAAGGTTGGATGTGCAGGTCCATTAATGATTTCAATTACTTTTTTAATGGCCTTAATAGGCCGTTGACAGGTCGGCGGGCATGCAGCTGTGTTGGCTGCGTGCCTGCCAAACTGAAAATCTAAATGATGCGGGATGACATCAGGACGCACGCCCAACGTCACCACACGTCATTTTACATGTCGGCGAGTGGGCCCCACTCCTGCTCGCCGACTAGAAAATGCCGTTTTAAGAGACACAAGGCTAGTCAATCTTTAATGTAGGGGATTGTGATATTTGTTGTTCAGAGGGAGTAATCTAGGAACAGCTGACAATAAGTGGGGTTCATGGAGAGGCTAAACCTGTCCCCTTGTGGAAGATAAATTTAAAGAGCAAATGGAAGCCAGGTGAAGTTATTGTTGGGGTGGTAGAATAATAGCCCATTGCAGGTGTGCAATTTATTTTGGGTAATGATATAGCTGGGTCCCAGGTGTGGGTGATGCCTATGGTAGTTGATCAGCCTGCAGAAGTGTTTTCAACATAAGTGTTACAGAATGAGCATCCTGGATTGTTTACAGATTATGTGGTAAAGAGATCACAGGCATACAGGCATCAAGAAAAACAAGAAGGGCAGGCAGTTCAAAGGCAAGAAGAAGGTGTTGAAATCCAATTAGCTGGCACTGTGTTTGATAACATTGTTCAGGAGGAAAAACAATTCAGTTGAAGCGTTTAACTTGAGGAGGTCAGTGCAGTTACAGAAAAATGATTTGCAATTAAAGCAGTTATATCAAAAAGCTTATTCAGAAACAGAAGCAAAGCATATTCCAGTACGTTATTACCTTAAAGGTAATGTTTTAATGAGAAAATGGAGGCTGGATCATGTTTCAGCAAATGAAAGCTGGAGGGAGGCACATCCGATTGTTACCCCATTAGGATATAGAAATGAGATTCAGAGAATTGCTCATGATATTCCATTGGGGGGACATTTAGGAATTAGGAAAACACAAGAAAAGATACAGAGGGTCTTTTGGCCAGGATTGCATAGGGATATAGTCAAATTCTGTAAAACATATCATACATATCAGGTAACAGGGAAACCACAAGCAGTGATTAAACCGGTTCCTTTAATGCAATTGAAGAACCTTTTACTAGGGTCATGATTGATTGTGTAGGACCTGTCCCTAAAGACTAAAGACTAAAAGTGGAAATCAGTACTTACCGACAATAATGGATGCGTCTACCAAGTTACCTTTAAGAAATATTACAATTAAGAAGATTGTGGAGGAGTTAACTAATTTTTTTTACAAGATATGGTTTACCTGAAGAAATACAATCAGATCAGGGTTCAAATTTTATGTTGCAGCTATTTAAGGAAGTAATGAACAGCTTGGGGTTAAAACAGTTTAAGTCAACAGCTTATTATGCAGAGTCACAAGGAACTTTGAAAATGTGGCATCAAACTTTAAAATCTATTTGAAGTGTTAAAAACTGTTTGAACGTGTTTATGGTCATGAGGTAAGGGAACCACTGAAATTGATTCACAAGAAATTGGTGGGTCAAAATTCAGAAACCATTCTCCTGGATCATGTATCAAATTTCAGAAAAAGATTGAACAGAGCATGTGAGTTGGCTAGAGAATATTTAATGATGTCACAGCAAGTGATGGAAGCAAAAGCAAATAAGAAAGCTAAAGCTCACAGTTTTGTTTCTGGAGAGAAAGTACTAGTTTTGTTACCAGTAATAGGTGATTCCTTAAATGCAAGATTTAGTGGACATTACAATGTTGAAAAGAAATATAGTGAAGTAACTTATTTAATAAATGCTCCACATAGAAGAAAGAAGCAAAGGGCACATCATGTATATAGGCTTAAAAACTACTTTGACAGGGAAGAGGAACAAAAAGAGCTCTTAGAGATGGTAGATGGTGAGAAAGGGGGAAAAGAGAAGGACTCTGGAATTATTTTCCTCTAAACAAATTGAATAATGAGAGGGTGCTTTAAAATTTAAATGAAATATTGATTTACCTTCCATCAAGTGTCAAAGTGATTTGGAAAAGCTATTGCAGTCAGACAAACCTTTCTGTGGGAATAAGATGGAGAAGACAGATTTAGCTATAGATGATGTGTCTGTACATGTTTCATCTTCAATAAAGCAACATCCTTATAGATTAAATCCAGCAAAGTTGTCACAATTACAAAAAAATTGGCTTTGTGCTTCAAAATGATATCATTGAGTCTAGTTGCAGTAACTGGAGTTTGCCTATTTTACTGATACAAAACTGGATGGACAATCAAAAGGTGAATATGGTGCCAAAAGCAGAGTCCTATTCCATACAATGGTTGGAAGATTGCATTGAGAAAGTGGGACAATTGGAATTTATCACAAAGATTCACTTGCTAAAAGGATATTGGCAGGTGCCGTTGTCAGAAAAAGCAAAGGAGATATCGGCTTTTGTGATGCCAAATGGGCTTTATCTGTTTAAAGTCATGCCATTTGGTATGAAGAATGCACCTGCGACATTTCAAAGACTGACAAACAAAGTAATTGCAGGTCTAAGCCATTACACTGTTTATATTGATGATCTAATAGTTCTCAGTCAAACGTGGGAGGAACACTTACAGCATCTGGAAAAATGATTTTCTCGATTACAAGAAGCTAATTTGGTGATGAACTTGGCTAAAAGTGAAATTGCAAAAGCGCAAGTCACGCATCTAGGCCATACCATTGGACATGGTAAGATGGCTCCAAAAGATGTGGAAGTCAAGGCTGTCATGGATTTCCCAGTGCCTACAACAAAATGAAAAGTTTTGAGATTTCTGGGCATGAGTGGGTTTTACCAGAAATTTGTACCAAATTTTAGCTGCGTGGTTGCTCCACTAACTGAACTATTAAAAAGGACAATAAGCTTCAATGGACACTGGAGTTTCAGAAGGCATTTGATAGTTTAAAAACTGTATTAATTACCACAGCAGTTTTGACAGCACGCAATTATGCCAAGCAATTTAAGTTGGCTGTTGACGCAAGTGATATAGGTATTGGGGCCATACCATTACGAGAAAATGACACTGGAATTGAAAAACCGATAGGGTATTTTTCACAAAAGTTAAATGCACAACAGAAAAGATTTTCAATTATTGAAAAGGAGACATTGGGTCTGGTGTTAGCATTGCAGCATTTTGAAATTTATGTTGCAAACAATTTATCAGAAACAATTGTTTATACAGACCACAATCTTTTGAAGCTTTTGGACAAATTTCGAGATAAAAGTGCAAGGCTTTTCAGGTGGAGTCTATTATTGCAACCATTTAATCTATGTATTATACATGTTACTGGTTTGAAAAAAATCTGTCCACAGATGCGTTATCAACTGGTGTCTATGTGTGTGTCTATGTATGTGTATGTGTGTGGCTTAATTGGATCAAAGCTTTGATGTACAGTAGTTTTCATATGTTAATTAGATAAACGTATGTAAGTTAAAAGGTAAAATGTAATTTGCATTTGTTGAATAAAACATTCAAAAGAATGGGTAAAATCTTGCAACTAGCTGGGAGACGCCAAGCAATGTGTTTATGTTATTAATAATATTGGTGGAATGGAAGGATTTATTGTTCAGAAAGGTAAAATTAAAAACCTATAATACAATGGAAAATTTACATTCAAAGGGGAAGCTAGGTATAAATGGAAAGGAGTTTGTGTGTGTAGGTCAGAGGCACTTAACATGTAACCAGCCTGTAAGCCAATAACTATGACTGCAAAGGAAATAAATTGAAATTAATCTCATTTTGAATTTGTACAGTCAAATGTGCTTTGCCTGGTGTTTGTTTAAAGTCTATAGGTTATTGTTGCCTTGGTGAAGATTTACCTTTTGTAGGCATGTGTATGGGTTTAATTTAATTAATTAATAAATGTTTAATTTAGTCTTATATAAAAAAACCTCTTGAGGCTTGTTGGTTTTATTCCAGAATTCAGAGTTACATCTCAAACATAACAATTGAAAATATAGGTTATGACAGTTGTTTAAGTTTCCCTCAAGGATTCAAACGATTCAGTCTTTAACAACTGCTATGTCATAACACCATCGACACCCATTGACAGACACATCAACAACACATTGACAAACCCATCAACAAACTATGGACAGACCCACCGACAATACATTGACAGACCCATTGGCAACCCATGAACAGACCCTTTGACAATCCACTGACAGGCCCATTGGTAACTCATTGACAGACCCATCAACAACCCATGGACAGACCTAGTGACAACCCCTGGGCAGAGCCAGCAACAACCTATTGACAGACCCATCAACAATGCATTCACAGGCCCATCAACATTGCATTCAGAGACCTATCGACAACCCATTGACAGGCCCGACAACCCAGAGACAGATCCATCAACAGCACATGGACAGAGCCATCGACAATCCATTGACAGACCCATCAACAACCCATGGGCAGACCCATTGTCAACCCGGTGTGATGGTGACTTGAAGATGACTCAGTTACCCCAGGGAGCTTCCTTTCCATCCACAGACCTGGGTCATCAAAATGGACTGGACTTCCATTCAGGATTATTGGGTGGCCTATTGGCACTTTCAGCAGTTTGCCTGGGGTAAATGGAAAAGGGGAAGCAGGGTATCTACCCCAATGTGTCTCTGTAAAACAAAATCAGTGTATTTGGACACTGGCATTAGGGCTGAAGTGCTCAAAATCCAGACACCTTGAATGAATCTTTTATCAATTTTATTTTCTGTGTGGCATGCTCATATTTCTACTGAGAAAACTATTACTGTAAACAGAGGGCAGAGGGGAGCCTGATCTTTCTGAACTGATTGAGTGCCGTTGTCAGTCTTCATCTTTATAATTTGAGTAACATCAAACACAATGTGACCAAGAAGGTTGCAGCACTTTCGAGAGAGAGAGAGGGGATAACAGGGAGTTTGATATGTTGTGAGATTGATGCTGCCTGCTGTATGTTCAAGAAAATTGATTGATCCTCATTAAGAAAAGCACTTTTAAGTGCTAAAACCAATTTGAGAGCAGCGCTTTCTCCATTTTGCTAAAAAGGTTCTTACTGTGTGAATCTTTGAACACAAAGTGTTTTATTTTAACCTTCAGGCTGCTGGAATATTCCATAAGTACATGCCGGCCTGCTAAACCATTTTAATGCAAGATCATAATTCAGTTAGGATTGAATGGCAAGTTACTTATAATTGTACAAATGTCTTTTAGAGTTTCCATCAGATCTCCAAATCTCACATTTTACACAAAATATCACCAATCACAATTTGCCAGTTGCTTCTTATTGATTACCGTGATCTTCAGATAACCAAGAGAAGCTGTGAAGATTAATAAGACGGGTAGTCAAACATTGGCCCCTGGTCCTATATGGACCACTGCTTCACAGCAGCTTCCTCAAAGAGACAGATCTGTTAGCAGATCAACATTTTAGCCTTGCTCCAGAGCCAAGACTACCTGTGGCAAAGGCACAAATATTAAGGTCTTGAACCAAACTTCACAAAGTTCTTACTGATTACTGTTAAGTCATTCCTTTTTATTCTTTCATGGATGCAAGCATCACTGCCTAGGCCAGCATTTATTGCTTGTCCCTAATTACCCTTGAGAAGGTGGTGGTGAGCTGCCTCTTGAATCATTGCAGTCCATGTGTTGTAGGCACACCCACAGTGCTGTTTGGGAGGGAGTTTCAGGATTTTGACACAGCAATCCAATTGCACCTGCCTGAATGCTGTAGCCCTACAATTTAATTTCCTTCAAGTGCCCAAGCAATTTTCTTTTGAAATCATTGATTGTTTCTTCATCCACCACACTCTTGTGCAGTGAGCTCCAGGTCACTAACGCTCACTGTGTCCTTACATGCCCCTTGCATCTCTTGTCTCTAATATTAGGTATTATGTGCCCTCGTCCCTGTTGGAGATGGTCATTGCCTGGCACTTGTGTGGTACGAATGTTACTTGCCACTTAGTCAGTCCAAACATACATATTTTACAAACTCAAGTTTGCAGCTGCATCATTCACATTATTTACTATATGCTGTTTTTTCAATCATTCAGGGGATGTCGGCTTCACTGGCTAGGCAAGCATTTATTGCCCATCCTTAGTCGCCCTTAAGGAGGTGGTGGTGAGCTACTTTCTTCAACCGCTGCAGTCCATGTGGTGTAGGTACACCCACAATGCTGTGAGGAAGGGAGTTCAAAGATTTTGACCCAGTGACAGTAAAGGAAAACCGATATATTTCCAAGTCAGGATGGTGAGTGACATGGACGGGAACTTCCAGGTGGTGGTGTTCCCATCTATCTGCCCTTGTCCTTCCAGATGGAGGGTTGTGGGTTCGGAAGGTGCTGTCTAAGGTGAATTCCTGCAGTGCATCTTATGGATGGTACACACTGCTGCTACTGTTAGTTGGTGGTGGAGGGAGTGAATGTTTGTGGATGTGGTGCCAGTCAAGCAGGCTGATTTGCCCTGGACAGTGTCAAGCTTATTGAGTGTTGTGGGAGCTGCACTCATCCAGGCAAGTGGGAAGTATTCCATTACACTCCTGACTTGTGCCTTGTAGATAGTGGACAGGCTTTGGGGAGTCAAGAGATGAGTTATTCATTGCAGGATTCCTAGCCTCTGACCTGCTCTTGCAGTCACAGTATTTATATGGCTAGTCCAGTTCAGTTTCTGGTCAATTGTAATCCCCAGGATGTTGATAGTGGGGGATTCAGTGATGGTAATGCCATTGAATGTCAAGGTGTGATGGTTGGATTCTCTCCTGTTGGAAATGGTCATTGCCTGATACTTGTGTGGTATGAATGTTATTTGCCACTTGTCAACGCAAGCCTGAACATTGTCCAAGTCTTGCTGCATTTGGACATGGACTGCTTCAGCATCTGAGAGGTCTTGAATGGTGCTGAACATTGTACAATCATCAGCGAACATCCCCATTTCTGACTTTATGATGGAAGGTCATTGATGAAGCAGCTGAAGATGGTTGGGCCGAGAATTCCTAAGCTGCCGCAAAAAACAAAAACTTGGTTTCAAGTCTGTAGACACAGAACATTGCAACACATTTAATAAAAACATCTGCAGATGTAGAGCAGAAAGCTGGAAAAGATAAAAGACATTGGCTTAATTGTGAAATAAATATATTTGATACAATGCAGTGGTTTGGATTTCGTGCTTTTTGTAATGTACTACAATTTGTGAATGCAGAATACGGAATCAGATATAATCCAGGGTTATAAAAACTCTGGAGTGTTCTCCAAAACTAATGGAGCAGTTATAAACAAAATCATTCTCAGGTTTAAACAATGGGTTTTGTGAGGGAGTTAACTTAAGAACAGCAGTGGTATCAGCAAAACTATTTTTTATTCCAAAATAATAATTTGCCGTACTGTTTTGCATCTTGCTTGGTATAACCCTGAGTAATTCCTGCAGTGATGTCCTGGAGCTGAGATGATTGACCTCCAACAACCATAGCCAACTTCCTTTGTGCCAGGTATGACTCCAACCAACAGAGAATTTTCCCCCTGATTCCCATTGACTCCAGTTTTGCTAGGGTTCCTTGATGACGGTCAAATGCAGCCTTGATGTCAAGGGCAGTCACTCTCCCGTCACCTCAGGAGTTCGGCTCTTTTGTCCATGTTTGACCCAAGGCTGTGATGAGGTCAGGAGTTGAGTGGCCCAGGCAGAACCCAAACTGGGCATCAATGAGCAGGTTATTTATAAGCAAACAGTACTTGATAGCACTGTTGATGTCCGCTTCTATTACTTTACTGATGATCAAGATTAGACTGATGGGGCAGTAATTGACTGGGGCGGATTTGTCCTGCTTTTTTGTGTACACTTTTCAAAGCTGTGATGAAATGTCATTGCCATGAAACGTTAACTGTGTTTCTCTCTCCCCAGGTGCTGAAATCAGTGATAAAATGTCATTAACAAGAAACATTAACCCTCGCTTCTCTCTCCACAGGTGCTGCCAGATCTGCTGAGTATTTCCAGAATTTTCTGCCTTTATTAGCTTTCCAGCATCTGTAGTATTTTGCTTTAATTAAGACAGGACCCATTGAATGGCAAGCGAGTGAAAGTGACAGGTACTAACTATGGCATCAATGGCTGTCAGTCATTGTGCAAATGCTTGTTCCTGATGTGTCAACAAGTGCCAATGTATAATGAATGATGTGAATATTGCAGCTGCGTACTTGGGTTTCCAAAATATGTCTGCAGAGAACACGCCTTTCTGTTATCTCCCACAGCTGGAAAGAAAATAGTTTGTAGAATTCAGCTGTCCCGCTTCTGGTTTTAAGGGAGTAATTTCATATTATTACAGGGTAATTCTGGTTAAATGTCTTTATTTTTCCCCCTAGGGGAGCCCTTTGTGACCTTTCTGTGAATAACACAGCTGAGAACCAAATAAAGCTATTTAGTTTTCTTGAATTAGCCCACCCTGAACATTAACTTATCTGTGGCCTCAGCCTCAATGTTCCTGTCCATAGTGTGAACAACATATGTATCGGCACATATAACGGTATGTCTGCACACATATCTGTATACGTATCCTGGAATGCGTGGGTTGTCTTATGAGGAACGGTTGGACTGACTGGCCTTGTTTCCGCTGGAGTTTAGAAGAGTGAGGGGTGACTTTGTTGAAGTATATAAAGATCCTGAACAGCATTGACAAGGTGGGCGTGGGAAGGATGTTTCCTCTTGTGGATGAGTCCAGAACTAGGGTGCAGTGTTTTAAAAATAAGGATTGCCCTTTTAGGACAGAGATGAGGAGAATTTTTTTTTCTTTCAGAGGGTTGTGCGATGTTGGAACTCTCTGCCTCAGAGAGACGGTGGAAGTGGGGTCATTGAATATTTTTAAGGCGGAGGCAGATTCTTGATCGGCAAGGGAATCAAAGGTTATCGGGGGTAGATGAGAATGTGGAATTCGAAACACAAACAGATCAGCCACAATCTTATTGAATGGTGGAGCAGACTTGAGGGGCTGAATGGCCTACTTCTGCTCCTATTTCATATGTTCGTATGGTACATTACAGATTGGTTACAATGGGCCGTTAATGTATCTGTATTAGTTCTGTATTTCTGACACATGCACATATGTGGTTATGTTACTGGACTAGTAATCCAGAGACTTGAACTAATGACTCAAAGACATGAGATATGGGGAATTTAAATTCCATTAGTTATATAAATCTGGAATAAAAAGCTGGTATCAGTAATGGTGACAGTGAAACCACTGGATTGTAATAAATACCTAACTGATTAACTAATGTCCTTTAGGAAAGGGAATCTGCCATCCTTATCTGCTCTGGCCTATATGTGATTCCAGACCCAAAGCAATGTGGTTGACTCTTAGCTGCCCTCTGAAATGGTCCTTTGCAAGCCATTCAGTTGTGCTGTGGTTCAAGAGGGCAGTTCATCACCACCTTCTCACATGTAAGCAGGGATGGGCAATTATAGGGGAGATGGTGGCATATAGCAGTAATATCAATGTAATCCAGAGATCCAGGCGAATGCTCCGGTGACATGGGTACAAATCCTTCCCCGGGCAGCTGCAGAAACTATCATTGATTGCTGTAAAAACCCATCTGATTCGCTAATGCCCATCAGGGAATGAAATCTGCTGTCCTTACCTGGTCTGGCCTACATGTGACTCCAGATCCACAGCAAGCCACTTAGTTCAAGGGATAGGCAACAAATGAGTGACGCCCACATCTCATGAAAGAATAAATAAAGTTAAATACCAACCTCAGCAGCAACACCCACGGGATGTGAGTTGTGGGATGGAATATCAATGAAAAAAAAAGTTGAAACAATTTTTACAGCATTTTCCACTCATATTATGTGTATCATATTCAATACGTCGATAACAGAATTTATCTTTAAATGTACATAAATTTGTATTTGTATTCAACAGCACCCCCAAATTCAAGACCTCCACTACACAGAATGACAAAGGCAGTAAGACCCATGGGAACACCACTATCTACAAGCTACCCCCTCCAAGTCACAAACACTGTGGACTTGGAACTACAATCGCTGTTCCTTCACTGTCGCTGGGTCAAAATCCTGGAATTCCCTCCCTAACAGCGCTGTGGGTGTAGCTACAGCACATGGACTGCAGTGGTTCGAGAAGGTAGTTCACCACCTCTCAACGGTAATTAGGGATGGGCAATAAATGCTGGCTTTACTGGTGACGTCCACATCCAGGGAATAAATATATGAAATGTAATTATCTCAGGTTGGGTTCTAGAAGACGGTTGCATAATCGTGGTTGATATCCATAGCAGGTACCTAAGGACACAATCATACAATCAATGTGTAGTAAACTACCATGGTTGGCTTCTCATTCCAATTTCAATCCAGAATTTGATCAGCTTTTGATTTTAGATTGATACTATAGTTTTTTTCTAAGTGTAAAATGAAACTTCTTTGCACCAACACTGTAAATAAATAGTGAAAATAGGATACCTCTCGACCACAGCTGATGATTTTCATTGCAATTTATGTGCCTATCCATAAATCACTTCCTTCCTCATGAATTATTCACTCTGTCTTGCTAATAAAATTAAACCCATTATACATTGGCCACTGTGAAGAATTTTCTGCAGAGTAAACTCACCAATCCTGTACTCTATTCATTGGTAGCCTCCAAGCACAGGACAGATGAATTTACATTTATCTAGCTTCCACTGTGTTTGTAGTCATATCTTTTTCCAATATCTTCTCCCTCTGAAGAAGGGTCATCTGGACTGGAAAGGTCAACTCTGTTTCTCTCTCCACAGAGGCTGTCAGACCTGCTGAGTTTTTCCAGCATTTTCTGTTTTTGTTTCAGATTTCCAGCATCCACAGTATTTCACTTTTATCTTCTTCCAGTATGTTGTGTAACCTTATTATTCCGCAATGCCCACACGATAATAGGCTCTTTTCAAAATTAATTTTAAATTCCATTAACTTTGTTTATTAATATTTATTCTCATTGCTGCTAAATCCAATGAGGGATTCAGGAGCTTTTTTTTTAAAAACCCAAAGAGTGATGAGAATGAGGAACTTGCTGCCACAAGGAGTAGTTGAGGCAAATTAAATAGAAGCATTTAAGGGAAAGTCAGATAAACACATGAGGGAGAAAGATCTTTGATAATGTTCCCCAAAATACACTAATGAATAAGGTCAGAGAATGTAGAGTCAGGAGAGAAGTGGCAGAATGGTTAGCTAGGTGGCTGCAAATCAGAAAGCAGAGAGCAGGAGTAAAGGATAGTTATTCAGAGCGGCAGAAAGTGGAAGTGGTGTTGCACATGGGTCAGCACTGGGACCACTGCTATTCACAAATTGCTTTAACATTTTGAACTTTGGAATCAAAAACACTATTTTTAAATTTGCAGCGGTGTAATGAGAGTTAGTCGATACTGACGAGGACTGCAACAAATTACAGGAGGATATTAATACACTTGGGAAATGGGAAGCAAATGGCAAAACAGTTCAACACAGATGAATGTGAGGTGGGACATTTTGGAAGGAAGTATAGGGAGGTCGCTTATTATTTGCAAGGTAAAGTCTAAGTGACTTTCAAAAGGATCTCTGAGTACAAGTAGGCCAATGACTAAAAGATGCGCACATGGGCTACCAAGGCAATAATAAATAAGAAACACAAACAAAGCTCTAGGCTTTATTTCTAGAGGGATAGAGAAGTAGGGAAATTATGCTAAACCTGTAACAAACCCTGGCTGGACCACACAGAGTATTGTGTGCAATTGTGGTCACTATATTATACATAGTTTATACAGGCACCAGAAAGGGCGCAGAGAAGAAACGCATTTGAGAAAAGGATTGACAGACTGGGTCTCTTTGCTCTAGAGAAAAGAATGCGGACAGGTGACCTAACTGAGACTCTTAAAATTCTGAACTGTTTTGATAGAGTGGTTACAGACAGAATGTTTCCTCTTGGGAAGATGTCATCAATCTAAGATAATCACCAAGAAATCCAAGAGGGAATTCAGAAGAAACTTCTTTACCCAGAGAGTGATGAGAATGAAGTACTCACTATCACAAGGAGTGGCTGAAACAAATAGTAAGGATGCATTTAAGAGGAAGCTGGACAAGTATTTGATAAAGAAGGGATTAGATGGTTAGGTTTAGATGAGAAAAGATGGAAGGAGACTTGAATGGCGTGGACTGCTTGGGTCAAATGGCTTGTTTCTGCACCAATGAATAGAAGAGTACTTTTTTCTTTATTCTTTCATGGGATGTGGGGATCACTGGCAAGACCAGCATTTGTTGCCCATCCCTAGTTGCCCTTGAATGGAATGGCTTGCTAGGCCCTTGCAGAGGGCAGTTAAAAGTCAACCACATTGTTACGAGTCTGCAATCACATGCCGAACCAGGTAAAGAATGACAGACTTCCTTCTTAGTGAGCCAGATGAGTTTTACAATAGTCAATGATAATTCATGGTTACCATTGCTGAGAGTAGTTTTCAATTCTATATTTATTAATTGAATTTCAATTCCACCTGCTGCAATAGTGGGATTTGAACCCATGCTGCAGAACACTAGACTTCTGGATTACTAGTCCCAAAACATTACCAACACACCACCGTCTCCCCAAGCATATACGTTAATAGGGCAAATAGAAGGATATGTTGATAGATTGAGGTGAAGCAGGTTGGGAGGAGACTAATGTAGAGCATAACCACTGGCATGGACCAGTTAGACTAAATGGCCTCTTTCTGAAGGTTCTGTTGCCTAAACTTTTGCCCTGGATCAAGAACGCAGAGTCAGGACATTTCCCGGCTTCATAAACACAACCTGGGAGAAAGTACCCCAGAAGATCAGATTGTTGTTCCAAGGTGGCAGGTTTCTCTGGATGGGCCTGCTGCCCCCACAATGAGTGTGGAGACTGCCGGTTGTGGAGGCAGGCTGATGGAAGGCTGGCTCTGTGGTCTGCCACTGTTTCCAAGATTTAAAAAAACAGTAAAACAAAAAAAAAAAACAGCCCTGCAGCCCTCAGCCCTCACACCTTCTTACTCCCCCATCACTCTACAGGCCCCACCCATACCAACTCAGGCACCTCCCTGCCCTTTACCCACTCCCTATGGCCTCTCATACCCTCAATTCTAACCTATGACCATCTATCCACCCGCATGGACCTGTATAGCCCCATACCCAACCTAGTGCCAGC
This sequence comes from Carcharodon carcharias, assembly GCF_017639515.1. Classification (NCBI taxonomy): domain Eukaryota; kingdom Metazoa; phylum Chordata; class Chondrichthyes; order Lamniformes; family Lamnidae; genus Carcharodon; species Carcharodon carcharias. The sequence continues at coordinate 162,052,917 of NC_054475.1, read as the reverse complement.
TCATGCAAACCCATGTCTCCCACCCATCATCCTTTGCCCATACACATACTATGCCAACCCACCCAGTATTGACCATGAGCAGACCTCAAGACCCATGCTGAGATAATTAAAACAAAGTTCTAAATATCTATTGCAGACATTTTTAAAACACACTCATTCACAGAAATGCATTTGCTACATTTGCATTCCTTCAGCTACATCCTTGTAAAAACAAACATCTCATTCAAGTGCTTAATCCCTTATAAAAGAAAACATTTCATTCAAGTGCTTAATCCCATATAAAAGCATGCAATGAAATTCATAGTCCCACATCAATGGCTCTGTAACCACTTGGAGCTGTCAGTCAAGTTATGAAATGGAAGTCTTCCTACTGTGACAATGGAAGGTTGTGAAATCAGTCATGCAGCACTAATGCAGCAGTGGTAGCCTTCAGGCTTATGTCAACAGACTGAGTGAAGCAAACTATGATTTCTTTTAAACACTCCAGACATTTTGTTTTCAAAGGACAGGAGTTTAAATGCCCTGACAGCTTGGCAGTTGCCTTCAGCAATTATTTTGACACTTTTGACAGTTGCTTCTAACAGTTCATTTTGACACTTTTTATGGTTCCAATGAGTTGATAGTTAATGGGTTTATCCGCTTTTTATACACATTCCTGCCTGCTTTTAACAATTCCAAGGGGTACCTGACCTCCCTCAAAGGTGTCCCGGGACCGTAATCAAAGGGGTACCCTACTTCTCCAAACAGATATTCCACCTCTTCAAAGGACTCTACAAAGGTCAGGCCTGCCCTAGCAGGTCTAATCTGCACACGTGCATTTCACACACCTGGGTCACTAAAATTAGACATGAGTGGAGGCAGGTGCTGGTTTATATGGGCAGCTGCCTCCACAAAACAGGCATGCACAAATCTCAAACCCAGGAACAATCTTGCACCCACGAAAATGGCAGTTGCTGTGTTCGGGGGCAGGACTTCCGATTTTCAGTCTCTTCTGCCATTTTAGCCATGACAGATCAGCTCTCCGTCCCTGCAACAATCCAGGCCATTAGTAATTGTACGTAATGTCATGAACAAGCTTGATGAAAAGCTGGTTTGTTAATTTACAGAGGTCACAACATTCCTACATTCTGTGTAATTCTATGTAGATAAGAGGAGAGGAGCTGATTGCATGGCTCGAGAGTCCCATGGCACCAATCAAGTCAAACACTTCATGTGGTGTCATTAACCATAAGACCAAGACTTGCTCAATTTGTTACCTGCCCAAACCCTCAGATTAGATTGTTGCCTTCCAATCCTCTGACACTCACCTAGTACACTCTGTGCATTTTTAATAACAGTACATTTTGTTAGCAATATTGCAGGCTAATTCAATTAGGCACAAGTGATCGATTGTTGCACAGAGCTTCACAAACTCTCAGACGGTAACATAGGATCACTAGGCTGGTTATGATACTGAATTACTTTTCTCAATTAAAGTGAGTATCCTTGATATTTGAAGGACAAACAGCTGGTGGGATATGAACTCAACTTTTCATTCTGACAGACTGTACAGGAAGCATCCATCTTATGCAGTATAAAATTACCTATCGGGCATAACTTGTAGCAATTCAGCTCTGTCACCAAGCTTTCAAACTAATAATAAATGTTAAGAGACGCCTTAAGGCTTCCATCGACACCTTATTAAACATGTCATCCAAAATGATCCTGGCATTAAAAAGCAAGCTGAATTAACAGGAGCCCTCTGCATTGGCACTTGATGGGCAGAAGTTGATTCTAAGCAGGAGGCTCCTATTGGTGGAACTGGAAGTGGGTGCCACTTCTGATTACATGCCAAGAACCGGAGTACACACAATGATGATGGAAATTTAAAGGGTGGGCAGCAGATGCATGAGGCACATGTAATCACGCAGTTTGGGAGTGCAGGAAATGCCGGAACCTGCTGTCAGTTGACTAGTTTGAAGGTGTGGGCGGGCTATAAAAGAGTTGCCTGGAGAAGCATTTAGACTTTACATGCAGGGAGCATAAGGAATCAGCTAGGAGCAAGCAATTTTCCCACCAAACCAATTGAAGCATTCTTTTTGGACCCCCAGCCTACATCCCCCTTTGGACTTCTTTGACTTCAAACCCTATCATCACCACTGCAGACCACCAACCACCCCCTCCAAACCCCATTAGTAAGATATCTGTGTCAATACACCAGCTCACAGTTCAGCGATACTTGCCTGCAGGCTCTCCAACAGGCTACCTGGGGTCAGTAGGAGGCGCTATTCCTGAGTGATGGCAATAGAAGAACCCTCCTACCTGACCAAGGAGGCCTGGATGGAGATTACAGTGGAGGTGAACACCAGTGAACCTGGGTCCAGTGCTGCAAACGTGTCAGTGACATCCTCTGATCCACCAGGGTAAGTGGCACTGTGGTGTACCATTAACGGGGCTCTCATCAAGCAATAGATCAGCGTGAGTGGGGAGAGAGGCCAAGTGGGAGAATATGTGGTAATCTTCAATACCGCATGACCAAAGCCTGAAACAGTTGTATATCAGAAAGTGTTTGTGTACACATTACAATGTGGGGATACGTTCAAAGGTGTCCCTTGACTTACCATGTCCCCTTGACATTCAATGGCATTATCATTGCTGAATTCCCCACTATCAACATCTTGGAGGTTACCATTGACCATGAGCTGAACTGGGCTAGCTATATAAATACTGTGGATACAAGAGCACATCAGAAGCTGGGAATCCTGCGGGCATTTATCATCTCCTGACTCCCCAAGGCCTGTCCACCATCTACAAGGCACAAGTCATCATCTTGAAGGAATATTCTCCACTTGACTGGATGAGTGCAGCTCGAACAACACTCAAGAAGTTTGACATCATCCAGACCAAAGCAGCCTGCTTGATTGGTACCCCATCCACAAAAATTCATTCCCTCCACCACCAACACACAGTGGCAGCAGTGTGTACCAACTACAAGGTGCACTGCAGAAACTCACCAAGGCTCCTTAGATAGCATCTTCCAAACCCACGGCTACTGCCATCTAGAAGGACAAGGGCAGCAGATACATGGGAACACATCACCTGCAAGTTCCCCTCCAAACCACTCACCATCCTGACTTGGAAATGTATCGCCATTCCTTCGTTGTCGCTGGGTCAAAATCCTGGAACTCCTTCCCTAACTGTGCTGTTGGTGGACTTCAGCGGTTCCAGGAGGCAGCTCACCACCACCTTCTCAATGGCAATTAGGGATGGGCAATAAATTCTGGACTAGATAACGAGGCCCCCATCCCTTGAATGAATTTTTAAAATGCCACTAAATCTCTACTTCATCATGTAGGAGAAGTTGCTGTTTAATGCCAGAGAGAGGACCAAGGTGGCTGAAGGTGTGCTGGAATTGAAGATTCTGGGCCCATTTAAGGAGCTGTGGGCCATGAAGATCACCATGAAGTGGAGCCGGTGTGCTATTGCTAACAGTGAGACAAGATTGGCCAAGCAGCCAGTGGTCACCAAAGTCATTGCAAACAATGGGACATCACACTCAGCAGCCCACTTGCAGTTCAGCTGCAGATGTCAGGGTCACACCAAGGACTTATGATTGGCAAACATTTATGGCTGGAGGGGACTGAGGCAACAATGTCTTGGTGCGTTTGTGTTCAGTCTTTACAGGAACTTCATGTGTGTGACAAGATTTGTATTCTCATGGCTGAGGCTGAACACGTAGCCTCTGTGGCTCTCCCATATATGCCGTGACAAGGAGATTGGCTGAGGTTAATTCCTCCCAATGATAATTGAACTGTTGCAGCTGCATTCATAGTCCTGTCATGGTGACCTAAGATCAGAAACCTTGATCACTGTAGTGTCACTGACTTACAGCCAAGTGGGAGGCCTTTATCTTCATGGGCAGTCTTCATTTCCAATTGTGTGCAACAGAGGTTCATGTCCCTTGGCCTTCCCGGGGTAGAGGAGGCAGGTTTTAAGGTAGCTCCAGGTGGAGACTGGCAGAGGTGAGCACACATCCCGAGCAGGCAATGTTTGCAGGTCATGTACTGCTGGACAGGCAGGTGCCTCATTCCTATGCAAAGTGATTAAAAATGAGCTTGTCTCTGGCAGCTCTGGCACATCTCTCCATGTCCCTGACATCTTGGAAAGCTGCCACAATATCTCTGACCTTTTCCTTGTATTCCTTGCCATCATCCTCATCTGAGGCAGAGTCTAGCTGTGCCATCTCCTTGCCTGGAAATTCCTCTCCTCATTGCAATGCCATGTTGTGCAATGCACAGCAGGCCACAATAATCCAGGGTACCCTCTGTAGCATATATTATAATGCTCTGGTGGACTGGTCAAGGCAGCAGAGTGCGTTTTTAGCAAGTCAGTAGTCGATTCCATGATTGCCCTGGTCAATCCATGTGCTGCATTGTAATGTCCCTCCACGGGCTGTGGAGGTGACACTCTGATGTCCTAAGTGAAATCCTGAACTGAAAGCTCTTGTGACCCAGGATCCAACCCTATACTTGGGCAAGAGTGTCAAATAACTCTGGGAGCTGGGAATGGAGAAAAACATAGGCTGTCATGACAGCTCCCTGAAAACGAGCACACATCGACATCGTACATTTTCTGTGATCCAAGACTAGTACATTAAGGGAGTGAAAATCTTTGGATTTACAAATGTCACATGAGTGCAGTCAATGATCCCCTGAACTTGTGGAAACTGCAGAATGGCTCCCAAAGCCCACTGCCCTTGTGGCCTGGTTATCAGCATTGGATGTGAACTTAATAAAATCCTTGGCTCTTCTGAATAGGGCATTAGTCAGCTCTCTGATGGATCTATGTGTTGCAGCCTGGGAGATGCCACACATGTCCCCTATTGACCCTGGAATGAGCCAGTATCATAGAAATTCACAGTAGATGTGAGCAACCCAGGTCTTCATCATAAACTGACTCAAAATCCATAGGGAGTTCAACACTGCACAGCTAGTGTTTTCATCATTGAAAGGCTAAAAGACATTTAGGTTTTTTGTTGTGATTGGTCATTATCCAAAATGATAATGCGAGCGCTCAAGGCTTTTTAATGTTCAGCATTGCTCATCCAAATTAGGAAGTCTTGAAAAGTCTGAACATGTTGGAGAGTTCCAGGGAAGTTTCAGAAAGATTGCATTGCTTGGATCAAAGAAAGTAATAACTTTTCTTTATTGCTGCACCTTATCACAGCCTCAGGACATCTCAAGGCAAATCTCATCCTATGATTTACTTTTGATGTATAGGCACATTTGTAAGATATCCCAATCTAGTACCCATATTAAACAAAGCAGGTTACCACAAACAACAAATGAGATGAATGAGTAGTTAATCTATTTTACTGGTGTTGATCGAGATAAATCCAGACATGGATACCTTGAGAACTTACTGCTTTTTTTCCAAATAGTGCCAAAGGATTTTTTTTACAGCTACTTGGTGAGATAGACCAGAGTTCTAGTTTAATACTTCATTCAAAAGGCAGCACCTCTAATAATGAAACACCTCCTCGTACCTCACCTATACATCAACATAGAAATGGATAACTTGAGATCAAGTTCAGTACAGTGTTTCAACCTTAGAGAGGAGCTAAAAGGCACAGCTGGTAACTTGGAGGCAGTAGCTGTACCCTAAATAACACAAGACAATATAGGAAGACGAATGCAGAAATATACATGTGATGACTGTCACTTTAAGATCAGTTCAACTGAGTAAGGGTCAGGTGATTTGTTCAACCAATGTGTGGCTAGCACAGGGGAATACATTCTAGGGAGGGGTTTCTTAGGAAAAGGAAGATGGCTGTGTGAGGGGTTGGCTGGATACAAGCAGCCATGGAAGCTCTTGTGTAAATCAAATTTATTTTGTTTGATTAAGAAGCCTCCCAGAGCATGTTTCTACAAGACACCAACAGTGAAATTAGTGGGATGAATTCTTGAAGCAGAGTGAAGCAGAGGTAAAGTAACAGTTATCACAACATCAGTGACAGTTACCAACAAGCCAGAGTAGGGAGAAGACAGTCACCTGCGGAAAGACAACTATGATTGACCCACCAATTGACCCAGCACGTGGAATTGGGACAATTGTGGAGAGACACTGAGTTGAGTACAGCAATTAATATGATGACTTAGGAAGGAAGTTTTACTTTTATAAACTGAGTTCACCCAAGTGACTGGAAACCAACCTCTCCTCTTCTACCTTATAACATGGGAATTGCTAACAAAAGAAACATTTCGAAGTTGACAACCAATTTAAGATTGTCAGTTGGGCTCACAGTGTGGCGCATTTGTGTGTACTCGAAATTACATATATTAATACACAGGGGCCTGCTGTTTGCAGACAGAAAGAACAGGTACACACATTGCACCTGTTTCTAGTGACAGCCGTTTGCTGACTCAGTCTTCAGGGCAATGCCGTGTCCAATCAGGTCAAGCTGCCTGATCTGAATTTCAAAACAATGCTTAGCAATTAACTATCAGTCACCATCACTGATGCATTCTCCATGGCCATGCCTCTACCAATCTGAGGCCAGGATTTTCCGTGCCTGCTGGCATTGGGTGCGTTCGGTGGCATGAGTGGACAATATGGCAAAGAAGGCCAAAAATTGGTTTCATGACATTGGGAAACCAGTTTGAGATTATCTGCTCCGCTTGCCAATGGCGAGTCACGTTCCCTGCCAGTGGACATCGGGAACCTCATTGAAATACATCGGCAAATTGTCATAAGGCCAGCCACCTGGACTCATCCCCCCACCCCCCACCCCCCCCATCTCACCCCACTGGATCGTCCGCCCACGCAAGCGAGAAAACACGCTGCTGCAGAACACGTCTTGACAAGTGTGACATGTAGGAGTTGGGACTTACCGCCAGGGCCTTGCTCACATCGCGGACATCTGAGGAACAGAGGAGGCTGGAGCCCGGCACCAACGGGATCCTGGAGGAACATCCATGGAATCCTGGGTGGGTTCTCATGGACATGGCTCTGTTGCGAAGCAGCTCACGGAAGTTGGAAAGTCACTCTTGTGGGTCTGCTCACAACAGATGATGGTCAAGGGGTTGGAGGGGAAGGGAATGAAGGTGTCGGGGGCCAGTGAGGTTGGGGGGTTGGAACGAAGATGATGGGCAGGTGGGGTTTGAGGGGGAAATGAAGGTGCCGGAGGGTTGAGGTTGGGAGGGGCCGAGGGAGTACAGAGGGAGGAGGGGTTAATAGCAAAGAGATGGCAACTGGGGAGGTAGGTGTATGGGGGTGGAAGGTGTAAGGGAAGGAGTTTGGAGTGGGGAGGAAGAGAGGGGAAAGAGTCCAGAAGGAGGAAGGAGTGCAGAGAGGGGAGGGAGTCTGGGGAGCAAAGAGTGTGGAGAGGGGAGGAAGTAAGGGTGGAGGAAGGAGTCAGGAAGCAGGAAGGAGTAAGGGTGGGGGAAGAATTGAGACTGGAGGAAGAGGTAGGCTGGAGGAAGGAGTCAGTGGAGGGAAGGACAAAGGGTGGTGAAAGAAATAAGGGAGTCAGGAAGGGGGAGGGGCAAAGTGGGGGGCACAATCCTTACAAGGGTGTTCACCGCTGACCTCACTGTCACCACAGGCCTGGTCCATGTCCTCACCAGTCGGTGTGATGGCACACTCCTCAAAGTGAGTGAGCGGCCTAATGTGGTCACTTCACCCACAGTCTGGGACCCCTCCTGCTGCTTTGAGCCAGTTTCTCCTGCATGAGGACGAATGGAGAGAGTGTGAGCAGGACACATGACACTGCGTGGAATGTTTGTGTGGTGAGCGGAGCCATGGACAGGATGAGGACACAAGCTCCAGAGGATGTGAGCCTGATGGAGATGTGAGGGTGTGTGTGTGAGAGTTAGTGGTGTTGTCCCTTGAAGTGTGAGATCCCTGTGGATGTGTGATGGGTTTGTGAGTGTGTGAGTTGAGAGTGACGAGAAGAGTGAATTACCCTGGCGGAACGGATGAGACGATTCATCCTCTTTCAGCACTGGGTGGCTGTCCACTTTTGCAGGGCCATTGGCGCTAACCACCGCTACCACCACCTCCCAAAGCTGAATAGTGAGGTTGCTGCCCATCCTGCGGCCAGAGCGGGGGTAGAGGACATCACGGTGAGCTTCCACCGCGTCCAAGAGGCTCTGTAGGGGGACACGTCATTGAACCTGGGGGCCGCGGTCTCTTTGTGTTTCGGGGCCATCCTATCATCTTTGCAGCAAGCATGGCAAGGAAGCACGTGGAGAGGTGTGCACGTGGCTTGACTTTAAATATGGCACCCGGCATTATGAAGCGGGTGAGGTGATGGAGGGCAAATGAAAGCCTGCTTGCCATGGAGACAGAGACGAGAATTTTCTCGTCAGCATGCGAGGGCGGGCCCTGCACATGGACGCGTAAAATGAAGCGCGGTGACCTCGGGCGAGCGTCCCGACATCACTGCGCGCCATCGCGATAGTTCAGTAGGCGGGCGCGCGACAATCTCCGATGTGCGCCCGCCATTAATTAACGGGTCACTAAAGGCCCTCGAGGCAGCAATCGAAGCTGATTTTTCGGGGCCTGTGCGATCTTCAGGTCGTCGCACGGGCGCAACGGGCAGGCGGGTAGGACACATTTGAACGAACCTCATCCACGGGCGGGATTAGAGGGGAGAGTGGGGTCGCGAGTGTTATTTGTCAGACATTTAATGCTTAAACTTACTGCTACTTGCCTGTGTGAGCAGGATTACTTCAAAACTCTTCACAGCTGCTTGGACAGGAGTAACAGGCTTCAGGTCAGGACTCTGAGTAAACATCATTTCTGGGGCCTTGCTGGTTTCAGGAAGCCTTCCCTTAGCCTGGGAATGGGAGTTGTGCTCTCCACTGGAGGCACCTCCACTGAGGAGGAAGGGAGGGCCAGAAGGGGGAGGAGGCCGGGAGTGCACATTCAGCCTCCAGGAGAGCCACCTTTGGGAGGAGAGATGCAGGCACAAGGGGCGCAGGGCCAAGAGGAAGTCCAAGATGGAAGGGGCCACAGAAGACATCACTATCCTGCTGCCAGGGTACCTGGGCAGTGAAGCAGCTACCTCAATATTTCAGAGGTGCAGTGCCAAAGGAGGCTCCGTCTCTCAAGGGAGACGGTCACCTATATCTGTCAGATGATTGGGCCTGAGATCTGCACCAACTGTATAGGTGGGCACCCCATGCCAGTGGCATTGAAGGTCACGGATGCCCTCAACTTCTATGCCTCCAGCTCTTTCCAGGGGTCAGTGGGTGATCTTTGCGGAGTCTCCAAATCAGCTGTCCACACTTGTGTCAAGCAGGTGACAGACGCGCTGTTCAGGCGTGCATTTGCTTTCATCTACTACCGCTGGGGCAAGGCCAGCCAGACAAGGTGCTGACTTCCCCCGTGTCCAGGATGCAATCGACTGCACACATGTGAGATCTTGGCGTACAAGTACACAGGTCCCTGAAGGCAGCAGTTCAAGTAGACAAGGTTGTAAAGAAGGCATATGGAATGCTCTCCTTCACTGGCAGAGGTATAAAATATAAATGTAAGGTTATAATGTTGGAATTGTATAAAACACTGGTGAGGCCACAGCTGGAGTATTGTGTGCAGTTCTGATCACCACATTACAGGAAGGACGTAATAGCTCTGGAGAGAGCGCAGTGGAGGTTTACAAGAATGTTGCCAGGGTTAGAAAAGTGTAGCTACGAGGAGAGATTGGATAGGTTGGGGTTATTTTCCTTGGAACAAAGAAGGCTGAGAGGTGACTTGATTGAGGTGTACAAAATTTTGAGGGGAATAGGTAGAGTGGACAGGATAAAATTGTTTCCCTTGATGGAGAATTCTAGAACCAGGGGACATAGATTCAAGATAAGTGGCAGAAGATGTAGGGGGGACATGAGAAAGAACTTTTTTACGGAGAGGGTAGTGGGTGTCTGGAATTCACTGCCCAAGTTGGTGGTGGAGGCAGAAACTTTAAACTCTTTTAAAAAGTACTTGGATCTGCACCTAAGGTGCTGTAAGCTGCAGGGCTATGGGCCAGGTGCAGGAAGGTGGGATTAGAAAGGGCACCTGGGTGTCCTCGGGCTGGCATGGACAAGATGGGCCCAATCCCTATGGTTCTATGTAGCCATCAAGGCACCAGTGGGTGAACCCGGTATTTTGTCCACTCCTTGAACATGCAGATAGTGTGTGATCACAAGATGCAGATTCTGCAAGTCTGTGCATGGTATCCAGGCAGCTCCTATGACATTTGCATCCTGAGACAGTCCAAGGTGCCGGGGCTCTTCAGTGCTCCAGCCTGGCTAGATGGATGGCTGCTGGGTGACAAGGGAAGATGGCTTATGGTGCCCCTCTGCCATCCAAGAACAGAAGCTGAGCAGCGGTACTACAGGAGCCAGGGCACCACAAGGGCTATGGTGGAGAGAGCCACCAGTTTTCTCAAGATGCACTTCTAATGCCGGGACCATTCAGAAGGCGCACTCCAATACTCCCCAGATCGTGTGTCGCTGATAGTGGTTGCATGCTGCACTCTCCACAATCTGGCACTGGAAAGCGGCGATACAGTAGACGAGGAAGACATAGACACAGTTGCTCCAGCTGCACATGATGAGTCCAGCAGTGAGTCCGAGGATGAGCACACACAGGAGAATGCTGAGGGGGTAGACACTGACCCGGGCAACCTCCAGAAAGGCAGGGACACCGGGGAGGCTTTAATCCAACGCACCTTCAGCTAGCACACCACAGATGGACCTCCAACACATGCCAGGGCTGCAGGCTCCAGATTCTATACCTGAGTGCTAAATCAGCCTGGTTAGGAACATTAACTAAGTGCCTTGTCAATAAAGCTCAACGTCAAACAAGTCACTCATAACATCATGGATTCCCGTCTACCTGCAGAAGTACAGAATCACGCTGACCCATGCTCACATATCAAAATTTAATGATTTAACAAAATGAATGCAAAGGTGTCACACCGAGTGATCATCAACTAATAGTGGGGCAACATAAAACCACCAGTGAGAAACCCATGGTGTGCCTAAGGTGCCTTAAGTTTACCTTTCCGGATGCTACGTCTCGGTGCTGTCCCCCCACTGGCATCTGAAACAATCTGCTCACTCTGCAGCCCTGTTGGCCTCAATGACCTTGGTGGGCTTCCTCTGGCCTGTGGAGCCTTTGATGGCCCCACCTGGGAGAGAACGGCCAGTTCTACAGCTGGCTTCTCCCCAGTCACTGCAGCCTCATCAGATCCCACGGTCACTGGCAGAGGGGCGGAGGAGCTGCTGCCCTCATCCGGAGTACCTGAAGAGGAGCCCGCAGAGATGACAGGTCGCTTCAGACCTCCCTGCTCACCATTGATGGACGGGCACCGAACTGGGATACTTGGTGCCCAAATCACCTCCCACACTGGCACTGACCAGCTGAGGTCATTGCCGCTGTGAGGACTTGCAGGTCCAAGTGTAACCCCAGGAAGCCCTGATTGTTCTCCTGGAGGAGCCTCTCCATGAGGGTCACCACTCACTCCATGGAGGAAGCATGGCACTCGGCCATGAGGCTCATTGCATCTGTGATGCTCCGTGTGAACTCCTCCAGCACAGGCACTATGCAGCACATTGTATCTCCGCCAGATCCCCCCATATTCCCTGCTGCTCTTCCAGCATTTGCTGCCTCATGGACGACTCCAGAAGCACATCAGCAGCCACCGACCAAGCATGTGCCTGGTCCCCTGCAGCCTTCCGACTGCCAGCGCCTTGGGTACTCTCTGTCTCAGCCCACACCTCAAACAAGTATGAAGTGCCCTCACCGCTGTGCCCCGGGACACTAGCTGACGATCTAATTCCTGAGGTGCTAATATCTGCGCTTGTGCCTGCCTGGCAGAGATGGTATGACGCTGGTGAGTCCAAACGTTCAGGGCCCTCAGGTGTCAGAGGTGGCCCCTCTGCTTCCTCCTCCCGATCCTGCTCCAGTGATTCTGAAGAACAAAGACATTTGATTAGTTAACATGGAGACAATATCAATGTTCATCCCTGTCCCCCTGATCATTATGCGCTTATCCTTCCATAAGCAATGGTCAACCCATGTTGCAAGCTTCAGTCACTGAACATTCAGCAGCGCCATGGCTGCTGGGACACACATGGTGACCTCAGTGCTCAGCAATTTTACCTCCCCATGGCAACCCAGCCTCACCGTCACTGATGGAGCTAGGCACATGGCGCATCTCCAGATCCATCACCTCCTGCTCGTATCCAGTGATGATGGCCTCCAGCAGTCCACATCCGCTCGGTGGCGTTGTGTGCAGTCTTCTCCTGAAAAGGTGGGAGAGGAGCATTGATTAGCCCACCCTGTACCTGGATTCCCATCGCATCCCTGCCACCCCCACCTGAGTGGGACATTGCAGAGCTCCAGTGATTTGTCACCCTCCAGCTGCCACAAACTCACATCAAGAAGCCAGGGCTGACCCCCCACCTTAGCCACATGCTGCCTGCATCACATTTGGCACCACATGATCTAACCTTGCAAAGCAAGGATGCACAAGCATGTTGAAGCCAAGGGCAGCAGATGGATTGGTGCCCTGCCACCTCAAAGTTCCTCTCCCAGCATGTGAGCACCCTGACTTTGACATGTTTCGCAGTCCCAGCACTGCGCCTAGGTGCAGATCCTTGAGGTTTCCCCCAAACCAGTTCTCTGGGTGTCAGTCTAACACACGATGCGGGTGCAGAATCCAATTCAGCACAACCCTCTCAGGGTGAGCTAGGCACGGGCAATATCTGTTGGCCCACGCAGCAAGGGAAACATGCCGTGAAGGATTCAATGCTGTAACTGCACTCAGGATTGTTGGGGGCGGTGGGGGGGGGGGGTTGGTGGGTAGGGGGAAAGCCTACCTGCTGTGTTAAGTGACCTCTGCCGTGATACTCACCCTTCCCGAGTGCAAGAGGTCATTGAATCGCTTGCGGCACTGGACCGCACCACACCATGGGAGTTGACTATGTTGACCACCTCTTCCCAGGCACGTTTGGTCAGGTGGGGGGGGGGGGGCCCTCCGCCTCCAGTCCTTCAGACCGAGGACCTCCCGCCGTGCTCCTCCAGGAGGGCAGCTAGGCACTTATCAGAAAACCGAGGGGCAAACTACCCCGCTGCCCTACCCTCCTGCCTTGCCTGCTCTCCAGCAGCGCTCTGGGGAGCCCTTCTGTTGGCCATGATGAACATCCTTTGCAAGGCTGCCTGCACTCTACTTGAACAGGCCACCAGGTCCCCATAGGACCCGGCGGTCATTGCACTCCCACCGCTGCCCGCCCACTCCCGCTATCCTCAGGAGCCGCATTTCACACTGGGCAGGCCTTAACTGGCGCGCCGGCTCCCAAATGGACCTCCCGACGGGGAGGAAATTCTCCCCAGAGTGTTTCCCGGGAATGCATAATTATTGCGGCAGGGGATTTGGGATGATACCAAGTGAAAAGCTGCCATTGCGGGTAAAATGTCATCTTACCTGCCTGTTACCGCACTTAGTACAAAGCTGGGATAATTCTGCCCTGAGTCTACTTGCCAACCAATCATAGCTCTCTTCTCATACAGTATAAATTGTTGTTTTCCCCTTATGTTGGTATTCTTGTAAAGTGTCCTGATGAGTGCAAGACAAAAAGATTTGACATGTCTCTTTTTTTAGCAATACTCAAGTTCTGCACTACCAAAGGACTATCTTATATCATGTTGGTTACAAAGGGTAGTCTTTATGAAGTGCAGAATATAACATTTCACACCATGGATGTAAAATCAGTCTTTAGCACCAGCATAAAACAAGTGATAAAAAAATTGGCAACACCGACTCAAACCCCATTCGATTTTCTTCACGATAATCTTATGGTGTACAATGAGCAAACAATTCGTTATGACCCACTTTATGTTTCTATCCATGTCAGCCCTCACACATTATCCTGTCCCAATGTTACTAACTTGAATCCTCCATTCACGTATTGTAACTCCTGTAACACAGTTTAGTACAGCGTTTAATTGAGATGCCGACCAGCAGTCATTCATATTGGAGAAGTGCTAAAGTCAGTGTTTTACTAGCTGCAAGTTCAATATTCTCCAGCAATTTTTGAAGTTCACATTTTAGCTGCTTCAGGTCAAAGTCTTCAAATATTTGCAGATAAACTACAACCAAGCAACTAACTGATCAACAAACATAGCTTCCAGAGCCTTATTGAGTCAGGTCATGGAACCTGCTGCTTAAATCAACATAAAGTGAAATTTTATAACGCTCTAACTTACCATTGTTTTACTGTCAATTGATTACACAAACATTGACTGAAGCAAAATCTTTGATGTGCATTAGCTTGTGTGTTTCAATGGAGAAGAGCTGAGATCTACAAACTGCCAGATGGTGCTTAATGCCAGAAGTCAACTATTATCTGTAGCTACAGGTTGCCATTTAGAAAGTACATCACTACTGGGTGTCGATAATTATAATCTGAGTAGATTCAGTCAGGACAGATACTGTCAAATTAGGTGCATTAAGAATAAATGCAGACAGTATAGATGAATCAGCAATGATGCGCCCTTACAACTAACTTCATGGCACGCTATTTCTTTTTAATGACAGTTGTACAATGGATATTATAGTTTGTTACAAATATCTGATTCTGTAACGCATATGTTTTCAGACTGTATCTTTTGATTTGTAAGAGGGTTATACTTTGGGACTGTATCTTTAAATTTAGGGTAAATGAGGGGGCTCATGTGATTTGTGCTGACATCTACCTGGCTGTAAAATCTGGGTGGTAATTAATAAAGGTCAAGGGCAGACTCAAATTATGTTACTGAAAGGGAGGAGCCCGATATTTACATTTGAGGACAATCACAGTTGTTGCCAAGTCAATAATCAAAAGACTTAAAGTCTCCTGCAACTCAAAGATATTATCGGTATCAATAGTTGCACTTAAGCCTGCCCCTTTGTTTCTAAGGTGAAAGACTGTTGCGGTCAGAGATAGCTATTTAACAATTTTAAATGGAGATGGGCCTGAGGTGTTTCCTAAACAAAGACAGAATTACCTGGAAAATCTCAGCAGGTCTGGCAGCATCAGCGGAGAAGAGTTGACATTTCGAGTCCTCATGACCCTGTATTATGATTGTGATAAGAGTTTAGGCACAGAACCAAACAATATGCATGTATTTTTGTATCAGATATAGAAAAAATAAATCAAAAAACGGACTCGAAACATCAACTCTTTTCTTCACCGATGCTGCCAGACCTGCTGAGTTTTTCCAGGTAATTCTGTTTTTGTTTTGGATTTCCAGCATCTGCAGTTTTTTGTTTTTATATCTGAGGTGTTTCCTGTTGCCATGAAGAATGGGATAGGAGAAGCCATTTTGGGATCGAGTTGGAGGCTTTCCTATAAAATCAGGCATAAAGCAGACGGGGACAGTTGTAGTTTTGGTCTTGTGTAGTTTCCAGCTCACTGTGTTGAGAGAGAAAAAGAGATAAATGTTAGCCAGTCCTGCACCTTAAGCAGAGAAAATATTAACTTTATCATTCACCACTCTGAATGCAGGTGGGAGCTCGTGTTCAGTGTGGAGACAGAGTTTGTGAGGAAAGGAGGTTGGGAGATTTGCATAGGTTGGAGCTAGAGGAAGAAATTTATGGTGAAACAATCTCATGGTGCAGAATTTTATGCCAGCGGGATTTTACAGTCCTGCTGCAATGGAGTTTAGAATGGCTCACTGCACTTTACGGCCCCGTTCCTGCAGTGACATGGCCGTAAAATTCCAGCCACAGTGAAACAAGCAGTTGACTTTATGGCGTGAAGGTCTTTGGGATCAGAGCAGAAAGCACCCAAGTTAGTGGATATAAGCCCTGAGTTCAAATGGCAGAGGAAAGGAATTTTCCAAGAGCTGTGGAACAGCTGTGGACCAGGAGAACAGAATTTACTAGAAAGTAGGGGTGTTTCTAATTCTCTGTCAAAATCACTGCGCAGGAATTGCAAGCGATGTTCAGGCTTGAACTGTAAAGTCCGGGATCTTTGCAAGGGAGCTATGGAAAAGTTCAGAGTTAGTCCCAAGAAAGTGGATGACCTTCAAGAAAGATTAGCCAAAGACCTTGGCCAGAATTTTACATTTGGCGTACAGGTGCACGCCCGACACACACAAGCGTAATATGACATGCAATGATGTTGGGCGTGCGTCCCAGTGTCATCACACACTCGCACAATATTTCATTCGGCGGAAGCACACCGCATTCGGCTGCACACCCGCCAATAATTGAAAGGCCTATTAAGGTCATTAACGAGCTAATTAAGTTGCAATTTAAGCTGCCCGACCAACCTAACGGTAAGCGGGCAGGCGAAAAGGCCAAGCGGCCTTTACCTATTTTAGGAAACCTCGTCCACGAGTGGGATGAGGTTTCCTAAAGCTAATGCTAATTAAATAAAAACTTTATTTTGAATTTCAAAACATGTCCCATCTCATGTGACAGAGTCACGAGGGGACATGTTTCATTAAATTTTTATTGTATTTATTAATTTTTTTAAAAAGCACTTCAATCTCTCTCAGGCAGCTCCTCAGGGAGATTGAAGCGCTCTTTTGCGCGCATGCGGCAGGCCTGCTCTCCCTCCGCCCGCACGGTTGGTTACCGCTCAGGATACACACAGGGCGGGCCTTAATTGGCCCGCTCGCGTGAAATCGCGGTGTGGAGCCGATCGCAGGTGACGGTCAGCTTCCCAACCACTCCCACTAAGCCCACCCAACAAGGGAAAATTTCTCGACCTTGTGGGGGAAGTTATCAGGGAAAGGGTGAGGTGCCATTGAGAATTTTAATCTAAAGCATATGTGATTATGTTTTATTGTGCTTTGTGATGGAAAATATAAAGACAGTGTTTGTATAGTAGTGTTTGCTTTACTTGATTCTTGTATAGCAAAATTCATTTGTTTTAAACCATGGAAACTTGTGATGTAATTTCTTTCAGTTAATCACTGGGTGTTCAAAATTCTCTTTTAACATTAATGGTCTCCATGGGGATCATAACAAGTTAGCTTCACTTACTATTATTAACTATTAGGTCTAAATTATATTTATCCTGTTCTTCCTCTAAATTTGGTAGCTGGTCAAATATTTTTGATTGAGCGGTGGATTGGTGTACTGGGTTTAAACAATTCTCTTTGCATCTGAAGCCTGGAATATTTGTTGCGATGGTGCAGTTATATGGTCTGAAACCAGTGGCATAGGTGCAGTTTCAGCCAGGCAATACTGCATTTATGTTATCTTTTTGAAACTCCAATTCTCTACCCAAGAACGTGCATGTGCCAAGCTCCTTCCTCTTTCACTTCCAGACTTTTACCATCCAAACATTTATATAGGCCTGAGTAAGTTTTAAAAGTTTTCTGATAGTCATAAAAGGCATGAAGCTATCCCATTCAGAAAGGGTTGCACCACCGCTTCTAGAGATTCTACATTTATATTGTAGTCGTAACTGTGTAAACACACCCAAAAGCTGATGGAAGGAAATTTTCTCCATCTGCTTCCTGCCTTTGGTGCCCATTTGTTGTCAGGTGTCACGCATATTTCCTGTAGCACCTTACTGGAAGTGCAATAAGGGTGTTCGGCATTGTAGACATCAATGTGGGACTGGAGAATAGTACTGCCGACATTGTGATGTAGACAGTCACATGATTGTGAATTTGTTAGGCTTCTGCTTTATTTACCCCCGACAAGGTAAATTTATTCAGTCGAACTTAATGTCAGTCAGAATCCTCCACAGAGAAATTTCAAATCATTATAAGAGCTTAGTCAGCTATGCTAGCTATAGACTTGGCCTTCAAATAAAATGTCCTCTGTCTAAGGAGTATTCAGGCTAAACAAAGGTATCTCAGAATAAAATGTACATGGTATATTTTAACTTTCTTTAGAACATAGAACACTTCAATGAAGAATTCTATAAAATTTAGGGTCTGAAGGCTTTACAGAGTGAGACTACAACTTTTTATAATGGTTACTTAACAATATTTTATTATAAGCATTAATCTTGGATTACATTATAATAATGGTTACAATATTACAGGGTGTAAAGTAAATCACACAAACCAATCTTGCCATGGGAAATTCAAATCCACTTAAAAATAAATGTAGGATATTCAATCAAATAACAAGTTAATTTACAGTCACAATCAGAAGTATAAAGTGTGGTTTTCTGTTATGGGGAAACCTATCTAAGGTCGCAACTCATTCATGGTCGTACCAATTTGACCCTGATGTTTACCTAACAGTCTATTTTCAAGAAAATATTGTTGCTTTTAAAATAGCATGACTATTGTCTGTTACATTTCTGAGAGTATTTTGTTTAAGAGGATTTTTGATGGGTCAAAAGTGTGATTTATCTTTAAAAAAAAAGCAAGTGCAACTCTTCATAAACAGTTTCAAGGCCATTCGAGAAAGTCTGGTAAAGGCTTTCAGACGTGTGTGTGTGTGTGTGTGTGTGTGTGTGTGTGTGTGTGTGTGTGTGTGTGTGTGTGTGTGTGTGTGTGTGTGAGTGAAATTAATATGTGTCTATACATATGTGTGTGTGTGTATGTATATATATATATATATATATATGTGAAATTAATGGATGGAATTTTATGCTGATTGACGGGAGTGCACCCAACCCAATTGAGCGTGAAATTGCGCAAGATGACATTGCGAGCGTCCCGACGTTATCCCGCGCTGGCACGATATTTTGGTCAGCAGGCACACACAAAAGTCAGAAGCATGCCCACTGACAATTAAGCGGGCAATTAAGCCCTTTAATGGCACAATTGTCTGTCATTTTACGTAGCCCAACCAACCTTTCAGTTGGTGGACAGGCAAATCAGCCAGGCGGCCTTTACGTTTTTCATGAAACCTTATACAAGAGCGGGATGAGGGTTCCATTATTAAATAAAATAAAAATAGCAATCTGTTAACAGTACTTCTATACTCTATATGTTCAGGTGCCTGATTGTGATGCTTGGACATATTTTCCCTGATTTTAAAAACTTTATTTCCTGAGTTTCAGGTCTTCAGTTCCCTGGGGCAGCTCTCTGCCTTCAGGGAACTTTCTATCAACACTTGCCCTTGCCCACATTGATATCATTGCCCATCCTCCTCCCGCCCCAATCCCAGCAGCGCTGAGCTTTTCAGCTAGCACTTCATGCTGGCTGGCCTTTAATTAACCAGCCAGCGCGATAGCGTGGTCAGTGGCCAATCGCAGTTGGTGGTCCGGTCCCCAACCTCTCCTGGGCCCTTCAATCGTGCCAACCCACCAAGCTGAAAATTCAGGCCAATATGTATGAAATTAATGTGTGTACGTGTGTGTGTGTGTGTGTGTGTGTGTGTGTGTGTGTGTGTGTGTGTGTGTGTGTGTGTGTGTGTGTGTGTGTGTGTGTGTGTGTGTGTATTTCTGCTTTTTGAAAAGGATTTTTAGTTGCATTAAATTTTTAACCCTTTCATTAACTGGGTCAAATCCTTAACAGAGGGTGCCAGGAAGATAGAATAATGTTCATAATGTTATTGGAATTTATTGTAAAGTAGAGCAATAGCGGGGGTCCATGTCTATGTCTGTGTGTGTGTGTGTGTGTGTGTGTGTGTGTGTGTGTGTGTGTGTGTGTGTTTGTCTTAATTGAATTATAGGCAGCTGAAGGCTTTGATGTATCAGAAGATAAGCCTGGTTTGAAATGTTAAGTAGGTAAACATGGGGGAAGTTTTTGCAATGTAAGGTGTAAAGTAAACATTTGCATTTTTAAATAAACTGGACTAGCTTGAATTCAAAGGAGGGGGTGAAATGTTTCACCTGGCCAGAAGAAGTTAAGAAACAATGTGTTTATTTTTCCCTAAGGTGACAGGTAAAATTGGTACTATGAGAGATTTTTATCTTCAGAGCAGTAGAGTCCAATGATATAGTGGAACAATGGAAATTTGCATTCAAAGAAGAAAATATGTATAAAGGAGCGAAGGCTGTGTGTGAGGGCAGGCATTCTAAGATCTAACACAAGTGTGAAAAGCCTCCAGCATCTAAGCTCAAGTTGCTGTCTGCAAAGAATTGAAGTTAAGAAAGAAAACTCACTTTGAATTGGATTGTTCAGGGTATAGTATTTCCTTGTTTGGGTCTTTTAAAATCTATGTGTCTTACTATTGTCTTAATGAAAGTGTAACTGGGAGTTATATTGATTAGGGGATTTAGAAGTTATCATAGTAGTAATTTGTAGATCTATGTATGTGCTTAAAATCATTTATTCAGTTAATAAAGGTTTAATTTAGTTTTGCAAGAAACCTATAAGACTCGGCAGTTTTATTACTATTGAATTCAAGACATGCATCTTGAAATTTATACAAATTATAAAACAGCTGTGGTGATTGTTTCAAGTTTCCCTTTGGGGTTTGAGCAGCTCAGCATTTACCATCAGCTGTGCCATAACAGACTGTGGGGTAGAGTCTGAAAGAAATTTGTATTAAGATAGCACCTCAATAGGGATACAACTTGGAGAGATGTATATTGTTCTGTGTTAACAATAAACAGCTTATGTTCAATCATACACGCCTTCAGACCGCTTAGTGAGACACCGAACAACTTTACAACAGCAACAGGAAGCACCCCAACTCAACATGGGCAACAGGTGGAGAGATCTGCTAACGTGAAAGAAATCTGGGAGTGTTTCAACAGTTCCTAGTAGGCACAAAACATTATTAATAACCCAATCATAAACAGAGACTGCAAGGACAAGGATAATGAGAGATCACAAATTTGATAATGACAGTAGAGAATATGCTTCGTAGTTTGGAATTCAGGCACCCAGTGTTCGTGGAGTGAAAACCACCTTTACGTTTGATGTGTGATGTGATGAGCAATGATTAAGGGAAGTAGACTGATAGTGAATCCTTGCTGATGATGCCATCTGTCCATCTGGCTTCTTTCTGTGGCATTTGCACAGAGAAGAACGGACAGGCCCATACTTCTAATGGGCCAAAAGCGAAGGGTTGGAATGGTAGTGTAACTGGTTCTGACACCAAATTCCAGCCCTCCCCTCCCCCCATCCTCCACCCCACCCCCTGAATGCATGAATTTCCCAGCCTTCCTGTTTGCCACTTCCCCCCACCCAGGACTTTGAAGTTCAGGGATGAGATCTTGGGAATTGACAGAGAAGCAAAGATCCAGACAGGAGCTAAGGATTTCTTTTTTTTTCCACCCAGTGAGTTATGATGATCTGAAATGCACTGCCTGAAAGAGTGGTGGAAAAGATTCAGTGATAACCGTGGGAAGAAATCTGTTTGTGTATATTTGAAGATGATTATTTACAGGGCTATGACAAGAGGGCAGGGGCATTGCACCTACTTGGGCAGCTCTACCAAAGAGCTGGCACAGGCACAATGGGCTGAATGGCCTCTTCATGTGCTATCCAACTCAATGGGCAGAATCTTTCGTCCCGTGGGCAGGTGAGCACCCGACCCGAATGGGCATAAAAAAGCGTGAGATGACATCAGGTGAGCAGCCCGACGTCATCGGGCACTCGTGCGCTATTTCGGTCGGCGGGCGCAAGCGGGTGCCAGAGCCGCACCTGCCATTAATTAAGAGGCCACTTAAGACCATTAAAAGGCCAATTGACGGTGATCTTTCATTGCCGGTGCGATTTCTCACTTGTCGCACGGACAAAACGGGCAGGCAGCCAGCGGACAATTTCAAAAACCTCATCCAGAGCCAGGATAAAAGGGGCGAGCAGCATTGCCAGTGTCAGTAGTGGAGAGTTTGGTACATATAGTTTGTTGCTGGTGGCTTATTGGCACTTGGCAGCTTCACCTCTGTTGGGAGCTTCAGTCTTAGCATTTCCAGGCTTCATTTCAGGATCCTTTGGTGTATCCAAGGCCCCTGGGAGGATTCGGACCACGTGGACCCTTCCAGCTATCAGACAGCCTTCTGTTACCCTAGTGACGGGGGTTGTGGATTCCACCGGAGGCACCTCGTCTGAGGGGCAGAAAGGTGAAGAGGTCACATGTCCCAGTGCAGCTTCCAGGGGTGCAACCTGTGGGAGGAGAGGCGCAGGCACAAGGGGCGCAGGGCCAGTAGGAAGTCCAAGGCGGAAGGGGCCACAGAAGATGCCACTATCCTGCTGTCAGGGTTTACGGCGGCGATTCAGCCTCAATATGTCTGAGGTGCAGTGCCGAAGGAGGTTCCAGGGAGAACGTGACCTCCATTTGTCTGATGATTGGGTCTGAGGTCAGCTCCGACTGTGTGGGTGGACACCCCATGCCAGTGGCTCTGAAGGTCACAGTGGCCCTCAGCTTCTATGCTTCCGACTCTTTCCAGGGCTCGGTGGGGGGGAATCTGTGTGAAATCTCCCAATCGGCTGTGCACAGTTGCATCAAGCTGGTGACAGAAGCTCTGTTCTGGCGGGTACTGACCTTTATTCTTTACCGTACAGATGAGGCCAGGCAGCTGAGCAAACCAGAGTCTTTGCAGCGATTGCTGGGTTTCCCCACATCCAGGGTGCCAGCAACATGTGGCCAAAAACGTGCCAGCGGGTCAGCCAAGTGCCTTCATCAACAGGAAGAGATTCCACTCCACGAGCATGCAGGCAGTGTGATTATTTGAATAGAAACGAGGTGCAGGGGTACAGGAAAAGGCAGGGCAATGGCACTAGGTCATAATGCTCATTTGGAGGACCAGTGCAGACACGATGGGCTGAATGGCCCCCTCCTGTGCCATTGAGATTCTATGTGTGACCACTGGATGCAGATTCTGCAAGATACACTGGCAGCGCCCATGACGCATACACCCTGAGACACTTCAGGTGCCGGGGCTTTTCAGTGCTCCAGCCCTGGATGGGTGGCTGCTGGGTGACAAGGGCTATCCATTGAAGAGGCGTCTTATGACACCTCTCCACCACCCAAAGACAGAGGCAGGTGAAGCATTAGACTAGGAGCCATGCCTCCACAAGGGTGCTGGTAAAGAGGACCATTGGTCTTCTCAAGATGTGCTTCCAATGCCTAGACCGTTCAACGGGTACACTACAATATCCTCCAGAGCGGGTGTTACTGATCGTGGTTGCAGTCTACGCTCTCCACAATCTGGTACTGGCAAGGGGGAACCCACTGGAGGAAGAAGATCTTGACACAGCTGCACAGGCCACAGAGGATGAATCCAGTAGTGAGTCAGAAGAGGAGCACAGTGAGGAGAACACTGAGGGTGTGGAGGCAGATCTCGGTAACCTCAAGGGAGGCAGGGACACCAAGGCTGCCTGGAACTAATGCTTCTTCAGCTGGGCTGCCAAAGATCAGCTTCAACTGCACAGCTCCATCCCAGATGCCTAAATGACCCTTTCATTTGAACCCAAAGAACACTCAGTGCCTGTGCAATAAAGTTCAGAGCTCCTCATGTCCAGCATTACATTTTGGCATATCTGTATCAAAAAAAAAGGCTTAAGCATACTCAGGCCATTACAACAAAAACAAACTTTATCTTATTTTGACAATCCAAAACAATTTACATAACCTTTTCTGGTCTTCGTTCCCAGACCAGCATAGGTAAACAAAACATAAAAGAACAGAAAATCACCTGTGAACTGTTCCCCCTCTTCTGCTCATGGTGCCTTTAACTTACGTTTGCTAGTGCTATTTCTTGGTGCCTCCCCACCCCTCACTGGCACTGGTATTGGAGACAGCAGCCTGCTGGCTCTGCTGTCTTATTGGCCTTGATGACCTTGGCGGTCATCCTCTGGCCCATGGGGCCTGTGCTGGCACCGCCTGGGAAAGAGCGGCCAGTTCCACGGCTGGCATCCCTCCCAGTTATTGTAGCCTCATCAGGTACAACAGTCACTGCCGGAGGGGTGAAGGAGCTGCTGCCATTATCCAGAGCACCTGAGAGGAGCCCACAGAGACAACAAACAGCTCGTGCGCCAACATGAGGTTACTCTGGACCTCCCCTGCTCATCATTGATGGACGGGCACCTAGCTGGATGCTGGGTGCCTCATTCATCCCCCCACACTGGCACTGACCACCTGATGTCAGTGCCTGAGTGAAGGCTTGCAAGTCTGAGCGCATCTCAAAGAACTCCTCATTCTGTCCCTGGAGCTGCCTCTCCACGAGAGTCGCCACTTTCCCAATGGAGGAGCCAGTGCACTCAGCCATGATGGTCAACGCAGTGCTCACACTCTGCGTGGACTTCTCCACAACGGAGGCTATGGCATGCAAACCCTCATGGATCTCCACCAGATCCCACCGCACATCCAGCACCTGCCACCTAATGGACGACTCTATAGGTTCATCATCTGCCTTTGACTAAGCATCATCCTGGTTTCCAGCAGTCCTCTGACTGCTGGCACCCTGGGCACTCTCTGCCTCCACCTGCACCTCAAGCAAGGGTGAAGTACCCTCGCTAATGTGCGCTGAGATACTATCTGCCGATCTAGTGCCTGAGGTGCTGGTATCTGCGCTGCTGCTTGCTTCAGAGAGCGAGTGTGATGCAGGTGCAAGTGAAGTCCGGTGGTCCTCTGGTGTCAGTGGTGTGCTTTCGGGGTCCACAGGGCGAGCGTGTACTGGTAAACTTAAAAAGGGAGAACAGTCATTAGTCATCACTTTGTCACTGTGCATAGATGGCACTATTGTCTTTCAATGATCAATGGGGACTCAAGGTTTGAGTTTCCCATCAGTGAAGAGACTACACTGGAATGGTTGCACCATCTGAAACTCTCACCTCTGTGCATTGCACTCTTACTTTCGTCTGGCACCCCCTCCTTTCCGTGCCCAGTTGCATGGGGGATGTGCCGGCTCTCCAGTCCGAGGGCATCCTGCTCTGCTTGGTTATGGCTCGTCTTCTCCTGAAAGGACAGAAGAGCAATGATTAGTCCACTATCTATCTGCAGTGCCATTGCAGCCTGGCCAACCCCATCTGAGGATCACCTTGCAGGGCACTTCCGAGTCGTGGCCCTCGATTTGCAAGGCGCTCAGTCCAAGCAGCCAGGGCTCACCCCTTTGGTAGCTCCGGCATCAGTTGGCACTCAGAATCCAGTACCATTGAGGTCCACGGTGGGGGGAAGGCCAGACCTTAACACTTCTCCACACTGATCGATGCCAACAAGGTACTCACCCTTCCTGAGCACAGCAGGTCACTGAAGCACTTCCAGCACTCACGCCACACCACATCATGGCTGCTCACCAGCGCTGCCACCTCCTCCCATGCCCCCTTGCTGAGGTACGGTGGCTTCCTCCTCCCATCTCTGCAGACAAGGGGGCCCCTGTTGGCAGCCACCTCCTCCAGGGAGATGGTGAGGCACTCATCTGAAAGGCAGGGGGCCAAGCGCCCACCCAACCTGCCCTCCCTCTTGCCACGTCTAGCGCAATCGACTCCATAACTTTAATATTGACAACACAGAAGAGACGTTCTTCCATGGCAGCCTTCCAGGGGCTGCCTGGGCCGTTTTTAAACCGACCACCAGGTTGGACCCAGCAGCCGACAGGTCCCACCCCTGCTTGGCCCTTCCCTGACGAACCCTGGTTCACTCTGGCGGGCTGATCGCAGGCAGTGGACCGTTTACCGGCCGCTCCTGTGCCCACCCGGCGACCTCAAAACCCTGCCCTATATTTCCACGATCCAACTGCACCAAAAGCTAATCTAACAATGACAGGTCAAATATACCTTGACTTTTGCAATAAACATTGTTTTGGACAAGTAGAAAGCAGGATCTTCCAAAAACACCTCAGCACAGAAATTTTACTGGTGATACAATCTCAGATTATGTTTATGATTAATATAACCTTACCTTTATTTATTTTTCTGTTAAATATTCAGCCGAGCCTGGTGAGCCCATTGTCCATGACTTCTCTTTTCCTCTTGCCAAGCAAGGACATAGACACTTCAATTCCAATTTCCATAGTAACTCTTTCGAGTACAAACACGTTTCCATCTGTTTCAGATGAAGTTACATTGTTTCATAGTTTGCCATTGTGAGATTTGAACTCTTGATCTTGGGGTTATAAACCCAGTACCATAATCACTTGGCTATTTCAGCCAAGCAAAACATGAGTAACTCTTTCGAGTACAAACCCGTTTCCATCTGCTTCAGATGAAATTACATTGTTTCATAGTTTGCCAGTGTGAGATTTGAACTCTTGATAATCTTTTAAATGAAAACCAAATCAACAAAATTGGGATAAATCAGGCACAGCCCCTAATTCAGGTCAGCTGTAAAACCAAGAACAAAGTTTAAAGGAAACTTACAAACTTTAAATCAAAATGTGATTAAAGGGGTCAACAAAACACCCCAGTCCCCGCGGTGCCCACCGAGCACGGAAGGCCTCGAGAGTGCCAGCAGACACCGCGTGCTCCTTCTCCAGGGACATCCGGCAGCGAACGTAGCCGCGGAAGAGGGACAAACAATCGGGCGGGATTTTTGAGATTTGAACTCTTGAGCTTGGGGTTACAAACCCAGTACCATAACCACTTGGCCATTTAGGCCAAGCCTAAATCATTGTGTAGGTAACTCTTTCGAGTACAAACCCGTTTCCATCTGTTTCAGATGAAGTTACATTGTTTCATAGTTTGCCATTGTGAGATTTGAACTCTTGATACTCTTTTGAGTAATCACATTTCCATCTGTTTCAGATGAAGTTACATTGTTTCATAGTTTGCCATATTGAGATTTGAACTCTTGATACTCTTTTGAGTAATCACATTTCCATCTGTTTCAGATGAAGTTACATTGTTTCATAGTTTGCCATATTGAGATTTGAACTCTTGATCTTGGGGTTGCCAACCCAGTACCATAACCACTTGGCTATTTAGGCCAAGCCCCCAATTTCCATTGTAATTGTGGTCACTTGCAACCTTCCAAATGAGCTGGCTAATCATGTACACGATGAGGATCAGCTGTGGCTTAAAGCAGAAATTAATTTTGCAGCTCTTGGGCAGTATGGTATGGTCCTATCAGTAGTTGCTAACTTCATTTGGACAGGAACACCCACGATTACAACTCAAGTTTTTCCAGTTGTGATCGGCTGCAGCTGCTTATCATCTGTCGAGGCCCTTGTGGTGCAATGGGTAGCAACTCCGTTTGAGTCAGAAGCTCTGGGCTCAAGTCCTGCTCCAGAACTTGATGGCCAAGGTAGGTGCATTCATGTCGCCAGCAAACAGGTTGGGTATCAACCTGCAAATTCTTCCAAAACACGTCCAATAGCAGGTGGTAAGAGTGGAAGGGATTCCTGGTTGGAGCCTTTACCACTATCCATAGCTCCAGACTACAGCATGCATGTAAAAGTGACTGTTGCCACTGCAACTCAGTCTCTGAGTGAACTTTAACTGAACAACATCTCATCATTCAGGGGGTTGAGTCATGGTTCAGTTGGCCTCTTTCTTCCGAGTTGAAAGGTTCTGTGTTCCAACTCCTACTCTTTGACTTGAGCACAAAATTAAGGCTGGAACTCCAGTGTAGTACTGAGGGAGTGCTGCACTGTCAGGTACCATTTTTCAAATGAGTCGTTAAACCAAGGCATCATCTGCCTTCTCAGGTGGATTTAAAAGATCCCATGGCAACATTTTGAAGAAGAGTAGGGGAGTTCCTGGTGTCTCCCTGGTGCCCTGGCCAATATTGATCCCTCAATCAACATCACAAAAATAGATCATTGCTGCTTGCGGGAGTTTTGAGTACAATTAGCTGCCACATTTCATAAATTAATGCCATCACTACACTTCAAAACGCACTTCATTGGCTATAAAGCACTTTGAGACATCCAGTGGTTGTGAAATGTGTTATATGAATGCAAGTCTCTCTTTTCATGCCTTAACTACCACAGAAGTGACTTAAGATATCCTGTGGAATGTTAGATGTAATCATGAAAAGAACACAGCTGAACAGCAGGACATGAACTATTTCACTGCTGGCAATGACTTCACTTATGTGACAGGAACTGGCGACACAAAAATCGTTGAAATGTGAGGCAGATTTCAGACAGCATTTGCCCTTCATCCTTCAGAACTGTGACAAAGTAGTGACTGATTTCACTTCTGGACACAAAGGGTATTAAAGGGTATGGGGATAGAGCAGGAAAGCAGAATTGAGCTCGAACATCACCCATGATCTTATCAAAAGGCAAATCCACTTATTATCTACAGCTGCGAAGGTCCTTAACTCAGGAATTCCCTCCCTCAATCTCTCCACCTCTCTCTCCTCCTTAAAATCTATTTGTTTGACTAAAGTCTGATCATCTCATCTGTCAAATTTTGTTTGATAATCACTCCGGTGAAATATAATTGTTTATTTTACTATAAAAAATGCTATATAAAGCCAAGTTGTTCTTGTTGCAGTCTGATATTTGCTGATGAATATTCATTGAAAAGCTTAACAACATACATACGAACGAGGAGGAGTAGGCCATTCAGCACCTCAAGTCTATTCTGCCATTCAATAAGATCATGGCTGATCTGATTGTGGTCTCAACTCCACATTCTGCCTACCCCAGATACGATTTGACTCCCTTGTTAGTCAAGAATCTATCTACCTTTGCCTTAAAAATATTCATTGACCCTGCCTCCACTGCCATCTGGAGAAGAGGGTTCTAAAGATTCATGACCCTCTGAGAAAAAAAAAATATTTCCATCTCCATCTTAAATGGGAGACCCCTTATTTTTTTAAAACTGTGTCCCCTAGTTCTAGTCTCATTAACAACTAATGCCTCCACATAGTAACAACAAAATAATTGACTTGTATATTTCTTTTAAATAGACTTATTAGCAGCAGGCAGGACTAATTTTGTGACCTGTGATTGCCTTAGATAGTCTCCTGAGAACAATGATGCTTGTCATTCCAGCTAGTGATCGAAGGACCTTATGTTAAAGAGTGTGTCCGCCTACCCAGTATCTATTAAAAGGATACTGTGATCCAGGAGTGTAACAGTAGTACCCCCTTGTGGTCTGAAGTGGGTGTTGGGTGTTTCACACATGCCCTTAAGCACACCTTTCCAATCATTCAGAATGCGGACAGAAATACTTTCATGAGATGAGGCCAGGCATGAATTGTTAAGCTCCTTTATTTTAAAGAAAGTACAATCATAATCAAATCTTACGTCAATTCAAAAATCACAAGGAAGCATTTTTGAGAACAAGGAAAATAATTAAACAGGCCAAACCATTTAAACTGGCCTGTATAAAAGCAAAATACTGCGGATGCTGGAAACCTGAAATAAAAACAGAAAGAGCTGGAAAAGGTCAGCAGTTCTGGCAACATATGTGGAGAGAGAAACAGAGTTAATGTTTCAAGTTGAATATGATTCTTCTTCAAAATTTAACATAAAAATGTTATGGGTTATATGCCGCCGAACTGGAGGAGAAGGTGGAATAAAAGGGAAGGTCTGGGATAGGTTAGAGAGCAAGAGAGATTAAATGACAAACATGTCATGGAACAAGAGGCAAAGAGAGGGGCAATGGTTGTAATAAAGAAACAAAGCACTGGTCCAGAGTGAGTGTTAGTGGCAGAATAATGAGCAGTTCTGTCTGAAAGCAAAAACATGAAAAATCCAGTTCGGACCAACACATGCATGGCACAAAAATGAATCAAAATGGGGGACGGAGTTCATGTTCTGAAATTCTTGAACTCAATATTGAGTTTAGAAGGCCACAGAGTGCCTAATCGGGAGATGAGGTGCTGTTCCTCAATCTTGTGTTGAGTTGGAGCAACTGCATCAGTTCAAGGACAGAAATTTGAGGATGAGAGCAAGGTGGTGAATTAAAATGGCAAGCAACCAAAAGTTGGGGGAGGACTGTAGAGAGGTTTTCCACAAAGTGGATACTCAACATGTGTTTGGTCTCGCTAAGCACTGTGAGCAGTATCCCAAATTGGAAGAAGTACAAGTAAATTGCTGCTTCACCTGGAAGGAGTGTTTGAGGCCTTGGAAGGTGAGGAGGTAAAGGGCCAGATGTGGCATCCCATGCAATCGTAGGTGAAGGTGCCACAAGAAGAGAACAAGGGGCATTGGTGGTGATTGGAGAGTGAACCAGGGTGTCGCAGAGGGAACGGTTCCTTAGGAATGCTGACAGGGGAGGGGAGGATGTGTTTGGTGGCGGCATCACACTGGAGGTGGCAGAAATGTTGGAGGATAATCCTTTGAATATGGGGAACCCTACCGGGATTCTGGGAAGGAGGAGAAGGGTGAGGACAGAAGTGTGGGAAATGGGTCAAACACTATTGAGGGCACTGTCAACCATTGTGGGTCTGGGAGTTGGGGAGTCTTTAGTTGAGGAAAAAGGAAGACATATCAGAAGAATTGTTGTGGAAGGTAGCAACGGAGAAGGAGAAACTGGAAGAATGGAATGGAGTCCTCATAGTAGGCAGGTTTGAGGAAGCATATTCGAGGCACCTGTTGGAGTCAGTGGGCTTAGAATGAGTATTCGTAGACAGACTATCCCCAGAAATGGAGGCAGAGAAGTCGAAGAAGTGAAGGAAAGTGTTGGAGCTAGATCAAGTGAAGGTGAAAGAAGGGTGGAAATTGGAAACAAAGGTAATGAAGCTTTCCAGTTCTGGGCAAGAGCGGAAAATGTAGAAGTTGTCTAAAATTCTAACAATAAACCAGAAAATTAAAAAAAACATGAAATCAACACTTTTCTTTGTCAACTTTTAAACTTATTTTTGATGTTTTGACATGTCACTGCTGATGTTGGGAAAAAAATTATTTTTACGGAAGTTGTATCTCTTGTATAACTGGGCAGAACTTTCCCAACCCCGTGGTGCCAGGAGTGGAGATGGCAGGGAGGGAGAGCGTTAGGATGGTTCCCTGGCATTCTCCCACCTCCAGGGGTGTTTCGCAGACTTTTCCACGGACGAGAACAGCCAATTAGTCCAGTAAAGGCCCAACGTATGGGCCATTTTGCAGTATTTTGCTGATGTCAGAGCAGCCCCCCCACCATGTGCCAGCTCAACCGAGGTGACGTCCCATTGGCAAACAAGGAGGCCATAGGAGCCAGTGACCCCATGTCCATTGATGGGGCCTCAGGGGTAAAGAACTGCAGCCCTATCCGTTTATAGTCCTGTAGAGGGGTTTCTCCTCAAACCTGATTGCCCGAACCGATTTTGGGCCTCTTTAATTGGTCACTTTTACCCAAGGGAGCCTCAAGCTGAGGGCACCTCTTGCTCCCCTACCTGTCATGGCAACGCCCACCTCTCACAGTGGGGCTGCCAGTGTTACGATGCTGCGGGCCCTCTGGTTGTGCCCACAGCCTGAGAAGACCACCTAAGAACAATGATTGTGGAGGCAGCCAATTAAGAGGGGTCTCCCAGCTGATTATGCCAGCTGGTGTAGTGATCTTTTTTATTCATTCACGGGATGTGGGCAACACTGGCTAAGCCAGCATTTTTATTGCCCATCCCTAATTGCCCTTGAGAAGGTGGTGGTGAACTGTCTTCTTGAACCACTGCAGTCCCTCCGGTGTAGGCACACCCAATTGCTGTTAGGGAGGGAGTTCCAGGGTTTTAACCCAGTGACAGTGAAGCAACTGCGATATATTTCCAAGTCAGGATGGTGAGTGGCTCGGAGGCGAACCTCCAGGCGTTGGTGTTCCCATGTACCTGCTGCCTTTGTTTTTCTAAACGGTAGCAGTCATGGGTTTGGTTGGTGTTGTCTAAGGAGCCTTGGCAAGTTCCTGCAACGCATCTTGTAGATGGTACACTGCTGCCATTGTGCGTCGGTGGTGGAGGGAGTAAATGTTTATGGATGTGGTGCCAATCAAGCAGGTTGCTTTGTCCTGGATGGTGTCAGGCTTCTTCAGTGTTGTGGGAGCTTCACTCAACCAGGCAAGTGGGGAGTATTCCATCACATTCCTGACTTGTGCCTTGTAGATGGTGGCCAAGCTTTGGGGAGTCAGGAGGTGAGTTATTCGTCGCTGGATTCCCAGCCTCTGACCTAATCTTGTAGCCACAGTATTTATGTGGCTAGTCCAGTTCAGCTTTTGATCATTACTGAATAGCAATGTCATATGATGACATGGGCGGGCTCGGGAACCCTTATTGGGCACAGGTCAGGGTCTGAGTGCTCATTGGGAAATCCAGCTCTGTTTCCCCACAGTTTTAGCTCAATATCTAAAAGCATAGTACGCAAAAAAAAAATACGAAGAGAAGATGCCAACGTCCAGCACAGAGTGATCCATTCAGAGTGGCATACGAAAATAATCAATCACTCCTGACATGACTGAAAAATCAATCGTCACATAAGGAAGGAAGGTAGGGGTTCAAGCTGAGAATTAAAAGGAGTTACTGTCACAAACCACAAAATGTGACTCAGAGGCAACAACTCTCCGAATCTCTACCACTCACCATCTCTAAAAGGAACAAAATTTTCAGCAACTGCAAAAACAAAATTTCCCCCAAGATAATACAAAAGATGCTTTATCCACTTTGTTATAGTTTTTCTATTTTGCTCGTACATTAGCCGATTTATATTATTGCATGTTTAATAGACTGAGTTGTTAACTGGTGTGATGTGCACAGTAAAAAAAAAGGGATCCAAAGGGATATGTAGTATTTAGAATAGAGAGTTCTTATTGCCCTTGGGTAGGGAGGTGTAAGAACCACAAGCTGGTAAAGATACACATGTAGCACTCTTCAGCAGTCACAGAATCAAAGAAAGAACAAGCAATAATAGTGTCATTCACAACCTCAGGATATCCCAAAGTGCTTTACAGCAAATGAAGTACTTTAGAAATACAGCCACTATTGTAATGTAGGAAATAGAGCAGTTGTAAGGGATTGAAATGCAATCATGTACCAAGAGATCACCTGGCTTGTTGTAGTCATGTGACCTCTGCCATGAGGCCCATGCTGGAGGCAGCCATGTTACATTCAGTTTGAATAAAGATATTGTACTAGAAGCAATGCACTGAAGCCCAGTTTGGGTTCTGCCAGGGCCACTCAGCTCCTGACCTCATTACAGTTCAAACATGGACAAAAGACCTGAACTCCAGAGGTGAAGTGAGAGTGGCATCAAGGCTGCATTTGACCAAGTGTGGCATCAAAGAGCCCTGGCACAACTGGAGTCAATAGAAATCAGGGGGAGAACTCTCTGCTGGTTGGAGTCATACTTATCACAAAGGAGGATGGTTGTGGTTGTTGGAAGTCAGTCATCCCAGCTCCAGGACATCACTGCAGAGTTCATCAGGGTAATGCCCTCAGCCCATCCATCTTCAGCTATTTTGTCAATGACCTTCCTTTCATCAGAAGGTCAGAAGTGGGGATGTTTGCTGATGATTGCGCAATGTTCAGCACCATTCCCAACTCCTCAGATAATGAAGCAGTCCATGTCCAAATGCAGCAAGACCTGGACAATATCCAGTCTTGGGCTGACAAGTGGCAAGTAACATTCACGCCACACAAATGTCAGGTAATGACCATCTCCAAAAAGAGGGAATCCAACCATCGCCCCTTGATGTTCAATGGCATTACCACCACTGAAACCCTCATTATTAACATGGTGGGGGTTACCATTGACCAGAAACTGGACTGGACTAGCCATATAAATTCATTGGCTACAAGAGCAGCTCAGAGGCTAGGAATCCTGAGACAAGTAGCTCACCTCCTGGCTCCCCAAAGCCTGTCCACCATCTACAAGGCACAGGTCAGGAGTGTGATGGAATCCTCCCCACTTGTCTGGAAGAGTGCAGCTCCCACAACACTCAAGAAGCTTGATACAATCTAGCACAAAGCAGCCCACTTGATTGGCACCACATTGACAAACATTCACTCCCTCCACCATGGACAGCAGTGTGCACCATCTACAAGATGCACTGCATGAATTCACCAAGGCTCCTTTGACAGCACCTTCCAAACCCATGACCACTACCATCTGGAAGCTCAACGGCAGCAGATAGATATGATCACCACCATCTGGAAGTTCCCCTCCAAGTCACTCACCACCCTGTCTTGGAACTATATCACCGTTCCTTCACTGTAGCTGGTTCAAAATCCTGGAACTCCCTTCCTAACAGCACTGTTGGTGTACCTACACCACATGGACTGCAGTGGTTCAAGAAAGCAGCGCACCACCACCTTCTCAAGGGCAACTAGGGATGGGCAATAAATGCTGGCCCAGCCAGTGAAGCTCACATCCTGTGAATGAATTTAAAAAAAAAACATTCTGAGCTCATACCATGATGTCAGAAGTGGAGCTGAGATTGGGATTGAGTTCTGAAGAACTGGAGAGAAGCCACACTAAAAGAGGAAGACAGAAGTGTTCAGATCTGCAGAAAGCTGCTTAAAATAAAAGGCCATGGAAAAGGAAAGCAAAATGGCTGTTAATTTTCCTCTCCCAGCTCCTGTTGAAATGAAAGGCAATAAATGGCAGAACTGGCAGTTTTTCTACTTGCAATGGCAAAACTATGAGATTGCAACAGATTTAATTCACAATCCAAAGCCAATGCAAATAGCAACACCTTTAGCATGGTTGGGGAGAGATTCATACACACTGTATTCTACCCTATATCTCTCAGAAGAGCAGAAAAAATAGACAGCAGAAATGTTGAAAGCCTTGAAGGCACGCTTTGAACCCCTAGAAAACGTAATTTATGAAAGCAATGTGTTCAACATTGGTACTCAAGGTGGGAAGAGTCTATTATCAATATGGGACTGCAGTAGCACAGCTCACAGAATCTTGTGAATTTGGGCAACTAAAAGATAATCTCATGAAAGATAGGATTATGTTAGGCATAAGTGGTCCTACAGTGCGAGAAAGTCTACTGAGAGAGGAGAAACTTAGTCTGAAGAAAGCAACTGACATGTGGAGAAGCACAGAGGTTGCTGGAGCACATGTATGTAGAATAGACCAGGCTTTGCATTATGCTGATGGACATTCCAGGTCAAAAGAGCAGAATGATCACAGACAAAAGGGCAGGATACAAATACTGCAGAGGACATCATACAAAGAAAAAGAGGCTTGTCCAGCATGGGGAAAGCAGTGTCTTAATTGCAAGAAGCCAAATCATTTTGCACCCATGTGTTTGGCTAGAAAGAAGAAAAACAAGCCTTTCCAGGTGGCCATTGGAGAAATATCAGCTGAAGAGTCTGACGAATCACTATACATCATACATCAATTCTACAGATGATAAATGGTTTGTGACTGTTTGAATGACGACGGCAAAAAAGGAGCATCAAATGAACAATAAGTGTCAGATAAATACTGGTGTGTCATGCAACATCATGACCTTCACAGACCTGTGCAAAGCAGCTCAACTTGGCGATCTAAAAATGAATCCCTTGAAAGTAAGGTTGAGGCTATGCAACGGCATAATACTCATACCAAGGCAGCAAATTAATCTCACAGTCCAATGCAATGGCAGTACTGAAGATCTGGAGTTCCAGATCATTGATGGTAAGCAAAAGCCACTCATCTCAGCCAGAGTACATCTAAAGCTTGGACTGGTAATCTTAAATGTGCCAAAAGAGATTTACAACATGTCACAGCACACTAAATCATTGACCACTGAGCAGATGCCAGATGAGTACAAAGATGTGTTTACAGGGTTTGGAAGTCTTCCTGGTGAATATTAGCTCAAAATGGATGACAGTGTAAGACCAATTCAGCATCTGTCGAGAAGAGTTTCAGCTGCCCTCAAGTGCAGCCTGAGAAACAAAATAGAAGAGCAGGAAAAGAAGGGAGTAATCAAGAAAATAACAATTCCTACAGACTGGATTAGCAGCACGATAACAGTGAAACAACCTGGAAAGCTGAGAGTATGCATCGACCCAAAGGCTCCAAATAAAGCGTTGAAGAGATCTCGCTAACCCATGCCAACCATCGAAGGAATTTTGCCACAACTTGCCAAGGCAAAGATCTTTACTACCCTAGATGAGAAGGATGGTTATTGGCAAATGAAGCTGGAAGAAAGCATCTCTCTAATGACATTCTGGACACCGTTAGGGAGAACCAAATGGTTGTGCATGCCGTTTGGCATTCCCATGGTTCCAGAAGAGGATCAATGCAGACAGTATAAGATAGTCAGTGATCTTCCCGGAGTAGAAGCCATAGTGGATGATCTACTAGTATCTCGATGTGGAGGCACAATGGAAGAAGCCTTAGCTGATCATGATCATAATCTAGTGTGACTGCTAGAGAGAGATTGCCAGATGAACCTGAAGTTGAACAAGAAATAACTGCAATTGGAGATACCTAAATTCAAGTACATAGGTCATGTACTGACAGCAAGATGTCTTTGCCCAGACCCTGACAAGAGGAGAGCTGCAGCAGTGATGCAGCGACCAACAGATCTGAAAGCAGTACAATGATTTGTTGGATTTATGAACCACTTAGCAAAATATTTGCCTAATTTGTCATCAGAGTGTGAACCATTATACACCAGCTCACTGCCAAGGACATGCAGTGGTATTGGGCACAGAACAAGAAACAGCATTCACTAAAATCAAACAACTATTGATGACAATGCCAGTGCTGAAGTACTATGATGTCAATGAAGAAGTCACATTGCAGTGTGACACCAGCGAGACAGGTCTCGGAACAACCCTAATACAGTAAGGTCAACCAGTCGTATTTGCATACAGGGCATTAACACAAACTGAACGATAGAACATAAGAACCAGGATCAGGAGTAGGCAATTCAGCCCCTCGAGCCTGCCCTGCCATTCAATACGATCATGGCTGATCTCATTTCGGCCTCAACTCCAATTTCCCACCCTCTCCCCATAACCTTTCAACCCATTACTAGTTAAAAATCTGTCTATCTCCTCCTTGAATTTATTCAGCATCCCAGCATCCACTGCACTCTGAGGTAGTGAATTCCACAGATTCACGACCCTTTGAGAAAAGTAATTCCTCCTCATCTCTGATTTAAATCTACCACCCCTTAGCCTAAAACTATGGCCTCTCATTCTAGAATGCCCCAAAAGGGGAAACATTCGCTCCACGTCTACTTTGTCTATCCCCTTTAGCATCTTATAGACCTCAATTAGATCTCCTCTCATCCTTCTAAACTCTAGCGAGTATAGGCCTAAACTGCTCAATCTCTCCTCATTAGACAAGCCCCGCATCCCTGGAATCAATCTAGTGAAGCTCCTCTGAACCACCTCCAATGCAACTACATCCTTCCTCAAGTAAGGGGACCAAAACTGTGCACAGTACTCCAGGTGCAGTCTCACCAATGCCTTGTACAGTTGCAACAACACTTATGCATTTTTATACTCTATTCCTTTAGCAATAAATGCCAAAATTCCATTTGCCTTCCTTATTATCTGCTGTACCTACATACTAGCTTTCAAAGATTCATGCACGAGGACACCCAGATCCCTCTGCACTGGCGGATTCTGAAGTTTCTCTCCATTTAAATAATGTTATCTTTTTATTCTTCCAAGCAAAATGGATAACCTCACACTTATCTACGCTAAACTCCATCTACGAAATTTTGGCTCATTCACTTAACCTGTCCATATCCATTTGTAAATTTCTTATTTTTTCATTGCAACTTACTTTCCCACCTATTTTGGTGTCATCTGCAAATTTAGCTATAGTACCTTATATCCCTGAATCCAAGTCATTAATATAGATTGTAAATAGTTAGGGCACAAGGAATGAACCCTGTGGCACTCCACTAGTTACAGCTTGCCATCCAGAAAAAGACCCATTTATCCCGACTCTCTGCTTTCTGTTGGTTAGTCAATCCTCTACCCAACCTAATATATTACCCCTAACTCCATGTGATCGTATCTTGTGTATTGATCTTTTGTGCAACACCTTAACAAAGGCCTTCTGGAAGTCCAGATATACTACTTCTCCAGGATCCCCATTATCCACTTTGCTTGTCACATCTTCAAAGAACTCTAGCAAATTAGTCAAACACAATTTACTCTTCATAAAACCATGCTGACTTTGAGATTGCATTTTGACTTTCCAAATGTCCCATTACTACTTCCTTAATAATGGATGCCAACAATTTCCCAATGACAGACGTTAAACTAACTGGTCTATGGTTTCTTATTTTCTGCCTCCCCTCCTTTTTGAATGAGGGCATTATATTAGCAATTTTCCAATCCACTATAACCCTTCCAGAATCCAGGGAATTTTGGAATATTATAGCCAATGCATCCACTATCTCCGCTGCCACTTCCTTTAAGACCCTGGGATGTAGGCCATCAGGTCCTGGGGACTTGTCACCATTTAATCCCAATAGTTTGCTCAGTACTTTTTCCTCTAGCGATCGTAATTGTTCTAAGTTCCTCCTTCCCTATACCCTCTGCTCTACCAGTTACTATTGGGGTGGTACTCGTGTCCTCCACCATGAAAACTGAGGCAAAATATTGATTAAGCATCTCTGCCATTTCTGCGTTCCCAATATTAACTCCCAGTCTCATCCTCCAAGGGACCAACATTCACTTTAGCTTCTCTCTTTCCTTTTATATACTTGTAGAAGCTTTTGCTATCAATTTTTACATTTTGTGCTAGTTTTCTTTCATAATTTACCTTTGCTCTTATTATTTTTTAGTAACCCTTTGTTGATGTTTAAAAGTTTCCCAATCTTCCAGCCTGCCACTGACCTTTGCAATTTGGTGTGCCTTAGTTTTTGCCTTTATGTTATCTTTAACTTCCTTGCTTAGCCATTGATGCTTTCTTGCCCTCTTACCATCATTCTTCTGCTATGGCATATATTTTACTTGGGAGGAATTGAATATCTCCTTAAATATCTGCCACTGTTCATCAACTGTCCTACCTTGTAGTCTTCCTGCCCAGTCCACTAGGGACAAATCTGCCCTCATGCCTATGCAGTTACCTTTGTTTAACTCCAGAACACTAGTGTGGGACTCAAGTTTCTCGCTCTCAAATTGAATTTGAAATTCTAGCATGCTATGATCACTCTTCCCCAGAGGATCCTTTACGATGAGATCATCAATTAATCCCATCTCATTACACGAAACCAAATCCAGAATAGCCTGCACACTGGTTGGTTCCACAACATATTGCTCCAAGAAACAATCTCCAATACACTCTATGAACTCTCCCTCGAGACTACCCTTGCCAATTTGATTAGTCCAGTCTATATGCATATTAAAATCACCTATGATTATTGCCATGCCTTTCTTACATGCTCCCAGTATTTCTTGGTTTATACTGTGCCCTACTGCTGAACTGCTGTTTGGGGACCTATGGATTACTCCTACCAGGGACTTCTTTCCCTTATTATTTCTTATTTCTACCCAGACTGACTCTACGTCTTGCTCTCCAGTGCCTACATCATTCCTCACTATAGCACTGATCTCTTCCTTTACTGACAAAGCCACACCACCTCCTTTTCCTTCCTGCCTAACCTTCCAAAGCACTGCGTACCCTTGGATATTCAACTCCCAAACCTGTCCTGTTCTCCCTGTAACCAACGTCTCAGTAATTGCTACCAAATCATACCTATTTATCTCTATTTGCGCTGTTAACTCATTAGTTTTATTCGGAATGCTAGGCGCATTCAGATACAAAACCTTTAAGTTTGCCCTACTGTTTATTTTCCCTACTCTTGTATGATTCTTTGGTGCAATATGGTGTTCACACACTCTGTCCCTTACTTTCACTTTTTGGTAACAATCAGCCTCGTCATTAACCTACACTCTTACCCTCTCCCTAAACTTTGATTTTTTTATATTTCCATGCAACTGAACCCTCTCCCGCACTATTTAGTTTAGAGCGCTATCTACAACCCTAGTTATGTGATTTGCCAGGACACTGATCCCAGCATGATTCAAGTGGAGCCCGTCCGATAGGAATAGCTCCCTCTTTCCCCAGGACTGGTGCCAATGTCCCATGAATTTGAAGCCATTTCTCCAATACCAATCTTTGAGCCACACATTTAACTCTTTAATCTTATTGACCTTGTGCCAAATAGCTCATGACTCAGGTTATAATCTGGAGATTACCTTTTTGGTTCTGCTTATTAATTTAGCCCCTAGCTGCTTGTGTTCCCTCCGCAGAACCTCTTTCCTCATTCTACCTATAATGTTGGTATCTAAGTGGACCACGACAATTGGATCTTTCCCCTCCAAACTTCCTCTGCAGCCCAGATGAGATATCCTTAACCCTGGCACCAGATAGGCAACACAGCCTTTGGGACCCTCGATCCTGGCTACAGAGAACAGTAACTATTCCCCTAACAAAACTATCCCCGAATGATGCTACACTCAGATCAAGAAAAAAAGAGTGCTTGACTATTGTCTTGTCTTGTGACCATTTTCAACAGTACCTGCTCGGGAGAGAGAAAGACACAGGGGAGTCCAACCACAAGCCACTTCAAAGCATTTTCTTCGAGCCGCTACTATCTGCTCCAAACATCTGCAAAGAATTTTACTTTGTTTACAGAGGTATCATTTTGACGTGACATATAAGTAAGGGAAACAGATGTTCTGACATGTCGTCGAGAACAGGACTCCCTTTAAAAGAAAGTTGAGGATGCTGAAGCAGAATGTGAAATCTTCTGGATTCAATGTGAGGCAGCAGCACAACACGCTCTGGAAGTCATCAACCCAGCAGAGGCATTGGGTGCAATTGTCCCAGACTTTCACTAAGTGAGGTAGCGGGTGCAAAAAAGAATGTTTTACCGGCCAGCTGCAATGGTGACTTTTCACGCCATATCACCCCAATCCCACCTTATGAATCATATATTCCCAGGAAACACACCATTTCGATGGCGGGCAGGGTCTCATTTGCCCATCACCTCGCTGCTTCCTCACGCCAGCTACCATATTTGAAGTGCAGCCAATCACATACCTCTCAATGCTTCCAGCCAAGGACTGCTGACAAAAGATATGGCCCTGAAAGGCAAGAAAACTGCAGCACCCGACTTAGGTGACACGTTCCTGGAACACCTTCTGGATGCCATGGAGGCCCGTTGTGATGCTTTGTACCCCAGCACTGGCTGCAGGAGGTCCAGCATAGAACCATAGAAAGGTTCGGGTGCAATCTCACTGCTCCAGCTTGGTAGGCGATGGCAATGGTGATCACAGCCAACACTGCACAAAAGAGGTTGGCCATCCAATGCAGACAGAAGATGAATGATCTCATCCTGGCTGCCAGGGTAAGGCAACCGTCTCATCACTCTAAACTCTCACACTCAAATCCATCACACATTCACTGGCATCTCATTCACTGCCAGCTCAAGGGTCATCACCACACACTCTCTCAGAGACGCCCTCACATCTCCATCTGGCCTCATCTCATCTGGAGACTGCCTCCTCAACCCTCACCAATTTGAAGCCACTTGCACAGATCAACCTGTGCCCCCACACACACCCTGGGAAATCCCCCCTTCCCCAGTACAGCCTTCACCCTGCAGTCTCTTCCCTTGCTTGAGGCCTCTTCTCCCTCTTTCCCTAGCAAGCCCTAGCCCTGCAGCCATTGAAAAGCCACCCCCGCCTTATGGCTGGTCACCTGCCCGTGAGACCTCCTAGAAGTGATGTGGTGCTGCCTGTGAAGCCTGGTGCTGATGACCACAAGTGCTGCTTGGAGCCAGGTAGGCAAACAAACCTCAAAATCTCAAGCAAAGTGCATGTCGCCGGTGTACAGTTGTGAGATCACACCGATGTGCTCGACTGATCCAGTGTGGTGGGGTGGGGGGGGGGGTTGGGGGGGGATGATTCCGACGAGCTGGGTTTATAATGATATGCATATGTATTACAACGAAGTTCCTGAAATCTGACAGCAGGAAACCAGGCCCACCATTGATGGGCAGAGTGGACAATTGCAAACTGGTTTTAAGACGTTGTGAAAATGATTTTTGGTCTTCTCACCATGCTCATGCTGCCAAACACGCTCAATGGACACGAAAAATTCCGCCCATTGAATCTGACGGACAAGCACTTTGCTCAAATCAAGTGAAGCTTTTACTCACGGGATGTACGTGTGTTGCCAGCAAAGCCAGCATTTATTTCCATCCCTAACTGCCCTTAAAACTAGTGCCTTGCTAGGCCATTTCAGAGGGCAGTTAACAGTCAACCATATTGCTGTGGGTTTGGGGTCACATGTAGGCCAGACCAGGTAAGGATGGCAGATTTCCTTCCCTGAAGGACATTCGTGAACCAAATATGATTTTACCACAATTGATCACAGTTTCATGGTCATCATTACTGAGACTAGCTTTCAATTCTGGATTTTATTAATTGAATTTAAATTCCACCAGCTGCCACGGTGGGATTTGAACCCATGTCCCCAGAAGCGTTAGCCTGGGCCTCTGGATTACTAGCCCAGTGACATTATCACTATGCCACGGTCTCACGCAACAGGATACAATTCTACAAGTGCCGCAAGTAGTAGTGATGAAAGGATGACCTGAGATCATCAAGGATGCACCTGTAGTCACAAGAGCATAGTGAGCATACAGAGATGAATTGACAGCCCAAGATGTCATCTTGTGAAAAGGAAAGAGTGTCATTGTCCCTAAGGAGATGAGAGGAGAGATGCTGAATTCATCATGTAAGCCATCAAGGAATTGAGCTGAGTCTGAGAAAGGCAAGAGAAGTAATCTACTGGCCAAACCTGAGCAATGAAATTAAGAACCATGTCAGCCAGTGCAGTGCATGTAATGAGCACCAAGTTAAACAAGCTAGAGAGTCACTGATGATGCATGACATCCCAGACAGACCATGGATGAAAAAAATAATAATAATAATAATATAAAAACAAAAAACTGCGGATGCTGGAAATCCAAAACAAAAACAGAATTACCTGGAAAAACTCAGCAGGTCTGGCAGCATCGGCGGAGAAAAAAAGAATTGACATTTTGAGTCCTCATGACCCTTCAACAGAACTAGGTGAATCCATGGAAAGGGATGAAACCAGCTTATATTTCACCCCTTTCCTTGGATTTACCAAGTTCTGTTGAAGGGTCATGAGGACTCGAAACGTCAACTCTTTTCTTCTCCGCCGATGCTGCCAGACCTGCTGAGTTTTTCCAGGTAATTCTGTTTTAGACCATGGATGAAGCTGGGAGTAGACCTCTTCACTCTAGCAGGTACTGATTATCTTATCACCGCAGGCTACTATTCTGACTACTGGGAGTTAGAGCAGCTGACTTCAATGTCTACCAGTGAGATTGCAGAATGTCTGAAAGCACACTTCAGTCGTTATGGCACTTTAGACATTGTGATGAGTAACAATGGCCCTCAGTTCACTAGTGAAGAATTCAGTCGCTTCACAAAGGATTGGGAAATTCAACACTATCCATCATCTCCACGTGATCCCAGTCGAATGGAAAGGCTGAGGCAGCAGTGAAATCCACCAAAGGAATCATCAGGAAATCAGGCAAATCTAGCACAGATGTATACAAGGTAAACCTCAAGTGGAAAAACACACCGACTGAAGGCATGGAAAGTAATCCAGTCCAAGGACTAATGTCACACCACACCCAAACTACTCTTCTAATAGCAAAAAAAGCTATTGAAGCCAGAAGTAGTAAGAGGTATGAGTGAAAAAAATCAAGATGAAATAGCAGAAAGCCAAATTTCATTTTGACTAACCTTGCCAAGCCATTGGCAGAGTTGAGCATTGGAGATCGAGACAAGGTATTCAATGCTTTCAACAGGGATCAGCCCACGTAAAAACTTGGAGCATGAGTAGAGAAGTCATCACTGCGATTGTATGTTGTGGACGTGAATGACCAAATATATCGGCGCAATGCGGGCATATACAAACAAATAGAGAAGTTGGTCCTTCAGGCAGCTGATTAGGAAGATGGGATCTCACCAGCTGCTCAGAGTACAGAACCACCATAATTCCCAGAGGTCCTTACGAACAAGGAGCAGGAGTAGGCCATTCAGCCCCTTGAGTCTGCTCTGCCATTCAATATCATGACTGATCTGATAATAACCTGAAATCTGCATCCTACCTACCCCCGATAACCTATTACCCCCTTGCTTACCAAGAATCTATCCACTTTTGCCTTAAAAATATTCAAAGACCCAACTTCCACCATCTTTTCAGGAAGAGTTCCAAAGACTCACAACCCTCTGAATGAAAGAATATTGCCTCACCTCTGTTTTAAATGGGCGACCCCTTATTTTTAAACAACAATCCCTTGTTCTAGATTCTCCCATAAGAGGGAAAGTCCTTTCCACATCCACCCTGTCAAGACCCCTCAGGATCTTATATGTTTCAATCAAGTCACCTCTTACTCCTCTAAACTCCAATGGATACAAGCCTAACTGTCCAACCTTTCCTCATAAGACAATCCACCCATTTCAGGTATTCATCTAGTAAACCTTCTCTGAACTGCTTCCAACGCATTTATATCCTTCCTAAAATAAGGTGACCAATACTGTACACTGTACTCCAAATGTGGTCTCACTAGAGCCCTGTACAACTGAAGCATAACCTCCCTACTTTAGTATTCAATTCCCATTGCAGTAAATGGTAACATTCTATTAGCTTTCCTAATTACTTGATGTACCTGCTTACTAGCCTTTTGTGAGTTACGTACTAGGACACCCAGGTCTCTCTGCACCTCTGAGCTCTGCAACCTCTCACCATTTAGATAATATGCTTCTCTTTTATTCTTCCTGTCAAAAT
Source organism: Carcharodon carcharias (assembly GCF_017639515.1). Classification (NCBI taxonomy): domain Eukaryota; kingdom Metazoa; phylum Chordata; class Chondrichthyes; order Lamniformes; family Lamnidae; genus Carcharodon; species Carcharodon carcharias. The sequence goes on along the minus strand of NC_054475.1, from coordinate 162,008,434 downwards.
GGACAATTTCACATTTTCCCACATTATACTCCATTTGCCAGGTCTTTGCCCACTCAGTAAACCTATCTATATGTGTTTGTAGCCTCCCTATGTCCTCTTCACAACTTACTTTCCTACCTATCTTTGTGTCATAAGCAAATTTGGCAACCATCCCATCCACAAGTATGTGAAGAGGAAAAGATTGGTGAAGACAAATGTAGGTCCCTTACAGTCAGAAACAGGGGAATTTATAACGGGGAACAAAGAAATAGCTGACCAACTAAATAAATACTTTGGTTTTGTCTTCACAAAGCAGGACACTAATTAACACACCAGAAATGTTGGGGAACACAGGGTTTAGTGAGAGGGAAGTTAAGAAGTTAAAGAAATCAGTATTAGTAGAGAAATGGTGTTGGGGAAATTGTTAGGATTGAAGGCCAATAAATCCCCGGGGCCTGATAATTTACATCCCAGAGTACTTAAGGAAGTGGCCCTATACAGCAGATGCATTGGCAGTCATCTTCCGTGTTTCTATAGACTCTGGAACAGTTCCTACCAATTGGAGAGTAGCTAATGTAACCCCACTATTTAAAAAGGGAGGCAGAGAGAAAACAGGGAATTATAGACCATTCAGCCTGACGTCAGTAGTAGGAAAAATTCTAGAGTCCATTATAAAAGATTTAATAGCTGAGCACGTGGAAAACAGTGGCAGAATCGGACAGAGTCAGCATGCATATATGAAAGGGCAATCATGCTTGACAAATCTACTAGAATCTTTCGAGGATGTAACTAGTAGAGTTGATGAGGGGGAGCCAGTGGATGTGGTTTATTTGGACTTTCAGAAGGATTTCAACAAAGTCCCACATAAGAGATTGGCATGTAAAATTAAAGCACGTGGGATCGGGAGTAGTCTACTGAGATGGATAGAAACCCCCACCACCACCCCCAACATATATGCAGGGAGAGAGATGAAAAGTGGGATATACAAACAGTAAAAGACACCAGAAAGACTTACATATATATGGTGCCTTTCAAAACCACCAGATATCACAAAGCATTTTACAGCCAATGAAGCACTTTTGAATTGTAGTCACTGTAGGAAACACAGAAGTTAATTTGCACACAGCGAGCTCCCACAAACAGCTATGTGACAATGGCCAGATAACCTGTTTTTATGATGGTTGGTTGAGGGATAAATAATGGGAAGGACACCAGGTTAACCCTCCCGCTCTTCTTCAAAATAGCGTCATGGGATTTTTCACATCCACCTGAGAGGGTAGACAGGGCCTCAGTTTGAAATTCAGCACCTCCATCAGTGTAGAAACTCTCTCAGCACTGCACTGGAGTGATAGCTTTAATTTTTGTGCTCAAGTCCTGGAGCAAGACTTGAACCCAGAACACTCCGACTTAGGGGCAAGAGTGCTACCACTGAGCCGCAGCAAGAGAGAAAAAAAAAGAGTTGTTATCTCAGTGGAGATGAGCAACTTTAAAAAGAAATTCAAACTTCCAGTTATTAGTGGAAAGAAAGAGTGACACCAAAAGATTTCACATTTTATACAAAAACCTTTACTATGCATGAGTTAAATGAAGCAAACTCTACTAACTTAGCACCATGTTCCTTAAACACTTACACTCTATCCCTGAAAATCACAACAGGACACTCCTCATTTAAATTTTCTTTCCACCCGAGGGTTATCCTATACTTTACAGGACCTTGAGGGCTCCTTCACTTCTCCCGGGACCAAACCAAGATGCTACAGCTCTCAGGAATTCACTTTGATTCTCTGTGTTCCTGTTATTCACTGAGATATGAGATTTCTTAGGGATCCTTCAATTAGCATCCAACTAAGCAACTTTCCAATAATCCATAAGCACCTGACAATTTTGGACACCTCAGCTCAAAAATATGGGCCTCCTGCGCACTTGATCAGTGACTTCAACTCAGAGAGACCTCTGATTTTGGATAGCCCTTTGCTCCTGGTCAACAACTTCTGGCAGACTCACTCTATTTCAAAGCTGCTCCAGCTCCAGAAATAAACAGCCTGTTTCAAACCTGCTCCCAGGTTGACTAACTGTCCCTATGAGAAATCACTGAGATACATCCAAAACAAAAGGATGTCTCTCCCCACATAACCTATTTCCATAGCAATGTGGCAGACCTGGGAGGTTCCAGATAGAGAACCAGCCCAGTTAATTTTATCTTCAAAACATCCTTTTGATTCTGAGATCTATGTGAATACTTTAAACCCCTTATGGTGACAGCTGTGGCATCTCATCTGTACCACAGACTCTCGGAGAGTTAGCCCTTTTTTCAGTGTTTTCATACTTCCACCTCTGACCTCTTTTAAGTAAACATGGACCATCTTTTGAATGGCAATAATCTTAGGTCTGTTTACCAGCTTCTCAAATCAGGAGTTTTCCTTTATCCTACCTTTAAAAATATCAATCTCCAAACTAAAAGGTATACCCAAAAACATGTGAATCATAAAATCACGTTCACAACATAGCCTAGACACACATGAGTGAGTAAGAGTGTGTTATGGAGACAGAAACACATCGATAAACTAAAATAGACAAGCAGAATTTGTGCCTCATTGCATGCAGTTATTAGAGTTAGCAATTTTTTTTTAAAGAAACTCTCCGCTTACTTAAAATGAAATCGGAATCTTCAAGAGGAGCCCTTTTGAAACTCACCACATGGTAGCTGTGAAATGGCTCTCGGCAAGAGTTCTAGGACCTTGACTTGGATTATTTTAAGGCAAAAAAAATGTACTCTTCCAAAGCTATACTTAGCAAACTAGAAGGGGAAGAATTAGGATGGGACGGTATTTATAGGATAATGTCGCTGTCGGCTGTCACTTGATTCGAGGATGACATCTACTCAAGGTCACGAGTTTCTATCACGGGTTGTCATGTGACTGAACAGGCCAATTCTTGACCCACAGATCTTTGGGAACATGGGGCAAGTTGTCCCATGGGGCAGTATGATCCAGAATGCAGGATTTGCTTCCTTTTCTTTCCTTCTCTGTGTTTCATCATTAAGACTATGTGACTCAAAGCATGGTGCTACTTGATTGACAAGTTGTCACCATTTTGAATGATTGGTAGCAAGCTCTTCCAGTCACTAATGTCAATCACACCACACAGCAAGATAATGTACCTTGATGTGATTGTGTCATAGTGTTTGGTTAAGACTTGGCTAAAGTTATTTTGTGAATGTAATGCCCTTTAACTTAATGGGTAAATAACACTAGAGGATTGGAGGTACTTGTCTGAACTCCTATGGAATACATTAAAAGTATACTTTCCATTAATGGAATATTTACTGCCTGCTTCAGTTGAAAGTAAAGTGCTTCAAAGAGACCATGAATCATGATGAATTACTGCAGGGAGAAGGAGTAGGGAGATGGAACATTGAGTGCAAATGCAGGAATAACTCACCGTTTAACAGGATGACAGCAGTCGTGAGAGTGAGTTGTGAGGAAGCCTAGCATCTTCTCTGGGTTTTGCCGTAAAAATTTATTTTGTTTTTTTTTAACTCCGCAATCCTGTGCTCCCAGGAGGGAAACTAGGCTCGAAGAATATGTAGGTTGGAAATAGTGCTACTGCATTATACAACCCATATTCCCTTAGAGCAAGGCAGCCTGCTGGCTGTGTCAGGTCTGGACCAATCCCTCTTTTATACAGAACCAACATTCAACCCCATGAAAAGAAGAAACCTTTAACCACCTGCCACCTGCCCTCCTCCCCCCAACCTCCCCTCAAATCCTCATAGTTAAGATTCCATTTAATGTTACAAGGAAATACGTTTTCAAAATTCTAGTTTTAGGATGGAGAGTCATCTGTGGATCAGTTGATAGCTGATAGCATACTCACCTCTGAACCAAGAGGTTCTAGGTTCAGGACTTGAGCACAAAAATCATGGCTGACACTCCAGTGCAATACTAAGGGAGTGCTGCCTTTTCAGTGAGATGTTAAACCGAGACTCTGTCTGCCTGGTTGGGTGAATGTAAAAGATCCCATGAAACCGTTTCAAAGAAGAGCAGGGGTGTTCTCCCCAGTGTCCTGGGCAATAGTTAGCCCTCAAGCAACAGCACAAAATAAAAATAAAATTATCTGGTCATTATCACATTGCTGTTTGTGGGAGCTTCCTGTGCACATGTTGGCTACCCCGTTTCCTACATTTATAACAGTGATTACATTTCTTTCTACAATAATGTTGCACCGTTTTAAAAAAAAATGATTCATGGGATGTTTATTGCCCATCCCTAATTGCCCTGCCTGGAAGGGGGGTGGGGTGGGACAGTAGAGGAGGGTGGGGTGTGATGTGTCATATTGGGCTAAAACAAAGGAAAGAACAGGAGCCACATGTATAGGTTAAAATAGCTTTAGGGAGTGGCCGTTGATTTAATACAGAATAGTACATTTGCTCATGAAAGTACAAGCACATTAAACAATTTACCAGATACACCAATAGAAAATCATTGCAACGTTATGATTTTACACATCTCCATAATGAGTCAAATAATGCAAGCTCCAGAGGTAAGCCTAGCTTCACATAAATTGAATGATTGTAAAGTACTGCCGTTACCAAAATAATCATATTAGTAAGGTCACTGTGAATGCAACTGTCCAAAATATCTCGAACATAGTTAAACTTATATTTCAAATAAGAATCTTTGATTGCTTGGTTACACTATCCAGGATGGGAGACAGACAGAAAGCAGGATACTACAGGCCAGTTAGCTTAACAGCTGTCATAGGGCAAATGTTAGAAACTATTATTGAAGACGTCATAGCTGGGCACTTGGATAAATTCAAGGTAATCAGGCAGAGTCAACAGGATTTTGCGAGAGGAAAATTATGTTTAACCAATTTATTGGAGTTCATTGAAGAAGTAACATATGATGTGGATAAACGGGAACTGGTGGATGAACTGTATTTAGATTTCCAGAAGGCATTTGATAAGGTGCCACATCAAAGGTGTGTGGAAAATAAAAGCTCATGGTGTGGAGGGTAACATATTGGCATGGATAGAAGATTGGCTAGCTAACAGGAAGCAGAGAGTAAGTATACATGGATAATTTTCTGGTTAGCAAGATGTAACAAGTGGTGTGCTACAGGGATCAGTGCGGGGGCCTCAACCTTTTACAACTTATATAAAAGTGACTTGGATGAAGGGACTGAAGATATGGTTGTTAAATTTGCTGATGATACAAGGATCAGCCGGAAAGTAAGTTGTGAAAAGGACATAAGGAAGCTACAAAGGGATACAGATAGGTTAATTGATTGGGAAAAGATTTGCAAATGGAGTATAATGTAGGAAAGTTTTAAATTGTTCATGTTAGCATGAAAAATAAAAAAAAACATATTATCTAAATGGTGAGAGATTGCAGAGCAGAGAGGTGCAGAGGGATCTGGGTATCTTAGTGCATGAATCACCAAAGGTTAGTGCACAGGTACAGCAAATGATTAGGAAAGATAATAGAATGTTTTCATTTATTGCAAGGGGAATTGGATACAAAAGTAGGGAGGTTATGCATCAGTTATACAGAGCATTGGTGAGATCCTACCTGGAGTAGTGCATAAAGTATTGGACTCCTTACTTAAAAGGAAGAATATAAATGCATTGGAAACAATTCAGAAAAGGTTCACTAGACCAATATCTGGAATGGGAGTAGTGTCTTATGAGGGAAGGTTGGACAGGCAAGGCTTGGATACACTGGAATTTAGAAGAGTAAGAGGCAAATTGATTCAAACCTTTAAGATCCTGAGTGGTTTTGACAGGGTGCATGTGGAAAGGATGTTTCCTCTTGTGGGATAGTAAAAAACTAGGGGTCACTGTTTATAAATAAGGGTTGCCCATTTAAGACAGTGATGAGAAGAATTTTTTTCTCTCAGAAGGCAGTAAGTATTTGGCACACTCTTCCTCAAAAGGCAGTGGAAGCAGGGTCTTTGAACATTTTTAAGGCAGAACTAGATAGTTTCTTGATAAGCAAGGGGGTGAAAGGTTATCAGCAGTTGGTGGGAATGTAGGGTTGAGGTTACAATCATATCAGCTATGATCTTATTGAATGGCAGAGCAGGCTTGAGGGGCCGAGTGGCCTACTCCTGCTCCTAATGCATATCTTCATACACAACAAATATATCTCCTACCTAAAACAAGTGAAAGAACAAGAGATGCATGCCTATAGTTTGAAATAGCATAAGAGAATGGCAAGATGGCTACTTCAGAACATAGTGTCTCCCACTCCTGAGCAGTCTGGTCCATTGGCGTTATGGGACTGTTTGGTTGTGGATTGATCCATTTGTCTCCATCAGTGTGTTGGGTTGTGAATTGACTTTTAAGGGCAAAGGCAAACAGAAAGTATATTTGCAACCAATTTTGAACACAGCATTTTGAATAAAGTGATGTATAAAGAAAAATAATTAAAAAAGGAGGGGGGGGGAAAAACAGTGTGATTTCTTGGGAAGCTCACAATGATTATGGCCAAGGGATCAAAACTGATGAGACTACTTACTTCAAAATAACTTGGGCTAATGAGGAGGAAAATCAAAGTGGCCCAAATTCCTGTCACTGCACAATTTCTGCTGGAAAAGTGTGTTTTGGGGACATGAGCAGGCTCACCAGGATTCCTTGTGATTGATCACTCATCCACCAACACTCATTGGAGCCCATCTTAACTCTGGGAAATATTGAATTAGCCGCCTGTTATATCTTTCCTTCCTTTTGACTTCAACTAGCAGCAAAATTGGATGAGGTGCATTAAAGGAATATACCATCGGTCAACGTTAGAAATACTCCCACTGCTTAGAGCTGGTAGATGAAGATTAGTCAACTGTATTGAGTAATGGAGATTTGTCACTCTGAGAAAACATACCTCAGTATAACTTTAGAGAATAAAAAGATTGAATTTTCTCTGTGATTTAGTATAGTTTTCAAAATTTCTATGTAGGTATGGTGTGAATTAACCTCAAGCAAAACACCCTCTGTTTCATCAGCATAACAGGACTATTTCCATGTTACTGAGGCAGGAAATTATTTATTTCCCCACAACATAATCAAAATGATTCAGCATCCTTAAGACATTTTCCCCCAACTTCAGCATCATAGCGAAGCATCTTCTATAATCTGACCCCACCCACCCCTACGACCGAACATGGAATTCAAAAGGGAACACTAAATGTGAATTCATTTCTGCAGCGTGTACACATACTCTGGTGCAGTTCAAATTCAAAGCACACATTTGTTTTTAAATCACAGCCTTGTAAAACTTCAAAGTTGTGACATAATTTGTTGAGGAACTGAGAATTGACTTGGAAGAGCCCCTGTAAATCATATCCCAACATCCACAGTGAGGCAAGATGATTTAGTTTTCAGTTCAACATGCCCAGCATAAATGCTTCAGAGGAAAGTAATTTCTCCTAATTACTATTGATTATTTTTTAAGCCATGCTTTACTTGCCTTATTACCACCATCAAAAAGCCCAATCAAACAAGAATAAAGGTGAAACTGGAAGAAATATAATGTGGTTCCACATTGCATTGAAACCAATATACACTGCACAAGACTAAGCAACCACATTTAGATCCTGGCTTTATCTTTGATTGACATTTGTGGGTAGCATTACAATCCCAGTGGAGGTTACCTCTGGACAGGCCTGATCCCAGAGTGGAACCCAGCTTGATAGATCCTAACTTTTATTTCTTTGTTTAGATACGTGGAGAGTAGCTACTAAACATAGTCACAGGAGTTAGCTGATGAACTTTTAACAAAAGAATACAACATTTATTCAACAACAAAAGGTGAACTATATATTACAATACTCCTTCATCCACAACTATACCTTTACAAGTTTGTAAGGATAACACAAGTTATGAAAGCTATCTTATACTCTAATGTCCACAGTAAGTACACAGTTGATGTAAACCTATGGTGACCTATGGTAGAGCACACCACACTCTGAAACCAAGTGACAGATGCCACCTCAACCAGATGCTATGTGTCTCTCCTCAACTTCTCTCAGATGCTTGTCACACAGTGAGCCAACTAGTCTCATTGAATTCTATCTTTCACACGAGGGTTTCCAATCTCCACTCTCAAGACCTCACCTTGGAATCTTCTCCCAAACCAACGCTTTCTTTCAGATACCTTCCACAAAGGATCACCTCCAGGGTTTTGAGCTCTCCTTCTGATGTTCCACTTCCATGGGTCACCACATGCATTTAAGGTGTCTTCCATGCACTCTCATTGTCTCAGTCATCAACAATACCACATGCCCATTGCAAAGAGTTGCACACCTTCAGTTGTCTCTTTGGACCTTCTTGGCTCTTTCAAACTGTTCTCATTTTAAATCTGCTTTTGCCTCTTTAAATCTGAAACTTGGAGCCTCTCTCTCTGCCCCTCTCTCTTAACTTCATTAATAGGATCTTTTCCCATGTTCCTGTCCTTCCTTTTGACTAGATCATCTTCTTTGTCCTTTCCCCTCTTCCACTCCCCTGGATTTTGAGGTTTTCCTTTTCTTGGTATTGGCTGTCCCCTTTGGTCCAGTTGCTACTGGCAGCAACTTCAAAACCAGCTGAGCTCCAGCAGCTTCCTAAACAAACTGCTGTTGTTCTTCTTGTGTGTGTGTGTATGTGTGTGTGTGCATGCGCGCGCAGGAGGGACATGCCTCTCTGGGCCCATTGCTAGGCAACAGCCCATCTCTTCAACTTGTTTGTTTCACCTAGCTGCAACAGTCTTAAAAAGCTCATTAGAAATGCAAGCACCTTTTTAAAACTCCATTTGACCTTTCTTAACACAGATACAGAAATACAAATCAAACTTAAGCGTTAAAGCTTAAACTCATTCTTAACACCCACGAATATCAATATAACTTAAACCAATCCCTAACACCTTTTACCCTTTGGAGGAAAGAAAGATTCACAACAGTGAAGGTTTCTTTACAATGGTCTTACATCCACCTCACACAAACTTATCATAAACCTCTAACTATAGCTTATTATATACCATACAAATAAATTTTCCATCTCATCACCATTAGACATGTTATCATACAATTACAAAAGCGTATATAAACAAAGTCAATCAATTTAATAAGATTAGAAGCATTTGCACATCATAGTATTATCATTACTCGACTCTTATGTTTCTTTTCCCTCTTATTCCCTGTCTTTAACTCAGCAAAGAATGTCTCATTTAAGTCTACAGCCCAATTGTTCTTTTCATTCACCGTAGGTGTAATTGCATCCTCAAGTTCATTTTTTGAATTAAAATGTAGTAAATTCTCATTTCGATTTGGCAAAGTAAAAATGACATCATTGTGCATTAACATTTCATTTATGGTCTGGTCAAAATCTCTTTATGCCATTTCAAGGATGTTGTTGAGATGCTTTTTTATGTTCACACAAGAGGCTTTCTCTCCTGTTCAGTTTTAATCTCTTTATATAATTGTTGTTTCTCTAGGTCCCGCTTCGAACAGGTCTTTGACTTCTTTTTGAGCAACATCAATTATGTTCTCCCTATGGAGTTTCATACTTCGTTCCAACCCTTTGATTCTTTCGCATAGTCCACAAACTATATCATTTCCAATTCTGCATGCACTTTAGTTACTTTCACATTGTCCATTACTGAGGTTGGTTTTTAAGTAATTTTACTTGGATCAGTTCTTTGTTCAACTGGACCACAATTCAGAAAAGCGCTTTTATTCACAGGAACAACTTTGGAATGGTGACACCCCATACTACATGTCTTCTCCTTCATTTTCTCCACTTTGCATTGAAGTTCAAGAATCTCATTACTCATCATGGCAAGGTTCATAAGTTTGTTTTTTAATCTTACATTCAATCAATTATTCTGATTTACCAACAATTCCTTTTCCTGTTCAAGGCATTTTCCCTGAAATTTCATAGCTACCTTTAATGGTTGAAGCTCATCAAGTTTTAACCGAAGATTGACCTTTGTTAAGTTTGCTTCTACAAGTTTATCATTTAGACATCTCCAGTCCTCAGTCAAGTATTCTATTTTCTGTGACTGCTTCTCAATTGTCCTCACCAATTCTCTTCTTTCATTAGCAAACTCCTCTCTCAGGCATGAAAGTTTGTTCTTTATGTTAATCAGATTTTCCTTCAATTGCTCGTTATCAGCAATAAGCATCGCATTTTTGGCCACAGTAGTTCTCTGAAGTTGGTTAATATCATCATGATCAACTGCCTGCTGCAATACAGTCATTGCCACATTACTGTCTCCAGTAGCCAAATCATTACCCAGAATAAATTTTACACCTTCAATAGATGATTTAAGAATAATTCCCTCTGTAACAATTCCATTTACAAAGTAACTTTGTAAGTTAACTTTACACAAAGAAACAGATTTATAAATTCCATTAATACCTCTTATCAATATTTTTTCCTGCATAAAACTACCTGGAACACAAATTATATCATAAGCCACCATCAATGATTGGTCTGCCTTTGTATCTCTCAAAATTTTAATCTGTTTACTTATTTTGTTGGAGTAGTAAGGGAACACTTCTCCCTTTGACAAAACATCCCAACCCCCTGTTAGCCTGACTTCTTTCATCAGTAATCAAAGAAGAATTTTCTGGACTAGCTTGAACCATATCCCCCTTTCCTCTGTGTTCTGAAGGAACACATTTCACTGTACCACTGCTACAGTTTTAACAACCACTTCCTTTTCTGACAACCTTTCCTGAGGATTCCTTAGGCATCCTACTACTGTAATAAGTCTACCATTTAATTTCCAGCAATCTGCCCTAAGATGTCCCACCTTGTTACACTGAAAACACTTAGGCTTTCAAAAGTCATTTCCACCCTCAGTACCTTCCTTTCTGGTCTGAGGAGAAATTTCCTGAGAATTCCCAACTGTCCCTTCTCTTCCCTGACTACTTGCCTTCCTTTCACCTTCCCATCTTCTACCCTTCTCGAGTTTATGGGGATGATGGAAAGAGGGCTCAGATTTATGCACCAGTTCATAATGGTAAGCTATCTCTGCTGCCTGTCTAGCTGTTTTAACCTCTGGTCTTCAACATGGGTTCTAACTACAACAGGAAGTGAATCTTTAAATTCTTCTAAGAAAATTGTTTCCCTAAGAACTTTATATGTCATCTCTACCTTTAATGCCCGTATCCAATGGTTGAAGTTACTTTGCTTTACCCTCTCAAACTCAAGTCTATCCAGGCTGCATCCTTACATTCCAAATTTTCTGCCTATGTGCCTCATACGCACTCAGAATAGCATCATAATTCATTGATACCTCTTCTGAAAGTGAAGCATGAACCTCATGAGTTCTACCTACCAACCTAGACTGTAAAAGTAATGTCCAGATTTCTTTTCGCCACTTCATTTGTTTAGCTACGTTTTCAAACGAAATAAAATATGTCACTAGATCCCTTTCCTCAAACTTTGGGAGAGTTGCACAAGCTTAAATATCTCTCCACTAGGTTTTAGGTTTTTTCATCATCAGAACTTTCCTCAGGGTCTGAGATCTCTTTTTTAAACTTCCAGCCTTCTAATCTGGTATTCCCTTTCTCATTCCTTCTCTCTTTCCCTTGCCACTCTTTTATCCTTCAGCCTCGCCTGAAATTCTAGTTCCAGCTTCCATTCTTTTTCATGCCTTTCTGCTTACTCGCTTTGAATGCCTTTCCTTTTCCCTCTAACCTTTTCAATTCCAATTCTCTTTCTTTTTCTTCTCTTTCTCTTGCATATTCAAGTTGTTACATTTGCAACTGGATCTTAGCTAACTCAATGGACTCACCCCTTGAAGAACGTGGGTCTCTATTTTCCTTTCCAATTTCATATGCTGTGCTACTTTCTCAACTATGTCTGCCTTCCTCACCCCTTACAGTAATTCTAACTCCAACTTATCTGCCGAGTCCATCAGCTTACATTTGGTTAAGTTCGGTAAACCAGTCAGGGTTACATTTTCCATCTGTCAAAATGCCTTAGCAACCTCCAAAGCCATTTCAAATTCCAACCCATATAATATACTTCACAGCAACTCCAATTCTGATATCCAGTACCTCTTTACCTCCACGTACTCATTATATAAGGATTCATAGATCCCACCAATGTTCAAGGATTTCCAATCCCAGGCCAATTATTATTCCACATCCAACCACCCAACGTCCTCATTTCAAATCCCACAAAAGCCCCCACTTTGTTAAAATCCCAGCTGAGGTTACCCCTGGACAAGACAGATCCCAGAGTGGAACCCAGCTTGATAGATCCTAACTTTTCTTTGTTTGTTTAGATACCTGGCCGGTAGTTACTGAACAGAGTCACGGGAGGCAGCTAATGAACTTTTAACAAAAGCATAAAACACTTATTAAACAAGAGATGAACTATATTACAATTCTCTTTCATCCACAACTATATCTATACAGGTATATACAGATTTGTAAGGATAACACAAGGTACAAAAGCTGTGATATACTTTAATGTTCACAGTAAGTACACAGTCCATGTAAACCAATTGCAACCTGTGGACAGACACACCATACTCTGAAACCAAGAGATGGATGCCACCTCAACCAGATGCTATGGATCTCTCTTCAACTCCCCCCAGACGCATGTCACACAGTGAGCTAAATGGCCTCACTACACTCCATCTTTTACACAAGGGTTCCTAATCTCCACTCTTCAAAACTTCACCACGGAATCTTCTCCCAAACTGATGCTTTCACTCAGATGCCTTCCCCAAGTGTTCACCTTCAGAGTTTTGAACTCTCCTTCCGATGTTCCTCTTCCCTGGGTCACCAAATGCATTCAAGCTGTCTTCCACACACATTCTCTCACTGACTCAGTGTTAACAGTACACCACTGCTTCACATGCCCATAGTAAAGAGTTACAATCCTTCATCCATTTATTTGGGTCTTCTTGCCTCTTGCAAGATGTTCTCGCTTTGAATCTGCTTTCTGCAGCATTTGTCTCTTCAAATCTGAAGCTTGGAGCCTTTCTCTCTGCTCCTCACTCTTAATTTCATTAACAGGGCCTTTTCCAGGTTCCTGACCTTCCTTTGACCAGAAGGTCTTCTTGGGACTCTCTCCTGTTTCACTCCTCTAGATTTTGGGATCTTTTCTTTAGCTTTGGACTGGCCATCTGCCCCCTTTGCTCCAGTCTCTCTCTGGCAGCTACTTTCAAAACCAACTGAACTCAAATAGCTTCCAAAATCAAACTGTTGTTTCCCTTTTCTGTGTGAGTGTCTGTGGGAGGGACATGCCTCTCTGGACCCCTGTTGCTAGTCAACAGCCCAGTTCTTCTACGATTGTTTGTCTCACCGTGCTGCAACAGGTAAAAACCTCATTAGAAAAGCAAGCACCTTTTAAAGTGAAACTAAAACTCCATTTGACCTTTCTTAACACAGATACAGAAATACAAATCAAACTTAAACATTAAGCTAAAACTCATTCTTACCACCCATGAATACCAATATAACTTACTTAAACTGTCTCTATTCCCTAACACCTTGAATTATAGAAGATTAAGGGGTGACCAAACTGAATGGTTTAAGATGACTAAAGAATTTGATAGGTTAGATAGGAAGAAACTATTCCTTCTGGTAGCAGGGAGTCCAAACCATGGAGCATAACCTTAAAATTAGAGCCAGGCTAATCAGGAGTGTTATCTGGAAGCACATAGAGGGTAGTGGAAATCTAGACCTCCTCCCCGCAAAAAAGTTGTTGAGTTTGGAAGTCATTCAAAAATTTCAAAACTGAGATCGGTGGATTTTTAATTGGTAAACGGCAGGGATATGGAACTGATGTGGGTAGATTGTATTGAAGTGCACATCAGTCATGATCCAATCGAATGGTGGAACAGTTTTGAGGGGCTGAATGACCTCCTCCTCTTGTTTTGTTCTTCTTGGGATGAAATGAGTTGAGCATCGTCACCAGTGTCAAAGACATAGGGGCAAATCGCATCATCTACAGATAGATATAGGGGACAAGGGCGATGTAGGTTAGGGTGTCTGTACCCTCAAGAAACAAAGTGATAATTAAGGAGTGAAATAATTCTAAGGATGGTTAACTTCACTTCTGAACACAAGGAAATCTCTCCACCTAAGATATTCATAGCTATATAAGGATGAGGCAAAGGTATATGCACCTTAAGCAATCGGCAGGGATTTACAACAAAATAAATTAACTACCAGCCCATTTCCCCATTGGAGGGGTGAATGAGCAGATAGACAATATCCAAAGGCAAGATAGCTGACTAGCTAAAATTAGCGTCCATCTTACGGGGAAACAAACAGGTACCTCAACAGTTCATAGAAAAAGCAGTAAAAGAAAGACTGACTTGCATTTCTGTAGCATCTTTCACAACCTCAGGACATCCTGATTGTTGTGGTTATGGCCCTGGAGTGGGACATGAACCTGCCTACAACCTTTTGATTCAGAGGTGAGACTGCTACCAAATCAGCCACAGTTATCAATCCTGTATCAATTTAGGCCATTTTCTCCCCTCGAGCCTTCTCCACCATTCCATTAAGTCATAGCAGATCTATACCTTAACTCTATTTACCTTCCTCAGCTCCATTTCAGTTGATACTCAAGCTTAACAAAGCACTATCAATCACATTCTTGAAAGTTGCAATTCACCCCAGCATCCACAGCCTTCTGGAGGACAGAGTTCCAGTTTTTCCACTGCCCTTTGGGTGAAAACAGTGCTTTCTGATTACCTTGCGGTGCAGATACCAATCCTAGAAAATAGACAGCTAACCAAGAAATCTATGAAGACAGTGGAGGTTTAATGCATAAAAATGGCTGAAAAATAATAACACAGGTTTTACTTTGGTGGAATTCAATTTTATTTCAAAATTGCAGCGGATGCTTAAAAATATGAAGCATCACAGTAACAGAATTCAGCCTCCACTAAAGAGAGTAGATTGTGATGTCTGAGCATGCCGTGGGTGATAATTCATTGGCTACTCGTGATTCATCCCTCCCCATGTTTATTACCGCTGAAGTCAGTATCTACCCCAGTTCAGGAGTGTGGAACCTTATTTTTCCCCCATTAATCATTTGGTTTAGAAGAGGAGAAAGCTTCTGTAAATTAAGTTGATGTGTGAATTTTTCTGTAACATTTCAGCTCTCCAGACTGGCAGGAGAACACTGGGAATGTGAGAGTGGGTACTGGGACCTGCCCAGTGATGAGAACAAATTGAAAAAGCTAATTATATCCCAACTTTAGCTATGCCTGAAGGAATTTAGTTTCCTTCCTTCCTAATGATTAAGTTGTGCTGTTGGTTGAGGAGTTCGAGAATAATCATGGAAAGGTCCCTCCTGACTTGCTCATCAGTACAATGGATACATTCCCCACAATCATAAACAATGTTAAGCCACAGAATTATTTGCAAGCATTAGTAAATAGAATGAACTGTGTGTCTGAAAGAAGCATTAAATGATGAAAAGCATGGAGTGATGACAAGCCCTGCCAACCGGAGAGTTCTGGATTTGACCCTTAGTTTGTGCTGACTACGACGAATCTGGGCCTCAGCATCACTGGCTTTCACATCAACAGGAGCCATTTAGCTTTCCTTACCACTGCCACATGCATAGGGAGGAACACTGAGTCCTCACGCCCGGTCCAAAATCCAAATGAATCATAGCAGATCTGTACCTTAACACTATCTGTATCTTAACTCTTGCCTAATCTATCAATCTCAGCTTCGAAATTTCCAATTGGCTCCCAGCCTCAATGGCTTTTTGGGGGCAGATTTCCAGGTTTCCACAAACCTTTAATGTGAAGAAGCACTTCCTGATGTTACTCCTGAATAAACGTTTTAATTTTAAGATTATGCCCAGTTGTTCTGGATTTCCCGCACCAAAATAAATATTTTCTCCCTATCTACCCCAAGAAATCCTTTAATGGCCTTACACAATCCTATTAGTTTCAGTTAACCACCCACATATACTCTTATGTCCCTGGCCTGTATGTTCTGTGGCCTAGAGCCATTTGGTTCATGATGCCTTCCCTCGTCTCACTGGCTTGCATTTGCCAATATTAAATGACAAATAGCCCACCTTCTCAACTTAAATATCTCTCCATTTTGGTTTGCATCTTACCAATCGATTGTCATCCGCAAACTCAAGTGTTTTTTTTTTCCACCAGTTCCAAATCATTTATCCACACAATGCCCTTGTGCCACCCCACGACTAGCCTGGAAATCTTACCACACCCCAATTCCATTCAAAACCAGATTTACTTTCTCTGGTTTAACACCTTTTGAATCCACCTCAAAGTTTGCTTTCTATTCCATGCCTTCCTGCCTTGTAGACCAATAGCTTTCATGGCAAGAAATCCAAAGCTTTGCTGAAATTTACATAGCCCACATTCTGTTATCACTCTGACTTTATAGATTCCTTGGCTAATTGTTCCACGTAATCATTCAGTACTACGTTTGGCCAATGTTTGCATTCCTATTATTGATTTTTTTGATACATCTCTGCCAAATTGACATCATTCATAACAATCAAATCATTCCTGTATATAATTCCCCTTATTTGACAGTAAAGTTCTTGTCTAATTCTTCCTCCTGACTTTGTAGCCTGCAACAAGCCACCATAGTTAGTTTCTTTCTCCTCATGTCCCTCATAAACCTGTGCCAAGTATAAATACCAGTTGTTACAAATCTCCATGGGAAAAACCGTAAACCAAAATAACCAAATTTACTGACCAACCCCCAAATGAAAAGATTACCAGACAAGATTTCACTTTTTCATAACTTTTACTTTAACACAAATCAGAAACAACATAAATCAAACATGAATTGACAGGCAAATGATAATTCAAGTAAAAAGGAAAATTTCACTTTAAATAGCAACAAAGATTCATGTTACAAAAACACAAGCACCCACAGGACTCTCCACAGACATGTGGCTCCATGTGCAGTTCCAAAGTTCTCTAACTGAGCTTCCAGTAGGTTGGATCTCTCACTTCCTCACTCTATCAATTCAGCTTTCAATACATGCATTGGCAACTGCATTCCATTCAAGGACTCCAATATGGTTAACACCAACTACAAACCCCCTCCTACTCAGTCCTGATGGTGTAGCTTTCCAGAGTTCCTTCTCAAACAACCAACCATCAACCAGGTTCATGATCTGGTCCTCTGTTACACACTGTCAGCTGTTTCACATGCCTGAGCTATTCACACCACTTTAGTGGCTTTTAGCTTGCTCATACATCACTTCCCCAAGAGCTTCTAGAATGCTACTTCTCCTCTTACTGCCAACAAAAAAAAACTGACCTGTTCATGTAGAGCTTTGCTGGCTTCTCCTTACAGGAATTTAATGCTCTTCTTTCTAACTCTGTCTGTTTTCTGTTTGTCTGCCCACATGGCTTTCACATTTTAACTTCCCTCCTTTGGGTACTGCTTCCAGGTCAAGGGTCAACAGCTCTTGGACAAGCATTTGTTATTATCCAAAATTATACTTGATCACATTACAAGTGCAAGGAACTCTTAAAAATCATTTTCAAACATTAAAATAAATTACATATTCCTCAAGCATTTTAAAGTAGGTACAGGTTTTCTTGGTTCTGGGTCAAAGGTCATCAAAGAGTATAGATTAATTGGGCTGAACGTATTATTTTTGTGCTTCATTTTCTATTAAATTAATTACTATTCACAGGAATTCACTCTTATTCACAGATAACCAGGCAGGTTTATCCCAGTTATAATCAATTTTCCTTTCCGATCATGAGCTCCTGATGGTTTCTACCTCTACAAAATAATCTGATATCATAGCTTCCCTCTCCAGAACAGAAAGGTCTCATATTTTATCTCTAAGTCTCTCAGTGTCATATATAGAACTCTCAGGCATCGACCTCTCCCACTCCTGAGACAGGAGCATTTATTTTAAGATTATTCCCTCTGTGGACATACCCTGATACTTCTCACACGTATCACCTGTACCAATATTTTACTTGAAATATTATTGATCAGCCTTTGACCTGTTCCACGATGTTTTATTTGTTTTATTCATTCATGGAATGTGGATGTGGCAAGGCCAGAATTTATTGCCCACCCTTAATTGCCCTAAAGAAGTTGGTGGTGAGCCGCCTTCTTGAACTGCTGCAGTCCATGTAGTGTAGGTACATCCACTGTAGGAGGGAGTTACAGGATTTTGACCCAGCAACGGTCAAGCAATAGCAATTCAGGATGGTGTTGTGTCTTGGAGGGGAACTTGCAGTTGGTGGAATTTCCAGATGCCTGTCATCATTGTCCTTCTAGTTGGTAGAGATCATGGGTTTGGGAAGTTCTGTAATGAATTGCAAAGCGCTTTACTCAATTAAGTACTTTTGAAGTGTAGTCATTGTTGTAAGGCAGGGAACGCACAGTCAACATGCACACAACTGTGGTAAATATGGTTTGATTTAGTGTGTAATATAACTTTAAGAATAATACTCGTTATGGAAGATCACATGATTTTTAGTAATCAATAGGAGAGTAGCATGGTTTACATCTGTAGATAGTAGTTGGTAGTGTAGAAATGGAGTTTGAAGTGAAATCATGTGTAGTGGCTGCTAAGTGCCTTTGTAAATAAACTTAAAGTTTCCACCTAAGAAATATCTGCTAATCAACTCTATTGAAAGTACCAATAGGATCCCTAGGATTTAACATCAACACACAGCAATGTGATAATGACCAAATAATCTGTTTTTCATGATGGTGTTTGCGGGATAAATATTGGCCAGGACACTGGGGATATCTCACCTGATCTTTTTCAAGATAATGTCATGGAATCGTTTACATCCACCCCAACAGGCAGATGGGGGCTCAGTTTAACTTCTCATCCAAAAGATGGCACCTCCAACAATATAGTACTGCTTAGGACTATCAGCCTTAATTATTCGGTTCAGGCCCTGGAGTGGGAACGGAACCTAGAACCTTGTGACTTAAAGGTATGAGCGCTACCAACTGAGCCACAGCTGACATTAATATGACTCTGGAAGGCAAAGTAAGCACAGGCAGAGATTGATGGCAAATACAAAATTGTTTTCTTTCAAGACTTGATTAATTTATCAAATATCTGCTGACACAAATTGGCCATTTTCTACCAAGCATGCTCTCTCTCTCATAATAAAAACAGCAAATGCTGGAAATACTCAGACGGCATCTATGCAAGAAAACAGAATTAATGGGTGGGATTTTTCAGTCCCGCCTGCTGGGCGAATCATCATGGGCAGGTCAGAAAATTTGACAGACCAGCAAAAGGTCCATTGGTACCTGAAAATCCCACCCAACATTTCAGGTCACGATGATAGTTCATTCGAACTGGGTTGGTAGTGAATATTAGTTGATAGCCTGTCCCTACAAAGGAGCAAAAGAAGTCAAGGAAGTGAAGGGAAGAGTCAGGGATTGATCAGGTCAAGGTGATTAAAGGGTGGAAATCAGAAACAAAGTTATTGGCTCAGATCTTCCAATCTCCGAATCACTGGATGTAGACCCCAAGATGTGCTTCAGGACCCTGTGGACACACTAATGCCTCTGCTAATTTATGGGGCACAATTTGTTTGCAATAAATCCCTACTTGTGAATTAAATCATCAGGTTCTACAAGATTCAACCATTTGGCAAGAATGTACACTTTAAAAGGTAAATTCCAAAGCTTTATTAACCATTAATAAGTAGAAAGGTAACAAGTTAGAAAGATAAAAAGCAAAGTTTCAATTACTATTAAGAGGAGAAAGCTTAACCTTAACAGTTAAACAGACTTCTCACAACTTCCCTTGGCTGATTAGACTGAAGACATGAAGTGAAGGTGACCCTCCAGTCATTCAAAACGTGGATAACATGCTAATAAAATGGGTTCTCGGAACCTTCATTATATCCTCTCAGCTCACATTTTCTTATCTTGATTTAGCCTGAGTGTCAAACAACAATTGGTTAACTTAACTGCAGATTTATACTTGGCTCCTGACACCTGTGAAAATCTCCCAGTGCCTTAATACAATGGGCTACTCAAAAATGAGAAAGGTTGAATAATGCCCCATTCATAAGCCATATTAATGTAATTTACCAAGGTCATGAAAACTTTGAGTTTAGCACACCTTATCTCTCCAGACTGGCTGGGCTGGAGAGATACATTTTTACAATTCTCAAGATGTGTGATTAGTGTATTTAAAATCAAGTATTAATTATATGTAATTATAACACATAAAACATTACAAACTGTGTGTGACAGGTTACATTACCAGCCTTACTAATACATCTATTGATTAATTACTGATTCTATAATTGTCTCACAATTAAGGCTCTGTATTTAACTAATCTGGCTGGTTTGCAATAATGCAGTAATTGGTTTAGTTTTTTTAATTATCATGAAGAGATGTTAATATGTGTAATGTTATAGGAAATTATTTTTTAAAATAAAATTCTAGTTGGGGTCTGTGTCTAGGTGTGTGTCTTAACTGGATTAAAGCCAGCTAGTCTGGGTGCTTTGGTATACAGTAGTCTTGAGATGTTAATTGGGTGAAAAATAAGGAGAACAGTAAGGTAAAGTGTTCATTTGCATTTGTTGAATAAACCATTCAAGACTGTGGGTAAAATCTTGCCCCTAGCTAGAAGAAGCCAAATGATATGTTTATTTTTTCAGCTTACTAATAACATTACTGCTAGGAAAGGGTTGTTATTGCTAGAAGAGCTGAAGTTCAAAAGATCTGGTGATACAATGGAAAATTTACATTCAAAGGGAAAGCTAGGTATATAAAGGAAAGAGTTTGTGTGTGTAAGGTAGGGGCATTTAGGACCTAACCAACCAGTACGCCTCCAACCAGCTTTTAATGGAACCTCATTTGGAATTCGTAAGGTTAAATGTGTTTTGCCTAGTGTCTATTTAATGCCTATGGGCTACGGTTGCCTTAGTGGATTTGGGGATTTGTTAAAAAATTATTATAGTAGTATTTTGTAGCCATGTGTATGTGTTAAATTTGTTGTTAAATTAATAAATGTTTAACTTAGTTTTATATAAAAACCATGAGACTCAGTGGTCTTATTCCAACTGAATTCAAAGTCTGCATCCCGAAATTACAAGTTGCAAAAATAGATTATGACAGTTGTCTCAAGTTTCCCTCTGGGATTTGAACAGCTCAGCCTTTAACATCAGCTGTATCATAATAAAATGTCTTCTAGATTAGTTCAAAATGGCTTTTGACTATTTTAGTTTACTATATTGAATAACATATTGAATCGCACTACAAAATGGTCAAGCCACACTAAAATTGTTGATTTTAAAACCACCAACAATCCTTCAGAAGTCCCAGTACAATGACTCGTGGGAATGGTCCAGGAAGTTTGAGCTGCTGGGCAATTCCCCTGCTCCTGGGTTCCTCCGAAAAAGTCTCCAACTCTGAGTTAGAGTCATAGACTTCAGACAGTGCTGATTTACTTACCCAGGTAGTTACCCAGGAAATGTTAGACATAAAAATGCTCATTTAACTCCTGGGTAAGTGTACAACTGATCCATGCCCTGAATCTCCCCTTGACTCCCCGAATACCTGCTCCCGACCTGACCTGATCTGACTAGTCCCCACCACCCAACAGTCCCCCCGCTGACACCCACTGACCCCCAACTCCCATCCAACCCAACCTCACCACCCTACCCAGCTGCCACCCTATCCCCTTACCTCACCCACCCTACCCACTTACAAACCTACACATTCACCCAGTCACTCTTACACTTATTCATGAACACACAAGGCTACATGCCAAGTGTTGGAAAAAGGGATTAGAATAGATAGGAATGGACATGATGGGCCAAAGGACCTATTTCTGTGCTGTATAACTCTATGAGATGCTTTGGGACATTTAAACTCTTACTTACCAGTATTCAGCAGTTGCTGCAATTAAAAAGGGCTGTGGTTTTGGCACAGATTCCTTCCACATCTCCCTCTGTAATTTCCTGCCTTGAATGAGTTTTGCAGGATCCTACATCTGAAAATTAGCCTGAAAAGTCAGAGAATGGTAAGTGAGTAGTTTTGACACAGTGAAGCAGGGCTTCCAACCCTGTTCGGAAGATATGGGTCGATGAAATTTTCTAGTTCATGGTGATAGAAGGAAGCGTTACTGATATAGTCAGCAATGTACCAGAAAAAGAGGTGAGAGAGGGGGTCTGAGTAAGACTAGGATAAGGAGTTGTTGTAGGGTGACCAAGTTGTACTATTAATTATAGAGTTGATCTGCAGACACTTCTTGGGTGGAAACATTAAATTTATTTACACACTGGCTGCTGAGATAGTCCACACTACACTTATTGGTTACTACAGATCATGTAATCTTGTCTAACACGTATTACTTCTAAAGGTACATTACACACTAAATAAAACCACAATTATTACATTCCTCCCCCTTTAACTCGGCTATATATATTAAAATTACAATACATATTTTTCAAAACAACATAATATTTACACTGGGTAAGGAATTTACAAGTTCAGTCTTTCAAGTGGTTTCCTGGTACATGTGGAATGTCACAGCTCCATAACTTCAGACTCTTTGTTAGGAACCTCCTTTTCTGGAGTTGCCTGAACATCAGGTGTTTCAGTGGGCACTTACAGTTCTGTATCCTCAACTCTTACAGGAGCATCAGACATGTCAGTCCTGGGTTGAGTATCTTCAACAGGAAACGCAGATCCGGTCATGGCCGCTGGTGGAACCAAATCTTGGTGATTTGTCTCTCTCTCCCTTAAATGGTCCACATGTTTATGGATGATCTGACCTTCCACCGCCACATGGTAAGGTAGAGGTCCAGTCACCACACTTATTTCAACCGGTAACCACTTTGGTCCTTCCCTGAAATTTTTCACGTATACTGTCCACAGTAAATTTCCTCTCACGACCATGCCAGTTAAGTCTAGTTTTCTGACTTCCCTGACTCCTTTCCACCTTCCCCTCTAAATTCAGCATTATTAAGCTGAATCACGTCCTGAGACAGTGTTTCAACAATAACTATGCAGGTGTGACACCTGTTGTTTTGTGAGGAGTGGTTCTGTAATGAAGAATAAAGCATGCTGGCTTGGTTGCCAAGGAATCACCAGTTAGCTTTTTCATGTCTGCATTGAACATTTAAACCCCCATTTCAGCTAGTCTATTTGAGGAAGGATGGTACGCTGCAGTTTTCATGAGTTGAGGCAGATAAGCCAGTGAAACTCAGTGCCTGTAAATGCCGTGCCATTATCAGAAACAACAACTTCTGGTAGTCTGTAAATGGCAAATCTTTGACATAGTTTCTCAATTGTGGCACCCAACGCTGGTGACTTCACCTCATTACAGCCAACCGTTTTGAATGGGCATCAACAATGATCAGAAACAGTGTTCCCAGGAAAGGTCCAACGTAGCCAATGTGTAACCGTACCCAGGGTCTACCTGGCCACTTACGTAGGTGTAACGGAACTGTCACTGGCAACTTTTGCAGTTGCTGACATTGCACATAGTGCTTTACTGAACTCTCTATTTTGCCATCCATCCCAGGCCACCATAGACAGCTGTGTGCTATGGTCTTCATTCGGGAAATTCCTGGATGGACACTGGATGTAGTTCAATTAAAAGTGGTTCCCTTCCCTTTGGAGGAACCATCACTCGTGTTCCCCACAATAAGGTGCCATCCTGGCTGGTTATTTCATGTCTTCTGTTGAAGTACGGTTTCATTTCGCCAGATTTGGGCTCCTGTGACCAACCATGTCGCACTTGGTCTCGTACTTGAGATAGGACTGGGTCCCGACTTGTCCAACTTGTCGAGCACATAATTTACCAGTAAGGCAATTCCCCATGGAACTGGGATGTACTCATCATTTTTTCATAAAGGCAAATGACCAAGGGCACCGGTGTTTGCGATTTGATTACACTTTGTACGAAAATATATTCTTATGCTGCTAGAATTAAAGTCCATTGTTGTATTCTTACTGGGGCTGTGGGGTGGTACAGCCTTGTCCTCACTAAACAATCCTATCAATGTTTTGTGGTCTGAAATGATTGTAAAATGGCGGTCATGTATGTACTGGTGAAATTTCTTGACACCAAAGATGATGGACAGGCCTTCTTTTCCTATCTGCGCGTATCCCTTTTCCACTTTAGTGAGCGGCCTTGATGCATAACCTACTGGCCGTTCCATGCCGTTGTCCACCTGATGAGATAGCACTGCTCCCACTCCATTGGGAGATGCATCACATCTCAGCATCAATTCTTTTGTCTGGTCATAATGCACTAATAGATTGGACAAGTGCAACAATTGTATCACCCTTATGAAAGCTTCTTTCTGGGGTGCCTCCCAAGACCAATGCTGGTTCTTTTTGAGTAGAGAATGCAGGGGGGCCGGCACTGTAGACAAATTGGGTAAGAACTGCCCATAATAGTTGATCATTCCTCGGAATGATTTGAGCTCTGTGGCGTTCTTTGATGCAGGTACCTCTCTTATGAGTCTCACTTTCTCCACAACTGGGTGGAGGCCCTATTAGTATTTCTGTACCTTCTTTCCACATGCCATCTTCTTTCTAGCACGGACTTTAATCTCAGCCTTCTTTTTTGACTTCACTATTAGCCAGACTTCTCTCAGATGCAAGCTCAACTTGTCTGAGCACAGTGGCTGAGTCTCCCAAATTTCATTATCTGTGTGCTTCTTGGGGGATGCTGCAACTTTTGCTTCCAAAGCCTCTTTGGCTTCATTTAGCTGATTCTTCAGCTCTTTGCTAGACAGCTAGCTTCATTGAGCTGGCATTGCCTTGGAGTTTATCCAAACTCCTGTCTCCTGGCTGTATCCAGCTATACGCGGCTCCCAGGACTTCCCTCTCTGATTACCAGGGCTACCCCTGAGCCCTCTCCAATTACCAGGGCCTCCCCTGAGCCCTCTCCACGTTTCTTCTGCTGTACTTCCATTCTGCTGTTTGAGACAGCCTTCATTCCTTCATGTTGCTGAATGGTTACACGTCCCTTTTGCATTTGATCTTGAAGGACAATCAACTGTTCTTTCAACTGTTTAATTTCTTGTTGCCCTCCCTCTGGGCTGTCCTGTTGCCCTTGGTGGAGTTGCCTCTCTCTGGGGTCTCTTGTTCCCTTCTGCAGAGTTGCCCTCTCTCTGGGGTCTCTTGTTCCCTTCTGCAGAGTTGCTCCCTCTCTGGGGTCTCTTCTACTTTTCTGCTGATAACTATTTTTCTTGTATTTACCACTTTAAACGTATTGCCGCTTTAAGAGCAGTTACTGTTTTCTTTTAACCCGGCTGTCTCTGCAGCTGTTGGCTTTTGTGTGCTGTTTTACCCGCACTTTTCGAATGTTGGCAGGATCCCCGCAATTGTGGGCCTTCTCCTCTCTTAACTTTGTAAAACTTCATTCCTATTCAGAAAAAAAAACATAGCGACGATTTCTTTTCCCTTCTCTGGGTGATTCCACAGGGTTTTTCTCTTTCTTTAAAAATAAATTAAAACTGCAGGACTGTTGTCCATTCTGACCACCCCTCCTTCCAACTTGCAAGCTGTGTACCAGCTTCTCTGACCTATTGAGCCTGCGGGGCTGCCACCCATCGTGCAATGCAAGTTCAGATTCTCTTCCTTTCCCCATTTTGCTCACCCTTCTTGTGGATTCTCACTCAGGGGTCTTGCAATTTTGTTTTTTTTTTAAATGTCGGGACTTCTCCGGGAGATTCCTCAGCCTTTTGGATTGGGGCCCATTTATTCTTTAACTTAAAGTGACAGCTTACCTGGTGAGTACATTTTCCTTTCTTTTTAACTTGATTTCTTCTGTTCAGTCCTGTTTTATCCTCATTGTCAGTTTGTTGTAAGGTGACCGAGTTGTACTATTAATGACAGAGTTGATCTGCAGACACTTCTTGGGTGGAATCATTAAGTTTATTTACAATATATTCAGCAGCAACTACACGTGTGCTTTCAACTCTAACTCCATCACTACATTGACTGCTAAGATAGCACGCACTACTCTCCTATTGATTGCTACAGATCATGTGATCTTGTCTAACGCGTATTATTCTTCAAGGTACATTACACACTAAATAAAACCATAGTTACTACAGGAGTGTTCCACAGATCCCACAACAAGTCAGGCATAGCTAGGACCCATGCGGCTATCCATTTCAACATGTTTTATTTGGAGGATAAAAGCAAATTACTGCAGATGCTGGAAATCTGAAACAAAACAACCTTTCCCTCTGCACAGCTGCTGTCAGACCTGCTGAGTTTTTCCAGCATTTTCTGTTCTTGTTTTCATTTGAAAGAAGTGAGTGGAGTTGAAGGAGAAGTTGTTCAGTGTGAGAAAAAATTCAGTCAGGCGGAGGAGAGTGCCAGCGGATGAGGACTATTTGGGCCTCTGTTCGAGGAGAAAGCAGGGACCGATCAGACCAACCTGATTGGATGTCTATAGTGAAGAGGGGGAGGGTAGGGCAGGAAATTGGAAACTGCTGAAGTGAGGGCATCTGAAGAGACATGGGTGTAGGTGGGTAGAAACTGGACAAGGCGGGAAGGAACATAGCCAAATTAGGAAGTGGGGCATGCCCAAAGGCTAAAACAATGTGTTGTTCTGTTTATGCATTTTGGGAAGTGGGTGGAAGTGGACTGTTCGAGTTTGGGAGACTATAAGGTGACAGGCTGTGGAGGGAAGATCTCCAGAGGAGGCGAGAACAGTGATAGTCCTGGTACAATGGTTTGATGTTCAGTGGTGGGATCATAGCCCAAGGGTGGTAGGAGAGTTGGCATTCGACCTTAGCTGGGTAAAGGTCAGTACACCAGACAACAACAGCACCGCCCTTGTCAGCAGGGCTCATTACGATAACAACGAAGATGATGATCTCTCTCTCTCGTGTCAGTTTTTTTTCCTGAACCAAGACATTCTTACTGGTGTCAATATAAAGCCCCAAAGCTTGTAACCTATGAACAAATCCTGGTGAATGTATTTTGCAAAGGGCCATTCAAAGGTAGTCTTTGATGGTTTTAGGAATATTAAAATCCTGATTAATGAGATGCAAAAAGTTGGATCGGATCATATCATTAAAAAAAGACATTCACAGAGATCAATGTAACATTCTATCATTTTCTCCTTCAAGCAAGAGAAAGGTTTTGCCTGCCATAAATATTTGTTATAAAAAAAGGTTATGACTGGACACAAATGTCAATTCCATATCCAGTGAATGTTAGCTAGATTTATGAAGTTACAATGAAATCTCATGTCCATCATTAAATTTGTGGGCTTACAAAGCCCAAAGGAACTGTATTATTTTGGCGTTTTCCTGCTTCCCCTCTGCAAAAAAAGGTTGAAGGAAATTTATCAGTATTAATGAGAAGCTTTAGCCACTGAAAAATTGTTTGATCGTATTTTGCCTGTCAAAATATTTGACACATTGCAGCTTGATTATATGCAGACAGAATATCTCCATGTGGAAACATAGCAGGATCCACTGCTTATAGGTAAAGTAATTCCTGCTGACATGAAAAAAAGTCTGAATGTGTTATTATTTTGACTCTAAATATTGTGCTTAGCTCAGTGGATGCTAAACACGCAGCTAATATTCTGTAAACCTATCACAGAGAATTTTGAAACACCTGGAAACCCTGCTATTTTAAATATATTCATGCTGAATAGATATTGAGAAAACACTGGGACATATTTTAATGAAGCTTTTGTTATAAAATGCTAAATTCTCAGTACAAAGCATCCATAGTTACTGTCCTCCCAGAAGGATTAATTTTTCTAGCCTGACACCACTCATAATATTATCTAACAGTAATTCAAACCTTATTTTAGCAACTGGAAGTCTAGTTATAAAAGAATACCACTGGCAATTTCATGCGCAAGTACATCTAACTCAATTCTGAGTGAATTACTGCCGGCAATTTAAAGTTAGAGTATTCCTTTGGGTCAGTTCTCAAATGCGGTTTGAGAACACCGTATAAAACACAATCTATTTCACATATTCCATCATCGCATGCCCTGTTTATAAAAAAATCTAATTGCTTGCTACAAATGCCATCATAACACTAAAGCACTCCACAGCAATTCAAAAGCCTACATCGATTTTCAGGATGTATTAAAAATTTATTTCCAAACTGCATAAGGCGTTGCAAGTGACTGATGCTCAATTCAGTAATGAGGTGCTTCAAAACTCTTGAGCTCTTTCAAAGAGCCTGCAAAGGCACAATAGGCTGAATGGCTTCCTTCTGTGCTGTACGATCCCATGACATAGAAGGATGTGGCTCTTTGATTGAGGTGATTTTCTGCTGTACCTTCCAAGCCACTTTTGCCCACAGAACAACAATCAATGTGTTTCAAAGTACTTAATTATCTTAAATATGCTCTGGTAAAGTTCAACCAATGTTCTTGGATCATAATTTCTACATCCCAGGAATTTAACATCAATAAAATTGATAAATGTTGAATGAAAAGCTAGTATCAGTAATGGTGACCATGAAGCCTAACAACCCGAACTGGTTTACTAATGTCCTTTAGGGAAGAAACTCTGCCATCCTTATCAAGTCCAGTTTATATCCAACTTCAGACCAACAGCAATTTGGTCAACTCTTAATTGCCTTACGCAACAGCTGAGCAAACCACTCAGTTGTTTGAAATTGCCATGAAAGTGTTTAACAAGAATAATAACAGATGGAACACTCGATTTCAATCTAGGCACCGGACTCCAGAGAGGCACACCAACCCTACCAACCCTGAAATGTCCAGGAATACGATGAAAGGAAAGCAGGCAGATCCCAGGGGTGCGTATCTCCCCAACAGTCATGTGTTAATCGGGGGATTCCCACCCCAAGCACCAGTCAGTTAAAACCAGGTCCACTTTTGGATATTACTGTGGTGAGGACCAAAGGTTTCCTTTCAACAACGATTTGGGGAATGCTAGGTTTTCTTTTCTGCTTTGCAAGGGACTGACACACAAAGTTGCATTCTCCAAAATTGTAACATTTCGAAAGCTGCATAATGTCCATCAGTCGTTTAACGGGTCAATGACGGCAAGAAAGCCAGATATTGCTGTTCTAAGGAGGAATTTCAGGCTGTGAAATGACAGCACTTGTTGGGAAAGATACAAATTAGCCCTGCACTGACACCAGAGAACTAGGTCATCTTCAACTCATGTAGCAGAAAATTACAGTATCGGGATTACACTGAGTTCGAAATGTGACTGAATGTTAAATCATCCATTGTCTATATACATCCCCAGGACCAAAGTTCTCCAATGAAATTATTCAAAATTAAAGCACAATTAGTTTGGAGTTAACTATGGGATCTAAATAATTAATGTAATAGCTGACACCAAGAATCATTTCTGTACATTATTTTTTAATCATTCCTCAGGTCAGTAATCTTTTAAGCTGATTGCAATAGGTGCTTTGCGTATTTCATGATTTTATTTTTCTTAAAGCTCCCTTGGACATTGAACACATTGCTGGCCAAAATAAGCAATAAATGGAAGCCGTGTGAACAATACATAAGATCCCCAGAGAAATAAATCTTGATTAATAATATAATTTCCAGAATGCAGTGATGCCTGTGCACCCACATTGTTTAGGAAATATGCAATCAGTGATTTCCCAAGAAATCATTGTGAAAAGGAAAAACATATTTATAATTAGACAATTTTCAATCTGTTGCCAGTACAAATATTTTCTGTCTATTTTTTATATATATATATATATATATAGAGAGAGAGAGAGAGAGAGAGAGAGAGAGACAGAGAGAGACAGAGAGAAAGAGAGAGTCCTCTGTATATACAGATTAATAGCAACATGGATTCAAACTCTGTAAGTGGACCCTAAGAAAAATAAAGACCTGCATTAATGTAGCATCATTCGGAGAATTCCAAAGCACTTTACAGCCAGTAAATCGCCAAAACATAGACCCTGATGTAATGTAGCAAATATGGTAGCCAACATGTGCAAAGTGAAATTTCACAAACAGCAATTGGATACCAGGGAGAGCTTCCTGTTCTTCAAAATGTTGCCAGAGGCTAATTTACATCCACTTGAAAGGGCCGACAGGACCTTGGTTCAACATCTCATCTGAAGGGCAGCTCCTCCGGCAGTGCAGCACTCCCTAACTCATTGAGTCACAACGTCAACTGCTGCTGCATGCTGAGCACTGTTGCAGTTTAGAAGACAAAAGGTTTGGGAATAAAAAGAGAAAGCTTTGCTCATGGGTCTTATCCAGATGAGAAGGAGGGCTATGGCAGGTTGGCAAAAGACCAGGAAAAATGAGACCCTGAGCAGCAAGAGGCAGCGGGGCCTCAAGAAGGTCAAGGTGCTGGCTAACAGGGTCCACTGCAACGGTGAGCATTGGCCCAACAATGGGTGTATCGTGGGCGTGTTCCTACCCAGAAATGAGCGAAAAGTAATTCCAGAGGCGTCTTCAGATATCTTCACATCTGCCGGCATCTCCAGTATGAGCTGTGGCGGCAAGGTCTCTGGAACAGTAATGCACAGCTCCTAGTCTGCATTGAGTGAAGGGCTGTCTGGGTGCCATTTAAATATGGTGCCGGGACCTTTAACCCCATGAGGTAATGGTATGGTGGGCAATTTCCTGCCCGCCCTGCCACGAGATTTGCCGTGATCCTCACAGATGCATAATTAATGAGCTAAACTGTGAAGATTGCGCCTGTTCATCCTTCCCAGCAGGAACCACACGGAGCTTCCTGCCCACCACTGGAATTAGACTCCAGAACGGAAAATTCCACCCAATGTTTCGAGTCCAATATGTCTCTTCTTCTATGTCTCTCACTGTAGATGCTGCCAGACCTGCTGAGCTTTTCCAGCACTTTTTGTTTTTACTACAGATCTTCAGCATCCCCGGTATTTTGCTTTTATAACCAGTTTGGAAGCTCATGTTGCAAGTAGTTGCTTAAGTCCTGTTGTAGCTTTTCATGGAATAGTCACGCTAATCGCTCTTACTAAACCCTATTCCTGAGCGCTGTTGTCATAAATTCTCTTTAACCAAGCTCATCTCTTCGTCCAACTTTGCTTGGAGAATTTTCACTTTGTCTCTGTGCCTGTCGCTTCACTGCTTTTACAATGATGCATATCCTCGGGGATTTTCCTGTTCCACCACTGGAAAAAACAAGAACTTGCATTGAAATAGCATCTGTCACATGGGAAAACATCAAAACGATCAAAATGGATACGGAGTCAAAGAAGGACAGGTGAGCAAATGCTTGTTTCAAGAAGTGTCTTAAAGGAGAAGACAGAGATAGAAAGGTTTAGGGAGGAAGTTCCAGAGTTTCAAGCCATGGCTGCTGAAGGCACAACCACCGACATCGAAGGGAACGCTGGATGTGTAAGGGTAATGCAGAGTTCTTGGAGTGTTATAAGTCTGCAGGATGTACAGGAGGCTATGGATGGCTTTGAACCCGAGGATAACAATCTTAAACAAAAACAGAATTACCTGGAAAAACTCAGCAGGTCTGGCAGCATCAGCGGAGAAGAAAAGAGTTGACGTTTCGAGTCCTCATGACCCTTCGACAGAACTTGAGTTCGAGTCCAGGAAAGAGCTGAAATATAAGCTGGTTTAAGGTGTGTGTGTGGGGGGCGGAGAGATAGAGAGACAGAGAGGTGGAGGGGGTTGGTGTGGTTGTAGCGACAAACAAGCAGTGATAGAAGCAGATCATCAAAAGATGTCAACAACAATAGTACAATAGAACACATAGGTGTTAAAGTTAAAGTTGGTGATATTATCTAAACGAATGTGCTAATTAAGAATGGATGGTAGGGCACTCAAGGTATAGCTCTAGTGGGTTTTTTTTTATTTTATATAATGGAAATAGGTGGGAAAAGGAAAATCTTTATAATTTATTGGGAAAAAAAAAAGAAGGGGGAAACAGAAAGGGGGTGGGGATGGGGGAGGGGACTCACGACCTAAAGTTGTTGAATTCAATATTCAGTCCGGAAGGCTGTAAAGTCCCTAGTCGGAAGATGAGGTGTTGTTCCTCCAGTTTGCGTTGGGCTTCACTGGAACAATGCAGCAAGCCAAGGACAGACATGTGGGCAAGAGAGCAGGGTGGAGTGTTAAAATGGCAAGCGACAGGGAGGTTTGGGTCATTCTTGCGGACAGACCGCAGGTGTTCTGCAAAGCGGTCGCCCAGTTTACATTTGGTCTCTCCAATGTAGAGGAGACCACATTGGGAGCAACGAATGCAGTAGACTAAGTTGGGGGAAATGCAAGTGAAATGCTGCTTCACTTGAAAGGAGTGTTTGGGTCCTTGGACGGTGAGGAGAGAGGAAGTGAAGGGGCAGGTGTTGCATCTTTTGCGTGGGCAAGGCGTTGTGCCATAGGAGGGGGTTGAGGAGTAGGGGGTGATGGAGGAGTGGACCAGGGTGTCCCGGAGGGAGCGATCCCTACGGAATGCCGATAAGGGGGGTGAAGGGAAGATGTGTTTGGTAGTGGCATCATGTTGGAGTTGGCGGAAATGGCGGAGGATGATCCTTTGAATGCGGAGGCTGGTGGGGTGATAAGTGAGGACAAGGGGGACCCTATCATGTTTCTGGGAGGGAGGAGAAGGAGTGAGGGCGGATGCGCGGGAGATGGGCCGGACACGGTTGAGGGCCCTGTCAACGACCGTGGGTGGAAAACCTCGGTTAAGGAAGAAGGAGGACATGTCAGAGGAACTGTTTTTGAATGTAGCATCATCGGAACAGATGCGACGGAGGCGAAGGAACTGAGAGAATGGGATGGAGTCCTTACAGGAAGTGGGGTGTGAGGAGCTGTAGTCGAGATAGCTGTGGGTGTCGGTGGGTTTGTAATGGATATTGGTGGACAGTCTATCACCAGAGATTGAGACAGAGAGGTCAAGGAAGGGAAGGGAAGTGTCAGAGATGGACCACGTGAAAATGATGGAGGGGTGGAGATTGGAAGCAAAATTAATAAATTTTTCCAAGTCCTGACGAGAGCATGAAGCAGCACCGAAATAATCATCGATGTACCGGAGAAAGAGTTGTGGAAGGGGGCCGGAGTAGGACTGCAACAAGGAATGTTCCACATACCCCATAAAGAGACAGGCATAGCTGGGGCCCATGCGGGTACCCATAGCCACACCTTTTATTTGGAGGAAGTGAGAGGAGTTGAAGGAGAAATTGTTCAGCGTGAGAACAAGTTCAGCCAGACGGAGGAGAGTAGTGGTGGATGGGGATTGTTCGGGCCTCTGTTCGAGGAAGAAGCTAAGGGCCCTCAGACCATCCTGGTGGGGGATGGAGGTGTAGAGGGATTGGACGTCCATGGTGAAGAGGAAGCGGTAGGGGCCAGGGAACTGGAAATTGTTGATGTGACGTAAGGTGTCAGAGGAATCACGGATGTAGGTGGGAAGGGACAATCTTAAAGTTGAAATTGCAGTGGAACAGAATCCCATGGAGGTCAGTGAGCTCTTCGATGGAGTTTATTTTAGTTTAAAAACAAAAAAAACTGCGGATGCTGGAAATCCAAAACAAAAACAGAATTACCTGGAAAAACTCAGCAGGTCTGGCAGCATCGGCGGAGAAGAAAAGAGTTGACGTCAACTCTTTTCTTCTCCGCCGATGCTGCCAGACCTGCTGAGTTTCTCCAGGTAATTCTGTTTTTGTTTGTTATTTTAGTTTATTCTTTCACGAGGTGTTGGTGCCCCTGGCAAGGCCAGCACTCGTTGACCATCCCTAATTGCCAATATTGTGTGTGATATTTATCATTACAGAGAAATGTAACGTTCCATAAATGCAACATTAGCTTCTCCGAGCCGGCGACCGCGTTTGGCAGTAACTATGATGTCCGTGTGGCATTAAAAGCCAGTTACACCTCCTTTAATAAAGTGTAATTTTTCAAGGGGTTTTTTTTTCGCAGCGAGGCTAACAGCGTGAAAGGCGAATTCTTGTCAGTCCAATCGGTTTCGTCAGTTGCATCGCAGGCTTGGCCCCACAGCATGCCCCGTGGAGAAGCACAGAATCAGTGACAGCCCCTTCTGGATTTCCACAGCCTGAATTTTTAGCGTGGCGTGCGAGCGCAAGCAGCGGGCTGCGGAACCCGCTTCCGCCCGAAGATCGGCAGTCGACCGCAGTTTCCCGCTGGCCGGCCAGTTCACCGCTGGCCAACGTGAAACGCGCGCTGGGACAGGATCAGTGCTGCTGGCAAGGGCCGGCAAGGTGGGGAGGGGTGGGGGGGAAGCCACTGCACATCACCAGGAAGGCCTGGGATGGAGCTGGCGGCCCTGGTCAGCGGCCCTGGGCATTGTACGCTGAACCCGGATCCAGTGCCGCAAAATGTTCAATGGTCTTCTACGCCCTGGCGGGATGAGGACTGATTCCAGTGGGAACCTTGGGTGGATGTCTTTGTGGGTGGCAACACATGGTGGTGGTCAGGGCTGTGAAATGCAAAGCGCAATGCGGCACATCATGTGCCTTGATAGACCGCGGCTGGCATGTATGTCAGGGTGATGTGCAACAATGTGACGGGCAACAGTTCCTGTGGTTTGGGGAAGGGGAGGCTACAATGTGGTGGCATGTTGGGGAGGGGATTAATGGCAGCACATTTTCCCTTACAAGAGAAGAGGAGTCATAATTCACTGGAGTGGGGGATGGACTGGTGGTGTGAGGTGGGTGGGGGGGTGGGGGGGTTGGGGGAGGGTGTGGGGACGGATACCAAATCTGCTTAGCTTCAGTCAGGCGGAGGACCAGGCTTTGGAAATGGCTTGCAAGCGTGGAGCCAGGTCCACAGGTGATGGCGAGGCAGTGGTGTTGCATGAGGGTAAAAGCCTAATGGAAAGGGACAAGATTGATGTAGGGTCTCAGAGATGTGGGCTGAGGTTGTAAGACTGACACATGAAATGCAGTTATTCCCATTGCTTGTCCATTCAAAAGTGCTCGCTCAGCCAGGTGTCAAATGTAATGAGAAAGCAGACTGCATGCTCTCAGATTTTGTAATGACGGTCGATGCTGACATTTTTGCTTCCTCATTCAGATGCCTCATCATCACAACCATGTGTGTGTGTCTGTGTGTGTGTGTGTGAGTGACAGTGTGTGTGTGACTTAATTGAATTAAAAGCAGCTGGTCTGAAGGCTTTGATGTACCAGAAGGTAAGTTAGGTTTGAAACATTAAGTGGGAAAACATAGGGGTAAAGGGAACTTGTGCATTTTTAAATAAAACAGACTAGAATTATTTCAAAGGAGGGGTGAAATATTTCACCTAGCCAGGATAAGTTAAGAAACAGTGTGTTTATTTTTCCCAAAGATTAATGGTAAAATTGGTGCCAAGAGAGATTTTTATTATTAGAGAGGTAAAGTTCAAAGACATTGTGAAACAATTGGAATTTGCATTCAAAGGGGAAAATATGTACAGAGGAGTGAAGGCTGTGTGTAAACGTAGGTGTTTTAAGATCTAAAATGAGTGTGAAGAAGCCTCCAGCATCTAAGCCTCAAGCTGCTGCTGTCTACAAAGAACTCAGGTTAAGAAAGAAAGCTCACTTTGAATTGGATTGTTCAGGATATGGTGTTTCTTTGGGTCTTTTAAAACCTATGTGTCTTATTGTTGCCTTAACGAAAGTATAAGCGGGAGTTAGATTAACGCGAGGATTTAAAATTTAGTATATCAGTAATTTGTAGATCTATGTATGTACTTAAAATCATTTCTTCTATTAATAAAGATTTAATTTAATTTTGCAAGAAATCTGTAAGACTTGATGGTTTTATTACTACTGAATTCAAGGCACGCATCTCAAAATTTATACAAATTGGAAAACAGTTGTGGCAGTTGTTTCAAGTTTCCCCTTTGGGTTTGACCAGCTCAGCATTTACCATCGGCTGTGCCATAACACCGTAGCACTTGCAAACGGAAGTTTAAGTCACTATAATCACATAAGGATTGTCATGGGTAATTTGTGTTTCCTTAGCATGTATAATTGGTTCATTTGTATATTTGCCTTGTTATGATATGGCAGGTAATTTGTGCCAGGTGGGCCAAATCCATAAGGGAAATTTGGCCACGCTATCACAATGGTTTTGCAATTTGTACTTACTATGAGAAGATTTGTGCACTGAATTCAGAAGTATTGAGTCCACTAACACTCTTAGAGATTTTTAAAAAGTAAATTAAAACACTTATTAACAATAGAAAAGATTTACAATTACTTAATACTATAATTCTACATATTATAATACTACAAGATTCCTAAGCAACATGACTCCCAAATACATACCCTCTTGAAAGCAACAGCCCAAAATAGATGTTTAATTTAAATGGCAAGCCAACAAATTTTCCACAGCACGCTCTCAACAGTGGAATTCCAAAAGCTTTTCTCCAACTTTAGCTACTGGACACAGCAGACTTTTGCAAACATGGCAAGAGGCTTCCCCAAGAATGTTTTACACACTCCCTTTAATTCTTATATACCCCCATAACATCACCTTCCTTCCTTCTT
This sequence comes from Carcharodon carcharias, assembly GCF_017639515.1. Classification (NCBI taxonomy): domain Eukaryota; kingdom Metazoa; phylum Chordata; class Chondrichthyes; order Lamniformes; family Lamnidae; genus Carcharodon; species Carcharodon carcharias. The sequence continues at coordinate 161,972,064 of NC_054475.1, read as the reverse complement.
TATATATATTTTTCTTTCTTTAATCTGTAAATTCCATTGTTCTGTATGTCTTTGGAAATATACTTTTCCCATATAAAAATCTTTCATGTTGCCAATATGGTCAGCATCTTTTAGGAAAAATAAACATAACCTTTCCCTATGATATTTTTCACAAGATTTCTGTAGTTTATTGTAAAGTGGGTTTATGGGTGTGAGTACAGATCGTTCAGTCTGTTTGATTTAATTAAATTAGGTTCAGGTAGATTTCAAGCTCGAAATTATCAAAAGAAGCTAGGGGTAGAAAGAAATTGAAATGCCAATGAGTAAACATGGATGAGGTCTTAGCATGTAGGGTTGCCAGTTGTAAACATCCTACCATCCCTTTGAAACCCAACAACTCCGCTTGTCTAAAAATGCAAATTTCCTTCACACCCTACATGCTGAGACCTCATCCATGATTACTCATTAGCATTTCAATTTCCTTCTATCCTCAACTTCTTTTGGTAATTTCAAGCTTGAAGTGTACCTGAATCTAATTTAATCAAATCACACTGACAGAATGATCTGCACTCAGGTCCATAAACCTACTTTACAATAAACTACAGAAATATTATGAAAAATATTATTGTTTCCTGACAGCCTTCATTATAAAAATGTCTCATTGCATGGAATGGTCTTAGTGTGCTTCAAGCATTTGATAGGGAAGAGGCTTGGGACTCAGAGGACACAGAGGAAACGTTGTAAAGTTTATTTCAGAGGTCGGACCTTGGTGACATGGTTGCCTTATCGGGGGGAGATCAGTAAGGTGGCGTTCCCCTTTCACCGTGACTCCTTGATTTGGATGTCTGGCAGAGAATCCTCGGACCAAGGCCTCCCTGGTCTCCCTGTCTCCAATAAGGATCCTCACATCGGGATCCTTTGGGTTCCTGCACCTCCTCCTCAGAATCAGCACTTAAAGGATCACTGTCTTCATCCTCCAATGAGTCCCCACTTAACAGAGCCAGATTGTGCATTGCACCGCAAACAGTAACAATAAGGGAGACGACTCAGGAGGATATTGAAGTGATCCCCCTGAGCAGTCCAAGCAATGAAACCTCATCTTGAGTAGGCCTATGGTCCTCTCAATTATTACCCTTGTGGAGGCATGATGCAGTTGCCGCTGTCCTTGGCTGCAGTCCTTGGGTGTCTCAGTGGAGTCATGAGTCACCTTTTCAGTGGATAGCCTTTGTGTCCCAGGTGCCAGCCATCCAAGCGAGCTAAGCCATGAAAGCCTCGGCCTGGAAGTAACGGAGGATGTTAGGCATCATGGCAGCTTCCAGGATACCTGGCGCAAACCTGCAATGTCTGACTCTTGTGGTGACACAAAATCTGGATGTTGAGGGAGTGGAAGCCCTTTCTATTGCCAAAAGCACCCGCCTCCCTACTGGCACCTATATGGTGACATGAGTACAGTCAATGGCTCCCTGAAGGTGGGGAAATCCTGCAATTATAGCAAAGCCTCTTACTCACTCAGCCTGACTGGTTTCATTGGTCCAGGAGTGAATGAAGGCATTGACGCTTCAGGACAGAGCGCCAGTGAACAGTTTGATCCAGCTGTGGGCAGCCGATTTGGTGACAATACATAGATCTCCCACTGATGCTTGGAAAGAACCTGAGCTGTAAAAGTTCAGGGCCACTGTCACCTTAAGAGCTACTGGCACAGGGTGGCCACTTATACAGTTGGAGGTGATCTCTGGACCAATCATCTGGCATATGGAGTTGACAGTCTCCCTGGAGAGGTGGAGCCATCTCTGGCACTGAACCTCAGGCATGTCCAGGTAGCAGGAGCGCTGCCAGTAGACTCTGCCTGCTGGGTGATGGCCTTCTCCGGACCCTTCTGACTTGCACTTCCTGCCGGCCCTGCACCCCTTCTGGCTGCGCCTCTCAATCCATGAGTCCCACTCTGGGACGCTGCTTGCAGGCAACTGGCCTCCTCTCCCTATGGCCCTCTCCTCCTCAGAGGAGGAGGACCCTCCAGCACAGTACACTATCCCCATTTCTGTGCTGATGTTCCCAAAGGTTTCTGTACTGATGGGGCTTATTGGCAGAAGGCCTCTGCAAATGCTAACAAAGCAGAGAGTCCTCCAGAACAGCACAAAAATACCAGAAACTATCAATAAACCAGCTCCAAACCACCCAGCCAAAATCCTAACTATTCACCTTTGCATCGGTCTGTGCTCCTTTTATCCTTTTATGCAGAATCCATTAAAAATGTGAAGGCCGCCTAGCTGAGTGGCCCATGCGCTGAACGTAAAAGCCACGTAAAATCCCAGTCATTTGCCATTTAAATCAGCTTAATTAGACATTTAACTGTCGGCGGGCGCACTTCCTGCCGCGCGTGACCACCAGCCAAAATATCACAAGTCAGTTCGCCTTCCCAACATCATCAGGCACAATCTCGTGGACCGCCACGTGCCCATACCGCAAGCATAAAATTCTATTTGCGTGAGCCTTTGCAGACTCCAGAAGTTATTGTCAGTTTTAGTGGAGCTATGACAGCAAGCACTGACAGTTTCACCATCATTAGTGTTGTAGAATGTGCTCAGCCAGAATCCTAATAAGGAAGAGCTGTAGGCATATCATGGTATTAACTTAAGAACTGGTTTATTTACGCCGTTTACAGTAAGTATATAGTGGGTTACAAAGAAGGCATATCTCCCCTCAGCATTACCTGTCTGCTGCCGAGACTATCTAGCACATGACTGCCTAATGCAAGTGCTACATGATCATATACCTATGAATTAGCATTTCCATTCCGTTAACCCTTTATACAACACCTCCCCCTTCTCCCCCGCTCAACCCTGTAACCGTGTCCCACCAGCCCACTTTATCACTTTAACCGTTTCCCACTCCCCAACTTTATCCCTGGAACCATGTCCCACTCCCCCAGCTTATCCTTAAAATCGTGTCCCAATCTCCGACTTTATCCTGGGAACCATGACCCACTCCCATCCTTTATCCCTGTAACCGTTTCCCACTCCCATCCTTTATCCCTGTAACCATGTCCCACTTCACCACTTTATCCATGTGTCGGTGTCGCACCCAACACTTTATCCCAGGAACCTTGTACCACTTCCTGACTTTATTCCTGTAACCGTGACCCACTCCCATGCTTAACAATAGTATGAAACTATATCTTTGACTATTTACATTACTGCCTCCTCTTCTCCCTCCATTCGCCCCCTCCACCACCACCACCACCCAACCCACCCCCCCTCCCCCCCCACCCCCGACCCCGTGCACCCCACCCCAGAGTCCCCCAGCTATAGATTGAGTCTCTGGGGAGCCTTCACCGCACTTCCTGAGTGTGTCCTGGTAATTGTTCCACCAGGCAGGTCTGGGAGTGGATTCTCGGGTAGGTCAACACCTCTTGAAGCATCCAGGGTATTTTGAGGGTCATCAGTCCATGAAACCCTGGTGTCTGGTGAATGTGAGTGCGATGAAGGTTCATCTGTTTCTTTGGATGGTACCAGATGGCATCGGGACCAAATACAAGTGCAAGTGCTCCGCCCTGGTGAGAATAAGGCCTTGGGCTTTTCAGTCCCAGGCCCAGACTCACTGGCCCGGTGCTAAGGATGGCAGAGCTTTCGTACTATGTCTGGTATTGTACCATTCGCCTTGTTTATCCTGGAGGTTCAACTCCTTTGATCTCACTGTGTTATGGTTAGTGAGGGTGATATGAGGCTGAAGGCTCGCAGGCAAAACAGGAACCTGCATTTTGAAATGGCGTGCCATCACGAGTTCAGCCAGAGAGAACCCGTTGGCTAGGGCCAAAAGGCACATCTCCCCTCAGGACTACCTTTCTGCTGCCGAGTGTACCGAGAACATGACTGCCTGATGTCAGCGCTACATCATTGTGTAACTCATAGATTAGCATATCCATTCTGATAACCCTTTAAACGACGATTAGCACCATAAAATCTGCGCAAGAAGGAGAGGCTGCTTACCGGTGGAGGAACGTCTGAAATCAAGGTCCTCACGGACTTTGTGAACAAAGCCATCCAGCTGGCTGGCGAGGATCTGGACTGTTCCTGTGTTGACGGTTAGGTTGGTGGTTGTCAAATGAGGATCCGGCAGTGCAACATCCATCAGACCACAATGCTGTGAGTGTTTCACAAGCCACTGCCATGCACTACTTATCTCTCCCTGTTTTTGCAGGCACATCTGCCAAACAGCAGAGGGAGTCCATGGCCCAGGGCCTCCAATCAAGCCCCAAAGAAACCTCTGAAGAGGAATCTGAAGGCACCGTCCCTGAAGTCCTGTCACAGCGCTCACCCACACCCTCCACCAGCGCAGAGACACGCACCTCGGTGGAACCTAGCTTTAGAGTAGCCTCAGGACCATGATCTAGTGAGCACACTGCACTATCTGATCCACAGCAGGCAGCAGCAGGGACTTCCCAAGTCTCTGGCACTCGGAGGACTGCTAGAGGCCAGAATGTTGCTGATTCCAAGTCAGAGGACGAGCCTCTGGACCTCATGTCACAGTTGTCATGCAGCCCCCCTGCTGGTTCATCCACCCATGTTGGCAGGAAAACACACTGGTGCAGGACACACCTTGATAACTGAGATATGCAGAAGTCAGAGCCTTGCTCTTATCGTGGGCATCCAAGGAGCAGAAGATGCTGGAGCCTGACAGCAATGGGATTCTGGAGGAATGCCCATCGCCTGTTGGGTGTATTCTTGTGGATATGGCTCTGCTGAGAAGTAGTTCACGGAAGGTGGAAAGTCACCATTGATGTTCACAACAGATAATGGTTGAGGAGCTGGGAGAGGAATGTCTAGGACTGACTGGGAGTAGAAGAGGTTTCGTGGGGCTTGAGGTTGGGGGGGGTGTGGAATCAAGGTGTTGGGGCTGTGAGGTTGGGAGGATGGGAATGAAGGTGTCGGGGGGGGTGAGGTTGGAAGGGGGTAAATGAAGGTATTGGGGGGTGAGGTTTGGAGGAAGGGAATAAAGATGTCGGAGGGTGAGGTTGGGAGGTTGAGAGTTACGGTGTCAGGAAGGTGAGGTTGGGGGGGGCAAAATTACAGGGAGGAGGGGGTAACAGGGGAGAAGAGTGTGAAGGCCAAATCTAGAGGCTTGTTACCTGACTCAGACCTCACAGATGCTTGATCCCCAGCAGTCCTCGAGTGCCAGGGAGCTCGCACAAACCTGCCCCCTGTTGCTGCAGATATGTGTTTGTGCGGTGACTACCAGATTGTGAACCCGAGCCTGTTCTAGATCTAGCTGCCACCGAGCTGTGTGTCTCTGCGCTGGTGCAGGGTGTGGGATCTTCCAGGCTGCTTATTTCCAGGTATTCAATGGAGGAGGTGTCCCTCTTGGCTGGAGGTGAGGACGTGAATGGAGCTGAGGGAATGGTTGGCTGTGAGCATTGGTCGCTTCGCAGAGCTCCCTGTGAACCAAAGTAGAGATAAGTAGCACCTGACAGCAGAGTCAAAAGCAGGAGAGAGAGCACTTACATTTGCATTGAGAGAGGGATGTTGTGGTGCAGGAACCTCATAATAATGTTCGCCGCTGACCTTGCCGTCACTGCAGGTATGGTTCATGTTCTTACCAGTCAGTGCAGTGACACAATTCACAAAGTGAATGAGCAGCTGAATGTGGGCCACTCCACCCCTGGTCTGGGACCTCTCCCTGCTGCCTTGAGCCAGCTTCTCCTACATGAAAACAGATGGAGAGACTGTGAGCAGGACACATGGCACTACTTGTAAGTGGAGCCATGGGCGGGATGAGGACACGAGCTCAAGACGGTATGAACCTAATGGAGATGTGAGGGTGTTTGTGAGAGTTCGTGGTGTTGTCCCTTGAGGTGTAAGATCCCTGTGGATGTGTAATTGGTTTGTGAGTGTGTAAGTTGAGAGCGACGATAACAGCGAATTACCTTGGCAGAACAGATGAGACCATTCATTCATTTTCGGCACTGGGTGGCTGTCCACTTTTCAGGGCATTGGTGCTGACCACCACTGCCACCGCCTTCCAAGCCAAGATTGATGAGGTTGCTGCCCATCCTGCAGAAAGGATGGGGGTAGAGGACATCATGGCGAGCGTCCACTGTTCCAAAAGGCATTGGAGGGACGCATCATTGAACCTGGGGGCTGCAGTCTTTTTGTCTTTCGGGACCATCCTGTACTCCATGCAGCAGTCATGAGTTGGAAGCGCTGAGAGGTGTGAACGTGGCTGGTCTTTAAATATGGCGTCTGGCATGATGAAGCAGTGAGGTTATGTTGTGGTGGATGAATGAGAGCCTTCCCGCCATGGAAACAGCGTGCTTCCTGGGAATGCGTACCTAATAAAGCCGGTTTGGGACAATACGATGTGAAAAACCGATATTGCAGCCGGCGGGTAAGATGTCATTTTACCTGCCTGTTACCGCACTTCATGCAAATCTGGGATAGTTCCATCCTATGAACTCCTCATCTAGACCAACTCTGCCCATCTGACTTTTCCAGTCTATGTGCAGATTAAAATCTACCATGATTATCGCCTTCCTCAATTTAGGTCATCCCTCTCTATTGTGCTGATACCATCATTAACTAACAGAGCCGCCCCACCACCTTTCCATTGCTTCCCATCCTTCCTAAATGTGCTATACCCTTTAATATTCAGATCCCAATCTATGTCCTCCTACAGTCATGTCTCTGTAATGGCTATCAAATTGTACTTATTTATTTCTATGTGCGCTCTCAGTTCATCTGTTTTGTTTTGAATGCTTCATGCGTTCAGATAAAGAGTCTTTAGTTTGATCGTTTTATTCTTTTTATAACCACTAGTCTGTCCTTGTCTCTACCCTGATTTAGCGCATGTTCCCAAATTTGATCCCTTGCCCCCACTACTTAATTTAAAACCCTCTCTACTTTGCTAGCTATGTGGCTCGCAAAGACACTGGTCCCAGCACAGTTCAGCTGTAGACCATCCCAACAGTACAGATCCGACTTTCACCAGTATTGGTGCCGGTGCCCCAGGAACAAGAACCCACTCGTCCCACACCAGGCTTTGAGCCATGTATTCATCTCCCTAGTCTGATTTGTCCTATGCCAATTTGCACATGGCTCAGGTAATTATCCAAGGATTATTACCTTTGAGGTTCTGCTTCCTATGACATAGAAGGAGGCCATTCAGCCACTGCCTGTTCTTTCGAAGAACAATTCAATTAGCCCCACTCCTCTACTCTTTCCCTATAGCCCTGCAAATGTTTCCCTGTGAAATATTTTCCAATTTGCTTTGGAATGTTACTGCTGAATCTGTTTCCATTGCCTTTCAGGCAGCACATTCCAGATCACAAAAACTCACTGTGTAAAAATTATTTTCCTCATGCTGCTTTGGGTTCTTTTACCAGTTATTTTTTTTTTCCTCTGTTTACCAACCTTGTTTCTACCAGAAACAGTTTCTCATTAACTGACTCCATCAAAACTCTTTCTAATATGAGCATCTCTATTCAATTTCACTTTAATCTTCTTGATCCCAAGGAGAACAATACCAGCTTCTTTAAGTCACACCACATAACTGAAGTCCCTCAAATCTGTGTGTCAAACATTTAATTAATGCTTCATGTTAATATTTTAGAGGTGATGTTTATTGCTGAGACGATTGCTGTTGTGAAGGTAACTAAAATGCTGGGCTTTAGAGATGCCAGAATACCTAAAAAAAACTGGCAGCTCAGAAGGTGAACCATGTGTGTTTACTAGAGTCAGAATAGAAGGGATGGAGCCATAAAACAGCAGGTTGGCTTACTTAGCTTAGAGAAGTTGTAAGGCAAGGGTAATTGGCTTGGATGTCAGTTTGAGGGTGGACCAGAGTGGCTATGTCTTCATGGAATTGGGTGGGGCTTATGTAGGTTCTCTGCTTTCAATTTCTCTGTGTGTTTGCTGGGAGAGTAAGTGTTCTTCAGGAGTTGAAGAGGCTTCATACGAAAAGGTGCTGCAGTTAGCAGGTGCTGGGCGGTCAGGGCTCAGGAGAAGTCCTAGGGGTCTGAGAAGGTGGCGCAGACTTTTGCTGGTCCACGCTGGAGAGGGTTAGGGCTCAGAAAAAGTCTTGGGAGCCATTTACAGCTCTATGTTTTACAGCCGGGAAACTGGGATTTAGAGGGATCCGGGGGATGTGCCAGCTTAGTTAAGCTAGACGTCTGTGAAAGAGCTGGAATTGTGCTGGTAATTAGAGGCTGGAGTGCAGCTTTCTGAATCCTGTGCAATGCAGTCTCAGGAGAAGAGATTAAACTATTGGGAGGTCAACAGTTGTTGAGGCAATGCAAGTTAGAGCAGCTTTTGAGGGAATTCAGAGGCTAGGTCTTTTAAATTTAAAAGTTGAAACACCTCATGAGGGAGACAGAGTTTTAATGAGATATTGTGACTCACATCTGAGTGGGCTGCTGAAAAACCCATGGGATCTGTATTCTTGCATCTCCAGTTTAATGTGCAGCTTCTGTGTTTGACCACAGTTTTCTTGTTTATTCATATTTATCTCATGTCAATTCTGAATTTCTTTTTATTCGTCCATGGGATCCGAGCGTCATTGGCTAGGCCAGCATTTATTGCCCTTTCCTAATTGTCCTTGAGAAAGCGGTGGTGTGTTGCCTTCTTGAACCGCTGTAGTCCATGTGTTGTAGGGACACCCATAGTGCTGTTAGGATGGGAGTTCCAGGATTTTGACCCAGCGACAGTGACAGTGAAGGAATGGCAATGTAGTTCCAAGTCAGGATGGCATGATAGGAACATAGGAACAGGAGAAGATATTCAGCACATCAAGCCTGTTGTGCCATTCAATGCAATCATGGCTGATGGAACACTTCAATGCCTTTTACCCATACTATCCCCATAGTCCTTTACGTTATTGTTAATCAGAAATCTATCGATCTCTACCTTAAACACACTCAGTGACTGAGCTTCCACAGCCCTCTGGGTTAGAGAATTCCAAAGATTCACAACCCTCTGAGTAAAGAAATTTCTCCTCACCTCAGTCCTATGGGGCTTCCTCCTTATTTTGAAATTGTGTCCCCTGGTTCTAGACTCCCCAACCAGGGGAAAAATCTTAGCTGCATCTGCCCTGTCTATCCCTTTAGGTATTATGTAGGTTTCAATGAGGTCACCTCTCATTCTTCGAAACTCTAGAGAATTCAGGCCCAGTTTGCCCAATCTTTCTTCATAAGACAGTCCCATCCCTGGAACAAATCTGGTGAACCTTCATTGCACTCCCTCTATGGCAATAATATCCTTTCAGAGGTAAGGGGACCAAAACCTCACATAGTACTCCAGGTGCAGTCTAACCAAGCTTCTATGCAATTGCAGCAAGACTTCACTACTCCTGTACTCAAATCCTCTTGCAATAAAGGCTAACATTCCATTAGCTTTTCTAATTGCCTGCTGTACCTGCATGTTAGCTTTCAGTGACTATTGGCAAGGACACCCAGGTGCCTTTGTACATCTACATTTTCTAATCTCTTAACAATAAGGAAATACTCCGCACATCTGTTCCATCTACCAAAGCGGATAACCTCACATTTTTCCACATTATATTCCATCTGCCGTGTTCTTCCCCACCCATTAGGCCTGTCCAAATCCTCCTGCAGCCGCTTTACATCTTCCTCACAACACACAATCCCGCCTTGCTTCGTATCGTCCATGAACTTGGGAAATATTATATGTGGTCCCCACATCCAAATCATTCATATTTATTGTGAACAGCTGGGACCCAAGTACTGGTCCTGGAGGTACCCCACTAGCTACAGCCTGCGAACGCGAGAATGACCTGTTTATTCCTACTCTCTGTTTTCTGCCTGTTAGCTGGTCTTTAATCCATGCCAATATATTACCTCCTATCCCATGCGCTTTTATTTTGCTAATCAACCTCCCATGGGGGACTTTATTAAAGGCCTCCTGAAAATCGAAGTATACAACATCCATCAACTGTCCTTTACCAATTTTGTTAGTAACATCCTCAAAAAACTCCAACAAGTTCGTCAAACATGATTTCCCATTTGCAAACTAATGCTGACTATGCCCAATCTGATCATGATTATCCAAGTACCTAGTTATCACATCCCTTATAATAGATTCTAGCATTTCCCCTGCTACTGATATAAGTCTAACAGGTCTGTAGCTCCCTGTTTTCTCACTCCCTCCCTTCTTAAATAGTGGAGTAATATTTGCTAACTTCCAATCATCAGGAACCATTCCAGAGTCTATGGAAATTTGGAAAATGATCACCAACGTATCCACTATCTCCATAGCAACCTCTTTCAACACTCTGGGGTGCAGACCATCAGGTCCCAGGGATTTATCAACTTTCAGCCCATTAATTTCTCCAATACAACCTTCTTATTTCCTTCTACTCCTCATTCTCCCTAGTCCCTTGGATTTCTAAATCTGGGAGATTTCCTGTATCTTCCTCAGTGAAAACAGACATAAAGTAATCATTTATATTCTCTGCCATTTGTCTATTCCCCATTACAAATTCTCCTGACTCTGCCAGTAATGGACCCACATTCGTCTTTGCCAAAAACTTCCCTTTTACATACCTCCAGAAGCTTTTAAATCCGTTTTTATGTTTTTTGCTAGATATCCATATCCTATTCTCCCTTTCTTTACCTGTTTCTTGGTCTTCCTCTGCTGCATTCTAAAAACCTCTCAATCCTCAGGTTTGCAACTACTTCTGGCAATTTTATAAGCCTTTTCTTTTAATCTTATACAATCTTTAACTTCCTTTGTCAGTCATGGTTGACTGACCTTTTGGGGTTTTTGCACTTTGGAGGAATGTATAGATGTTGTAAGCAATGTAATAGTTCTTTGAAGACTATCCATTGCGTTTGTACAGCCATACCTTTTAATGTATTTTCCCAGTCCACCTCAGCCAATTTGTCCCTGATGCCTTCATAGTTTTCTTTATTCAACTTTAACACCCTTGCTTCAGAGTGAACTACCTCACTTTCAAACATAATGTAAAATTCGACCATATTGTGGTCACTCATCCTTGAAAGTTCATTCAGAACAAGAATATTAATTAGCTCTTTTTCATTACATAACACTAGATCTAAAATAGCCTGTCCTCTCGTCAGCTCCTCAACGTACTGCTCTAGAAAACTATCCCGAACACACTCCAGAAAGATAGATATTGTTAATTTTCTGACTTAGTATACTAAAGTTTATTTTGTTTATTTAAATCTTGTGGCTTTACTCTCTTAATTGGTAACTGGGATTTGAAACTTTGCCGACTTTAAACAAAACTTTATCGGTCCCTAACCAAATCATAACACCTGGGCCAGGATTTTCCCATTGACGAGCGGGGTGGGGGGGCACTCGCCGATGCATGAAATGACGCAGGATGATGTCGGCCAGAACTCCCAACGTCACTGCGCCCCATTTAAATTTTCAGGGGGCTCAGCAAAATCAGCTGTGCGCCTACCAACCTGTTGATGGCCAATTGAGGCCATTGACAGTCATTTAAGTAATTAATGGACCTGCCCATCCAGCCTTAAGGTTGGCAGGCAGGCTGGGAGCCCTGGCGGGCATTAGAAAAAGCATCAAACCTCATCCACGGGCGGGATGAGGTTTCATGTAGGTTTTAAAAAGTTTAATTAAAGTATTTTTAAAAAGTTATGGACATGTCCCAACTCATGTGACAGTGACACACGAGGGGAATGTCAGGGAATTTTTTTTTTCGATTTTTAATATTTTTTACAGTAGAGCCCATCTCCCTGAGGCAACACTTTGCCTCAGGGAGATGAGTGCGCTCTTTCATGCACATGCGCGAAAGAGTGCACTCTCGGCTTTAGGGATTCCACCCCCCCCCCCCACCCCCGCCTGCACAGGGAGTGCATAGTGCTTCCGTGTGGATGTCACATTAGGCAGGCTTTAATTGGCCCGCCCACTTAAAGTGACAGCACACCCCCAATCAGGGGCGCCGATCGGAGGCGCGCCGATCGGAGGTGCGCCTCAACGGGCCCGCTCTTCAACGTCCCCCCTAATAGGGGGAAAATTCTGCCCTTGGTATCATTCTGGTAAATCTCTGAAACCTCTCAAAGGTCTTGACATTCTTCCTGAAGAGTGCTGCACAGAACAGGTCACACTATTCCAGCTGAGGCCTAACCAATTATTTATAAGGATTCATTGTAGCTTCCTTGCTGTTGTACTCTATACTTCCCTGCATAAAGCCAAGGATTCTGTAGGTTTTTTTTTATCAGTCTTATCAACTTGTCCTGCCACTATCAAAGAAAGAGATGCTGCCGCTAACAGCAATCCAATGCAAGTTTAATCTTATTACTAAATCATAGCCTGTGTACCAAATCCAATGGCATTTAAGACAGTTTTAAAATAACCTAAGAAAAGGGATTATCTTAATTGTTCAGTGAGAAAATTAACAAGATGTGAGCAACAAGAGGATCTTTTTCAGATGAATGGTTTTAGAAAACAAATGTCGTCATTCAGTTATAATTTACAACATTCATTTGAGATTTTTAATCTGGTTATCCTGTTCAGATCACCTACAGCTGACATTGACGCTTTCCAGAGTAATGTCTCCCTTAGTGATAAAGCATGGGGTAGCTAGTGAACACACTACCCCCTATTCAAGCAGTAGGAAAACATATTCCACCAAGAGAATGGACTGTATACAATGTCACAACAAATATAAAAGGTATTTCCAATTTCCTCAATACATCTGAAACTGTCACCCATCATTGTAAATATATGTTGAAATAACAAAATCACCTAATGTAAAAGTTGGAGAAGGTCGAGCAAGTCTTGAACAATTCTGAGTCATAGCAGAGTTACATGACTTGTTCAGCCTCTGGAATGGGAATTTATCCAAACATTTTGGGCATTGAGTTGTATTAATAGAAAAATGCAAAGGATGCCATTTTGACACAATACAGGTTGCTGCACAGAACACGTGGAGCATGATGCCCAGCTTTTGACTCCCCACATGTTGGGTGATAAAGTGCCTTAGAAAACATCCAAAGGAGTGCTCCGAGAGTGATTCCTAGCTTAAAGACACTCAGCTACTCAGTGACGCTTGAGGAATTTGGCCTACTTACTTGAGAGCAGCAAAAACTGTCGGGTAATAAGATAAAGCCCTATAAAATAATTAAAGGGCTGGATTGCCTGCCTGAGATTACCCTTGTTTCAAAGCTCGGAAAGGTCCAGGAGACATGAGATTAAACAATGTAAGAGTCGGAATGAGTTGGATGTTGAGTGGTTTATCTTTTCCCAGAGAGTAGTGAGCCTCTGGAATGTGTTGTCATTTGGTGGGTGCTGACTCTCTACTCTCAAGAAGGACCTGGACTAGTTCCTATCTGGGGCAGAGATCCCAACATATAGAAGATTAAGTGTCATTCTAGATAATACGCGGTCAGTATGATCTCCTGGGCTGATTTCAATCACCATTGGAGGGTGGAGGGGAATTCTTCAGAGCATTTTTCTCTAATGACCCCAAATTTTTCCCTATTTTGCATCTCCCAGTGGGACCCAATATGGGGGGTGGTGGTTGGGTGTGTCTGGGGGGCTGGGGGTGCAGGAGAAGTGGGGGACAGAAGAGAGGGAGGGGTAATAAGTGGCCAGTTACGATGCTCCGCCATCATAGTGTTGGGAGGCTGGATGGACCAGCTGGTCTCTTCCTGTCTGTCACTTTTGTATGTTTCTACATATAAAGAATAATCTGCAAGGAACATGGAAAGAAATAGCTTGAAGTTCTAGATCACCTTTCAGGGCCTCAGAACACTTTACAGCCAATCAAATGCATTTTCAAATGCAGTCACATTTATGATGATTCCTTCCACACTGTGCACTATTCCTCAGCAATGGAGAAGGGCAGTTGACCTACTCTTGGGTCTTTGTCAATGCTGCAGCGTTAGTGGGGCTACAAAGCAGTGATTGAGAGAATGTGCCTGTATGTGATGCTTAGAGAGGGGTATCTCATCTGTAGGCACCATCTCCTCAGTGGCACGATGCACATTGGCAAACATTCCACATGAGGAATCAGAGCTAATACTTACTGATAGCCAGCATTCTCAAACAGATTGTTTTGCAAACTTACTTTCATTATTAAGACCTGTTATTTAGACATGTGCCACACTGTGAAGTATTCCCTGCAACAAAAACCGTCCAGAACAGGAGAAGAAGGTGCCAACAGTAATGGGACTATTTTCTCTCTCGCTAAACAGTATCAGTAAAGTTATAATTGATGCTCCTGTTTACAGTGAATTAAAATAGACTGTGAAAGTAACAGGATTAAAGAAGCATCTTAAGTAATTGATAGGGAACGTAAATCAAACAGGTTTTCAATACAGCAATATCAATTGTTCTATTTACATATTATTGTAAGAAAACCCCAGCCACTTAACAGCTGATGTTATTGAAAAAATTTTGTTTCAGTAGCCTAACAACATTTAAAAATAAGTTTACAAAGGTTGGCACAGTGACAGAGCTCATCAGAGCTCAAACCTACTCTGTTATAGGATAGAGATACAAGAGTTTAACCATGATATCTCCCATGGTGAGCCCCTTATCTCAGTCATATTTTTAGAATGATACAGCACAGAAGTAGGCCATTTGGTTCATCGAATGTGCTGGCTCTTTGAAAGAATGACCCAATTAACCTTGTTCCCTTACTCTTTCCTCATAGTCCTGCAAGTTTCACCACTTTGAGAGTCTATCCAATTTCCTTTTGAAAGTTACAATTGAATTTATTTCCACTGGTTCCGACAGGATGAACATCCCAGGTTGTGGGGATACATTAAGCAATGACACAGCTTTTTCCTTGCAAGGGTCAGAGACATAGTTACCGTGGGATGCTATTGAAAAAATTTTGTTTCAGTAGCCTAACAACATTTAAAAATAAGTTTACAGAGGTTGGCACAGTGACAGAGCTCATCAGAGCTCAAACCTACTCTGTTATAGGATAGAGATACATGAGTTTAACCATGATATAACAAACTTCTCATAGTCGGTGTTCAAGATAAGGAGCCAGTCTCCCACCTGTTCAGAACATACTCCTTGAGTCTTAACAACTGATTGAATTGTATAGTTGCAAACAGCAATATAAGTTCTTGGCTTACAGCATCCTCGGCCCTTCGCTTTATCAACAGAGGAATGGAGCACAATGTAAGGATATGATTTATAAAATACTGGCTAGGCCTCAGCTGCAGTATTGTGTCTTAATATCTGGGCACCACACTTTAGGAAGGATGCCAAGGCCTCGGAGAGTGTGCAGAGGTGGTTTACTGGAACCAAGACGGGGAGGCAGCACTTCAGTTATGAGGAGAGATATTTGGGTTGATCTCCTTAAAGCAGAGTAGGTTAGGAGCAGATTTAATAGAATCATGAAGAGTACTAGTAAAGATGGAAGTAGGCTGTCTTTGTGATGAAGGGGGTATCAGTAGCTTAGCCCAGTTGAACAGCGTACCAAGACAGTGAGCAACTGAATTTAGCCTGTGACAGTGGACACATATCCATTGCAACAGACACATTTTTGCAGTCACAGCAGCTCTTATATTGAGGACCAAAGGATTTATATTAAAAATTATATACTGTATTTTTTTCTGCTATGCACAGTGGAGGTGTCAGGCTCAGTGATTGCACCTTTGCCTCTGTGATTGTGGTTCAGACCCCCCTCCAGGGATTTAAATATATGTGAAAAAGACGATGCCATCGAACGCCAATAGCCTATTCTGCTAATCACTTAGATCATGGCTGACATGTACCTCAACTCCATTCACCTATGTTTGTTAAAAATCCTTTGATTCTGTCACTTAGGGCAGAAGTTAATCTTCGAGGTGGGGTTCACATCCACTGGCTGGAAAACCAGTGAGAACCCCATGTCAAACATTTTCGGGAGGCCTGACACAATTTTGTCAGGATCAGTTATTTAGCTGGACAAGGTTGGACCTCCCTTGGAGTCAAGCCCGATGCAGGGCAGAAATCCCGCCCCGCAACCCCCCCGACCACTCCCACAACCACCTCCCCCCAACGTCCCCCCACCTTTCTCCCTAACACCCTCCCCCCCACCACCCCCACCCACTCTGGGAGCAGAGGCTACTGCTGGTATTGCACAGGGCCCTTATCCAGGGATCATCAAAGGATCCCTAAAGAGAGGTAAGTGGGGAGAGTTGGGGGTGACAGGGAGAGGGTGCCGGTATGGTGGGGAGGGAGGCTGCCCTCTCGCAGGCACTCCTTTCTGGATGCTGGCTCCCCTAATTGGGTGCAGAGTGTCTGAGTATCAGGGAAACTGCCCCGTCCCCCCAAGTCCCCAGCAGGTCTGCTGGGCAGTTGGCCAACATGGCAAGTTCCTGCCTGCCACAGTAGAATCCCAGAATCCTTAAGTGGCCCTTTGGTGGCCTTCACCTTTCACCTTTTCCTGCCAGATCTTGATAGGGGCGGATTCAGGAAGGCAGCGGGGTCTGCACCACACCCCACCCAACATTCTGCCCAATTAAATAGCTCCCTTCACCTTCAAACGCATTGTTTTCTGCCCTTAATTGCAATATTGAGCAAGTGTATACTGCCAGTGATGCTGTCATTTGGATAAGGTGTCTGCCCTCTCACCAGATGTAAAAGATCCTATAAAATTAAAAGAAAAGCAAAGGAGTTCTCCCTGGTGTCCTGATCAATGTAGTGTCCAATTGTTCTGTGTTTAATTATGTGAGTTTGTTTACTATTGATGCTCACTAATCTTGATTGGTTAATATTCCTCTGAAGCTGTGAATTCAGAGAAAAGTGAACAAAGCTGGAAGCTAGCTGCTGAAGTTGCGAGAAGCATGAGAGAGCAGACATTTTGAAGCACTGTAAATAAAGTTTCTGCGCACATAGAAAATGGTGTGAGATCTCTGCATAGCTCCGAGATATAAAATATAAACCATTCATTTATTTATCCCTCAACTAAAAAATAGATTATCTTAACATCATGTCAAATCAAGGCTCAATGCTTTGATTTTAAAATTCTCAGCCTTGTTCTCAAAGCCCTTCACTGTCTCCTCCCTCCCCCTCTCTGAAATCTTCTCCGGCCCTATAACCTCACAGGTGTCTTCCAATTCTGACCTCTTAAGCATCCCCAATTTTAATCATTCCACCACCGGTGGCCATGCTTTCAGCTGCCTGGGCTTTAAGCTCTGAAATTCTCTTCCTAAACCTCTCAGCCGCTCTTTTCCCCTTTAAAATACTCCTTTAAACCTACTACCTCTTTCGCCAAGTGCCCTACCGTTTCCCTATGTGGTTCAGTGTCAAAAGTTTGCTTGATAATGGGTCTGAGAAGAACCCTGGGATGTTTTGTTATGTTAAAGCTGCCATATAAATGCAAGTTGTTGTTACTGTTTACAGGATCTTGCTACGTGCAAAAATTGGCTACTGAATTACCCTACAATTCATCAGTGACTACACTTCAAAATTATTTCATTGGCTGTAAAGTGCTTTGAGATTCCTAAGATCCTGAGCAGGCACCACAGAAATCTTTCCACTACGCTCACTTCAGGGTATGGTCCGTTTCTCAGCTGAAAGGATGGGCTTACTTCAAAGCAATTTCTTTTTATTAAATCAACATTCAGGGCCAGTAACATAACAGAACACTTCTTTTTGAAACCAGAAAGGGGTTAGAATTTGGAATTTGCTACCAAATGGAATAGTCAAGGTAAACAGCATAGATAATATTTTAGGGGAAGCTAGATAAATACCTGGGGTGAAAGGAATAGAAGGATATGTTAATCGAGTGAAATAAAGTTTGGTAGCAGGAGGCTCATGTGACTGGAATAGGTTTGTTGGGATGAATGGCCTGTTACTATTCCACAAAATTCCATTTAAAATGTAAGAGTACCATATAAATTGGCGATACTATGCCCACTGACAACGGTTTTTGGAGTCTGATCTAGCAGAGACACCTGCTGGATGGCTCTGATTCTGTTCCTTAGATTTGTTAAGCACCACACTCACAAATTATGATTTAAAAATAATTTCATTATTAAAGCTGCTTCCACACAAAACCGAGCACCATTCTTTATCAAAGAGGGATGTGAGCCTTTGAATCCCTGATCTAAGTTTGGATTGCCGCAGGGACTGATATGAGTTAGGGTTATCCTGAGAACGTCTGTGACACCAGATTCTGTAGCTGAAAGGTTTAAGTAGATATCCCACAGTGCAGATCACTGTTGAAAGCACTCTGTTCTCAGTTGGGAATGATCTGAAGCATCCCGCATAATTACAGAGTGTCAGTGAGGTAAACCAATGGATGCACAATTATTTTCTGGGTTTAAGATTTTGTGAACTTAAGAAGTGGAAGACCCAGCCTCAAGGCAGCATTGGTGGGCAGGGTCGAAGCAAGCAATCGATATCATCAGACAAAATGCCTTCAAAGAGCAATATAGGATAGTCATCAATCCATTTGGTTCATACAAAGAAAGAAAGAATTTGCATTTATTTAGTGTCATGGATTCTGGTTGTTACAAAGAACTTTTCAGTCAATGAAGTCTTTTCGAAATGTCGTCATTGTTATAATATTCTTAATTGGTTTTGCGAGAGGCATTCAGAGAAAAAAGGATGTTTCACAGAAGTACTACTTCACAATTGCAAAATTGTTACAGCACAGAAGGAGTCCATTTGGCCCATCGTGTCTGTGTGGATCTCCAACGGAGCAGTGCACTTGGTGCCATTCCCCTTTCTTTTCCCCATAACTATGCACATTCTACCTTTTCAGATACTTTGTGTTTACTTCCCTTCGTGTTTTCAAGTGAAACGCTCTTTGAGCTCCAGATTTGACCCAATTTACAAGAATAACTTGAAATATAAAAAGAAAATGCTGGAAATACTCAGCAGGTCAGGCAGCATATGTGGAGAGAGAAACAGAGTTTCAGGTCAATGACCTTATGTCAGAACTGGAAAAAGTTAGGGATATTCTGATACAAGGTCATTGACCTGAAACATTAACTCTCTTTCTCTCTCTACACATGTGCTGACTGATCTGCTGAGTATTTCCAGCATCCCCAGCATCACAGATGCCATTCTTCAGCCAATTTGGTTCACTCCACGTGATATCAAGGAACTGCTGAAGGCACTGGATACTGCAAAGGCTATGGGCCCTGACAATATTCCAGCAATAGTACTGAAGGCTTGCACTCCAGAACGTCCGTTCCCCAAGCCAAGCAGTTTCAGCACAGCTATTGGAACAGCAACACTGGCATCTATCCAGCTATGTGGAAAATTGCGCAGGTATGTCCTGCATACAAAAAGCAGGACAAATCCAACCCAGCCAACTATTGCCCCATCAGTCTAGTCTCCATCATCAGTAAAGTAATGGAAGGGATCATTAACAGTGCTATCAAGCGGCACTTGCTCAGCAATAACCTGCTCATGGACGCCCAGTTTGGGTTCTGCCAGGGCCACTCAGCTCATAATCTCATTACAGCCTTGTTTCAAACATGGACAAAAGGGCTGAACTCCCAAGGTGAGGTGAGAGTGACTGTCCTTGACATCAAAGCAGCTTTTAGCCGAGTATGGCATCAAGGAGCCCTAGCAAAAATCTTCACAGGTTGGAATCATACCTAGCACAAAGGAAGATGGTTAAGGTTGCACGAGGGGTACAGGCCTTGGGTTGGGTCAGGTTGGGCCTGGCGGGGTGTGGAAGGGTCCCCGTGGGCGTGGTGGGGGGGTGGGGGTTAGTCAGTGGGTGGGGAAGACCCTTGAGGGGTCAGGGGGGTGGGGGGAGCCCCATGAGGAGTCAGTCTGGGCCTGTACAATAGTTACCCAGAAGTTAGAAGTGGTTTTAATCCTTCTAATGTTTTGTGGGTAACTATTGGTGTAACCCAGTTGGAACCATCTCATGTTTGTGATTTAAATCACATTTTTCAGATGGTTCCCAATGTAGGTCAGTTGCCCAGGGGAAGTTTGCATTTCTGGGCAATTTCCCTGCAAACTGTACCTGTTACCTTCCAAAAGGGATTCCCCCTGCCAACCCTACAATATGCTGGGGAGCTCAGAAGTTATGGTCCAACATGGCACTGTGAGGGTGTGAGAATCACTTGTGGTGTTTCACTTAGGTTTGAAGCCGTACTCTAGGCGGACAGTAATGAGTGACTAACCACCAAATAGTGTGTGAAAACAATTATTAAACAATTATTAAACAATCATTAATGATTAAAGAGAAAAGGAAAGAAAGAGAACTTTATTGAAAAGAAAAAAAATATTTTGTGTATATAAGGAAGGAAGAAAGACAATTTTACATGCATACTGTACATAGTATATTACAAATACCTACAAGTACATACTGTATTACAAATGGTAACTCCAAATCAGTTTGTTCATGATAGCTCCTCAAAATGGTAAAATTCCCTTTGATTCATATGTCACCTAGCCTCTGAAAACCTTGCAGGGGGGTGGACACTCCAGTCAGTCACGGCCCATCCTCCCATAGTCTTGAGTGGCTGACTAATCCACTCCAGCTGCAGACCCAAACGTTGGAGGCTGTGCTCCTTTAAGTCAAATTTCTGGCTCCATTCCAGCCTTTCGAAGATTCTACTCAGGCTTCCTCAAAATAAGAGTCCGGTAAACATCAGTCCTTATCAAATTCTCCTCACAGGCACTGCAAGGCTTTGCAGGCTTCGCAATATTCAAGTTTTTTTATGCATCTTTTGATGGCGTCTCCCATCTGCCATCAATCAAGCTCCATCTCTTGATGCCGCACCACAGTTGACCACCCCAGGCGCAAGGTTAACCATTGTCTTGGCTTGTAGTTCAAGAGCAGAATTTTTACCTCGTTGGGCAGGCCCGGGAGTGGCTGCGCAACATTCTGCTGCCCGCGATGGGGCCTGGACCGCGATGTCATGTTGGTTGGCCAATTAAAGGCTAGCCAGTGTGAAAGGCGCACTGAAATGCTCAGCACTGCCTGGGTGGGGGTAGGAGGAGCGCGAGCGCTGAAGTGTGCGCATGCACGCGGGTGCGCTCAGTGAAAGGTCCCTGTAGGCACAGAGGTGCCTCGGAGCTGAATATTTTTAACATTAAAAATAAATATTTCAAAAATAAGGAAAACATGGCCCCTGACGTGACTCTGTCACATGAGCAGAGACTTGTTAAAAATGAGTTTTAAAAATTTTTATTGTTTATTTTAATCACCGTTCATCCCGCCCGTGAATGCGATTTTGCAAGAAATGCAAAGGCCGCTTGGCCTATTCTCCTGCCCGCCAACCATAAGGTTGGACAGGCAGGGAATAATTCACTTTAATTAATTATTTAACAGGCTTAACAGCCCTCTTAATCATCGGCAGGCCGCTGCCGACTCCCACGCTAACCTGATGACCGAAATATTGCGCGAGTGCGCAGTGACGCTATTTCACGCTTGTGCGTGTCGGGTGCGCACCCACCAGCCAAGCTGAAAATCCTGCCCCAAGGGTCATGGAATGCAGTAAAAAACTGCCTCCTATTAAACAGTAACAACTTTAATTTTAGCAAGTCTAGCCTGAAAAGGAAAACATAATGTTTTAAAGTCAAAATAGCAACCGTGGACGTGGCCAGCATGAAAAATGAAGTCTTGGGGAAAACAAATCCACAGTTAATAATATCACTGCTGATTGCTATTGATTAAGTATTTGCCTGAAATGACAGTCACACTTTTAGTTTTAAGTCAAGGTCTGCAAAGTAACTTTTAAATATTCAATACAGACTTAATACAGGTTCTCTTAAAATCAAGAGCAAAGCAGAAATAATATGCAAAAATATAAAATTGCAAAAATTAGTGGCTGCAGGTCTCTTGTCTACAGTAGGAGAAGATGGTTATTTTAAGGTGAAGATTGGAAACTTAAAAAAAAAGTCAGACGTGCAACTCAAATCCTAGTGGTCATTGTAGTTACCCTCCAACGTTCCCTGATTCTCAGCCAAACGGCCAGTGGAAGAATGAAGTTAATACGTGGATGCTGGTTACAACTCTACCAAAGAAGAACTGAGGTATAGCCTCAAAGTGGCTTTGTCACTTCCTACAAAGGCTAAAGTTAGAAGGAAAGTATTTTATGAGATGGCTGCCCATCAGTTGGATAGTGATGAAGGTCAGGACCTTATGTTAGAGTTCCTGGGTAAAATATACAAGAAAGACAATCTGTTGAAAGCCTACGAGGCATGGTCAGAATTTGATAGCTTTCAGAAAACAGATGGGCGATCCATAGAAGAACATATCTGGACTTTAACGTATTTTATAAAAGGTTGGCAAAATTCAATTTGGGGATTTATGTCTTTAACTTACTCAATTGTGCCACGGTGTCTCATTGGGACAGGCAACTGGTTTTAACAGGTGCTCAGTTCTTAGAGAAGGAGACCCATTTGGAACAGATATCTGTTTTAAAAAGTGCTCCTTAGGAAAGAGTAATTTCCCTCAGACATCACTGAGCAAATGAGACATTCCTGCAGTAATACTGGGAATAGAAGTCTCAATAATTCAAAATTTTAAATAATCCACTTGCCGGACATAGGCATCAATGCAATAGAAAGATTAAAGACAAGAAGAAGGAGAACAAAGCACGTTTAGCAGATCTGGTTATTACACCAGAAGTCAAAATTAGAACAACAATGGGCAAATGAATCCCAAGAATACCTGAGGAAGAGTTAATAGATGCTTCAGGTGTAACTCAAAGTATCATTATGTAGCGAACTACCCAAGCAAGGAGGCAGGGTCCTCAAAATGACATATGATGAAGCGAATTCTGAGGAAGAGGATAAAAATAATGATGAATCCAAACAAATTTTACTATTCCAAGAGAGTTTTAGACCTGTAATTAATTTGTTATTCAAACTGTGCAGTACTAGATAGTACTTGCACTTCAACAGTATATGGGACAGATTGGTTCAAAATGTTATCTTTGCTAAATAATGGGGACAGATGCAATGTTAAGGAATATGAAAGCGCTCCTTGCTTTAGGTTTGGTGATGACAACCCATTGAGGACACTAAAGAGCTTTCCAATTCCATGTAAAATAAGCTGGAGTCTCTAGTGAGATATTATGAGGTTAAGTAAACCTTCAATAAAAAAGGCACAAATGACATGGAGCATAATAGGCAATTATCTTTGGAAAGTCTGTTGATCTGCTGTTTTCCCAGTCAGAACATTATTGTATTCAGCTAAAAAAAAACCTGATGCTTTTCATCAGAGTGTCACAGAATTGTTACAATGCAGAAGGAGGCCATTCAGCCCATCATGTTTGCACTGGCTCTCCAAATGAGCAGTATGGCTCAGTACCATTCTCCTGCCTTTTCCCCATAATCCCGCACATTGCTTCTATGTTAGTAATCATCTAATGCCCTCTTGAATGCCTCGATTGAATCTGCCTCCACCAGACTTCCAGGTAGTGCCTTCTCGACCCGAACCACTCACTGTGTGAAAAAGATTTTCCCCACATTGCATTTGCTTCTTTTGGACATCACTTTAAATCTGTGCTCTCTCGTTAGCATTGGACATGCATTAATGGCAACAGGTGATAAGAAGCAGAGAGGAAAAAATTTGTCCTAAAGTTACATACACTGTTTGCTCACCTTACTTGTCAAAGGCTGACAATCCTGTTAAAAGATGCAGCTGTAGTTAATGAAAAGTATATGGGGAGAATAGAAGAAATTAGTGAAAGTGTGCGATCTGCAAAAAGAAGTGAAGGATGGTGGAATGTCCTATTTTAAGCCTTCCACTGGCACATGATTTTAATGAGGTAGTTGCCATGGATCTAAAGGTATGGGATAAAGACTAAAATATTTCCATCCTATATTTTATGGACATGGCAAGAAGATTTAGTCTTAAATCTATAGTCACCGTCGTGTCTGTGCTGACTCTCTGAAGGAATAATTCTCCGTGTGCCACTCCCTTGCCTTCACCCTGTAGCCTTGCACATTCTTCCTTTTCGGATGATAATCCAACTCCCTCTTGAATGCCTCAATTGAACTTGCCTCCACCACACTCTCAGATCCGAAGTACTCGCTGTGTGAAAATGTTTTCCCTCATGTTGCCATTGCTTCTTGTGCCAATTACCTTAAATCTGTGCCCTCTTGTTTTCAATCCTTCCATCAATGGGAACAGATTTTCTGTATCTACTCTGTTCAGACCGACCATGAACCCGCTCCTAAAAGTGTGAGTGAGAAAAAGTTATTGATTGACCTCGCTGGACAAGCGGAGGAAAAAAATAGAGTTGAGATTAGGAGAAATAAGTTCTCTACGGCAGCATTTAACCTCTCCAGCCTTCCACCCTATCACAGAACTTCCCTTGTGTTCTTTTCTTCCTCTCAGTCTTTTCCTGCTTTTGCACTTGATTTAAATGTTACATTTCTAATGTTTTCCAGTTCTAATAAGAGTCACCATCCTGAAACGTTAACTCTGTTTCCCTCTCCACTTCCCTCTCCATTCTTCCAGAATTTTCTGATTTTACTTCAGGCTTCCGTGCGTCTGCTGTATTTTGCTTTCATATTAACGAGTAACCTGGAATTAGGTTGATTGATGATGAACAGTATAGGTTGTGTCATCTGCACTCCCAAGTATCAAAATACATTTCCTCGTAAACACTAATAAAATAAGCAAAGCTCGTCTATTTATTACACCATAAATAATACAGCATCTGCACTTGAATGTGGTAGTATTGCGGTTATAGTACAGAACTAGACTCATAACCGAAAGAGTAAGAGCTTACATCTGACCGTGACAAGTGTTTGGGGAGAGAGGTGACCACAGAAAAAATGGATCTTTGTTTTAAAAGTCCCTAGTGACTGATGAATACCAGTCTGGTCTATACGAGTCCAGAACCCAGCTGCTTGAGCAATAAATTCTGCTGTGCCCTCAGGACATATGAGGATGGGCAATAAATGCGTACATCCCCAGGACAAATAGAAAACTGCTAACTCTTGTATAATTTTTAATTCATTCTCGCGTTTCAATAAGGTGCCACAGAAAATTTTAGGGCATAGGATCAGAGCTCATGAGGCTTTGGAAATATATTAGCATGGCTAGAGAATTGGCTAACAGGAAACAGAGGGCTGGATTTCGTGGAGCCCACTGATTGGTCAAGATGGAGGACGGACTCAGAGAATCGCACAGGAGGCCGCCAATCAGAACTCCGGTGGCAGGGAAACGACTCCCAGTTATGTCGGCAGCGGGAGGGTAAGCAAGTAGGAACTCGCCCAAGATTGGCGGGAACTTCATAAATATTCAAGATCAATAACTTGCATGTCAGTAAAATGTAACTCACAAGGATTTAATGCGGCCTCCCTGATTAAATGAAACTGACGTGAATCTCCCATACCTTCAGTAACCCGCCCACTGAGCGCTGCTGACTTAAGTGTGGCTTACCTGACTCACTGTTAGAGATCTTCTGTCTTGCAGGAGAGTGAGTCACAGGGAGCTGTATTGCCTTTGGAAATAATTTCACTGTGTTCAAACTTGAATGGCCTGGAGGAGGTCACGCTGCTCTGGTTGGACCCATGGGGTGATGCATTGGGTGCATTTTGACATCTCTGAACACAGCTGAATCCATTGATGACACTGATGAAACATTTATGA
The DNA here is from genome assembly GCF_017639515.1 of Carcharodon carcharias. Classification (NCBI taxonomy): domain Eukaryota; kingdom Metazoa; phylum Chordata; class Chondrichthyes; order Lamniformes; family Lamnidae; genus Carcharodon; species Carcharodon carcharias. Next base: position 161,946,564 of record NC_054475.1, on the reverse strand, counting down.
TGATGGAGATTCCTTGTATGTGGCCACTCAAACATTCTCTGTTGCAATATTAACACATCCGAACGATGGCCAGTTCAGTTGCAGTCCTTCCTCAGAAAGAATGCATGCAGAACTTCAGTTTTTAAACAGGACTTTCTGCCCTTTTAAATATGATGCCTTTTCCTGTATGGGGATCAGGCGACGTGGGTCTCCTGATGTCAGAGCTGCCCATGCCATGTGATCCAACGGCAATCCCACATCACATATGTTCATGAGTTTTCCACCTCATGATTGGGTTCTGGCAGCCCGAGGCTGATTCCCGTCTTCTTCCAGGTCTACTGGCAGACTCACCGATGGTAAGACAAAATGCAGCCCATGGATTTGGGATAAATGGGGCATTTTCAGGATTATTCTGAAATTATGCCCCCTAGTTCTATTATGTAAATAGTGGGCTGCCACAGGGATCAGTGCTGCCAGCTCAATGATTTAAAATTTATATTGATGACTTGGATGAAGGGACACAGTGAATTATAGCTAAATTTATTAATGATACAAGGATTGATGTGAAAGCAACTTGTGAGGAGGACACAGGGATATAGGTAGGTTAAGTGAGTGGGTAAAAATTTGGCAGATGGAGCATAATGTGAGAAAATGTGAGGTTATCTATTCAGGTAGGAAGAATAGAAAAACAGGATCTTATGTCAATGATGAGAGACTGCAGAATGCTGAGGAACAGAGGGACTTGGGTGTCCTTGTACTGAATCACAAAATGTTAATATGCAGGCACAGCAAGTAATTAGGAAGGCAAATGGTATGTTGACCTGTATTACAAGGGGGGCATTGGTGAGACCACACCCAGAGCACTGCATCTTTACTTAAGGAGGGATATACTTGCTCAGAGAAGTCTCATTAAGCTGATTCCTTGGATGAAGAGATTTGTCTTATGAGGAAAGTTTGAGCAGGTTGGGCCTATACTCATTGGAGTTTAGAAGAATGAGATGTGTTCTTATTGAAACATATAAGATTCTGAGGGGGTTTGACAGGATAGATGCTGAGATGATGTTTCCCCTCATGAGTGAATCTAGAACTAGGGGGCATAATTTCAGAATAAGGAGTGGCTTCTATTTAAGACAGAAATGAGGAGGAGGGTGGTTAAGCTTTACATTTCTCTATCCTAGAGGGCAGTGGAGGCTCAGTCATTGAATATATTCAAGACTGAGTTAGACAGATTTTTGATCCACAAGGGAGTCAAGGGTTATGGAACAGGTAGGAAAGTGGAGTTGAAGCTGTGATCAGAGCAGCCATGATCTTATTGAATAGCAGGGCAGCTCAAGGGGCCGAATGGCCTACTTCTGTATCTATGGGCTGTCAGTATTTCTGACAAGGCAATCATTTTTTGGTCATCCCCAATTGAGAAGGTGGTGCTGAGCTGTTGTTCCTGAAACGATTGAGTAGCTTGCTAGGCCATTTCATAGGGCAGTTGAGAGTCAACCACATTGCTATGGATCTAAGCCAGATCAGGTAAGGATGGCAGATTTTCTTCCCTAAAGGACATTTGTGAACCAGATGGATTTTTACAACAATCTGGTAGTTTCATGGTCACCATTACAAAGACAGGTTTAATCCAGATTTATTTAATTAATTATACTTAAATTCCCCAACTGCTGCAGTGAGATTTGAACCCTTGCCTCCAGATCATTAGTCAAGGCCTCTGGATTACTCATCCAGTAACAGTATACTATCATGTGGGTAACTGAAGCGAATAAAGGTATAGCCTTTTCCTAATGCCTATCAGGGGTCACGTGATTGTTCTTGTAGACTCCAACAAATGAGCCCTAAACGGGGGTACTCTGGGGGGGTGGGGGGGATGCGTGAATTTCTAATTGAGGACCTGGTTCAAGCATGTAGCTTCTGAAAATCTCTCTGCAATAAAGTTACCTGTTTCAAGTAGAAACCTATACAGTATGTCAAGTCATTACATTTGGCGACAAGAGTAAAATAGGTCCCACTCACCAGGCCATGTGAATGTGAGTACATCAGTTCTTAATCAAAAAAAGTATACTCACCAGTCATGCCACTCTTCAGCAGAATCGACCCTTACGATGTGGCTATGGATGAGTAGAGCCAGTATGTAGAGCGTCTTGGTTTTTATTTCGTGGCGAACACAATTACTTCAGGGGAAAAGCAGAAAGCAATCCTTTTGAGTGTACATGGTAGCAAAGCGTACAATCTCATCCACACTTTGACAGCCACGAATGTGCCCAATTCTAAATCTTTTAACAAATTAGTCTACCTCGTGAAGACACATTTTCAGCTGACGCCCTCCATAATAATGCAGAAGTTTAAATTTAACTCCAGAGTAAGGGCCCCGGGGAGAGTCCATCGCAAACCATATAGCGAAGTTGAAGCAGTTGACTGAGCACTGCGACTTCGGGGACGCACTCAATGATATTTTGAAGAATAGATTAGTTTGTGGAGTTCACGATGACGCCATTCAATGTCGTTTACTTGCAGAAGTCAACATCGATTTGAAGCGCGCCATGGAAACAGCGCTAGCCGTGGAAAGCGCTGCGAGGCACTTGCAGGCTTTACTGAATGTGCAACATGGCACCGTCCTTCATGTCAGGCGGGAACCTACCACCAGACGTGGCATGAAAACCAGAGACAAGGCAATGAAGTGAGAGACAATCTCTTCTGCTAGAAAAACAAAAAGGCCTGGTGGAAGCATTTCAGCAGCGGCTCCGAAGTTAATCTGTTATATATATGGGGGTAACCATGTACCGGACACCTGCGGATTCAAGGAGGCAGAATGCCATTACTGCCATAAGAAAGGTCACGTAATAAAGCAATGCAGGGTGAAATCAAGACAGTCCTGAAGGCAGCAGACCAATATCATTGAAGTGAATAATATAACAGAACCTGAAGCTGCCGAAATCAATATCTATTCAATGCAATGTCAAAGCAGTAAAAACTGAACGATAACCATCACAATGCAAATGAATGGGAAACCACTAGTAAGGGAGGTAGGTACGGGAGCTTCAACCACAGTGGTGGAAGAACACACATTTAAATACCTAAATGAAGATACCCAGCTACTGAATCTGGAGCAAACCACAGCTCAATTGAAGACATACACTGGAGAATCCATAAAGGTAAAGTATATTGCCACACCTTTGTCCGATAGGCAACAGACAGCCCAGCTTCCAGTGATCATAGTGGCAGGTGAAGGACCTAGTATTCTGGGCCAAGACTGATTACAAAAAATTAAGCTCATCTAGTCTTGAGGAAGGATATAGTTGCATTGGAGGTGGTTCAGAAGAGGTTCACTAGAATGTTTCCAGAGATGCAGGGCTTGTCTTATGAGGAGAGATTGAGCAGTTTGGGCCTATACTTGGTACAGTTTAGAAGGATGAGAGGAGATCTAATTGAGGTACATAAGATGCTAAAGGGGATAGACAAAGTAGACATGGAGCAGATGTTTCCCCTTGTGGGGCATTCTAGAATGAGAGGCCATAGTCTTAGGCTAAGGGGTAGTAGATTTAAATTAGAGATGAGGAGGAATTACTTTTCTCAAAGGGTCGTGAATCTGTGGAATTCACTACCTCAGAGTGCAGTGGACGCTGCAAAGTTGAATAAATTTAAGGGGGAGATAGACAGATTTTTACTTAGTAACGGATTGAAAGGTTATGGGGAGAGGGCGGGAAATTGGAGTTGAAGCCAAAATGATATTAGCCATGATCATATTGAATGGCGGGGCAGGCTCGAGGGGCTGAATTGCCTACTCCTGATCCTGGTTCTAATATTCTTATGTTCTTATGGTCTGAATATTTCACTTGAAAACAGGAGGACTTCCTGAACTGCTAAGGAAATATGATAGAGTATTTTGTGATGAATTAGGAAAGTTAAAAGCCTTGCAAGCAAAAATATATGTAGATTCTCAAGCAACATCCAGTTTCTTTACAACGAGACTTGTGCCTTATGCCCTAAAAGAGAAGATGGATGCTGAACTGTGTTTGTTAGAAAAGTTAGGCATCATCCAACCTGTCCAATTGGGAATGGGAGCGCCCATAGTCCCAGTGGTGAAACTTGATCAAACTATACACATTTGTGGGGACTATAAATTGACCGTGGACAAGACAGCTAAGCTAGATAAATATCCTATCCCAAGGATAGACGACTAGTATGCAAAACTAGCTGGAGGCAAATCCTATACCGAACTGGACACAAGCCATGCATACCAACAGCTGAAGCTGGATAGCACATCTAGAGGGTATGTAACCATCAACACGTCCAAGGGTCTATGTCAATATACTCCCCTACCCTTTGGAGTATCATCTGCACGTGCAATCTTCCAAAGGACAAGGGAGAGTCTTTTGCACGGACTTGGAGTAGTAGTATACCTAGATGATATTCTGATCACAGGGTCAACTGAGGCCGAACATTTGGCCAACCTGGAAAAGGTGTTAAGAAAATTCTTGGAAGCCGATGTATGATTAAAAAAGGAGAAATGTACATTCCAAGTGCCAGATGTTACTTACTTGGGTCACTGGGTAGATGCCATGGGGTTGCATCCGATAGAAGAGGAAGTTAGGGCAATCAAAGAGGTGCCCTCTACATCCAGTGTGACTGAACACAAGTCTTTTTTGGGCATGATAAACTTGTCAACAGTATTAGCACTATTACACTTGTTATTAAAAAAAAGATCATTGTTGATCATGGAATTTGCAACAAGAAGAAATCTTTGTGAAAGTTAAGAAGCTATTACATTCATCATGTTCACTGGTACATTATGACCCATCAAAAGAATTATTAAGCTGTAATCTGTCTCCTTATGGTGCAGGAGCTGTGTTATCACACAGAATAGAAGATTGTTCCGAAAGGCTAATCACTTATATCTCCCGAACCCTCCCTGCAGCTAAGAAGGGTTATTCCCAAATAGAAAAGCAAGGTTTATCAGTGTTATTTGAAGTGAAGAAATTCCATCAGTATCTACACATACGACATCTCACAGCCATATTGGCCCATAAACCATTAATGGGGTTATTCAGTGAGGATAAAGCCATTCCGCCAATAGCCTAAGCAAAAATTCATCACTGAGTCTTGATATTATCTGCGTGAGTATACCTTTATGCACCGTCCTGGCTTACATGTTACAAATTCAGATGCGCTCAATCATCCCCCATTACCAGATAATGTTGTACAGGAATTTACCAAGGCTCCTTCGACAGTACCTTCCAAAACCACGACCACCACCATATAGAAGGGCAAGGGTAGCAGATAGATGGGAACACCACAATCTGAAAGTTCCTCTCCAAGTCACTCACCATCCTAACATGGAGATATATCGCCATTCCTTCATTGTGGCTGGGTCAAAATCCTGGATCTCCCTTCCTAACAGCACTGTAGGTGTATCTACACCACATGGACTCCAGTGGTTCAAGAAGGCAGCTCACCATCACCTTCTCAAGGGCAACTAGAGATGGGCAATAAATTCTGGCCCAGCCAGCGAAGCCCACACCCTGTGAATTAATTTTTTTACAGTAGTAACTTGTGGGTCTATGTATGTATTTCAAGTCATTTATTCTATTAATAAATGTTTAATCTAATTTTGTAAAAACCTGTAAAACTTAGCAGTCCTATTACTACCGAATTTAAGGCACGCATCTCAAAATTTATACAAATGGCCAAACAAGTTATGGCAGTTGTTTCAAGTTTCCCTCTGGGACTTGAACAACTCAGCATTTGCAATCAGCTGTGCCATAACAACGCTCACTGAAATGCTTTTGAAATGTGATCACTGTTGCAATATAGAAAATGTGGTAACTAATTTAGATGCAGCCAGGACCCACAAACAACACTGAGATAAATGGCTAAATAATTATTTAATGATGTTGTCTGGGAGCGAACTGTTGGTCAGAATATTGGGAGAACATCCTTGTACTTCTTCAAAGGGATACATGCCATTTTTTTAACCACCCATGAGGACAGCATGGCCTTAGTTTTCATTCAAAAGACTCTCTTAATACTGCACTAAAATGCCAGCCTGCATTAGATGCTCAAATGCTGAAAAGGGCTTAGCTCCATGATTTGCTGACTCATAGACAAAAACATGCCACCAATTGGCACTTAATGGCAGAACTGGCTACACATTTGTTGCCTGGGTCAGAAGTCTTATATAGTGATGCAGTTTCTGTGGATCTTCTCACTGACATCATAATTTTCACCAGAAAGCCCATAGGGGAGAATTTGCTCCCCGTCGGGGGAAAGTTGGGCAGGAACGGGCGTGGGCACGCGCACTGCCGATCGCCGCCTGCAATTGGTTGGATGCCGCCATTTTACGCGGGCGAGCCAATTAAGGCCCACCCAGCGTGACGCGCACCCAGAAGCGCTGAGCGCTCCCTGTGCGCGCCAGGGGATTGTAGGGGTTGCCTGAGTCGGGGCAAGTCGTTGACTTGGAGGGGAATTTCTAGATGGTGGTATTCCCATCTATCTGCTGCCCTTGTCCTTCAAGATGGTAGTAGTCATGGGTTTGGAAGGTGCTGTTGAAGGAGCCTTGGTGAATTCCTGAAGTATTATGCTAACTTCTGAATCCCCTACTTAATCTGACTCCCAGTTACACCTTCATGAAGGCAACAGTAAGATACATATTTTAAAAAGACCCAGGCAAAGTAAACGATATCCAGAACAGTCGAATTCAAAGTGAGTTCTCTTAACTTCAGTCCCTGGAGGCAGTAGTTTGGTACATACAAGCAGAAGGCGTTTCACACTTGTTGAATCTTAGACTGCTTTCCCTTACACACAGCCTCCGCTCCGTTATACATATTTTCCCCTTTGAATGCAAATACCCATTGTTTCACTATGTCTTTGGACCTTTACAACTCTGACAATAAAAATCTCTCATAGCATTAAGTTTTACCAGTAATCTTTGGGAAAAATAAATAGACACTATTTCTTACTACTTCTGCTGGCTAGGTATACGTTACACCCCCACTTTTGAATTCAAGCCACACTAGTTTGTTTAAAAATGCAAATTGCCTCCTTTACGCTTCACATTCTAAAACTTCCCCATGTTTCCCTAATTAACATTTCAAATCTAGCTTCTCTTCTTACATCAATGCATCCAGACTGGCTGCCTCTAATTCAATTAAGTCTCACACACATACACACACAGACACAAAGAGACACATAGACTCAGACTCTATTTTAAAATAAATTCCAATAACGTTATAGACATAATTATATTTTCCTGACAGCATGCGGTATTTTATTATGTTCTGAAGCATAATTTAAATGCAACTTCTTCACTCTGCTATGGCTCTGCTTTGTTGATCAGAGGCTCGTCTGCATGGCTGCTGAAAGGGATCTATTCAGTAATTGGATCAGTCTGAGGATTGTTTTCCTCTGTGGTGCCAAAGAAAAATAACTGTTTCATCCCACCAAGCACTGATGAAGAAATCGCATCACCAATGTGTCAGAGAAGAAAGCCTGGAAGATCATCAGTTCCCAGCTTTATGTGGTTTTCTTTGAATATCTGTGTTTATTTTTTACAGATGTCTCATTTTGTATTCCTTTTTGATGTTGTCCATTATTTTAGTGAACTGTTGTCGATGCTTTCACTTGAAACTGCATTTCCTCAGGGATTTTAGCCAGGTTTGGGTAATGGTCCCTCAGTTTCCTACCTGTGCCTCACCTGCCAGCATGAATTTCTATTTTTTTTAGTGCATTCGCGAGATGTGGGCTTCGCTGGCTAGGCCAGCATTTATTGTCCATCCCTAATTGCCCTTGAGAAGATGGTGGTGAGTTGCCTAATTGAACTGCTGCAGTCCATGTGGTGTAGATACGCCCACAGTGCTGTTGGGGAGGGAGTTCCAGGATTTTGACCCGGCGACAGTGTAGGAACGGCAACACATTTCCAAGTCAGGATGGTGAGTGACTTGGAGGGGAACTTGCAGGTGGTGGTTTTCCCATCTATCTGCTGCTCTTGTCCTTTTAGGTGGTATTGGTCATGGGTTTGGAAGGTGTTGTTGAAGGAACCTTGGTAAATTCCTGCAGTGCATCTTGTAGATGGTACACACTGCTGCTACTGTGCGTCGGTGCTGGAGGGAGTGAATGTTTGTAAATGTGGTGCCAATCAAGCAGGCTGCTTTGTTTTGGACGGTGTCCAGCTTCTTCAATGTTGTAGGAGCTGCACTCATCCAAGCAAGTGGGGAATATTTCATCACACTCCTGACTTGTGCCTTGTAGATGGTGGACAGGCTTTGGGGAGTCAGGAGGTGAGTTACTCGCTGCACGATTTCTAGCCTCTGATGTGCTCTTGTACCACAGTATTTATATGGCTAGTCCAGTTCAGTTTCTGCTCAATGGTAACCCCCAGGATGTTGATAGTGGGGGATTCGCTGGTGATAATGCCATTGAACATCAAGGGACGATGGTTGGATTCTCTCTTGTTGGAGATGGTCATTACTTGGCACTTGTGTGGAGCAAATGTTACTTGCCACTTGTCAGCCCAAGCCTGGATATTGATGAAGCAGCTGAAGATGATTGGGCTGAGGACACTACCCTGAGGAACTCCTGCGGTGATGTCCTGGAGCTGAGATGACTGACCTCCAACAGCCACAACCATCTTCCTTGTGCTAGGTATGCCTCCAACCAGCGGAGAGTTTTCCCCCTGATTCCCATTGATTCCAGTTTTGCAAGAGGTCCTTGATCAAATTTGACACTCGGTCAAATGTGGCCTTGATGTCAAGGGCAGTCACTCTCACCTCATCTCAGGAGCTCTGCTCTTTTGTCCATGTATGAACCAAGGCTGTAATGAGGTCAGGAGCTGAGTGGCCCTGGTGGATCCCAAACTGGGCATCAGTAAGCAGGTTTTTGCTAAGAATTGCCACTTGATAGCACTGTTGATGGCTCCTTCCATTAATTTACTGATGATGAAGAGTAGATTGATGGAGTGGTTATTGGTCGGGTTGGATTTGTCCTGCTTTTTGTATGCAGGACATACCTGGACAATTTTCCACAAAGCTGGGGAGATGCCAGTGTTGTAGCTATATTGAAACAGCTTGGCTAGGGGCGCAGCATGTTCTGGAGCACAATTCTTTGCTAGAATATTGTCAAGGCCCATAGCCTTTGCAGTATCCAGTGCTTCTTGATATCACCTGGAGTGAATCAAATTGGCTGAAGACTGGCATCTGTGATGCTGGGGATCTTCGGAGGAGGCCAAGATGGATCATTCACTCAGCACTTCAGGCTGAAGATTGTAGCAAATCTTTTGCACTGATATGCTGGATTCCTCCATTATTGAGGATGGGGATATTTGTGGAGCCTCCTCCTCCAGTGAGTTATTTAATTGTCCACCACCATTCACAACTGGGTGCGGCAGGACTACAGAGCTTAGATCTGATCCGTTGGATTTGGGATCACTTAGCCCTGTCTATCACTTGCTGATTATGTTGTTTGGCATACAATTAGTCCTGTGTTATAGCTTCACCAGATTGACACTTCATTTTTAAGAATGCCTGGTGCTGCTCCTGACATGCCCTCTGCACTCTTCATTGAACAGGGTTGATTCCCTGGTTTGATAGTAATGATAGTGGGGGTTATGCCAGGCCATGAGGTTGTACAATTCTGCTGCTGCTAATGGCCCACAGCGCCTCACGGATGCCCAGTCTTGAGTTGCTAGATCTGTTCACAATCTATCCCATTTAGCATGGCAGTAGTGCCACACAACATGATGGAGGGTATCCTCAATGTGAAGGCAGGACTTCATCTCCACAATGACTGTGCGGTGGTCACTCCTACCGATACTGTCATGGACAGATGCATCTACAGCAGGCAGGTTGGTGAGGATGAGGTCAAGTATGTTCTTCCCTCTTGTTGGTTCCCTCACCACTTGCCGCAGGCCCAGCCTAGCAGCTATGTCATTTAGGGCTCAGCCAGCTTGGTCAGTAGTGGTGCTAACGAGCCACTCTCGGTGATGGACATTAAAGTCCCCCACCCAGAGTATATTCTGAACCCTTGCCACTCTCAGTGCTTCCTCCAAGTGGTTTTCAACATGGAGGAGCACTGATTCATCAGCTGAGGGAGGGCAGTGCATGGTAATCAGCAGGATGTTTCCTTGCCCGTTTTTGACTTGATGGCACAAGACCTCATGGGGTCCGGAGTCGATGTTGAGGAACCCTAGGGCAACTCTCTCCCAACTGTATACCACTGCCACCTGTGCTGTGACTGTCCTGCTGGTGGGACAGGACATGCTCAGGGATGGTGATGGTGGTGTCTGGGACATCATCTGTAAGGTATGATTCCTTGAGGATGATTATATCAGACTGTTGCTTGACTGGTCTGTGAGACAGCTCTCCCAATTTTGGCACCAGCTCCCAGATGTTAATCAGGAGGACTTCACTGGGTCGGCAGGGCTGAGTTTGCCATTGTCGTTTCCGGTGCCTAAGTCGATGCCAGATGGGCCGTCCGGTTCCATTCCTTTTTTGTGACTTTGTATCGATTTGTTACAACTGAGTGGCTTGCTAGGCCATTTCAGAGTCAACCACATTGCTCTGGGTCTGGAGTCACATGTAGGCCAGACCAGGTCAGAGTGGCAGATTTCCTTCCCTAAAGGGCATTAGTAAACCAGATGGGTTTTTACAGCAATCGTTTCATGGTCCTCATCAGGCTTTTAATTCCAGATTTTTATTGAACTCAAATTCTGCCAAGGTGGGATTCGAACGCCGGTCCCCAGAGCATTACTTTTGAAGTGTTGTTGTAATGTGGGAACTTTGGCAGCCAATTTGCCTGCAGTAAACTCCAATAAAAAGCAATAAGATAATAACCAGATAATCAGTGTTGATGATTCATAAATAAACATTGGCTAGGACACTGGAGATAACTCGGCTGCTCTTCTTCATGCATTGGAATCTTTTATATCCACCCAAGCTGGCAGATGAGACTTCAGTTAAGCATTTCATCTGAAGGACAGCAACCCCGAGAGTGTCGTAGAGGCTTGTCCAACCTTTTTGTGTGTGGAGCCCCACATTTCAAATTTTTTCTTGCTCAAGGGGCCAATGAACAAATTTCGGCATGATAAGGTTTGGCGAATGTTAAATATGTGTTTTTTTTTAATTGATGTCAAAGCAATAATTTGACAATTTTAAAAAAGTAATTAATAAAAATGACCATTAAAAATTGTCAAGCAGCAGAGTGAACCAATGTTTTGCCTTTTCGCTTAAGAAGCAGAGCTAGAGAGAGACAGAGTAGGTTCCAAATCCTGGGAAGGGGGTGGGGACCAGGCCGAGCAAAGGGGTTGGGTTTAGCTAACACTGATGCTGCATTTAACTCTGGTAACGCACACTCCGTGTTGGTCTCAGTGTATTTCATACAAAAATGGGCATCAGAAGTGGGTAGCCTTTCAGCCTGGGTTTTCCTCCTCTCCTGGCCCCCTTTGCGGCTAGGTTTTTGGGGAGGGAGGGGGACGAAGAGGGCAGGGTGTATGTGTGTCTGGCCCCCTCTCAGTCTCAGGGTTCTCACTCTCACCCACTCACTCACCCAAACTTACTCACTCACACATCCAGACTGACTCACTCTCACCGAGAGTCACTCACGCGCTCACCCAGACTCACTCACTCTCTCAGAGCAGCTCCGAAGAAGAGTCGTGTGGACTCAAAACATTAACTCTCTTTCTCTCTCCACAGATGCTGCCAGGCCTGCTGAGTTTTCCAGCATGTTCTGTTTTAATTTCAGTGTTCCAGCATCTGCAGTATTTTGCTTTTATTTCACTCACTTTCTCACCCAGGCTCATTCACTCACCCACCCAGACTCATTCATTCATCCAGGCTCACTCACTCACCCAGAATCACTCAGATTCAGTCACTGACATAGAATCACTCACCAGACTCACGCTCCCATCTCAGGCCTGGGAGCTTTGCTACTTTCGGGCCACCTAGGAGGTGGCCATTACATTGTAAATGGACATACTTCCTTACTTTGTCCTGATCTGGGTTGGGGGGGTTGGGGGGGGGGGGGTGCTGGAAAGGCACTGTTGCTGTGCGTCAGCTGTTCCTCAACCCTCCCCGTTCTGCTCCGCCATCTTGAATTGCTCCTTTCGAGGGCTGGCACAAGAGGGCAAGAGAAAGAAAGAGAACACAGCCAGAGGCGGAGAGAGCCACAGTGTGGAAACAAAACAAAAACCATTCATCCTCCGACTGTTCACTGCTTCTCCAATCGGAGACCATTTCTGTCCTGGATTTGCTGTGATAGGCTCACCAGTGAGCCTATTAGCAGCAAACGCAGGAGAGAACCAACCTATGATTGGAGAAGCAGCTCCTAGCAGAATCTTTAACTGAACTTACCCGTAGTTTGAATACTGGTTCCAGGGTCAGATACAAATACTTTGGGGGCTGTGTTGTGGCCCCTTGGCCATGTGTTGGACAAGCCTCGTGTGGTACATCCTCAGTACTGCTCTCAAATTCAGCCTCAATTTTTCTGCTCAAGTCCTGAAGTAGGACTTAAACCCAGGACCTTTTGATTCAAACTGCTGGCAACTGGGCCACAGGTGACATTGTATCCACATAACGCTTGCTGTGCTGTCAGCTCACCATCACCCCAACCTTTGAATCACATTTCTGTTTGCAAAAGACCCATGCAATCTGAAAGAAAGAAGGCATACATTTCTGTAGCACCTTTCATGACCTCACTATGTCCCAAAGCCCTTTCAAGCCAATTAAATATTTTTGAAGTGAAGTCAATTTTGTAATGCAGGAAATTTGGCAGCTTGGTGCACAGCAAGCTCGCATAAACTGCAATGTGATAATGGCCAAATGATCCATTTTTATTGACATAGGTTAAGGGATAAATATTGGCTAGAAAACAAAGAACTCTCCTGCTTTTCTTCAAAGTAGCACTGTGGGATCTTTTACCTCAGCCTGAGAGAGCAGACAAGGTCTCATCCAAAAGGGGTTGCTTCCAACAGTGCAACACACCCTCACTGCTGCGCTGCAGTGACAGCCTATATTTGTGTTCAAGTCTCTGGAGTGGACCTTGATCCCTCAAACTTTAAGACTCAGAGAAGCAATACTCACTAAGCCATGGCTTTCAGCAAAAGAGAGACTGTTGCAAAGATACACTTAGAACGAGGTGGCACTCCCAATGATTATGTTGCATGGTGAATCAGCCTCTGCTAGCAAGTTAAATGCCACGAATTGGCTGGAAAGAAACAATATATAAGCTGTATGTCATAAATGAAGTGGTTATTGTCTTGTTATTATTGTGTTATTATAATTATATACCTTGAGCTTATTTATTGTACAAGACACAAGGCACCAATCACTCATAAGGGATTGGGTAAACACATTGTGTGTTCATTTATTAAGACCAGGCACATGAGAACAGTTATACATAGACATAAAGCTTGAAGGCGTCAGAGCTGCGCGTGTGTGCTCTGCTCAAAGCAAAAATGAAACTAAGACTAAATCACATGACGTTTCCCTTCCAGTGATGTCATGCTGATATTGCTTAAAAGCACATTACAACAGTTATGCTCTTCAATCTTCTCAAAGTTTTCTTACACCAAAGTTACAGTATAATAAATCAAATAATAATGGTCCTTGAATGTCTTTTAAGCAATTAAAGGAGGCACTTATTTCAATGATCCATCCATACATTTGGACTAGAGATGCGTGCAAGATCAAAGAAAAATGCCTAAAAGGTCTGCAGCAATTAGGCAGGGTTTGGGCTGGTGAGCTCCATTGCTAAAACTGCCCTTCCCCTGTCTGCAGAGTATCTGCAATCAGTGAGAGGACACCTCAGCTGCACTCAGGAAGCAGGCCCACTCCCCATGCCACAAAAATACATATCTCAGGCACCCGGATGTCATAAAATGCCATGCCATGAAACATTTGGAGGAGTTTGGGCTTTTTTTATTATTATTACACAGGACATGGGCATCGCTGGCTAGGCCAGCAGTTTTATTGCCTTGCCCAATTTCACTTGAGAAGGTGAATTGCCTTCTTGAACCGCTGCAGTTCATGTGGTGTAGGTACACTCACAGTGCTGTTAGGGAGGGAGTTCCAGGATATTTACCCAACAACAGTGAAGGAATGGTGATATAGTTCCAAGTCAGGAATGTATGTGGCTTGGAGGGGAACTTGCAGGTGGTGGTGTTCCCATGTATCCTCAGCCCTTGTCCTACTAAATAGTAGAGGTCGTAGGTGTGGAAGTTCCTGTTGAAGGAATTTTTGTGAGTTGCTGCAATGCATATTGCACATGGTACACACTGCTGCCACTGTGCATCAGTGCTGGAGGGATGGATGTTGGAGGTGGTGGATGAGGTGCCAATCAAGTGGGCTACTTTGTACTGGATGGTGTCAAGTTTCTTGAGTATTGTTGGAGCTACACTCATCCAGGCAAGAGGCCAGTATTCCATGACACTCCTGACTTGTGCTTGTAGATGGTGGACATTTTAGGGAGTCAGGAGTTGAGTCACTCACTGCAGAATTCCCAGCCTCTGAACTGCTCTTGTAGGTGCAATATTTATATGGCTGCTCCAGTTCAGTTTCTGTCAATGGTCGCCTCCAGGATGTTAATAGATAGGTATTCAGCAATGGTAATACCATTGAATGTCAAGGGGTGATGGTTGAATTCTCTCTTGCTGGAGATGGCTATTGCCTGGCACTTGTGTGACATGAATGTTACTTGTCACTTATCAACCCATGCCTGAATGTTGTCCAGGTCTTGCTGTATATGGACATGGACTGCTTCAGTATCTGAGGAGTCACAAGTGGTGCTGAACATGGTGCAATCACCAGTGAGCATCCCAAATTCTGACCTTATGATGGAAGGAACACCATTGATGAACCAGCTGAAGATGGTTGGACCTTGGACACTACCCTGAGGAACTCCTGCAGTGGTGTCCTAGAACTGAGATGATTGACCTCCAACAACTACAGCCATCTTCCTCTGTGCTAGGTATGACTCCAACCAGTGGAGATTTTCCCCTCTGATTTCCTATGACTGCTGTTTTGCGAGGGCTCCTTGATGCCAGACTTGGTTACATGCAGCATTGATGTCAGGGGCAATCACTCTCACCTCATCTCTTGAGTCCAAGTCTTTTGTCCATGTCTGAACTAAGGCTGTAATGAGGTCAAGAGCTAAATGGTTCTGACAGAGCCCAAACTGAACATCCATGATCAGGTTGTTTCTGAGTACGTGCCGCTTGATAGCTCTGTCGATGACCCTTTCCATCATTTAGTAACACGCAAACATATGAATTAGGAGCAGGAGTAGGCTACTTCTCCCCTCAAGCCTGCTCTGCCAATCATTTAAGATCATGGTTGATCTGATTGCAACCTCAGCTCCAGGTTCCCATCTACCCCAATAACTTTTCATCCCCTTCCTTATCAAGAATCTATCGAGCTCCGGCCCGAAAACATTCAAAAACTCTGCTTCCACTGCCTTTTCAGGAAGAGAGTTCCAAAGACACATCACCCTCCGAGGGAAAAAAAATCCCCTCATCGCTGTCCTAAATGGGTGACCCGTAGTTCTCAATTCTTCCACAAGGGGAAACATACTTTCCACATCCACCTTGTCAAGACCCCTCAGGATCTTATATGTTTCAATCAAGTTGCCTCTTACTCTTCTAAACTCCAGCAAACACAAGACTAACCTGTCCAACCTTTCCTCGTAAGACAACCCTCCTATTCCATGCATTAGTCTGGTAAACCTTCTCTGAACTGCTTCCAATGCATTTACGACTTCCTTAAATAAGGAGACCAATACTGTACACAGTACTCTAGATATGGTTTCACCAACACCCTGTACAACTGAATCATAACCTTCCCAATTTTGTATTCAATTTGCCTCGCAATAAATGGTAACAGCATAATTACTTGCTGTACCTGCATATTAACCTTTTGTGATTCATGCACTAGGCTACCCAGATCCCTATCTCAGAGCTCTGCAATCTCTCACCACTTAGATAATATGCTCCTTTTTTATTCTTCCTGCCAAAATGGGCAATTTCATATTTTACCACATTATACTTCATTTGCCAGATCTTTGCCCATTCACTTAACCTACAACTGAGTGGCTTGTTAGGCCATTTCAGGGGGCATTTAAGAGTCAACCACATTGCTGTGAATCTGGAGTCACATGTAGGCCAAGCTGCCATATTTCCTTCCCTAAAGGGCATTAGTGAACCAGATGGGTTTTTTACAACAATTTAATAGTCACTATTGCTGCTACTAGCTTTTTAATTCAAGATTTATTAACTGAATTTAAATTCCATCAGCTGCCGAGGTGGGATTCAAACTAGTGTCCCTACAACATTAGCCTGGGTCCTCTGGAGCACTATTCTGGTGACATTACCAATATGCCTCCACCTCCCTAAGGAGGCTAGGGAGACTGATCAATTGCAGGGATGGATCAATTAATCTTTTCAAAACTGAGGCTGAACGCTTTTCATTTTGGCTAAGGTTATTAAAGGTACGGGACTAATGTGGGTGGGTGGAATTAAGATGCATGGAAACATAGGAGCAGGAGTTGGCCATTCGGGCCTTCAAGCGTGCTCCCCAATTCAATAAGATCATGGACTGATCTGATCGTGGTCTCAACTCCACTGTCCTTCCCCCCATAACCCTTGACTCCCTTATCTATCAAACCTCTGTCTAACTCTGCCTTGAATAAATTCAATGACCCAGCCTCCACTGCTTTCTGGGGAAGAGAATTCCACAGACTAACGACCCTCTGAGAGAAAGAAAAATTCTCCTCACCTCCACCTTAAAAGGAAGACCTCTTATTCTTAAACTGTGTTAATTGATGCTAGTCACCCCAACAAGAGGAAATATCCTCCCGATATCCATTCTTTCAAGTCCCCTCAGGATCTCATAAGTTTCAATAAGATCACCTCTTATTCTTCTAAACTGCAATAAGTATAGGCCCAACTTGTTCAATCTTTTTTCATTAGATAAGCCTCTCACCCCAGGAATGAATCGAGTAAACCTTCTCTAAACAGTTTCTAATGCAATTATATACTTTTTCAAATAAGGAGACCAAAACTGTACACAGTATTTCAGATGTGGTCTCACCAAGGCCCTGTACAGCTGCAGTAAAACTTCCCTACTTTTATATTCCATTCCCCTTGCAATAAACACCAACATTCCATTTGCCTTCCTAATCACTTGCTGTACTTGCATACTAACTTTTTATGATTCATGGGGTGGTGGTGGCATAGAGGTATTGTCACTGGACTGGTGTTCCAGAAACCCAGGATAATGCCCTGGGGACCTGGGTTCAAACCCTACCATGGATGGCAAAGTTTGAATTTAACAAAAATCTGAACCATCCACCATGAAACCCATTGTCAATTGTTGTAAAAACCCATCTGGTTCACGAATGTCCTTTAAGGAAGGAAATCTACTGCCCTTACCTGGTCTGACCTACATGTGACTCCAGACCCACAGCAATGTGATTGACATCGCCAGTGATGCCCACATCCCATGAATGTTTTTTTTAAAGTGCCATGATACCCACACCACTGAGTTCTGCAATCTCTCTCTATTTAAATAGTATACTGCTTTTCTATTCTTCTTGCCAAAGTGGGCAAGTTCACATTTTCCTACATTATACGCCATCTGCCAAATTTTTGCCCACTCACTTAACCTGTTTATAACCCTCTGTAGACTCTTTACCTCCTCTTATATTCATACAACTTACATTCTTATTGATCTTGGTGTTATAGGCAAATTTAGCCCTTAATGGAAGAATTTGGACCTAATTAAAATTTAGGGCTGCTGGTATCTTTAGTCAATTTAACTTTGCATCCCAAATTCACAATTTCTACAGGTCTCACTGAGTTGACCTACAAGGTACAATCAAGTGATGGAGACAATCAGCTATAGTGAATCAGCTAAAGTAGAATTTATTAAGCAAGAATGGTAAATATACTCAACAAAAGGCAGCAAAGACAGCAAGAATATGTTTGTCCCACTGATCGTCTGGAATCCCTCAGTTGCTGACAGCGCAAGCAAAATCTTTATCTTTGTCCTGATGCTGAGCTGTGTCTCAGGAGGGTCGTCACCATAGGACCGATGGTGATGCTGTGCCAACTAAGTGTTGAAACCTTCGAGGTTTATCTCTAATTCTGAAAGTCCTTGTGCCATATTTGGACATGGCTCCTATTAACCCTTTCAATTGATTGAAAGGGAGGTCACCAGTTTTCTCTTCCCACCTTCATGGCTCGAGTCACATAACCAGTAACTAACAACAGACATTCATTCCGTGTACACAATGCTATCTCTTGATGTTACATGAATTAGAAGCACAATTGATATTCCCATAGACCATCCTCATTCTTATCATAAAATGTGGCTGTTTTACCTTCTCAAGTTGTTTTCACACACATATCCCAAAAACCATTCATGCCAGGGTTAACCTGTGTCTCTCAGACTAAATCAGGAAAGATAAGCAAAGAAATTGTCTTAAGTGACTTACTCTATTGATTATACTTAAATGATCAATATGTTAGAAAGCTATTCTAATTAAAATGTCGGTGTGTTGGTCCCAGCGTTTATCACTATAGGGAAGGATTCGTGCTGGGAATGAGTTCTTTCAGGCCTTGAGTGTGACATTAAGAAGAAGTGCTGTGAATACTTCAAGACAGGCGGGCAGCTAAGTTATTATCAGCAAATCAGTTCTCTCAGTATTGACAGCCTTGAGTTGTTTTTAAGCTGTCTCACAGCTGCCATTGCCAGCAGCCTGGTCAATTTAACTGTTTAATTATATCTCTCTCAGCAGGCAAGAACTTAAGATAATCTATGTAAAATAGGTGTTTAATATAATCCTAAAATTAGTATATTATCAAAATCTTACAACACATTTGGCCCCTTCATCCAAGCTATTGATATAGAATCTAAGTAGTTGGGGTCCCAGCACTGATACCCATGGCACTTAATGTGTTACAGCTTGCCAACCCGATAAAGACCCATTTATCCCTACTCTCTACTTCCTGTTAGCTAACCAATCCTTTATCCATGTTAATATGTTACCCCTAACACCATGTTCTTTTATCTTGTGAAGTAACCTTTGATGTGACATCTTATCAAATGCCTTTTGGAAATCCAAGTACACCACATCTACAGGTTCCCTTTTATCCACCTTGCTTGTTACTTCCTCAAAGAACACTAATAAATCAGTTAACCACATTTTCCCTTTCACAAAACCATGTTGACTCTGCCTGATCCCATTCTGATTTTCTAAGCATCCTGTGCAACATCCTCAACAATGGATTCCAGCAATTTCCCTATGATAGATGTTAGGCTAACTGGC
The DNA here is from genome assembly GCF_017639515.1 of Carcharodon carcharias. NCBI lineage: Eukaryota > Metazoa > Chordata > Chondrichthyes > Lamniformes > Lamnidae > Carcharodon > Carcharodon carcharias. The sequence goes on along the minus strand of NC_054475.1, from coordinate 161,927,277 downwards.
CTATAGTTTCCTGCTTTCTGTCTCCCTCCTTTCTTGAATAAAAATGTTACATTTAATATTTTGCAATCCACTAGGACCCTTGCAGAATCTAAAGAATTTTGCAAGATTGTATGCAGATCAACCATGATCTAATTGAATGGCTCAGCCACATGCTGAGAGGCTATGTTTCCCTGGCTGGAGAATCTAGAACGAGGGGTGATGGTCCCAGGATAAAGGATCAACCTAAATAAATTCCATCCCGCTCTCTCAACATGTACCTGATAATAGTTACTGCCATTACAGCGGCCTGCCAATTCAAATCCTCCTTGTCAGGCAAGCTGTGGACTGCTCCTACTGCATTCAGCTGTTCATCACAGACTCAGAGAGGTTGAAGCACTCCTTCTGTGGCAGACTGCAAAGAACCAGTGCAAAACATGTTATTGCTATGGTCACTCTCACAGATATTGGCAAAAACATAAACGTCCCATCAACCCAATTCAGTCTAACAATTAGCTGCAGGGATTTGCGGAAGTCAGCCTTGAGCAGCACAGTTTCCCAATGCACCACACTCCAGGCAGATCCAAGAAAGTGCCTGCATATCCAGTGTGTGAGTATGACTTCCTCCAAGCGTCCCCCTCACCTGCTGCTGCTGTTGCTGCTCACTGTGGAGGCTGCTGCTGCTTCTTTTACTCTGAGTGTTTTTCCATGCAAATCAGGCTATTAGCAAACGGTTGGAGCTTTTTATAAGGCATTTTTTTTTAAAGAAAGTGAGAAAGAAGCGACTGAAAAGTTGGAAACTTTCCTGGCAATGCGAATGGCACACAGACCCTGGCCTAAATTTTCAGCTTGCCATTTCAGATTGCCATTTTACGTGTCAGTGAGCAGGGCCTGCCCCCACTCGCAGACCATAAGATTCTGGCACAGGAAAGTTTGGAAAATTAACACCAACACATCTACTACCTCATTAGCCGCCTCTTTTAAGACCATAGGATGAAGTCCATTCGGACTTGTCAGCCCGCAGCTCCATCTGTTTGCTCAGTACTGCTTCCCTAGCGATTGTAATTTCACCAAGTGTCTCTTTCCTCTCCACCTCCCAATTTACAGCTATTAATGGAATTTTTTTTGCAGCCTCTTTCTGGCTAGTTTCTCGTTCATCTATCTGCGGAACACTTTGAGACATTCTCTGCATTAGCAGTGTTACATAAATGCAGATGGCTGTTCATTATTATGTAAGCAGAGGGTTACCATTGAGGTATCAACGAAGATGGACATTGCCTCTTCTGCATCATTTAACATGTACAAGTTATCCTGCTTGTCGATTGTTCTGCTGAAGGATATCGAGGCACTGGAGAATGTGCAACAAAAAGATATATAAGATGCTACCAGAACGGAGAGATTATTACTTATCAGGAAAGATTGAAAAGGTTGCGGCTCTTTTCTCTAGAAAAAAGGGAATAACCTGAGAGAGGTCTTTAAGATTATGAAAGGGCTTAGTGGACTAGTGAGGGAGACTACAACTAGGTGCCTGGCGGGGGCATGTAAAATTCAGCCCAGGATTTCAGGTCGATGACCTCTCCTGAGAAAATGGAAGTTAATTTCAAGGTACAAAATAGGAAAGATGCAATACAGCTGCTTTAAGTGACCTATTTTTAAAATTTTGACAAGTAAAAAAACATTTGTACAACTAAATACATCTCTTTGTAAATAATTACATCGGCACTGTATTTTACACTGACGGAAGAATGGTAGAATTGCAACATTTCTTGGCCTCAGACAATGAAATTTATTTCAAAAATTGAGAAGGGTTAACTTTACCTTCAGATGAATCTATTTTCATCCCCACTATTCTTCAGTTGAATGGTTGTAGATTTCAGACACATTCCTTTCATCTCCAAACTAAAGAACCAAGGAAGTGATTTACCTGTTTCAGTTTTCAGATTCCCTGACAAAGTTATTTTTCATGCAAGACATTTAATTGCCACCCATGTAGAAATGTGTGGTTTTATACTCAGCACTGTGCCTGAAGACCAGAGAAATGTTACGGCCACTAAAACAGAGCGGTAGCTGGAATCGCAGATTAGAATATTAATCATTGGGAAATGAGCCCCTTGACCCTTCCAATGCACAATGAAGCTTGCAATTTTGGGTGAACTTATCAAGAAAAATAAATTGCAATGTAAGGGCGAAAGACAGATGAAAGCTGCATCTTGCTGATTCAGGACCAGTCTCCGTCGTGAAAGCAAAGGACAAAATAAAGTTTGTATTTATATAGTATCTATATGTCAGCCATAGCTCAGTTGGTAGCACACGTGCCTCTGAGTCACAAGGTTCCAGGTTCTTTTGAGCAGAGAAATTATGGCTGAACTCCAGTGTAGGACTAAGAAAGTTATTGGCTGTAAAGCACTTTGAGCAGTCTTGTGGTTGTGAAAGGTGCTATATAATTGCAAGTATTTCTTCTTTCTTTCATGACCTCAGGACACCCCTAGTGCTTTATAGTCAGTGACTGTTAGGAAGTAGAGATAGTTGAAGTAAGTTATATTTGTATTTGTGGGTGTTACGAATGCGCTTTAAAGCTTAAGTTTGGTTTGTATTTCTGTATGTGTGTGTTAAGAAAGGTCAAATGGAATTTTAATTTCACTTTAGAAAGGCGCTTGTATTTCCAGTGAGGAGTTTTACGACCCTAAAGAGAAAGTAAACATACGAGGGTAGAAGGATTTGATTGTTGCCTAGCAACAGGGGCCCAGAGAGGCACGTCCCTCCCACGGACACACACAGAAGAGGAGAAACAGCAGGGCCAGGGTTTTCCGGTTGTCAGGTAGGCTCGGGGGTGGGGTTGGGGGGGTGGGGGGGGGGGGGCGGAGGTGGGGGAGCAGGAACGGCCGTGGAACGGATCGCAGCGCGCGATTGGGCCCTGACCGCAATTTCACGCTGGCTGGCCAATTATCGGCCAGCCAGCATGAGTCACGTGCTGCAGCACTCGGCACTGCCGGGGTGAGGGTGGGAGGAGCACGAGCGCTGACGTTCGCACATGCACGCGTGTGCACGCAGTAAAAGCTACCTGCGGCACAGAGCTGCCTGCGGGAGCTGAAGATTTTTAAGATAAAAAAAAAATCTTCACATGAGGGCAGGGACATGTTAGACATTAGCTTGAAAATTTTATTTTTTAATCGCTGATTGAAACCTCATCCCGCCCATGGCTGAGGTTTCGCCAAAAAAGCCAAAGGCCGCCTGCCTGCCAACTGCAAGGTTGGCCGGGTAGGCGGAAAGTTTCTTTTAATTATGACTTTAATGGCCTCAATGGGCCGCTTAATTGTCGGCAGGTGCGCTGCCAATTCCTACACACCCGCCGACCGAAATATCGCACGAGTGGCGCGATTGCGTTGGGACGCTCGCCCAGGTCATTTTAAGCTCGTTCGGGTCTGGGCGCAGGCCCCCAGAAGAGCTAAATATTCTGCCTGATGTTGTTTTGGAAAATGTTTGAGTGCAGTTGGTTCTGAAAGTTACGACCAGACCCAAGCTTAAAAAAAAAAGCCCCCAAAATCCAGGGGAGTGGAAGAGGGCAAGCCCAAAGAGGACCTTCTAGTCAAATGAAGGACAGGAACCTTGGAAAAGGTCCTGTTAAGTGAAGTTAAGAGTGAGGGGCAGAGAGAAAGACTCCAAGCTTCAAATTTAAAGAGACAAAGCTGCAGAAAGCAGATTTAAAGCACGAATAGCTTGCAAGAGGCAAGAAGGTCCAAAGAGACAACTGAAGGTCTGTAACTTTTTGCTATGGGCATGGGAAGCAGTGGTGTATTGCTGATGCTGAGTCAGAGAGACAGAGTGTGTGGAAGACAGCTTGAATGCATGTGGTGACCCAGGGAAGAGGAACATCAGAGGGAAAGTTTGAAGCCCTGGAGGTGAACCCTTGCGAAGGCATCTGAGAGAAAGCGTTGGCTGGGGTGAAGATTCCAAGGTGAGGTCTTGAGAATGGAGATTGAAAACCCTCGTGTGAAAGACAAAATTCAGTGAGACTGATAGATCATGGTGTGACAAGCATCTGGGTGGAGTTAAGGAGAGATCCATAGCATCTGGTTGAGGTGGCATCTGTCACTTGGTTTAAGAGTGTGATGTGTCTGACCATAAGTCGTAATTCATCCAAATGGACTGTGTACTTACAGTGAACATTACAGTATATTGCAGCTTTTGTAAATTGAGTTATTCTTACAAATCTGTATATATCTGTAAAGTTATAGTTGTGGGTGAAGGAGTAGTGTAATATAGTTCATCTTTTCTTGTTTAATAAATGTTTTATTCTTTTGTTAAAAGTTCATCAGCTGACTTCTGTGACTCTCTTTGGTAGCTACACTCCACGTATCTAAACAAACAAATAAAAGTTAGGATCTATCAAGCTGGGTTCCACTCTGGGATCAGTCTTGTCCAGGGGTAACCTCAGCTGGGGATCATAACAACGATGTACTTTTGAAGTTTAGTCACTGTTGTAATGTTGGAAACACAGCAGCCAATCTGTACACAGCAAGACCCTAAAAACAGCAATGAGATAAATGGCTGTGTTGTGATGTTAATTGAGGAATAAATATTGGCCAGGATGCCAGGTATAAACCCCCCTGCTATTCTTTCAAATAGCACTATGGGTTTATTATCAGCATGAACTTGATTATCTGAATGGTCTCCTTCTGTGCTGTAATGACTCAATGATATCCAAATAGGAGGCTTGGTTTAACATCCAGTCCAGCAATCCCTCTGTACTCCACGTAAGTGCCAGTCCAGGCTTCTTGTTTGTGCTTGTTATGATCCCCACAGAGACTGATAACTTTTTAAAAAAGAAAGCAAACACACAACACTAACAGAGAGAAAACCACAGGACAAGATTTCACTTTTTAAAATTTTTACTGTAACAAACCAACAAAAATGAACAGAATGCAAACATTAATTAATAGGTGAAGGGTATTTCAAATGAGAAGGTATATTTCACTTTAAGTAGTCGATATAACAAAGATATGCCTCATATAGTTACAAGTACTGTCATTACTTCCCTCACAAATGTAGGACTGCTGCAATCTAACAGTCTTTCCAACTCGGCCTCTGCTATGTAGGATTTCTCAGTTCCCGCTCAATCATTTTGGCCAGCGTGTCGCATTCACCAGCAGCTGTATTCCATCCAAAGTCCCTTGGCACGGTTTCCACCGACAAGCTGCATATCTACGAAACCTCTCTCACTGGAGTCATGACAATCCTGATGGCACAGAATCCCCAGAGATTCCCTTCTCTGATCCCTTTAAATGGTCTGGTGGGCTCCGGCTACACTGAAACAACAGCAACGGCTGCTGTCCAATCCACAATCCATTACCCTTCCTGTCTTCAGCTCTTGTTGAACAGCCAAAATGTGTGCAATGCATGGGTCCAGTACCCTGCGCCCTATAGATGCTTGAGAAAGCATCTGACATCTTGAACAGCCCCTTACATGTACTAATGAATGGCCTACTGTCAGCCAAATTGGACTTCCCTGAGTGGAGCAGGAATCTTGGTACAAGAGATAGATTTAAAGGAGTATCTTAAAGGAGGAGAGAGAGGTAGACTTGCAAAAATGTATAAGGTGGAAATTCCAGAACTTCGGGCTGAGGCAGCTGAAGGCATGGCCACCAATGTTGGAACAATCAAAACTGATGATGGACAAGAGGTCAGAATTGGAGCACAGAAATCATGAAAGGTTGTAGGAGTGAGATAGGGAGGGGTGAGGCCATGGTGGGATTTTTGAACACAAGGATTAAAAGTTTAAAATCATGACATTGCCAGACCGGGAGCCAATGTGGGACAGGGAGAACAGGGGTAATGGGCAAACAGGACTTGGTGCACGTTAGGAACAGCATGGTTTTCGATCAGTTCCAGTTTATGAAGGTTGGAAGATGGGAGACTGGCAAGGCAAGCTTTGGAACAAATAGAGTCTAGAGATAACAAAAGCACGGATGAAGGCTTCAGGAGCATTTTTCTCTGGTGGCTGCCCCTATTGTTGGTGGCTTAATGTATATTATGTTTTGGAAAATATTTTTCTTTTAAAATAGAGGTTTAGTCTGCGGGCATGTCTTAAATGGATTAAAGATAACTAGTCTGGGTGCTTTGATGGGTACTAGTTTTGATATGGAAGAGAGATAGCGTGCATTTGCATTTTTTGAATAGAGCATTCAAAAATCCGGAGTGAAAACTTGACACCTTTCTAGCAGCTACCAAGCAATATGTTTATATCACTAATAAAATTGGTACAATGAATGGGGTTTCATCGTTAAAAGGTAAAGTTCAAAGACACTGGTAAGACAATGAGAATTTGAATTCAATGAGTGGTGGTAGGTATAACTTCAGTAGTTTTAGGGTGTGCAGGGCAGAGGCAATGTGAGATCAAAAGGCAGCTGCAAGCCTCCAATTGGCTCCACAGTGAAAAGAACCTCATTCTGAATTTGCAAGGTGAAAATGCTTTGCCCGATATTTGGTTGAGTCTATGGGTTGCTGTTGCCTTAATGGAGATTAGTTTGGGAATTTGTTAAAAGTTATGAGGGTAGTAATTTGTAGCCATTTGTATATATTCTAATCTGTGTAAATTAGTCAAATGTTTGACTCAGTTTAATGTAAAACCTCAAGAACTAGTGGTCTGATTCCTGAATTTAGAGTCGCATCTCAAACAAAACACTTAAAATTATAGGGTATGACAGTTGTTTAAAGTTTCCCTCTGGGATTTTTGAAGAACTCCACTTTACCAACTACATCGGTCATAACAGTGATAGGAAATCCACAGGAATCTTAAAACAGTCAGGACTTGGCATTTGGCTCAGTGAGAGGGTAAATATACAAGGGGCAGAATTTTCTGCCCGTCGGGCAGGTGGGCCCGACCCAATCTCCAGTGGGCGGGTCCGGCTGCCCTTTTATGTGGGAGGGCCAATAAGGCCCGCCCAGCATGAAATCCAGCGGGAAGCGCTATGCACTTCCTGTGCGGGCAGGAGGGGGGATTCCCCAAAAGCGAGAGTGTGCTCTTTCGCGCATGCGCACAAAAGAGTGCACATCTCCCTGAAGCTAAGTGCAGCCTCAGGGAGATCACTGACAGTTTTAAAAATATTAAAAATAGAATCCTTAACATGTTCCCCTCATGTGACAATGTCACATGAGATGGGACATGTTCATAAATCACACTAAAACTTTATTAAAATTTTTAAATCCCTACATGAAACCTCATCCCGCCAGATCCTTTACTTGTTTCAATGATCCTGTCAATGGCCTCAATTGGCCATTAACAGGTCGGCGAGCGCACAGCTAATTTTGCTGCACCCCCACCTTCCTGAAAATTTAAATGGGGCGCGGTGAGGTCCCCCCAACATCATCCCGCATCATTTTATGCGTCGGCGAGCAGACCCCACTCCCTGCTCGCCGATGGCAAAATTCAGCCCAAGGTGTGAGGTAAAAAACAGAAATTACTTGCATTTATATAGCACCTTTCTTGACGTCAGGAGAACTGCTTTTACAGCCCATTAAGCACTTTTGAAGTGCATTCAGTGCTAAAATGTAGAAAATGTGGCAGCCAATTGCACACAGCATGCTCTCACAAACAGGAATGTGAAAAATTGGGACCGAACCGCCCCTCAATCATCCTGCTACACTACAAAATTACCTGCTCAGTCTCTGTAACCTCCCATACTGCCTTAGTACCACCCATATCACCACCAATCTTTCATCCACTTCCCTATTCCCACACATTACTTTCAAGGGCGAGATCTGAGAAACCAGAGGCTCCTTACCTTCAACCAATTCACCTCCTCCTCTCCCGCTCCGTCCTAATCTGTTTGCAACAAAGCAGCTTTGTTTGCTTTTGCAATGTAAGTTTAAAAACAGGATTAGATTAGAATGAGGAGAGAAACTGCCTATCCAGCATTCACTCTATTTGTATCTCCTCCTCTCTCTCCATGTTTCACAAGTATAAGTAATTCGCATTCAGCTTTTCTGACTGTCAATAAAGCCCAAGTCATATAATTAGCTGGCATCAAAACCCAACAGGTGCTTTATTTCTGAACATTTTAGTAACATTACAGGAAGAAAAACAGACTCTTGATCCAGCTGACCCATCGCTCCCTGTCGCACACACAAATGCTATGGTATGGCATGTGTGCTCAGCCAAAAGGCAGGCCCTTGGCTCATTACCTGCTGATGCTTCATCCAGAGCTACTTTCTAGGCAGCTTTTGTCAGTAGCAGTTTGCCATTAGCTTCAACTCTAAGGAGCAAGGCAGGGAGACAAGTCCCAAGTCTGCTTCAGCTGAAACAGGTATTGAACCCACACTATTGGTGTTATAGCACAGCAGATGGTAAATGCTAAGGTGTTCAAATCCCAAGGAGGATTCTTGAGACAACTGTCACAACTATTTTTTCAATATTATGACACAGCAGTTGTTAAAAGCTAAGTTATTTAAAATCCCAGAGGGAAACTTTAAACAACAGTCATAACCTATATTTTCAAGTGGTATCTTTGAGATGCAGTTCTAAATTCGGGAGTAAGACCTCCAGTTCTCGAGAGGTTTTTATATCAAACGACATGAGACATTTATTAATTTATACAAGTTAATCATATACACATGACTACGAATTACTACTATCATAACTTTTTAACAAATTTCCAAACTAATCTCCATTAAGGCAACAACAAGCCATAGACTTTAAGCAGACACCAGGCGAAGCATTTTCATCTTACAAATTCAAAATTAGGTTCATTTCACGTTGGTTCTTTTGCAGACACAGTGGTAGGCTTATAGGCTTTGATGTTACATGCCTCGGCCCTGCACACACAAAACTGCCATCTGTTATACCCAGCACTTCACTCTGAATGTAAATTCTCATTGTATCACCAGGCCTTTTGAACTCCACCTCTTCTAACAATAAAACCCCTTTTTAGAGTGCCAACTTTATTAGTACTATAAACATTGCTTGATGCCTGCTAGCTAGGTGCCAGATTTCACTCCTCTTCTTGAATGCTCTATTCAACAAAATGCAAATGCACCTCAAAACTACTGTACGTCAAAGACCCAAACTAACTGGTTTTAATCCAATTAAAACATGCACAAACATACCCACAGATTAAACCTCTAAAAAAGAATTTCCAATAATATTGAATACATTAATAGCTTCATGACGTTCAATTTGTATGTTTTGAGATGCAGGCTTTGAGTTCAGTAGTAATAAGTATACCGAGCATTATAGGTTTTTACAAAACTAGATTAAACATTTATTAATAAGAGAAATGGTTTTAAGCACATACATATTTCTACAAATTACTACTATTATAACTTCTAAATGCCCTAATTAATCTGACTCCTAGTTACACTTCTGTTAAGGGAACAGTAAGACATAGATTTTAAAAGGCCCAGGCAAAGAAGAATGATACCCTGAACAATCCAATTCAAAGTCAGTTTTCTTAACTTCAGTTCATTGTAGACAGTAAGTTGAGGTGTAGATGCTGAAGGCTTTTCACACTTGTTAGATCTTAAAAGTCCTGCCTTTATACACAGTATTCTCTCCTTTATATGTATTTTCCCCTTTGGATGCAAATTCCCATTGTTTCACTATGTCTTTGGACTTTACGTTCCTGATCATAAAAATTTATCATACCACCAATTTTACCAGTAATCTTTGGGAAAAATAAACACACTGTTTCTGAACTTCATCTGGTACGTGACACATTTCACCCCTCCTTTAAAAACAATCTAGGGGCTGGTTTATTTAAAAATGCAAATGTTCTTTTACACTTTATATTCTTATCTTCCTCCATGTTTATCAGCTTAACATTTCAAACCTAACTCACCTTTTAATACATCAAAGCCTCCAGACCAACTGCCTTTAATCCAGTTAAGTCTCTCACACACATATAGACCCAGATACCACTATTTTATAATAAATTCCAATAGCATTGTTATATCTTCCTGACATTTGTATTATTCTAAACCATGTGCTAGCCATCTAGCCAACTGAGCTAACCAGCCCCTACACACAAATGCAATACTCTTCCGCTTTAAAAAAAAATGCAGTATGAATTCTACCTCTATGTATCTCCTTGTAATTTTCCCCTTGTATTCTTTTTCTTCAAATAATTTTGAAAACCTTTTGGGTGGAAAATCTCAATTGCTTAAAGGAAAGCTATTCCTCAGTAAAACATTGAACAGTCCTGAAGCCTACTGGGAAATTAGATACATTGCAAATGCTCAGGCTGCATTGTCCAAATTCAGCTTGATGCTCTGGGTAAAAAGATCAAGTTGTCAAAGAAGGCACTTCGACCATGTTGCTTCCTAGAGATGGAAGGTCAATGATTCAACATTACACCACTAAGTAAGTGTACCTAACTGCTAAAATGTTTAATTAAAATTTAAATATAACATTGGGTTAACATTCTTCTTAAACACAACTTCAAGTTGTTGTGGAACCAGTGAAAACATTGCAATTAAACTGTAATAAGAAGTCCCCTGATGTGTTATGTTTTGCTTGACTTAATAGCTTCTTCACTTCAGATCATTAAGATGATATTCTATCACCTATGGAACCCAGGAATGTGATATAAAGAATGGAAAAGTTAACACATCTTCAAATCAAACAGAAAGGTGTCAACCAAGAATTAATTAAGGTTACAGATCAGTACTGAAACTTTATATAATATAACTATCAACAGTGGTCCAGCCGATATAAAACAAATAACAGTGTTGTTCATTTCTGCTACAGAATTAAAATAGGCACAAGGTTGAGTCCTGTTTCATTCAGCTCCCAATCTGATTTATGTAAAAGGACAAACTTACATTTATACAGTGTCTTTCATGACCCCATGACATTTATATGTGTTTACAGGTAACTGAGTATTTTCTTGATGCCCAAATATTGCAGTAATGCAGGAAACACAACAGTCAAATGCTGCACAACAGGAATGTGATAACTACCAGATAATCTGTTTAAATTGTTGGATAAGGACTAAATGTTGGCCAGGATATCAGAAGAACTCTCCTGCTCTTCTCTGAAATATTACCATGGGATCTTGTAAATCTACCTGAGAGGACAGAGGGCACCTTAGCTTTTTTAAATTTATTAATGGGATGTGGGCTTTGCTGGCTATTGCCCATCTATTGCCCATCCCTAGTTGCCCTTGAGAAGGTGGTGGTGAGCAGCCTTCTTGAACCACTGCAGCCCATGTGATGTAGGTACACCCACAGTGCTGTTAGGGAGGGAGTTCCAGGATTTGACCCAGTGACAGTGAAGGAACGGCGATATTTTTCCAAGTCAGGGTGGTAAGTGGCTTGGAGAGGAACTTCCAGGTGCTGGTGTTCCCATGCAACTGCTGTCCTTGTCCTTCTAGATGGTACTGGTCGTGGGTTTGGAAAGTGCTGCCTAAAGAGCCTTGTGAGTTCCTGCAGCGTCTTGTAGATGAAACACACTGCTGCTACTGTGTCGGTGATGGAGGGAGTGAATGTTTGTGGATGTGGTGCCAATCAAGTGGGCTGCTTAGTCCTGGATGGTGTCAAGCTTCTTGAGTGTTGGAGCTGTGCTCATCCAGGCGAATGGAGAGTATTCCATCACGCTCTGATTTCTGCTTTGCCAATGGTGGACAGTCTTTCAGGAGTCAGGAGATGAGTTACTCATTGCAGGATTCCTAGCCTCTGACCTTACTCTTGTAGCCACAGTATTTATATGCCTAGTCCAGTTCAGTTTCCGGTCAATGGTAGCCCCCTGGATGTTGACAGTGGAGATCAGCGATGGTAATGCCATTGAATGCCAAGGGGCAATGGTTAAATTCTCACTTGTTAGAGATGATCATTGCCTGACACTTTTGTGTGGCGTGAATGTTACTTGCCTCTTGTCTGCCCAAGCCTGGATATTGTCCAGGCCTTGCTGCATTTGGTCATGAACTGCTTCAGTATCTGGGGAATCATGAATGGTGATGAATATTGTGCAATCATCAGTGAATATCCCACTTTGACCTTATGATGGAAGAAAGGTTATTGATGATTTCTGACATGTCTTCCTTTTTCCTTAACCAAGATTCCCCCCACCCCCTTTGGTTGACATCACCCTCAACCATGTCCGATCCATTTCCCGTGCCTCTGCCCTCACCTCTTCCCCTCCATCCCAGAACCATGATAGGGTCTCCCTTGTCCTTATTTTTCACCAGCCTCCGCATTCAAAGGATTATCTTCCCCCATTTCTGCCAACTCCAGCATGATGCCACCACCAAACACACCTTTCCCTCACAACCACTGTTGGCATTCCATAGGGACTGTTCCCTCCAGGGCACCCTGATCCACTCCTCCATCACCCCCAACTCCTCATCCCCTTCCCACAGCACTTTCCCATGCAATTACAGAAGGTGCAATACCTGCCCCTTTACCTCCTTCCTCCTCACTGTCCAAGGCCCCAAACACTACTTTCACTTGCAGCTCCTTCAATTTAGTCCACTGTATTTGCTTCACTGGGGAGATTAAAAGCTAACTGGGCGACTGCTTTGTGGAACATCTTCACTCAGTTTGCAAGCATGACCCAGACATTCCTGTCACTTGCCATTTCAACACACCACCCTGCTCTCATGCTCACATGTCTGTCCTTAGCCTGCTGCAATGTTCCAGCAAATCCCAACACAAACTTTAGGATAAGCACTTCATCTTCCGATTAGGCACCTTACAGCCTTCCGGTCTTAACATTGGCCCATAGCTTCTGTGCTTCCCAGTGTCAGATTTGGGGGGAATCTCTCGGGTAAGTTCCCAGGTAAGGGTTTGCACGACAATTGCCCAGAAGTGCAGACTTCCTCTAGACAACTGTGCTGCACTGGGAACCATCCAAAAATATGATTTAAATCTCAAACTTCGGACGGTTCCACCAGGGTTACACCAATAGTTACTCAGAACAAGTTAGAAGCATTAAAACCTCTTGTAACTTCTGAATAACTATTGTAAAGACCCAGTCCAACCCCACAGGACTCCCCCTAAGTACCTGTCTCCCCCTCACGGGACTTCCCTCCACACCCCCGAACCACCACGCCCCCCCTGACCTCTGACAACTCCTGCCCTCGACACTCCTATCCCCCCCAACCTCTGATCACCCGCACCCCAGACCTCCATTTCACCCCGTCCGAGCTCCGACAAACCCCGCATACCCTCAACCTCCGACGCCGCTCAACACCCTCACCCCCCGACTTCTGACAGCAGCACCCCATCCCCCTCCACCCGGGAAACCCCACCCCCACCCCCTCCCCCACCCTGCCCTCAAGGACTTCGAATGCCCCCAACTCCTAGAACTTGGACTGACCTCTGCCCCCAACCTTAGATCCCACACCCCCATACCTCAGACCCTTGACCAAACGGACTTCCGACCCCACCTCACACCGGACCTCAGACCGACTCCCCACTGCCACCCCCTCTCCACCCCAAGACCTCCGACCGACCTCCCACACCCCCAGACCTCCAACCAATCCACTCCCCCACACCCTTGGACCTCCAACTTATCCCACCACACCTCCGATCCACACCACCGGACCACCCTCAGACACCCCCATCCCCCAGATCCTACCAACTTGGACACTTAGCTTCTCCCTGGCCTGTCAATTTCCGTGGCCCTTTAAACTTACCTGCTTTATGGCAGCAAGTGCCGTAAAAAGGGGGCGTGGCCTATTTGAATACACTGGAGCTAGGCTTCGCTCGAGCCGGCGGGTGTTCTTTCAATGAAAGCCCCAAGCAGCTCCGGCAAATGGAAGTGTCAACATAATTTTCAAAGTCAGGTAAGTAAATATTTATTTCTTCCTTAATTCCTGCAGGCCAGCCCTTTCCGATGCTAGTCGGAAGTTATGACCCAATAAGTTCAACAACTTCAGACCATGAACTCTCTCAGCCCTCTTGACCCCTTTCTAAATGCAATTTTTTTAATTTATTTATTTTCCCCCAAATCACCCCCTCCCCCAACAGGGTCATCTGTCACTTGTTTCTACATTGTGCTTTCACAGAGCATTGACCCTTGTTCTGCTATTAGCACCTTCTGCTATCTTACCTTTATGCCACTAGCAGCACCTTCTTTACTCTTAACCACTACCACTAACACTCCCTTTGTCTTGCGTCAATGACATCTTTGTCAATCTCTCCTTAGCTGTCACCTATCCCTGACCATCTACCTCATTCCACCTCCTCCATCCCCTCTTAAACAGTATAAAATCCATCATAATTCTACTTCTCTTTAGCTCTGAAGAAGAGTCTACAGACTCGAAACATGAACTCTGCTTCTCACTCCACAGATGCTACCAGACCTGCTGAGTTTTTCCAGCATTTTCTGTTTTTATTTCAGATTTCTAGCATCCACAATATTTTGCTTTTACCTTAGGTTATTGATGAAGTAACTGAAGATGGTTGGGCCTAGGACACTACCCTGAGGAACTCCTGCAATAATGACCAGGAACTGAGATGATTGTTCTCCAAAAACCACAACCATCTTCCTTTGTGCTAGGTATGACTCCAAACAGCGGACCGTGTTACCCTGATTCCTATTGACTCCAGTTTTGCTAGGGCTCCTTGATGCCACACTCAGTCAAATGCTGCCTTCATGTCAAGGGCAGTCACTCCCACCTCACCTCAGGAGTTCAGCTCTTTTGTCCATGTTTGAAGCAAAGCTGTAATGAGGTCAGGAGCTGAGTGGCCCTGGCGGAACCCAAACTGAGCGTCAGTGAGCAGGTTATTTTGAAGCAACTGCTGCTTGATAGCGCTGTTGATGATCCATTCCATCACTTTACTGATGATCAAGAATAGACTGATGGGGCAGTAATTGGCTGGGTTGGATTTGTCCGGCTTTTTGTGGACAGGACATACCTGGGCAATTTTCCATAGAGCCGGGTAGATGCCAGTGTTGTAGTTGTACTGGAACAATTTGGCTAGGGCTATGGCAAGTTCTGGGGCACAAGTCTTCAATACCATTGCCAGAATATTGTCAGGCTCCATAGCCTTTGCAGTATCCAGTGCTTTCAGCCAATTCTTGATGTCATGTGGAGTGAATCGAATTGGCTAAAGACAGGCATCTGTGATGCTGGGACCCTCAGGAGGAGGTGGGGATGGATCATCCACTTGGCACTTCTTTCATCCCCCCATCTGAAAGACTATACCACACTCCATCAACACTGCACTGGGAGTATCAGCGAGGAATTTTGTCTCAAGTCCCTGGAGCAATGTTTGGATCCACAACTTACTGGCTCAGAGGTAAGATTGCTGTTACTGAGACACAGCTGACAAATAAGCAATGTATCCACAAGCAGAGGTTGAAATCTCTCCCTGAAGGTGGTAGGTGGGTGTAGTTAGAGGGGGAGAGCCAGGATATTGTTGGTCTCTGATGTTAATTGTATATTATTTGAGTTTTTAATTGTATACAGCTGGTGGGCATTAACTGGGGATTCATTTGCGCTCTTGTGTATAGGAGCAGATGAAACTATGTTGAATGGGTCTTTGGAACTGTATGTTTTTCGGTGATTAGAAGCTTATTTACACATTGTATAAAGTACAAAAAGGCACTGGAGAAGATGCAGAGAAGATTTACATGGATGGTACCAGAAATGTGTGGGTGTACATCTCAGGAAAGGATTGACAGACTGGGTCTCTCTGCTCTTGATAAAAAACTGAGGAGTGACCTTGTAGAGATCTCTAAAATTATGAAAGGTTTTCACAGAATGGATTTAGAGAAAATGTTTCATCTTGTGGGGAAGAGCATAACTAGAGGCCAGCAATATAAGATAGTCACAACGAAATTCAATAGGAAATTCAGAAGAAGTCTCTTCACCCAAAGAATGGTGAGAATGTGAAAATCACCATCACAGGGAGTGGCTGAAGTGAATGGCATTTTAAGGTGGAACTAGACAAGCACTTGAGGGAGGAGAGAATAGCTGTACGCAATTAAACACTCAAATAACATATAATTATCATCAGAGACCAACAATATCCTGGCTCTCCCCCTCAAGCTATGCCCACCTGCCACCATCAGGAGGGCATCACAACCTCTGCTTGTTGCTACATTGCTTGTGTGTCAATTTAAGTGTACAAAGGTGAGACTGTAGTTCTATCCTTCACTGCCTGGTGATGTGAAACCTCCCAGCAGCCAGCTACATAGAGCCTTGGCTGTGGTCAGGCACAGACTGCACTGTGTTGGACCTTAACACAGGATTACATTGGATATACAGCACAAAGGGGGGCCATTCAGCTCATCAACCACGACATTCCAGTGTTTATACTCCACTTGAGGCTCTGCCCATCTTTTCCCATCTAAATTTACCATTGTAACCACTTATTCCCTTCTCCCTTGATTCCAAAGTCCAAATTGTTTATGTAAATTATGTGATCCCAGCACTGAACCCTGTGAAACAACACCTCCCACCTTCTGCCACTCTGAGTAGCTACCCTTTATTCCCAATCACTGCTTTCTGTCTTGAAGCCAGCTAGCGATCCATTCTGCCGCTTGTACCCTGACTCCACTTTCCCCGACCTGGTGAAGCAAGATTTTCTCTTTTGAGATCCATGCTTTTCATTATTATATTTCCATTTTGTAGACATTCTTTATTCCTTCCTTGGATTCCATTATTTTTCCTACCACTGATCAGAAAGAATCATAAGGAAAAATCAGGCATCAAAGTTAAAAAAAAATCCAATCTAGTCCATCAAAAGAAAACAAATACTGGTGTATTCCTCATGGTTTCTTCTTTTGAAGTACCACAGTAGATTTGCAAGCATCCCATACCATGTTTGCTCTCTCTCTCACACATTCATTAATCACAGCCTGACAATGGCATGTGCCTTTCTGGACCTGCAAACAGAGCTGAACATCAGCAGCAAGTTAGAGTAGGCCTCAGCAACTTAATTGCTTGGTGAGGCTATTCTAATATCATGCTGGCTGATCAATGTGTGTATTTAATTAATCAAATCAAAATTTTAAACAGCACAATTTTACAAGAAGCTATGCCTTTTTTTTCAAATTGCCTACAGCACACCTAGCAATCTGCCATG
This sequence comes from Carcharodon carcharias, assembly GCF_017639515.1. NCBI lineage: Eukaryota > Metazoa > Chordata > Chondrichthyes > Lamniformes > Lamnidae > Carcharodon > Carcharodon carcharias. Next base: position 161,910,273 of record NC_054475.1, on the reverse strand, counting down.
AATCAACGGTGTTCCTCTCTGCACTTGATATTTCACTTGGCATTGAAGAGCTGATGAAACAAAAAATTAAATTCCATGCACAGTCACACATTCCATTTCATGTTGATACAGAGCTTACTTCAGGTTGCATAGCACCCCCATAAGGATCTTCAACAAACAGCTGTGGTCTATGAAATACTTCCACTAAATGATACGACAGTGTAATAAAACCGATATAGAAATGTCAGCGGCCCTCTAAGGGCTATATATTGCTCGTTTAGTGGCATGCAGGTTAACAGTCCATATTTTAAAGTGGTAACCACGGGACAATTTGCTAGTGAGAGGAAACAAAACCATCCAATCAACATAGAGGCGACCTAACACAACTGCTTTATAGAACACCTCCATTCAATCCACAAGCATTACTAAGCTGCCTATTGCCTGTCAATTCAATTCTCCACCTCGCCTCCACTCTGACCTTCCTGTTCTTGACCTGCTACAGAGTCGCAATGAAATTTAGCAGAAGACCAAGGAACAGGACCTCTTCGTTTCACTCAGCACGTGACAGCCTTCTGAGACTCAATGTGGAGGGCAGAATCATCCCAGATTTGCACAAAATGCAGTAGAGGACGGAAAAAAGTTTTACCCGCCAGCCACAATGACGGGTATTCGCACCGTATCATCCCATTCCTGCCTCATTAATTATGCAGCAGCAGGAAACATGCTGTTTCGCTTGTGGACAGCCTCCGATTTTCCTGCCACGCTGATACCTCGTCGCTTCCTCACACAGGGTGCCATATTTAAACTGCAGCTGCACGCACACTTCTCAATGCTTGCAGCCCACATGGGCACCGGTGAAGACATGGCCCCAAAAGCCAAGAAGAGTGCAGACCCCGATTCAGTAACGCATCCCTGGGACACCTTCTGAATGCCATGGGGGCCCACAGCCATGTCCTCTTCTCTGGCTCTGGCCGCAGGAGGCCCACCAGTCTCAGCACCCTAACTTGGGAGGTGGTAACAGAGGTGGTCAATACCAATGCTGGTACACAAGAGATCAGCCATCCTGTGCAGAAAACGGATGAATTATCTCATCTGTGCCATCAGGGTAAGGCAACCATCTTATCACTCTTAACACACACTCACAAGGCCATCACACATTCACTGGCATCTCACTCTCTGCCAGCTCAAGGGACATCACCGCTCAGTTTCTCTCATACACGCTCACATCGCCATCCGGCCTCATCTTCTCTGGAGACTGCCTCTTCAGCCCTCACCATCTTGATACCACTTGCACACATCAACATGTGCCTCCCCCCCCCACATACCCTGGGCTAACGCCAGTACAGCCCTTGCCCTGCAGCCTCTTTGCTTGCCTGAGGCCACTTCTTCCCCTTCCCCAAGCAAGCCCTAGCCCTGCAGACATTGAAAAGCCACCCCTGCCTTATAGCTGGCCTGGCAGATAAACTCCTGCCCGTGAGCCCCTCTAAAAGTGATGTGATGCTGCCTGCGAAGCCTGGCACTGATGACTGTGAGTCAGTAAGGTAGGCAAAAAAACCTTGAAGTCCCGAGTCAAGTGCAGCTTGCCAGGTGCACGTTGCTTATGTATAGTTGTGAAACATCAGATACAATCATGGCAATGTGCCCAGATGATTCAGCATGGGGGGATGATTCCGGTGAACAGGGCTGATAATGAGATGCTAAAGTATTGAAATTAGGTTCCCGGTGTGCGACCGTGACAAACGCAGCCTGCTATTGTGGAGTGGAGTGGACCTTCGCAAACTGGTTTCACGCCGACATGAAACCGATTTTTGACCTTCTTGCCATGTTGTCCACTGCCTGCCCGCCATGACACCCAATGCCAACGAGGCTGGAAAATTATGGCCTCAGTTCAACAATTTTAGTTCATAACCTCTGGCTGCATTTTGCCTTGTGCTTTTTTGCAGGTAGGGTTTTTCTTCTGTTTTTCCTTAATCCTTTTGCTTTGTATTCAGACATCTACCATCCTGCCATTCACACCTTATCTAGACATATCTTTTCCCCTTTGCTTGTCCCATTACCACTCCCTTTGGCCTTTGTACCATGAAACCATTTATCACTTAATCTCTCCTTCACTCCACCCTATCACAAACCTTCCCTTTGTTCTTCTTCTCACCACTCCCCCCTTTCACTTACTCAAAACCTATTGAATTTCTAATGTTTCTCAGTTCTGGTGTAAGGTCACAGACATGAAACATTAATTCCGTTTCATTATCCACTGATCCTGCCAGACCTGCTGAGTGTTTCCAGTATTTCCTGCTTTGGTTTCAGCATTTATTGCCCATCCCCAGTTGCCTTTGAGAAGTTGGTGTAAGCCACCTTCTTAAACTGCTGCAGGCCTTCTGCTGTCGGTACACCCACAGTGCTGATAAGAAGGAATTTCCAGGATTTTGACCCAGCAACAATGAAAGAATGCTGATATAGTTCCACTTTAGGATGGTGTGTGAATTGGTTGGGAGCTTGGAAGTGGTGGCGTCCCCATGTGCCTGCTATCCTTGTTCTTTTAGGTGGTAGAGATCATGGGCTTCCAAGGTGCTGCCAAAGTTGCCTTGGCAAATTGCTGCAATGCACCTGTAGATGATACACACAGCAGCCACTGTGTGTCAGTGGTGGGCAGAGTGGATGTTTAAGGTGGATGGGCTGCCAACCAAGGGGCTGCCTTGTCCCGGATGAGATCAAGTTTCTTGAGTGTTGTTGGAGTCGCAATCATCCATACTGATTGCTCATTAATGTCAAAGGCCTCAAAGGCAGCCATTCTTCGCCAGTGCCTTACTGCCAACCCCTCAATCTCCAGCCACCAGGGCCTACACTGTTCATAGTGCCTGGCTGATGCTAAAGTTCACCATAACAAATACCTGTGAAGTGGTCTTTGGTCTCTCTACCAGGAAACATTGTGATTGGTTTTAAGGAAACAACCTAATTGAATGTAAGCACAGTGCTTTCACAGAGTAGAAACTTCACCATGGCTCAAGAGAAAAGCAGGAGTCCTCCAGGTGGCTGAAGGCAGTGGCACAGCATAAAACCCATGATAAAGAACAAATGGTGGGTAGAAAGAGAGAGGGGAACACAACAACTCACAGACTCCAATAACATGCAAGTTTTCTCCAGCGCTGTCAAGATGATCTATGGTCTAGGCACTCAAGGGCCCACCCCACTGAGGGCCAAGCATGGAGGGGAATACATCAAGGACGGGGAGGCAGAGAGTGCTCACTGGAGAGAACATTGTGAAGAAATCCTCAATCGAGACTCATCTTCAACTTGAATGTCCTCAACTCCATTCCTCAATATCCCTTGCGGCTCAGTCTTGGCAGGAGCCCACTCCTGAGTGAAGTTGCAAAAGCCATCCAACAAAACCCTTGGAGCAGATGGAAACCTTGTGGAAATTCTGAAACATGACGGATAACCACTCTTGGCACGGCTGCACAACATCATATCCCTCATCTAGAAGGAGGAGTGGATGCCAGAGGATCTCAGGGACACTATCTTTGTGATTATATTCAAGAAGGGAGACAAGTCAATTGCAATTACAACAGAATAGATTCCCTGCTGTCTGTCACAGGGAAGGTCATTGCAAGAATCCTCCTCAACCGTATCCTCCAATTGGCTAAGGAACTGATTCCAGAGTCACAGTGTGGATTTTTCCACTAACAGCCACCACAAACGTAATCTTCACAGCGCGGCAAATTCAAGAAAAGTGCAGGGAACAGCACTAACTACTGTACATTACCTTTTACGACCTCATGAAAGCCTTTGAATTTGTCAGCCATGAAGGCCTATGGAGTATCCTCCTCAAATTTGCTTGCCCTCAGAAATTTGTCACCATCCTCCACCTACCCCATGGTGACATGCAAACCATGATCCTCACCAAAAGAGCCACCACAAACCATATCTTAGTGAAGACTGAGGTTAGTCATCGCACCAACCCTCCTCTATTCTCTTTTCTTCAATCCTGCACATCACCCCCAGCAAATTGCCTATAGGTGTGGAGATAATTTACAGAACAGACAAAAAACTGTTCAACCTACACTGTCATCAATCCAAAACCAAAATCATCCAACCTCAATCATTGAGCTTCATTGTGTAGAGGATGCTTGTGTGCCCTCACTCAGAAACTAAGCTCCAGGTCACTGTCAACTCCTTCTTTAAAGAATTTGAGAAAATGGACCTTTCACTAAACACCCGGAAAGCTAAGATCCTCTTCCAACCAATTCCCACAGCACTACACCTCCCAAAGTTGATTAAGATCAACGGTAAGATCCTGGAAAATGTGGACCATTTGCATATCATGGGAGCCTCCTCTCGATGAAGGCAGACATAGACAATGAAATTCAACATCATCTCCAATGTACCAAGTCAGTCTTTGGCCAACTGAGAGCATTTGAGGGCCAGGATATCAAACCCGAGAGTACGGTCTTGGTTTACTGAGCAGCAGTGATTCCCACACTCCTATATGCTTCAGAGGCTTGAATAACCAACAGCAACACCTCAAAGCAATAGAAAAGAACCACTAGCGGTTCCTTTGCAAGAGCAAATGCGCTGGCAGGAAAGGCAGTCCAACAGCAGCATCCTCTCCCAAAACAACATGTCCAGCCTTAAAGAGGTAATCACTCGAATCCATCTCCGCTGGGCAGGGCATGTCACTCATATGCTTGACACCAGACTCCCGAAGCAACTGCTCTACTCAAAACTCAAGTCATGGCAGGAGACTCCCAGGACAACAGAAACACTTTAGGGATGGATACTAATGACACCAATGGATATGGGGATATTGGGGGAAAATGATGTCGAGGTAGATGATCAGCCATGATCTGTTTGAATGGCAGAGCAGGCTTGATAGGCCAAATGGCCTATGCCTACTCCTATGTTCCTATGACATCCTCAAAGTATCCCTGAAGAGATCAAACAACACTGATGAATCATGGGGACTCCCTGGCTGGTGATCAGCCAAAATGGAAAAGATTTATTCAGGAAGGCATGAATCACATTGAGAGACTTCATCAGAGCATCCAGAGGTGAAGTAAAGTGTTGGAGAAAGCACATAAACCTCCAAACGCCTCATCTGCCTGAACCTCAAGAATCAGCTACTCCACATATGGCAGAATCTGCAGATCATGCATTGAATATATCAACCATCTCAGAACCCATCAAACCAGAATGGAAGCAAGTCATGCTCAATCCTGAGGGACTGCCTAATAAGAAAATGAAAGATACCTCCCTCATCAGCTTGGACCAGAAGATGGCCTTGGATACACTATCTCACAAGTAGATGATGAATGTACCATCCAAAGGGTTTGAGGAGGGAAACTGCAATAGAATCCATCCACTGTAGACAAATGTTGATAGTGCAGTTTCAATCAATGGATGGGAATAAGAAGGTCAAACTGAAACTGCATGTGGGTCCAATGCTCCTCTCCACTGCACATAAGAGCCTAGTCATTGGTTGTGAGGTGCTATCAATGTTGCTGCTCTATGTGGCATAGGTCTGGCATATACCTAGTTCCTGTGCCATGGAGGTCACTGGAGCCATCTTCCACTTTATCTGGTGATCTAATATGGACCATGTCCACAGTGACATGATGTACAAATCTCTAGATAAAGTGTGGGAGGGAAATATAGTACCTAACATTGCCCTCATCCTGATGGCCACCTTTGTGTGTGGCTGCAACATGCTTTGTGTATACCCGTAGTATGCAAACATCAAGTGTCACTATGTTCTGGGGTTCTACCCATACCAGGTGCTATGAAGGATGGGTCTGACCAAGTTGCTACAGAATGCTCCTTTCAGTTGTACTGTGCCTACCATCTATCCCTCATGGAAAAATTGGTGTAGAAAAACACCTTTGTTCACAAGTCCATCAGGGAGTGATCTGCACATAACGTCCTTGAGACCTTGTGGGAAAAGGAGATGGTGGATCATCTTGTGTGGTTCACTGAGCGTTCTATCAAAGCCATTTTGCAGAATGTCTCAGCACCAGAATTTTCAATCCAGCATCAAGACAATGCTTGGATGGTGGTGAATAGGGCCTTCCCTATTAAATTATTCCTGCATGCCCAGAATCTGACCACCTCCACATGTTACCCGTGAGGTGGCTGCAGTGGGGAACAGACCATCACCCACCTCCTTCTGGAATGTGCTTTTGCAAAGTAGGTTTGGAAAGAGATGTAGTGGTTTTTCTTGAGGTTCATCCCGAGCAGCAATAAACACAGGACTCTGTGCTCCACTGGCTGTTCCCAGGGACGCACGCTGAGATAAAAATCAACTGCTGCTGGAGGAACATCAACTTGGTGAAAAATGCTCTTTGGTCTGCCCAAAACCTGCTGCTCTTCCAGTACAAAGGCTGCCCATGTTGCAGACTGTTGCACTCTAAGCTCCAGGATTATGTTCTGAGAAATGCACTGAAGCTTGGGCCAGCTGCCATGAGGGCTTGAAAAGGAAAAGTCACAGTTTAGGGCCCCACACCCACCATAGTACTCCAAGGGGCTGGAACCTGAGTGGAACCCATTGGGCTACATATGCAGTGTAACCTAATTGATTTGTATTGCATATTGCAAAATTACAAACTGTCGTAAATTTTCAGAGCTGCAACACCGCACTACACTCCTCATTTTACATATGAAAATACAAAATAGGAGCAGAAGTAGGCCATTCGGCCCCTTGCGTCTGCTCTGCCATTCAATAAGATCATGGCTGATCTGTTCGTGTTTCAAGTTCTATATTCCCATCCACCCCCGATAACCTTTGATTCCCTTGCCTAACAAGAATCTATCTACCTCTGTATATGTAGAATATACCTATTCAGTGACCCCACTTCCACTGCCTTCTGAGACAGAGAGTTCCAAAGTAGTACAACACTCTGAAAGAAAAAAAATCTCCTCATCTCTATGCTCTAAGGGTGACCTCTAATTTTAAAACAGTGTTCCATAGTTCTGGACTCACCCACAAGAGGAAACATCCTTTCCACCTTGACATTGTCAAGACTATTCAGGGTCTTATATACATTAATCAAGTCACTCTTCGCTCTTCTAAACTCCAGTGGAAACAAGTCCAGCCTGCCCAACCTATCCTCATGAGCCAACCGTTCATTCCAGGTATCAATCTAGTAAACCTCCTCTGAACCACAACAAAAACAGAATTACCTGGAAAAACTCAGCAGGTCTGGCAGCATTGGCGGAGAAGAAAAGAGTTGACGTTTCGAGTCCTCATGACCCTTCGACAGAACTTGAGTTCGAGTCCAAGAAAGAGTTGAAATATAAGCTGGTTTAAGGTGTGTGTGGGGGGGGGTGGGGGAGAGAGAGAGAGAGAGAGAGAAGTGGAGGAGGTTGGTGTGGTTGTAGGGACAAACAAGCAGTGATAGAAGCAGATCATCAAACCTACAACCACACCAACCCCTTCCACTTTTTTCTCTCTCTCTCTCTCCGCCCCCCCCACACACCTTAAACCAGCTTATATTTCAACTCTTTCTTGGACTCGAAGGGTCATGAGGACTCGAAACGTCAACTCTTTTCTCTGCCGATGCTGCCAGACATGCTGGGTTTTTCCAGGTAATTCTGTTTTTGTTTTGGATTTCCAGCATCCACAGTTTTTTTGTTTTTTTCTCCTCTGAACCACCTCCAGCACATTTACATCCTCCCTTAAATAAGGAGAACAAAACTGTACACAGTATTCGAGATGTGGTTTCACCAATGCCCTGGATAAATGAAGCATAACGTGCTTACTTTTATGTTCGATTCCTCTCTTAATAAAGAACAGCATTCCATTAGCTTTGAAGGTGAAAAACCTTCATTGGCTTCATTTCACCTTCATTGCTTTCCAATCCCATTAGCCACCTTGTTTACATGCTATACCTGCATACTAACGTTTTGTGACTCATGCGTGTTCATATGTACGTTTGTATGTTCATATGTTTATATGATCTCGTTCAAGATCACCCAGCTCCTGAAATTTTTCAGCATAAAAGATAAACCTTTAATTTCTGTCCATATTGAACGCTGCAGCTGTGCACTAGAGTGCAGCAGACTGTTCAGGTTCAGCAATTTACAAATTGAGAATTTGCAGTTCTCGCCCTCCGAGCCCATTAAGTAGCTCCTTAAGGAGCTTAACAGGCTGTTGATTCGAGTTGAGCAGGTTCCCAACTCACTTCCCCACACCCACCTCCAACCTTCACTTTGAAAATTCCAGCACAACCCGGAGGCATTGGGACACTGACACATCATCTGGAAGCACTATTTATTAGGCATACTCACTCCTGTTTCGGCCTCCTTGGGCAAGTGAATATTCCAGCTAATCAGTCAAACCATTTTTTTTACTCATTCATGGGATGTGGCCAGCGCTGGCTTGGCCAGCATATATTTCCCATCCCTAATTGCCCTTAACAAGGTGGCAGTGAGCTGCCTCTTGAACTGCTGCAGTCCATGTGGTGTAGGTACACCCACAGTGCTGTTAGGGAGGGAGTTCCAGGGTTTTGACCCAGCAACAGTGAATGAACGGTGATATATTTCCAAGTCAGGATGGTGAGTGACTTGGAGGAGAACTTGCAGGTGGTGGTGTTCCCATGTATCTGCTGCTCTTGTCCTTCTAGATTGTAATGGTCATGGGTTTGGAAGGTGCTCTCTGAGGACCCTTGGTGAATTCCTGCAGTGCACCTTGTAGATGGTAGACACAACCCTGTGAGAGAATAAATTCTCCTCATCTCTGTCCTATAAGGGCAACCCCTAATTTTAAAACAGTGCCCCCTAATTCTGGACTCACCCACAAGAGGAAACATCCTTTCCACATTCATCTTGTTAAGACAATTCAGGGTCTTATGTATATCAATCAAGTCACCCCTCACTCTTCTAAACTCCAGTGGTTGACTCTAACACACCCTCTGAAATGGCCTAGCAAGCCACTCATTTGTATAAAACCGCTAAAGAAAATATTTGTTTCATTGCGTAGAAAGTTTTTATACAGGAAAAGTCCTCGTGTTACGATTCAGGGGGTCTGTGAAACATATATAACGTGAGAGGAGGACCTCAGAAGCGAAAAGATCGAGAACCACTGTTGTAATGTAGAGACTTTGCTGTGCAACATATGGTGCATTTCCACACATGAGGGCTGGGCACAAATATCAGTTGTACACAGAATAAAAAGTGAAGAGTCAGTTGGAACAGATAATAACACAGTCGCATCTGTTCTCTTCATAGTTGTTTTCAGCAGTCCTCCAGAGTGGTACCATTCACTTGAACACTGAGAGTAAAAGTGACAGCCAGCAGCAGTCTAGACAGGGACATCTGGTGAGTGGGGAATGTACATTGTTAATTTATCCTATTAAGGCCAATTCTGAAATTATTTATGCAACTCGTCCCACTATGGTAAAAGTTGTAAAAATTCAATTGAAAACGAGTTTCAGTCACGATGACCATGAAACTACCAGCGATTTGGTTCACTAATGTCCTTATAGGAGGGAAATTGGCCATTTTTATATTTTTCGCTATCAGGTTCGTTTCGTCCAGCAAATGCGAGCTGCGCCCTTGATATTAACATATTAGTTGGTGCTTGAAACAATATAGGCAGAGAGACCAATTGACTGAACAAACACTGGTCGTTTATTGGAACTAAGAACACAGCACGACCACCATGTGTGCTTCTTCAATCACCTCCAGCTCTAGGCTTATAGTTACTAAAGTAGCCCATGCTGTATAGCAGTTGGTTGATATAGTCACGTGGTCAGTTAACTATATTTTCTTAAGAGTATAGAGCACTGCACTTTACCACATCCCTCTTCCTTTACTTGAAAGTACAATTGACAAGCTTCACAACATCCCAATTATTTACATGAATAACTATTTACAAGTCAAGTCTCTTAAGAGGCTTCCTCAGAAATGTCCAGCATCATAGCTCAACAATAGCTGATTTTTCCGAGACCCCCTTCTCAGAGTCAACTGTCCACCAGGCTCTCCGGTGGAAGTGGGCAAGTTTGTGTCTTCGACCCTCTCGGGTCTAACTGGTCCCACCAATACTTCCAAATCGTGTGACATTTCTTCAACCTGCGGTGCAGACCCAAATGCAAATGATGACTGCATTGCTTCTTGTGGGACTGTCTCTCTTCTCCGGAGATGATCCACATGTCGTCTAATTATTTAGCCATTTACCGATACATTATAGGAGACAGGTCCGGTCATGGCACTCACTTTGCCTAATAGCCAAATGGATTCATCTCCAAAGTTCTTCGTGAGAGCTCTGTCTCCCACCGTGAAATTTCTTTCATGATTATGGCCATCATGTCTAGCCTTCTGAGTCTCTTGGCTTCTCTCCATCATCCCCTCTAAATTCGGCCTGATAAGAGTTAGACAGGGGCAGAGACGTCTCTTCATTAGTAGTTCCGTGGGGGCAATACCAGTGGTTGAGTGTGGTGTCGTACGGTATGCGAACAGGAGTCATGACAATCTGGTGCTGATGGAATGCCCGTACAGCTTCTTCATCCCAGACTTAAAAGTTTGGACTGCCCGCTCAGCCAAACTGTTAGAGGTTGGGTGGTAAGGTGAGGCTTTGATATGAGTTATTCCATTGAGGGTTGTAAACCTGTGGGGCTCCCCACTGGTAAATGAAATCCCATTATCTGACACGAGCACCTCCGATAACCCATGCACTGCAAAGCTCTGTCGCAAACAGTCTATGGTGACAGCAGACGTGGGTAACCAGACTTCGTAGACATCCATCCGCTTGGACAGGGTGTCTATTAGTAAAAGGAACATCATATCCAAGAAGGGCTCCACATAGTCGACGTGGAGGCATGCCCATGATCACCCGGCCATTCCCAGGGGAGCAATGGAGATAAGGGGGGGTAGCTTTTGTATGCTGGCATTGAAGACAAATTTTGACTAGGGTTTTGATGTCCACGCCCATCCCTGGCCACCACAAGGAGTTGCATGAAGCATCTTCATCCTCCTGAGCATTGTATAATTTGGCCAGTAATGGCCTTTGGCCTCTCAGGGGCATGATGACCCTTGCTCCTCAGAGCAATATGCCATCTTGGCAGGTGAGCTCACATCTGCGACTGAAATAGGGTTTCATATCATGAGACCATGGCTCACCTGGCCATCCATTCAAGACCTGCTCCCAGACACGAGATAAAAGCGGACCTTGGGCTTGTCCACTCACAGATTTGTTTGGCCTGCACAGGGGAGGAATCCAAAAAATTTAGTACTACGACAAGTTCCTGGGGAATTGGAATCTTCACATTGTTATCTGGCGGGGGTGGTGGCTCAGTGCATCAGCATGTGTGATCTGCCTTCCCGATCGATGAATAAAAATGTACTCATAAGCAGCCAATATCAGTGCCCACCTCTGGGCGTGAGCAGATGCGATGGGGGATATGGCCTTATCCTCTCCAAATAATCCCAGCAGAGGCTTGTGGTCAGACATAATGTGAAAATGGCGACCGTGGAGGTATTGATGGAATTTCCGAACACCAAGCACAACAGACAAGCCTTCCCCTCAATTTGAGAATATCATCGCTCTGCAGTACTGGGCATGCAAGATGTAAAACCAATGGGTCGTTCAGAACCACCCGCCATCTGATGTGAAAATACAGCCCCTACTCCATAAGGGGATGATTCACAAGTTAAAATCAATTCTTTCTTTGGGTCAAAGTGGATCGGTAGGGCCGATGATCTCAACAATTGTTTTACCTTCAGAAACGCATCCTATTGTGGAATTGCCAAATCCATTTTTTAGTTTTTCTTAAGCAATGCATATAATGGAGTCAGTACGGGCGATAGATTTGGGAGAAATTGCCCATAGTAGTTTACCATGCCTAAGCAAGCCCCTAGTTCTGTAGTGTTTTTTGGTGCAGGTGGTTCGTGAACAGCCTTGACCTTTTCTTCCACGGGATGCAGGTTCTGCACGTCAACCTTATGGTCCAAGTAAACTACTGCTTTGGCTTGGAAAATATATTTTTCTCATTTCAAGCATACCCAAACATGTGAAAAGCATTTCAGCACCTCTTCCAAATTAGCTAAGTGGTCTCTTCATCAGTTAGTCCAGTGACTAAGACATCATCCAGATAAACAACAACATGGGATAGTCCCTGAAGTAGATTTTCCATGGTACATTGGAAAATAGCACAATCCAATGAAACCTCAAAGGGTAGCTGAGTATATTGATACAATCCTCGATGTGTATTAGTGGTCACAAGTTCCCTAGAGCCTTATTCCAACTCTACCTGCTGGTAGGTGTGGCTCATGACGAGTTTTGAATATGTGCTGCCCGCTGCCAATTTCGAATATATTTTATCAATCTTCAGTATCGGGTGTCTATCAAGTTTGGCCCGTCTGTTTACAGTTAACTTATAGTCACCACATTAGCAAACACTTTGTTTGGGTACTATAGGTACCGTCTACCCGGAAGATTGCACCGGTTGTCAGATATCCAACTTTTCCAGCCTGTTTAACGCGGTCTCAACCTTGTCCCATAGAGCATATGGGACAGGTATGGCTCTGATAAATTTGGGGGTTGCATTAGAGTCTACGTGGATTTTGGCTTGTAGCCCATGAATCCTTCTTAGCTCATAACTGAAAATGGAAGCGTACTTTTGTAACAATTCCTGTAAGTTTCTCGTTCTGATTTGAAAAATCTTAGCCCTTTGCAACTTAATCTTTTTGAGCCAGTTGTGACCAATTAAACTTGGGCCTGCCCCGGCTACTACTATAAAGGGTAAATTTGCAGACTGTTTCCCATGCTGCACCAGGACTTGACATATCCCTTTGCAAAGGACATTTTTTTTTTACTTTTTCTTGGACTGTGGCTTAAAGATTGGACTGTGGCTTTAAAAACTACCATGGCTGCAGTTGAAAGACATGTTCCCTGGAACTGGATGTGGAATCTAAAATGCTGCTATTCTGGAACAGTGTGTGCCAGGTTGAACAGCATGGTGCAGGAACAGGGGCCTGGTTTAAGTGGGAACTGCCTAGCGATGGTGTTTAGGTTGGCTTCTGACCAAGTTCTGTTTGAGGATAGTACAATGGGTCACCTCCTAGCCTGAAAAGAGGAAAGACCTGAAACCTCTCTCTCTTGTGCATTGTAAGACTCCGGTGATCCTGCCATAGTAGCTAGCCAGCTATTCCTCACATTGCTGCATCCTGCTTTCTTTGAGAAATCCCAGTCAGGAGGAAAAGGGGAAAAATCACCAGTAGAAACATTAAAAGCATGTTTCAACCAGAGAACCACAGACTGCAAGTGCTGGGAGACCACCTCGTGTCAGCCACAACAACCTGCAAGGAATTTGGAAGAAAGCAATCAAGTCAACCCATCTAATCCTGAGCTCCGGATTGGTGTGATTGAACTGTTTTATCTCACCTTTAAAATCCATGTTTTGTGTGTCTTATGTGTGTGTGCTTGTGTATAGGGGTTTAAGAAGGGGTAGAGTTTAAGTTATAGAGTTAAAAGTTAGCAGTTCATACTTCTTTCTTTTGCCACTGGTTAGAGACAATTTGTTTAATAAACAGTTATTTACTTGTTAAGTTTACAAACCTGGTGCTCATATTCTTTTAACCTAAATTAAACTGTTAGGTAGAATTGAGGCAATTTGATAGTCTGATTAAACTTCTCACATTTGTCACGGCTCAAGGAGCAGTGGGGCTTGATACTACAGTTCACTAGCTGCAATGAGTCACCCCAAAGTTTGGGGGCTCGAGTCCAGGATATCTTGGAACAAAAGGCAACATCAATTTGGGTATAGGTTTAGTATGTAATAAAGCTAAAAGGAAACACCAGGCTTGTACCATCAAAAATAAGATGGCACTGGAAACTGCTAAAACCTTCCTACCAGTGGAAGAGATGTCCCTGACAATTTTACAAGTGATCCCAAAAGCCAGGTTAATCGAATTGGCAAGTAAATTAAGAGTAGGATTGCCTGCCAAAACTATGAAGGCAGAGATAATCGAAGAGATAGCACAGCATTTAAAACTCGAGAGACCGAATGTGCTCAAATTCAGTTGCAAATAAAAAATTGGAACTAGTGGCAGCAGAAAGAGAAAGGGCATCCCAAAGGAAATTAGAAATGGTGAGGTTAGAAAAGGAGGAAAGAGAAAAAGAGAGAGACAGAGAATTCCAGCTTGGAACGCTGGCAGTTCAAAAAGAAACACCAGGAGGTGAGGCAGGGCTTATGTCCAGATCAGAATCCAATGGGGAGATGTTTAAATTTGTACAAGCTCTTCCAAAATTTGAAGAAAGTGATGTTAAAGCATTCTTTATTTCCTTTGAGAAGATAGCTAAACAGGTGAATTGGCTAAAGGAAAACTGGACATTGCCCATGCAGAGCAAATTGACAGGTAGTGCACTGGAAATTTATGCCTCACTGTCAGAAGAGGTTTCTAGGGATTATGGTGTGGTGAAAAAGGCAATTTTGAGGGGATATGAATTGGCCCTTGAAGCATACAGACAAAAGTTTAGAAATTTAAAGAAACAGCCTGGACAAACTTACATTGAATTTGAAAGGCTTAAACAAAGTAGTTTTGACAGGTTGGTACGAGTATTCAGAGTTGAAACTACCTATGAAGTTCTCAGAGGGATTATTCTCCTGGAAGAGTTTAAAAACTCTCTACCTTATAAAACAAGAACCCATGGTGAAGACCAAAGAGTTCCAAGTGCCAAACAGGTAGCAGTAATAGCTGACAATTATGGGCTGATCCATAAAACCAAATCTTTTTTCCTTCACCCTTATAAATTTGAAAAGGATAGAAAGTGGGAGAGTGAAAGGAAGGCAATTAACCAGGGTAAAGAATGGATAGCTGGGAAAACTTTGAGATCTCCTCCCCAGACCAAGAAGGAAGGTACTGAAGGTGGAGGTGAAACTCAAAGGCTGAAGTGTTACCACTGTAATAAAATTGGGCATATTCATTCAAAATGCTGGAAATTGTGAGGGAAGCCAATGGGACTTGTGTGGGGTTTTGTAAGAGTGAGTCTGAAAAGGAAAGTCAAAAGGAAAATGCCATGGACCAAAGTGTAGCTTTAACTACAAATAAGGGTCTAGTAAACACAGCTGTAAATGCGGGCAAAGTGAATAAGGTAAATGAGGGATATAAAAGGTTTTTTGTTCAGAGGAAAGATAACCCCTTTTACATCAAATGATGCAGCTAAACCCATTAAGGGACACAGGAGCTACTCAAACTCTTTTGCTGGAGCAGGACCTAATTTTCCCTCCTGAGAGTTCAATGGAAGCTAAAGTGAAGAATATATCGCGGTTCCATTGTACAAAGAGCAATTGGAGTGTAATTTATTGTCTGGATTAGTGATTGTAGGAGGGGATAAGAAATTACCCGTGGATGGAGTTGATCTATTCCTGTGGAATGATTTGGCAGAAATGAAGGTTATAGCTTCACCCATAATCACAGAAAATCCGAAAGAGGCTAAAGAGACAGAGCAGTTGCAAGAATAGATTCCTGGTATGTTTCCATTGTGTGTGGTGACCAGAGCAATGACTAAACAAAGTCCGTCATTAGGGGTCAAAGTAATACCACGAGCAGGTGTTCGAGTGGCTGAAACTTTATTTAAGGATGTGGATAATTCAAAGGAAATGTTTGGCATGTCTTCCTTAATTGAGGCTCAGAAAGGAGATCCAGAGTTAAACAAACAAGCACGGTCAGCTCACACTGAAGTTGAGGCTGAAGGATTTCCAGAGTGCTATTACCTTAAAAATGGAGTTCTGATGAGGAAGTGGAGACACCTTCATAGACCTGCGGATGAGGAATGGACGGTTGTTCATCAGATAGTGGTACCACCCAAATATCATAAGGAGATATTGCGAGTAGCAAGTAGAAAAACCCAAGCATCGATAAACAGGCATTCTACCTGGCCAAGATTTCATAAAGACGCAGTGCTATTTTGTAGAACATGTCATACATGTCAGGTAGTAGGTAAACCTCAACATGTAATCAAACCAGCATCTTTAATACCCATACTGGTTTTTGAAGAACCATTTAATCAGATACTAATAGATTGTGTAGGATAGTTGCCCAAAACAAAAGACAAACATTGATATATTCTGACAATCATAGATATGACCACCCAATTTCCAGAAGCTATTCCTTTAAGGATAATTACAGCAAAGGTGGTAGTTGAAAAGTTAACTCAGTTTTTCACTTGTTATGGCCTACCGATTGAAATACAATCTGACCAAGGTTCTAACTGATGTCCAAACTTTTCTAGGATATGATCAGCAGTTTGGGTATCAGACAACTAAAGTCTACCACTTATCACCCACAGACACAGGGAGCTTTAAAGCGATATCATCAGACTTTCAAAACTATGAACAAGACCTTTTGCCATGAATACCGAAAGGATTGGGACAAAGGTTTAGATTTCCTACAATTTGCTACCAGAGATTCCCCCAATGAATCTGCTGGATTTAGTCCATTCGAATTGATCTATGGTCATGAAATAAGAAGTCCATTAAAATTGATTAAGGAAAAGGTCCAAAATCAGAAAGACAAATCCTCCATGTTGGATTACGTGTCACGTTTCTAGAAAGACGTACGGACGCATGTAAAGTAACATGAGAGCATTTAAAAATCTCACAAACCAGAATGAAAGAATGGGCAGACAAACATGCTATGACTAGAATGTTCCAAGCAGGGGACGAAGTATTGGTATTATTACCTCTGCAGGGTGAACCCTTGAAAACAAATTTCAGTGGCCCCTATAAGATGGTTAAGAGGGTTTATGCAGTGACCTATCTGACAGATACTCTTGAGTGTAAGAAGAAGGAATAGTTATGTCGCATAAACATGTTGAAGCAGTATCATCGCAGAGAAGATGATCAGAAAGAACAAGTAGGCCCCATGGTAGGAGTGGTGGAGAATGACAAAGACAATAAAAGTCAGGTAGAAGGAGGTGTGGATAGTGCACAAAGCGAACCATCTACAATTTGACTTGTTCAATACAAAAATAATGGGATGGTTAGACACTTTGTTCTCATATTTAGAGGAAGGACCATGGGAAGATTTAATAAGGTTACTTAGGAAGCATAAGGAAATTTGTAGAGATACACCTGGATGTACTACATTAACTAAACATGATGTGGATATAGGAGACTCAGTGCCGATAAAACAACATCTGTATTGGGTGAGCCCAGAAAAACGAGCTCAGTTCGAAACAGAGATCAAATAGATGCTATAAAATAAATTGATCAAGGCCAGCCAAAGCAGTTGGAGTTCACCAGTCATGTTGGTTCCTAAGCAGGATGGATCCACTAGATTTTGTATAGACTATAGGAAAGTGAATGTAGTAATGAGGACATTCCTTGGTTAGAAGATTGCATCAATAGGATGGGCAGTGCCTCATTTCTTTCTAAAATTGATCTATTGAAGGGGTACTGGCAAGTGCCATTAACATCAAGAGCTAAGGAAATATCTGCCTTGGTTACACCCAGTTGGTTGTATCAATGTGTAGTCATGCCCTTTGGGTTTAAGAAAGCCCCAGCTACATTCCAGGGACTTATGAATCAAGTCGTAGCTGAAGTACCTAAATGTGTGGTTTATTTAGACAATGTCGTAATACCTTTTACTCTTTTTCTTCGCCCATATATGTTTTTAATTTAGTGTCCGATTCTTCCAAACTTAAAGGACGGACTCTTTTATTCAAGTATCTGAACGTAAGTTCTCCTATGACAGACATTGATGCCCCAGTATCGACCTCCATCTTGATGGGTTGTTCATTGACTCTAATGACTACCTGTATTGGCTCAGTTCTACCCATTTTCAGGTTGTATAATGAATAGATGTCAGATTCTGCCTCCTCTGGTTCTTCATTGAGATAGATTTTGCAATTTCTACCTTTGTTTTTTAAAATGCTGTCTCAGCCTATCTTGACAGTGCCACATTATGTGACCATTGTGGTGACAGGAAAAGCATACAATATTTCTGAACTGTCGATCGCCTGCAGGCTGCCTGGATGCATTTCTCTCACTAATGTGGGTTTTCGCTGTAGTACTGTTGTTCTTCAGTGGTCTGTACATTGTGAGCCTTTCCCACCTTTCTGCGGAGTCCAATGTTTTTGTGCCTTTTGTTACTGGTCCTCCCCACCCTACAAGATGGATGGCGCCATTTTGTGCATCTTTTATTGCCTCCGAGTCTCTAACAGGCCCTCTCCATGACTGTTGCCAATTCAAATGCCTTACTGAAGTCTAGATTAATTTCAGATAACAATCACTTTAGAATAGCATCGTCACCAATTCCGCATATCAATCAGTCTCTCAAAATGTCATTAATTGATGGTCCGAATTCTCAATATTCCGTTAATTCCTTTAAAGCAGCTACATAGCCAGAAATTGTCTCTTCTGGAAGCCTATTCCTTGAATTAAATTTAAAATGCTGCATAGCGACTAAGGGCTTTGGCTTCAGGTGATTTTTGACAATATTTACTAACTCGTCGAAAGTTTTCGTATCCGGGGTGTTAGGTGACGTGAGGCTGCGGAACAGCCCATACGTTTTGCTCCCACATGTGGACAAAAGAATCACCCTCTTCTTGTCCTCCCCTGTGATGTGAGAAAGAAGAAAGCTAGGCATTCGACGTAATGAGACCAGTCATTGGAAACGGGGTCAAATGGTTCAAGATGCCCAAACTGTGGCACACGCGATGACTAAGGAGACTGCGCTTTCAAACAGCTTTCAAGGCAGTAGTGAAGTAACACTGATGGCGTATCACGACTTTCTTGATTGGGGTCAATTGATCCGGTTTATCCTCGTCATCGGTTTTATATTTTTGATTATCAGGTTTGCTTTGTCCAGCGAATGCGAGCTGCGCCCTTGATATTAACACATTAGTTGGTGCTTGAAGCAATACAGGCAGCGAGACTGATTGACTGAACAAACACTGGTGGTTTATTGGAACAAAGGACAGAGCACTAACGCAATGTGTGCTTCTTCAATCACCTCCTGCTTTAGACTTACAGTTACCAAAGTAGCCCGTGCTGTATAGTGATTGGTCAATACAGTCACGTGGTCAATTAACTATATTCTCTTAAAGGTACATAGTACTCCACTTTACCACAGCCATCCTTGCCTGGTCTGGCCTACATGTGACTCCAGGCCTACAGCAATGTGAATGACTCTAAACTGCTCTCTGAAATGGCCTAGCAAGCCACTCAGTTCAAGGGCAATTAGTGATGTTAGGACAACAAATGCTGTCCTTCCCAGTGATCCTCACATCCCATAAAAGAATACATTTTTTTAAATCTTTAATTCATCCAGACTTATATTTGGAAGCATGACCAGTTTGCCTATGATCGCACAGCCTCAAGCCTGCAAGGGGTTTTATTTTGCTTGTATAGTTAGCTTTAGCTAGTGGGTTTTATTCACTCATTTTAATTTACCCAACAGAGTTCATCATTTTATTTGTTTAAAGGGGATTACTTAGTTGCTTGAAAGGGAGGAACACTAATAGATGCGCAGGTGAGAATTTGGTCTGTCTTGTTTATCAGGTGAGGGGCATAGCAGCTGCCACACGGCTCCTTTGCTCTCCGAGCTGCCAGCAGCATCTTCGCACAGCAGGAGGATCCAGCAGTGGTGTTTGGAGAATCATGTGAAGCCAGCGGTGGGTTCCTCTTAAAGGCTCATGGTCTATTAAAGGGAGACCGAACATCTGAAATTATGGTTGCTGGAAAAAAAGTGTTTTGCAAAATTGGAAGGATGTCCCTGCATGCAAAGGTGCGAGATCCACGGTTTAACATAGAAACATAGGGAAGAATTTTCCCCCCATAGGGGGGCATGTTCAGGAGCGGACACTTGCAGGTGCGCCTCCGTTTGGCGTCCCCAATCAGGGGCATGCTGCCATTTTACGTGGGCGCATGAAAGAGCGCACTCATCTCCCAGAGGCTAAATGAATCCTCAGGGGGATCGGTGCCAAATTTAAAAATGGTACATGTAGAGAAATGAAATTTCCCTGACATGTCCCCTCGTGTGACACTGTCACATGAGTTGGGACATGTTCATCACTTTTACATAAACTTTTATTAAATTTTTAAAAACCTACAGGAAACCTCAACCCGCCCGTTGATGAGGTTTGATGCTTTTTCTGAAGCCCACCAGGGCTCCCGGCCTGCCCGTCAAGCTTAAGGTTGGACGGGCAGGTCCATTAACTAGTCTAATTACTTTTTAAATGGCCTCAATCTGCCGTTGACAGGTCGGCGGGGGCACAGCTGATTCAGCTGTGCCCCCGCCAACCTGAGAATTGAAATGAGGCGGGGTGATGTTGGGAGTTCCGCCCGACATCATCCCGCGTCATTTTACCCGTTGGTGAGCAGGCCCTGCCCTACACCGCTCACCAACCTCAATCTCCTGCCCATAGAAACATAGAGACTAGGAGCAGGAGTAGGCCATTCAGCCCTTTGAGCCTGGTCTGCCATTCTTCATGATCATGGCTGATCATCCAACTCAATAGCCTGCTCCCAGTTTCTCCCCATATCCTTTGATCCCTTTTGCCCTAAGAGCTATATCTCTGACTCCTTCTTGAAAACATACAATGTTTTGGCTTCAACTACTTTCTGCAGTAACAAATTCCAAAGGCTCACCACTCTCTGGGTGAAGAAATTTCTTCTCATCTCAGTCCTAAATGGTTTACCCCGTATCCTCAGACTGTGACCCTGGTTCTGGACTTCCCCACTATCAGGAACATCCTTCATGTATCTGTCCTGTCTAGTTCTGTTAGAATTTTATAGGTTTCTATGAGATCCCCTCTCATTCTTCTGAACTCCAGTGAATATAATCAATCTCTCCTCAAATGTCAGTCCTGCCATCCCAGGAATCAGTCTGGTAAACCTTCACTGCACTCTCTCTATAGCAAGGATAAGGAGACCAAAACTGCACACAATTTTCCAGGTGTGGTCTCACCAAGGCCCTGTACAATTGCAGCAAGACATCCCTGCAAGAATTCTCTCGCTATGAAGGCCAACATATCATTTGCCTTCTTTACAGCCTGCTGCACCTGCATGCTTCCCTTCAGTGACTGGAAACCTCAAGCCTAATTTGGTACATCTTCCTGTGCCTTTAAAGGTTTCATGTGATTAGACAGGATGGCTGGCATGTATGTAAGGCTGAGGTGCTACAATGTGATGTGCACCTGAACCTCTGTCTTTGTGGGGGAGGTGGGGGAGGCTGGTATGCTCTGGCATGTAGAGGGGGGACTAATGAAAGCACTTCTGTCCTTACAGGAGTAGAGGAGTCACAATGCGCAGCAGTGAGGACTGACGGTGGTAATCTGCTGATATTAAGTCAGGTAGAGGAGCAGATCCTTGAGATGTCATGTGAAAATGGAGTCAGCTCCACTGGTCATGGAGATTTAGGGGCCTCGGATGATGCTAAGAGTCCAGCCGACAGGGAAGAGGTTGGGGGAATGTATGATTGATGTAGGGCAGTGGTTATAAGACTGACAGGTGAAATCCACTTATCTCCATTGCTCATCCATTCAGAACTCTTAGCTCAGCCAAATGTTCATTCTGAGGTGCAACCAGACTGCATGCACTCCGAGTTCTTAATGCTGTTCAAGACTTATATTTTTATTCCTCCCACAGATGGAACATCCTCTGGACCCTAGAAGGACCCTAAGGACACTCCTTTGACATCAGAGGGTGACCTGCAGCCAAATGTACCCTCATCACATCCTCCCTCTGCACCAGCAGATACAGGCATAAGCATTTCGGAGCAGTTCACACTGGGGAAGGCACATCACACTCGCTTGATGAGTTGGCAGAGGCAGAGAGTCCACAGGGCACCAGCAGTCAGAGGATTACTGGAGACCAGGGCGATGCTGAGCCCAAGGCAGATGCTGAGTCTCTAGAGTTGTCCATCAGGCGGCAAATGCTAGGTGCCCAGCGGGATGTATGTGAAAGTTGGCAGAGATCCCTGAGGGTCTGTGTGCCACGGTCTCCGTATTGGAGGAGTCCGTGTGGAGCGTGAGCCTCCTCCATAGAGACAGAGGCGATTCTCATGGAAAGGCAGCTCCAGGACCTCAATCGGGGGTTTCTGGTTGCGTTCAGGCCTGCGAGCCCACACACTGGCAGTGACCTCAGCAGGTCACTGCCATTGTGAGAGATGGATGAGGCACCTAGTGACACTGCTGGCATCCTGTCCATCTCCCGTGAGCAGGGAGGTTCAAACAAACCTCATGTTGGTGGACGACCTGCAGCTCCATGTATCTGGTGGCTCCTCTCAGGGTGCTCTGATGGCAACAGCTCCTCCGGCCATGAATTCCACAGGCTGTGTTGCCTGTCCGGTGCCAGGGTTAAGGGCATCTCCTCAGGACTGGAGAGGAACTTGGAGTGGGAAGGGAGGGATCCATTTGCCGTCGTCCATGTTGGTACCAACAACATTGATAGGACTAGAAAGGAGGTTCTACTGAAAGAAATTGAACAGTTAGGATCCAAATTAAAAAGCAAAACCTCCAAGGTAATAATCTTGGGATTACTACCTGAGCCATGGGCAAACTGGCATAGGGTAAATAAAGTCAAGGAGTTAAATGCGTGGCTCAGAGATTGGTATAGGAAGAATAGGTTTCAGTTCACAGGACACTGGCACCAGTACTGGGGTAGAAGGGAGCTATTCCGTGAGACAGCTTCATTTGAGCTGTGCCGAGACCAGTGTCCTGGCGAATCGAATAACTATGGCTGTAGAGAGGGCTTTAAACTAAATAGAGTGGGGGAGAGTCCTGTAGCTTGCAAAACAAAAGGATATGGCAGCCATGCAGGGCAGCTATTTAGGTAATAATACCCAGCATGTGACAGGAAGTGACAGAGTCTACAAACATAACAAAACAGCAGCAAATAGGGTCAAAAGGGGAAAAATGGTAAAAAAAAAAAGGCAAAATTAATGGCCCTTTACTTAAATGCATGCAGTATTTGGAACAAAATAAATGAATTAACAGTACAATGGTTAATGAGTATGATCTTCTAGCCATTATGGAGGCGTGGTTACAAGAAGATCAAAGCTGGGAACTAAATATTCAGGGGTATGTGACTTTTCGATAGGGACAGGCAGGAAGGAAAGGGTGGTGGGGTAGTTTTGTTAGTACGAGATGGAATAATTACGATAGCAAGAAAAGATCTTGGATCAGAAGATGTAGAATCCATAAGGGTGAAGGTAAGAAATAACAAGGGGAAGAAGACACTGGTGGGAGTAGTCTATAGCCCCCCTAACAGTAGCTACACTGTGGAAAACAGAGAATAAATCAGGAGATAATGAGGGCATGCAAAAAAGGCAGTACATTAATCATGGGTGACTTTAATCTTCATGTAGATTGGGAAAATCAAATTGACAGAGGTAGACACGAGCAAGAATTCATAGAGTGTATTCAGGACAGTTTCTTAGAACAATATGTTTTGAATCCAACCAGGGTTCAGGCTATTTTGGATCTGGTAATGTGTAATGAGGCAGGTTAATAAATGATCTCAGACTAAAGGATCCCCGAGGAAACAGTGACAATAATATGGTAGAATTTAGCATTAAGTTTGAGAATGAGAAACTTGGGTCGGAAACAACTGTGCTAAACTTAAATCAGGGTAATTACAATGGAATGAGGGCAGACATGGCTGGAGTGGACTGAGAAAGGAGTTTAGCAGAAAAGACGGTTGATGAACAATGACAGATGTTCAAGAAAATAGTTCATGACTCTCAACAAAGATATATCCCCGTGAGGGAGAAGGATCCTAGGAAGGGAATAAGCCAACCATGGTTAACCAAGGGAGTTAAGGACAATATCAAATTGAAAGAAGAAACATACAATGTGGCAAAGATTAGTTGTAAGCCAAAGAATTGGGACATTTTTAAAAACCAATAAAAGATGACCAAAAATAATAATGCAGGAGAAAATAAACTTTGAGGGTAAACTAGCAAGTAATATAAAAATGGACAGTAAGAGCTTCTTTAAGTATTTAAAAAAAAAGAGGAAGGCCATGGTGAACATAGGCCCCTTAGAGAATGAAGCTGGGGGAATAATAACGGGCAACCAGGAAATGGCAGAGGAGTTGAATAAATACTTTGCATCAGTCTTCACAGTAGAAGATGCTAATAACATTCCAAAAATACTAAATAATCAAGGGGCAAAAGGGAGGGAGGAAATAAATACAATAACTATTACTAGAGAAAAAGTACCAGGGAAACTAATGGAGCTAAAGGCCGATAAGTCCCCCGGACCTGATGGGTTGCATCCTAGGATATTAAAGGAAGTAGCCACAGAGATAGTGGATTCACTTGCAGTAATCTTCCAAGAATCCTTAGATTCTGGATAAGTCCCAGAGGATTGGAGAATGGCCAATGTAACACTCCCTATTCAAAAAGAGAGGGGGACAAAAAACAGGTAACTACAGGCCAGTCAGCTTAATATCTGTCATTGGGAAAAAGTTTGAGTCTATTATAAAGGATGTAATAGCAGAGCATTTAGAAAGACATAATCTAATCAAGCAGTCAGCATGAAGGGTAAATCATGCCTGACAAATTTATTAGAAATCTTTGAGGAGGTAACAAGCATGATAGATAAAGGGGAACCTTTACTTCAGCAGAAATAATGTGATTGGATTTCCAAAAGGAGTTTGATAAGGTGCAGCACATAACGCTACTTAATAAGATAAGAGCCCATGGTGCTGGAAGTAGTATATTAGCATGAATAGAGGATTGATTAACTGATTGAAAACAGAGCGCTGGGATAAGTGGGGCATTTTCAGGATGGCAGCCTGTAACTAGTGGAGTGTCACAGGGATCAGTGTTGGAACTTCAATTATTTACAATATATATATTAATGACTTGGATGAGGGAAGTGAATGTACTATCACCAAGTTTGCAGATGACACAGAAATAGGTGGGAAGGCAAGTGGTGAGGGTGACACAAAGAGTCTACAGAGGGATATAGACAGGTTAAGTGAGTGGGCAAAAACTTGGCAGATGGAATATAATGTGGGAAAATGTGAGGTTATGCATTTTGGCAGGAAGAATAGAGGAGCAGAATATTATATAAATGGAGAAAGACCACAGAAAATGCGGCACAGAGGGATTTGGGGGTCCATGTGCATGAATCACAAAAAGCTAGCATGCAAGTTCAGCAGGTATTAGGGAAGGCAAATGGAATGTTGGCCTTTATTTCAAAGGGAATGGAGTATATGAATAGGGAAGTCTTGCTAAAACTATACAAGGCACTAGTTAGACCACACCTAGAATACTGTGAACAATTTTTGTCCCCTTATCTATGGAAAGATATACTGGCATTGGAGGCAGTCCAGAGAAGGTTCACTAGGTTGATACCGGGTACGGAGGGATTTTCTTATGAGGAGAGGTTGAGTAGGTTGGGCCAATACTCATTGGAGTTTAGAAGAATGAGAGGTGACTTTATTAAAACATATAAGATTCTTGGGGGGCTTGATAGGGTAGATTCTAAGAGGTTGTTTCCCCTTGTGGAAGAGTCTAGGACTAGAGGGCATTATCTCAGGGTAAGGAGGTGCCCATTTAAAACAGAGATGAGGAGGAATTTCTTCTCTCAGAGGGTAGTGAATCTGTGGAACTATTTACCACAGAGGGCTGAGAGGCTGGGTCGTTAGGTATATTCAAGGCTGAGTTAGACAGATTTTTAATCAGTAAGGGAATCAAGGTTATGGGGAAAAGGCTGGAAAGTGGAGTTGAGGATTATCAGATCAGCCATGATCTCATTGAAAGGCGGAGAAGACTTGATGGGCTGAATGGCTTATTTCTGTTCCCACATCTTATCCTCTTATGGTCCGTCTTATGGCCCCTCTGCCAGTGACCGTCTTATCTGAGGACACCGCGGTGACTGATGAGTGCCCAGCCATGGTGCTGGATTCTCCCACCCAGTCAGGGCCCACATAGCCCCAGTGACCAGAGGACAGCAACCAAAGTCATCAAGGCCAACGGGGCATCAGAGTCAGCAGCCTGCCTCCAATCCAGCAGCCAGCGAGGGGGCAGCACCAGGACGCAGCGCTCGCCAACAGATATTTAAGTCACTATGATCACATAAGGGGTCTCACGGGTGAATCATTTTTAATTGACACGTGTATAATGGAGTTTGTTCATCTCACGCTTCACTATTAAGATGTGAGATCAACTCCAATGGTGTTAGCATGCTTCATGCAATTGTTAGGAAGGGGACCTGGGAATCGTGTGTCACGCATAGACTGGGATGTAAAGTTTATTTCAGAGGGAGGGGCATGAGTGGAGGGTGACAGCAGGGCCCTCAGCGCAGGTCAGTAAGGTGGCGGGCTACTTGCCTTCGTTTTGACCCCTGGCTTTGGAGTCCTCAGTGAAAACCCTCTGAATCAAGGCCTCCTTGGTCTCCCTTATGCCTCCCATAAGCAGCCTCAATGCTGGATCTTTCTCCTCATCCTGGGGCTGATCAGTTTCTTCCTCAGAATCAGCACCAGATTCGTCGTCTGCACCCGCTAGAACAGCATTGCTGTCCTCATCTCCCAATGGCTGCCCCCTTGAGAGAGCCAGATTGTGCAGGGTGCAGCAGACTATTACAATAAGGGAAAGGCATTCCTGAGGATATCGCAATAAAGCCCCCTGAGTGGTCCAGGCAGCAGCAAAACCTCATCTTGAGCAGGCCTATGGTCCTCTCAGTTATTGCCCTTGTGGAGGTATGACTGCGGTTGTAGCTCTCCTCGGCAGGGGTCCTTGGGTGTCTTAGTGGTGTCATCAGCCACCCTTTTTAGCCATAAAAACAAAAAAACTGCGGATGCTGGAAATCCAAAACAAAAACAGAATTTCCTGGAAAAACTCAGCACGTCTGGCAGCATTGGCGGAGAAGAAAAGAGTTGACGTTTCGAGTCCTCATTACCCTTCGACAGAACTTGCGTTCGAGTCCAAGAAAGAGTTGAAATATAAGCTGGTTTAAGGTGTGTGTGTGGGGGGGCGGAGAGATAGAGAGACAGAGAGGTGGAGGGGGGGTGGTGTGGTTGTAGGGACAAACAAGCAGTGATAGAAGCAGATCATCAAAAGATGTCAACGACAATAGTACAATAGAACACATAGGTGTTAAAGTTAAAGTTGGTGATATTATCTAAACGAATGTGCTAATTAAGAATGGATGGTAGGGCACTCAAGGTATAGCTCTAGTGGGGTTTTTTTTATAATGGAAATAGGTGGGAAAAGGAAAATCTTTATAAATTATTGGAAAAAAAAAGGGAAGGGGGAAACAGAAAGGGGGTGGGGATGGGGGAGGGAGCTTACGACCTAAAGTTGTTGAATTCAATATTCAGTCCGGAAGGCTGTAAAGTCCCTAGTCGGAAGATGAGGAAGATGACCCTTTTTAGCCAGCCGTCCAACCATGCTGGTGCAATGAACAGCCTTGGCACCTGGGAGTGACCCAGGATGTAGGCATCATGGCAGTTTCCTGGATAGCTGGCACAAACCGGCCATATCTCATTCTTGTTGTCACACACAGTCTGCAAGTTTAGAGAGTGGAAGCCCTTTCTGATCACAAAGGCACCCAGCTCCCTCGCTGTGGTCTTTTACGGGCACATTGTAGATACTGGGAGGATGTTTCCTCTTGTGGGGGAGACTAGAACCAGGGGTCACAGTTTAAAAATAAGGGGTCTCCCTTTTAAGATGGAGGTGAGGGGAATTTCTTTCTCTCAGAGAGCCGATGGTGTGTGGAGTCCCAGGGGCTGTGTCACTGAATTTAGTCAAGGCAGAGTTGGACAGATTTTTGATAGACAAGGGAGTCAAGGTTTATGTCCGTGGGCAGGCTGGCAGGAATGTGGAGTTGAGACGACAACCAGATCAGTCATGATCTGAATGAAGCAAATGGCCTGCTGCTCCTATCCTGTGTTCCTATGTTCTATCCTTGCCCTGTTACGGTGTTCCAATGAAGCTCAACAGAGTATCGAGGACCAACACCTCCTCTTTTTACTCGGCACTTTACAGCCTTCTGACTTAACAATTTCTCTACTCCCCCATTTTGTTTCCTCTTCATTGCACATATTGGCCTTAACCTTGTTTCTCTCTTGTTCTGCTTTTCGACAGCAGATATTCATTATTCCGCCATTCACACCTCCTCTGGATCCATCTTTTGTCCCTTTGCTGGTCCCATTGCTATTCCTTTTGGCTCTGTCCCGTCAACACTTTTGTCATTTAATGTCTCCCAACATCCGTCCTATCACAGTCCTTCTCTTGTGTCCTTTCCCACCCTTCCCCCCTTCGCCCCACCCCCTCCCCCCCATATTTCCCCCACCCACCCTCCCACCCCCCCATAAAGCTTTCGCATAAACCTGTTTCTCTCCCCACAAGCCTGCTAATTATTTCCAGCATTTTCTGATTTTATTGCAGCATTTTGCTTTTGTTAACAGAATGCCCTGCTCCTGTTTCTATGTAACAGCACCATCATCTGGCAGAAGGAAGAATAGCAGGTGTTACCATAACAATCCCCTTCCACCATCAACTTCAAAAGCGATTGAGTTGGGAATTTTGAAATTCTGCAAAAATGTTGAGGCAAAGATTTCGTTTTGAAGAAAAGTCATGCGGACTGGAAACGTTAACTCTATTTCTCTCTCCACAGATCTGCCAGACCTGCTGAGTTTTTCCAGCACTTTCTGTGTTTATTTGAGATTTCCAGCATCCACAGTGTTTTGCTTTTTTTTTAAAGTCTGTTTAAATGATAGAACTTTAACTTACTATTACTTTTCAGTTTTTATACAACCTTACAGATTCAAGGACTTTTTGTAAGTGGATATTTTTCCAATTATCCCCCCAGCTATTTGATCAATTGTTTTATGTTTAATTTAAATTACCTGAAGGACATGTTTTTTCAAGGTGTCATTCAAGTAAACCGAAAGAGGAATGGGGTTTTTTTCTCCCTTTTTACGAATGATACCACAGGCAATGAGCTAGTCAGCTAAGTATTAGATCGGCTGCGTTGATTGCAGTCTCTCCTCTGAGTCAAAAGGTTGTGTGTTCTTTTTAGCATCGAGTTGTAGAACCTTACAATCTTACGGCACAAAAGGAGTCCATTTGGCTCATCTTGTCTGTGCTGGTTCTTCGAAAGAGCTATCCGGTCAGTCCCATCAGCCCTACTGTTCTTTCCTTACAATCATTCTCCATTTCAAGTAATTATCCCAGGTCCCAGATGCCCCGATTTTTAAAAATTCATTCACGGGATGTGGGCGTCGCTGGCTAGGCCAGCATTTATTGCCCATCCCTAATTGCCCTTGAGGCAGTGGTGGTGAGCTGCCTTCTTGAGCCGCTGCAGTCCATGTGGTGTAGGTGCATCCACTGTGCTGTTAGGGAGGGAGTTCCAGGATTTTAACCCAGCGACAGTAAAGGAACGACAATATTTTTCCAAGTCAGGATGGTGAGTGGTTTAGAGGGGAACTTCCAAGTGGTGGTGTTCCCATGTGTTTGCTGCCCTTGGCCTTCTAGATGGTGGTGGTCGTAAGTTTGGAAGGTGCTGTCTAAGGAGCCTTTGTGAGTTCCTGCAGTGCATCTTGTAGATGGTACACACTGCTGCTACTGTGTGCCGGTGGTGGAGGGAGTGAATGTTTATGGATGGGGTGCTAATCAAGCGGGCTACTTTGTCCTGGATGGCATCAAGCTTCTTGAGTGTTGTTGGAGCTGCACTCATCCAGGCAAGTGGAGAATATTCCCTCACTGTTGCATTTTGTGGATCCTTGTCGCACGCTTGTTGTGGGATGGCCAAGTTGGTACTATAGATAGAGTTGATCAGCAGACACTTCTTAAGTGGAAAACATTATGTTTATTTGCAAAGGTACTTTGTGTGCTTTCACATCAAACCCTATCTCCATACTACTGACTACTAACTACAGATTACTGACTGCAGAAGTAGCCTGTGCTATTCTTCTATCAGTTACTAAAGATTATGTGATCTTCCATTATAACATCCTTCTTAAAGGTATACTACACATTAGATAAAACCATAGTTACCACGTCCCTCCCCCTTTAATCAGAAATATATTTTACAATTACAATTACAATTTTCCCAAAATAGCAAATTATTTACGCTGATATGTGATTTACAAATTCAGTCTTTCTGGGGGTTTCCTTATGCATATAGAACGTCTCAGTTCTACAGCATTCAGATGCTTTGCAGCCAGAGTCAATACCCATTGTTGTATTCTTGCTGCGGCTTTGGGTGTTTTAGCCTTGTCCTCACTGAATAGCGTTAGCAATGGCTTGTGGTCTGAAATGATAGAAAAATGGAGGCCGTGTATGTAATGGTGAAATTTCTTGACACCAAGGGTGATTGATAGGCCTTCTTTATTAATCTGTAAATATCCCTCTTCCGCTGAGGTGAGCATTCTCGATACGTATCCTATAGGCCGTTCCATGCCATCGTCCATCCAATGGGAGAGCACTGCTCCCACTCCGTAGGGAGATGCATCACATGTCAACACCAATTCTTTCCTCTGGTCATAATGTACTAATAGTTTGGGTGAGTGCAACAATTGTTTCACCTTTATGAAAGCTTCTTTCTGGGGCGCCTCCCAGTAAGACCAACGTTGGTTCTTCTTGAGTAGATAATGCAGGAGTGCCAGTTCTGTAGACAAATTGGGTAAGAAACCCCCCCCCCCCCCATAATAGTTTATCATTCCTATGGATGATTTGAGCTCTGAGGCGTTCTTTGGCACAGATGCATCTTTTATGGTTCTCACTTTCTCCTCAGCCGGGTGGAGGCCCAGTGAATCTACCTGGTGACCTAAATAGATTACCTCCCTCGCTTGGAACGTGCACTTTTCTTTTTTTAAATGCACTTCAGCCTTCAAAAAAACATTTTAAGACTTCTTCTAAGTTCGCCAAATGCTCCTTTCCAGTGAGTCCTGTCACCAGAACATCATCTAAGTAAGCTATTACATGGGGCAGTCCCTGCAGTAAACTTTCCATTGTTCTCTGGAAGATGGCGCAAGTTGAGGAGACACCGAAAGACAAGTCGAGTATATTGGTACAGTTGTTTGTGGGTATTAATTGTGACAAATTCCCGGAAGGCCTTCTCTAACTCTAATTGTTGATAAGCAGGACTCATATCAAGCTTCATGTAGGCGGTTCCACCTGCCGGCTTGCCATACAGGTCTTCAATTTTGGTGTGGGGTGTCTGTCCAGCTTTGCCACTTTATTAATAGTCAATTTGTAGTAGACACAAATTCGGACACTTTGGTCAGGTTTAAGGACAGGGGCTATTGGCACTGCCCATTCTGGGAACAGCACAGGTTGTACAATGCTCAGTTTCCCTAATCTGTCTGGTTCGGTGTTGACCTTTGCCCGCAGTGCATAAGGTACTGGTCTCGCCTTCATGAATCAGGGGTTCGCCTCTAGATCCACATACATTTTCATTTGCAGCCCCTGGATCTTCCCAAGTTCATCCTTGAAGACTGAGGTGTATTTTTGTATTGGCTCTGGTAATCCACTTGCTCTCAGCTGGAAAATTTCAGTCCATACTAACTTAATCTCCTTTAGCCAGTTTCATCCCAGGAGGCTTGGCCCTTCACCTGCTACCACCATCAAGGATAGCTTTGTTAATTGGCTTCCATAATAGTTACTCTGCTTATGCCTTTGACTTGAATGTCCTCACCCGTGTAAGTTTTTAATTTGGCATCCATTTCTTCCAAATTTAATTTATGTTCACCATAATTCAGATATTTGAAGGTGTGTTCACCAATTACTGTAGTGAAAGCTCCTGTGTCCACTTTCATTTTAACAGGTTTGCTATTTACCTTCACTGTTATAGATATTGGTTCTGTCTTTCCAACCTTCAAATTAAATAACAAATAAATATCTGAAATTGTTGCTTCAGGCTTTTACATTGCAGACCTCACGGGGTTTTCTCTTTCCTTGCACTGTCTCATAATGTGTCCATTTCAATGACAATAAAAACATTTGATTTTCTTAAACTGCCAATCGTTACTCGACTGCTTGTTTCCACCCCTGTTGCAATTATTCCTTGTTTTCGCTGCTAAGTCATTTATTTTTATTTTTCTGCCAGCAGTGGCTTCTTGGCAGAGACTTGCATTTTTGTTCCCTTATTGTCTGGGGCTTGCTGCCAATGTGGAGGTTGACACCATTTTGCGCTCCCTGTGTGGGTCTTGAATCCCTTACTGCATTTTCCATGGCCAGTGCTGTCTCTAGCACCTTCTTAAAATCCAAATTTGTTTCGGACAGTAATCTTGTCTGAAACGTGTCATCATTCACACTGCACACCAAACAAAGTCTGAGCATGTTATCTAAAGATGCACCAAACTCTCAATCTGATGTTAACTGCTTCATACCTGCCACATAACAAACAACTGTCTCCCCTGGGGCTCTGTTTCTCTAAGTTAAACTTGAATCTTTACATTGTTACTGAGAGCTTTGGCTGGTAATGAGCCTTCACGAGGCCCACCAATTCATCCAAACTTCTGGGGCACCGGGTGCCGTCAAACTTCAAATCAAGCGGTAGGCTTTATTCCCACATGTAGATAAGAGGGCTGCTCGCCTCTTCTCTTACCCCATAATGTTGTTCACACGAGGCGTTCAATATAATAAGACCAATTGTCTGCGGCTGGATCGAAAGGATCAATTCTTCCGAATTGTGGCATTCTGCGAGAGGATTGCTTTGACAATTTGGACGGAAATTCCACTTACAATTACCGTGTGAGGTACAGCCCGATTTTGGTTCTTTTGATTTCTTCCATTAAATGATTTTACTCTCAACATCAGTTTGTTCTATTTTCGCTTTATCCTCGCTTTTCCTTGTCACCAGTTTGTTGGGTCTTGTGGATCCTTGCTGTAAGCTTGTTGTGGGGTGGCCGTGTTGGTACGATAGGCAGAGTTAATCAGCAGACACTCCTTAGGTGGAAATCATTCTGTTTATTTACAAAGGTACTCAGCAGCAACTCGTGTGTGTTTTCACATCAAACCCTATCTCCATACTACTGACTACTAACTAGAGACCACTGACCACAGAGGTAGCTCACACTACTTTTCTATTGGTTAAAGATCATGTGATCTTCCTTTATAACATCCTTCTTAAAGGTATATTACACATTGGATAAAACCATAATTACTACACTCACACTCCTATCTTGTGCCTCATAGATGGTTGACAGGCTATGGGGAGTCAGAAGGTGAGTTACTTGCCACAGAATTCCTAGCCTCTGACCTGCTCTTAGACTGATAGACATCTACAGAACAGAAGGAGGCTATTTGGCCCATCATGTCCGCACCAGTCAACAAAGATCCGACTACATTAATCCCATTTTCCAGCGCTTGGCCCGTAGCCCTGGAGGCTATGGCAATGCAAGTGAATATCTAAATGTTTCTTAAATGTTCCGAGAGTTTCTGACTCAACCACCCTTTCAAGCAGTGAGTTATAGACTCCCACCACCCTCTGGATGAAAAAATTCTTCCTCAACTCCCCTCTTAGCCTTCTATCTCTTACCTTAAATCTATGCCCCCTGGTTATTGACCCCTCTACTAATGGAAAAAAGTGTCTTCCTATCCACCCTACCTATGCCCCTCATAATCTTACACACCTCTATCAGGTCCCCTCTCAACCTTCATTGCTCCAAGGAAAACAACCCCAGCCTATCCAATCTTTCCTCATAGCTCAGACCCTCCAGCCCAGGCAGCATCCTGGTAAATCTCCTCTGCACCCTGTCCAGTGCAATCACATCCTTCCTATAATGTGGTGACCAGAACTGCACACAGTACTCCAGTTGTGGCCTAATCAGCATTTTATACAGTTCCAGCAAAGCCTCTTTGCTCTTGTATTCTAGGCCTCAGCTAATCAAGGCATGTATCCCATATGCCTTCTTAACCACCTTATCTACCTGCCCTGCTACCTTCAGGGACCTGTGGATATGCACACCAAGATCCCTCTGAACTTCAGTATTTTCCAGGGCCCTACCACTCTTTTTTCTTAGTCCTAACCTTTATGTCCCTTGACATCCAGGGTTCTCCGGACTGGTCCCCCTACCACTCATAGTGTGCCTTATTAGCCCTCCCCAAATGCATTACCTCACACTTTTCCAGGTTGAATTCCATTTGCCACTGCTCTGCCCACTTGACAAGTCCATTGATATCCTCCTGCAGTTTACAGCTATCCTCCTCACTATTAACCAATTTACCACCTTACCAATTTTCGTGTCATCCACCAACTTCTTGATTATACCCCTTACATTTAAGTCCAAATCATTTATGTACATCACAAACAGCAAGGGCCCCAGCACCGAGCCCTGCGGAACCTCACTGGAAACAGACTTCCAGTCACAAAAACATCCCTCTACAATCACCCTCTGCTTCCTACCTCTCAGCCAATTTTGGATCCAACGAACTACTTAGCTTTTGGGACCATGGGCTCTTACTTCCTTGACCAGTTTGCCACGAGGGACTTTATCAAAAGCCTTGTGAAAATCCATGTAGATCAAAAGCATTACCCTCATCAACACTCCTGGCGACCTCCTCAAAAAATTCGATCAAATTTGTCAAACACAACCTTCCCTTAACAAATCCATGCTGACTATCCCCGATTAATCCACGTCTCTCCAAGTGCAGATATATTCTGCCGCTCAGAATTTTTTCTAGTATCTTTCCCACCACAGAGGTTAGACTAACTGGCCTGTAATTTCCAGCTCTATCCCTTCCTCCCTTTTTTAAAAATGGGACAACATTCCTCTGTTGTCCTCCAATCCTCTGGCACCTCACTTGTGGCCAGGGAGGATTTGGAAATTACTGCCAGGGCCCCTGATATCTTTTCCCTTGCCTCCCTCAACAGCCTGGGATACATCTCATCCAGGCCTGCAGATTTATCCACTTTTAAGGCCACTATGCCCGCTAGTACCTCCTCTCTCTCTATGTTAATTTCCTCTAATATTTCACAGTCCTCTACCTTGATGAGTATACTTGCGTTGTCCTTTTCCATTGTGAAGACCTACGCAAAGTATTCACTGAGGACTGTACCCACGTCTTCCGGGTCCACATACAGGTTACCTCTATGGTCCCTAATTGGCCCTACTCTTTCCCTAGTTATTCTCTTGCTCTTTATATATTTAAAAAACCCCTTTGCGTTTTTCTCTATTCTACCCACCAATGCTTTCTCATGCACTCTCTTAGCTTTCCTAATTTCCTTCTTAAGTTCACCTCTGCACTTTTTATAATCCTCTAAGGACTCTGCTATATTAAGCCCTTGGTATCTGGCATAAGCTTCGCTTTTTTCTTAGTCTTAACCTTTATGTCCCTTGACATCCAGGGTTCTCCGGACTGGACCCCCTTTGTAGCCACTGTATTTATTTGGCTAGTCCAGTTCAGTTTCCGGTCAATGGTAACCCCCAGGATGTTGATAGTGGCGGATTCAGTGATGGTAATATCACTGGATGTCAAGTTGACCTCACTGTTATCCAATCGCAATTGTAGCAATTTGCAGTGAAGATTTTCGAGCAGAATGGTTTGGAAAAAGGGACAATCCACTCCAGGATTTTGTGCACAATCGGGGATGACATTTCCAGGTCATAATTCACCCAGAAGTCAAAGGCTGATGTTGAACCCACTACCGCCAAGACACATGCTGGCCGTCCTTCAGTTTATTGACCCAGAATATCCTGGGGTGAGGCATCTCACAGTGTGTCCTGTTAATCGGGTTGTTACTCGTTGCTAACATAACAAGAGAGAGGAGTTTCAGATGCATGTATTTTGCATATTTACGCTGGTACCACAATGTGTAGCATTAGGACAAAAAACACAGGCAGTGGTGGAAATATATAGCTGCTCAGAAAATATCAGTGTTAGTTAAAGTTAATGCTTTAGATATAGGGACTAAATCAGACATTAACCTGTCAAGCTAACTCCTTTTATCTGGTTACAAGTGCTTACTGTGTAGTACTAATACTTTTTGCATTAGTTTCAAATTTCCATTTTTTTTCTTTATATTTGTAATTTAAGGGTCACAATGTTTACTAACATTTAGATTTACCAATCAGACAAGGGGCAAAGTGGGACCAGCTTATTTCATTTTCTTTTGTTCAAATTTGTTCTGTTAAAAATCACTGAGATGGGTGTAAGATTTGTTGGTTAAGATTCGTTCATTTCATGAGTTAGCAATGAATGTTAAATTTTAATTTCCTGTTACAGCTTTTATCTTTGTGACTGTACTTTACTCATGGTGCCTCTTTTAGAGTTCATTAGCACCACCAAGAGGAATATCAGCATGCATGCAAAGTTTTGCATTTCAGCCAGAAGAATAAGGAGGTCACACAATCCTGAAATCAAGGGCAGAAATTTCTGCCTGTCGGGCGGGCGGGCCCAACCCAATCTCCGACAGGCGAGGAGCCGATCCCCACCGGAGAAGCGGGTCCCGCCACCATTTTAAGTGGGCGGGCCAATTAAGGCCCGCCCAGCGTGACATCCGGCGGGAAGTGCTATGCGCTCCCTGTGCGGAGGTTGGGGGAGGGGGGATTCCCCAAAAGCGAAAGTGCGCTCTATCACGCATGTGCACGAAAGAGAGCACATCTCCCTGAGGCTATGTGCAGCCTCAGGGAGATCGCTGACAGTTGTACAAACATTAAAAATAGAGAAAAAAAAATCCTTAACATGTCCCCCTCATGTGACAATGTCACACGAGATGGGACATGTTCATAATTTACACTAAAACTTTATTAAACTTTTTAAATCCCTACATGAAACCTCATCCCGCCAGTGGATGAGGTTTCATGTCTTTCCATTGCCCGCCGGGGCTCCTGGCCTGACTGCCAGCCTTAAGGTTGGATGGGCAGGTCCTTTAATTGTTTCAATGATCCTGTCAATGGACTCAATTGGCCATTGACAGGTCGCGGGCAAACAGCTGATTTCGCTGTCCGCCCGCCTTCCTGAAAATTTAAATGGGGCAGGATGACATCGGGGGTTCTTCCCAACGTCATCCTGTGTCATTTTGCGCGTCGGCGAGCGGACTCCGCTCCCTGCTCACTGACGGCAAAATTCAGCCCCAAGTCTATCAATAGGGTAGAGAAACAGAGGGATTTGAGGGTATACATACACAGCAGTGACATAGCTCAGTCAGCCCATAAAAAAGCAAACAAAGCAATGGGGTTCATTTCTAGAGAAATAGCTTTGAAAAACAGGGAAGTTATGTTAAACTTTATTAGAATATTGGTTAGATCACACTTGGAGTACTGTGAATAGTTCTGGTCTTCATATTATAAAAATGATGTAGAGGGACAGGAGAAGATGCAACTAAGATTTATGAGAGCTGAGAGGTTATTAGACTGGCATCCTTCCCTTTTGTAAGACAGTGGTTTATCCTGTGATGGTCAACTCTGTGTTAAGCATCGCCTGGTGCGGCTCAGGAGCCCCACTCCAGCATGGCCGTCTCTGCCGCATTTGCTGCAGGGAAAGATAATGGCCTGTGAAGGTGCATGATTCGCTGACCTTTGTCTTTTCTCTGGGCCCTGTTCTCAGCCAGTTGAGCTTTTCGTTTCTGCTCACCTCTTCCGATACCCCTCCAAACAGTCAGCCTCTAGAGGTCAAGGCTAGCAGCGACTGTCTCCAAGTTATCAGGGTTAATGTCCACCATCTTCATATCTTGTTTTCAGGTGTCCTTGTAGCAGAGGTATGGATGCCCAGGAGGTCATGACCCAGTGTCCAGTTCATCATACAGAGGGTCATTGGGTATACGGCCGTCAGCCATCCGATGCACGTGGCCGAGCCAGCGCAGACGTGACTGGCTTAACAATGAGCATATGCAACTGGAATTAGTACACACCAAGAGCTCTGAATTTGTGACCTTGTCTGCACGAAATGCTGAGAAAACGTCTGAGACAGCGAAGGTGGAAACTGTTCAGCCTTTTCTCCTGCCTCGCATTGCCCACCACTGTAGAGGAGTGCTCTGAGGATGCAGGCACGATAGACTCGCAGTTTGGTGTTCTCAGTCAGGTTTCCGTTGTTCCACACTCTCTTACTCAGTTTGGATCTAACAGCTGCAGCCTTTGTGATGCGTTTTTTTTATTTCAGCATCAAATGACAGATTGCCGGCGATTGTGGAGCTATCAACAACCTCCAGCGTCACATTGTCAATACTCATAGACGACGGTGTGGCAACACTCTGGGCCATGACATTTGTCTTCCTGATGCTGACGGCCCAACCAAACTCTTCACAGGTGTGAGAGAATTATTAAGCAATTCAGCTTCCTTGGAAGGGATAAATCACCAGACCCGGATGAAATGTATCCCTGGCTGCTAAGGGAAGCATGGAGGGAATAATGGAGACTCTGGCCATCCTTTTTGTAAGCCTCTCTCGTGACACATGTGGTGCCGGAGGACTGGAAGACTGATAACATTGTATTGTTTAGAAAGGGATAGATTGATATGCCTGTCAGCCTAACCTTGGTGCTAGACAAATTATTGGAAAAAATTCTGAGCGGCAGTATAAATCGTCATTTAGAGAGGCATGGATTAATCAAGGACAGTTGGCATGGATTTGTTAAGGGCAGGTGTCTGAAGAACTTGATTCTTTTTTGAGGAGCCAACAAGGAGAGTTGATGAGGGCAGTTTGGTGTAGTCTACATGGCTTTTAGCAAGGCTTTTCACATGGCTGACTGATCAGTCAATTAACAGGCCATGGGATACAAGGGAAAGTGGCAAGCTGGAACCAAAATTGGCAGGAAGCAAAGAGTTATGGTTGAAAGATGTTTTTGTGACTGGAGGGCTGTTTCCAGTAAAGGGGCGTCCACAAGGCTCGGTACCAGATCCCTTACTCTTCGTGACACATATCAATGATTTAGACTTCAGTGTTGGGGCCATAATTAAGGAGTTTGCAGATGATACAAAAATTGGCCGTGTGATTAACAATGAGGAAGAAAGCTGTAGACTGCAGAATGATATTAGTGGATTAGTTAGGTGGGCAGAGAAGTGATGAATGAAATTCAATCCGGAGGAATATGAGGTAATGCATTTGGGGAGGACAAAAAAGTCGAGGGGATACACAATAAATGGTAGGATACCGAGAAGTGTAGAGAAGAAGGAACCTGGAATGCATACCTACAGATCCAAGGTAGATAAAGGGGTCAAGAAGGCTACAGGATACATTCCTTTATTGGCTGGGGCCTAGACTATAAGAAGAGGGATGCTTTAATGAGAACAAAAATACCTGGAAAAACTCAGCAGGTCTGGCAGCATCTGTGGAAGGGAGCACAGTTAACGTTTCAAGTCCGCATGACTCTTCAACAGTTCTGTTGAAGAGTCATGCGGACTTGAAACGTTAACTGTGCTCCCTTCCACAGATGCTGCCAGACCTGCTGAGTTTTTCCAGGTATTTTTGTTTTTGATTTCGA
Organism: Carcharodon carcharias; assembly: GCF_017639515.1. Lineage (NCBI taxonomy): Eukaryota > Metazoa > Chordata > Chondrichthyes > Lamniformes > Lamnidae > Carcharodon > Carcharodon carcharias. The sequence goes on along the minus strand of NC_054475.1, from coordinate 161,870,980 downwards.
TTTCCAGCATCCACAGTTTTTTGTTTTTATCTTGATGTTTTAATGAGGTTTTACATACTCTATGAGTGAGTTGAGATGGTTGGTAGGTGGCTTTTCTTGAAACTATTTACTTACACAATCTACAAAGTCTCATGGTTAGCACATGGTTCTCTGCACACAGACTGTTCTGTGTCTTGCTGTCTTGGAGACTCTTGGTCATCTGACCCTGATTTCATGTTTAAATCATCATTAACAGTATTGTCTCATTAAGATAACCATTAACTCTTTACTCTACATCTCCCCCTAAGTATAATCTCTAAACTGTTAAATTATTTTGTTAAACTGTTTAATTCCAAACATCTGACTCAAAGAATAACCTCATAGGTTGAGACTGTCTAGTGCTTTGATGACCCTCCTTGATCTCATCTTGAGTATTCTTGGTTCCTGGACTCATTTATAAATTGTGGGCCATTGTCCAAGGCGACCTCATTTGGAATGCCATGGGTAGAGCAAATGTGTTTCAAAGCTTTTACCACAGCTTCTGCAGTTGTGGTATGGAGACTGTTGATTTCCAACCAGCGAGAATAATAGTTAATGACTATGAGGAAGATTTTTCCTCTGAAGTCAAACAGATCCATTCCTAGTGTTTGCCAAGTTCTGGACAGAAATATGGATGGTAGTAGTGGTCTGTTGGTTCTTGGCTGTTGATGGCACATCAAAATAAATGCTTCAATAGATTTTGAAATTCCCGGCCACCATACTGAGTGTTGTGTCCCTGCTCTGTACTTGGTAATGCCCAAATAACCACCATGGAGTTTTTGGAGAATGTCTCTTCACATCGCTCTCAGGATTACTAGCCTGTCATTGAAGACTAGAAGGTCATCAACAATCAAAAATGTTTTTGTTGTTCACGGTTTTGCCTTAGCACCTGATTGCTTAGGACATATTCAGGCCAACCATTTTGGCAGTATGTTCTGACCTAACTGCATTTTGTGTCCTTCAGCCGGGTTTGTCTGATCTCCTGGAGTTTGTTTGCAGAGGCCAGTAGGGTACTTGTTATTGAAGAAGAATATGCTTCCACCTCAGGGATGAACATCAAGTGATGTTCTGTAGCCTGGGACAACTGTAGACAACTGTAGCTTTAACAGTGTGTTGGCAGTTGTCTGACTTTTCCCTGGCACATGCTCTGTTGTAGAATCATAGCACATGGGCCTTAGGCGGAAACACCATATCCTTCGTGGCAACTTAGCAATTTCCTTGGAGTTCAGGGGGGTGACCAGAGGTTTATAGTCTGTCTCGATCCTGAATTATAAGCCCATTAAGTAATCTGAAAGTTTTTTGCAGGCCCATGTCGCCACTAGTGTTTCCTTTTCAATCACTGCAAAATGTTTTTCAGTCCCTGTCACTGATTGAGAGGCATAGTAAACTGATCACTTCCTGCCATCCTGCTGGATCTGTCACAGAACGGCTCCAAGCTCTGCTGCTGGTGCATCAGCTGCCACGATTGTCGGCAGTTTGGGGTCATAATGTGCAAGCACGTCCGAAGAGATGAGCAGCTCTCTGATCATATCAAAGGCATTCTTCTGCTTGACTTTTTCTCAGCAGGGGTCATAGAAGTTCATTGATGGCAGACAAATTTGGGATGAATTTCCCCACCTGGTTGACTATGACCGAAAATCGTTGTATGTCAGCAACACTCTTGGGCTGTGGAAATTCTTTATTCACCTTGGTCTTTTGGGGATCTCCTGTTATCTCTTTTTGGTGGATAATGTGGCCCAACAATCTGATGGTGGTTTTCCAAAACTCGCACTTATTGTTCAGAGTGAGTTCTGCTTGTTCAAGCACTTTTAAAGCCCCCCAGACTCTATGATCGTTTCCTTCTTTGGTCAAGCCATAGATGAGCAGATCGTCCAAGTGAAAAATAATTCCTTCTTTGCCTTCGAGGATGTTGGACATCGTGCATTGAAAGATTTCTGGCACAAAGGATATGCCAAAGGGAAGTCGATGGAAACAAAAGCGACCAAAGAGATCGATAAACGTTTGTCAACAACCTTGATTTTTGGTCAGGGGGAATCTGCCAAAGCCCATTATTGGCAACCAGCTTTGTAAAAAGGAAACTTTTGGACAACATCGCCAGACTATCACCAACAGAGGACATTGGGTTTACCTCTCTTTGGACAGCTTTATTTAGCTACATCAGGTCAACACAGAGCCTGATTTCATCATTAGGTTTAGGGACAGTCGCTGGACTTGAGCACCATTTTGCAGGCACAGTAACAGGAGAGATCACTCCTTGATGCAGCATCCTGTCAATGTGCTCTTTGACCTTTTCAGTCAGTCAGTGTGATACCCTCCTACAGGTAAGTAAACAGACAGGTTTGGCATTTGGGAGTAGAGTAATGTGATACACACTTTTGAGCTTTCTCAGTCCCAGGAAGAACCGAGGAAATTCATTCCTAAATACTAATCCACTGTCATCTTGTACTCCCTCATTGAAACTTTGAGGAAGATCCAAGGCCTGAAAATACTGCCCTGCTGAACCGTGAAAGTTGCTGATTCTACAGGATATAAAGAGTTTCATTAATTTATTTGTCTTTATATTTAAGGGTTTTGGCGACCTGGCTCTTCACTTTGAAGACTGTGCCTCCTGGCTCCTGTAGTTTTACTTTTGATAGCTGGATCTCCACATTATTAAGCCAGTCCAATGTGTCTGATAAGACTGACCCCAGCCCCTGTGTCCAGTTTAAATTCTGTTCTGCAACCTTTGACTTCCAGCTCCACAGACCAGAACTGCTTATTGGGATCTTTTATTTCCTCCAGGAAATCTTCATCCTCAATGTCTTTATTTCCTATTTATTGTACCGTGGAATGATGAGAAGCTTGTTCTCACTTTCTTCCCTTCAATTGTCCTTTAGATCTGCAGAATCATTTAAAATGCCCAGCCTTGACACAGAGAAAGCATTCGACTCTCCCCGCTGGGCAGTCTCTGCGGCGGTGCTGTTTTTTGGCGCCACATCTGGAACATGTTAAGATAGGTGGAACAGTTCTTCCCACCCCTTCAGCAGTTGTGGTGGGCTTTTCCGAGGGCTTTTTGGTGGGCAGACCTTCCATCTTTGGGTCTACATACTGGATCGACCCCTGCCGAGCCTCGACATCTCTCCAAAGTACACCCCAATTCTGCTGTTGTAGCTCCACCTGTCTACAAACTACGCGGGCTTCACTAACGTTAAATACTCCTTGGTTTGCAAAATGTTCATCAGTGCGTCATCAAGCATGCCGACTACAATGCAATTGCAAATTAACTCATGCTTTAAAGCTCCATAGCCACAACTACTGGCCAGTTGATACAAGTCACTAATAAATGAATCAATGGATTCACCCAGCATCTGGCTCCTTTGTTTGAATCTCACCCATTCAATTGTCATGATGCTATTAATATTATAGGATATTATTTTTCTTTTAACAATAGAGGTTTATTAGTGTGTGGGCATGTCTTAATTGGATTAAAGCCAGCTAGTCTGGGTGCTTTGATGTGTACTGCTTTTGAGATGTAAGAGAGGTAGAGTTCTTTTACATATTGTTGAATCGAGCATTCAAGAGGGCGAGTGAAATATGGCACCTAGCTAGCAGAGACCAAGCAATATGTTTATATTACTAATAAAATTGGAACTGTGAAAGGGGTTTTATTATTAGAAGAGGTGAAGTTCAAAGGGGCTGGTGATACAATGAGAATTTACATTCGATTTGATGTGCTGGGTATAACCAATTGCAGTTTGTGTGTGCAGGGCAGAGGCAATGTAAGATCAAAGCAGCTGTAAGCCTACAACTATCTCCACAGGAACTAGAGTGAAAGGAACCTCATTTTGAATTCATAAGATGAAAATGCTTTGCCTGGTGTCTAATAAAGTCTATGGGTTGCTGTTACCTTAAAGGAGATTAGGCTGGGAATTTGTTAAAAGTTATTATAGTAGTAATTTGTAGCCATGTGTATGTGATTAATGTGTTGTAATTTAATAAAATGTTTCATTTAGTTTAATATAAAAACCTCTGAAGAACTGATGGCCTGATTCCTGAATTTAGAGCTGCAATTCAAATACACCACTTAAAATATAGGATATGAGAGTTGTTTAAAGTTACCTTCTGAGATTTTGAAATAACTCAGCTTTACCAACTGCTGGGTCAAAACACAATGAATAGATTCTTCTTGGGAGTAAAGGGATTATCAAAGGTGATCATACCTTCCTTGTAGGATGCCAAGGTCTCCCCGATTCCTTGTCACAACAGAACATCATCAGCAATGGCACAATTGCCTATAAAAGCGTACAGACCTGGTGGTTTTGTACTTTTTCTTGTAAAGCTGAAGCCGTTCAGTACCTTTCAAACTGTCTCCTCCAGAGCTCCCACTGTTGCCCTTGCTGCAGACTCTCAATGTGTTGGAAGGGCTATGGAAGGGGTAGTGACTGTTCAATAGTTGTCAACATCGTGCATGGTTCACTGCCCCCTACCAAAGTACGTTTCAGTTTTGTTCTTCTTTGTTGAGAAGTCGAGCTGTTCCAAGATCTTCACCTGTGGGTTACCAATCTGTGGTCTCAGCTTCTTAAACTGCAGCCTCCAGCACTGCTACCATGTTTTAATGAGGCTTTCCTTATTCTAAGTGGCTTGAGATAGGCAATTTATAGTTTTTCTTGAAACTATTGATTTGCGCTATTTACAAAGACTTTATGGTAAGTATATGGTTCTCTAGACACAGAATGTTCTGTGTTTTGCTCTCTTGGAGCCTCTTGGTCATCTGACCCTGATGTCATGCTTACATCATCATTAATATCATTGTTTCATTAACATAAGCGTTAACCCTTTATCTACCTGGAAGGTTATGCTAGAACTGTACAAAATATTAGTTAGGCCACAGCTAGAGTACTCCATACACTTCTGGTCACCACATAGCAGGAAGGATATGATCACACTAGAGAGGGTACAGAGGAGATGTACAAGGACGTTGCTATGAATGGAGAATTTTAGCTATGAGGAAAAACTGGATAGGCTGGGGTTATTTTCTTTGGAACAATGGAGTTTGAGGGGGAATTTAATTGAGGTGAATAAAATTATAGGGGGGGCGGTGCTCGATAGATTGGATAAGTGGGTCCTATTTCCATTAGTAGGGAATTCAATATCCAGGGTCATAGGGTGAAAGCAATTGGTGGAAGAATTGGAGGGGATTTGAGGGGAATTTTTTTAGAAGGTGATGGGAATCTGGAACTCATTGCCTCAAAGGATGATACAGGCCAAAACCCTTGTGACATATAAGAAACATTTGATTTGCACTTGAAGTGCCGTAATCAAAGGGCTTCAAGCTAAGAGCTGGAAGGTGGGATAAGGCTGGATTGCTCTTTTTTGTCTGGTAAGAATGCAAATGGGCTGAATGACCTCCTTCTGTGCTGTAAGCCTTTCTATGTTTCTATGTCGAGGCAAATAACATGGATGCATTTTAGAGGAAGAAAGATAAACACATGAGGGAGAAAGGAATAGACAGATATGCTGATGGGGTTAGATGAAGAAGAGTAGGAGGGGGCTTATGTGGAGCACCGACATTGACATGGACCAGTTGGGCCAAATGGTCTGTTTCTGTGCTGTAAATAGTATGTAATACAATGTAAAACTTTGTAATGTTGCGTATTTGAACTCCCTGAAGACATTTGTCAGCTATCTGTTCGTCTTAAAACAACAATCTTTTATAGAAATGTATTAAGCTTCAATTTATTACATAGCATTGCATAGAAATGAACTGCAATGCATTGTTTATTTTTTCAATGGCCTCATTGACCTGCATTACTACTCGGGACCATGATTTAGCATCATCTTCCAGCGCAAATATAGCATAGCAAGTTTATTCTCAGTTAATGATGGATGGGATATAATGCAGAAGGTAATTTTCAGATTGTTCCATTGTACAACTTACATTTATGCCAACCAGTTCAAAGAAGCATGTAAATCAAAGTAAAATATGTGCAGGTCACCATCTCAGATATTGCTATAAAGAAGCTGTGCCACTATTTGTTCTGTTAAAATATAATGGTGAGATATCAACAAGGATATGGGTGGAGAGAAATGACCTAAATTTATATAGTGCCTTTCACATCCTCAGGTTGTCCCAAAGTGCTTTGCAACCAATGGGTTAATCTGAAGTTACACTCACTGTTGTTATGTAGCTAAACACGAGAGGCAATTTGGGCACAGCAAGGTGCCACAAATAGCAAATAAATGTAAATCCAGATGATCTATTCTTTGTGCTGTTCATTTCGAGAGGAATGGGAGCTAGGGCACCAGCAGATATCCCTGTGCTTTTTAAATTAGTATTATGGGAGTTTTACATACAACTGCAAAGTGGATGATGCTTGGTTTAAAGATGCACCTGGAAGGTTGTGCCTCCAACGCCCCTTGAAGGAGAAACCAAAAGACTATAAAGTAGACTCCCACAACTTCACGCACCCCACCAAGAACAACTTGCATTTATAAAGCACAATCAACATAGTGACATGTCCCAAGGTGCTTCACAGGACCCTTATCAAAAAAAAATTGACATTGAACTATAAATGGAGACATTAGGATAAGTGACCAAAAGCTTAGCCAAAGAGGTAGGTTTTAAGGGGAATCGTAAATCAGGAGAGAGAGGTAGAGAGGCAGAGAGGGTTAGGGAAGGGGTTTCAGGGATTAGGGGCCAGACAGCTGAAGGCACGGCTGCCAATGGTGGAGCGATTAAAATTGGGAATGTGTAAGAGGCCAGAGTCAGAGGAATGAAGGGATCTCAGGGGTTGGAGGGCAAGAGGAGTTTAAGAAAAGAGTTAGAAAATGGTGAGGTCATGTAGAGATTTGAAAACATTGCTGAATGTAACAAATTCGTGCTGCACTTCTTTTTAACAATGATGTAACTGTTCCCAGCAATAATCTGCTTCATAGTTTAATAGCTTGAAAGATGATAATATAATACATTTGCTCTAGCATGCAATATTGAAGTACAAATTGAAGCTGTTGCCTTTCCCCCATTTAGAATAATGGTTATTATCATCACAGGTATCATGTAATCTTGCTAAGTGCATAACTGATCTCTAACCCCAATTCATATGCTTCTCAGGAGTATACATTGAAGAGGTCTTAGTATCAAGAAGAGTGTAGTGTAAAAATAGTAGAATGATGAACCATTAACAGATACATATTACAATGCTGAACATGAACTGGAGCTCCATACTCCCTTATTATTGTGCGCTTAACAGGCAGGCTTTCATTGGGATTAACAGAAGTGCTGAGCTTTTGAAAATGTTATATATAATTGATATACAGATATGCACAGTGGAGGTGATGAGAGATTTAGAGTTCAAGTATAGAAATCACTAAAAGCTACTGGACAGATGCAAAAAATAACTGTAGAGGCTAATGGAGAAGAATTTTGATGGCTTGTAAATGTAGCAAAATCATAGATGTAATTAAAATAAAATAAACATTATGGTAGCATTTCAAATATTGCAATTTGTCCCTATGCATCACTAGCACAGTAAAAATAATTGATCAATCCTTAGAAAAAGGAGTAGTACTAGAGGACTGGCAGATGGATAATATTTTTTTAATGTCAGATTTATTTAGGAAGGGGGATCAAACATGTCCAGCGAATTATAAAATAGTCAGCTGAACATTGGTGTTGCAAAAATAATGGAATCCTTACTAAAGGAGACAAAAGAAGAACATCTAGAAATGAGAAATAGAATACACTGTAACCTCTTCAGTCCAGAGTTCTTAGAAGTCATTTCTAGATCTTAGAATTTTTTGGATTATAGAATACCTAACCACATGTGTGTGTACTGGAAAACAATGTAGATATAAACAGTTACCTGAAAAATAAAACAGTGATTAAAATATTGTTTATTGGTGTTTTATAATGTTTTCTTATCTAAATACGGTATCTTCCATGTTTCCACTCCAAAAGTACTGTACTAAAATGATGCTAAACAGTCAAGTTGTCAGTCAATGAGTTGCTTGGGTCTTTCTAAAAAAGTTCCAGACAATGGTGTTCAATGGATTCCTGGGCTGGAGAGTGTAATGAATAGTCAGCATGGATTTCAAATGGGAAAATCTTGAGAAGGGGACAGCGAGAGTAGACAATGTAATGCAGTAGATGTAATTTATCTTGTCTTTCGAATAGTCAATACTAAGGAGGACTGCAACAGATTGTGATTACTCAGCTTTTTCTGCCCATGGGGTTGGTGTCATTGGGCTGGATTTTGAGGAAGCATAGGTAGCCCTAAATACGACCTGGAAAGCCAGTTCAGCTATATCTGGGAACCCCGGTTGGATTCTGTGGCAATTAGGCAGCAGATGAGCCTCCCCTTCCTTTAAGGGATAAGATCCCATGTATAAGAGCTGTCATCCAATTAGAGGGCTAGCAGCTTTTCAGTCCCAGCAATGTGACAGGGAGCGATGGCCACTGGTGAGCCTGCACCCAGCCCAGAGAAGCAGCATGGATGCTGCCTTTGGAAGAAGTTGGGTGGGGTCGAGGTCACTGGGCCCAGTAAGGCAGGTCCCAGTGAGGGGTGGGGTGGAGATTGGTGATGATGGGGGTGGCGGTGCCCTTTCCACTGGCCGGTCCTTGCTTACAGGGGGACCCCCATATGACACAGGGTGCCAGATGAGACCACAAGGAGTCTTCCAAGTTTTACTGGGTGGTCTCTGCGCATGGCAAAGGGCACACCCTCCACTGCTAAAATGCCAGAGGTTGGCAGTAAAAGATCCATAAGTGGCCCTTAATTGGCCTCTGGACAGTAAGGCTGTCCTCCACCTTCCCCACCACTGATAACACTTCATGCGTCAGAAGGTGATGGGCACTCCAACTCCCATCCTCCCTCATTATATTACAACCTCCCAGACCACTCACAAGGGCCTCACTGAATTCCATTCATTATGTCAGAATTTCTCCACATAAGAAAGAGTTTGCATCAGCAGAAGAAATAACTAATTATTGTTTATCTGTACAACAAAGGAATAATTAACCATCAAGAAAAATGAAGGATTGATTTTGTTGGCAATATAAAAAGATCTCAAGAAAGACGTGCATTTATATAGCACCTTTCATGATGTCAGGGTTTCCCAAAGTGTTTTATGGCCAATGAATGGACAAGGTAGCAGTCCAAATGGCTGCTCCTGATGTGTTCAGACACCAACAGCAGCAACAGTCCGCACCTTCATGAAGGCCTAATTATGATTTGATACAGCTAAACACATTGTAGGCCTGACAATAAGCTTAGTCCTTTCAAATATTGCTGTCACTCTGCCTCATCCTTGATTTTCATTTTACACTTAGTCAATTATATGCTTTTTCCTTTGTTGCTCTCCCTACTTAATCATGACAAAACTTTATTATTCTGGTTTTAATCTTAATTAATTTTTCTACCTCTGATACACACCCTCCAAACCCACTCAACCCTCTGACTTCCCTGCATCCCTGACCCCTGACCATACATGTTCTTCATTTTATCATTAAAACTTTCTTACTCATTTTTTACTTTTGGCAGCTGCGGCTCAGTCAAAAGCCCTGGATTCATGTTCCACCCGAGTGATTTGAGCACAACATCCAGGCTGACACTCCCAGTGCAGTACTAGGGGAATGTCACACTGACAGAGGTATTGTCTTTCAGATGAAATATTAGACTGAAACCCCACCTACCCTCCCAAATAGAACTAAAAGACCTCCATGGTACTGTTTCAAAAAACAGGGGCTATTTCCCTGGTGCCTCGGCTGATATTTACCCCTCAACCAATACGCAAAACAGTGTAGCTGGTTATTTATCTTTATGTTGTTTGCAGGACCTTGATGTGCACAAATTGGTTGTCACTTTTCCTACATTAAGACAGTGACTATACTTCATTGGCTGTAAAATGCGCTGGGGCATCCTGAAGTTGTGAAAGGCGCTTTATAAATGCAAGTTCTGCCTTTCATTAATATTTACAATTTGTTATCATTCTGCTCGGAGGCAAACGGGTATGATTTAATTGCCATTACAGAGACATGATTACAGGTTGACCAAGACAGGGAATTGAATATTCAAGGATATTCATCGTTTAGGAAAGATAGGAGAAAAGGAAAGGGGGTGGTGTAGCACTGTAATAAGGAACCAGATCAGTACACTAGTGAGAGAGGATCTTGGATAGAAGGATCAAGATGTAGAATCAGTTTGGGTGGGGCTAAGAAACAGTAAGGGGCAGCAAACACTGGTGGGAGTTGTTTGAAGGTCACCAAGCTGTAGTGCTAACATTGGGCATGGTTTAAATCAGGAAATTAGAGCTGCATGCAACATGGACAATACAGTAACAAAGGGCCACTTCACTTTACATGTAGGCTGGGTAAGCCTAATTAGCACTAATTCTATGGAGAATGGGATGTGTACGAGGTGGGTTTCTGGAGCAATATGTTGAAGAGCCAACTGGGGATCAGGCTATTTTAGATTTAGTATTATGTAATGATAATGGGTTAATTAATAACCTTACTGTAAAGGAGCCTGTAGGAAATAGTGACCATAACTTTACGTTAAGTCTGAAAGCAATGTAGTTCATTCAGAAACTAAGGTCTTAAATCTGAACAAAGGAAACTATCAAGGTATGAAAAGCAAGTTGGCTATGGTGGATTGGGAAAATACACTAAAATGTTTGATGATAGACAAGCAATAGCGAGTATCTAAAGAAGTATTACACGGTCTACAACAAATGTAAATTCCTCTAAGACACAAAAACTCAACAGGAAAGGTGAATCAACTATGGCAAACAAAAGAAGTTGAAGATTGCATCAGATCAAAGGAAGTGGCTTACAAGGTTGCCAGTAAAAGTGGTAAGCCCAAGGATTGGGAACAATTTAGAATCTAGCAAAAGAGGGCCAAGAAACTAATAAAGAAAGAGAAAAGGAATATGAATGTAAGCTAGCGTGAAACATAAAGGCAGACTGTAAAGCTTCTTTAGGTACGTGAAAAGGAAAAGATTAGCAAGGACAAATGTAGGTCCATTATAGGCGGAGGCAAGAGAATTTATAATGGAAAACAGTGAAATGGCAGAGAAACTAAACAATTACTTTGTATCTGTTTTCACAGAAGAAAATACAGAAAACTCCCCAGAAATACAAGGAAACCAAGGAGTTTGTGAGATAAATCCCCTGGACCTGATGAGCTACATCCCAGAGTGTTGAAGGAGGTGGCTTTAGACATAATGGATGCATTGGTGGTCATCTTTCAAAGTTCTGTAGATACTGGAAAGCTTCCTGCAGACTGGAAAGTAGCAAATGTAACCCCATTAACTAAGAAGTGGGGGGAGAGAGAAAACTGAGAACTACAGACACGTTAGTTTGACGTCAGTAGTGAGGGAAAATGTTAGAATCTATTACAAAGGATGTGATAACTAGACACTCAGAACATAATGATATGATTGGGCAGAGTCAACATGGATTTATAAAAGGGAAATCATGTTTGACAAGCCTGTTGGAGTTTTTACAGGATATTACAGCATTGATAAAGGAGAACCATTGCACGTGGTATGTTTGGATTTTCAGAAGGCTTTTGATAAGGTCCCACACAGGAGGTTAGCAAACAAAATTAGAACATATGGGATTGGGGGTAATATAGTGGAATGAATGGAGAATTGGTTAACAGACAGAAAACAGAGAATAGGAATAAATGGACCAGTCTCAGGCTGGCAGGCTGTTACTAGTCGGGTACTGCAAGGATCACTGCTGGGGCCAAAGCTGTTCACAATCGATAGGGATGTTTTGGATGTGGGGGCCAAATGCAATATTTCCAGATTTGCTGATGACACAAAATGAGGTCGGAGTGTAAATTGTGAGGAGGATGCAAGGAGACTTCAAAGGGATTTCGACAGGCTAAGTGAACAGGCAAGAACATGGCAGATGGAATAGAACATGAATTAAGTGTGAAGTTATCCACTTTGGTAGGGAAAAACAGAGAGGCAGAGCATTCCTTAAATGATGAGAGGTTGGGAAGTGTTGATGTCCAAAGGGACCTGGATATCCTTGTTCACGAGTCAAAGCTAGCATGCAGGTGCAGCAAGCAACTGAGAAGGCAAAAGGTATGTTGGCCTTTATCTCAAGGGGAGTTGAGTACAGGAATAAAGAAGTCTTGCTGCAGCTGCTTAGAGGCTTTAGTGTGCCCGCAGCTGGAGCATTGTGCCGAGTTTTGGTATCCTCCCTTAGATAAGGAGATACTTGCCATAGAGGGAGAGCAATGGAGGTTAACCAGACTAATCCTTGGGATGGTGGGATTGTCTTATGAAGAGAGATTGGGGAAACTGGGCCTGTATTTTCTAGATTTTTGAAGAATGACAGGTGATCACATTGAAGCTTTCAAAATTCTTACAGGGCATGACAGGGTAGATACAGTTAGGATGTTTCCCCTGGCTGGTGAGTCCAGAACTAGGATACAGAATCTCAGAATAAGTGGAAGGCCATTTAAGACTGAGATGAGGAGGAATTACTTCACTCAGAGGGTGGTGAATCTTCAGAATTCTCTACCCAAGAGCACTGTGAAAGCTCAATCATTGAGCGTGTTCAAGACAGAAACCTATGGATTTCTGAATACTAATGACCTCAAGGGATATGGGGAGAGTGTGGCAAAGTGGCATTGAGGTGGATGATCTGTCATGATCTAACTGAATGGTAGAGTAGGCTCGATGGGCCAAATGGCCTAATCCTGCTCCTATGTTCCTCAATCTACAAATCTAAAAATTAATTTCTTAATGCTTAGGTGCATTAGAACCTAAAGTGTAAAGTAATTTGGACTCAATCAGCAGATACAACATGCCTAGTATTGCAAATAATTTATCGACAGTTAAGCTGTCGAGTTTAAAAGAGCTTTAAATAAATCTGGTAAATCACACTGTTTCATTCCAACTCACAATAATCCTACTGCCATGAAGTTTCACAAATTTTCAAGAATAATTTTCAAGAAATATACATAATGTCTCATGCACACAGCTTCCCATTCCGACTGCAGTGACTAAGATGTGTTTTTTAATTCATTCACTGAATGTGGACTTGGCCGGCTGGCCCAGCATATATTGTCCGTGGGTCAGGATTTTCCACACTGGAAATTTTTCCGCATATCATTATAAAGACAGGCCGCCGGAATTACTCCCCTCCACTGGATCGTCCGCCCACGTCAGTGTGATTGCAAGCCAACGCGTTTCACAGCAGCATATAAAAGGTGTGCACATGGCGGGCTGCACTTTGAGAAGAACTTGGAGGTGAGTGCACAGTAGCGCTGTGGAGTACTTTCCAGGTTGCTAGGGGGTGGGGTTGGGGGGGATGGGCAAGGGCTGCCCTGCTGTTGAAACAAATTGAGGTGGGGGGGGCAGCAAGGGCTACCCTGCAGTTGAAGGTAGCGCACAAGCATGAGCGAGATGGGGGTGTTGTGGGTGAGGGAAGCGGCCACACATTAGGGAAACCTTGTATAAAGTGACCATTCCTCTGCAGATGAGACAGTTCAGGCACAGCTACATTAATATGATTGGGGTTGGGCCTCTAGCTTCTCTGCCCACCCAAACAAAGCAGAGGCATCAAGGTGCCATCAAGTTCTCCAAAGCTTTTCACCCCTCAGGCGCAGACTGCAAACTAATGAGCATTTTAGTGGACAGCAGAACAATTGGATGATTGGGCATGTTGTACAATCTCCTTGCTAAAGCTGGCCATGGAGCAGTCACTGGTGGAGATGCTCACCATTCCGGTTTGGACCAGTCTCCCCCATGGCTCAAGCTAATGTTGCAGCCTTGCAGTGCAAATTAGGGGAATGCCTGTGCCTGAGCTGAGAACACAGCATGCAGCCCAATGGACAACGCTTCAGCCAATTGGTCGGGTGGAGTGGGGGAGGTGGGCGGAGTTTCGGGCAGCCATGCTGCGCATTAATATCTGGCCATCCAAGTGGTGGCCAGCATTCTCTGGGATGCGTTAAGGGGCCTTCAGACTTAACCAAGAGAGGTTCTTAGTACCCGCAAGGGATTCCAAATGGTGAATGTGCAGCTGGTGTGCGACCACCACAAACACATCCTGCAGGTCTACGCACATTTTCCAGGGAGTGTGCACGACTCCTACATCCTCAGTCGGTTACAGATCCCTGAAGTCTTCCAGGCTCCATAGAGGCTGCAGGAATGGCTCCTCGGGGACAAGGGCTACCCATAGAGCACATGGCTGATTACACCCTTGCGGCGGCCTCAGACAGCAACACAGCTATGTTATAATGAGGCTCTTGCTGCAGCTCATACCTCGGTGGAGCAGACCATCGGGATGCTAAAAATGAGGTTCCGGTATCTAGACCAGTCTGGTGTGTCCTGCAATACAGCTCGCAGAGGGTGTCATGTATCATCGTTGTCTGCTACTCCCTTCACAACCTGGCGCTGCAACGGGGAGAGATGCTGGCTGAGGAGGAGATGGAGAAGCTGGAGGTCTCCTCCGATGAAGAGGACACCAATGGGGATGAGAGTGAGGAGGTCCGCGAAGACAGGGATGAGGCCTTTGCACTGACCAGACAAAGCAGGCCACTCTCAGGGGGCCCTCATAACTGCTAGATTTGTGGAGGATCATGACGACATGCAGAGAGGAGACACCATAGATCCTCACATTGCATCTATGAAAGTTTGACTCCGGTCTGGCTTATGGCAGCGCGCATAACCTCTGTGATAATGCTCCTGTCATGGAGATGCAGTGCAGGTCCTAATAGTCGCTCGATTGCAGGAGAATGACGATGACATGCAGTGAGGTCACTCCATAGATCTTCACATAGCCTCTGAGAATGTCTGACTCCTGTTTGGCTGAGGGCAGCTCGCTTGCACTCTGTGATCAGGGTCATATCATAGGGATGCAGCCAGGAAAATTTAAAAACATCTGATCCTTTGTCTGCCTTCAGCACCTGACCCCTTCACTTTACAGTGATGCTGTGCTCCAATATGGGGGGGACAGTCCCACCTTAAAGGTGCTGAGAGCACACAGAGAGAATGAGAGAACTCTGTGACACCTGCCCACTACATTCTGGCAGCAATAACAAGCACTGTTGAAGTGCAGGCATGTGGCCAGGGAGTGTGTGGACAGACCATTACTTTGGTCTAAAAGCTGCACAAAGCACAGGGAAGAGACCCTGGACTGAGACAGCTGTCTTTATCTTGTGCAGAACGGTTTCACATCTGAGTGACACAAACACTGCTCATCAGAACAAGGAGCCATAGGCAAGGAGACATTCTTAGGAGTTTTTTGACAATAGTGAACAGTATGTACAAGTGATTAACATCCTTGTCCAGGCTGTGCAAATACATCTTCCTAACATTCCTAACTTTGCCGCTACATCTTGGTGCTCCCCGGCCATCCGCAGTGGAAGTGGAGGCTGCTGCTGACTACTACACCCTGTCTGTGACGACCCAGGAGCGGCCTCTCAAGGGCCGAGACCTGAAGGGCCCCGGCCTGCTTTCTTGGTCTAGGTGTGTGGCAGTGGCACCCTCCTCAGCCTGTGGAAATGAAGCTGCTGTGGTCACAGGAAGCAGGTATTCAGATGGGCCAGACACTCCCAGAGTCACCTGGATGGATGGCCCCTGGGGAGTACACCTCCTGATGCTCCTCCCTATGGATGTCTAAGGGACCCTGGCTGACTCCTTGAGGAGAAGAGGAAGCTGGAGTGAGATCGGGCTGCCATGCACCCCTCTCAAGTTGGAGGCCAAATATGGTAGAGTTCAGCCCACACAACAGTGCAGGAGCGATGTCCTGGACCAAGGTCTCCATGGTGCCTGCCATCCTACCAGTGTTGACCTCAGTGCGTTGGCGTGCCAGCAGTATCAACTCAGCCTGAAAACACACAGACTCCTCCATCGTGCCTTGCAATCTGAGGAGTGCAGCAGATATCCCTTTCTGAGGTTCCCGAGCTTGCCTTTTTGCATCTCCATCAACTGTGGCTTGACCGAGTCATGTTCATCGAAACGTGGTGTTTCCCAGGAATGCATAATTAATGTGGCAGGTTTGGGACAATATGGCATGAAAATCCGCCATTGTGACCAGTGGGTAAGACATTGTTTAATCCACCTGCTACCGCACTTTAGTGCAAATCTGGGACGATTCAGCCCATAATTTAGTCTTGTTAACAGCCCATTATTCATTGGTCAACCTGAAATCGAATCACACAGAGTAATTTATGGGTGACATGAATATCAGCCATTATGAATGTGCAATAGATTTTGAGGAAATAAATTAGGAAGTGGGTGACATTGAATATATTTGTTTCTGTCCATATATATCCTAAGTCTTGCAGAAAGTGTACATGTCTTGTATACATCATCATGACTTCCTATTTCCTCTTCACTTTTTGTTGCCTTGGCAGTAAAGAGTATGTTTTGATGAGTCACAGTGAAGCAGTGATCCTGATAACACCACACTATGGCCATAATTTTCCAGCCCCTCGTGCCAGCGGGATCTTCCAGTCCTGCCAGTCTGAACAGAGATTTCAATGGCTTGCCGGTCCAGCCATGGAGGAACCCTCCATCGGCAGGCAGCGGGGGTGGGGGGGTCAGGGTGGGGGGTCAGGGTGGGGGCAGCTGGAAAATCCTGTCCTATGTGTTAGGCAGTGTAATTACAAAACAAAGTAGCCTCCGATGATATCAGGGATGAAAGACTTCAGTTCTGCGGAGAAACTAGGTAAGATTTGCAGGCCTATGGGGCAAGTGTAGATATGTGGGACTGATTGGATGCTGGGAATTTGAAATAAAAACAGAAAGTGCTGGAAATACTCAGCAGGTCTGGCAGCATCTGTGGAGAGAGAAACAGAGTTAATATTGAGTCAAATGTGACTTCTTCAGAACTGAAGAATAGAAATTTTATATGGAAGATAAGGACATTTTTGTTAATGCAACTTATTGTTGTGATCTGGAATGCGCTGTCTGAATGTGTAATGGAAGCAGGTTCAATAGTAACTTCTAAAAAGGAGTTGAATAAAGACTTAAACAGGAAAGATTTGCAGGACTATGGGAAAATACAGTTGTGTAGGACTACTTAGGTAGCGCTTTCTCAGAGCCAGCACAATGGACTGAATGGCGTTCTCCTGTACTGCATCATTCTATGATTCTATGCTCAGTCACTGTGAGCAGCACCTCAGGAGATCTGCTAGAATAAGTAGACAGTTGTCATGGCAAACAAACAGATTCAAAGGTTCACAATAAAAGTGACAAGTACTGGACTGCACAAAACAAACTGTACCCCTCCAAATCATGACAAAGTGATTTGACACCAATTGTCAAGCATGGACAATGACTGTACAAAAGCAAGACCCTGAAGGGAAGGGAACACTGAAATTTATTGCGTTAAAGTCAGAAGGTTGCACTGAGACAGGGACCCGTTTGTTTGTTGCTTATGTTGCTGGCTAACCACACTCGTAGGGTTATACACAATAAATCTGATGGACACTGTGCATGAGGCTTGTTCGCTTCTCACATTGGTTTGCGAATTTGACACACAATTCTTTTTTAAGTTGTGAAGGAGAGGATGTGGTCATCATCAACAGCACCAACTTGCAGTGATATATTTATTTCCTTGTAATAAAATGTCATGCGGTATTTTACAGAGAGAAGGTACGGAATCATGCAGGGGTAGAAGAATTAGATCACAGTGTCCCGCTGTCCTCCCCCCCCTTCCAACAGAACCCTGAATCTCTATGTCCTTCCAAACTACTGTCCGGCATCTGAACTCTCTTTTATGTCCAAGATCTATGAATGTGTTGTCACCACCTATCTCTCCCAAAATTGCCTTTTCAAATCCCTTCGATACCATTTCTGCCTTGCCTACATACAGCAGAGAGCTCAAACTACCAAAGTCACTAAGGTCCTCTGTGACTGCAGCCATGATGTTACATCCCTTCATTGTTTGGGGATGCTCGAGAGACCAGAGTTGGCAGAATGCAAACGTCTGCAACGGGGTGGTTGCGGAAGGATTGGGGGGGTGGGGGGTGTGTGTGTGTGTGTGTGTGTGGCAGGGGGGGACGGTGCAGGGTTGTGTGGAGGGGGTGTTGTAGAGCTGGAGGAGATAACAAAGGTGGGGGTGTCTAAGGCTATGGAGAAATTTGAAATTAAGGATGAGGATTTTAAAATTGAAATGTTGCTTAACCAAGAGCTAACATAGGTCAGTGATCACAGGGGTGATGGGTGAACAGGACTTGATGCAAATAAGCAAATCTTTAGATAACTTCAAGTTTACAAAGGGTAGAATGAGGGAGGCCAGCCATGAGTGCATTGGAATATTCAGGTGTAAAGGTAACAAAGGCATGGATGAAGGTTCCATTAGCAGATGAACTGAGGCAAGAACGAAGCTGGGCAATGTTATGGAGGTGAAAAAAATAGGCAGCCTTATTGAAGGTGCGGATGTGTACTGGGAAGCTTATCTTGGGGGTCAAATATAACACCAAGCCTGGTTCATCCTCAGACCATTGTCTGGATGAGGAGTAGGGTGGGTGGATAGGGAACAAGGTGGCCACTGTTAGCTACCAGGAATGTCAGTCATAGACCCCACTGCCACCCCCCAGGCCTCCACATCCCCATGCATATACACACACAAACATTTTCTGCTCCAGTCTTTTAGGAGTTTTTCTGGTTACTTGGAAATAGGAAACTGTTAAACTGGTTGAGATCAGTAAACAGGCATCATCAAAACATACGCAAGGAGATGTTAATAAAACTTTTGTATTATACGTTGAAAAGAAAGACATGTTGCTGAAGCTTTTCATCTTGAACTCATAAGGATAAACACTAGAATGCCAGGATTCAAACAATCACAACAGTTTATATTGCTTCCCAACTGGGAACTATGGGCGAGTCTATACATGAACCAATCAGCACCTTTTTCTCCTGTAGTATAAATTGTTGTGATTGTTTGAAATTCGGCATCCTTGTGTTTGTCCTGATGAGTGCAAGACTCAAAGCTGGTTTCTCTTTTCAGCAATATTCAAGTTCTATACTAGCAAACAACTGTTTATATTATATGTCAAAGAAAGGAAGGAAGAACAGTTTTACCAGAACCATTAATAGATTGTATTATGCAATGTTTTGAACTACAAAGTTTGTTGAAATACTAAGAACACAAACTTTCAGAAACATGCATATATTAAAGAAGCTTAATAGAGTATGAGTTCATTAGGTGAGAGAAACTGGCATGTAAACTATGTGAATTTGCATCATCAGGACCCGGCTTCTTAATGACTTTCACTGAAAGCATCATCCACCAGAGACCAGCACCAACTCTTCAAATTCGCTCCTCCCCTCCAAACCCATGCCACCTGCCTCCCCACTGCAGGCTGTTCCCACTCACATCACCCCCCCACCCCCACCCCTCGCTAGCCCCTTGCTCCTCATTTGCGTTCAATCCCAACTCCCCCACTCCCTTTCTCACCGCTTCATTCTTCAGGGAGTCACCAGCTGCCAGTGAACGGGTCACAGGCACCTAACTGATCATTTTCCAAGAGCTTCAGTCTCTGGTCTCCACTTGCACCCACAGTCAGAGCTGGTCTACTGAAGCAAAAACAGAATTACCTGGAAAAACTCAGCAGGTCTGGCAGCATTGGTGGAGAAGAAAACAGTTGACGTTTCGAGTCCTCATGACCCTTCGACAGAACTAGGTGAATCCCAGGAAGGGTTGAAATATAAGCTGGTTTAAGGTGGGGGGGGGGGGGGGCGGGGGGCGGGGGGTGGGGGGGGTTGGGTGGGGGGAGAGAAGTGGAGGGGGTGGTGTGGTTGTAGGCAAAAGCAGTGATAGAAGCAGATCATCAAAAGATGTCACAGACGGCAGAACAAAAGAACACATAGGTGTCGAAGTTGGTGATATTATCTAAACGAATGTGCTAATTAAGAATGGATGGTAGGGCACTCAAGGTATAGCTCTAGTGGGGGTGGGGGGAGCATAAAAGATTTAAAAATATTTAAAAATAATGGAAATAGGAGGGAAAAAGAAAAATCTATATAATTTATTGGAAAAAAACAAAAGGAAGGGAGAAGAAACAGAGGGGGGGGGGGGGTGCGGGGGGGTTGGTGATGGAGGAGGGAAGTCAAGACCTAAAGCTGTTGAATTCAATATTCAGTCCGGAAGGCTGTAAAGTGCCTAGTCGGAAGATGAGGTGTTGTTCCTCCAGTTTGCGTTGGGCTTCACTGGAACAATGCAGCAAGCCAAGGACAAACATGTGGGCAAGAGAGCAGGGTGGAGTGTTGAAATGGCAAGCGACAAGGAGGTTTGGGTCATTCTTGCGGACAGACTGCAGGTGTTCTGCAAAGCGGTCACCCAGTTTACGTTTGGTCTCTCCAATGTAGAGGAGACTGCATTGGGAGCAACGAATGCAGTGGACTAAGTTGGGGGAAATGCAAGTGAAATGTTGCTTCACTTGAAAGGAGTGTTTGGGCCCTTGGATGGTAAGGAGAGAGGAAGTGAAGGGGCAGGTGTTACATCTTTTGCGTGGGCATGGGGTGGTGCCATAGGTGGGGGTTGAGGAGTAGGGGGTGATGGAGGAGTGAACCAGGGTGTCCCGGAGGGAATGATCCCTACGGAATGCCGACAGTGGGGGTGAAGGGCAGATGTGTTTGGTGGGCATCATGCTGGAGTTGGCGGAAATGGCGGAGGATGATCCTTTGAATGCGGAGGCTGGTGGGGTGATAAGTGAGGACAAGGGGGACCCTATCATGTTTCTGGGAGGGAGGAGAAGGCATGAGAGCGGATACGCAGGAGATGGGCCGGACACGGTTGAGGGCCCTGTCAACGACCATGGGTGGAAAACCTCGGTTAAGGAAGAAGGAGGACATGTCAGAGGAACTGTTTTTGAAGGTAGCATCATCGGAACAGATGGGACGGAGGTGAAGGAACTGAGAGAATGGGATGGAGTCCTTACAGGAAGCGGGGTGTGAGGAGCTGTAGTCAAGGTAGCTGTGGGAGTCGGTAGGCTTGTAATGGATATTGGTGGACAGTCTATCACCAAAGATTGAGACAGCGAGGTCAAGGAAGGGAAGGGAAGTGTCAGAGATGGACCACGTGAAAATGATGGAGGGGTGGAGATTGGAAGCAAAATTAATAAATTTTTTCAAGTCCCGACGAGAGCACGAAGCAGCACCGAAGTAATCATCGATGTACCGGAGAATGAGTTGTGGAAGGGGGCCGGAGTAGGACTGGAACAAGGAATGTTCCACATACCCCATAAAGAGACAGGCATAGCTGGGGCCCATGCGGGTACCCATAGCCACACCTTTTATTTGGAGGAAGTGAGAGGAGTTGAAGGAGAAATTGTTCAGTGTGAGAACAAGTTCAGCCAGACGGAGGAGAGTAGTGGTGGATGGGGATTGTTCGGGCCTCTGTTCGAGGAAGAAGCTAAGGGCTCTCAGACCATCCTGGTGGGGGATGGAGGTGTAGAGGGATTGGACATCCATGGTGAAGAGGAAGCGGTTGGGGCCAAGGAACTGGAAATCGTTGATGTGACGTAAGGTGTCAGAGGAATCACGGATGTAGGTGGGAAGGGACTGGACAAGGGGAGAGAGAAGGGAGTCAAGATAATGAGAGATGAGTTCTGTGGGGCAGGAGCAAGCTGACACGATCGGTCTACCGGGACAGTTCTGTTTGTGGATTTTGGGTAGGAGGTAGAAGTAGGCCGTCCGAGGTTGGGTGACTATCAGGTTGGAAGCTGTGGGAGGGAGATCCCCAGAGGAGATGAGGTCAGTGACAGTCCTGGAAACAATGGCTTGATGTTCAGTGGTGGGGTCATGGTCCAGGGAGAGGTTGGAGGAAGTGTCTGTGAGTTGACGCTCAGCCTCCACGAGGTAGAGGTCAGTGCGCCAGACAACAACAGCACCACCCTTGTCAGCGGGTTTGATGACAATGACAGGGTTGGACCTGAGAGACTGGAGTGCAGTAAGTTCAGCGAGAGAGAGATTAGAATGGGTGAGAGGAGCAGAGAAATTGAGACGACTAATGTCGCGCCAACAATTCTCAATGAAAAGATCAAGAGAAGGTAAGAATCCAGAGGGAGGGGTCCAGGTGGAGGGAGAATATTGGCGGTGGGTGAAAGGATCCGTTGAACGGGGAGAGGACTCCTGCCCAAAGAAGTGAGCCCGGAGACGAAGACGGCGGATTTTTATCTCTGGTCTACTGAAGGATGGGTCACTAGTATACTGAGCAGAACACCTTTTTCCTCATTCTTGGTACCATTCTGTTTACATTATGACACTCACATCTCAAATTATTATTTTTAAAGATTTCTAGAGAGACTTTTGCGCATTGTTTTGATGTTGGTCAGAAAAAAGAGAAGGCATAGGCCATTCAGCTCATTGAGCCTGCTCCACCATTCAATAAGATTATTGCTGATCTGATTATGGCCTTAGCTTCACTTTCCTGCCTGACCCCTCCCCTCCTAAACCCCCCCATGACCCCTGACTCCCTTGTCAATCAGAACTCTGTCCAACCCAGCCTTGAATACATTCAATGACCCAGCCTCTATTGTTCTCTAGGGACAACTTATTTTCCTATCTATCTTGGAGTCATCGGCAAGTCTAGCTACCATACATTCGATCCCTTCATCGAAGACATTGATATAGATCATAAATAGTTGAGGACCCAGCAATGATCCCTTTGGCACTGCCCATAAACATACGAATTAGGTGCAGGAGTAGTCCATTCGACCCTTTGAGCCTACTCCATCATTTGATCAGATCATGGCTGATACGATTGTGGCCTCTCCTTAACTCACTACCTCTTGTATACTTTTACTCCCTTGTCAATTATGAATCTATCCAACTCAGCCTTAATAATAATATTCAATGACCTAGCTTCCACTGCTCTCTGGGAAAGGGAATTCCACAAACTAATGAATCTCTGAGGGAAGAAATTCTTTCTCATCTCTGTCTTAAACGGGAGACCCCTTATTTTTTAACTGTGTTTTGGCATCGCAAAGCTAAAGCGCTTTGTATAAAAAATGTTTATCGTTTTTAAAAATGAATCTATCCCTGAATGTGTTAGAGTGCAATCATTCTCATGATCATTTAGCACAGAAAAAAAGCGGAAAATTTTTCTTGGTTTGGATCTACTCATCTCCTAAAAACTACTTGAAATGCTGCTATTTTTGTCTTTTGCCGCTAAATGGTATGTTTGCAGTTAATGTACGTACAACATTTGTAGCACTCAGAATTGAAGAGCTAATAACGCAATCATTACGTCTTTGAAAAGAGAGGCATGTTGCTGAAGATTTTCACCTTGCACTCATTAGGACAAACACAAGAATCCCAAATTTCAAATCATCACATCAATTACACTACAGGAGAAAAGGGCACTGATTGGTTGGCAATTGACTCCTGTTGGCCAGGGCACTGCCATGGAAAAAGCAACTGCGAACTATAGGCTCCCCGAGCTCCCAGGTAATTCAAAAAAGGTGCAAGGCTTGAACATATTCCTTTTGCTTGCAGAGAACAGGTCCCTCTTCACAGCTTGATTTCTTACCTATCTTTGTACCATCAGAAAATTTGGCCACATTAAACTTGGTCACAATAAACTTGGTCCCTTCAGTTATTGATATAGAGTGTAAATAGTTGGGGGTTATGAGCTCCGAGGTACTAATGGCGGCTATCGAATGGAGATTCTGGTGGGAATGTCCTGGGATCGGCACCAAGGCGCCATTACACACGTGTGCATAATTCTTAGCTCCAAAGCCACATCAGAGCCTTCAAAACGATTGTGGACAAAATCATTGACCCCGCTCAAGAACTGTAAACACCCTGAACTGATCAACTCTCCCTCCTTCTCGCTCAACAACTCTCTACTCCTCCCACTCAATAACTCTCTCCCGCTCCTGCTATGCTCAACAATTCCCCCCTATACCCCTATTCTCAGTCTGGGATTGCAATAATTTTCAAGCATTAGAATAGGGTCAGAATGGGAAAAAGTATGGGAATCACTATTGTACAGTTCTGGTCACCACATTACAGGAAGGATATGATCGCACTAGAGAGGTTACAGAGGAGACTTACAGGGATGTTGCCAGAACTAGTGAGGTTTACTTATGAAGAAAGATTAGATAGGCTGGAGATGCTTTCTTTGGAACAGAGGGGGCTAATGGGAAATTTAACTGAAATGTATAAAATTATGAGGGACCTGGATAGAGTGAATAAGAGGGATCTATTTTGGTTAGCAGAACTCAATGACAAGTGGGCATAGATTTATAGTCATTAGAGGGAAGTTGAGAATTGTTTTCATCCGGAAGATAGTGAGAGTCTGGAACACACTGCCTGACAGAATGGCAGAAGCAGATTTGGAAAGTACTTGGATTTGCATTTTATGGGTTATGACCTACAAGGCTACAGATCAAGCATTGGAAAGCAGGATTTGGCTAGAAAGCTTCTTTTTGGCCAGCACAAACACAATGGGCTGAATGGCCTCCTTCTGTGCCATAAATTTCAATGAATCTCTCCAAAGGGTTAGATTAATACCCACCTTTTGTATTTACTGCTTTATTATCATGTGTAACTAGCTGTAATTGAAAACCAGTACTTTATTATTAATTTAACTGTGAATTTCATATAATTTGCAGCTAGGTGGAGGCTGCTGACCCATCACACATGTGTCGATCCTAACTCTTCAACTAGAGCATTCAACTCCAGGACCATCATTCTGCTCTTTTCTCGTACTTTTCTCAGATTTTTCCTTTCCAATTGCTCATCTATTTTTCTATTAAATCTAGTCGTAACTTATGTAAAGCATTCCCTTTTGTAATAACCCTAGACGTGGAAACAATCATTAGAATTATCCCTAGAAAAAGAAGAGAAATTGTAAGTCTGATTTCAGTCTCTATTTCTTCCTGGTAACACACCATTTGTAGTCTAGCCTGCAACTTGTGGCCTGTTAGCAAGGTGTTTTCTGCTATCAAATTAAGAGTAAATGGTAAAATGACAGTATGCTGTAGATGTAAAAACATAGGCTGTGGCCCTGAGGAGTTCTGCATTACATTCATCAGGTTCAGTTTAAGTTCATAAAAAAGTACAGGTTGGGTTATACATTCTGCTGTGAGAGCTTGTAAGAGTGCTGGGAGCAAGCTTGAAAGGTAACAAAACTGACCACCTGCAAGCTTTCTTTCACTCTCTCTCCCTCTTTTTCTAACCCAAACCCCCTGCCCTTTCTTTGCCCAAACTCATTAACACAGTGAATCGCCATCCCCCATCAGCACTGACTCCACATTAAAAGTGCTAATTTTGACCTCCCCTTTTTCTGCAAACTGACATTCTACCTGCCCTTTCTCTCTGAGCTCCTTGTACGTTTTGTTGCCTCCTAGCTGTGTGTTAGCCTCTCCCACCAAGCCATGTGATGCTCTACAATCACTTTTCGACTAGCCTGTATAGGAAACCCAGAAGGCCATCAGTTCCATCCTGTGTCCTCCTAGTTTGTTGGTTCTCATTGGCCTTCAACATTATTGCATCCCTAGTTGTCATGTACTTTCAGTCATATGAAATACTTATTTTCCAAGCTGTGCAATATTTTTAAAGCTATAGAAAATTAAAACTATAAATTACAGAATTTTAAAAAAAAGTTTAACTAGTTCCTAACTCACACCAAGTCCCACTTCCCCATCACCCCATGTTTGCTGAACTACATTGGCTCCTGGTTAAGCAATACCTCACTTTTAAAATTCTCATCCCCCTGTTTAAATCCCACCAGGCCCTCACCTGTTCCTATTTTTGTAATTTCCTTGACAACCCTCCAAGGTACCTACCTCCTATTCTGGCCTCTTGAGTAACCCAATTTGAATTGTTTCACCATTGGCCTGCAGTTTTCTGCCTCACCACCTCTATGTTTCTCTTTCCTCCTTTAAGATGCTGCTTTACAGCTACCTCTTTGATTAAGCTTTTAGTCATATGACCTAATGTCTCCTCATGTGGCTCACTATTAAACTTTGCTTGATAAAGCTCCTGCAAAGTGCCTTGGGATGTTTTGCCATGGTAAAGGTGCTATATAAATGCAAGTTGTTGTTGCAGTAGTTGAAAGCTTAAAATTGGATCAAAAATTTGCAATGGGTTCCCAGGTTAGGATATCTCTCTTTGGTAGGAAATACTGTCTGACAATAATATGGAATTATATGCTGCTTCTGTCATTTTGAGCAAGTATAGCAATTCCCCCACTTTCTCCTGGGGCCAATGTGATGATGGCAAGATTGGAAATATGCACTGTTGCATTCCTTGTACCCAATGAAGATCATGATTTGAAGTTCCCGTTAATAAAACAGTCCCCCTAGGCAATGAGTAATGGCTTGCCTGAAAAATGAGACTTAGCAAAATTGATGGATACATGAGATTTGCTTGCTGTATGTATGAAATGATGGCACACCGTTAAAGAGAGTGATAACCATCTACTCGCTGAAGGTTGAAAACACTTCTTTAATAAAATTGAAAAGCAATGGCCTTTTGCTGATTGATTATGAGCTCCATTATTCAACTGTTGAACTTATCATTGAAAGCAGGGAGTTTCCTATTTTATGTTGCTTTTCTACTTCACAAATACTTCAACAGATAGGATTCCATAAAACATTAGCCATTGTTACTGTGGAATCTCCCTAGTTTACATTGTGGGCAGTCAGGAACCTGGCAATAGCACTGAAGCAATCTTTACAATGCTGCCCTAATGTTGCTGACTCCATGAGATACTGGGAATGGAGCTACCTCATATAGCTTACCGGGCTGGCCTCAAAACAGTAGCAGCACAGGGCGGAATGGTCCTCTTCTGCACTATATGATTCTATGAGATCTGGGGTTATCATTGGCAGCAACATGATAGATAAATGCACATTTAAAGTGCTTGGCAGAAGGAAAATTTGATCTAGAATCCCATTTTTCCTTTGTTCTTGGGCGATGAGTGTCTTTTACAACACCAGCATTTATTGCCCTTCCCTAATTTCCCTGGAAGTAGTGGTGAGTTGCCTTCTTGAACTGCAGCAGTACATGTGGTGTAGGAACATCTACAATGCCAATAGGGAGGGAGTTCCAGGATTTGGATCCAGCAACAGTGAACAGTGAAGGAACGTCAATATAGTTCCATGTCAGGATGGTGTGTGACTTGGAGGAGGCTTGCAGGTGATGCTTTTGCTGCCCTTGTTTTTCTTGTTTTTCTAGGTGGTAGAGGTCCAGGTTTTGGAAGGTGCTGTCGAAGGAGCCTTAGCAAGTTGCTGCAGTGATTCTTTTATATGGTACACACTGCTGCCACTATGCACCACTGGTGGGGGAAATGAACGCTTAAATTGCTGGGTGGGGTGCTGATCAAGTGGGCTGCTTCATCCTGGATGGTGTCAAGATTTTTGAGTGTTGTTGGAGTCATACTCATCCGGGCAAGTGGAGAGTATTTTATCACACTCCTGAATTGTGCCTTGTAGATGGTGGACAGGCTTTGAGGGGTGGGGGATGTGGTGGGGGCAATGCTGGTCAGGACATGAGTTACTCAACAGAATCCCCAGCCTCTAACCTGCCCACACTACTTATGTGACTGGTTTCTAGTCAATGGTAACCCCCAGGACTTTGATAGTGGGGTTAAGCAATGGTAATGCCATTGAATGTCAAGGGGAGGTGGTTAGATTCTCCCTTTTTGGAGATGGACATTGCGTGGCACTTGCGTGGCACGAATGTTACTTACCACTTAAAAGCCCAAGCCTGAATGTGTCCAGGTCTTCCTGCATGCAGGCACACACTGCTTCAGTATCTGAGGAGTCACAAATTGCTGAACATTGTGCCATCATTGGCAAACATCCCCATTTCTGACCTTGTGATGGAGGAAAAGTCAATGATGAAGCAGCTGAAGATGGCTCGGCCTTGGACACGACCCTGAGGAACTCCTGCAGTGATGTCCTGGGGCTGATAAGTTTGGCCTCCAATAACCATACCCCTTTGTGCTAGGTATGACTCCAACCAGTTCAAGGTTTTCCCTCTGATTCTCATTGGCTTCAGTTCTTTTAGGGCTACTTGATGTCATACTCGGTCAAATGCTGCCTTGATCAGTTACTTTAACATCACCTCTTGACTTAAGCTCTTTTTTCTCTGTTTAGACCAAGGCTATAGTGAGTGTCTCTGGCAGAACCCAATCTGACAGCCAAAACTTAGCTTCTGGATCCAGCCCTTCTCAACTCCTTTATCTGCCAGGATTCCCAATTCTTGGAAAGCCGGACAAGATGAGTTAAACATGGGAAGAAATAACAACTTGCATTCAATTCATCCCTTTAAAGTAATAAATCATACCAAGGTGCTTCACAGGGGCATTATCGAACAAAATTTGTACTGCGCCACACAAAGAGATGCTAGGGCACATAGCCAAATCTTGGTCAAAGAGGAAGGAACATAGAAGGAGTAGGCCATTCAGACCCTTGAGCCTGCTCCACCATTCAACCAGATTATGGCTGATCTTCTACCCCAATGCCATTTTCCCATACCAACCCCATTTCCCTTTATATCTTTAATATCTAGAAACCTATCCATCACTGTCTTGAACATACTCAATCACTGAGCCTCCACAGCCCTGTGGGGTAGAGAATTCCAAACATTTACCATTCTCTGAGTGAAGAAATTTCTCCTCATCTCAGTCCTAAATGGCCTACCTCATTCTGAGGCTGTATCCCTGGCTCTAGAATACCAGCCAGGGCAAACATCCTTCCTGTATCTACCCTGTCAAGCCCTGTGAGAATTTTGACTCTCATTCTTCTAAACTCTAGAGAATACAGTCCCAGTCTCCTCAATCTCTTCTCATATGACAATCCTTCCATCCCAGGAATCAGTCTGGTGAACATTTGTTGCACTCTTTCTATGACCAGTATATCCTTCCTTCACTAAGGAGAACAAAACTGTACATAATACCCCAAGTGTGATCTTACCAAAGTTCTATGCAACTGCAGCAAGACATTTTTCCACATTATATTCCATTTGCCATGTTTTTAGCCACTCACTTATCCTGTTGAAATTCCCTTGAAGCCTCTTTGCATCCTCCCACAACTCACATTACCACCAAGTTTTGTGTCACCAGCAAACTTGGAAATATTACATTTGGTCCCCACATCCAAATCGTTGATATATATTGTGAATAGCTGGGGCCCTAGCACTGATCCTTGCAGTACCCCACTAGTCACAGCCTGCCAACCTGAGAATGACCCATTTATTCCTATTTCTGTCCATTAACCAAATCCTCAATCCATGCCAGTATATTATCTCTAATCCCTTGTGCTCTAATTTTGTTTACTAATCTCTTGTTTGGGACCTTATCAAAAGCCTTCTGAAAATCCAAATACACCACATCCACTGGTTATCCCTTATCTATTCTACCAGTTACATCCTCAAAAAACTCTATCAGGTTTGTCAAAAATGATTTCCTTTTCATAATCCATGTTAGGTCTGCCCAAGCTACCATTATTTTCTAAGTGTTCAGTTACCACATCCTTTATAATCATTTCTAGCATTTTCCCGACTACTGATGTCAGGCTAACAGGTCTGTAGTTCCCTGTTTTCTCTCTCCCTTCTTTCTTAACTACTGGAGGTTACATTTTCTACCTTCCAATCTGAAGGCACTGTTCCAGAATCTATAGAATTTTGAAAGATGATCACCAATGCACCGATTATCGCTACAACCACCTCATTCAACACCTTGAAATGTAGCTTACCAGATCCAGGTGATTTTTTTTTTATCTTTCAGTCCCATTAATTTCTCCAGTATTACTTTTTTTTACTAATACTAATTCCTTTCAGGTCCTCAATCTCGTTAGTGCCTTGGTTCTTTAGTATTTCAGGAAAGTTTTTTGTATCTTCCTCTGTGAAAACAGACAAAAAGTATTTGTTTCACTGCCCTTTCCTTTTTCCCCATTATAATTCTCCTGTCTCTGCCTGTAATGGGCCCACATTTGCCTTTGCTAATCTTTTCCATTTTATATATCTATAGAAGGTTTTAGTCCATTTCTATGTTTCTCACTAGTTTATTTTCATATTCTATTTTCTTTTCCTTTATCAGTTTCTTAGTCTCCTTTGCTGAAATCTCAAATGCTCCAAATCCTCAGCTTTACTAATGTTTTGGCAACTTTACATGTTTCTTCTTTTGATCCAATACAGTCCATAATTTCTCTTGTCAGCCATAGTTGAATCGCTTTTCCTATTGGGTTTCTGTGTCCTAAAGAAATGTAAATTTGTTGTGAATCATGCATTAATTCCTTAAATGCTAGCCATTGTCTGTCTACTGTCATTCCTTTTAATGTGGTTCCCAATCTACCACAGCCAATTTGCCCCTCACACCTTTGTAGCTTCCTTTGTTCAGGTCTAAGACTCTAGTTCCAGATCGAATGACATCACTTTCAAACTTAATGTAAAATTCTATCATATTGTGGTCTCTGTCCCCGACAGGCTCCTTTCCAACAAGATTATTAATTAGCCCTTTCTCATTGCACAATACCAGATCTAAAATAACCAGTTGGTTCCTGAACATGCTGCTCTAGAAAAAACATCTCATATACATTCCAGGATTTTGTCCTCCAAGGCATTAATGCTAATGGAGTTTACCCAATCTATATGTAGATTGAAGCCCCCCTTGATTACTCAATTACCCTTGTTGCGTGCACCTCTAATTTCCTGATTTATACCATGCCCGACATTACCATTGCTATTTGGTGGCCTATAAAAAAAACTCCTACTGTGTACAGTTTTGGTCCCCATATTTAAGAAAGGATATACTGGCATTGGAGACATTTCAAAAGAGATTCACTAGGCTGATTCCTAGAATGAAGGAAAAACAAAAATACCTTGAAAAACTCAGCAGGTCTGACAGCATCTGCGGAGAGGAGCACAGTTAAAGTTTCGAGTCCGTGTGACTCTTCAACAGAACTAAGTTTTTCCAAGTATTTTTGTTTTTGTTTCGGATTTCCGGCATCCGCAGTTTTTTGCTTTTATCCTAGAATAAAGGGGTTGACTTATCAAGAATGGTTAAACAGATTAGGCCTTTATTCATTAGGGTTTAGAAGAATGAGGGGTGATCTCATTGAAACATACAAGATTCTGAGGGGCTTTGACAGGGCAGGTGTTGAGAAGATGTTTCCACAAGTGGGGGAATCCCAAACCACGGGACATAGTTACAGAATAAGGGGGCACTCATTTACAATTGAGATGCGAAGGAATTTCTTCTCTCAGAGGGTAGTGAATGTATGGATTTATCTACATCAGAGAGTTGTGGAGGCTAGATCACTGAAAGTATTAAAGGGGAGGTAGATAGGTTTTTGAAATATCGGTGAGTTGAGGGCTATGAGGAGCTGGTACAAAAGGGGAGTTGAGGCCTGGGGCAGATCAGCCATAATCTTATTGAATGATGGGGCAGGCTTGAGGGGCCAAATGGCCTAGTCCTGCTCCTATTTATTAAGTTCTTATGTTCCTACTGATGTTTGCTGCCCCTTGCTGTTTCTTAACTCCACCCAAACCTATCATCTTGATTTTCCTATCTAAGGTCCTCTTTCACTAATGTACTGATCACATCCTTTATCAACAGTGCTACCCCACCTCCTTTTCCTTTTTGCCAATCCTTCTGAAATGTCAAATACCCTTGAACATTAAATTCCCAGCCTTGGTCACACAGCAGCCATGTCTCTGTATGTATCTCTATGCTTCTATTTGTGCCGTAAATTCATCTACCTTGTTGCAAATGCTGCATACATTAAGAAAAAGGGCGGAATCGTCCCAAATTTGCACTAAGTACGGTAGTGGGCGGGTAAAATGCCATTTTAGCCACCAGCCGCAATGGCAGCTTTTCACGCTCTATCATCCCAAACCCGCTGCCTTAGATTTGCATTCCCATGAAACACTCTGTTTCCATGGTGGAAAAGCTCTCATTTGCCCACCACACTATCACCTCGCTGCTTCAGGATTCTGGGGCGCCATTTTTGAAGTCCAGCCGCGCGCACACCTCTCAGTACTTCCAGCCCACGATGGCTGCAAAGAAGCCACGGCCCTGAAAGGCAAAAAGACTGCAGCCCCCAGGTTCAATGACATGTCCCTCGAGCACCTTCTGGATGTAGTGGAGGCTTGCCGTGATGTCCTCTACCCCCACTCTCGCCACAGGATGGGCAGCAACCTCACTAATCTGGCTTGGGAGGCGGTGGCAGTGGTGGCCAATGCTTTTCAAAGGAGGTCAGCCATCCAGTGCCGCAAGAGGATGAATGATCTCCTCTGTTCGGCCAGGGTAAGTCACTCAACTCACACATTCACAAACCCATCACACATCCACAGGACCCTCACTCGCTGCCAATTCAAGGGACATCACCATTCACTCTCTCACACACACCTTCATTTTCCTCATCCCATCCATGGAACTACTCACCACCCACACATGCCAGGCATACTTATCATCTGGCCTGACAGGCGTCCTGCTTACACTCTCTCCACCTGTTTTCATGCAGGACAAGCTGTCACATAACAAGAGGGAGAGGCCGTAGACCAGTGGAGGAATGCCTGAAATCAAGGTCCTCACAGAATTTGGAAACAGAGCCATCCAGCTGGCCAGCGAGGATCTAGACCCGTCCCTGTGCTGAATGTGAGGTCAGCAGTGCTCCACCAAGTGAAGATCCAGCACTGCAATATTCATCAGATAACCATGCTGTGACTGATGTGACCTTTTCAAAGTGATAGTCTGGCTTCTCACTCCCTGGACACATTAATGATGCCTACACCTCAACGGTGCTTGGCATTGCTGCCAGAATGTTGTGGGCAGGCATCACAAAGTTCCGTCATTCTCTCTGAGTATTCTCAGCATCTTTAAGGTGGGGCTGGCCCCCATCTCTTCAACATCTGTGATCATTGCCATGCACTAATCATCTTCACTTGCTTCCGCAGGTACATTTGCCAAACAGCCGATGGAGTCCATGACCCAGGGCTTCCAGTCAAGCCTCGAAGAAGCCTCTGAAGAGAAATCGGGGGCACCCTCCTTAAATCCCATCATACCCTCCAACAGCGCAGAGACACACACCTCAGTGGGTCCTAGCTTTAGAGTAGCCTCAGGGTCACAATCTGGTGAGCACATCGCACTGTCTGATCAGCTGCAGGCAGCGGCAGGAACTTTCCAGCTGTCCGGCACTCAGAGGGCTCCTGGAGGCCAGAAATTTGCTGAGTCCGAGTCAGATGATGAGCCTCTGTACTCGGTCATGTCACAGTTGCTGAAGCTGCAAAGGCAAGCTCAGGAACATAAGGAAGGGATGTCCACTGCACTCCTGAGATTGCAATGCATGATGGAGGAGTCTGCCCACCTTCAAGCTGAGTTGATAGTGCACGCATGCCAATGCACCAAGGTTAACAATGGTAGGATGGCAAGCACCATAGAGACCTTAGTCCAGGACATCGCTTCTGCACTGCGGCGCAGGCTCAACTTCATTGCTGATGCCATAGTTGGACTTCAACAGTGTGTATGTGAGAGGGGTGCAGGGCAGCTCAATCTCACTCCAGCTACCCCTGCTCCTCAAGGAGTCAGCCAGGGGCATTTGGGCATCCATACGGAGGGGAATCAGCAAGTGTACCCCCCAGGGACATCGATCCAGGTGATTCCAGGAGCGTCCGGCCCATCTGAATCCCCTCTTCCTGTGACCTCAGGAGCTCCAGCTCCACAGGCCGAGAAGGGTGCCAATGCCACACAGAAGGACCCCGAAAGCTGCCGGGGCCCTCCAGGTCTCGGCCCTCTAGAGGACACCTGCCAAAGAAATCACAGACAGGGTGTACCAGTCAGCAGCTGCCTCCAACTCCACCGCGGATGGCCAGGGAGCACCAGGACGAACTGTCAGGGTTAGGAAAGTTAAGAAAATGTAGTTGCACAGCCTGGGCATGGGTGTTAATCACTTCTACAAACTATTCACTATTGTCAGTAAACTCCCAAGATTGTCTCCCTATGGCTCCTTGTTCTGATGAACAGCATTCATATTACGCAGATGTGAAACCTTTCTGCACAAGTTAAAGGTAGGTGTCTCAGTCCAAGGCCTCTTCCCTGTGCTTTCTGCAGTCTTCAGACCAAAGTGATGGTCTGGCCTCACACTCCCTGGACACATTAATGATGCCTGCACCTCGACGGTGCTTGTCATTGCTGTCAGAATGTTGTGGGCAGGCATCACAGAGTTCTCTCATTCTCTCTGAGTACTCTCAGCACCTTTAAGGTGGGGCTGGCCCATATCTCTTCAGCTTCTGTGAACAGTGACGCTGTGCTCCTAAATGGATCAGGTGCTGAAGGCAGACAATGGATCAGACGTTTTTAAAGTTTCATGGCTGCGTCTCTATGATATGACTCTGATCACAAGCGAGCTGCCCTCGGCCAGACAGGAGTCTGACATTCTCAGAGGCTATGTGGAAGATCTATGGAGTATTGTCACTGCATGTTGTTGTTCTAGGGTGGCCAAGTTGTACTATTAATAATAGACGCTTCTTGGGTGGAAACATTAAGTTTATTTACAATTTACTCAGCAGCAACGACAAATGTGCTTTTAACTCCAACTCTATTTCTGCACTGTCTCCTGAGGTAGCTGGCACTGCTCTCCTATTGGTTACTACAGATCATGTGATCTTTCTTAAAAGTTATCTTAAAGGTACATTACACACTAAATAAAACCATAATTACTACAGTTGTCATCATCCTCCTGCAAGCGAGTGACTATTAGGACCTGCATTGCTTCCCATAACAGGAGCATTATTACAGAGGTTATGCACGCTGCTGTAAGCCAGACTGGAGTCAAACATTCATAGATGCAATGTGAGGATCTATGGTGTTCCCTCTCTGCATGACATCATCATCCTCCACAAATCTAGCAGCAGTGAGGGCCTCCCAAGTGCACTTGCCTCATCTGGCCAGTGTGAGGGTCTCATTCCCGTCATCGTCGTCTTCGAGGACCTCCTCACCCTCATCCCCATTGGCGTCCCCATCAGAGGAGCCCTCCAGCTCTTCCATCTCCTCCTCAGCCAGCTCCCCTCCCCATTGCAGTGCCAGATTGTAAAGGGTGCAGCAGGCAACAACGATTGGCGCCTCACTTTCAGCATCCAGGTGGTCTGTTCCACCAAGCTGCGAGCTGTAGCACGAGCCTCATTATAGCTTCGCTCTGCTGCAGTCTGAGGCTGCCGCACGAGTGTCATCAGCCACGTCCTCTGTGGGTAGCCCTTGTCCCTGAAGAGCCACCCCTGCAGCTTTTAGTGGACCCTAGAAGACTCCAGCGATCTGTGACCAACTGAAAATATTGGAGTCATGCACATTCCCTGTAAACGGTGTGCACATCTGCAAGATGCGTTTATGGTGATTGCACACCAGCTGCATATTCAGCGAATGGAAACCCTTGAGGTTTACATGGTTGACCGCGTGTTGCAATGGCGAACTGAGCGCAATGTGAGTAGTCGATGGCACCCTGTGCCTGTGGGAAATCCAAGATCTGGGCTATTCCAATTGCTCTTGCATCCTGGTCCCGGGCAAAATGCACAAAGCTGTGTGTCCTCATAAAGGCGGCATCCATGACATCGTGGATGGATTTGTGGGTGGAGGCTTGTGATATCCCACAACGATCACCTGTGCAGCCCTGAAAGGAGCCACCAGTGCACAAATTGAGCGCTGCGCTCACTTTCACAGTCACTGGCAGTGGATGTCCTCCATGTCCCCGTGGCGCCAAATCCTGCAGTAGCTGGCAGATATGACCGACCAGTTCCCTAGGCATGTGCAGTCATCAGCGACGCTGGTTCTTGGTCACCTGCAGGAATGAAAAGCGGCGTCTATAGACCCTGGGTCTAGCTAGGCACCGACCAGCGATGGCTCGCTGTGGCTCTTCGGCAGCATGTGGTGGAATCCCAGCTGCCTCTTCTTCCAGAGGGTGCTGCTCCTCGCTCTGTGCAGCCAAGAGCCTCAGTCGCTCTCTTCTCAGTCATCTTCGCTCTCTGTAAGCCACGAGGTATACAGCTAAGTCACCAGGCTCCATGATCTTGATGTACTCCTTCTGCAGGATGAAACAGAGAGATGCATGGGTTAGCATGGGTGTATTAAGACCATTTTTCTTGATTAAGTCGAAGGCCCCTTAATGCATCCCAGAAAGTAATGGTCACCACTTGGATTGCCAGAGATTAGTGCGCTGCATGGCTGCCCAAAGCCCTATCCACCTCCGCCCCACTCCACCTGACCAATTGGCAGCAGCTTTGCCCATTGGACTGCATGCTGTGATCTCAGCTCAGGCACAGACACAGACATTCTCCTAACCCACACTGTAAGGCTGCACTCTTAGGTTGAACCATGGGGGAGACTTACACCTAGCTAGAAGACGCCAAGCAAGGTCTTTATTTTTTTTTTCAGGTTACCAATAAAATTGATGGGATGAAAGGATGCTATTGTTAGAAGAGGTAAAGTTAAACGCCTATTGATACAATGGAAAATTTACTTTCAAAGAGAAAGATATGTATAAAGGGGAAAGGAGATTGTGTGTAAGGTAGAGGCATTTTAAGATCCAACAAGCACGAGAAGCCTCCAGTTTGTAAGCCTCAAGCTGCTGTCTGCAATGATCCAGAGCTGAAAGAAACTCATTTTAAATGTGACTGTCCAGGCTGTGCTTTGCCTGGTGTCTGTTTAAATCCATGAGATTTGCTGCTGCTTTAACAGGGGTATAACTACAAATCAGGTTAATTAGGGGATCTTTGTGATTATTATAGTAGTAATTTTGTACATGTATGTATGTGTTTACAATCTTTATTGTGTCAAAAAATGTTTAATTTAGTTTTATAAAAATCTCTTGAGACTCACACGTTGTATTACTACTGAATTCAAAGTCTGCATCCCGAAACATACAAATTGCAAAAATAGATTATGACAGTTGTTTCAAGTTTCTCTCTGGGATTTGAACAACTCAGCCTTTACCATCAGCTGTGTCATAATATTCACACATCTCTTTAAGGATGGGCCAACACAAAAAACTGTGGAGTTACGAGATTGCCTTCTCTACATGTCCCATACTAAACAAAAGGGAAGAATGAAACCCAAAACACAGGATATGAAATCAAGACAATCATCGCCCCTTTTTTTGAAAAGGTTATGAGCTTGTGAAAAGCCACTTGGGGGCTGCTATGTTTGTCTGCTTTTAAAAATCAGCGAAAAGCTGTTTGCAGTTAGTCATATCATGAACTAGTTGCCAGCCATCAAGCAGCCCAGGAAATTAAAAGCAATTCCTTGAAAGCAAGAAGGTCTCAACAAGAGGACTCCCCCACCCCACAACCTGTTCCAGTTTAAAGTTCACCTGAGAACTTAGCTATTTAAATACAAGAAACCACATAACCTGCTGTGAACTCTATGTTGTACAAGGTCTTCCTTTTAACTTTAAAGAATCAAAACCATCCAAGAAACTACAGGCCTTACATGCCGGAGATCAGAGATTGTAAATCAGAGCCTGAGATACCTGTAATCTGTAAATGTACATTACCTTCACCTGTTTCCAATCTGTGTGTGTGTGTGTGTGTGTGTGTGTGTGTGTGGGTGTGTGTGTATAACAGAGAGGTCGAGTGAGTAACATTGCGTTTATTTGGGGTAAGTGTGTCAGAATAAATAACTTTCTTCTAATGCTGAAATTATTTAATTGGAAAACACATTCAAAGGAGTAAGAAAACACACACCTTTCTGTAAAAAAACATACTGATAAAAAAACATACTGATCACAGGCAGTAAGAAAACACATAAATGCTGTCTGAATTCCACATCCTCACAACTTCCTTAGTAACAAAGTTCTCTTGCTCTCTAATATAAAAGCAAAATACTGTGGATGCTGGATATCTGAAATAAAAACAAAATGCTGGAAAAGCCTGAAGTATTCAGTGAAAATTGTTCCCTTTAAATTTAAGATGGCTAAGAATAATCTCTTCACTGTACTATATAATCAGCTATAAAACTACGAACACCTGAGTATTGCCTTTGTGTCACGGGGTTTTTCAACATTAGACTTAAGAAAAAACAAGCAGCCAAGAGAGTTCAGAACTCCCTGGAGCAAGCAGCTAGGGGACTGAAAAGTAGTTGCATTGGAAACTTTAATTCACATGCTATATTAACTTAATAATATGCAGCACAAACCATATGCTATATATTTTGGGCTTGGTATGTAATATATTTCGCTCTACATTGGACCTTTAAAGAGTTAAGGAAAAAATCAACTGCAGCCCCATTCAATGCAATAGAGACACGAAAATCCAAACAAATATTTTGCAAAATCATTTATCATGGAGTTAGCTGAAGGAATAGAGAGCCATATATCCAAGTTTGTTGATGGCAGAAAGTGGCATGGTAAATAATGCAGGTGGGAGCAGAAAATTGCAGAAGGTCATTGATAAGTTAAGTGGGAAAACTGTGGCTGATGGAGTTCAGTGTGAGGAAGTGTGAGTATATCCAATTTGGTCCTAAGAAACAGCACAGAAAGAGGCCACAGGTCAATTGGCCTGTGCTGATGCTTACACTCTATTCAAAACCTGAACCGGCAAAGAAATCTTTCCCCCAGATCAGAATCTTAATTAGGTAAGGGACAGGTCTGCTGTCAAATTAGGCTGGAAGGGCCTGGGAACAGAGGTGAGCCGCCTTCGGAGTGAGTAGGATGAAAAGGGCACCTGTAAAAGGATTCTGTAAGTGTTTCCTATATCTAATGCAGTAGAATTGCTGCTTTCAAACCATGTTGTCAGCCAATCATTAACATGCACAGTTTACTTAGTAAACTCCCTCCTGCATTTCCCAAACCCTAGAAGTATCCTAGAGAATATTGATGTGAATGCTTTTACCTTGGAGTTTTAAGGCAATCACTGTGTTCAGACTGCTAAGTTTTCCTATGCATTTACCCCCCACATGG
Organism: Carcharodon carcharias; assembly: GCF_017639515.1. NCBI lineage: Eukaryota > Metazoa > Chordata > Chondrichthyes > Lamniformes > Lamnidae > Carcharodon > Carcharodon carcharias. Next base: position 161,832,113 of record NC_054475.1, on the reverse strand, counting down.
ACTACCACCAGCATGTCACTTCCTGCCACTTTCAATAGCTCTTCTACCTTTTCCTCATTGTGTTCTGCTGTAAGTAAGATAGGTAATTCACTATCTGACACCATAGATTTGATAGAGGTATTCAAAATCATGAGGGGTCTGTACAGAGTAGATAGGGAGAAACTGTTCCTGTTGGTGGAAGGATCAAGAACTAAGGGACACCAATTTGAGATGACTGGCAAAAGAAGCAGTGGTGACATGAGGAAAAGCTTTTATGTAGCGAATGTTCAGGATCTGGAATGCATTGCTTGACAGTGTGGTAGAGGCAGATTAGTTTATTGCTTTCAAAAGAGAATTGGGGTCATTATTTGAAGAGTAAAAAGCTGCTGGGGAGAGGCACTAGATGAATTGCTCTTGCAGAGAGCTTGCAAAGACACGACAGGCCGAATGACCTACTGTTCTAGAAAATAAGGGGTATAAAGAGCAAGGTTTCAGTGAGGAGAGCAGACCTGTAAAGAGTGAGACTGCATCGAGGAGAGTGGGGTATAAAAAGTGAGACTTCAGTTATAAGAGGACAGGGTATAAAGAGCGAGACTTCAGCGAGGCAAGGTGGCTATAAAGAGATAGACTTCAGCGAAGAGAACAGGTATAAAGAGCGAGATTTCAACAAGGAGAGTGGGGTATAAAAAGCGAGACTTCAGCGAGGACAGCGGGGTACAAAGAGAGACTTCAGCGAGGAGAACGGGCTATAAAGAGTGAGATAAAAACAAAAACAAAAAAACTGCGGATGCTGGAAATCCAAAACAAAAACAGAATTACCTGGAAAAACTCAGCAGGTCTGGCAGCATCGGCGGAGAAGAAAAGAGTTGACGTTTCGAGTCCTCATGACCCTTCGACAGAACTTGAGTTCGAGTCCAAGAAAGAGTTGAAATATAAGCTGGTTTAAGGTGTGTGTGTGGGGGGCGGAGAGATAGAGAGACAGAGAGGTGGAGGGGGGGGGGTGTGGTTGTAGGGACAAACAAGCAGTGATAGAAGCAGATCATCTGCTTCTTACTTTCTAAATTTCTTACTTCCCTTCTGCTAGTATCTTTATTTAAAAGCTGACATTTTTTAAAATTCTATATAGACAGTCTCTAACAGCAGTTACTCACCAACCAACCGATTTACGGCTTTCCTGTGAAGTCACTGTTTGAATCTTTTTCCCTCAAAATCAGTGTGCACTGGAAGCTGAAGCTGCTCCTTCGCTGGTCCCAAACAGATCCACCCCTCTGCTTCTCCCAACTCCCTCTGAATAAGTGACTTCTCCATGAAGTCTCACTCTTAACAGCCCCACTGCTTTTGATGATCTGCTTCTATCACTGCTTGTTTGTCCCTACAACCACACCCCCCCTCCCCACCTCTCTACCTCTCTATCTCTCCGCCCACCACACACACACCTTAAACCAGCTTATATTTCAATCTTTCTTGGACTCGAACTCAAGTTCTGTCGAAGGGTCATGAGGACTCGAAACGTCAACTCTTTTCTTCTTCGCCGATGCTGCCAGACCTGCTGAGTTTTTCCAGGTAATTCTGTTTTTGTTTATAAAGAGTGAGACTTCAGCGAGGAAAGTGGGGTATAAAGAGCGAAATGTCAGCGAAGAGAGTGGGGTATAAAGAGTGAGGCTTCAGCGAGGAGAACGGTGCATAGAGAGCGAGACTTCAGTGAGGAGAGTGGGGCTGTTAACAGCGAGACTTCATGGAGAAGTCACTTATTCAGAGGGAGTTGGGAGAAGCAGAGGGGTGGATCTGTTTGGGACCAGCGAAGGAGCAGCTTCAGCTTCCAGTGCACACTGATTTTGAGGGAAAAAGATTCAAACAGTGACTTCACAGGAAAGCCGTAAATCGCTTGGTTGGTGAGTAACTGCTGTTAGAGACTGTCTATATAGAATTTTAAAAAATGTCAGCTTTTAAATAAAGATACTAGCAGAAGGGAAGTAAGAAATTAGTGAGTTCATTATTTCTTTTATTTTTAAGTGAAAACATTTATTGGATTACTAAGGTTTAAGTTAGTACAGTAAATGGGGTGAGAGGAGGCATTAATTTAATTAAAAAATTAAGTCCAAAAGGCGAGAATCAACGAGAGCAGTGGGACTACAGAGTAAAGAGGGAATGCGGGAGCTCAGTCCGAGAGGCAAGATTCAGTGAGGCTACAAAGAGCAGCTTCAGCTTCCAGCGCATGCTGGGTTTGAGAGAGAGGAAAAAAATTCAAACAGTGACCTGATAAGAAGGCCGCAAGTCAATTGGTTGGTGAGTAACTACTGTCAGGGAGTTACTGTAAAGGAACTGTAAAGAGAAGGAACTTAGAAAAACGTATACTTTTAAATAACTCAAAAGCACCTACCTTATAATGAATTTAGAGCAACCAGCGTAAGGGAAGAAGCTAGTGCGTTCATTATTTTATTCTTAACTGATCACGTTTATTGGATTACTAAGTTTTAAATTAGTACAGTAAGTGGTGGTAAGAGAAATCAATTTAATTCAAAATTAATTAAGAAAATAATTAATAGTTACTTAATTAAGATACAATAAGGATGGCAGGGCAGGTGATATGCTGCGACTGGAGGGTGTGGGAGCTCCTGAACGCCATTGTGATCCAGGGCAAACACGTCAGCAGTAAGTATTTGCAGCTTGAGGAGCTTCGACTCAAAGTCACTTGAGCTGGAGGCAGGGCTGCGAACACTGCGACACATCAGGGACGGGGTATGTTACCTGGACACTTTATTTCAGGAGGTGGTCACACTCCTGAGGATAGGGTCTTCTATTTTGGTCAGTGGTCACGGGCAGCAGGGTGTGACTGCAAGTGAGGCAGGTAAGGGGATTGAGAAGGTAGAAGTGGAGGAGCCTCAGCCTTTGCAATTGTCCAACAGGCTTGAGGTGCTTGCAACCTCTGCAGATGAGACTGCAGGGTGGATGTGCAAACTGACTGTAGCACCATTGCACACGAAGGCATTCATGCGGGTGGAGCTAACAGGAACGTAATGGAAGTAGGAGACAATATAGTAAGGGGGATAGACACAGTTCTCTACAGCCAAGAGTGAGAGTCCAGAGGGCTGTGTTGACTGGCTGGTACCAGGGCTTGGGACATCTGCTCTGGGCTGGAGAGGAACTTGCAGTGGGAGGGGAAGGATCCAGTGGTTGTGGTCCACTTTGGAACCAACGACATAGGTAGGACTAGGAAAGAGGTTCTACTTAAAGAGTATGGATAGCTAGTGGCTAAATTAAAAAGAACCTCAAAAGTAATCATCTCTGGATTATTACCTGAGCAACAAGCAAATTAGCATAGTATTAGAAAGTTAAATGCGTGGCTAAAGATTGGTGTGCGAGAAATGGGTTTTGATTCCTGGGGCACTGGCATCAGTAGTGGGGAAAGTAGGAGCTGTACCATTGGGACAGTCTTCACCTCAGCTGTGCTGAGACTAGTGTTCTGGTGAGTCATATAACTAGGGCAGTAGAGAAGACTTTAAACTAAATAGTGGAGGTGAGGGAAGATGTGATAAACTAAGAGGAGAGAATGTAAGAGAGCAGGATAGCAATAAGGGAAATGGTGATCAGGGTGTTTCAGGAAGTTTAGAAGAATGAGGGTGATTTCATTGAAGTGTACAATCATAAGAGTGCACCAGCAGATATGGCTAGAGATTGGAAAAATAATAAGACAGAATTAAAGGCACTCTACCTGAATGCACAAAACATTTGCAACAAGGTAGATGAATTCACAGCACACTTAGAAGTAAACAGGTATGATCTAATTGCCATGATGGAAGCATGGCTGCAGGGTGACCAAGGCTGGGAACTATTCAGCATTTAGGAAGGATTGGCAAAAAGGTAAAGGAGGTGGCATTGCACTGTTAATACAGGATGAGATCAGGGAAGTGAGAGAGGGTCTTAGATCAAAATGTAGAATCAGTTTGAGGGAGGCTAAGAAACAGCAGGGGGCAGCAAACATTGGTAGGAGTTGTTTATAGGGTAACAAAAACACAAATACCTGGAAAAACTCAGCAGGTCTGGCAGCATCTGCAGAGAGGAGCACAGTTAACGTTTCGAGTCCGAATGACCCTTCAACAGAACTAAGTAAAAATAGAAGAGAGGTGAAATATAATCTATTTTTACTTAGTTCTGTTGAAGGGTCATTCGGACTCGAAACGTTAACTGTGTTCCTCTCCGCAGATGCTGCCAGACCTGCTGAGTTTTTCCAGGTATTTTTGTTATTGTTTTGGATTTCCAGCATCCGCAGTTTTTTGCTTTTATCTTGTTGTTTATAGGGTGTTCTTGTTCATAAGTCACTAAAAGCCAACATGCAGGTGCAACAAGCAATTAGGAAGGCAAATGATATGTTAGCCTTTATTGCAAGGAGCTTTGAGTATAAGAGTAAGGATGTATTGTTGCAGTTGTATAGAGCCTTGGTGAGACCACACCAGGCATATTTAGTGCAGTTTTGGTCTCCTTACCTAAGGAAGGATGCATTGGTCATAGAGGGAATGCAACGAGGGTTCACCAGACTAATTCCTGGGACGGCAGGATTGTCCTATAAGGAATGATTCAGGAGACTGGGCTTGTATTCTCCCGAGTTTAGAAGAATGAGGGTGATTTCATTGAAATGTATAAAATTCTTACGGGGCCCGACAAGATGGATGCAGGAAGAATGTTTGCCCTGGTTGGGAGGTCTGCAACCAGGGGGCGTATTCTCTGAATAAGAGATAGGCCATTTAGGACTAAGGTGAGGAGAAATTTCTTCACTCAGAGGGTGGTGAATCATTGGAATTCGCTACTCAGTCATTCAGTACGTTCAAAGCAGAGGTTGGTAGATTCCTAGATGCCAATGACATCAAGGGATACGGGGATTGCGCAGAAAGATGGCGTTGAGTTAGATCAGTTATGATCTAGTTAAATGGCACAGCAGGCTTGAGGGGCTGAATGGCCTACTCCTGCTCCTATGTTCCTAACCATTTTATGCCACTAACCTTCATAAAGTTTTCTTCTCTCCTGACTCATCTCCACCATACTGCACACCTGCCATCACTGTGTCTAAAGATTGAGGGTTCCTTCAGACTAGCCACCTCCTTCAAAGCAGAGCAAGACCGGCAACAGGATATAAACAGCTGGGAGTTTCGGAGCAGACCATTTTGAGGAAAGAAAATCACAGGCAAGAAAGTAGGTGATTGGTTGGTGAGTGTTCTTTTTTCTTTTTCTCTTTCTAAACTCAGTATTCATTTAAACTAGGAGCTGGGAAGTTAAAGATTTCAATTGGGCTAAGTATAACAGTAAGTGAGCTAATAATAAGAGTAGTAGCACAGAGCATGTCTAAAGGAATTCATTAGGATTAATAAATTAAACAAGGTACTAACTTTTTTTAATTCATGGGACGGGGCTGTCACTGGCTGGGCCAGCCTATCCCTAATTGCTCTTGAGAACTGAGTGGCTTGCTAGGCCATTTAAGAGCAAACCACATTGCTGTGGGTCTGGGGCAGGCCAGTAAATTTTCTTCCAGGTGGATTTTTACAATGGTTTCATGGACAATTCCAGATTTTTTATTGAATTCAAATTTCACCAGATGCTGTCGTGATTTGAACCCCAGTCCGCAGAGCATTACTGGGGTCTCTGGATTACTAGTCCAGTGACAATACCACTACACCACCACCTCCACCAAACTAAATTCTAAAAGAGGGAATAGAGATTTTTAGATCATGCATGGGCAGCTGAGACCTGCTGTTTGCAATTCCTGAATCACATGGGAACTTTAGGACATTTCAAGTGCTTTGGGTACCACGTGGTGGGAAGTATCTCCAGTTGCTTGAGTTCAGGATTTCCGAGCTTGAGGGGCAGCTGAAGTCACTGCGGAGCATCATGGAGGATAAGAACTTTCTGGATGGTATGTTCCAGGAGGTGGTCAGTAAAAATTCAGGATAGTAGATGGGTGGACATTTGAGAGTAAGAAGATACAGGAAGTGCAGGAGTCTTCAAGGTGTGTACCATCTCAAACTGATACTTAGCATTGGAGACTTCTGAGAGCGATGACACCTTGAAGGAATGTGGTCCAGACCATTGTGATATATACTGGTTCGTTTGCTGAGATAATATGTTGCATATGTCACAGGTGCTTTAAAGGCATTTCCACAAGGTCCCACAATTGATGTCCAGCCAATCAGTTTTTGGTCGTGCATTGATTGACATATCCTTTTATGCCAGGAAACAGCAAAATTTCCTGGTCACCTTCAAGTCGTTCCATGGATTCTTCTACGCCCTGAAAGGGCAGAGGTAGGCTTGGTAGAACGCCTGATCCAAAACATGAACCCAATGTTACCCATGAGCAATATATTTGTTTATGAGTGAGGATATTTTACCTCAGGAGTGAGTAATTCAATTTAGAAATAACCCAGCAGCAAAGCCTTTCGACTTAAAAATGAAAAGTTTAGTTTATTTCACACTTTTGCTCTGGGAGTTACTCAAGAAAAGATAAAGTTACTGACACATACACAAACAACGATTAGTTACAAATGAAGATAAAACAATACTTATAAACACAAATTAAGTTTAGTCCATATTCAGTGCAGGCCTGATATGTTTTGAAGTCGAGATGTTGCATTGTGTGGCGAAGGTCTTGAGTTGTTTCTGCAGCTGCGATGGAATCTGCTGTTAAATAGCCAGAGAGCACTTGAACAGTTTAGTAGATGGAATCAGGTTTACAGAGAGGAGAGAGGTTCCTTTCTTCTGGTTTGGCAGGTATGGCACTTTCAAATTGCCGTGGCGGTTTCTAGATATTTTTCTCTATCTCTGCCTGGGTTGAAGCTTCTTCCAATTGGTTCAAGTGGGATCTGTGTGTTGTGGCCAGCTTCCTGCCCTTTTCAGTGCTTTTTGCAGGTAAGCGAAATGGCCACCATCATCATGTGACATGTACAAGCATGCCGAGCCACTTCCCATTTCAGGCAAATGGTAATTCCATTACAATTATTCAAAGTTTCCTTACTACCTGCAGTGAACAAAAGGGCCAAGGTTGTTCACACCTTACAGCGGCTTATCAGTTAGTGTCTTTGTGTTTGGAAGAAAAGCCATCAGGTCTAAACCAAATTGAACCATCCTTCTTGACGACAGTAGTAATGGAACTGCAGCAGTCCATGTTTTTTTTAAATGCGTTCATGGTATGTGGACATCGCTGGCTAGGCCAGCATTTACTGCCCATTCCTAATTGCCCTTGAGAAGGTGTTGGTAAGCTGCCTTCTTGAACCGCTGCAGTCCCTGTGGTATAGGTACGCCCACAGTGCTGCCAGGGAAGGAGTTCCAGGGTTTTGACCCAGTGAAAGTGAAGGAACGGCGATATATTTCCAAGACAGCATGGTGAGTGACTTTGAGGATTAACTTCCAAGTGGTGGTCTTCCCTTGTCTGCTGTCCTTGTCCTTCTAGATGGTAGTGGTCATGGGTTTGGAAGGTGCTGTCTAAGGAACATTGGTGAGTTCTTGCAGTGCATCTTGCAGATGATACACACTGCTGCTACCAGGCGTCAGCGGTGGAGAGAGTGAATGTTTAAGGATGGGGTACCAATCAAGCAGGCTGCTTTGTCCTGAATAGTGTCCAGCTTATTGAGTGTTGTTGAAGCTGCACTCATCAAGGCAAGTGGACAGTATTTCATCACTCTCCTAACTTGTGCATTGTAAATGATGGACAAGCTTTGGGGAGTCAGGAGATGACTTACTCACTGCAGAATTCTTAGCCTCTGACCTGCTCTTGTCATCACAGTATTGAATTGGCTAGTCCAGTTCAGTTTCTGGTCAATGGTAACCCCCAGGATGTTGATAGTGAGGGATTCAGTGATGATAATACCATTGAACGTCAAGGGGAGATGGTTAGATGCTCTCTTGTTAGGGATGGTCATTGCTTGGCACTTGTGTGGTGCGAATGTTACTTACCACTTGTCAGCCCAAGCCTGGATATTGTCATTTCGATATGGACTGCTTCAGTATCTGACAAGTCGCGAATAGTGCTGAACATTGTGCAATCATCAGCGAAGAACCTGAATTCTGACCTTATGATGAAAGGAAATTCATTGATGAAGCAGCTAAAGATGGTTGGGCCGAGGACACTGCCCTAAGAAACTCCTGCAGTTATGTCCTGGAGCTGAGATGACTGACCTCCAACAACACAACCATCTTCCTTTGTGCTAAGTATGACTCCAACCAGTGGAGAGTTTTCCCCGATTCCCATTGACTCCAGTTTTACTAGGGCTCCTTGATGCCACACTAGGTCAAATGCGGCCTTGATGTCAAGGGCAGTCACTCTCATCCCACCTTGGGAGGTCAGCTGTTTTGTCTATGTTTGAACCAAGGCTGATATATTAACTCTGTTTCTCGCTCTGCAGATGCTGCCTACCTGCTGAGTATTCCCAGCACTTTCTGTTCTTATTTCAAATATCCAGCACTGGCATTATTTTACTTTCATTATAGGAGATTTGACAAAAGTGTTTAAAATCATGAGGGATTTTCATGGACTGGCTAAGGGAACCTGTTTCCAATGGTAGAAGAGTCAGTAACCAAAGAGCAAATGATTGGCACAAGAAACAGGAGATTTTTTTTTTTTTACACAGCGAATTGTTAAGATTTGGAATATGCTGCCTGAAAGGGCGGTGGAAGCAGATTCACCAATAACATTCAAAAGGGATAAATACTTGAAGGGGAAATTTTGCAGGGATTATGGGGAAAGAGCGGATGGGGCGGGAGGTGGGGGTGGAGGCAGCTGGACCAATTGGAGAGCTTGAAAGAGCCAGAATGGGCTCGATGGGCAGAATAGCCTACTTCTGTGTAATATCATTCCGTTTTTCCGAGTTAAAAACAACCCCAATGTTAATACAAAACGCAAAGTACAGCAGATGCTGGAAATCTGAAATTAAAAACAGAAAAATGCTGGAAAGACTCAGGAGGTCTTACAGCATCTGTGGAGAGAGAGAGAAACAGAGTTAACAGAGCTCTGGAGAAGTCACTGGGGCTCGAAATGTTAACTCTGTTTCTCCCTCCACGGATGCTGTCAGGCCCAATGTCAATGCGCTGCTCATACACCAGCTTGTGTTACCCTGTCTTGCACCATGTTACTCCTGGCCCCGTGTCAGCTTGGATGCATCAGCAGTAACAAACCTCGCGGAAAAGTAGATGCAGAGTTCCAGATAAATCCTGGTTTTGCTTCCAGTCCCCTGCCGCCTCTCCATCCTGGCTGGGGTAAATAATGAAGCGCCGGCCAGTCAGTCACAGTGTAGGCTGCGCCAGGCTCCGGGCAGAGAAGTAGGCCCCATCCCCCGTCACCATGACAATCTCCCCTTCCTCGACCCAAACAACCGCTTACGGTACCTCAGCTCGGTAGCTCCGCCCTCAAACCGCGCACTGATTGGCCGGATGCCAGGGAGCGATTGGCTTACCCCAACGTCAATCACCCGCCCAGGGCCCAGCCCTCTCCTTACGTACCGATTGGCGGAATGCCAGGTAACGATTGGCTCCTCTCGACGTCAATCAACCATCCAGCGCCCCGCCCTCTCCTTACGCACCGATGGGCGAAAGGCCAGAAAAACGATCGGCTTCTCCCAACGTCAATCAACCCTCTGGAGCCCCGCCTCCGCTCTCGCCCCGCCCTCTCCCCAACATCTCGAACGCGCGACGGGGAGATTACTTTCAACGCACGCAGCATTTGCTATTAAAAGACTCGGATGCGTTGTAATCATTTTTTTTTTACATTCACAATTTTCGAGGAGGCGGGGGGGGAAAAGAAATATTTTTAAAAATTAGATTTTAAAAAGTCGTCTGACGTTGGTGTCGCAGGCGGGGAATCTGCGCGTGCGCTCCCTGTCGCGCGTCTACCCCGTCCCTTTCCTTGTCCCAGCGGGATTGGTTCCTCAGCCTGACACGAGGGAGGGAGGGAGGGGGGGCGGAGGAGAGCGAAGGGGAGTGAGGCGTGCGCGCGCGGCCAAGGAGCGCGCACTCTGCGGGGCGCGCCCCCCCTCGCCTGGCCTGCCGTCCCAGAGTGCATCGCGGCAAGCCAAGATGGAGGATTTAATGGTGGAGGTGCGCGGCTCTAATGGAGCCTTTTACAAGGTAGTGGGAGCGGCGGCGACGGCGGCGGCTTTTAATCATCCTCCCCTTTCTCTTTCCCCGCGCCCCCCCCGTCTCAAACCCCCCACCCGCCGCTCACATTTCACACCCTCTCGCACAGCGGTCAGGAGGTTCAGTATGAGAATTATCGTGTACTCTACATACTCTGTTAGGTTATTCCTTCTCTGATGGTTTTTTACCTCAGGAGTCCCCAGGATTTGCTTTGATTTGGGGGTGGGCGGGTCTCTCCTCCTCCTACTCCTCTTCCTCCTCCTCCTCGGTTGTAGACCAAGCTGCTTCTTGTTATTGTCTGACTACAATGGCGAGGGGGAGGCCCCTGAATCCAGTCTAGAGATGTGTGTGTGTTTTATTTCTTGTGTGAGCCTGCAGCTTCAGGCTTGGCCGTAAGAGGGAAAAAAAGAAGCCCCCCCCCCCCCCCCCCCCCCCTTATTCCCTTTCGTGTTGACACTTTGTTTTGTGTGTGTGTATGTCTGGGGGAATGCTCAGCTACAAATAGGTGTTTCGTGTTGCTCCCGTGGATTGTTTTTTTTTTGTTTTAGGTGAGGTGTTTTGTGTTTGGGTGAACGTGTGGGCGTATTTATCTATGAAACGAGCTGAGGTTTTTGGACTATCCCAAAGTCACAGTTTCGTGTTTGATAACAGTTGTGAAATCTTCGCTCTCCCCTAAAGATTGGCGTTCAAATCACATCATCCGCTTCCTAATTTAACCGCCAACACGTTTTAACGTTTTCTAATTTTAAAATTCGAATGATTTATACCATCCAAAACGATGCCGGAGTAACGTGGAGTGCCCCTCATTTATTGTGATATGTGAATATGTCGCTAAAAGGTGTTGGATTCTCTTTCCAGCTTTTTCTGTCAAGGGGTAATTGATTACTTTACAGTTAATTGATCTTTTCCTCTAATTGTTCAATTCCTAACACATTGCCTAAAAATATTTAAAAAGACATATTTAACTTTACCATGTGGTGTAGTAGTCAGGGGGTTGGGGAACAGCTTTTGGTCCCTAAATGTTGATGCCCGTTAAGTGCTTGATCCGTATTATATAGGTATAAGACATAAAATGCTCAAAATACTCCAAGTCAGGCATCATCTGTGAAGAGAGGAACAAAGTTAATGTTTAATGACTTTTAGGTGTTCTGCTTTTGGCAACATATTTGGCAATGCTGGCAAACGACAAAACATAGGAAATTACAGCTGTAGGGAACTATGTTCCCAGCTGTAAACCAATCAGTGTTCAGTGGATCATCAAAAAGTTTTGATTCATCATTTCTAAACTCTTGAGTTCAAGCGGCTTGCTATGACAATATAAACTGGATCTTCAATGTAGTTTTGACTAGTGCTACATTGTTGGAGGTGTTTGGTTTTTGGTGAAGATACTAAATTATGGCCCGTTTTCCTGATCACATCGACGTAAACCTTTCGATGCATTGTTTGAAGAACAGGGAATTCAGGTACTTTGATCAGTATTCAATTCTCAACCAATGCAAACAAGGCAGGTTTACTTGTCATTTGTCTGTGGGACCTTGCTATGTGTAAATTGGCAGCTGCGCTTGGCTGGAAAAGAGTAGTTAATCTTCAAAAGTAATTCCTTGATTGTGAAATGCTTCAAAACGTCCTGAGAATGAGTGGCCTTGTTAAAGAAGTTCCCTTTATCTTTAAAAATATTGTGTGGAACTGCTTGCGTGCTTAATCTTTTTATAAGTTGGAATTAACATAAAACCAACATTGTTAACACCAAAAACAATGAAGTAAGCTTTACAGTTAGGCACAGTGTAGTATGCTAATAATAGTGGGCAGGCAGTACAACTGTGCTGTGGATGATCAATTCTGCACCTGAATGGAGAGATGTGGGAGTACAGGGTTATTCAGATTTTTTTTATTTAAAATAAAAAGCAGCCATGAGTTAACATAATATCAGAATGCTCACAGCTAAGAATTGGGTCCTTAGTTGGAATTTTGATACACCATAAGAAATTGGAACAAGAGTAGATCTTATGATCCCTTGCGCCTGCCCTGTCATTCAATATTACCACAGCTGATCTGCCTCATTGCATTTTCTGGCGTGCTCCCCTTGAGAGACAAAAATTCTGTCTATCTCAGCCTTAAATATATTCAGTGATGGAGTGTCCACAAATCTATAACCCTCTGGGGTAGAGAATTCCAAAGATTCACAGCGCTTTGAGTGAAGACATGTCTCCTAATCTCAGTCCTGAAAGATTGACCCCATATCCTGGGACTGTGCCTCCATGTTCTAGATTTCCCAGCCGGGGGCCAACCTCTGTGTCTACCCTGTCAAGCGCCTTCAGAGTCTTGTGTGTTTCAATGAGATCACCTCATTTTTCTAAACTGCATGGAGTAAAGGCCCAATTTACTCAGCCTCTCATTATAGGACAACGTTCTCATCCCAGGAACCAATCTAGTAAACTTTAGCTGTACCGCCTCCAATGCAAGTATATCCTTAATTATTGAGACCAAAACTGCACAGCTATTCTGTGTGACCTCACCAGAACCCTGTACAATTGTAGCAAGACTTCCTTATTCTTGTATTCCAGTCTCCTTGCAATAAAGACCAATGTGGCATTTGCCTTCCTAATTGCCTTAGTACCTGCATGCCAACTTTGTTTCTTTGACAAACGTACCCAAGTCTATCTGAGCTTCAGCATTTAAAAGTTTCAAGTCTTTTCAAAAATAATTTGCTTCTTTGACCTTACTATTGAAGTGAATAACCTCCCATTTCCCCACATTATATTCCACCTGCCACTTTGTTGCCCATTCATTTAGCATATCTTTGCAGTCTCATTGTGTCTTTATTACATCTTGCATTCTCATCTAGCTTTGTATTGTCAGTAAATTTAGATATATTACTCTGTCTCTTCGTCTAAGGCATTAATATAAACTGTAAATAGCACACCATTAGTCACAGCTTGCCAATTGAAAATGCCCCATTTGTCCCTACTCTACTTTCTATCCATTCACTAATCCTTTATCCATGCTAATAGTTACCCTCAATTCATAAGCCCTTATCTTCTGTATTAGTCTTTTGTGTTGGACCTTATCAAATGCCTTTTGGAAATCCAAATACACTACATCTAAAGTTTCCCCTTTATCTACTCTAATAAACGTGACAAACACAATTTCCCTTTTGTAAAACCATGTTGACTTTGACTAAGATTTTCTAATATTGTTAAGACCTCCTAATAATCCAGCATTTTCCTGATAGCTGATGTCAGGCTAACTCTAATTCCCTATTTTCTCTCTCCCTCCTTTCTTGAATAGATGGGCTGAATTCCTTCTTGTTTGTAATTGTCTTGCAAACTTGTACTGATCGTTCTCTATACTGTATTTCAGTTTAGATATTGTTTGGTTTGTGCTGAAAAATCAAATGAGAATGTAAGAAAGAGGAGCAGGCGGAGGTCACTTGGGCCAACAAGCCCTTTGATAAGATCATGGCTGATGTACCTCAACTCCATCTTTCCAAACTATCCCCTTTCCACACTAGCTCCATATCCCTTAGTACCCAAAAATCTGTCAAGCTCTGCCTTGAATATACTCTGCCTGAGAATTCACAACCTTCTGGGACAGAGAATTCCAGAGGTTCACAAGGCTTTAGGTGAAGATTCTCTTCATCTCAGTCCTAAATTGCTGACAACTTGTTCTGACGCAGTGACCCCTCTCGGCTCCCCAGCCAGGGAAAACATATTCCCAGTGTCTACCCTTTCAAATCCTTTTAAGAATTCATATGTTTCAATTAGATCACCTTTATTCTTCTAAATTCTAGGGAATATAGGCCTAGCCGACTCAATCTCTCCTCTATGGACAATCCTCTCACCCCAGGGGTAAGTCTCATGAACCTTTGTTGCATTCCCTCCAGGGCAAGTCTATCCTTCCTTGGGTAAGGAGACCAGAACTCTATATAGTGCTTCAAGTATGGTCTCACTAAAGCCCTATATAATTGCAATAGACTTAATTACCCTTTTACTATGACCCTTTCGTAATAAAGGCTAACATAGCATTTGCCTTCTGAATTGATTGCTGTACCTGAATGCTAACTTCCTGTGATTTGTATACAGGTCCCTCTGAACACTAACATTTACAATCTCTCACCATTTTTTTTTTAAGTGCTGTTTTTTTTCATTTTCCTTACCAAAGGGAATAATTTCACAGTTCCATCTGCCATGTTCTTGCCACTCACTCAACCTGTTTATCTCTTCACAGCCTCCTTGCCTCTTTGTCTCTTTTCTTTCCCACCAAACTATGCATTGTTGCAAAGTTGGATACATTACACTCTAACCCCTCATCTAAGTCACTGATATAGATTATAAGTAGTTGAGGTCCAAACACTGATCCTTGCGGCACTCCATCGTTACAGCCTGTCAGCATGAAAATGACCTGTTGGTTCCTAACAAAACTTCAGTCTATGCTAATACATTGCCCCCCAACACCATGAGCCCTAATTTTGTATTGCAAACTCCTGTGTAGCATCTTAAAAATCAAAATGCACCATTTCCATTGATTCTCCCATATCCACTCTGCTAGTTACAATCTCAAATACAGTGGAACAGATTTGCCCAGCATTATTGCCCTTTCATAAATAGGTGTTGACTTTGCCCGATCTCATTATGATTTTCTAAGTGCCCTGTTACCATGCCCCTAATAACAGATCCTTGCATTTTCCCTGTTTCTGCTGTCAGTCTAACTGGCTAATCATTTCCCACTTTCTCTCACCCACCCGTCTTGAATAGTGGTGTGGTGTGGAAGAAAAGATATACAAATAACAAACATTTGGTAATAATAACGTGCATGTGACTGGGTCTGATGCATGGTGGATGTGCGCCGTCGCTAGTTCCATACACCCAAACACTGAGTAGCTTGTTTTACAATTTATTTCCAACAATCATATTACCACATATGCTAAGCAAATTTATACTAATTAAAGAACAGTTACTTGTATTCAAAAAGTTCTTTAATGTAATAGAATCACCCAAGGTGCTTCACAGGAACATTATAAAGCTAAATTTGACACCGAGCCACATGAGATGTTATGTCAGATGACTGAGTGCTTGCTCAAAAAGGTGGGTTTTGAGGAGCGTCTTAAGGAAGGAAGGAAAGGGAGATAGCGTGGCAGAGAGATTTAGAGAAGGAATTCCAGAACTTAGGACCTTGGCAGCTGAAAGCACATCCACCAATGCTGGTGCACTTATCAGGGTTGTCCCAGAGGCATGGATTAGAGGAGCACGGATATCTCAGAAGGTTGGAGGAGATTACAGATCTTATTAAAATTTAATATCGAGGCATTACTTGACCGGGAGCCATCATAGGTCAGTGAAAAGAGGGATGATAACTGAATGGGACTCTGTGCGTTAGGACATGGGCAGCGGAGTTTTGGATCACCTCAAAATGAAGGGTAGAATGTGGGAGGCCAACCATGCATTGGAATAATCAGACCTACAGATAACAAAAGCATGGGTGAGTCTTTCAGCAGTAGATGAGTTGAGGAAGGGACTAAGGTGGAAATAGGGGGTTTTGGCTATGACATGAAAATGTGGTCAAAAGCTCATTTTGGGGCCAGGTGTGACACCAAAGATGCAAACAGGTTGATTCAACCTCAGACAGTCATCAGAAAGAAAGGTGGAGTAAGCAACTAGGGAACAGAGTTTGTGGCAAAGGCCAAAGGCAGTGGCTTTGTTTTTTCCAATAATTAGTTGGAAAAAAATTTAGCCATTCGGTACTGTATGGCAGATAAGCTGTCTGACCATTTAGAGACAGTGGAATGGTTGAGAGAGCTGACAATGAAGTAGAGCTGGATATTGTCAATGCGCATACGAAAACTAACTTTTTAGATGATGTTGCTGGGGGGCAACATGCAGATGAGAAATAGGAGGTGGTCCAAGTATAGATCCTTGGGAAAATCAGAGATAACAGTGCAGGCGCAAGAAGAGAAGCCAATGGAGGTGATTCTTCGGCAAAAGTTAGATAGATAAGAATGAAGCCAGGTGAGATCAATGCCACCCAACTGGCTGATGGTGATGTGACATCATGGTTATAGTCAGATAGGATGTCATTTGTGACTTCAATAAGACCCTTTGGCAGGGGCAGAAACCTGATTGGAAGGATTCACATATGGAACTCTGGGAAAGATGGGAGTAGATTTGGGAGGCAATAATAGATTTGAAAGAGAAAGAGGCTGTATGTGAGGAAAGAGAACCGTTAAATGTAACAGCTTAAGTAAGATTGGAAAAATTGGAGCAGGAGGAAGCCATTCAGTCTTTTGAGCTTGCTCTGCCATTCAATTTCACTGGATGATCTTCTCGCTCAACTCCAGCTTCCTGCACTATCCCCATATCCCTTCGTACCCAAAAGTCCATCGATCTCTTTCTTGAATATACTCAACTGAGAATCCACAACCCTCTAGGGTAGAGAATTCCAGTGATTCACCACCCATCAAATGAAGAAATTTCTCCTCATCTCAGTCCTAAATAGCCAACTCCTTATTCTGAGTCCATGATCCCTAGTTCTGGATTCTCCAGCCAGGGGAAGCATCCTCTCAGTATCTGCCCTATCAAGTTCCTTATGAATTTTAAGTGACAATAAGGTCACCTCTCATTCTTCTAAATTCAAGGGAGTATAGTCCCTGTCTACTCAATTTCTCCTCCATAGGACAATCCCCTCGTCCAAGGGATTGGTCTAGTGAACCTTTATTGCACACGGTCTAAGGCACGTCTATCCTTCCTGTGGTAAGGAGACGAAAACTGTATACAGTATCCCAGTAATGGCCTCACCAAAGACCTAGCTAATTGCAGTAAGTCTTCAATTTTATATTCAAATCTCTTTGCAATAAAGGTTAACATATCATTTGCTTTCCTAATTGCTTGCTGTATCTGCATTTTAACTTTGTAATTCATCTAAAAGGACACCCATATCCCTTTGACTACCAATATATCAGGCCTCTCAATATTTAAAAAAAATTCTGCTTTTCTATTTTTCATTCGAAAGTGGATACCTTGACTACCCCCTATGTTATATTCCATGTGCCGCATCCTTCTTCACTTACTTAACCAATTTCCCTTCATAGCCTCTTTATATCCTCCTCACAGCTATACTTTCCATCTAGCTGTGTATTGTCAGCAAACCTGTCTACATTGCATTCAATCCCTTTATTTAATTCATTGATATAGATTGTAAATAGCTGAGAACCTACTAACACTTGTGGTACCCTGCTAGTTACAGCCTGCCAACTTGAAAATAACCTGTTTATTCTTCTGTTTTATGTCTGTTAACCAGTCTTTAATATGTTGTACTCTCAATTCCATGAACCCTAATTTTGTATAATTAGCATGGGAGTCAGGAAGAGAAGATTGGTGAACACTAGTTTAATGGGAATAGAGTTGAGGCAGCAGTAGCTGAGTCTCATGCACAAGATGAACATGGAAGGGGCATGAGGGGAGATTGAAAACTGCAGAGCATTGCAAGTTCAGGGCTAGGACATGTGAGGGGCTGGGAGGCGGTGGTGGTGGGAACCATTGAGGGAGTTTTGCCCAATGAGCTAGGGGAAGGGAGGGAAGTGGCAGAGGCAGCTGATCGGATTATCACAGTATTCGTGACAAATCCATGAGCTCCTTGCACATGTTAGAGGTGAGGGTGGAGAAGATGGGAGAAGGGTTTAAGAAGCTGGTTTGCAGTAGCGAAAAGTAGCTGAGGGTTATTTTGCATTCAAGGATAATCCTGGAATGGTGAGCGATTTTGACAGTTGACAGAAAGATCCAGTAATGTTTTGTGGACCAACCAGAGCTGGCAGTGAAGGGCTAAGCCAATTGTCCACCATATCCATTTGTCTGTCTTCCTTGGGCTTAAAGGCATGGAGATGTGGGCTATACTGGCAGAATGGCTAGGGTGAGAGAGTAATAATGATTTAAATGGGAATTAGGGCATCAATGTTGAGGGAGTGTGGTTGAGCAAATCAGTAACTGCAGAAATGCTTTGAATGCAGAGTCAAAGGTTAGACAGTTGGGGCTGTGATAGTGCAGTTGCAAATTAATTGGGAGAGAGGTCTGTTCCCCCGCCCCCTCTCCAGGACAGATATGGAGGGAATTATTGTTGGGAGGGGGGAAAGGGAATGTGAGTGGAAAACAATGCAAATAAGTGATCAGAGATGGCTTTATCTAGGAGAAGAGTGAGGCCACGTGAGCCGGCAAGGTCAATGTGAATGTGGGTTAGGGAGTTTACATGGAGGGAGAGATTAAGGGAGGATAAGATAAGTGAACTCAGAGGAGAGAGAGCCTGATGAATTGAGATAATACATTCTTAGAGGAAATATCTCTGCTTGAGCTGAAACACATGTGTGGATACCCTTAATAGACCTCAAAATGCTCCAACCAGTAGCCTAATGTTATAAAGCTTAGTGCCCTTTCCAGAAACAATCCAAGCACGGAGTTTTCAGTCCAAGTAAACAGATTATGAAAACGTTGAGCATATTCCATTGCACTGTACTGGGACATAGTAATAACACAAAGTGCATTCTCTGCTCCTCTTGGTATAGATAATATGATGGTCTTGTCATATTGTTTTGTATATGGTGGCAGATGTTTTTCTGAAGACCAAATTAGCAGGTGGTAATGAGCTTGTTAAATACAGTACTGTTAAAACGAGATGATGAACCATACTGATCCTTTATAATACAAGTTTCAAAACTGATCACTGTAATCATATTGTTGAGTCAGCCTGTATAGTTTGCACATTTGATCCTGCTACAGTACTTTAAACCAATTTTGCAAACCCTTCTGCCATCTTTGTCTTACTGCAATCATTGGAATGTATATTTGCTTTGCAACTTGACAATCAACAAAATTGGTTTGTTCAGTGCAATCTTAGTTAGCTCTAGTGAGAAGTGCATCTTGGTCCAAGGTTGGAATACTGTGTCCTTGATTGAGTTTTATCAGTACATCATTATAAGTATCTGTTTTTTTGCCAACGTATCAATTTTTACACGATTGTTCTGTCCCTTTTTCCCCCTCAGTTTCATAAAATCAGCTGTAAAGTCGAGTTTTTTGAGAATTATCTTACATCCAAACTTGACGGATAGTTGCAGCTTCAAATTTTCCTCTACAGTGGTAATTTTCTTTGTGAACCATGTCTCGTGTTATATTTTCTGTCAGTGTTTTTTTGACCAAATCTAATCTACTGAAAAATTGTTTTAAAATCCTCTTTAAAAATTTAGACAGATGGGCACACCTACTTAATCTTATGTTTTGAATGAAATGGTGCTCGTACTGTGTCAAATAATTTTTGCCATATATCTTGAAGTTTTGTTTGTGCTATTCAAATCAGAGGCTGAGGTGGATACAATTTTTGGAAACCATTGCAGCCATGTTATCTTAGGCCTACATTTACTTAGAATGTCATAAATTCTGCCCTTGTTCATGATTATTTGGATCAGAGCTCCAGCACACACAAAGTGGTTGGAAGCAAATGGTTCCCAAGAACCCCTTAACCTTCCTGTTCTACACCACTCCACAACTGCTACCCAACCCCCTCTTATTTAAACTGGGTACTCTTCTAATACAGATAGGTAGCATCAATTTTAGACAAGATAGATGTTGTGGTCAGAGTACATAGTGATTATGCATATGACAGAATGGCAAGGTTAGAGCTGATGCATGAAAGAAAGCTGGTGAAACCTGTTGTATCATGGGCTCAAAAGTGTAAAAGGCATGCAGTGGGTATGGGATATCAGGGAACAATAGGAGCATGGATAGAAAAATTCTTGAGGCACCTTGGTGTTGTTTGAGAGTAGATTGATTGATTGAGCAGTACTTGGCCAATGAGATTTGTCCTGTTTTTTTGTGGACAGTACATACTTGAGCAGCTTTCCATTTTGTCAAGTAGATGCCAGTGTTGTAGCTGTGCTGGAATATCTTGGCTAGGGATGCGGCTAGTTCTGGACCGGAAGTCATCAGTGCTACTGCTGGAATGTTGCCAGGGCTCATAGCCTTTGCTTGTATCCAGTGCCTTCAGCCGTTTCTCAATATCACGTGGAGTGAATCAAATTGGCTGAAAGACTAGTTTCTGGCAGGGACCTCAGGAGGAGGTTGAGATGGATCATCCACTCAGCACTGCTGACTGAAGATAGTTGCAGGTGCTTCAGTCTTGTCTTTGATGTATTGGGCTCCCCATCATTGAAGATGACAATGCTCATGGAGCCAGTTTCTCTGGTCAGTTATTTAACTGTTCACTCACCATTCACATCTGATCTGATTCGTTGGTTATGGGATTACTTAGCTCTGTCTATAGCATGCTACTTCACTGGTATGATGTAGTCCTGTGTTGTAGCTTCACCAGGTTGGCATGCCATTTTGAAGCACCCCTGGTGCTGCTCCTGGCATTTTCTTCTATACTCTTCAAACCAGGGTTGATCCCTCGGTTTGATGGTAATGACAGAGTGAGGGCTATGCCAGGCCATGAGGTTACATATTATATTGGGATATTATTCTTCTGCTGATGGACAACAGTGGCCCATGGATGCCCAGTGTCACACAGCATGATAGAAGGTAGAGGGTATCCTCAGTGTAAAGAAAAGACTTTGTATCTGCCAGTTCTTTGCAGTGGTCACGCTTACCTATATGGTCTTGGACAGATGCATCTGCAACAGGTTGGTGAGGATGAGATCAAGTAGTGTTGGTTCACCACTTTACTCAGGCCCAGTCTGGTAGCTCTGTCCTTCAGAATTCGATCAGAATTATCCACATCTGGAGAACATTCTATGCCCTTGCTACCTTCAGTGCTTCTTCCAAGTGCTGTTCTTCATTGAGGTTACTGATTCATCAGCTGAGGGAGGGCAGTGGATGCTAATCAGCAGGAGGCATTCTTGCCCTTGTTTGACCTGATATGAGTTCATGGGCCCTGAGTCAATGTTGAGGACTCCTAGGGCCACTCCCTCCCTCCTGTATGTCACTATGCTGCCACATCTTTTGAATATACCCTGCTAGTGGATAGGACATACTTAGGAAGGTGATGGAGAAGTCTGGGATGTTGGCTCAAAAATGTGATTCTGCGAGTGTCTGTCAGGCTGTTGCTTGACTCGTCTATGAGATAAATCTCCCTAGTTGGGGCACAAATCCCTAGAAGTTTGTGAGGAAGACTTTGTGTTGATGGGCAGGGTGCACCTCCGTTGTATCTGATGCCGAGGTGAATGCTCCCTGCTCTGTCTGGCTTTCTTGTTTTTTTTTTAAAACCAGAATCCATATTATTTGTACTATTGTACAAATCTTCATTCTGACTTTCCTTCATACGATCAATGTTGCATTTCATTTGCAATAACCTTTCAAATCACACAATGCCGAGTTGGTACTTGTTTAACTAACATGATTTAAAACATATGTAGCAGTCATGGTTATCACTGCCAAGATGTGCATTTTCCACAGACTGCATTTATTTTATCACACTTTTTATGTCTTTTTTATTCCTTACAGGCATTTGTAAAGGATGTGCATGACGAGGCTTTGACTGTTGCTTTTGAGAACAAGTAAGTCGTTGTCTTGCATGGTATTTCCTTTGTAACATTACTGCCTCTTGTTAGTTTTTGAAGAGAATGTAAAAGGTTTTAATTGAGAGTAGAAATGAAAGCTGCATGATTTCCTTAATTTTATTTTTTATTCCAAGCACTTGTAATTTTCTGAATAAAAGTGTCTTTGTTTTTCTCTGGACTTTTGAACAATTCTTGAGTATCTTGTCCAAATATTAATTTTCAACTATCCTTTCACAATGCTTATCGGCAGCATTTGAAGCTTAGCCAAGTCTAACCCAATTCTTATCTGATGTCCACACACACTTGAGCTTCCAGCGATTGCAATGAGGAGCTTTGCCAGTTTTTCTCTACACTGATCTATGGATGACAAGGCCGCTTGCAATAACTCTAATCCTACTCTGCTCAAATCAGCTAACTCGAGAGAATTCCATGCTGTATTCCCATGTCCCAGCTGGATAAATCTGCTGGGGAGTTTTGTGGAAAGTTTTATGAGTGAACTTGCTTTTATATAAGCTTGAAGGAGTATTCATGACGTGGCCAAGCAGGTTGATTCTCAACATGTAAATCCTTCCAATATGACTACAGCAGGCAGTAGGAGTGGGAGAGTCTCCTGGTCAGCCGAACCGTGTGGTAGCTGCAGCACAATGGCCTCCCCGTGTTAAAAGACTCCAAGTGCAGATTCTTCCCACTGGCTTCGAGGGACAATCAAAAAAGAAGCAGAAGATCTAAAGGAATTGAGTTCCTTTATTTGCCTGTAGATTATTTGGGTGATAGCATCTGACCGACTTCCAGCCACTTAAGACAGTCTAAGCTGGCTGTAGCGTTTTGAATTCCTGACAACTTGCTGCCAGAACAATTATTTTTGAAATTTTTCTTAAAAGATTATGCTCCCAATATAAGTCACTGGCTTACTGTTATCACTGTGAAATGATATGTGTTCTCTCACTGTATGTTTTTTTTTAATTAGTTGAAGAATTTAACTAACTGCTCCTTTTTAAAGTTAATAAAATTGCTTCTCTTTCCCATGGTAAGATGAGATGGTAGGATGATCAGAACTGACCTAACATGGAATGGCCGAGATGCAGGGCATGAATTGTGTTACAGACCACTAGATAGGATGCATCATGAATGGTTTTTATTTGGCCTTGGGATGTGGGAGATACTGATAATGCAGTAGTTGATATTCATCCCTAGTTGTAAGTCAACAACGTCATGTGAAGCTGGAATCATCAAGGCTAGATCAGGTGAGGTGGCAGTGGGCGGATCCTTCAATGAAGGACATTATGATAACCTGGTGACTGCTAATTTGTGGCCTAGAATTACTGAATTAAATTGCTCAACTTGCCTTGGTAGGAATACAGGCTCTCAAACTCTGGCTCGCAAGTCTATTGCCATTGGGCTAGTCATCCTTTGTTGACACTGCTACTCCCGCTGTTTTTAATTTGCGGTCT
Source organism: Carcharodon carcharias (assembly GCF_017639515.1). Classification (NCBI taxonomy): domain Eukaryota; kingdom Metazoa; phylum Chordata; class Chondrichthyes; order Lamniformes; family Lamnidae; genus Carcharodon; species Carcharodon carcharias. The sequence goes on along the minus strand of NC_054475.1, from coordinate 161,809,037 downwards.
CCCTATGGCATGAGTTATGTCCAGGAAGGCAAAGGGTGGGGTGCTCCAGGGATGCCTTTATTATTATGGCAGTGTGCTGGGTCCTGGTTGGAAATCATGTTGAGGTGATGGGTCTACGTGCAAGAAAGGTGACAGCAGGAAGGCAGCTGTAGGAGTGGCAGAGGTGGAATTGCAATGGTGAATCAGAATCCTCCAAGAAGAGAGAAACCAGTGCAAGACAGCAGTTGGGCATTGGAAAATGTGAACAACCCTTCTCCATGCAGCCAGCACCAGCTACTGTCATGGGTGAGTTTTGATTGGATGTAGCATTCAAAGAAATTGTTTTAGCAAAAGACAAGATTAGATATTTTACAGGAGCAACAGTAAGCTGCCAAATCATTTCAAACAAGTAGCAGGGCTAAAAATTTGGCTTTTGCTATCAGCTGGTTTGTTTTTGTTTTTGTTACCCCCGTTTTATTTTCTGAATCAGCTCATTTAAATTCTGGTTTCAGCTGGCAACCTGAGCGACAGATTCCTTTCCATGATGTTCGATTTCCACCACCGGCAGACTATCACAAAGACATTAACGAAGGTGATGACGTTGAGGTATGTAAATATCCATGAGGGGATTGTGTTCTGGAGTCTTGCAGTTTCTCCAAGTTATTGAAGGGTTCACCCATAAAGTTAACGTAATAGGTTTGAGTACTTGACGTTTGAAGTTAGCTCGGATGTATCGTAAATACCCAAGTGATGGAATCTCATGTAAAAGCTGACCCCTGACTTTTGGCCAAAAAATCCTTAATTTTTCAAATACCTAGATTCAACATTCATTATAACAGTTCTGGCAAACGCTGACTGCCCCTGCACCAAGGCTTAGGGCTGGGGGCCGTCAGCGTGACATTTTCCAAAAGCACAGCCCCTCCCTTTTCTTTCCTTCCCCAATCGTCATGCAGCATTGAGACTCCAGGCCCAGCCATTCCCAACGCATTCTCTCCCAGACTTTTGGTGCGGGGGGCGGGGGAGACACGGACTGGGACTGGGAAAGGGTCCCTGAAGCGGGAGCACAGCCTGATGAAACTGTATTAGCAGTGGGCTTGAGCTCAGTGTCTCTGGGATTTTGGTGGAAGCACCATGTTGACGGGTCATTACATTTGCCTAACACCCGATGAGCACAGTAAAAGTGGAACCGACTGCCATATTCCCTGAAAGACTAGGAGTGCCATTCCCGGTTCAAAGTTCATGGGACTGGAAAAAGAGTCTACAGGGTGATAGGGTTAATTATCTCGTACATGAAGGACAGATTAAGTCCTGACACCATGTCTGGAAGCAAAGGTAAGTTCCACTGTTTAGGACTGTTCATAAACGTACTCAAATGATGAGAGTGCTGATCAAGTGTACATCTCAGTGATGGCTTTCCCCATTACCTTTTAGTTGAAAGTAAACACCCCCAAACTTGTGCCTAAAAAAAGGATCTCAGAAATTTGACTTTTACAAGAGTATATACAATAATGTAATGTAAATCTTTTGAAAAACTATTTGCTAGGATTGTGACGCAACCTTAATTTTCAGTATTCTGATCTGCACATTTGGAGTGCAAAAAATAAAAATAATTAAGTCAGAGAAAATCCCATTTTCAAGCTCAGTCTTTATGATGGGTGTTTTAGAACTAAAATGATCCTTCCTGTTGTTGAAATAACTTCAATTTAATGTTCTACATTATAACAGTGACTGCATTGTGCTGTAAACTGCTTTGGGGATCCCGAGGTTGTAAAAGTCACTATAGAAATGCATGTCTGCCTTTGCTTCCTTTAAATACCTCCAGTTGAAGAGCCTGTAGTGACATGGGCACGATAAACCGAATAGCCCCATTATGTGCTGAAATTTCCATGATCCCATGTTATTTGCTGTGATGTTCCGCGCAAAATACAGATTAAATAGAACATTCTAAAATGCTTAGCCTGAAATGTGTGCCTAAAAGTGGGATTTCCTCTTAGTGAATCATTTTTTTTGGCTGTGAGTCTGCAGGCCAGAATACTGAAAATTATTGTAATCTTACTTTCCTGCCCTCTTTCTCTGTTCTTTTCTTTAGTTTTTAATATATATCCAGTTTTGTTATAATACAGCCTCTGCTTCTTGAGGTAAATAAAGCTGATCAAATTTTAATGTTGTTCCCCCCCCCCAGCCATGTGTGGGATAAAAATGTTCTTTCCTGTACAGGCCCCTAATTGTAACTACCACAGTAGGACAGGGTATTAAAGAAGAGAGAATGGGAGCTTGCCAGAAAGGTACAGCAATAGTCATGGGGGATTTTAAAAATGAAATGGGCAAAGGTAGTGTAGATGAGAAGTTTGTTTTCAGGATAGTTTCTTAACAGTATGTTGTGGAGCCAACCAGAGAGCAGGTATTGAGCAATGAGATAGGATTCATTGTTGAATGAATGAAGGCACCCTAGGCAGCAGCGATTATAATATGATTGAATTTTACTTTCATTTTGAGGGAGAAACGAGGGCATCCATAACTAGTATTTAAACTTAAATAAGTGCAGTTATGAGGACATGAAAGCAGAGCTAGCCAAAGTGAACTGGCAAATGAGGTTAAGGGATATGTCAATAGAAGCTCAATGGCAGACATTTAAAGGGATATTTCAGAATACACAGAATACGTGCATTCTAGTGAGAAAGTAAAATTCCAAGGGGAGGGCCCACCATCCATGGTTAACTTAAAAAGTAAAAAACAGTATAAAACTTAAAGAAAAAGCATATAATTACACAAAGAAGGATGGCAAGTCAGAAAATTGGAAAGAATATAAAGAACAACAAGGAATGACAAAAAGATGAATAAGGAAGGAAAGATTAGAGTATGAGAAAAAGCTAGCTAGTAATATAAAGACGGATAGAAAGACTTTCTGTAGATGTTTAAATTAAAGAGTTAACAAAGTTGATTCTAGAGAGAGTGCTTCTGGGGCATTGATAATGGAAACTAGGGAGATGGTGCACAAATTAAACAAGTATTTTGCTTCGGCCTTCACTATAGAGGACACAAGTAAGCTCCCAGAAATAGCTGTAAATCAGGAAATGGAAGTGGGGAGAAACTCAGGAAAATTACAATCACTAGAGAAGTGGCATTGAGCAAATTGTTGGGGCTGCAGACTGATAAATCCCCAGGTCTGGACGGGCTTCACCCTAAGGCCTTGAAAGAAGTGGCTAGTGAGATAGTTGATGCACAGGTTTTAATTTTCCAAAATTAACTAGATTCAGGGAAGGTTCCATTAGATTGGAAAATAGCAAATATAATTCCTTTATTCAAAAAGGGAGAGAGACAGAAAGTAGGAGACTGTAGGCCAGTTAGCCTAACATCTGTCATAGTGAAAATGTTAGAAGCTATTATTAAAGATGTTATAGCAGGGCACTTAGAAAAATTCAAGGCAATCAGGCAGAGTCAACATGGTTTTGTAAAAGAGAAATCATGTTTAACCAATTTATTGGAGTTCTTTGATGGAGTCACATGCTGTGGATAAAAGGGAACCGGTGGATGTGCTATACTTAGATTTTCAGAAGGCATTTAATAAAGTACCACATCAAAGAGCATTGCAGAAAATAAAAGCTCATGGCATAGAGGGTAACATATTAGCATGGATAGAAGATTGGCTAGCTAACAGGAAGCAGAGAGTTGGCTTAAATGGGTCTTTTTGTAGTTGGCAGGATGTGACGAATGATGTGACACAGCGATCAGTGCTGGGGCCTCAGCTTTTTACAATTTATATAAATGGCTTGGATGAAGAGACCGAAGGAATGGTGGCTAAATTTGCTGACGACAAAGATCAGTGGGAAAGTAAATTGTGAAGAGGACATGAGGCTACAAAGTGATATAGATAGGTTAAGTGAGTAGGCAAAAGATCTGGCAAATGGAGTATAATGTGGGCGAATGTGAAATCATTCATTTTGGCAGGAAGAATAAAAAAGAAGTTTATTATCTAAATGGTGAGAAATTGCAGAGCTCTGCGATTCAGAGGGATCTGGTTGTCCTCGTGCATGAATCACAAAGGGCTAGTGTGCAGGTACAGCAGGTAATTAGGAAAGCTAATAGAGTGTTATTTATTGTGAGGGGAATTGATGACAAAAGTAGGGAGGTCATGCTTCAGTTGTACAGGGCATTGGTGAGATCACATCTGGAATATTGCATACCGTACTGGTCTCCTTATTTAAAGAAAGATATAAATGTGTTAGTAGCAGTTCAGAGAAGGTTACTAAACAAATACCAGGAATGAGCAGGTTGTCTTATGAGGAAAAGTTGGACAGGTTAGGCTTGTACCCAATGGAATTTAGAAGAGTAAGAGGCGACTTAATTGAAACCTTTAAGATCCTGAGGGGTCTTGACAGGGTGGAATTGGAGAAGATGTTTCTTTTTGTAGGAGAATCTAGAACTAGGGGTCACTGTTTTAAAAAGGGACCTATCATTTAAGACAGAGATGAGGAGAAATTTTTTCTCTGAGGGTTGAGTGTCTTTGGAACGCTTCCTCAAAAGGCGATGGAAGCAAAGTCTTTGAATATTTTTAAGGCAGAGCTAGATAGATTCTTCATTAACAAGGGGGTGAAAGATTGTCGGCCATAGACAGGAATGTGGGGTCGAGGTGACATTCAGATCAGCCATGATCTTATTGAATGGCGGAGCAGGATCGAGGGGGCAGAGTGGCCTACTCCTCCTAATTTGTATGTTCGCATGTATGTTAGTTAATCCAGAATCCAAATTTTGATGCTAATTTGCCAACCAATCAGTATTTCACAATTTGCCACCTCAAAGCTTTTCATAATCTTGGAAAAATGGATGGATTCCACTGGATATTATGTTCCAGTAGAATGAGCTCCAATTTTTCAATCTTTTCTTCATAACTATAATTTCTCATCCTGGTTTAGTTCTAATGAAGCGCCCAGAACTGTATTGGAACACTCCTAACTTTTGCATGACATTTGGGCTCCAGGGATCACGAAAATGTTTTTATCATTCAAAGGCAGTAATTTCTGGCCTTGGACCAGTTTCAACTATTCGTAGAACAATTCTTTATTCGGATGTTATTCACATCCCAGAAATGGGCAGTTAGAGTTAGGAGGGGGGTGGAAGTTAGAGAGCTCAGAGGTTGGTGGGGGGGAGGTTCTATGAAATAGCCTATTAAAATCAGATAGAGATTTAGAGGCAAACTGGGATGGAGGAGAAATATGACAGGAGGGCAGAAACAAAGTGTTTCAAAGTTCTGATTCATTCTGCTTGATAAACATCTATCAACATTCCTGGGAGTTACCATTGACCAGAAACTTAAACTGGATCACAAGTCAAAGAGGATGGGATTTTTTTTTCTTTGTTCTTTAATGGGATGTGGGCAGCGCTGGGAAGGTTAGCATTTATTTTCCCCACCCCTAATTGCCCTTGAACTTAGCGGCTGCAAGGCCATTTCAGAGGGCAGTTAAAAGGCAACCACATTGCTATAGGCCTGGAGTCACATATAGGCCAGACCAGGTAAGGATGAAAGATTTCCTTCACTGAAGGACACTAGTAAACTAGATGGGTGTTTGCAACAATCAACAATAGTTTCATGGTCACCATTACTGAGAGTAGCTTTCAATTTCAGATTTATTAATTGAATTTGTAGTGGGATTTGAACACATCCCAGAGCATGAACCTGGGCCTCTGAAATATTAGTCCAGTGATATTACTACAATGCCACCACCTCCCCCGTGGCAAGCAACTCATCTCTTGATTCCCCAAAGCCTGTCCACCATCTGCAAGGCACAAGTCTGGAGTGTGATAGAATACTTTCCACTTGTCTGGATAAGTGCAGCTCTGAAAACACTCAAGAAGCTTGACACCACCCAGGACAAAGCAACCCGCTTGATCAGCACTCCGTTCACTCTCTGCACCACTGATGCACATGGGTAGTAGCATGTACCATCGACAAGGTGCACTGCAGCAACTCACCAAGGCTCCTTCGACAGCAGCTTCCAAACCCACAACCTCTGTCACCCAGAAGGACAAGGGCAGCAGTTGCATGGGAACACCACCTTCAAGTTCTCCTTCAAGACACTCACCACCCTGACTTGGAAATATATCACCGTTCCTTCGCTGTCATTCGATCAAAATACTGGAACTCTCTTTATAGCACTGTGGGTGTACCTACACCACATGCACTGCAGCAGTTTAAGGCAGCACCACCTTCACAAGGGCAATTAGAAATGGGCAACAAATGGTGGCCTGGCCAGCGATGTCCACATCTGTGAAAGAATTTAAAAAAGCTATTCTTGGCATTTTAATAGTGTGTTTGTTCCATGTCATGGCATATGAGTTAAGGACTTAAAAAGTGTTTCCTCTGCACCTGCAGGCACTTGGAGTTAGCCACATAAAATTAAAATAATGTTTGAGCAATGTTGTTGTTTGTTTCTCTAACTTGTTCCTTTTTTTAACTTCACTCTTTATTTTCAGCTTGTACAATGTGTCCTTGCCATTTGAACTTTCTTTCCATTTTTCAAGTTTGAAACCCACAGCAGCTTGATTTCTGGTGATCCCACATCCATATTTTGGATGGGGTGGTGGGGAATGGCCCTTAGCCAAGGATTGGCTTTACAGGCTAGTTTTATAACTAACTGACAACCAGATGGTCAAAGATTGATGTCAGAAACAGGTTTTGATCAACATTTTGCATGTTTCAAAGCCACAAACCAGCCAGTAGTGTACTTAGACAAGTAATCGGTAACTGAATCACCTGCATCCAGATCAGTTCCAGCCAAAGGAAATTATCTTATAGCACAACACTCAGTAAATCACATATTATCATTATCTCACTCTTGAGAAAATCATGTTAATTCCGTCCGCGTCTGACTTTGCTTGTGCCTTGGTGCTGAAATATTTCTCCTGGATAATCTCTTAAGATTTGTCCTCGTGATTCCAGATTCCACATGAAGAATGACCTTAGCGCCCAAATTTTGTGATTGTAGTGATACTATAACTGTGAAACCGCCACAACTCCTGTTACCTACACAGAAATTCAGAAGTGGCTGTCTGTAATTCACTGCTTCTCCAAGGTGTGCTGTTCATGTTCCCACAGATGGGAGTCTCAGAAAACATGTACTTCCACTACTAACATTATTAGTCTGACTGTAAAAACTCTTGAAAATATTGCAATTTGTTGAATGAAGTATAACTGGATTTTTAACAGCACACTAAGTTTTAATGACTGCTGAACAACCTCTGTGGCCCTGAAAATCTAAAATGTAGCATTATATTTGTGGACCATCAAATTTTTCCATTATAATGGAGTCGGCATTTAATTTTCTTTCTCGAAGTTTGTTATTTCAGTCTGTTTGCAAAACCCATCAAAGACTACAACTTCAGGGGAGTGTGAAGGACTCACATCTCCTATCTCATTAGCAAGGCATCAATGGAAATCTAAGGTATACTGTTGGAGATGGGCCATTAAGACAATGCTTGGACAGTGAGCTCCTGGCTAAGTTAGTTTCCAGACATGAGCTAATCAAGTCACCTTTGGAATGCACGGACAATGTCTTTTTTGAATCCCCCTGGCAGGTAGCAAAGGTAGGTCACATGACAAGACAATCCTTTGTATGTTTTAAGCTCATGTCTTCTCAGCAGAACGGAGGATGAGCAGTTTAGGGAGCAGTTGGCCCTTTCCTGCCTCCTTTTTCCTCCAACCTACCTGGTAAGCTTTGGGTCTTGTTTGCTGACTGTGGTCTTCCAGTGACATCCTGCTGCCAACAGAGATTTCTTAAAAGAATCCAAACCAGCACTTATATCTCCTGAAGAACAACCAACTCAGTCATCTACATCTTTAAATCAAGACCATCATATTCAGCCTATAGCCAGCTGAGTCACCAAGCTACAGACTCTATACTCTTTTACTTTTTTTATGGACTCTAATTTGATCAACCTATCCTTCCCCACTCGGTAATCTGTATTTGTGTGTGTGTGAGATATTTGAGTGTGACGCATGTCAAATTTTTTTTCTGTGAGCAATTTATTATTTTACTTAGATCGGTTTAATATAATAAAGCTAACCTTTTTTTTGTTAAACTTAAGAAAACTTATCCTATTGATTCCTTTGTGACTATGACACATAAATAGTTAAGTACTTACTGAATTGGCAAGTATATCCTTTTCAAAAAAAAGCCCTGTTGCAGTTAAACATGAAGAGGGCAAAGAGGGGGGCCGTTCAACTCCTCACATGGATGTCACAGAAATTTGGGGGCTATGTCTTGTGATCAGTACACAGACAGAAGAGAAATTAGAAGTAGAGAACCAAATTGATTCCTAAAAGTAATTTTAAAATTTCAATGCAGGTTTTCTTGTGGTTTGCAGTGCTAGAGTATTAAAAATCTTAGCATTCAAAGCCAGTACGTTCATAGAATAGTGTGAGGTAACTTGGGATAGTTTTAAAGGCTTGTCCATTGAAGCGTTAAGGAGTATAAGTAGGCATTTAAAGGTAAATATCCATCCAAAAGCTAGAAAATCTGAAATCCTAAAACTTGTAGCCAATCATCTTGAAATTGAATTTGAAGAACCAGAGACAGCTGTATAGTCTCAAACAAATAGGCTAGCAGTAGCAAGGATACAGCTGGAACAGCAGAGACTGGAGCTATAATTCCAAGAAAGGGAAAGAGAGAGAGAGAAGAAAGGAGAGACAGAAATGGAGAGAGGAAAGCGAGAGACAGGATAGAAGGGAAAAGGAGGAAAGAGAATTCTAAAAAGAGGAAAGGGTGAAAGATTGAGCTTTCCAGAGAGAGAAACAAGAAAATGAGTTAAGGCAGCTCGAACTGAGTTAGGGAAGATCCACTGTACCTAGTGAAAGCACCATTAGTGAGGGAATTGTTCCTGGATCAATACTAAGTGCTAAGCTGTCCCAGTTGATATCAAAAGTTTGATGAGGGAGATGTGGAAGCATTTTTCATCTCATTTGAAAAGCTTGCAGAACAGCTGAAGTGGCCATCAAACGGCTGGATCCTGCTGCTGCAAATTAAATTAACAGGAAAGGCCCATGAGGTTTATTCCTTATTGTTCAATAAGAGTTTGTCAAATTATGAGATGACAAAAAAACCACTATCCTGGGTGCACACGAGCTTGTACCCGAAGTATACCACCAAAAATTCTAAAGCCTCTGAAAACAACATACACAAACTTATATCAAGTTCAAAAGGGTTAAGCATATTGCTTTTGACCAATGGATATGGAAGCTTAAGGTGGAGTCCACCTTTAAAGCCTCGGATAGGTAATCATCCTTGCGGCATTCCAAAACTCACTTCCTCTTTCCATTAAAAACTCAAGTTGAGGAACAAAAAGTTCCAAGAGCTGGGCAGTCAGCAACTCTAGGTGATGATTATGACCTTGTCCACAAGCCCTTGCCGCAAGGGAAACCCTTCCCTAGCCACCCCCCAAAAACCTGAAAAGGATAGAAGATGGGAGGGAGGGTGATAGGAGGATGAAAAGCCATGGGCGCAGAGTGAAAGCTGGAAGCACGGGGCCCTCCTCAAGTCAAAATGGAAGGTGCTGACATGAGGATTAAAGTTCGAAAGCCCGTGTGTTTCCATTGCAGCAGGACAAGTCACCTTCGAGCTGACTGCTGGAAGTTACAGAAAAAGTCCATAGGATTTGTCAGGATAACACCAGACTAGTGCAGAAAAAGGGGCCTTAATGGAAAGCACAGCAGATAAGGCTGTGCCCCTAGCAGCGGCAGTAAGTCCCTGTAGATATACCACTGAGAGTGTGTAGAATTTAACAAAATCCCTGAGAGTTACCAGGATATTGTGTCTAAAGGAAAAGTATCCCCATACTCCTTGAGTGAGACAATATAGTCATACCTAGGGCTACAGGGGCCACCCAATCCTTTCTGCTGGGAAAAGGCATGACATTTCCACCACAGAGCACAGTAAATGTTAAGTATTAGTGAATGGTATCACAGGGAGGAATATGTCCATACCTTTATATCAGGTGCACCTACAGCGCGACTTTATTTCAGGGCTGGTAACCATGAGGATTGTCCCTAGTTTCCCTGTGGATGGAGTCAACCTGCTCCTCAGTATGACCGGTGGGCCGAAGATGGTATCTTCCCCAGTGGTCTTACAGGGGCCGAACAAGGTTAGAGAGGCAGATCTGTTCCAGGAGGAGGTCCCTGACATTTTCCTGACTCTACATTTGGGGAGGAGGGGGGGTTGCAAACAAAACAAGGGAATACACTATATTGGGTTGAGAAAGTGAGAGACCTTGGAGTGCATGTCCACAGGTCTTTGAAGGGGGCAGGACAGGTGGTCATTGTGGTCAAGAAAACATATGGAATGCTTACAAAAGCAGGGGGTAATGATGGAACTGTGTAAAACACTAGGCCACAGCTGGAATTTTGTGTACAGTTCTGGTCACCACTTAACAGGAAGGACATAATTGCTGTGGAGAGAGTGCTGAGGAGATTTACAAGAACGTTGCTAGGGCTTGAAAATTACAGCTATGAGGAGAGATTGGATAGGCTAGGTAGACCGATCGTGTCAGCCTGTTCCTGCCCCATGGAACTCATTTCTTCCTATCTTGACCCCATTCTCTCTCCCCTTGTTCAGTCTCTTCGCACTTGCATCTGCGATTCCTCTAATGCCCTACATCATATCAACAATTTCCAGTTCCCTGGTCCCAACCGCCGCCTCTTCACCATGGACGTCCAATCCCTCTACACCTCCATCCGCCACCAGGATGGTCTGAGGGCTCTCCGCTTCCTCCTTGAACAGAGGCCCGAACAATACCCATCCACTACCACTTCCCTCTGCCTGGCAGAACTTGTTCCTCACTGAACAATTTCTCCTTAGACACATCTCACTTCCTCCAAATAAAAGGTATGGCTATGGGTACCCGCATGGGCCCCAGTTATGCCTGTCTCTTTATGGGGTATGTGGAACATTCCTTGCTCCAGTCCTACTCGGGCCCCCTCCCACAACCCTTTCTCTGGTACATTGATGACTGTTTCAGTGCTGCTTCATGGTCTTGTCTGGACCTGGAAAAATGTATTAATTTTGCTTCCAATTTCCACCTCTCCATCACCTTCACAAGGTCTATCACTGACACTTCCCTTCCCTTCCTTGACCTCTCTGTCTCAATTTCTGGTGATAAACTGTCCGTCAATATTCATTACAAGCACACCAACTCCCACAGCTACCTCGACTACAACTCCTCACACCCTGCTTCCGATAAGGACTCCATCCCATTCTGTCAGCTCCTTCGCCTCTGTCGCGTTTGTTCTGATGATGCCGCTTTACAAAACACTGCTTCTGACATGTCTTCCTTCTCCCTTAACCAAGGTTTTTCACCCACCGTGGTTGACAGGGCCCTCACCCGTGACCGACCCATCTTCCGCGCCTCTGCCTTCACACCTTCCTCTCTGCCCCCCCGAACCATGATAGGGTCCCCCTTGTCTTCACTTTTCACCCCACCAGCCTCCTCATTCAAAAGATCACCCTCCGCCGTTTCCGCCAACTTCAGCATGATGTCACCACCAAACACATCTTCCTTTCACCTCCCCCCTCCCGCTGTTGGCATTCCGCAGGGATCGTTCCCTCCGGGACACCCTGGTCCACTCCTCCATCACCCCCTGCACCTCAACCTCCTCCTACAGAACCTTCCCATCCAATCGCAGAAGGTGCAACACCTGCCCCTTTACTTCCCCCCCTCCTCACCGTCCAAGGGCCCAAACACTTCTTTCAAGTGAAGCAGTGCTTCACTTGCACTTCCCTCAATTTGGTCTACTGCATTCGCTGCTCCCACTACACTGGAGACACCAAATGCAGACTGGGTGACTGCTTTGCAGAACACCTTTGGTGTGTCTGCATGCATGACCCAAACCTTCCTCTCGCTTGCCATTTCGACACACCACCCTGCTCTCATGCCCACATGTCCGTCCTTGGCCTGCTGCAATGTTCCAGTGAAGCTCAACGCAAACTGGAGGAAGAGCACCTCATCTTCCGATTAGGCACTTTATAGCCTTCCGGACTTAACATTCAACAACTTCAGACCATGAACTCCCTCCTCCATCCTCACCCCTTTTTGATCCACTTTTTTCTCTATTTTTAAATTTTTTATAAATTTTTTCCCACATTATTTCCATTCATTGTTTTATCCCCACCTTTTAGCCTATTCTAAGCAGGTCTGGCAGCATCTGCGGAGAGGAGCACAGTTAACGTTTCGAGTCCGCATGACTCTTCAATAGAACTAAGGAAAAATAGAAAAGAGGTGAAATAAAAGTTGGTTTAGGGGGGTGGTGGGACAAGAAGAGCTGGATAGAGGGCCAGTGATAGGTGGTGATAACTCAAAAGATGTCACAGACAAAAGGACAAAGAGGTGTTGAAGGTGGTGATATTATCTAAAGGAATGTGCTAATTAAGGGTAGAAAGCAGGACGAGCAAGGTACAGATAGCCCTAATGGGGGTGGGGTGGGGTGAAGGAATCAAAAAAGGCTAAAAGGTAGAAATAAAACAATGGATGGAAATACATTTAAAAATAATGGAAATAGGTGGGAAAGAAAAATCTATATTAATTATTGGAAAAAAAGAAGGAGGGGGAAAAACAGAAAGGGGGTGGGGATGGAGGAGAGAGTTCATGATCTAAAATTGTTGAACTCAATATTCAGTCCAGAACGCTGAAGTGAATTGAGATTAACATTTGATTTAGCAGCATACTGGTTTTAAAAAAAAATTATCTAAAAGACACAAATTTTCAGAAAATATTTCAAGTGGAAGAAATATAGCGAAAAAAAACACAAAATAAGTAAAGCTAAGAGAAAATGGAACAGCAATGAGGAGTAAATGCTATATCCATGGAGTAGTGAGTGTGTTCTTAATCCGTAAGGTATCAAGGGAAAACCAACTAGTTCAAGCCCTTGCCTTGGCCTTCCGGACTCTTTTCTACTTTTCCTTAGTTCTGTTGAAGAGTCATACGGACTGGAAACGTTAACTGTGCTCCTCTCCGCAGATGCTGCCAGACCTGCTGAGTTTTTCCAGGTATTTTTGTTTTTGTTTTGGATTTCCAGCATCCGCAGTTTTTTGCTTTTATTTTAGCCTATTCTGATCTTTTTTTCCATGCCGTCCCCTTCCCCACCCCACTCAGGCCACCTGTCACTTGCTCATCCTGCTTTCTACTTTTAATGTCACCATTAGCACCTCCTTTAGCCAGTATCACCACCATCAACACCCCTTCAATCTTTTGTTTATGACATCTTTTGCAATCTCTCCTTTGCCTCCACCTATCACTGACCTTCTATCCAGCTTCACCTGTCCCATTCCCCCTTAAACGGTATATATTTCACCACATTTCTACTTCTCTTTAGTTCTGAAGAAGAGTCATCTGGACTCGAAACGTTAACTCTGTCTTTCTCTCCACAGATGCTGTCAGGCCGGCTGAGTTTTTCCAGCAATTTTTGTTTTTGTTTCAGATTTCCAGCATCTGCAGTATTTTGCTTTTATCTTGGATAGTCTGGGGTTGTTTTCCTTAGAACAGAGAAGTCTAAGAGGTGATCTAATTGAGGGGCACCATTCTAAAGCCCCTTGTGACTGTGGGTGATAGGCTGAAGAATTTAGCTGGGTTATGCCTAGCTTAGCATAGAATTATGAGGGGCCTAAATAGAGTAGATAGGAAAGACTTGTTCCCTCCCGCTGAGGGGCCAATTACCAGGGGACATAGATCTAAGGTGATTGGTAGAAGGATTAGAGAGAACATGAGGAAAAACTTTTTCACCCAGTGGTTGTTGGGTGTCTGGAATTTACTGCCTAAGTTGGTGGTTGAGGCTGAATCGCTCAACTTACTTAGAAGGTACCTGGATCTGTATCTGAAGTGCTAAACTTGCAAGGCTATGAGTTGGAAAGTGGGATTAAAGTGAGCGGTTAGTTTCTTTTTTCTCTTTTTGGCTGGTGCAGACATGATGGGCTGAATGGCCTCTTCTGGGCAGTAACTTTTTTATGGTTCTATGCTAAGCTAGGCATAACCCAGCTAAATTCTTCAGCCTATCACCCACAGTCACAAGGGGCTTTAGAATGGTGCCACTGATTCCCTAAAGACAGTGATCAGGGCGTACTGCTATGATTACCCCTTGACTGGAACAAAGGCCTGGCATTTCTCCTGTTTGCCACCAGGACTCAGCCAAAAAGTCCACTGGCTTTAATCCCTTTGAATTAGTTTATGACACGAGGTGAAGGGTCCTCTCAAACTAATCAAAGAGAGGTTTTTAGCAAAAAAGGATAGAATCTTCCGTGTTAAACTACATACCCGTGTTCCGGGAGCAGCTCTCAAAATCCTGTGTTGTGGCTCAGGAGCACCCTAAAACCTCCCAGACAGCTATGAAGAGGCAGCTAGATAAATATGCCAAGGCCAGAACATTTCAGCCAGGAGACCATGTGTACAGTTCTGGGTGAACCGCTGATATCTGGGTTCAGTGGCTCATACAGAGTGGTAAAGGGAATTGGCAAGGTGACTTATTTAATTAACGCCCCAGGCATTAGCAAAAAGCAAAGGCTGTGTTCTGTCAGTTTGTTGAAGTAGTATCATAGCTGGGAAGGGGACAAACAAGCAGTGGTCTGTCAGGCAGTCAAGACAGAGGAGGGCGAAAGGGACAGTGAGGATGAGTTAGAGGGAGGCCTGGATGATTTCCAAATCAAACCCCCTACTGTCCAGTTAGCTAACGCTGAAATGATAGGGAGATCAGACACCGTGCTCTCCTATTTAAATGCAGAACAGAGAAGAGATCTGACAAGGCTGTGCAGAGCATTTAAAGAGATCTGTAGGACAAACCAGGGTGCACAACCATAGCCCTACACAATGTGGATATAGGAGAGACCCCTCCCATGAAGAAAAATCCCTAGAGTGGGAAACGTCACTTATATAACAAAAATAGAGCAGTTGCAAGGAGGCTGACAGGTTCCCTTAATTACCTGAGCTAAAGAGATCTTGGCTTTCATCACCCCAGTGCCGGTGCCGTGTTATGGCATTCGGATTAAGAAATTGTCCAGCCAACTTCCAAAGGCTGATGAACCAGGGGAGTGTCTGGCTTATCCAACCGTACAGTGTACCTGGATAATCTGCTAATATACCTGCAGGTAGCTCCTAGACCAGTTAGAAGCCCTGTTCTAAAGGTTACAGTCAACTGATTTAGTGGTAAACCTCTCAGAGCAGGTTCGCTAAAGCTCAGATTACCGACCTCGGGCATGCTGAGAGTCAAGTGGGGCAGTAGGGGATTCAGTGATGGCAATGCCATTGAACATCAAGAGGTGATGGTTGGATTCTCTCTTGTTGGAAATGGTCAGCAAGAGAGAATCAAACCATTGCCCCTTGATGTTAAACATTATCATCACTGAATCCCCCACTATCAACATCCTGAGGGTTACCATCGATCAGAAACTGAATTGGACTAGGTGCAGGCATTGATGGGTTTTCCCAACCCCACGACTAAATGGAAAATAATGCAATTTCGGGGGATGTGTGGGTTCTACCGTAAGTTTGTCCCAAACTTCAACACTGTAGCTGCCCCACTGACAGACTTGTTACAGAAAGAAGCAAAGATAGTGTGGTTAGGGAAGTGCAGAACAGCTTTGAGAGACTGAAAGCCATCTTAACCAATGGGCCGGTGCTGGAAGCACCATTTAAAGCAGCAATCAATACTAGTGACCTAGGTGTAGGTGCCGCCCTGCTTCAAGATGATGGATCAGACATTGAGAGACCAGCTGCGTGTTTCCTCAAAAAACTAAACAGACACCAAAAGAGATATTCCACTGTGGTGAAGAAAACTCATTATTATGGACTCTCACACACTTTGAAGCATATGTCCGAAATTGATATAGAGAAAGCTTAGTTTATACATATCACAACCCGTCAATATTTGTGGAGAAATTCAAAACCCAGAATGCAAGGCTCTTTCACTGGAGCTTGCTTTTACAACCTTACCACCTAAAGATTGCTCATATTGCAGAGAAAGAACAATGTGACCGCTGATGCTTTGTCCAGAGTTTAACTCGGCAAAAAAACCAACTCGTTATGAAAATGTAATCAGAGCATAGCTATAACAGTGTAAGGTTCAAATGTGAGTGTTTGAGGATGAATGGGTGGGTATGTTTTTTTATAATAGCCTTATAATGAAATGTTCCTGTCACATCACATTTCATTTCACGTGCTGTAGCGATATCATGAAGTTGTGCTTTATGCCAAATAATGATTTTTAATCCGCCGGCTGGAAACCTGAACTTCTAAAAAGGCAGACTTTTTAACAGCACGGAGACTAAAATGACTTGAACCCATAGCACAAGATGGCTAACCCCAATTTGCATTGCTATACATTCCACAAACCAGTTCATTGGAATGGAGCCAGTCTGTCTGCAAAACCCATCAAAGACAATGACTTCAGGGGAGTGTGAAAGGCTCTTATCTCATTAGCAAGGACCTGTGACAATCTCCTGAGGTATCCAACTGTTGGAGACGGACCATTAAGACGAATCGCTTGGACATTGGGACCCTGGCTAAGTTAGCTGCCAAACATGAGCTAATCAAGTCACCTTTAGAATGCTCGGATAATGTCTTTTTTGAGTCCACTGGAGAGAGATCACATGACAAGCCAACCCTCTTAAGTTTTAAGCACATGTTTTCTCAGCAGGATGGAGGACAGCAGTTTATGGAGAAGACCCAATTGGGGTCCCTCCTGTCTTTTTTTCACCAACCCACCTGTTAAACTTCGAGTCCTGTATGCTGACTATGATCTTCCAGGGATGTCCTTCTGTGGACACAGATTTCTTAAAAAAATCCAAACCAGCATTGTCTTGTCCTGAAGAACAACCAACTCAGTTGTCTATATCTTTAAATCAGAAGCATTGAGATCATCAAATTCAGCCTATAGCTAGCAGAGTCACCAAACAACAGACTAAACACTCTTTTACTTTTATTTATGGACTCTAATTTGGCCAACTTATCCTCCCCCACGTGGTAACCTTCAATGAAGAGTACAGGAGGACGTGCCAGGAACAGCACCAGGCATACCTAAAAATGATTTGTCAACCTGGTGAAGCTACAACACAGGACTACTTGTATGCCAAACAGCGGAAGCAGTTGCAATATGCAGAGCTAAGCCATCCCACAACCAACAGATCAGATCTTAGTTCTACATTCCTGCCACATCCAGTCGTGAATGTTGGCCAATTAAACAACTAACAGAAGGAGGCTCCACAAATATCCCCAGCACATCAGTGCAAAAGGTAGGCTGAAGCGTTTGCAACCATCTTGAGCCAGAAATGTCAAGTGGATAATCCATCTTGGCCTCCTCCTGAGGTCCCCAGCATCACAGATGCCAGTCTTCAGCCAATTCGATTCACTCCACATGATATCAAAAAACGTCTGAAGGCACTGGATACTGCAAAGGTTTTGGGTCCTGACAGTATTCCGGCAATAGTATTGAAGACTTGTGCTCCAGAATTAGCCATGTCCCTAGCCAATTTGTTCCAGTACTACTAAAACCCTAGCACCTACCCAACAATGTGGAAAATTGCCCAGGTATGTCCTGTACACACAAAACAGGACAAATCCGACCCGACCATTTACTCTTGATCATCAACAAAGTGAAGAAAGGGGTCACTGACAGTGCAATCAAGCAGCACTTACTCAGAAATAACCTGCTCACTGGCGCTCAGTTTGGGCTCCGCCAGGACTACTCAGCTCCTGACCTCGTTACAGCCCTGGCCCAAACATGGACAAAAGAGTTGAACTCAATACGTGAGGTGAGAGTGATTGCCCTTGACATCAAGGCAGCATTTGACCAAGTATGGCATCAAGGAACCCTAGCAAAACTGGAATTGGTGGAAAGTCTCCACTGGTTGGAGTCACACCTAGCACAGAGGAAGATGGTTGTGGTTGTTGGAGGTTAATTATCTCAGTTCCGGGACATCACTGCAGGAGTTTCCTAGGCCCAATCATCTTCAGCTGCTTCATCAATGACCTTCCCTCCATCATAAGGTCAGATATGGGGCTGTTAACTGATGATTGCACAATGTTCAACACTATTTGTGACTCCTCAGATTCTAAAGCTGTCCATATGCAGCAAGGCATGAACAACATTCAGGTTTGGGCTGATAAGTGGCAAGTTGCATTTGCACCACACAAGTCCTAGGTAATGACCATCTCGAACAAGAGAGAATCCAACCATCTCCCCTTGATATTCAATGACATTACCATTGCTGATTCCCCCACTGTCAACACCCTGAGGGTTATCATTGACCAGAAACTGAACGGGACCAGCCATACAAATACTGTGGCTATAAGACTGCAGTGGTTCAAGAAGGCAACTACCTACCACCACCACCTCGAAGGCAATTAGGGGGATGTGATAGCATAATGGTATTGTTGCTGGACTAGTAATCCAGAGACTCAAGGTAATACTCTGGGAACCTGGGTTTGAATCTCACCATGGCAGATGGTGGAATTTGAATTCAATTTTTAAAAAACTGGAATTAAAAGCCTAATGACCATGAAACCATTGTCGATTGTTATAAACACCCATTTGGTTCACTCAAGTCCTTTAGGGAAGGAAATCTGCTGTCCTTACCTGGTCTGGCCTACATGTGACTCCAGACCCACAACAATGTGGTTGACTCTTAAATGCCCTCTGAATAAGGGCAACTAGGGATGGGCAATAAATGCTGGCCTAGCCAGCGATGCCCACATCCCATGAATGAATAAAACAAATGAATAAATAAATGCTAGCCTAGCCCACATCCCGTGAAAGTATAGTAAGAGAGCAGGTCAGAGGCTAGGAATTCTGTGGAGAGTAACTCAGCTCCTGACTCCCTAAAGCCTGTCCACAAGGCACAAGTCAGGAGTGTGATGGAATACACTGCACACCACTCAAGCTTGACAATGTTCAGGACAAAGCAGCCTCCCATCCACCACCTTCAATATTCACTCCCTCCACCACTGAAGCTCAGTGACCAGTGTGTACAATTCAGAAGATGCACTGAAGGAACTCACCAATGCTCCTTCGACAACACCTTCCAAACCCACGAGCTCTACCACCAAGAGGGGCAAGGCCTGCAGATGCATGGGAACACCACCTGCAAGTGCCCCTTCCAAGCCCCACACAATCCTGACTCGGAACTATATCGCTGTTGCTTCACTTTCGCTGGGTCAAAATCCTGGAATTCCCTTCCTAAACGCACTGTAGATGTTCCTACACCACATAGACTCTGGCAGTTCAAGAAGGCAGCTCACCATCACTTTATCAAGGACAACTGAGGATGGACAATAAATGCTGGCCTCACGAGCAGCGTCTACACCCCGTGAAAGAATTTTTAAAATGTGTGTGCTTGCGAACCTCAGTACTTATTTTATTATTGTACATGATAAAATACAATATGTATAATAAAGCTAACCACATTCTTTGTTAAATTTAAGAAAATCTGGCCTCTTGGTTCTTTTATGATCACAGCTTGTAATCAATTAAGTACTCACTGATTTGGCAAATACATCCTTTTCAGAAAGAAACCTGTTGTGGTCAATCAAGGAGAGGGCAAAGAAGGGAACCGTTCGACCTCCTCATCTGGTTGTAACAACACCCTCTACAAAATTTTTAAAATTCTTTATTGGCAAGTTTGCTGTCTGAGAGAATTTGTCAAAATGATTGGCTGATTAGCCTGCTTGATGACTTCATTGTCACTGAGATCCTCTATAGCTGAATAAAATTACTGTCAGAAAAGGTGAAGTCCATGCCACAGCGAATACCAGACCCTTGTGGCAGTTTACTTTGAGGTCAGCAGCTAGCAGTGTCACTTTTGCCACTTACTGGAGAAGCTGGACCTTGAATTCCATGGTGAAAGTTTTCAACTTTTACAGTCAAGATGCTTAACTTCCTAAAGATTAACACGTTAGTACAATTTTTAAACTAATTGATTTCATGGGCGAACTGTGGGTCAAGTTAACTCTTTGCCCGGACCAGTCATTGTTGCCAGACAAGCTGAATCAATGACACATATGTACAGGTATTTCTGAAGCTTTATTTTTTCTTCCTGAAATTCTGCTTGGGTTAGAACAACAACTTATATAGAAGGGATAAAAACAAAAAAACTGCAGATGCTGGAAATCCAAAACAAAAGATTCTGTTTTTGTTTTTTTTTACTTATATAGAAGCGTTATCAAACAAAATTTGCTGCTAAACCGTATAAGGGGATTTTGGGTCAAAAAGGAAAGGAACTCCTTAAATGAGAAGAGACAGAGAGCTTTACAGAGGTAAATCCAGAGGTAAAGCCTAGGCAACTGAAGACGTGGCAACCAATAATGAAATAGTGACTATTGAGCTTACGCAAGGCACAACAACTGGAGGGCAGCAGAGATTCTGAAAATTTATTGGGCTGGATGAGGTTCCCGAGAAAGGGAGGTGCGATATATTATGAAGCGTTGACAGTGATCGAAGAAACGTAATCTTCAGTATCGCAAAAACCTGTTGCTGGATTGGATTTCTGGGGCTCCCAGTGCAGATCGATCTGATTTCAGCTGCTTTTAACTTGCTGACTACTGAATTCCAAGGCCACAAAATACAAAATGATTCACCAGCTGGGTGCAGAATCTAGTATCTTCACTACTACTGTTTTTGGTTCAAATTTTTGAAGTTTGACTTATTTCTGCACTTGAAGAAACATTAGATTGTATGACAGAGCTCCTGAACATTTTGTCCAACCAATTTTTTTTTCTTTTTCAATGTGTGTATACATAGATATGGCCAATCATTTTAACCATATTGAGTTGTTTATGACTTACATAATTTGCACAAACTTTCCCTCCTAATGTATCAAAAGCTGATTCACTGTAACAACTAGTGCTTCAGACCTGAGCAGGGGGACAGGCTAAACTCCTGCAAATGGAACAGCATGTGCAATATAAGTTAGAGTTCCATACATCAATCTACCATTCGCACATCAGACATCTTACTTTTGTCATGCCTGCAAGTTTCTCAGTTACTGGTTTTCTTTTATTTAAAGTTGTTACTTCTGCCAGCTTTGATCTCGGGATTTACAAGCACCTGCTAAACTTTCCAGCAGTCAGGAAATTCTGGAACAGTTAGCCTAAATTAAACTTGATATGCCTATGGGAACAATTATTTTGTGGCCTAAGAATATAATAATACATTTTGCATTACCAGTATAATGACTGTATCTTCTAGAGGAGAATATACAAGATAGCATTCTCACTAGGTTTTCCCATTATCTGAAATCCTGGAGAAACTTTTGTGTAAGTTTTCTTTGTACTGGAGACAGGACTTTTTTAATTTGTTTTTTACTGTTCAGACCTAATGTTCCACTTTGCATATAAAATGAGTCAGCTGTCTAATCAAGCTCCCCCTGTGCTAAGGAAATGCTTTAACCGGAGCAACACTGCTACTGTACCTTTGAACCTTTGTATTTTCCACACAAGCTATGCCTGTACCTTTGATACGGCCAATTAATTCTCAAATATGGGCAAAGCCATTGGTTTTCATACAAAATCCTGCAATCCCTGTTGGTTTAATTAGTGAACGTAAGCCAGTGAGCCTGTTTATTGGAGAAAATTGCATTTTTTTCTCTTCTCCGAGTATGATCGATGCTGCATTTATTAATCTGGAAAGGTTGTTGAATACCACCGACTTGACTTGATTCCTTTTCCACAATTGAGTGACTTGCTTAGGCCATTTGAGATTCTGAGTTCAATGCATGTGGGAAAACTAGAGTTCAGAGCAGGTTGTGATGGCAGATTTTCTTCCTTGCAGAACATTGGTGAAGCTGCTGTTTTTCTAAAGCAATATGGTGGCTCGTAGCCATTTTTCTGGTACTAACCCACAAAGCACCATGGAATCTCAAAGCAGAGGACGAAGCCAGTCAGCCCATTGTGCCCTTGCCAGTTCTTTACGAGAGCTATCTAATTAGTCCAACTACATGGCACTTTGCCCAGGCCCCTGAGAAATTTTCCTTTTTAAAATGCATGCTTTTCAACCAGTTGCGCAACATGGTGGAATTTGAATTCATAGCACCTGAGTTATTTGTTCAGTATCTTAACTACACTTTGCCATACCCATTTGCCAGGCAACCCATATGTAAGGTCACTTATTTTCAGTGAGAAATTGATGTAATCCTAGAATATGACGTCCTTCAAATGTGTATTTAAAAATTCCAGGAACCTTCTATGGAGTAAAAGTGGAACTGTATTTAGGCACCATAAACCAGCAGCCATGAATATGGGCATTTTCGCACCGCATTAGTGACCTCTCAGCACAGAGGGGTGGAAAAGCAGCGTTCTAATCCACTGCATCAAACTCCAGTGTTTTTTTTTTAAAGTATTTTAAAATAAATCCAACTGAATCTGGTGCTTGTAAGTAAGGACAGAAAACATCCACAACTTGTACAGCAGGGCTTCCCAAACTGTGGGCCCCGACCAATACAGCAATGGTTGCCGTGGAGCTTGGACTGATTTCTGACAACTGCAAGGCCCTTTAAATGCTTAGGTTCTTTTTTTTTTGTTGTTGGGCAAGGCCTAATGGACTGCTTTCTGAGGCCTGATTGTTGCTGCAAAAAAAGCCTGTGAATAGATAGGTGTTTTTTTTTTAGAAACCCTGTCTTTTCATCACCTCTCCACCCGCTCAACAATTAAAACCTCCAGCAGCCCACCACCTCCCCTCCCCTCCCCAACAACTACTATAGCCTCCCTCCCACACCCCTGCTGAACAACTCTTCTAACTCCAAGAGTTTCACTCTGCAGTCACATGAAGTCTGAGATATTAAAATGTGGTCACACTGGGGAAAAATGTTTGGGAAGTCCTGTTGCACAGCATCCTGATTTGTTGAGTGAGCTCGACGTTTGAACCAGTTACAAACAATTGCCTGCTTAAAGAAAGGCCCCCGTTTTTTTGTGGACCTTAGTTGCTTTTCAGCAAATAGAAGCAACGAATAAAAGGAACCAGTGAATTTCTCAAAGTCCTTCCACTAGTGTGTCCCAGAAATGGACCATAATAAATGGACTAGAATAACCTATACTTCCAAGACTTCTCAGGGTGTCTTTTGAGTGACTTCCGTGACCACTAAGGACTTGACTGGGGATTTTGGTGCCTGTCTTCTGAAACTAAAAGTTTGGCCATCCTGCAGCAAAAACCCCAGCAGCCTTTCCAAGACACTGATGGTGGTAGAGGCACAGTCAGGTGTGGTGGGGAAACTGCAACTGTCCATGCTTTCCCTAAGATTTCCATCAGTTGCAGCAGGTAGCACTGGAAACACTGCCTTAATCTCCAGGGGAGGCAGTGGCATTGTCACTGGACTGGTTAATCCAGAGACCCAGGGTAATGCTTTGGGGACTCTGGGTTTGAATCCCACCATGGCAGATGGTGGAATTTGAATTCAATAAAAATCTGGAATTAAAAGTCTAATGATAACCGTGAAACCATTGTTGTAAAGTTGTTAAATGTTGCTTCACTAATGTCCTTTAGGGAAGAAAATCTGTCATCTGGACTCCAGATCCACAGCAATGTGGTTGACTCTTAAATGC
The DNA here is from genome assembly GCF_017639515.1 of Carcharodon carcharias. NCBI lineage: Eukaryota > Metazoa > Chordata > Chondrichthyes > Lamniformes > Lamnidae > Carcharodon > Carcharodon carcharias. The sequence goes on along the minus strand of NC_054475.1, from coordinate 161,785,499 downwards.
TCTCTGAAATGGCCTAACAAGCCACTCAGTTGTATCAAACTGCTACAAAGTCAATAAAAATGAATGAAACCGGACAGACCTAGGTACTAGGACCAAAGACGGCAAATCCAGCCCTGCCCACCCTGCTTACTAACATCCGGAAGCTTGCACCAAAATTGGGAGAACTGTCTCTCGGATTAGTCAAGCAACAGTTGACATAGTCGTAGTCACAGGATCACACCTTGCAGATCATGTCCCAGACACTACTGGCAGGACAGACCCAGCAGAGGTGGCACAGTGATACACAGTCGGGAGGGAGTCCTCAACATCAGCTCCAGCCCACATGAAGTCTCATGGCATCAAACACGGGCAAGGAAACCTCCTGCTGACTATCACGTACTGCTTCCCCCCTCAGCTGATGAATCAGTACTCCTCCATGTTGAACACCACTTGGAGGAAACACAGCAGGTGGCAAGGGCACAGACTGTACTCTGGGTGGGGGACTTCAATGCACATCACCAAGAATGGCTTGATAGCACCACTGCAGACCGAGCTCAATGGCCTGCGACAGGTGATAAGCGAACCAACAAAAGGGAAAAACATACTTGACTTCATCCTCACCACCCTGCCTATTGAAGATGCATCTGTCCATGACAATATCGGCAGGAGTGACCACAGCACAATCTTTGTGGAGACCCTCCATTGTGTTGTGCAGCACTACCACTATGCTTCAAACACATCTAGCAATTCAAGACTGGCAACCATGAGGCGCTGTGGGCCATCAGCAGCAGAATTGTACTGAACCACAATCTGTAACTCATTGCCCAGTATATCCCCCACTCTGCCATTACCAATAAGCCAGGGGATCCAACCTGGTGCAATAAAGATTGCAGAAGGGCATGCCAGGAGCAGCACCAGGCATACCTAAAAATGAAGTGTTAACCTGGTGAAACCACAGCACAGAACTACTTGTTTGCCAAGCAGCAAGTCGTAGACAGAGTTAAGCAATTCCATAATCAATAGATCAGACCTAAGCTCTGCAATCCTGCCACATTCACTCGTGAATGGTAGTGGACAGTTAAACAACTCACTGGAAGAGGAGGCTCTACGAATATCCCCATCCTCAATGATAGAGGAGCTCAGCACATTAGTGCAAAAGATAAGGCTGAAGCATTCGCAACAATCTTCAACCAGTAGTGCCGAGTGGATGATCCACCTCGGCCTCCTCCAGAGGTATCCAGCATCACAGATGCTAGTCTTCAACCAATTCGATTTACTCCACATGATATCACGAAATGGCTGAAGGCACTGGATACTGCTTTGGGCCCTGACAATGTTCCGGCAATAGTACTCAATTGTGCTCCAGAACTTGTGGCACACTTAGCCAAGCTGTTCCAGTACAGCTACAACAATGTGGAAAATTACCCAGGTACGTCCTATACACAAACAGCAGGACAAATCCAACCTGGCTAATTACTGCCCCATCAGCCTACGTTCTATCATCATTAAAGTGATAGAAGGGGTCATCAACAGTGTTATTAAGTGGCACTTGCTTAGCAATAACCTGCCTCACTGACGCTGTTTAGGTTCCAGCAGAGTCACTCAGCTTCTGACCTCATTACAGCCTTAGTTCAAACATGGACAAAAGAATTGAACACCAGATGTGAGGTGAGTGTGACTGCCCTTGACATCAAGGCAGCATTTAACCATGTGAGGCATCAAGGAGCCCTCGCAAAACTGGACTCAATGGGAATCAGTGGGAAAACTCTCCACTGGTTGGAGTCATACCTAGCACAAAAAAAGGTGGTTGTTGGAGTTCAATTATCTCAGTTTCAGGACATCACTGCAGGGGTTCCTCAGGGTAGGATCCTGGACTCAACCTTCTTCAGCTGCTGTATCAATGGCCTTCCATCATAAGGTTCGAAGTGGGGATGTTCACTGATGATTGCACAATGTTCAGCACCATTCGCAACTCCTCATACTGAAGTAGCCCATGTCCAAATGCAGCAAGACCCGGACAATATCCAGGCTTGGGCTGACAAGTGGCAAGTAACATTTGTGCCACACAAATGCCAGGCAGTGACCATCTCCAACAAAAGAGAATCTAACCATCACCTGTGACATGCAACGGCATTACCATCACTGAATCCCCTACTATCAACAACCTGGGAGTTACCATTGAACAGGACCAGCCACATAAATACAAAAGAAGGTCAGAGGCTAGGAATCCTGCAGTGAGTAACTCAATTCCAGTCTTCCCAATCCATCATCTACAAGGCACAAGTCAGGAGTGTGATGGAATACTCTTGCCTTGCCCGGATCAGTGCAACTCCAACAACACTCAGGAAGGTTGACACTATCCAGGAAAAAGCAGCCCACTTGATTGACACCCCTTCCACAAACATTCACTCCCTCCACCACTGACGAACGGTGGCAGCAGTGTGTACAATCTACAAGATGCACTACAGAAACTCACCAAGGGTCCTCGGGTAGCACCTTCCAAACCCACAACCGCTACCATCTAGAAGGACAAGGGCAGTAGATACATGGGAACACCACCACTTGGAAGTTCCCCTCCAAGTCACTCACCATCCTGACTTGAAAATATATCACCGTTCCTTCACTGTCGCTGGGTCAAATCCTGGAACTCCCTCCCTGACAGCACTGTGGGTGTACCTATACTGCAGGGACTGCAGCAGTTCAAGAGGCAGCTCACCACCACCTTCTCAAAGGCATTTAGGGATGGGCAATAAATGCTGGCCTAGCCAGCGATGCCCACATTCCATAAATAAATATATAAAAAAATCTTTATCCCAATTCTAACCAGAACATTTTGATTGCAGCCTTAAACATTTCCTTTTCTCCTCATCTCTGGTCACTGTCTATATTTCCAAACCAAATCACCTAGTCCTACTTCAAACTGATTTCTCATTCTTTCTGAATGCCAAACCTCCTGATTTCTCAGACCCCATATTCTACAAACACATCCTGACCCCTTCTCTCCTCGTGTGCCAAGTGTCAAGTCTAGGATCTGTCCCTGCTTACCAGTCTGACACTCCAGCTCCCCCACTTTCTTACCTGTATGTTCCTGGATAGCCTTTCCCGCCTGGTACCCACTCCTGATGTTATCTTCCATCTTGTTGGTTACCTTGTGCTTTATAAAAGCTAAGATTAAAAATTGAGCAGAGCGATAAAGCGATCTGTGCCAGAGCCAGTACAATTGAGAGGCTTGCACGGAAAAGAGAGAAAGGGAAGAAGTACACAAAATGTGAGATTGGGTGACAATTAGATAAATACAATACATGATTGACAAGCATGTAGGGAAAGAGAGTGAAAACCAAGTCTGATAAAATTTGCAAGAATAAGTGCTAGTTGTAGGAGTTTTTTGTATAGTTTTGTCTGGGAATGTTTTTGGAGAAAAGCTAGTTTTGACAAACAATGAACTCATCATCTATGGTAGTATTATCACAAAACTTACACAACATATACGCTACCAAAGGTGTAGAATCTTGCCCCTTCCCCAATCCCAAGCCATTTGTATTAAGTATGTTTCTGACTTTTTGTTGGGCCTTTTTGTTGAAAATATTTCGTAAATAATCTAAACTTTATCAACATGGAAAGCCCATTCACTTGTTTCTTTGTTTTGCTAAACTTCTTTAAGATTTCCTGTCTAAATTAGGAATTATCTTTCTTTCCTCAGGTGTATTCCCGAGCAAATGAAAAAGAACCTTGCGGCTGGTGGTTGGCAAAAGTTAGAATGATGAAGGGTGAAGTAAGAAATTTGTTATGCTTCTATTCAGGTTTCAATTTAACATTAATTTCATTGATATTTCAAAAGTACAGATTATGTTCTGGTTTGATTTTAAAATTTAGTAAGATTTGAAATTGTAGAAAATGTTGGAAGGCAATTTTTTTTATTCTGAGGATGCTGCAAATTAAGTTATGCAAAAATGCATGTTTTAAATTACATTAATTGCTGTTCCCCTATATTTTGAAATTTTGTTTTCGTCCTACATGTTATTTTCTTTGGACTCATGGAATGAAATTTTATTAATGCTGCAAACCTGCAAACTGGGGGAATTGGAGTGAGGGGATGTGAGGGTACTGGTGGCACCCTTACATGGAGAAACTACTTTCAGAAAACTTTTATTTTGACTACGTATTCACAGCTAATCCCATACAATGCAGAGGTAGATAATGCAAAGTGCTTTGTCGGCAAACAGGCTAATTATTTGGTATCTGGTAGTGGTAACTACTTAGTGAGCATTGAGTTAATGCCATACTGTCGGTTCTCCATTATAACTATAAATTCGTTGAATCGTGACTTGGAGCTGATGTTTGCACATTGTTATGATCATTCTCATTCTGATTTGGAGTTTGCATTGGTTGGTTTACAAAATATTTGTCTAAAATTTATATAGAAACAGGTTTTCTAGAATTAAATAGGATTAACAGCAGCATTGATTATGTTGGGGAGTAAAGTATCCCATGTTGCCACTTAGGACTTGATGAGGCGCAGGTTAAATGGAATGAATTGTCCAGTGATGTATTCCGAGCATAACCTAGTTATTAGGTTCTGTGTTGAGCAGTACGGAATTTCCCATTCCCACCTGCTTTTAATGTAATTTTGGCTAATTCTGTTTTTGGTGCATTAGGTCAAAGTAAGCATAAATTTAAAGAAATGCTTTTTAAAAAGAAAAAAATTATTCAGTTTTATGTTATAGAATACGCTGTCTGTGATGCCACTTTCAATGAAATAGTCACAGTAGAACGGCTACGACCTATTAACCCTAATAAGCCTGCAACAAAAAGCACATTCCACAAAGTAAAACTTGATGTTCCAGATGACCTGAGGCGTGCGTAAGTAAAATTTTAAACTGTTAATGAAATAACTTTCAGAATTTAATGACTACTATGTTAAATCTAGACTTTGTTGTGCTTAATAAGCCTTGATGTATTTTGTAGCTTTAACTCATTCAGCGTTTCCGATTATGTATTTCAATTATTTCTAGGTGTGCCAACGAATCTGCACATAAGGATTTTAAAAAGGCTATTGGCGCTTATTGTGTGTACTTTGACTCAGAAAGTAATCAACTAGTTGTTTTGGTATGTGCGGTATTTTCTTTCTTGGTGCTTTTATCATGGTTTAATTTTTGAGCTTTATTGTACCAAATTTACCCTAATGCATGGCTTCTTTGCAAAACTCCAGTCCACCAACGAAATGACAGCAAAGCGAGCAAGCATGTTGAGTGACATGCATTTCAGAAGCATCCGGACAAAGTTAACTCTGATGTTGAGGAATGAGGAAGCTAGCAAGCAGCTGGAGGTACGTTCGGATGGTGCTTCTTTAAATGTCCCTTTCTCTGGTGATCTAACTTGGAGGCGTTACAAACAATGTATAATTTAAGTTGAATATATATATATATATAGATTTGTTTGTTAAGAAAGGTCAAGTGGTTTTAGTTTCATTTAGGTTGTATGAGAGTCTTGGTGCCTGAGAGTCTTGATAGACTTCTGACTAAAAGGTCAGACCTTTTGGGTTTGTTTGTAAAAGCTCATTAAAAATGTACATAAACAACCCCTGAAGTTAAAGAGATGATTAAAAGGACTTAAAAGTTTCATAATTCTGGAGAAAAAAACTTTCCAGTTGCCTAGTGAGAGTGGTCAAGCGACACAGAGAAAAGAGTTCAGTGTGTGTCAGAGAGGAAAGACAGGAATTTTAAGCTCTCTGATAGGAAGGACCAGAAGGCTATTGGAGCCAGTAGTTGACCAAATAGTCAATTATAGAACTCAGTTAAGCAATCAGTTTAGCAGAGGTGTTACTGGAAGACTGAGTTTAGGGAACCCATTTGTTTGCTCTGAAATTGAAGAAATAGTGAGTTTAGACTGCAGTTTTTGGGTGTCTCTGGGGGGCAGACGTATGAGTTGGGGGAGAGGCATCTCTCCCAGAATGCTCTGGAACCCTCTGGAAGAAAACTGTTTGCAACTGTGCCAGTCCCAAGAGGAGAAGCCTTTATGTCAAGCTAGTGGTAACTCTTAGATAAAAGCAAAAAACTGCAGATGCTGGAAATCCAAAACTCGTCACTGGTTTGTGTGTCTGTAAAGACATTGCTGGGGTAAAGGAATAGTGGAAATTTGAATCATCTTGTGTTTGTGTTGAGATTTTTCCAACATTTTTGTCTGGTGCAATATAGTTCACTTTTTTCTTGTTTAAAAAATATTTTATTCTTTGCATTAAAAGTTCATCAGACTCTGTGAATTTGTTCAGTAACCTTCCTCCGCGGTTTCTCAAAAAAAAGGTTAGGCTCTATCGAGCCAGCTTTCACTTTGGGATTTGACTTGTCCAGTACTAACATCAGCTGGGATTGTAACAGAAAAGAAAGTCCCAAGTGAAAGCTTACTGTGAAAGATTGGCAGGCAGGAAACAAAAAGATAGACAGTGAAAAATCATTTTCTTCCTTATTGTGATTAATCATGTTTCAACATGATTCCACGCCCTCAAAACTGGACAAACTATCATGGGAGAATTTACAAACTGACTTTCTGCAAATAGCAGCTTGTTGATGGCAATTTCAGACCGGTAATGCTGAGCTGCACGAGGGTAACACATTGCACCCTTTTTAAATATCAGAAGTATGTGGATGATAAATACACCTGGAGCTGAGGTAAGATGACTAGCTAGATGAGGTTTTAATTGCATTATAAATCATTTCAGTCCATTGAAATCAAAAAATGTGTCCTATGACCTTTTTATTTTAGTAATGAAAGGAAATGGGCACATTTCAACTCACGTAGTGCTTATAATAGTAAAGGCAGGAGTTTAAAACAATTCCAATGGTCGTGAAACATCTGTCAAGGGCATATATTCTATACAATTATGTATGCCAAGTATGAAAATAATCAACAATTTGTACAACAAAAGACTAATTGTTTCTTTTCATGTGCTAGTGCTTAAAATGCTTATGTTGCTTTGAAATATTGGTGACTTTTTTCAGATATTTTAAGTACTTTTTAGTCATGTAATATTGCAGAATCTGTTCCTAAGTTCTAATACAGTACCTTGCAGTTTTGCCAGCTTTTCTATCCTCCAGTTTTTTTTCTTATGAAGGCACTGACACATTCTTGGGCATAGTCTCAATGACCCTGGTAGCTCTGTGGTACCTCACCGAAGTGGCATTACTTTTTCATTTGTGAAGTTTAACAGCCATAGTCAGTTTTGTTTGATCACTTGGGCATCACCTCCGAGCCGGCTTGTGTACTTGTCCAATTTCCTCCAGGAATCTTTGAAGCATCTTCGGAAGTGGGATTCCACTATCATCTCAGCTGAGATCAGCACAGTACAGACCAGGAATCATAGCGTATCAACTGAGCAATTAAAAACTGCCGAAGAACTTTTTTATAGGGTTTGACTATAAATATACTACTGATGCTAAGTGTTATCGAACGGGCATGTGCTATTGGCTGATGTTCGTTGCACTCCTTACTAAAGAAAACTTAAGAGGTGCATGGCTTCTTGAAACCTGTGAAATCAAATCCATGTAGTTTATTAAAAGACTTATGTGTAGGGCACGACTTCCTTTGTGTGTCACACCTACTTGGCATCATAGTTTATTGACGACACCCATAATATTATAAAATAATAATACATCCTTCAACTCACCTTGAGAAAAGTCATTGGAATCTGCTAGGATTTAAAATTAGGCTTTTTAAGTCTAAAATGTTTTGCTGGAAAGTTGTCTTCTCCTTTAGTAATTGATCAGGACAAGAGAGACCACTGATATATTTGTAGCAAAGTAGGCAATTACTACAGAATTGCTGTATACAGATAATTATAAAATTGTAGTGTTTAGCTGAGTCACTCATTGATTAAATTTGAGTACACTTTGTACAAATGTGTTGGAGAATTTTGACAGTCCACTTTGATTTCTAATCTGAGCAAAAACATACTTGGTAGAAGCTTTGGCTGATTTACTTCTGCTTTTAAACACTTGGTTTTAAAAAAAAATGGTTGTTATTGGCTTATAAAGGAGGTTCCAATGAGATAATATTTGAATTTTACTTTTAAACCGTTGTTGTACTGAAAAACTAGAGAGAAACCTTGTGCACCAGTAATCACGGGGATGAAATGCTGCACATGAGAAATTTTTCGAACCAAATGGCAGGGAAACTGGAATGAACATATTATCCAATGGAGACAAAGGTTACACCACCACTTTTCAAGATTGGGAGTGAGCTGATGAAGGTGTTAAGTAATCAACTGAGGCTTTTAAACCCAGTTAAGATGCCACCTTCCTTTTTGCTCATGTGTAAGAGGGTCTGCAAACCTGTTCCTGACAGGTCCAGTCCAAAGCCACTATTGAATAGTTGGAAATTTTTGCCAAGCTAAACAATGTTGGCACTGACATTTGTGCTTAGAGGGCGACCTCATGCTTGCAGGTGAAGGGATGTATAAAAAGGAATTTTCTCTGCCCAGGCCAATTGTCAAATACTAATCTGGCTGATACCTTGTAAATAAGCATATCCGTCAAAACAGCATAGGACTCATAGGAAACATTACACAGTACATTATAATTTAAAGATAAAGTAAATCTTCTACAATGTACCACAGCTGAGTTGCTTGTCACATAAACAGCCATGGCCAATACATAAACTCATTAATACATGAACCTCATCGGACATCTATTATTAAAGGAAGAAGCAAGCGTGCTAATGCAAACAAATTTATTTTCATCTTTGCATGCTGGAATTTGTGGCCTGTTCTGACAGACCAGGTACTGCTCATCACGGGAGTATTTGCATGTGGTGGTGCCGTTTTGTGTAATGCTTCTATTAGTAATACCACCAGTGCAACTTGTTCATCCAACTGTGGAGCTACAGATTACTCATAGTGAATAGTGGAAGGGTCAGCAAAAGTCCTTCCAGTATCAAAGAGAACAATGTTTTGAACAGTGTATGTGGAGGGGTGGGGTGGGGAGAGGCGGGGTGCGGTACAGCCATTGTCCTGTGGAACACCAGAAGAAATGTGACTAGGGCCACCTGACATCATTAGTTTTACTGCTTTTCCTCTGAGGTGCCCTGCAATAGTTGGGTATCTCCTCCTGGATGAACTGATTTACACTAGGACAGAACAATTGTGTCTCTAAAAGTGAGCAAAACTCACCTTTTTTCACTATTATCTATTCCTAACCACATGCTTTCTTGAATAGTAGACTGCAGCAGTCAAAACATTGCAGAATAATAATCAATTTTATCGAGACCTTGAATCAGCAAGATATCTACTTCAGCCAGCAATTGGGCCAGAGCACTATGAATGTCTAGTGGGAGTTTTATCTCTGAGACCCAGCTTTTTTGTTATAGTATCTATCCTGCCTCGTGCTTTCCTCCCGCCTTAGTGTGCCTAATGCTGGTGTTCCACTATGTTCAATTTAAAGGTAAGCAGGCTGATGATTGTGTCCTCCTAGAACCTCTATTCAATTATGCCTTTACTAGCCTCTTCAAACCACATTTAACTTGTGGAGCTTCTACCTCGTTCATTCTCCAAGTGCTCCTGTGTTGGTGACTCATTAGGTTGTGAAGGTCCAGGTGGCTCTGTTTCTGGTGCCTGGGACAATATTGGTGGTTACTTGTGACTTTAGTTCATGAGATGTAAGTGCTGCTGACAAGATCAGCATTTTATTGCCCATCCCTAATTTGCATTGCGAAGGTGGTGGTGAGCCACCTTCTTGAGCCACTAAATCCATGTGTTGTGGATGCATCCACAATGCTGTTAGGTAGAAAGTTCACGTAATTTGACCCAGAAATGTGAAGGAATAGCAATATATTTCCAAGTCAAGTTGTTGTGTGACTTGGAGGGGTACTTGCAAGTAAATTCCTGTTCGCCTGCTAGTTTTGTCCCCCTAAGCAGTAGCGATCGTGAATTTGGAAGATGCTGTCAAAGAAGCCTTGGCGCGTAGCCGCAGTGTATTTTATAAATGGTACAGAATGCAGTCAGTATTCATGAGTGGCGAAAGGAACGAATGTTTAATCTGGTTGATGTGGTGCCAGTCAAGCGGGCTGCTTTGCCCTGGATGATGTTGAGCTCCTTAAATGTTAGAGGTGCACCCATCCAGGCAGGTAGAGAGTATTCCATCATACTCCTGACTTGTGCCTTGTGGACAGGCTTTGGGGAGTCAGGAGATGAGTAACTCACCACAGAATTCCCAGCCCCTGACCTCCTCTTGTAACCACAGTATTTATGTGGCTGGTCCAAATCATTTTCTGATCAATGTTAACCCACAGGATATTGATGATGGGAGATTCAGCGATGTTAATGTCATTCAATGTCAAGTTAGGTAGTTAGACTCTCTTATTGGAGGTGATCATTGCCTGGCACCCTTATGGCACAAGTGTTATTTTCCCTTTGGCAGCCCAAGCCTGAATGTTTTCCAGGTCTAGCTACCTGTGTCATTGTTTCATTACCTGGGAATATGTAGAATTGATGACTCTGCAATTTTCAGCAAATATCCCTACTTCTGACCTTATGGAGGAGGGATTGTAGATGAAGCAGCTGAAGCTGGTTGGGCCGAGGACATTATCCAAGGAACTCCTACAGCAATGTCCTGGGGCTGAGATGATTGACCTCCAACAACCACATTCATTTTCCTTTGTGATTGGTTTGACTCCAACCAGTAGAGGGTTTTCTCCTTAATTCCCATTGACTTCAATTTTACTAGGGTTCCTTGACACCACAGTCAGTCAAATGCTGCCTTGATGTCAAGGGCAGTCACTCTCACCTCACCTTTTGAGTTCAACTCTTTTGTCCTTGTTTGGACAAAACCTGAAATGAGATCTGGAACCTAGTGACCCTTGTAGAACCCAAACTGAACATTGATGAGCAGGTTATTGGTGAGTAAGTGCTACTTTTTAGAACTTTGGTGACTGATGTTTGAGAGCAGGCTGCTTGAATAATAATTGACCAATTTGGATTTGTCCTGCTTTTATGAACAGAGCATAGCTGAGCAATTTTCCACTTTGTATGGTGGATGTCAGTGTTATAGCTGTACTGGAACAGCTTGGCTAAGGATGTAGTTAGTTCTGGAGTTACTAATCTTCAGCACTACAGCTGGGATGATGTCAGGGCTTGTAGCCTTTGTACTCAGCTGTTTCTTGTTTATAACTGTCTTCTATTGTAGTGTGCGCTGGTATCCACTGGCAGTTCTTGGAAGGGAGCACAAGGTTAAATAGTTAATTGCTGTATTGTGTGATAGCCCATAGTATTACTTTGTATGCACCCCTACTGTGTGGCAGTTAATATCCATAGAGAAGCTATTGTGTTCACGTCTCTCTCTAGCACTGAGTATAGGAAAAACAATAACGTGAGAAGGAAGTTACCTACCCAATCCATTGATCTATACACCCATTGTGAATTCTGAAACCCTATCACACTCTCCAGGCCAATCAAGAATCTGGATTCCAAGCCTATTTCAAATCCACATTTAAATTTCCAGTTCCACTCATGATCTTGATTGCCTGCTGACTTGAAGGCTCGATTTTTTTTTGTCTTGTGGTGTTTCCCAAGGATCTGTCCTTAGCTCCTCTAATTTCTCATCTATACGCTCCCAGTCACTGACATCATTAGAAGGCGCGGTGTTAGTTTTCACATGTACGCTGCCAGCAGCCAGCTCTACCTCATCATCATTTCTCTTGACTCCCCCACTGTGGCTAAATCGTCAGACTGCTTATCCGACATCCAGTACTGGATGAGCAGAAATTTCCTCCAATTAAATATTGGGAAGACTGAAGCCAATGTTTTCGATCCCACTCGAAGCCCTGTTCTCTAACTACCAACTCCTTGCCTCTCCCTGGTAATAGTCTGAGACTACACCAGTCTATTCACAACGTTGCTATCGTATTTAACCCCAAGATGAGCTTCCAACTACAGATTTGCAGCATCAATAAGTCAGCCCATTTCCACCTGAGAAACTTTACCCTGTCTCAGCTCAACTGCTGCTGAAATCCTCATTCATGCTTTTGTTTCCTCTAGGCTTCACCAATCCAGTGCTCTCCTGACCGATCTCCCACATCTTACCTTCTGTAAACTTGAGGTCATTCAAAACTCTGCTGCTTGTGTTTTATCTCGCACCAAGTTACATTCACCTATCACCCCGGTGCTTGCTGAATTATATTGGCTCTTGGTCAAGCAACATCCTGATTTTAAAATTCTCACCCTTTTAAAATCCTCCCAAGACCTCACCTCTCTCTAGCTCTGTAATCTCCTCCAGCTCCACAATCCTCCAAGATATTTACTCTTGATGTTCTGCCCTCTTGAGCATCCCAGATTTTAATCACTCCACTATTAGTGGCCATACTTTTGGCTGCCTAGCTCCCAAGAGCTGGAATTCCCTCCCTGCACCTCTCTTCTTCACTTTTCTCCTTTAAGACATTACATCCATTTTTCCCCCATGGGGAATCAGTGTGAGCATCAGGGCAGCTCATCTAATATCTCCCATTTTAGACCATCACCGAGTTGGGATTATTCTGTTTTGCCAATTGTTGAACTGCAACATGTTTTGATTTATCCAGGGCTTGTTGTCAGGTAAGCATTTGGACATCACAGAGCAAGACCTCTTTACCCAGAAAGTTAAAATGCAGAACTTGTAGTTGAGGCAAATAGCATTGATGCATTTAAGGGGAAGCTGGATAAGTGAAGAAGGAAGAGTAGCATACATGCTGGGAGAAAGCTGCATGGTGCGTAAACACTGGCATAGACCACTTGGCCAGATGGTCTGTTTCTGGTGCATTTTCAAGAAGTTGGAAACAGACATAATGGTGACTCACATAAATGTGGTAATCTAGTGTTAACAAAATAACCTGATTCTGTGGCTCCGTTTTCCGTTATTTCATGTGTTAGGTCTCTTCAAATTCCCAGTATCCTTTGAAGTTAATTTGCTGATGTACTGGCGAGCTCTCCTTTCTATTTTTGCTATCCTGCATTTGTCTTGCTACTTATTGCAACTTGAATTTTTATTTTACCTTTTCAGGATCCTATCTCTCAGAACACCACTGATAATCTTTGCTTCTCTGCTAACCTCCGCTTCTTTCTTTACCTTCCCCCTCCTCAACTACAACAATGTTTTAAAACTGTTAGGAAACATGCTGTCCTGGGACTGATGTTGAGACGAAGATTGGGTGGAGGCAAGATGGAGAGAAGTCATTTCCCAGAACCAACATCCCTTATTTAGATAAAGACATAAAACTGTCTGTTTAATTTTGACTCATAATTCTTAACAATACTGTAACATTTCTGAGCAGATTTAAGGTGTTGCTGAAAAAATTACTATTCAATGAAAAGAGAAATGAGTTGTAAAAGAAATGCACTTTATAAAGTTAGCTTTATAAGTTTTTTTTCATTGCAACTTGTAGTTGGGATGGATTCAAAACCCAAGTTTTTATTGCTACTATTGACAGCTGAGAAGTTGGCAATAAAGGGAAGCTTCCTTTATTTGTTTTGCCATTACAATATTCCAAGTTGAATGTTGTAAGATGATAGTGCAAGTATCTCTGCTGATACTATGCCTCTTGTGCTTGTTTAATTTTGCAGAGCTCTCGACAGCTTGCGTCACGCTTCCATGAGCAGTTTGTTGTACGAGAAGACCTCATGGGCCTTGCCATTGGTACACATGGAGCCAACATCCAGCAAGCTAGGAAAGTGCCAGGTGTCACTGCAATTGAACTGGATGAAGAGACTTGCACTTTCCACATCTACGGTGAGGTGGGTTCCTTTAGAAACTGTTATTAATGGAAATGTGTGTTTAATATTATCGTGAGTGGAACTGCAGAGTTTCATTTATTTTAAAAAAAAATTCATCACACCAGTTTCAATGGAAGAATATGTTGAAAGAATAAAGTCATTTTTTTGTGGCTGCAAATATATTATTGTATTAGCGCCAGTAAAGCTGTGGTTTCTGAGCTCTTTGATTTTATCAACCTCAGTGGTGTGTGTCATGGATCTTGAGCCGTAACATTTAAATGGGATGAGGAGAATTGATTAAAATGGGCCTATATTCACTGGAGACTGAGAGGCAGTCTAATTGAATTGTATAAAATTCTTAAGAGGACTTAACAGGATACATACTGAGAGGCTGTTTTCTCCATCTGGAGAGTCTAGAAACAGGGCTCACAGTGTCAGAGTAAGGGGTTCATTTAGAATGGAGATTAGAAATGTCTTCATTCAGCAGGTTGTGAATCTTTGGAATTCTTGACTCCAATGCTCAATCGATGAGTATATTCAAGACTGAGATCGATTGATTATTGGACAGCACGAGGATATCAAGAAATGTGGGAATTATGCAGGAAAGTGGGGCAGAAAATCAACCATGATCTTATTGTATGGTGGAAAAGGCTCAAGGGCCATAAAGCACACTCCTGCTCCTATTTCTTATGTTCTTAAACCCATCATCCCAGTCATTTACAAACATGTCAGGTACTAACATTAATATTTTTATGTTTAGAATTGGGGTCTAAGCACCAGTGTTGGGTGCTGTCCATTCCAACCTCCAGCCAAAACATGACATGCAGGATAAGTACGAATAGGACCAAGCTGCCTGGGCTTTTTAAGCTGATTTGCAGGCCTTAGGTGCTGTCTATCGTTCACAAGTTACAGTTTGGATATCACTGATCTATAGGGAAATTTGTAGGATACTTGAAGTTTTGAGGTGTGTAGCACCCAATAGGATTCAATTTATGCAGGGTTAAATTGACATTAAAAAGGGGAAGGGAATTCATTCTGAATGCATATACCCTCCCCCAGCTCTACCTGGAAAAGGCTTTTCAATTTTGGTCAGTTTTCTCTTCAGATAACTACTTTGATTGGCTTTTCTGTTTGGCCTGTTGAACAGATGAAGGGATGTTGGGGGGATACATTGAATAGAAGGTATGAATAATCTTGATGTTTTATATTTATGCTTTTATTACCTTTAGATTTGACTATATCAACGCACTCCTGGTGGGCATCTCACACTCTATCCTCTGTAAACTTGAGGTCATCAGAAATGCTGCTCCCCCTGTCCTTACTCACACCACGTCCTGTTCATCTGTCAGTCCTGTGCTCGCTGACCTAGCTCCTGGTCAAGCGACACCTTGATCTTAAAATTCCCACTTAAAAGTTCCCACTAATTCCTCTATGGCCTGACCCCTCCCTATCTTCTGCAATCTCCGCCAACCCCGTCCCCCCGAGATACCTGCTCATCTAATTCTGGCCTTTAGCTGACTAGGCTCTGAGCTCTAGAATTCCCTCTCTAAACCCTTCCAACTGTCTATCTCTCTTTCCTCCTTTAACACGCTCCTTAAAACCTATCTCTTTGACCAAGCTTTTGGCGATCTGCCCTAATATCTCCATAAGTGCATTGGTGTATAATTTTGCTTTGTGACACTCCTTCCTTTAAAGCACCTTGGGGCATTTTATTATGTTATAGACCCTATATAAGTACCTGTTATTGTACTTGACTGTCCTCATTGGTCAAATTCTCACAGCTCTTGTTTGCTTTGTTAAATTTTTTTATTGTTTGTTCACGAGATGTGTGAGACATTGGCCAGGCTACCTTTTATTGCCTGTGTCTAGTTTCTCCAAGAAGGTGGTGGTGGTGGGCTACCTCCAACTGCTGCAGTCCTTGTGGTGATGGTGTTCCCACGATATTGGGGAAATTACAGGCCTTTAACCCAGTCATGGTCAAAGGGATGAAGTTGTGTGTCGCAGGCCCACTGATATTCCTGCTCTTATCCTCCTTGGTCGTAGCAGTTGCACTGAGGGGAGGGGTTGTTGAATTAAACCTGATTGCATCATTCCAAATCGAGGAAATGGGAGAGAATTGGGGTAAAACGGATGAGACTAACCTGGTCTAACAAGAAACCTTAGGCTATCGTCAGCTGACATTGCAACAGTGCAGAAGTCTAGTGCCCTTAGACCTTTCAACTGAAGAAGGTGATAAAGACAAATTGGATTTTGTGGGATTTATTTTCAAAGTATGTATTCCTGTTTTGGTTCTTATAATTTCTAAGCACTACAGTTAATTGTTGAAAAACCACCAGTAAAATTCTTGTTGACTATAAAATGAACACTGAGGAAATACACAGATCAGTCATCATTTCTGCCCTAAGCAACAGACATGGAATCTTTGGATAAAAACAAAAAAAAGCTGCGGATGCTAGAAATCCAAAACAAAAACAGAATTACCTGGAAAAACTCAGCAGGTCTGGCAGCATCGGCGGAGAAGAAAAGAGTTGACGTTTTGAGTCCTTATGACCCTTCAACAAGTTCTAGTTGTTCCTAGTTCTGTTGAAGGGTCATGAGGACTCGAAACGTCAACTCTTTTCTTCTCCGCCGATGCTGCCAGACCTGCTGAGTTTTTCCAGGTAATTATGGAATCTTTGGATATGACTAGAAATGAGGTAATGTAACAGTAGAGATAAGAGCTCGGTTCAGTTAGGACTAATTGTTTTTCTCCATTTAAGCTTCAGGTTCCTGATTTTGTTTCTTCCCTGGTCAGGACCACGTGAATGTGGGGCAGGCATCAAATAAAACTTTTAAGTTCTTAATTTTTACTTTGAGATCTCATGCTGCTGTACAGTATGCACAAAAAAAACTATTATCATTGGCTAAATGTTGCCCCTAAGCCAAGAGGCTTAAGCCCCATTCCAGGACATAAACATGCAATCTAGGTTGTCACTTCAATTTAGGACTAGGTGAACGCTGCATTGCTCAAGGTGCTGTCCATCAACTGAAGTATGAAGCCAAAATCTGGTCTTGCCTTTTCAGGTAGATGTTGAAGATTCCATACTGCTATTTAAAAACAAACAGGAGTTTCTCCTGGTGTCTTAACTAACGTTCAGCGAACAATACCAACAAATGATCATTTATCCCACTGCTGTTCTGGGATCCAAAAAGGCAATAACGTTGTCTCTAACACTCCCACTATGACATGTTTCTGGGAGATGGGATGTAGCACTGTATAAATGCAAGTATTTTACTTGTCCATTATTTATTTTTCATGTGCCCTAACATATTTTTGTTTTAATGATGCAAGTAAACTGCCTGGGAAGTACAGCTTGAAACCAATAGTCATTCCCAGTTAATTGTGATACAGCGCATTAATTAGGGAGAGAGAAAAGAGAAATGGAGAAAAATATAGCAATTTAATAACAATGCAATCAGCCACATTAATAAGTGATCTCCTCAGTGGTTGATTTTGTCATTTTTATGAGTGATTGCTTCAGATTCTTGCTGTTGAACATTGTTGACTCAGTTTTTCAGAACTTAAGTTTTGTCAGGGCGCAACTGATCATTTTTTTGATGCACCATTTGATGTTGCTCCCTTGAGGAATAGTCTCTGGATCTTTTCTGGAAAATGCATTGAAATTTAATTCCATCTGATTCCCTGTTGGATTAAATTTGGCTCTTAGTTTTGTATATTCATCCATTCAAACCGTTGTGCTGTTGGTAAATTAAAGTTACTTGTGTAGAGAAGTATGATTCTAATTGCTTTGATCCTAAGAGCATTGATCAACTACAGGCAGTTGTGGCTGGTAAGCTGTAATTTATTTGCAGTAGGCTGTAAGAATGCTTTGCTTCATGTTCCTAGCTAAGTTAATCTCCAACAAAAAGTTACGGTTTGCCCATCTCCAAATTAATTGGCAATGGAGTGTATATAACATGATATAAATACTGGAAGGTCTTTTCCATTTTCTTATAAATGCCCCCTCTTTTGGACACAGCCTATAGTCTCCAAGGTAAGCACTGGACAAATGGTTGAATTAATATATTTTGTTTGGCCAAATTCTAGTGGACATGAAACCTATGGACAACAAGTATAATTCCATTAGGTCCTGAATTTGTTGATCTAATGCGTTTGTAAGCAATATTTAGAGGTTTGTTATTTTCTTGCACCCAATGCTGCATTATTGATATTTCAGCTAAAGATGATTTGTAACTTGCCAATATATTTTAACTGTTGGTGTTTTGTCCAGATTAGAAAGTCGGCTATTTTCACTCACCTGGTACCCCGCCCCCCCACCACCATCCCCACCAACCCAGGAAGTGTGGCTGGTTTAGAATCATATACTATGTGGAGAAAGAAGCTGAGTTTTTCTGACCTTGTAAAGTCTCTACGAATGAAAATGCTCCCCAAGTAGTGATATCACAACGCCCTTAATCTCCTATATTTATATCTGCACATGGTTAAACTTAATGTATTTTTCGTCTTCCTCCTCCGGGAAAGAGCTGATGCACCTGTAAACAGCACAGGGAGGGAGAGTCATGGCATGATAACTTGATTGACATCAAAATTGTTCTTGAAGGTAGTTTTATACAAGGCGATCTTCCCAATGGGGCATTGCGGAGGATAGTTTCATTTGAAAATTAAAGGAAGCCCTCTCAAGTTAAGTAACTTTCCTCTGTATCTGCATGAGTATTTCTCGTTTTCAAATAGTCTTGTGAGGTTTTATAATTTCCATGTGTGCCTACATGTCTCTCCTTAAGCAAATTATTGGAAGCTGAATCCCTAACACCTTACACAGCAAGGAAGCAATGCTTTTGGCAGAGGAGAAGGAAGCAAATTGGCAAAAACACGGTTCAAATTGCATTGCAATATAACTTTATACAGAAATAGTAGCATTAATGTCATTAATTTAGTTGAAATTAATGTTTTCTCTAGGCGACATTCTTCCTTTAATATCAATCTGATTTATAGGACCAGGAGGCAGTCAAGCAGGCCAGAAATTATCTCGAGTTTACGGAAGACTCTGTACAAGTACCGAGGAATCTAGTAGGTAAGCCCATCTTAAGAAACTCCCTTGAGTAAATATTATTTATTTTTGAACTTATAAAATGGAACTGATCCATTCCTTCTCCAGGAAAAGTAATAGGCAAAAACGGGAAGCTCATACAAGAAATTGTAGACAAATCGGGAGTTGTCCGAGTGAGAATTGAAGGAGATGGTGATAAAAAGATTCCACGGGAAGAGGTGTGTTGTGCTTTTGTTGTGATAGTTTGATGCATGGTATATTGCTTGTTATTGAAGAAAATGTATCTGATCCAAGTATGGTGCATTAGACCAACTCCTACCAAATTCTGATGATAAATTCAAATGATCCATCCTTGTCCTCCAGAGCCCAAATGAATCTCTCTTCTTCTCTCTCTCTCCCCCCACCCCCACTCCTCTCAATCTCTCTTAGGTTCTGACATATTTGAGAAGGTTGACACTTGTGTTGCCCATTCAGCAACAACTTCCCACCACTCCACCCCCTGCTCCCCTGTTAAGACCCTGAAACCATCTAGTAAACTCAGGCCCATATTTTCTAGTAAATCAAAATCCTAGATTCCAATATAAAAGCAAAATACTGCGGATGCTGGAAATCTAGGACAAAAACAAAAATACCTGGAAAAACTCAGCAGGTCTGACAGCATCTGCAGAGAGGAATACAGTTAACGTTGAGTCTGAATGGCTCTTCATCAGATGAAGAGTCATTCAAACTCGAAACGTTAACTGTATTCCTTGCATCAGATGAAGAGTCATTCGGACTCGAAACTGTATTCCTCTCTGCAGATGCTGTCAGACCTGCTGAGTTTTTCCAGGTATTTTTGTTTTTGTCCTAGATTCCAATTGCTGGTTATCACCAAGTCCTAGGTTTCACCATATTAATACTGTGAAACCCAGCACCACACCCCAGTGCCCTTGAAGTGCCTTATATGTGCTACTAAACCTGGCAGAGGTATTGCTAACCTCAACATACCTGCCTACAGTGTGTTACTTGTTGCCTACAATCTTCTGAGTATTTCTTCTTTTTAAAATGAGATAAAGCTCAAACACACAGGTAAATATGCATAAAGGTTACATGTACAGGCTTCACAGAAAATGGAAGGAATTAAAGAATTAGATCTCAAGCACCAATTAAAAATTGCAGAATACTGCATCAGAATTTGATTTTTCCAGTTGTCAAAAATCATTTTCCTTCATAACACGTGACATAAAATCACTATCATTCTAAAACCTCATTACCATACAATGCCACAGGAAAAAACACACCTCTAGTGCACATTTTTATCTCTGGGATGCACCTTTGGGAAACTGAAATTTCTGGCTCAAGCTTAAACCAAGGAGAAACGAAGTATTCTGTGTAAACACCAAATATCAGGGTTGGAATGTCTGCACACCCTTAATTGATTTCAATGAATTCACCCTGTGTTTACATAACGGCAGTTAAATTTTGCATCCTCAGACAAGTGCATCTACACTTAAAACAAAAGATTAATGCATTATATTCCGCATAGTGTAATATTCCTATCCTTACAAAGCAGCATTATCTCTAATTTGCTGTGAGCAGCACAGTGAGATTTGTCAGTATGAATTTGAAAGGCCTGAGTTTGCACATATTCATTACATGATACCTTGGAAAGGTATCACACCTGAAAGTGTGGACTCAGTGGCATCACAGCTCAAGTGTCACTTCTTAGAGTTCACCCTTGTAAGGCATCACGTTTCCATGGAGTAAAACAATCATAAATGGCTCAAGTCACCAATTAAATATCTAGCTAATTAAATCAAAAGGCCTAACACTGGAAAAGTATCAACAGAAAACCATAACAACCCTCCATTTATTTCCTAAGACTTTTCCCTTGAACCAGCAAGTCCAAGTAACCACTCAATAATAATGTGGGTCCTTAATAGCAAGGCTTTCTGGGTAACAACTCAAGGAGATTGTTGAAACTGATTATCTGACTGCACTGAAAAAACTGATTTTTTTTATTTACCACTTTGGTATGATTTGCCTGTTTTAAAGTTTAGCCAAAGAAAAATATAAACATACACAAATGTTTGAGTTATTTTAGCAGTGAAATCACTCTCACTCAATTTCCTAGCCACAAAATTCATGCAAACCCAGGTCCTAGAATTCATCCTTCCAGATACCTTAGCTTTTGAAGAAACTAAATTTGAATAAGGAATAAGCACCACCATTTTTCCCCTTTCTCTCATTGTCTCATGGATATTAGAGATTAGAACCTCTGTTTTGTCGTTGTGACCTATCTCGAATATACATAGGTGAGATAAATGGTGGCTTCAAAATGCAATTTTTATTTTATCTAAAATTAACATAAGGAAATCTTATGTTTCCTCTCACTGGTCAGTATGAAATATAAAAGAACACAAGGTGCAGCACATGTGTAATTAATTGTTTTTCTCAGCCTTAGACATGCATGTTTGCAAGATACTCGATACAAATTTTGCCTTAAGATTTTGAAATTTATTCTCTAGTTTTTCTTCAACTAATTTTGAAAAGCACCTGAACAGAAATGGTTAGAAGCTAA
This sequence comes from Carcharodon carcharias, assembly GCF_017639515.1. NCBI lineage: Eukaryota > Metazoa > Chordata > Chondrichthyes > Lamniformes > Lamnidae > Carcharodon > Carcharodon carcharias. Next base: position 161,764,183 of record NC_054475.1, on the reverse strand, counting down.
AGAAAATGTTGCATCAGTACAGCTTATTCAGTGGTACTGATACATTCTGGGAAATCAGGTATGCTGCACATGCTCGAAGTGTACAGACCCAATTAACCACATCATCACAACTCTAGATAAAATTATTAAGTCCAAGACCACACTTCGCAGAAAGTCTAAACCCTTTAAATAAACATTTTAATAAAAGGTGTTAGAGGGACAATTCAGTGGATAAATGTGTCAAGTTATTGCAAAAGGTAAGATTTTTTAAAAAGCATAAATCCTTATTTTAGGAATTAGAAATTTTGAGTGACAGGGGAGGTTAGATTTCAAATGGTAAGTTTTGTGGGGAAAATACAGCCCACACCCTGCAGCTATAATCATTTTAAATGGGTTACCATTATAAAGAAAAGGACATTGAGAAAATTTGACACCTGGCATATGTGACAACAGGGCACAAGCCTTTGCAGGCAAGAATCCTGCTTAGATGCAAGATTTACAATTTTTAGGCAGATTATTTTGTGATGTGTGTCACACTTTTCTATGTGAAAATTTTGTGTCACTGTTTTATTTTACTATGAAGCCATTATTTGCAATCTGCAGAGAGACTCCACAAGCAACAAAACCATTTGAAGCATAGATTGTTGGTTCTAATTAATCTTAATTACACAGCATTTATTGTTTGCCTGTCATACTGGCACTTGCTTTGTCTCAAATGTCATATTGATAAAGTTGCACATTGCAACTTTGTAGGGCCACAAGCCTACCGATATACAAGTAACATGGAAATAAAAAGGGCTGATTATAAATCTAACAGTAGTTTAAAATGGAATATAAAGCCAGTCAAATTGTTAAGTGTTCTTGTTTTTCAAAAAGATCTTTTTTGATGTGTCATTTTGCATTTTCTCACTATACAGAGCATCCAGCTCAAAAAATACTTTTAAAGTAAACTTCTAAACTTAATGTTGCAACATTTATAAGAAATTGATTAAACTTAGCGATGCAGTTGCCTGTTGGGATGTTTTCCGTTGAAGTACTGTTCCCCTACAGTTTGAGTTCATAAAGTTTCCCAGATCTATCACCCTGCAACTAAATGAAGCAATTGAAGCATTTATTTGACTAAACTCCAAGAATGCCTGTAAATTGGTGCATTGCAATTCCTGGAATGTGGTTAATGACTACTTGTCTGATCAAGTGAACACCAACACTTTTGAGGTTGGGTTTGTATTCTGACTTCTGACAGCAAGGTGAGTCATTCACTAAGCTGCCAGAGCTTGTTTCTTAAGCCCTTCCCTCTGATCAATCTAACTAAGAATATGTGGCTGAAACATCTTTGCCTCTGAATCGGAAGTCCCACTGTAGGACTTAAATACATCAGACAGCACTTCATGTCAGTGCAAAGAAGTGCTGCATTGTCAGATGCTAATGTTCAGACGAGATAGTAAGTTGCAACACTGCTTGTTCAGGTAGATGTAAAACATACTGTGACACTTAAAGATCATTAGGGTTAACTGGTGTCTCGGGCAAGTTTCCTTCCTCAACCAATATGGCCCAAAGCAGAGTAACATTTATTTCATTTGCTTGTGTCAGTGTGTAAATTGGCTGCCATGTTTGGCTATATAACAAGAGAGCATGAAGGAATTTGAAAATAGTTCACTGTACATTCACAGTTTCTTTGTGATGTCCTGAGAACATCATGAAATTATATAAATAGAAAGCCAATTCTTTACACAAGGCCTGGTTATGCTATTTGTAAACAGTTGGTGACCATGGAACTAAACCCTTGCATGAGTCACTTCAAGAGGTAAATGGGAAGAAATTGGGGATAATGTTGTTAGTGAAATCATAATGCTGTGTAAACGTTAGACAAAATCTTTTCTACTCTTTTGATTGACCTTCTGTACTGGATGAAAATTTGTAAGGCAGAATTTTGCAGGCATGGCTTTATCCACTTCAAAGGCTCCCTTCTGACGAATTTATCATTTTTTATTGATCGAAAAAGTGGAAATATTTCAGCATTAACAAAAAATGTCATCTCTATAAATCGAGCTGGCTTAAAAAGCAAGATTTTCAGAAAATTTCTGTCTATTTCATCTGTTAGAATTTGGTGAAAATAGAATGAAATGTTCAATGGTTAGTTCACAAAAATAACCAAAGCTGCTGAATTCACCAGGTGGGGGAAATGATTGGAATCGCTCAATCTCTTCTCTGAAACACATAGCTAAACATCTAAGAATCCCACTTAATTATATAAAAAAATAAATTAACTTCTCAGCTGCCATGACCAGTGGCCCTGAATGCTGTGAGAGTGTATTTTTATTTGTGTGTGTCATGGATTAACAAAGCTTTTTAAATGAACCAGGACTTGCACATGTGCTAACAAGGCATGAACCATCTGTTTAAAAATAAGATTGAGATTGGCTTACAGTATACCTTGCAATTTTATCATGTGTTTTCAATGTTTCAGAATGACTATGTTATAATTTTTTCCCAAAAATAACTTGCTAATCTGAGAGGTATTTGTTTTATATGAGGCTTAAATGTGACACTTAATCCAAAAATCACTTACAGGGCATGGTTCCTTTTGTGTTTGTTGGAACAAAGGAGAGCATAAGCAATGCACGTGTTCTATTGGACTACCATCTGAACTACTTAAAGGTAAGAGATGAAGGTTCCCTTAACAGGACTGTATTTTGATTTTTTTTTTAACTTAATGTTTCTGTTCTGGCTACTTAATAGAAGAGGAATTGTTTCACTGGCATCATTACTGATATTGTCAAAAGTGAATAAAGTCAGCCAGGATTGGTCTATTTTAACAAAATTTCGTTTAACTTTTTTCCCCTCTCAGTTTCAATGTTTTACTGTTGTACATAAATAGTGCTAAAGGGTTCTCCATCCCAGTCTGCCCTCTCCATCCTTGGCCTCCTATACCATTCCAATGAAGCTCAACACAAGCTCGAGGAACAGCTTCTCAGCAGCTTTCTACTGGTCACTTGTACAGCCTTCCAGACTCAACACAGAGAGTTTAACATACTTTAGACCTTAAGCAGCACTCCTATTTTCTGTGGGAGAGCAGGTGCTGTTAATGGAGGATGGCTGCACCATAGCCACCAGGAGTGGAGGATATGTTGGCTGATACTTGAGTTTGACAACTTCCTAATGGTATACTGCCAGCTGGGTAGTCCACGCCACCGGGGTTCTAACTACTTTTCTCCACCATGTTCTTGGGCCATGGGAGACTTCTCTTCGCCTGAATTTTCCATGAGTCCTTCTTCTCCTATATTGCTAAAACATTTGCACCTCCTCTGGACCCATCTTTTTTTGTCTTGTCTGTTTCTGTTTTTTAACTTTGCACTATTACTTTTGTCATTTAATCACTCCCTGTCCTTTCACAAATCTTCCCGTTTGTTCTTTTCTCCCTGCCCCCTTTTCATTGTCTCTGTATTTTCTTACAACTTCTCCCTGTTTGAATGAAAAATCATAGACCCAAATTGCTAACTGTGTTTCTTTCTCCATAGATGCTGCCTGAGCTGCTGAATATTTCCACCATTTTCTGTTTTTATTTCAGGTTCCAACATCCGCAGTATTTTGCTTCTGCCAAAGGACATAACGTTTTGTTATATGCTTTTTGCATTTGTTACCAAGTACTTGGCTGATGCTCGTACATGCATTGAAATATAACCTCAGTAAATTACCTACTGTTGTGCTTATTGTGATTCATTTCCCAACCTTAACTCAATTATGAAAAATTAAAATCCTTTAACATGTTAAACAGCCATGGATCACAACCTTACGTGAGACACCTTGCACATTGTCAGGTTGTGCATTATAAGCTTAAAATATAGTGTTTAAAAAGAATGAAAGTAATTTTTAAAAATTGATTTAAAAATAAGTAATGAAGTGAAATATCCTTAGCAGTCTCCAATAATTTCCACAGTCCTCTAGGTGGCTCCAAAAGAGCACCATTTCTGATTCCTTAAAGATTAGGAAATGCAGTAACTAAAAGCCAGATGGAATACCTCTGTCTTTTAAAGGCACATTATTCTGACTCCATCCTACCCCTTGCTGATTGGGTCTTCAAGTCCTGCTGTTCCACTGACCATACACCACCTCCAACCTGTTGAGCATTCTCTTCATCTGCAAATGCAATGGCTCCACCCACTTTTGAGGCTGTTTTCAGTCTTGCAAACTGATCTCAGTTCCACCCCCTACTAGGAGTGCTTATGGGCATGTGGACCCAATTTTAGTTTAATACTTTGTGTTTGACCACTCCACAGGAGTGTTTTTGAATTTGCAGCCCATTATCCATCTGGAAGGGATTTGAAATGTTGACCTCAACCCCATCACTTCATTGGGAAAATGGAAGCAGGCCCAAGCCTAGCTTCTGCTGTGAAAGTTTACTACCCGCACCCTAATGTGGTAGTTGCCCTATCTTAGCTGCTCCCACCTCTCTCCTTGTCTCCTTTTCCATGACCTCATCATCTCACGATCTCCAGCAGTCGCCTCTTCCCATCCAGCTCCAAACCTCCAATCCTTTTTCTTTCGGCACTGTTTGCTATCAATGCCATGCACACGCACTTGTCTGCTGATGACAGGCCCGGGTTAACGGCCGCCATATTTTTAGGGGAAGTTAGAAAGGAAGGATCTGCAGATGGGAAACAAAAATCCTTTCCTCGTAGGATATTTTACTGCAGTCATGTTAGTGAGCTTTCTAAATTCTGCCTCTCTATCCCAGTGATGTAAGTGGGTTGTAGGTTGCTGTGAGTGTTAGGCTATATTGCCTCCTCTAATAATCACAGCAACCTACAATCCACTTACATTACTGGGATAATGAGACAGAGTTTAGAAAAACTCACTAACATGACCGAAGTAAAATATCCCACAAGGAAAAGATCTTAGTTTCCTGCCTGCAAGTCCTTCCCTCCCCCTTCTGCCACACTGAGTTCCAGGCTGCAGACTCTAGCAGTGACATCACTAGATTTCTGTGCATGCATGGACCAGTGCATATGTGCAGATGGGTATTGGTAGCCATCTTGCACAGCTGTATTGCATTGACAGGAGACATAGTGATTTCTTTCTCCCTGTCACCTCTTCCACTTGCATGTGTCTCCAACTCTCTGTTACCATCTCCATTCTCCTTTGCCATTGCTACCCCTCTCCTCTCTCCCCATTTCCCTGCACCTCCCTCCTTTGTTTCTCCCTCTTACCACTCAGCATCCTTCTGCCTCTTCACTTTAAACAACCAGCCTCTTATTCACCCTCCTCTTCCACACACTGCCTCCACATTTCTCTTGAACCTTCTCTCTTCCTCCCCTATTCTGAGGCACACTGCTGTTGTCAGTGTTTAGATGACTTGGTAATTTTGCATCCTTTCCACACCAGATGCGTTTTTTTCTGAGGAAACATTGCATTTTCTCTGAATGTCAAATATTTGTAAATTAATTTCTATGTGTTTAAAGGCCTTCATTTGTATGCAAGTCCATGATGCGCAAATTTGCATTAATAATGAGCAAACCACATGAGGGCTACAGTATTTCGAAAAGTAAATCTGTGAATTTTAATTTTCTTTCTTCTGCAATCTAGACCTCGGCTTTCTGTTTCCCTGATTACAAGTTGAGATTTGTAGGGCACGAAAAGAAAACCCTACTCCCCAGATATGCAAACATTAAAAACCCAAACCCTTGATCCTCTTAGCTGCCAGTAGCCACGTGGTCACAGTGGCTGAAGCTTCCTTTTGGTGTTCTGTACTTCTCCAGCTCAGTTAGGGTAGTTCTTTTGTTTATCTTTGGTTATCCAAGCATCTATGTTGAATTTGTCAGAAGGGTTTGCACTGCTCCTCAACTTCTTCTGATGTAAATGTATCCTGTTCACAATGTGGACTACAGTCCATTACTTGCCCGGTGATCTCTTTCTGTTATGTAGAACAGACTCCAGTAAAGAGACATAGACCAAGAGAAATTTCTTAATCTCCTTCTTGCATGTTTCTCCGTTACTTCCCTGTACCCCTCTTAAATCTCTTATTGTGTCTAGGTAGTGAGTGTCAGGAGCTATGTTTCCACAGGGATCATCGCACCCCAGTCTGATCCTGTCAAGGGGAGGTGATGGCGTACTGTTCTTGTCGCTGGACTAGTAATCCAGAGACCCAGGGTAATGTCTTGGGGACCCGGGTTCGAATCCCACTACGACAGATGTGGAACTTGAATTCAGTCAGGATCTGGAACTAAAAGTCTGAAGATGACCATGAAACCATTGTTGATTGTTGTAAAAACCCATCTGGTTCCCTAATGCCCTTTTTAGAAGGAAATCTGTTGTCCTTACAAGTGACTCTTGTGGTATACTCTAAAAATGCCCTCTGAAATGGCCAAGCAACTCAGTTGTATCAAACCGCTACAAAGTCACAAAAAAGGAATGAAAACGGATGGACCACCTGGCAGTGACCTAGACCCTGCAAAGCCCTCCTTACTAACATCTGGGCCCTAGTGCCAAAATTGGAGAATTGTCTCACAGACTGGTCAAGCAACAGCCTGACATAGTCATCGTTGCGGAATCATACCTTTCAGATAATGTCCCAGACACCACCATCACCATCCCTGAGTATGTCCTGTCCCACTGGCAGGACAGGCCCAGCAGAGGTGGCGGCACAGTGGTATACAGTAGGAACGGAATTGCCCTGGGAGTCCACAACATCGACTCCAGACCCCATGAAGTCTCATGGCATCAGGTGAAACATGAACAAGGAAAGCTCCTGCTGATTACCACGTACCGCCCTCCCTCAGTGCATGAATCAGTGCTCCTCCATGTTGAACATGGAGGGTGGCAAGGGCGTAGCATGCACTCTGGGTGGGGGACTTCAATGTGCATCACCAAGAGTGGCTCAGTAGCACCACTACTGACCGAGCTGGCGGTGTTCTGAATAATATAGCTGCTAACCTGGGTCTGCAGCTTTAGGTGAGGGAACCAACGTGAGGGAGAGACATACTTGACCTCATCCTCGCCAACCTGCCTGCCGCAGTTGCATCTGTCCATGACAGTATTGATAGGAGTGACCACCACACGGTCATTGTGGAGACGAACTTCTGCCTTCACATTGAGGATACCGTCCATTGTGTTGTGTGGCGCTACCACTGTGCTAAATTGGATAGATTTCAAAACAGATCTAGCAACTCAAGACTTGGCATCCATGAGCAGCAGCAGAATTGTATACAACCACAACCTGTAACCTCATGACCAGGCATATCCCACACTCTTACCACTACCATCAAACCAGGGGATCAACCCTGTTTCAATGAAGAGTGCAGGAGGGCATGTCAGGAGCAGCACCAGGCATACTTAAAAATGAGGTGAGAACCTGGTGAAGCTATAACACAGGACTACTTGCGTGCCAAACAGCATAAGCAGCAAGTGATAGGCAGAGCTAAGCGATCCCACAACCAATGGATCAGATCTAAGCTCTGCAGTGCTGCCACATCCAGTCGTGGATGGTGGTGGACAATAAAACAACTCACTGGAGGAGGAGGCTCCACAAATATCCCCATCCTCCATGATGGAGGAGCCCAGCACATCAGTGCAAAAGATAAGGCTGAAGTATTTGCTGCAGTCTTCAGCCAGAAGTGCCAAGTGGATGATCCATCTCAGCCTCCTCAGGAGGTCCCCAGCATCACAGATGCCAGTCTTCAGCCAATTCGATTCACTCCACATGATATCAAGAAGCAGCTGAAGGCACTGGATATTGCATAGGCTATGAGACCTGACAATCATCCTCAATGATGGAGGAGCCCAGCACATCAGTGCAAAAGGTAAGGCTGGAGCACTGGCTACAATCTTCAGCCTGAAATACCGAGTGGATGGTCCATCTCGGCCTCCTGCAGAGGTCCCCAGCATCACAGATGTCAGTCTGCAGCCGATTCTAATCACTTCACATGATATTAAGAAACGGCTGAATGCACTGGATAATGCAAAGGCTATGGGCCCCGACAATATTCCGGCAATAGTATTGAAGACCTGTGCTGCAGAACTTGCCGTGCCCCTAGCCAAGCTGTTCCAGTATATCCACAACACTGGCTTCTACCCAGCTATGTGGAAAATTGCCCAGGTATGTCCTGTACACAAAAAGCAGAACAAATCCAACCCGGCCAATTACTGTCCCATCAGTCTACTCTCCATCATCAGTATTGGAAGGGATCATCAACAGTGCTATCTAGAGACACTTGCTCAGCTATAACCTGCTCACTGACGCCCAGTTTGGGTTCCGCCAGAGCTACTCAGCTCCTGACTTCATTACAGCCTTAGTTCAAACATGGACGAAAGAACTGAACTCCCGAGATGAGGTGAGAGTGACTGTGTTTGACGTCAAGGCCACATTTGACCCAAGTGTGGCATCAAGGAGCCCTAGCAAAACTGGAATCAGTGGGAATCATGGGGAAAACTCTCCACTGGTTGGATTTATACCTAGCACAAAGGAAGGTGCTTGTGGTTGTTAGAGATCAGTCATCTCAGGCCCTGGACATCACCGCAGGAGTTCCTCAGGGTAGTGTCCTCAGCCCAACCATATTCAGCTGCTTCGTCAATGACCTTCCATCATAAGGTCAGAAGTGGGAATGTTCGCTGATGACTGCACAGTGTTCAGCAACATTTGTGACTCCTCATACTGAAGCAGTCCATGTCCAAATGCAGCAAGACCTGGACAATATCCAGGCTTGTGCTGACTAGTGGCAAGTAACATTGGTGCCACTCAAGTGCCAGGCAATGACCATCTCCTACAAGAGAGAATCCAGCCATCACTCCTTGATGTTCAAAGGCATTACCATCACTGATTTCCCCCACTGTGAACATCCTGGGGATTATCTTTGACCAGAGACTGAACTGGACTGGCCATATAAATACTGTGGCTACAAGAGCAGGTCAGAGGCGCGGAATCGTGCACCGTGTAATCCAGCCACTGACACCCCAAAAGCCTGTCAACCATCTACAAGACACAAGTCAGGAGTGTGATGGAATACTCCCCACTTGCCTGAATGAGTGCAGCTCCCAAAGCACTTAAAAAGCTTGACACCATCCAGGGCAAAGCAGCCTGCTTGATTGGCACCCCATCTACAAACATTCACTCTCTCTACCACCGACGCACGTTAGCAGCAGCGTGTACCATCTACAAGATGCAATGCGCAAATTCACCAAGGCTCCTTCGACATCACCTTCCAAACCCACAACCGCTACCATCTAAAAGGACAAAGGCAGCAGATGGATGGGAACACCACCACCTGGAAGCTCCCCTCCAAGTCACTCACCACCCTGACTTGGAAACATATCGCCGTTCCTTCACTGTCGCTGAGTCAAAATCCTGGAACTCCCTTCCTAACAGTACTATGGGTGTGCCTACACTGCATTGACTGCAGCAGTTCAAGGAGCAGCTCACCACCACCTTCTCAAGGGCAACTAGGGATGGGCAATAAATACTGGCCTAGCCAGCGAACCCACATCCCATGAATGAATAATAAAAAATAATAATTTCCTCTGTGTCCCACACATGCATGTGAACAGAAACTTGATATTCACCACAGGGAACGCTAGCCCGTTTAAATTATTTTCCTACCTTGCCCCCCTAAACCTAGGGTTGCTGAAAGTTGTCATAATACTGCAAATGGGTGATTTGTGCTGCCTTGCCAGTTACGCACCTTCCAGGCATATATTTAAAATGAGATCTATCTGCTGACTAGACAGACAGTAGCTGACTGTTGAGCCTGAGGGTTTCCTAGTTTTTGTGACTAAGCTACTTACTGCCTTAATCAGCTAAATCATTGGATAAAAAGGGCTAGCAACATCCTCCAGTATCAGATATCCTCGGCGAGGCTGCTGATGTTAGGCCCCTCCATTTGTACCCCATTTGTTGCAGAATAAACTGCAGGTTGTAAGACTAATGAAAATTTAATCCCACTGTAACCTGTAGAAATGGCTCATTGCACAGACTTTCGACACTGGTTAGGGTTATAGAATCATTATGACTCACGAGACCATTCGTCCCAATGAATCAATGCCGGTACTCTGTAGAGGAATCCAATCAGTCCCATTTGCCTGCTCTAACCCCATAGCCCTGCATGTTAATTTCTCTCAAGTGCCAATCCAGTTTCCTTTTGAAATCATTGATCGTTACTGCTTCCACCACCCTCATGCAGCAACTTCCAAGTCATAACAACTAGGTACAAAAAAGTCTTCTTTGTATCCCCGCCTGTATCTTGTGCACAAAACCTTAAATCTGTCCCCTCATTCTTGTATGATCAGCTAATGGGAACAGTTTTTTTTTTTATACCTGTCAATCTTGTACACTTCTGGTAAATCTCCCCTTAGTCTCCTTTCCTCCAAGGAAAACAGCCTAACCTTGTAACTAAAAGCCCCCATCCCTGGAACCATTCTGGTAAAACTCCTCAACACGTTCTCAAGAGTCCTCACATCCTTCCTGAAGTGTGATCACCAGAACTGGATGCAAAACCTCAGTTGTGGCCTAACCAGAGCTTTATAAAAGTTCAGCATAACTTCCCTGCTTTTGTACTCAGTACCTCTATCTATGAAGTCCAAGTACGCTTTGCTAATTACCCTTTCAATATGTCTTGCTACCTTCAAAGATCTGTATGCATGAGCCCTAACCCTAGGCCGCTCTGACCCGGCACACTTTAGAACTGTGCCATACGAGTATACGAATTAAGAGCAGGAGTAGGCCACTTGACCCCTTGATCCTGCTCCACCATTCAATAAGATCATGGCTGATCTGATTGTAACCTCAACTCCACATTCCTGCCTACACCTGATAACTTTTCACCCCCTTGCTCATCAAGAATCTATCCAGCTCTGCCTGAAAAATATTCAAAGCCTCTACTTCCACCACCTTTAGAGCAAGAGTTTCAAAGACTCACAACTCTAAGAAAAAAATTCTCCTCATCTCTGTCCTAAATGTGCGACCCCTTATTTTTAAACAGTGTCCTCAGTACTAGATTATCCCACAAGGGGAAACATCCTCTCCACATTGACCCTGTCAAGACCCTTCTATCTTATATGTTGCCTCTTACTCTTCTAAACTGCAGCAGATACGAGCCTAGCCTTTCCAACCTTTCCTCATAAGACAGCCCAACCAATCTAGATATTAGTTTAACTTTTTCTGAACTGCTTCCAACACATTTACATCCTTCCTTAAATAAGGAGAAACACAGAGCTCCTGCAGTCCTCCCTTTGTTGTGTAGCAGCATTGGGAGAAACCAACCCATGCCCCCATTTTACGGCATTAGCTACCATGACCCAATAAGTTTAAATGTCCCAATCCACTTTGGGAAGTTACGGAAGGAAGGTAAGTGTGTAAGGTAAGTGGGTGAGGGGGTAGGGTAGCAGGTAAGTGGGTGAGGGTGTGGAGTGGGTTGGGAGGGTGGGGGAATAGTCAGGTGTTCAGGAGGGTAGTCGGGATGGGGGTGTTTAGTTGGCAGTTGGAGACAGTTGGGGGGTCGGGATAGCGAGGGTATTCGGGTTGGAGAGGATAGTTGCCTTTTGGGGAGGATGTAGTTGGGTTGAGGAGGTAGTCGGGAGGTTCAAGAAGAGGAGTTGGTGAGTCATCAGTATAGTTACCCTAGATTTAGAACTGGTTTTAATCCTTCTAACTTTTCCTGGGTAACTATTCTGCTAAAAGAGTTGGAACCATCTGATGTCTCTGACTTTAACTCAGAATTTCGGAGGGTTCTAGGCGCAGGAGAATTACCCAATGCAAGTTGAAACTTCCCAGGCAATTTCCATGTAATCAGTGCGTGGGGACTTCCGAGAGGTCCCCAGCACATCTTTGGGAGGCCAGTAGACCTGGGCCATTAATATTCTAGCCTTGCCCAGCACCTTTAAGCATAAATCACATTCTTTGTCCCTAATAGGACCCACCCTGCCTCTAACTACCTGCTTATTAGAAGATTATTGGGTTTCGTGCTGTTTCAAGTGAAATGTACTGATGCTGAAGGATCAGACATGGTCTTCGCACTCTGCTCACTCTTTATTGGGTAAGGGTATCGAGGGATATGGAACAATAGGTAAATGGTGGTGAAGTGCAGATCAGCCATGATCTAAGTGAATGACAGATTAGGAATGAGGGGCTGCATGGCCTACTCCTATTCCTTTGTTTCTTAAGTAACTTGCCTAACTACCTGAAGCCTTCCTCAAACTTTGATCAATTTGACACCTGGAATTGTGTCCCAAGGACAGTAGTATCTGTATATAAACAGGTAATATCCATTCTATTATTAGTTGACCAGAGTTGTCACAGGTCTTGCACAGCAACATGAGCACTGCTTTTGATGTACTTCATCCCTCAATTTAGTCATCTATCTTGATTTTTTTTTTAATACATTTATCCACAGCTGAAAGAATCAAATTCCCTCTGAACTGGTTACATTGTTTCCCCATTATTTGATCTGCTTGCAGTTTTGGTGTCACAAAGGTTTTGTTTACACTGCCTGCATTCAACAGCAAAGACCCAATACCAGTTTCTCCCCTATCTAGGCTGAACTTTCAAGCTTGAGAAGTCCCTATTGATAGCTGTAGTCTGTTTCCTACTTTTAAGCTAATCCTCTATCCAGCGATTATACTTACCTCTTATTCTATGATTCCTTGGCTTCTGAAATCCAAATACAAAATAGTTGCATTTTATTTGTCCACGTTATATCTTGTGATGAGTTACTTCAGCATAGTTTCTGCTACCTAAATTCATGCTTACCAGTTAACATTTCTTTAGTGTTCATCCATTAGAATTGTTTCAACAGTTTTCCCATGCTACAATTGCTAATTGCCCCTTGAGCCTTTCTTAAGTATTAGAAGTTTCATAGCACTCAATCTCCCCCGTGTTTTCCAGGTACAAAGAGCACCTAATCTATTCGTAACCGCACGATCTGGCATGAAAATGCCAGCTTGTTTGGGTTAACAGTAGAAAAAGTTAAGCTATTGTTGATCCGCAAAAGCTTCAAAAAGCCAAAAGGCCTGTTTCCAAGGTTATTGCTAATGTCATCTTGTCAGTGGAAGGGTCAAGTGCAATTTAACGTTCGATGTCCATTCTGGCACATGTACGTCAGCTGAAAAACGTCATTGGTAACTTAGGCTTTAAGCTGCAGCATTTTGTGTTCTAAATCTCCTGTGAACTGATTTTCCACAGTTGGGCGTTGTAGATCTCTGTGCAGAGAACAATGCCAAAATAGATGCATTCTCTTACTCATTGCATCCATGCCCCACCCAATTCAAATAATGTGAATTATCAGCCAGATTAAATCCTGAGAATAAATAGTCCTGCGAGCATTGGTCAAGCCCTGGTTTCAATGTTCTGGAGATCCTGAAATGTAATTCTTGTTCTGGTGAATTTGGCCACACTAAAGACCTTTGTGCTTTTCGTACAGGAGGTTGACCAGCTGCGCATGGAACGTTTACAAATTGATGAACAACTTCGGCAGATGGGCGCAGGATTGAGGACCCCTGCAAACCGCCCCGACAAAGAAAGGGGTTACTCGACTGATGAAAGTACAAGTTACTTGCGTGGGGGCAGACCCTACAGCAGTCGAGGGCGTGGCAGACGAGGTCCAGGCTATGCATCAGGTTCAATATTCTTAAATATATATAGCCCCAGTTTAGGAGAAAATTCGCTATTTCAAGCAACAAAGTTTGTTGCAGGATTATTGCTCTGTTTTTAAAACAATTTTACTTTTTCAAATTCTAATAAATGTGGAGCTTTTTTACCCAGTGAAAAATTCATGTGTGTGAGATTTTTGAATCCCAGCCTTAATAGTGATCCATTATATATATATATATTCTACCTGACCTTATTAAGGTCATTTGGCCCATTTTCATTCATCCATCCTTGCTACAGTTGTACAGGGTTTTGGTGAAACCACATCTGGAGTACTGTGTGCAGTTTTGGTCTCCAAATTTAGGAAAAGGTACACTTTCATTGGAGGCAGTACAGTGAGAGTTTACTAAATTGGTCCCAGTGATTAAGGGGTTGTCCTATGATGAGTGGCTGAGTAATTTGGGTCCAAGTTGTTTGGAGTTTAAAAGAATGAGAGGCAAACTCCTTGAAACCTATAAAATTCTGAAGGAATTTGAAGGAGTAGACGCTGAGAGATTGTTTCTGCTGGTTGGGGAATCTAAAACACAAGGGCATAGCCTCAGGATAAGGGGCCAATTGTTTTTCTTTTTATTCATTCATAGGATCTAGGCATCGCTGTCAAGGCCAGCATTTATTGCCTATCCCAAATTGCCCTTGAGAAGGTGTTGGTGAGCTGCCTTCTTGAAGTGCTGCAGGACTGAGATGAGAAGAATTTACTTCACTCAAAGGGTTGTGAATCTTTGGAATTTTCTCCCCCCGAGAGGGTTATGGATGCTCTATCATCGAATACATTTAAGACTGAGAAATTTTTAGTCTCTCAGGGAATTAAGGGATATGAGGAGTGGGCGGGAAAATGGAGTTGAAGCCCAAGATCAGCCATGATTGTATTGAATGATGGAGCAGGTTCAATGGGCCCTGTGGCCTACTCTTATTTCTTGTGTAGCGTCAAGTTTCCTACTCAATATCGGAAGGTTACTGCTGTGTTTTTGCAGTGAATGGAATGGTTGGCTTATGCTTGCTGCCTGGATATCCCATCTTTCTGGCTGAAGGAACTGAGGACACAAATGGAAGGGTTAAATGGGAATAGACTAGCTTTTCTTAAGCGAGGTTTTACTATCCCATAACTGATTTTTGCTTTTCTTCCTCCTGGCTGCTAAGGTAATAACTCTGAAGCATCCAATGCCTCTGAGACTGAATCTGAACACAGAGATGAGCTAAGTGATTGGTCACTGGCGCCAACAGATGAAGAAAGGGAACCATATTCACGTCGGGGTGACAGTCGTAGGCGGGGAAATGCTGGGCGTGGCCGCGGTGGAGGGCGTGGCCGTGGCAGCAACAAAAATCCATCGGCAACTTCAGGTAATTAGCGAGAGTGTACTATTGCCAACTCCATGCATTTCAACTTTTTAAAGAGAGACTTAGCTGTCTTTTTTGGATGCACCAAGCATCCAAATGGAGATTATTAAATAAGTGAATATGTAACTAATTTAAATCACAATTTTTAACATTACAATCCAAGTGACTTAAATTTGTAAAGTGAACTCTGAATAAGTGTGCAGACTGTGTGCTATTTTTTGAGGGTATTGACAGTGTGCGTGTAGCTGGGTAATGCGGGCACGTTCTGCATCTGAACAGATTGCAATATTGTGCATGCTTACGTAGCTGGATAACAGTCTCACTTTGAGGATTGGAAATATTGAAGTTCATTTTGTCTGTCTGTGTGTGTGGGTTTCTATCACTAGATGACAACTGCCGGAATAATTTAATTGTACTCTGCAGTCCTGATCTAAAATGATTTTTTTTTGGTTGGCATTTTAGATGAATTCTTGAGGGCAGACATCCGTAAACGCAATTCATCAAGAGACTCAAAAACCAGGACGACAGACAGCTCACTGCAGGTAGCCTTTCAATTGTGCTTTTCTGTTGCACAGTTCAGAGAGGCACAGTTTGTAAAGACTATATTGTTATTTAAAATGTCTGGAGCTACGTCTTTCACATTGCATCTGTGGATATTGTTCCTTTCGACAAAACAAATGATCTTCAAAATCTAATAAAACTGGTCACAGTCTATTTCCTTAAATAAACAAGTATGAAATATTAACTAAAACAGACCAAAAATTAGGATTTTCTGCTTTATAGATGTTATAGATTTTCAAATGTCATACATTTGATCTCCCTGTCCTAGCTTCAGATATACTGTCAATGATCCAAAGGCACCTTTCATTGCAGAATATGTAGACCTGTTTACCAAAGTGAAAGACCGAGTGTACAAATAACAGCGTCTTGTGAAAGAGGCAGGAAAGCTGTGCATCGCCGAAGGCTGGGGTTTGGTTTTTGAAAATTTGAAGAATAAGAGCATAAAATGCAAAACACAGATGACTTCAGCTGAGTCTTGATTAAGTGTCGTAGGTTTAGAGTGATGCTCAATTTTTTTAGTGGCCCATCATACATACACACTGTATAGTACCAACATCCACCACTTTGACCCCAATCCAGCCTTTTACACAGTCAGTTCCCACACTGACTTTATACAAAAGTTTCAATTTACATTGCTTCAGATCAAGAAGTGTCAGTTTTTTTCCAGTTTTTTTTGTACCCCTTTACCCGAATACGTGTTAAATTTCTGCTGTTTGATCAGTAAATCAGTTGGATATTATGATGAATCACTGCCAACCAAATTTTAACCCAAGAAGGCAATCCTTTGCAGTCAGTAACTGATGTTTTTCCCTTTTTGTCTGCTGTGCACATTTACTAAAATATCCACTTGTATTTGATGTAATCATTTGGGGTCATTGGCATTTGATTTGCCTTAAGGTGGGTTCTCCTGTTTATCTCTCTAAGAATGGAAGTTTGGCATTCTGAAATATATAAAATGTTGTACTAGCAAGGCAATATATATGTTGAAAGTTCTGCGTTCTTACCTGCTGCTTAGGAGATTTCATCGAAAGTACACTTGTTTGAACATTTTTTCCCAGCATGTTTTAAACATACTTTTTACTTTTCTCTCTTTTTGCTGGCACTATCAAGATTGGGAAGCCACTATATGGGGAATCACAGGTATGAAAGAATTGGCATCCTGCCACATTATGATGCAGCATGGCAAAACAATTTGTGACACATGAGCTTGTATTTATATAGCACCCTTCAATACAATCCAGTAAATTCTCTCACAGATGAAGATGGTACACAACAGCAAAGCAGTTGGCAGGGTTGACTGTGAACGTGGATTTGAGGAGGCTTTTTAATGTGGGGAAAGTAGTATTAAGGCAGAGGTGGCTCAACTAAAGACTCACTCACTGATGATGGAGCAGTGGGGACAGGGTAACGAGCATGTCAAAAACAGATCGAGCGCAAAGACTACTGAACGTTGGGTAGAAGGTTTAGGCTGTCAGCAATTGGAAATGGATGAGTTGACGGCGGGGGTGGATTTGTAAACAAGGTCAAGGTGAGAGCCAAAGGAGATCACACATTAGATCAAAGGAAGTGGATTATAAGGATGCCAGAAAAAATGGTAAGCCTGAGGATTGGGAGCAATGTAGAACCCAGAAAAGGAAGATGAAGAGATGATTAAGAGAGGGAAAAGAAAATATGAATGCAAAGCATTGAGGAACATAAAGGTGGACTGTGAAAACTTCTTTAAGTATGTGAAAAGGAAAACATTAACAAGGACAAACGTGGCCCATTACAGGGGGGGGGGCAGGGGAATTTATAATGGAGAACTGGAAATGGCAGAGAAAATAAACAGCTATTTTGTGTCTGTCTTCACAGAAGAAGCTACAGAAAATCTCCCAGAAATACTAGGCATACAAGGGACTTGTGAAACTGAGGGCGGAATTTTCCGAGTCCGCTGGTGCTGGGTATGATAGGTGGTGTGTGCAGAAAATATGGCGGGACCCACTTCACGATGGCATGAAGGCAGGTCGCGATCTTCTGCTCAGCCTGCCGACGGCGGACCGCGTTTCCCGCCATCGGTCGGCGGGGAGCTAATTGTCATACATTAGCATATAATTAAAAGGCCATCCCATCAGGCTCTTGGAACCCCGCTGTATCATCTGTCCACATCGGTGGGGAAGCATGCCGACGTGTTTCACAACAGCACGCAGGTGACGTGCACTTGGCGGCCTTCACTTTGGGGCAACTGAGGTGAGTGAGCAGCAACGTCCTCCACGGCTCGCCTGTTGTTTACAGGCCTCGGGCACCGGGGGTGCTTGGGAAACTGATGCCTGGCCACGCAGGCGACTGCTGAGGGGTGGCGGGTGTCTGGGACTAAGTGCTGGCCAGCCTCAGAAGCAATTGCTGAGGGGGGTGGCGTGAGGGGTGCCCTCACACAGGTGTGGGGCAGGGTAAGCGAGGAAAGTATCCACGCATTAGGGACACCTGTATAAAGTGACCGTGACTCTGCAACTAAGACAGATCAGGCGCAGTCACAGTAATATGATTGGGGCCAGGGTCCTACCCTGCCCGTCTACACAAACAACGCGGAGCCACCAAAAGGCCACCATGCGCTCCATATCTTACCCTCCCACCGCACCCAGCCGCCCGGCACAGACTTCAAGTCTGCCACCACTTTATTGGACTGCGGAATAGTTGGACTACACACGTACAATCTCCTCATCAACGCTGGCCATGTAGCAGTCACTTTTGGAGGCACTCACAGCCCCTTGCAATCTCAGCATCCTGGTTTGGATTGTGAAAGTGACCGCGGTGCTCAATTTCTATGTCAGTCGCTCCTTTCAGGGCTCCACAGGTGACCTCTGGAGGATTTCACAATCCGCCACCCACAAATGCAACCATGAGGTCACGGATGCATCTTCTCCATGGCACACAACTTTGTATATTTTGCCTGGGACCGGGACAGCCAGGATGCAAGGGTTCCCGCAGGTGCAGAATGCGATTAGCTGCACTCGTGTGGCACTCGCGTCACCATCACCACACTCGGTGAACTTCATCAACTGCAAATGCTTCCACTCACTAGACGTGCAGTTGATATGCGATCACCAGAAAGCGCCCTGGTCACTTTCAGAGCCACTGGTAATGGATGCCCTCCATGTCCCCTTGGTGCCAAGTCCTGCAGTAAGTGGCAGATATGAGCCACCAGGTCCCTAGACATGTGCAGTCTTCGGCGACACTGGTTCTCGGTCATCTGCAGGAATGGCAGACGGTGTCTATAGACCCTGGGTGTTGATAGACGCAGAGCAGCAACGGCTCGCTGTCGACCCTGGGCAGCGTGTGCGGAAGCCCCTGCTGCCCCTTCTTCCTAAAGTTGCTGCTCCTGCCTTTGCGCGGCCAGGTGCCTCAATTGCTCTTTCCTCCGCCTTCTACAGTCTCTGTAGACCATCAGGCATACAACTAGGTCACCAGGATCCTGACATGGTCCTCCTGCAACATGAAAGAGAGAGAGACGTGGTTATCATGGCTGTACTTAGCACCTTTCCTGATCCTGTGTGGCTGCCCCTTCCTGGAGAATGCTGGTTCCCCCCTTGGATGGCCAGAGATGAGTGCGCTGCATGGCTGCCCTGTCAACCTGTGACATGGGGAACATGTGTGCAGATGTGCGCACAGTTGCCAGGGAGTGTGCACGACACCTACGTCCTGAGTCGCTAGCAGATCCCTGCAGTCTTCCAGGGTCCACAGAGGCTGCAGGATCGTCTCCTAGGGGGCAAGGGCTACTCGCAGAGGCCGTGGCTGATGATATCCATGCAGCAGCCTCAAACTGCAGCAAAGCAACGCTATAATGAGGCTCATGCAGCAGCCTGTCGGGATGCTGAAAATGCAGTTCCAGTGTCCGGACGGGTCTGGTGGAGCCCTGCAGTACAGTCCACAGAGGATGTCACGCATCGCCATCATCTGCTGCGCCCTTTACAACCTGCCGCTACAACGGGATGAGGAGCTGGCTGTGGAGGAGCTGCATGTCTCCCCTGATGAGGACACTGACGGGGATGAGGGTGAGGGGGTCCTCGGTGGTGACGACGATGGGGATGAGGCTCTCGCACTGGCTAGATGAGGCAGGAGCACCCGGGAGGCACTGATGCCAGATTTGTGGAGGATGATGACGACTTGCAGTGATGTGTCCTCACTTCGCACTTGTAACCGTTTGACTCCAGTCTGGGCTTATTGCAGCGTCAGTACCCTCTGTGAGAACGCTCCTTTCATGGAGATTCAGTGGAGGCCCTAATAGTCGCTAGATCACAGAAGGATAATGTAGTGAGGACACTCCATAGATCTTCACATAGCCTCTGAGAATGTCAGACTCCTGTCTGCCAAGGGCAGCTCGCATGCCCTCCATGATCAGGGCCATCTCAGAGACGCAGCCATGAAACTTTAGATGCATCTGATGCCATGTCCACCTTCAGCACCTCAGCCCTTCAGGAGCTGGTGTACAGCATCACCGGTCACAGATGCTAGTGTGATGGGGGCCAGCCCCACCTTAAAGGTGCTGAGAGGTTACAGAGAGTATGAGAGAACTCTGTGGCGCCTGCCCACTATCTTCTGGCAGCAGTGACCAGCACCGCCGAGGTGCAGGCATCAGTAATATTTCCAGGGAGTGTGAGGTTGGACCATCACTGTGGCCTGAAGGCCACACAAAGCACAGGGAAGAGACCCTGGACTGAGACACCTGCCTTTATCTTGTGCAGAAAGTTTCACATCTGAATGACAAGAACACTGCTCATAAGAACAAGGAGCCATGGGCAGGGAGACATCCTTGGGAGTTTATTGACAGTAGTGAACATTATGTACAAGTGATTAACATCTGGGCCCAGGCTGTGTAACTAATTCTCCTTAACTTTCCTAACCCTGCCGCTACGTCTTGGTGCTCCCGGACATCCACAGCGGAGATGGAGGCAGCCTGCTGACTGTGACGCCCTGTCTGTGATGACTTTGGCGGGCATCCTCTGGAGGGGCAAGACTTGGAGGACTTCAGCCTGCTTTCGGGGTCCTGCTGTGTGGCAGTGGCACCCTCCTCGGCCTGTGAAGCTGGATCTGTGGAGGTCACAGGAAAAGGAAAGTCAGGTGGACCAATCCCTACCAGAGTCACCTGATTGGATGGGCCCACATGGATGGCGTGCACCTGCTGATCCTTCTCCCTATGAGTGCCCGAGGACACCAGCTGACTCCGTGAATGGAAGGGGTAGCTGGAGTGAGATCAAGCAGCCCAGCACTCCTCTCGCATACACACTGTTGGAGGCCAACTATGGCATCAGCGATGGAGTTAAGCTCGCGCAGCAGTGCAGTAGTGAGGTCGAGGACCAAGGTCTCCATGGCGGCTGCCATCATGCCAGTGTTAACTTTGGTGCATTGCAATGCTGGCACTACCTCAGTCTGAAGATGGACAGACTCCTCCATCGTGCCTTGCAATCTGAGGAGTGCAGCGGACAGCGTTTCCTGTTGTTCCTGAGCTTGTCTTTGCAGCTCCAGCAACTGTGCCATGACTGAGTCCAGAGGCTCGTCATCTGACTCGGAATCAGCAATGTTCTAGCCTCCAGCAGCTCCTCCAAGTGGCGGGGACCTGGGAAGTCGCTGCCTTTGCCTGCTGTGGATCAGAAAATGCGATGTGCTCACCAGATTGTGATCCCGAGGCTGGTCCCACCAAGGTGTGTGTCTCTGCGCTGGTGGAGGGTGTGGGTGAGCGCTGTGACGGGACTTCAGGGAGGGTGCCTTCAGATTCCTCTTCAGAGGTTTCTTTCAGAGGCTCTGGGTCGTGGACTCTGTCAACTGCTTCCCAGATGTGCCTGCGAAAGCAAGGGGAGATAATTAGTGCATGGCAGTGGCCTGTGAAACAGGACACCTCACTCACAGCATGGTTGCCTGATGGATGTTGCACTGCTGGATCCTCACTTGGTAGAGCAGCACTGACCTCACCATCAGCACAGGACTGGTGCAGATCCTCGCCGTCCAGCTGGATGCCCTGTTTTCGAATTCTGTCAGAACTTTGAATTCCAGCATCCTTCCTGCTGCCTGCGACCTTTCCCTCCTGTTGTGAGCCAGTTTGTCCTGCATGGATAGAGATGGGGAGAGTGGATCAGGACTCCCGCTGGGCCAGATGATAAGTATGCCTGGTCTGTGTGGGTGGTGAGTGGTCCCATGGACGGGATGAGGACAATGACGATGTGTGTGAGAGAGTGAATGATGATGTCCCTTGCACTGGCAGTGAGCGAGGGCCCCGTGGGTGTGTGAGGTGTTTTTGAGTGTGAGAGTTGGGAGTGATGAAAAGAGTGATTTACCCTGGTGGAATGAAGGAGATCATTCATCCTTTTGTGGCACTGGGTGGCTGACTGCTCTGCAGGTTGTTCACGCTGCCATCGCCTCCCATGCCATATTTGTGACATTGCTACCCATCCTGCAGCCAGAGTGGGGGTAGAGCACTTCCCGGTGGGCCTCCACAGCATCCAGCAGTCACTTGAGAAACCTGTCATTGAAGCAGGGGGGCTGCAGTCTTTTTGTCTTTGCTGACCATGTCTCCCAGGCAGCGGTGGTGAGCTAGTGGTTATGAGCGCTTTGCTGGTGGCTGCCTTTTAAAGATGGCAGCCGGCGTGATGCAACAGCGGGTGATGGCGAGCGGGTGAATGAGAACCCGCCTGCCATGGAAACGGCGTGTTTCACGGGAATGAATATATAATGAGGCAGGCTCGAGAAGATACGGCATGAAAATCTGCCATTTTCATCAGCAGGTAGGACACCATCTTACCCGCCCACTACCGCACTTAGTGCCATTCTGAGAAAATTCTGCCCTGAGGAACTAACAGAAATTAGTATTAGTAAAGAGGTAGTACTTGAAAAGTTAACTGGATTGAAGAGTAATAAACCCCCTGGACCAGATGAGTTTTTACTCATTCGAGGGATATGGGCTTCACTACCTAGGCCAGGATTTATTGCCTTTTCCTAATTGCCCTTGAGAAGGTGGTGGTGAGCTGCCTTCTTGAACTGCTGCAGTCCATGTGGCATAGGTACACCCACAGTGCTGTTAGGGAGGGAGTACCAGGATTTTGACTCAGTGACAGTAAAGGAACAGCGATATATTTCCAAGTCGGGGTGGTGAATGGCTTGGAGGGGAACTTCCAGGTGTTCCCACACATCAGCTCCCCTTGTCCTTCTAGATGGCAGTGCCTGTGGGTTTGGAAAGTGCTGTCTAAGGAGCCTTGGTGAGTTTCTGCAGTGCATCTTATAGATGGTACACACTGCTGCCACTGTGCATCAGCAGTGGAGAGATTGAATGTTTGTGGATGGGGTGCCAATCAAGCAAACTGCTTTGCCCTGGACGGTATCAAGCTTCCTGAGTGGTTTTGGAGCTGCACTCATCCAGGCAAGGGAGCAGTATTCCATCACACTCCTGACTTGTGCTTTGTAGATTGTGGACAGGCTTTGGGGAGTCAGGGGGTGAGTTACTCGCCGCAGGATTCAGAGACTTTGACCTGCTCTTGTAGCCACAGTATTTATATGGCTAGTCCAGTTCAGTTTCTGGACAATGGTAACCTCCAGGACATTGATAGTGGTGGATTCAGCGATGGTAATGCCATTGAATGTCATGGGGCTATGGTTAGATTCTCTCTTATTGGAGATGACCATTGCCTGGCACTTGTGTGGCATGAATATTATTTGCCACTTGTTAGCCAAAGCCTTGATGTTGTCCCACTCTTGCTGTATTTGGACATGAACTGCATGAGGATCTGAGGAGTCGCAAATGGTGCTGAACATTGTGCAATCATCAGTGAACATCCCCACTTCTGACCTAATGATGGAAGGAAGATCATTGATGAAGCAGCTGAAGATAGTTGGGCCTAGGACATTATCCTGAGGAACTCCTGCATTGATGTCCTGAGCTGGGTTGACTGACTCCAACAACCATAACCATCATTTCTTGTTTTTTCCCCCTGATTCCCATTGACTCCAGTTTTGCTAGGGCTCCTTGATGCTACACTCGGTCAAATGCTGCCTTGATGTCAAGGGCAGTCACCCTCACCTCACCTCGAGAGTTCAGCTCTTTTGTCCATATTTGAACCAAGGCTGTAATGAGATCAGGAGCTGAGTGGCCCTACCGGAACACAAACTGAGCGTCAGTGAGCAAATTATAGCTAAGCAAGTGCCACTTGATAGCACTGTTGAGGACTCCTTCCATCACTTTACTGATGATCAAGAGTAAACTGTGGGGCGGTAATTGGCCAGGTTGGATTTGTCCTGCTTTTTGTATATGGGACAACCCTGGACAGCTTTCCATATTGTTGTAGATGTACTGGAACAGCTTGGCTCGGGGGCGCTGCAAGTTCTGGAGCACAAGTCTTCAGTACTATTGCCGGAATATTGTCGGAGCCCATAGCCTTTGCACTTTCCAGTGCATTCAGCCGTTTCTTAATATCATGGGAAGTGATTGGAATCGGCTGCAGACTGACATCTGTGATGCTGGGGACCTCTGGAGGAGGCCGAGATGGACCATCCGCTCGGTATTTCAGGCTGAAGATTGTAGGCAGTGCTTCAGCCTTATCTTTTGCACTGATGTGCTGGGCTCCTCCATCATTGAGGATAGGGATATTTGTGGAGCCTCCTCCTCCAGTGAGTTGTTTAATTGTCCACCACCATCCACGGCTGGATGTGACAGGACTGCAGATCTTAGATCTGATCCGTTGGTTGTCTTAGCTCTGTCTATCATTTGCTGCTTATGCTGTGTGGCATGCAAGTATCCCTGTGTTGTAGCTTCACCAGGTTGGCACCTCTTTGTTAGGTATTCTCGGTGCTGCTCCTAGCATGCCCTCCTGCACTTTTCATTGAACCAGGGTTGATCCCCAGGCTTGGTGGTAATGGTAAAGTGGGGAATGTCCTGGGCCAAGAGGTTACAGATTGTGGTTGAGTACAATTCTGCTGCTGCTGATGGCCCACAGTTGCATAGTCTTGAGTTGCTAGATTTGTTCGAAATCTATCCCATTTAGCATTGTGATAGTGCCACACAACATGATGGAGTGTGTCCTCAATGTGAAGACAGGATTTCATCTCCACAAGAACTGTGCGGTGGTCACTTCTGCCGACACTGTCATGGACAGATGCATCTGCGGCAGGCAGGTTGGTGAGGATGAGATCGTCTGTTTTTCTCTCTTTTTGGTTCCCTCACTGCCTACTGCAGACCCAGTCTAGCAGCTATGTCCTTTAAGACTCGACCAGCACGGTCTGTAGTGGTGTTACCGAACCACTCTTGGTGATAAATATTGAAGCCCCCCACCCAGACTTTATTCTTTCCCCTTGCCACCCTCAGTGCATCCTCCAAGCGACTTTCAATGTGGAGGAGCACTGATTCATCAGCTGAGGGGGCATGGTACGTGATAATCAGCAGGAAGTTTCCTTGCCCGTGTTTGAGTTGATGCCATGAGACTTCATGGGATCCAGAGTCAATGTTGAGGACTCCTAGGGCAACTCCCTCCTGACTGTACACCACTGTGCCACCATCTCTGCTGGGTCCGTCCTACCGTTGGGACAGGACATACTCAGGGATGGTGGTGTCTGGGACATTTTCTGTCAGCTATGATTCCGTGAGTATGACTATGTCAGGGTGTTGCTTGACTAATCTGTGAGACAACTGTCCCATCCCAGAATGTTGAAGGAGGTGGCTTTGGAGATAGTGGACGCATTGGTGGTTATCTTTCAAAATTCTATAGATTCTGGAAAGGTTCCTGCAAATTGGAAAGTCGCAACTGTCAGCTCACTATTTAAGATGGGAGGAAGAGGGGGGGATGGAGAACTGCAAACCTGTTAGTTTGATGTCAGTACTAAGAAAATTGCTAGAATCTGTTATAAGGAATGTGAAAACTGGACAGTTAAAAAAGAATTGTAAAATTGGGCAGAGTCAACATAGATTTATGAAAGGGAAATCATGTTTGACAAACTTGATGGAGTTTTTTGAGGATGTTACTTGTAGCATGGATAAAGGAGAACTAGTGGATGTTGTGTATTAGGATTTTCAGAAGGCTTTGATAAGGTCCCAGTCAGGTGGTTAATAAATAAAATTAGAGCACATGAGATTACAGAAAATATACTAGTATGGATTGAGAATTAGTTAGCAGGCAGAAAGCAGAGAGTAGGAATAAACAGATCATTCTCAAGATGGCTGAGACTAGTTGGGGGGGTGGGGTACTGCAATGTCCACAGCTGTTCACAATCTATATAAATGATTTGGATGTGGGGAGCAATTGTAATATTTCCAAATTTGCTAACTGAATGGGTTAGAACATGGCAGATGGAATATAATGTGTATAAGTGTGAATTTATTCATTTAGGTAGAAAAAACAGGAAGGGAAATATTTCTTAGATGGTAAGAGGCTGGAAGGTACAAGTGTCCAAAGGGACCGGGGTGTCCTGTTCATGATTCACTGAAAGCTGGCATATGCAGGTGCAGCAAGTAATTAGGAAGGCAAATAGTATGTTGGCTTTAATCGCTAGGGGATTTGAGTATAGGAGTAAGGATGTCTTACTGCAGTTATATAGAACCTTGGTGAGATCTCACCTGGAGCATTGTGCACACTTTTGGTCCCTTATCTAAGGAGGGATATAGTTGACATAGAGGGAGTGCAATAGATGTTTGCCATATTAATCCCTGGGGTGGTGGGATTGCCTTATGAGGAGAGATTGAGGAAACTGGGTCTTTATTCCCTAGAGTTTCAAAGAATGAGGGGTGAGCTCTTTGAAACTTACAAAATTCTTACAGAGTGTGCCAGGGTAGATGTAGACAAGATGTTTCTCTTGGCTGGTAATCCTGGAACCAGGAGTCATAATCTCAGGATAAGGGGTAGACCATTTAAGACTGAGATGAGGAGAAATTTCTTCACTCAGAGGGTGGTGAATCTTTGGAATTCTCTACCCAGAGGGCTGTGGATGCTCATCATTGAGTATGTTCAAGACAGAAGTCAATAGGTTTCTGGAGACTAATTACATCAAGGGATATGGGGATTGTGTGGGGAAATGGCATTGAAGTAAACGATCAGCCATGGTGTAATTTAATGGCGGAGCAGGTTCAATGGGCTGAATGGCCTTCTCCTGTTCCTATGTTCCTTTCAAGGACAAGGGTGATGGGTGATTGGAACTTAATGTGAGGCAGATTGTGTGTGGCATAGTTTGTATAAAAGGCTGACTGGAAAGATTGAAGGTACTATCCTGGTGAAACAAGGTTGACCAAGGTTGCTTAGTAAGATATCTCCATCAATAGAAAACAAGGATGGATCCATTCTTTAACATCAGCATTTGCCGCACTATCTGTGAGTTTGATCTGTTCATCTGTCTCAAGCAAGGAGCTGTGAGACTATCAAGAATATGTATGGAAAATCTGTCTATTCAAGGTATTGGCTGTGCTGCACTCTAAGTTTAATACGGTTCTAATTTTATCAACTATTTTTGTAAGTTCCAATATTACACCTTGTCTCTGATGTACATTAAAGGTTACAGGTTCAACATTTCATTTCTGAACACTTTCTGATTTGTTCTAGATCAGAATTGACAGCAATAATGAGAGGAGTGTCGTGACGAAAGCTTCACACAGCCCAAATGTCTTTGCTGAGAGCACTCGACAACGCGTGGGCAAGGAACGTGCTCAGAAGAAAGAGAAGCCAGAGAGTCCCACAGACAACCAGCAAGTGCTGGTGAATGGAGTATCTTAAAGCGCATTCCTGTAGAGTGTTGTTCTCTCTAAATTTCCTTTCATTAACCATACAAACCGGATGCTTACATGTCATTTAGAGAAACCTATTAGGCCAAAGACATAAAACTCATTTGTGCACATTTGATGCACACGGTCCACTTTGTCTTTTGGTGGACAGGTGGAATATTTGTGATGTAACCATTTTCATTTCACTTAGCAAAACTCCTTTTTAAGAAGAAAATTAAAAACAGAGTATATTGTTTGATCTGTGCCTTCAATATAACTTGCCAGAAGGGGGTAACCTTACTATAGTTGCAGAAATCAGGGAAGCTAAATGAGCAGAAGACAGTTACATTGTATTATACATGTATGTAGATAAAAAGTGTGGTTAAATATTGGGGAACCTTTACAGAAGAATGCATGCTTTTCATGATTTCATGATTTTCCTTATATATGCATCTAGCTGAACAGTAAAGGATCAGAAATCCTTGCACTGAAGTTTGTATGGCATTGATCAGTCTGTGGGAGGGCACTTTTTTCTTTACAGCTCTGCATTTGATGTACAAGCATAAATGTAAAGAATTAAATAGTGTGCTGTTTGAAAGGCATAAAATGCCTGAAGATTGTTGCCAAACTGATGATTTGTAGTTATTTATTTTTGGGAATGTACAGTATTTGGGAGGAAAAAGCTTTGTTTATGTACCTGTCCACTATGGACTATTGTGTTAACTTAGTGTAGATGATTAACAAAGGTAGATTGACCTTACAGTATATGAATCTGCAACAGGGGCAATATTTTTCTCTGTACATAGTAGTGAAAACAAATAATTTGGTTTTATGTTGATATTGTTTGGTTGAAGTGCAATATATTTTGTATGCAAGCAGTTTCAATTAATAAAGTTTGATCTTCCTCTGCTGACTGTAGGACAAAAGTTACTTCCTGCTAATTTACTACAAAGTCACAATTTGAGTTGCAATGGTTATGTAAAAAATGACAACAGGACATGATGCGGCAGTATGCAAATACAAGATTTGCAATGTTTTTTATCCCGTTTTCATTCCCCCTGTGTCTTATTTTGTTGCACATGAATCAACATAATGAGAGGAACTAACATCAATTTGAATTTTTGCGATAGTAATGTTGATGAAACCGTCAGCATTGGCTATCATTACTCTGAAACCGATGCAACTTCTGGAGTCCGCACATGTAAAATTAAATGCAGAAATCTAGAAGTTAACGTGAGTGATTCTATTACGCATCTACAGAGGGCACAATGTTAAAGTCTCCCCAGGATGCAAATAATTGGAAATCGCTGAACTACCAAAAACTTGTCCTTTTATACTATTAGTTTCACTGTAAAGGCCCTGAAAAAGTTACATCTTTATAGAAAAAGGTGTAACTGGGTTTTCAATGGTGTACTAAATTCATAATTACAGCTCAAGAACCTCTCTGACCCTGAAAAACTGTGGAATGTTAAATTTCTCCATTATGACAAAATTTCATCTTTTTAAATATGTCCATGATTTTTCAGCTTCTAATTCCATGTGTATTACTTTCTGTCAAATTTAATTAAAAGTGAAGGATCATCATTGTATTTACTTTGTGGTTTGCTGTCTGTGAGAATACTTCAGCATGACTGACAACATACCCTGCTCAATGCCATCACAGTTGCTGGATACCTAGATTCTCTTGAATCGGCTCTGGCTTCAAACAAACATTAGGAAAGAGAGAAATTCATTCCATTTGCCTAGATTTTGCTGAAAAATGATAGCATCTGAATCTGACAGCAACTGAATGATGCAAGCTATTATTGATGCATAAATCAGCCAGCGACTCAGCAAGAAAGAGGTCCACCATGAATTGCAAATTGCTGTATCTGCGAAACTGCACTTAACCTTCCTGTGATTTTCAGAATTGTTATCTGCATTTTACTTGCCCATCAAACTCACCACAGTGAAGTCTGGTAATTATTAGCACCAGCAAGCTTTTAACAGCATAATGATTATTACTGACTGCCAGGCAACCTCTCTGACGCAGAAAGTAAATAATTGTGTGTGAAGCCTCATTCATTCTTACAGAGCAAAGTTTTAAAACCTAAATGTGCACCAACAAATTGAGGAACGCCTTGAGATGCCCCCTTTAACCAAAACCTGGCCTTGTGTCAGGCTTTGTGCTCAATTCAAACTGCTGCAAGGTAAAATACTGCATCAGCATAATTAAATATAAATGAAAGTTAAATGATTTAACATTGGAGACACGGAGGAGTTCGGAAGGTGGTGGCATGGTGTAATGCCACTTCTAGGAATGAATAACAAAAATATTCTCTCAGGCTGATGATAAAATGTATTCCAATAAATATAATCAGCTTTTGATTTGGTTTTCCACCACCTGTTACCAATATTAAAATGATAGGCTGAATGAAAAAGATCACGTAATAACTTAGATGGCATGAAAGCAGGAACTATGGATGCATCCCTTTTATTCTCATGGCAACATATATTGGAGGTAATGCAGAGTGTTAATGAACAAATTAAAATATGAAATGTTCTACCCTGTATATGCAATGTCCAAACAAGTGTTTGGATGTTTATTAAAAGAAAGATAATTTGCACAATAAGTTGCAGCTAAGCTGCTGCTGCAGAAAATGGTATGCAGTGCCCTAGATGCATAACTGAGAACAAGTCAGTTGTTATTGTGAATCCAGGCATGTGAAACCATCAATTGTCCATTAGGAATTTTGTTAAACCAAAGTACGATTGATCTGTAGTAGCAGCATTCGGAAATCTCATTAATGTAAATTTTTCACAACTTCTGTCTAATTTGGTTTGAATGACAATTGGTACAGGGCCTGTTGACAGCAAAACTCACCCAGTGATGAGCTAGATATTCTCATTTGTCTGTCTCACCACAACTGGTGGTCCAGGAACATCTTCATTAATTCCCCTGATCAGGTTGAAACTTCCTCCAAGCTCTTGGTTTCTTTACCAGTATGCACATCCTAGTTTTATTTTCTCTTTATCTCAGCTTTCATGATCTCTTGATATCTCAGCGGGGATTCCCTGAGCATTATAACGCCATGCGATTACTATTCAGGAAGTTATGGCGTGAGTGACTCATAATTCTGTGCCACTCTGCTCTTTTCCTTGACTTGTCATGGCTCCAAACCCAGTAAATACAGTGGCACGATGAAATTGCTTAATTAAAGTCGTTGAGATCACCAATCTCACTTAGATTGTTGCATCTGGTGGGTCGATATACAAGAATCACAACAGAAACACTTCTAAAAGAGACAACGTTGCTTCTGGAGATGATGATACAGCTGCTTTATAAAATTATTTATTTAGCACATAGATCAAAGCAGTGGCTAGGAAACAGATCCTGTAGTGAGTGGGCAAGAAGTTGGCAGATGGAGTATAATTTGGAGAAATGTGATGTTATTTGTTTTTTAAATGGTGGAAAAATATTAAATGTTGGCCTTCAGGGGAATAAATCACAAGGATGTTAGCATGCAAGGTTCAACAAACAATTTGCAAGGTAAAAATGGTGTGTTAATTTTTATTGCAAGAGTATTGGAGTATAAATAAGGAAGGCTTGCAATTATATAGGGGTATTGTGAGTCTACACCTAGAGTAGAGGGTATGGTTTTTGTCTCCTTACTCAATGGATGTACTTGGAGGGAGTGCATCAAAGATTCACTGGACTGATCTCTGGGATGAGAGGGCTATGAGGAGAGATCAAGTAGAATGCGCCTATATTCTATTGAGCTTAGAAGAATGAGAGGTGATCTCTTTGACGTAAAAATTCCGAGGAGGATTGGCAAGTTAGAAGCTGAGAGACTATATCCCTAGTTTGGAGAATCTGGAGTTTCAGGATGAGGTCAGGCCTCTCGGACTGAGATAAGACATTCCTTTACTCAGAGGGTTGTGGACCTTTGCAAATCTCTATTGCAGAGAGCTGCATCATTGATTATATTCAAAACTGAAAGAATTTTTTTTGGGATACTGAATGGATCAAAGGAAAAGTAGAAATGAGGTAAAAGATCAGACTTGATTGGAACTCAAGGAGCTGTATGGTCTACTCCTGCTCCTATTTCTTATGTTCATATGTTTTTGTATAGCACCTGAAGTGACTTGTTGATGTCAATTTACAGATGAAGTACAACACATTTCCCAGCCATTGCTTCACAATAGTGAGAATTACAAAAAAAACAATTGTTCTTGGTGTTTATATTTTTGAGTAATTTGCTGTCACATGTAAATAAACATTGACTAAATGCAGCATTCTATTATCAGCACTGCTGTGTTTTGATTAATTTCTTAACGATTCCACGACAAATTGATCCTAGATCCAGTCAACAGTGATAAAATGAAACTTTCAAAATACTCTTGTGATAAGTGTTGGATTAGATTTTTTTTAGATATAATTATCATTATACTCCCACAGAGCATTTAATTGTACAATCTGACTTGAAATTCCCACAGAAATCAACAATTGAAATTAATTAACTATCCATTGTCATGATCTGTCTTATGCTTGCTGCAGCGTATTCTAATTATTTTTCAGGTAAATTGTGGCGTAAATTCTCCACAGGAGGACCAAGCTAATTTGTGGTGGAATTCAACTCACTACTGGATAGAATGGTATACTTCATTGAATTTTGAAGCTAGGATGAGTAGAAGAAATTAGACTAAATTACATTAACACAGTTTGATAGTTTACTATTCCTCTCATTTCTCTGCAGTGTTTAGAAGATGGGAGAAACATGTGAAGGGATATGTGCAACATTACAGTGTCAGTACAGCAACAAGCAACCTGCATTTAGACATCACTTTTAACATAGTAAAGGACCTCCAAGGGCCTTTATCAAACAAAATTTGACACCATGCCGCATGAAATATTAGGCCAGGTAACCAGGACCTTTGCCAAAGAGATAATAAGGAACATTTTAAAGAAGGAAGTGGTAAGGCACAAAGAGGTTTAGGGAGGGAATTCCAGAGCATTAGGACAAAGTAGGGTTGCCAACCGTCCAGGATTGGCATGGAGTCTCCGTCAATTGAAGATAAATCTCCAGGTCACCGCTGTGTGCGACCCTGGAGAAGAATCATTGGATGTTAAACGTCACTTTAATACTTCAGACGGCGCTGCAATCTGGACCAGTTTTTTGGGGGGGATCTTATCTCTCATTCCCAGATGCTAGAAGGTTAGACTGAGGTTCCCGTCAATTAATTATTATTATTATTATGGGGAGGTAGAGGAGGTTACAATATAAGGTGCTAATGTTTCATTACAGTGGAAATGGATGCGAGGAAATGGTGAGGAAAGATGTCGTTCCAGACTAGTGCTCTGCATTTCATGTGTTCTTAGGCTTTGAAGTAGCAATTGGGCATCAGCTGCAGCCAGGTCTGGACATGTATGTTTCCGAATGGGGAGCCGAATGGATTTCCTGGTCACACCAGCTTTTCCACCATTCGTACTGCGAATACTCCGAGATTGACCACACCAGCAACTCAATGGCAGGTCCTGTGGTTTTCGGGCTCAACACTCTGTTGTTGCTCGAAACTTGGGGGTCGGGGTGTGTGTGGGGGGTGTTGGGGGGGGCGGGGGGAGGGAATGGTCCTGACCGTCACTTAAGGTTATTGTGAGGTCACTCAGTGAGCTGAGGTTAAGGCAGAGCCGACCCGAAGCTGGGATTGACCTTTGCAACCATCAAACAAGCATTCGGAGCTTCAACTGATTCAGGCTTAAGGCATTCAGACAATTCCTTGCACGATTCCGATGCCTCGAGACCCAAGAGCATTGAAATGAAGGGGTACAGTAATTGATTCCTGGAAAGTTGCAAAGGAACTCGATATTTCACGTATGTACGCCTATTTGTTCTTTCAGGGAGTGTGGGTGTCGCTGGTCAGGCCGGCATTTATTGCCCTACCCTAATTGCCCTTGAGAAGGTGGTGGTGAGCCGCCTTCTTGAACTACTGCAGCCCATGCGCAACACGATCAGGGTCAGGGAACTCCAGGATTTTAACCCAGCCACAATGAAGGAGAGCCTGATGTCTTAAGAGTAGTTAGACTCCACAGCAAGTGGGGTGTGGGTGGGTGTCACATTTTACACAGTCAATGTCGAGCACATTTAATAAACGAATGGCAGTTTCCATTTCCTATATCATTGAGCATGTTTCATTTTGTGTGTAATCGTGTTAATTCAGTGAATGCTGATGATGCTCAGTCACTGAACTGGACAGTATCTTAACTAATGTGTCAGAAGTGACCCCAGAGTTAATGGTTAGATTGGTCTTGATATTAATTCAGCTACTATAGTAAATGTTAACAAATCAAAAAAAGTAGTTTAAAAAACGTTTTAATGTTGCTTTGAAAAGTTAATATGCAAATAAACAACTTCACTTTTGTGGG
The DNA here is from genome assembly GCF_017639515.1 of Carcharodon carcharias. NCBI lineage: Eukaryota > Metazoa > Chordata > Chondrichthyes > Lamniformes > Lamnidae > Carcharodon > Carcharodon carcharias. The sequence continues at coordinate 161,730,574 of NC_054475.1, read as the reverse complement.
ATTTTGCTGTAAACATAATGAATAATGTATTTGCCAATACAACAACCAGCATTGCACTTCAAAACAAACCATTTACTTCAGTGCAGTTCAGGGACTGTCCAAGGTGCCTTTTTTTTTGGATGAGACATTAAAGCAAGGTCCCAATTGCCCTTTCAGATGAACGTAAAGATCCCATGGCACCATCGGAAAAAGAGCAGCAGGAGTTCTCCCTGGTGTCCTGTCCAATATTGTTCCCTCAACTGACATCACTAATTGGTTATTGTCGCGTTGGTGTTTACAGGTGCTTGCTGTGTGCAAGTTGGCTGCTGCGTTTCCTACATTTACAGCAATGACTACATTTCAAATGTACTTCATTAGCTGTAATGTGTTTTGGCACATCCTGAAGCTGTGGAAGTCTGTAAAAAGTGCAAGTTCTTCCTTTTTTGAAGTGTTTTGGAATGTCCCGAGGCTGTGACAAATTCAAGTTCAAACACTGCTAAAAGCCAGTAGGATTTTTCCCATTTCTGTTGCCATTCCTATTGGTTGTACTATACGCTTAAAGCATGACTTTGCCAAATTGAATGGCCTCACCTCTTCACTTGAGTCGAGAAGAATTCCCATACCTTCCAGGATCCTAGAATTCCTGTATCCTCCAGGTTCCTATTTCCATATTCTGGAATCACTACTCCACAAGTATGGCACAATATTACTGCTTTTTAAACTGATTATTCAATGAAGTCATGCCATAATCCTGAGTTAGGAGTAAGTCATTCTGAACAATCACTAAGATGTTCCTGTTTAACAAGGGTTCTTTTACATCCACCTGCCAGAGCAGAGGGGTCCGTTGTTTAATGTCTCAACTGAAAGGCAGTATCTCTACCAGTGCTGTAATCCCTCAACTGCGTTCAAATGTCGGCCTGGGTTACATGCTCAAAGCTTTAGAGTGAGGCTGGAATTGAGACTTAAATGTACCCAAATGCTTTCACTGATTGCAAGAAAGTAGACCCAAAGTCTGTCCAAGGCGCAACTACAAGTCACAAGTCAGGAGTGTGATAGAATACTCCCCACTTGCCTGGATGAGTGCAGCTCCAACAACACTCAAGAAGCTTGTCACCATCCAGGACAAAGCAGCCCCGCTTGATTGGCACCCCATCCACTACCTTCAACATTCACTCCCTCCACCATCAAGGCACAGTGGCAACAATATGAACATATGAAATAGGATCAGAAGTAGGCCATTCGGTCCCTTGAGCCTGTTCCACCGTTCAATCAGCTTATGCTGATGTGTTTGTATTTCAAGTTCCACATTCTCATCTAGCCCTGATAACCTTTGATTCCCTTGCCTAACAAGAATGTATCTTCCACTGCCTTAAAAGTATTCAGTGACCCCGCCTCCATTGCCTTCTGAGGCAGAGAGTTCCAAAGTCACACAACCCCAAGAGAAAAAAATTCTCCTCATCTCTGTCCTAGAAAGGCAACCCCTAATTTTAAAACAGTGGCCCCTACTTCTGGACTTACCCACAAGAGCAAACATCCTTTCACAGGCACCTTGTCAAGACCATTCAGGATCGTATATACTTCAATCAAATCACCTCTCACTATTCTAATTTCCAGTGGAAACAAGCCTAGCTTCTCCAACCTTCCCTCATAAGACAACCCACTCATTCCAGGTATCAATCTAGTAAACCTCCTCTGAACCGCCTCCAATGCGTTTACATCCTTCCTTAAATAAGGAGACCAAAACTGCACACAGAGTTTGAGGTGCGGTCTCACCAATGCCTTGTATAACTGAAGCATAACATCCTTACTTTTATATTCAATTCCTCTAATAATAAAGAATAGCATTCCATTAGCCTTCTTGATTACATGCTGTACCTGCATACTAACTTTTTGTGACTCATACTCGAGAACACCTAGATCCTTCTGCACCTTGGAATTCTGCAGTCATTCTCTGTTTAAGTAGTAATCTGCTTTTTTATTCCTCTAGCTAAAGTGAACAACTTCACATTTTCCCACATTATACTCCCATCTGCCAGATTTCTCATTATATCTACTCATTATATCCATCTGCAAGCTCCTTATATCTTCTTCACAGTATACTTGCCTACTTATCTTTGTGTCATCTGCAAATTTAGCTACCATGCCTTCACTACCCTCATCTAAGTCATTGATGTAAATTGGAAAAAGTTGAGGCCCCAGCACAGACCTCTGTGGGACTCCACTCGTCACATCCTGCCAGTCAGACAAAGACCCATTTATGCATACTCTGTTTTCTGCCAGCCACCTCACCAGTAACTCACCTCCTGACTCCCCAAAGCCTGTCCGCCATCTACAAGGCACAAGTCAGGAGTGTGATGGAATTCTCCCCTCTTGCCTGAATGAGTAAAGTTCTCACAACACTCAAGAAGCTTGATACCATCCAAGACAAAGCAGCCTGATTGACTGGCACCACATCCACAAACATTCATTCCCTCCACCACCGACACACAGTAGCAGCAGTGTGTACCATCTACAAGATGCACTACAGGAATTCACCAAGGCTCCTTCAACAGCACCTTCCAAACCCACGACCACTACCATCTAGAACGACAAGGGCAGCAGATAGATGGGAACACCACCACCTGGAAGTTCCCCTCCAAGCAACTCACCATCCTGATTTGGACTTATATTATTGTTCCTTCACTGTCGCTGGGTCAAAATCCTGGAACTCCCATCCTAACAGCACTGTAGGTGTACCTACACCATGTGGACTGCAGCAGTTCAAGAAGGCAGCTTACCAGCACCTTCTTAAGGGCAGCTCGGGATGGACAATAAATGTTGGCCCAGCCAGCGAAGCCCACATCCCGTGAATGAATTAGAAAAAAACACTCTGAGGTCATTAATTAATCTTGTCACATTACACAATACCAAATCTAATTCGACCTCTCTGATTTGTTCCAGAATGTGCTGCTCTAAGGAACTATCTCGAAAACATTCTATGAACTCCTCATCCAGGCTATTATTGCCAGTCGGATCTTTCCAGTTTATATGTAGATTAAAGTCACCCATGATTATTGCCGGTCCTTTATCACCCAATATTTCTTGTATACTTTGTCCTACGTTGTGGTCACTGTTAGGGGCCTGTAGATCACTCCAACTAATGACTTATTTCTCCTACTATTCCTCATCTCCACCCAAACTGATTCCATGCCCTGATCCCCTGAACCAAGATCATCTCTAACTATTGCACAAATACATCCTTGATCAACAGTGCTACCCCTCCATCTTTACCGAGCTTCCTATTCTTCCCGAATATCATATACCCCTCAATATTCAGGACCTAATCCTTGTCATCCTACAGCCAGGTCTTTGTAATGGCTATCAGATCATATTTATTTACTTCAATGTGCGCTATCAATTTGTTTACTTTGTTATGAATGCCACGCACATTCAGATACAGAACTTTAAATTTAGTCTTATAGTTATCTTTATGACATCTTGGCTTGATTCTTTGTACATTTTTAGGTTTTTTCTCTCTATCCCTTCCTGCCATTCTCTGACCTTCAATTCCCATATTACTATTTTCCTCTCTTACATTGTCTCTACACTTTGATATACCACACCTTTCCACATTTGATCCCTTCTCTCAGTTTAAAACCCTCTCTACTTCCCTAGTTATGCGCTTCACAAGCACACTGGTTCTGGCCCACTTCAGGTGTAGGCTGTCCCGACAGTTCAGATCCACTTTCCCCAGTACTGGTGCCAGTGCCCCACAAACTGGAACCCACTTCTCCCACACCAGTTTTGCAGCCACGTATTCATCTCTCTAATTTTATGTACCCCATGCCAATGTGCACTTGGCTGAGATAATAATCCAGAGATTATAACCTTTGAGGCTCTGCTTTTCAATTTAGTGCCTAGCTCCTCATATTCTCGACACAGAACCTCTTTCCTAGTTCTACCTATGTCATTAGTGTCTACGTGGATCACGACAACCAGATCCAACCCCTCCCGCTGAGAGTTCATCTCCAGGCCCGAGCACATGTTCCGAACCCTGGCAATGGGCAGCAAAACGGCGCCTGGGCTCTTGCTCTTTGCTACAGAGAACAGTGTCAATTCCCCTCACTTTATTGTCCCCTGCTACCACTACATTCCTTTTTGCTCTCCCCTCCCACTTGGATGGCTTCCTGTCATGCTGCCGTGGTCAGTGTGCTCACCCACCCAGCAGCCCCTGCTCTCATCTAAACAAGCTGAGGGGACCTCAAACCTCTTAGACAATTGCAGAGGCTAACACTCTTGCCCGCTGGGTCTGCTTACCTGCCTCATTCGCAGTAACACCCTTCTGTCCCTGACCACTGACCAAATCAGAAGACTCTATGCTAAGTGGTGTGACTGGCTCCTGGTAACCTCACCCTCCCTGATATGTCGCAGAGTCTGCATCTCAGCCTCCAGCTCAATGACTCTGAACTGAAGTTCCTCAAGCCGCAAACACTGCAAACGTGTCCGTCCTGGATCACAGTGTTACCCGGGAGCTCCCACGTGCTGCAGCCTTGACACATCACCTGTCCTGCCATCCTTAATGTGTTTTAAATAATTATTTAATTATATTAATCACTTGTTTATGTTGCTTTTTTATATATTTTATTAACTTTATCACGTTTGTCTACTATTTTAAATCTTAGTGATAGAATAGAACTTCCCAACTTACCAGATACTCACCAAACAGCTAGCTCCTTCCCCTGCAGTAGAGCAAAAAACAGCTCCTATGTGGTGAGAAAAATAGAAATAGGAAACAAATACTTCCTCCAACTCCCCTGCTCACCAAACTCCAAGTCCACTCAGTTAGCTCAGCTGCATTCCATTTGCCAAGGTTGCACTAAAGAACCCTGAATTTATAGTAAATTGAACTGGGGCGACAGTAACCATATTCAACCAGTTAGCTAATTAACTACTCCGCTCCTGCAGCTGAGTGAGTTTACCCTGACTAAACTGCAAGAAAGAAAGAACTTAGCCTTCTTAGACAGTACTTTCCAATTACTGCTAATTACAGACTAGATTGGATTTTAAGAGCAAAATTTAAGATTAACACTTAAAACCCCCCCTCTCATCAAACGCCAAAACTTCACTCAGTTAGCCCAGCTGCACTCCATTTGCTTTACCATCTACAAAGATGCACTGCAGTGCAGCAATTCACCAAGCCTCCTTCAACATCACCTTCCAAATCTGCAAACTCTACCACCTAGAAGGACAAAAGCAGGAAATGCACGGGAACCCTACCATCTGCAATTTCCCCTCCAAGCCACACATGATCCTGACTTGGAACTGTATCTGCTGGGACTGCTCCAGGGTCTACAGAATTTGGGAAGATGAAAACTAATGCATCCATTATTTCCATGGCCACCTCCTTTAGTACCCTGGGATGTAGATTATCAGGCCCTGGCGATTTATCAGCTTTCAGTCCCATTAATTTTTCCAGTACTATTTTTTTTTAGTAATACTAATTTCCTTCACTTCCTCCTTCTCACTAGACTCTTGGTTCCCTTACATTTCTGAGAAATTATTTGTTTTTCCTCTGTGAAGACAACTAAATTTTAAGTTAAATTAAGTTAAAGTTTAATTGCTCTGTCATTTTGTTGTTCTCTATTATAAATTCTTCTGTTTTGGACTGTATGGGACCTACATTTGTCTTCACTAATCTTTTTCTTTTTACATATTTATAGAAACTTATACAATCCGCTTTTATGTTCCTTGTAAGTTTACTCTCACACTCTATTTTTCCCTTCTTAATCAATCTCTTGGTCCTCCTTTGCTGAATTCTAAACTACTCCCAATCCTCAGGCTTGCTACTTTTCCTAGCAACTCTTTATGACTCCTCTTCAGATCTAATACTATCCTTAACTTTTCTTGTTAGCCATGGTTGGGCTGCTTTTCCTGTTGTGTTTTTGTGCCAGAAAGGAATGTATAACACATGCAAAGCATACATTTGTTCCTTAAATATTAGCCACTACCTATCCACCGTCATGCCTTTTAATGAAATTCCCTAATCTACCTTATCTAACTCACACCTCTTATCTTCGTAGTTTCCTTTGTTTAGATTTAGGATCCTAGCTTCGGATCAGACTACTTCACTTTCCAGCCTAATGAAGAACTCTATCATGTTATGGTCACTGTTCCTTAAAGGACCCCATGCAACAAGATTATTAATTAACCCCTTCTCATTCCACGATGCCAAATCGAGGATAGCCTATTCTCTAGTTGGTTCCTCGACATACTGGTCTAAAAAACCATCTTGTACACACTCCAGGAATTCATTCGCTACAGTATTATTACTAATTTGGTTTGCCCAGTCTGTATGTCACCCATGATTACTGTAGCACCCTTGTTACATGCATCTCTAATTTCCTGTTTAATGCCATTCCCTACTTACCACTACTATTTTGAGACCTGTAGACAACTCCCATTAATGTTTTTGACCCTTGTTGCTTCTTAGCTCCACCCAGGCTAATTCTGCATCAGATTTTCTGAGCCAATACCCTCTCTCATTATCACACTGATTTCATCCCTAACTAACAATGCCACACCACCTCCTTTTCCTTTTTGCCTGTCCTTCCTAAATATTGAATACCCTTGGATATTAGTTCCCAGCCTTGGTCATCCTACAACTGTCTCCGTAATTGCAATCAGATTGCTCTATTTGCGCTGTTAATTTGTCTAACTTACTGCGAATGCTTCATGCATTCAGATACCATGCCTTTAGGCTTTTTAACATTATTACACTTGTTTTTGTACTATGGCCATATTAGCTGGTAGCCCTTGTTTTCTCTGCCTCCCACTTTTGCTTTCTAATTGTCTGTCTTTCATTCCTATTTTTGTTTCCCTCTCTTGTTTCTCCCCATTCAGATTCCCATCCTCCTATCACTCTAAGTTTAAACCCTCCCCCGCAGCACTACCAAATACCTCTGCAAGGATATTGGTCCCGGTCCTGCTGGGGTGCAACCCGTCCAGATTGGACAGGTCCCAACTTCTCCAGAATCGGTCCCAATGCCTCAGGAGTCTAAATCCCTCCCTCCTACACCATCTCTCCATCCACGCATTCATCCAGTCTATTCCCCTATTCCTGATCTCACTAGCACATGGCATTGGGAGTAATCGTGAGATAACTACCTTAGAGGCCCTGCTTTTTAATTTATTTCCTAGCTCCCTATATTCTCATTTCAGGACCTCATCCCTCTTTTTGCTAATGTCGTTGGTACTGAGATGGACCACGGCCTCTGGCTGTCCACCCTCCCCCTTCAAAAATTTGTGCCGCTATTCAGTGACATCCTTGGCCCCTGGCACCAGTGAGGCAACATACCATCCTGATGTCACCTCTGCAGCTGCAGGAACGTGTATCTGTTCCCCTTACGATAGAATCCCCATATCACTATTGCTCTCCCACTCTTTTTTGTCCCCCTCCCAACATGGTGCCACACACTTGGCTCTTGCTGCTTTCCCTTGAGAGACCATCTCCCCCAGCAGTATCCAGAGCGGAAATTCTGTTGGAGAAGGAGATGGACCCAGGCGACTCCTGCACTACCTGCCTAGTGGTTTTACTCTGTCTGGCAGTCACCCATTCCCTTGCTGCCTGTGCAGTCTTTAACTGCGGTGTGATCACCTCACTGTAAATGGCATTCACTAAGATATCATCCTTGCGGATGTTCCTTTTATGACTCCAGCCACAGTTCCAGCTCTGAAATTTGGATTTTGAGTAGCTGCAGCTGAAGACACTTCCTGCACACATGGCCACCCTGGACACTGGAAGTGTTCCTGACTTCCCACATCGCACAGAAGGAGCATTCCATGTGGCCGAGCTGCCCTGCCATGACTTACCCTTAAATTACTCCTTTTACTTTTACCTCCTCTAGTTTAGAGAATATTATGGATAGTAGAAATACTCACCAGGTCCTATTTGCCAAGGCTGCTGCTCTACTTTCTGAGCAAAGGTAGAAAATGAAAGCATCACCTCTTTCCCTCTTCACCGATCTCCTTCACTGACTCACCAAACTCCAACTTATGCACTTTAATGTAGCCCAAAGCAGCAATCCAGTGCAGGCAAGGCAGCACTTTAGATGACCTGCTTTCATGCTCTCTGAATCTAGCTTCTGAAAACCTGTCTAAACCAGTGATCTAATTAACTAGCTGCAGCTGCAAGCAGAACCTGTAAAACCTCTTTTTAAAGCTGGACTAAAACTCAGCTTCTCCCAACCCAAAAATCAACTTCTAATTAGCTGCAAAATTAAAGAAAGACTAGACTTTAAAAAGAAATTAATCCCTAAATTAACCCATAAAAGTCCCTCACTCACCAAATTCCAACTTAAGCACTCTAATGCAGCCCAAAGCAGCAATCCAGTGCAGAAAAAGCAAGGGCCCCAACACTGACCCCTGGGGACCTCCACTACAAACCTTCTTCCAGTCTGTAAAACATCCATTAACCACTCCCTCTCCTGTCAATCAGCCAATTTCATATCCATGTTGTAACTTTTAGTCCATTCGCTATAACTTTGTTCTCCAGTCTGTTGTGCAGCGCTGTATCAAAAGCATTTTGGAAGACCATGTGCATCACATCAACTACATTGCCCTCATCAACCATCTCTGTTACCTCTTCAAAAAACTCCAGCAAGGTTAGTTAAACAAGCAAGTTAATTAGAACCCCTAACACTTGAGCTTGAAATAAGCCATTGATTACTCGGCAAGCAAGTAAAGAAAACTTTCTAACAAGGGCAGCAGATAGATGGGGACACCACCACCTGGAAGTGCCCCTCCAAGTCACCCACCATCCTGACTTGGAACTATATTGCTGTTCCTTCACTGTCGCTGGGTCAACATCCTGGAACTCCCTTCCAAACAGCACTGTGGGTGTACCTACACCACATGGACTGCAGTGGTTCAAGAAGGCAACTCGCCACCACCTTCTCAAGGGCAGCTAGGGATGGGCAATAAATGCTGGCCCAGCCAGCGAAGCCCACATCCTGTGAATGAATAAAATAAAGGTTGGAATTCCAGTCAAACTGCTAAAGCACTGAAAAGCCCATCTACTTCATGACCTCCTCCTACTCTTTGGAGGGTAGGATCTGTCCAATAGCACATGCATGACACAAATATCACGACATTATTAAAGATAAAGGTGACAGAGGAGATTGCAACAAGTACACTAAGGGGCATCTCACTCCTTGGTGGTCCCAGGAAGGTTTTTGCTGGGGTCTTGCTGAAAGGACTGTATCTATTTACACACCGAATGCATCCAGACACACAGTGTGGTTTCTGTGGTGGCAGATCTATAGTGAAAATGATCTTCTCTGTACCCCAGCTACAACAGAAGAGTAAGGAATAGTTTATACCTCTTTACCTTACTTTTGTGGCTCTCACTGAAGCATCCAACATCATCAGCAGGGCAGGACCCTACAATATTTTGACGAAAATTGGCTGTCCACTAAAGCTTCTCGACCTGATCGGCTCCTTCCATGATGACACGGACTTTGCTGTACAGTTTGATGGCATCACTTCCAGCAGTTTCAGGGTGAAGAATGGAGTGAAATCGAGTCATATCCCAGTCCCCATTTTGTTTGGTATTTTCTTCTCGATGTTCCCGGCTTTGCCTTCCCTGCAGATATGAATGCAGTTAGCTGCACAGGTCAGACAGCAAGCTCTACAATCTATCAAGACTGAAAGCAAAGATAAAAGTACGTCTTGATCAGAGAACTCCTCAGCACTGATGATGCTGCGCTAGCCACTCACACAGAAACTCAGCTACAAAGACTCATGGAATATCTCGCTAATGCTTGTAACTTGTTCTCCATGTCTATAAGCATCAAGAAAACTATAGTGGACAGGGTGGCACATCTCTGCCCTTGATCACACTAAACAACGCCCCACTTATAGTGATTGGCAGATTCTGCTGTCTTGGGTCCATGGTGACATACAATGTCCCTTGATGCAGAGCTTGATATACAAATGGGAAAAGCAACTGCCACTTTTGGCCAACTCACAAATTGCGCATGGAATAACATCAAGCTGCCTCTTAGGACCAAGATGTTTGTTTATGAGGCCTGTGCTCTCAATGCCTTGTTGTATGGTTGTGAAACATGGATGACTTCCTATCAGGAAAAGAAGTTAACAACTTTATCTTCATTCTGGGCATCTCATGGAAGGACAAAAATCCCAAACGCAGCAGTCCTCTCAGAGGCAAATCTCCCAATATGCTAACACACATCAAGCAGGCCCAGGAGCACTTGCAGGATTGAAGATGGTCACACTGTCAAGGATTTTCTGTATGACGAGGTAGCAGTGTCAGAAGACCAGCAGGATGCCAAAGCTCTGCTTCAAGGATGCTTGCAACTATGATATAAAGGCCCGAAACATTGATTTTCACACCTCAGAGACATCAGCCAATGACAGAGTGTCATGAAGCTTGGAACGACATTGCTGTTCCTTCACTGCCGCTGGGTCAAAATCCTCAAACTCCTTCCCCAACAATGCCACATGGACTTCAACAGTTCAAGAAGGCAGGTCACCACCATCTTCTAGGAACATAGGAGCAGGATAGGCCATTCACCCTATTAAGCCTCCTCCGCCATTCAGTTAGATCATGGGTGATCATCCATCTCAAAGTCACTTTCCCGTGCTATCCCCATGCCCACTGATGTCACTAGTAAGAGCAACTAAGGATGAGTAATAAATGCTGGCCTTACCAGTGATGCCTACATGCAATGAGTGATGACAAATATTTGAATAATGATCCTCTTCAAATTTTTGGGGCAGAATTTTATGAGTTGGTGAGTGGGGGCGGGGCCCACTCACCGATTTGTAAAACGACGAGCAGTGACGTCGGGGGGAACTCCCAACATCACCCCGCCCGATTTAAATCTTCGGGAAGATAGGAGCACAGCCAAATCAGCTGTGCATCCGCCGAACTGTCAACGGCCAATTGAGGCCATCGACAGGGCCAATTAACTCATGAAAGGACCAGCCTGCCCAAGCTTAAGGCTGGCGAGCAGGCCAGGAACCCTGGCGGGGACTAGATAAAACACGTTGGCTTTAAAAAATTTTAATAAAGATTTTATAAAAATTATGGACTTGTCCCAACTCATGTAACATTGTCACATGAGGGGACAAGTAAGGGAAATTTTATTTTTCTATTTTTGTCTTTTTTACATGTAGAACTGATCTCCCTGAGGCTGCACTTAGCCTCAGGGAGATGAGTGCGCTCTTTCGTGTACATGCGTAAAAGAGCGCACTCTGGACTTTGGAACTCCCCCCCCCCCCCACCCGCCCCCAACCCCCAACCCACATGGGGAACGCACAGTGCTTCTGTGCGGGGGTCACGCTGGGCGGGCCTTAATTGGCCCACCCATGCAAAATGGCGGCACACCTCCAATCGGGGGCACCGATCGGAAGCGCGCCCGTACGCGCCCGCCCATCAACTTCCCCCCCGCAACAGGGTGAGAATTCAGCCCTTGATTCCTGAACTGCAATTGACTTGAAGTTTTGCGAACACATTGGCAATCCTGTTGCATGAACGGGACTCTGATTTCATTAAAATGAAAAATAAAATACCGCAGGTGCTGCAAATGTGAAATAAAAACAGAATGTGCCAGAATATACAGAGCAGATCAGACAGCATCTGTGGAGAGGGGATCAGAGTTAACCTTTCAGGTTTTAATCTTTTGCTTTAATTACACTATATTATTGAATGCACTTTCTTGTCTTCATCATCATTCTTCACTCCATTGATGATCCTGAATAAAAACCTTCCCACAGTTCCAGCCAGCTTTTTGAATTAGAAGGCAGCTTGGCCTCACAAACCTGTAAACCTATCCTTCGTATTTACTTCACTGATCTTACTCATTGGTCAATGATATTTGACTGACTTCAGCCACAATAGGAGATGGGAGATGGCTAAAAGATTTGCTATTTGCTTGTGCTATATGAGTAATTCCTGTTTTTTGAATATATTAGCATTTTTATTCCTTGTTAGGAATGGCTGTTTGATGGGTCTCGCTGTGAAGACTTGGTTGGTTTTACTATTGATTATTTCTACGTACGTCATGACCTGTAAGTATATCAGTCGCTTTGAGAATAGGTTTTCCATTGAATGGACTGAAGTTTTGGTTTCGAGGATAGTGACTTAACACTCTGCCAATATGTTCCAGCTCTACATTGTAGGTTGGATACAACAAGGGCAGAGGACATTTCTTGTTATCTGATATACCCAGTGAAATAAAAATCAGCCCACTTGTGTGAATTAGCCATTTAATTATTAAAATAAATGAACTGCATACTGCTCTGCTAATGATTTATGGATACCTTGAGGATAGAGACCCAACTAATTATACAGGTACCTAATCAGCAACAAAATCCAGCTGCATCTATGCTTACCTCCAAGTATATGGTGGCTGCATAAGTGGCTCACGGGCTGGATTTGAAAACATCTGCACTCGAAATAACATTAAATCTATATTTTTAAAGTTTCCAGCTGTTGTTAGAAGGGATGATTTATTGTGGTTTGTCCAAGAGGATTTATTTGCATCTTAAGTTTTACAAGATTCCGCTGAATCTCCCTTTGCTAGCCTTTTTCCTATTCCATTTTAATGTTAACAAATGCAAAATATTGTGGCTACTGGAAACCTGAAATATCTGTGTGTGGCTGGGGAAGCAGCTATAGTTCGATGTCAAGGTTAACAATCCATGCAATGGTTTCAGCTGATGTAGTGTGAATAACTGTGATGCCATTAGGATTGGATCCCTCAGGACAGGAGTTCAGAATGTGATAAAAACAAAAAACTGCAGTTGCTGGAAATCCAAAACAAAAACAGAATTACCTGGAAAAACTCAGCAGGTCTGGCAGCATCGGCGGAGAAGAAAAGAGCTGACGTTTCGAGTCCTCATGACCCTTCCACAGAACTAGGTGAATCCAAGGAAGGGGTGAAATATAAGCTGGTTTAAGGTGTGTATGTGGGGGGGGGGGGGGGGGGGGGGGGGGGGGTGGTGGGGGGGGGGGGGGGGGCGGGTTTGGGTGGGGGGAGAGAAGTGGAGGGGGTTGGTGTGGTTGTAGTGACAAGCAAGCAGTGATAGAAGCAGATCATCAAAAGATGTCACAGACAAAAGAACAAAAGAACACAGGCGTTGAAGTTGGTGGTGTTATCTAAACGAATGTGCTAATTAAGAATGGATGGTAGGGCACTCAAGGTATAGCTCTAGTGGGGGTGGGGGGAGCATAAAAGATTTTAAAATATTTAAAAATAATGGAAATAGGTGGGAAAAGAAAAATCTATATAATTTATTGGAAAAAACAAAAGGAAGAGGGAAGAAAGAGAGAGGGGGTGGGGATGGAGGAGGGAGTTCAAGACCTAAAGTTGTTGAATTCAATTTTCAGTCCGGAAGTCTGTAGAGTGCCTAGTCGGAAGATGAGGTGCTGTTCCTCCAGTTTGCGTTGGGCTTCACTGGAACAATGCAGCAAGCCAAGGACAGACATGTGGGCAAGAGAGCAGGGTGGAGTGTTAAAATGGCAAGTGACAGGGAGGTTTGGGTCATTCTTGCGGACAGACCGCAACTGTTCTGCAAAGCGGTCGCCCAGTTTACGTTTGGTCTCTCCAATGTAGAGGAGACCACATTGGGAGCAACAAATACAGTAGACTAAGTTGGGGGAAATGCAAGTGAAATGCTGCTTCACTTGAAAGGAGTGTTTGGGCCCTTGGACGGTGAGGAGAGAGGAAGTGAAGGGGCAGGTGTTACATCTTTTGCATGGGCATGTGGAGGTGCCATAGGTGGGGGTTGAGGAGTAGGGGGTGATGGAGGAGTGGACCAGGGTGTCCCGGAGGGAATGATCCCTACGGAATGCCGACAGGGAGGGGTGAAGGGCAGATGTGTTTGGTGGTGGCATCATGCTGGAGTTGGCGGAAATGGCGGAGGATGATCCTTTGAATGCGGAGGCTGGTGGGGTGATAAGTGAGGACAAGGGGGACCCTATCATGTTTCTGGGAAGGAGAAGAAGGCGTGAGGGCGGATGCGCGGGAGATGGGCCGGACACGGTTGAGGGCCCTGTCAACGACCGTGGGTGGAAAACCTCGGTTAAGGAAGAAGGAGGACATGTCAGAGGAACTGTTTTTGAAGGTAGCATCCTCGGAACAGATGCGACGGAGGCGAAGGAACTGAGAGAATGGGATGGAGTCCTTACAGGAAGCGGGGTGTGAGGAGCTGTAGTTGAGGTAGCTGTGGGAGTCGGTAGGCTTGTAATGGATATTGGGGGACAGTCTATCACCAGAGATTGAGACAGAGAGGTCAAGGAAGGGAAGGGATGTGTCAGAGATGGACCATGTGAAAATGATGGAGGGGTGGAGATTGGAAGCAAAATTAATAAATTTTTCCAAGTCCCGACGAGAGCTTGAAGCAGCACCGAAGTAATCATTGATGTACTGGAGAAAGAGTTGTGGAAGGGGGCCGGAGTAGGACTGGAACAAGGAATGTTCCACATACCCCATAAAGAGACAGGCATAGCTGGGGCCCATGCGGGTACCCACAGCCACACCTTTTATTTGGAGGAAGTGAGAGGAGTTGAAGAAGAAATTGTTCAGTGTGAGAACAAGTTCAGCCAGACGGAGGAGAGTAGTGGTGGATGGGGATTGTTCGGGCCTCTATTCGAGGAAGAAGCTAAGGGCCCTCAGACCATCCTGGTGGGGGATGGAGGTGCAGAGGGATTGGACGTCCATAGTGAAGAGGAAGCGGTTGGGGCCAGGGAACTGGAAATTGTTGATGTGACATAAGGTGTCAGAGGAATCACGGATGTAGGTGGGGAGGGACTGGACAAGGGGAGAGAGAAGGGAGTCAAGATAACAAGAAATGAGTTCTGTGGGGCAGGAGCAAGCTGACATGATTGGTCTACCAGGACAGTTCTGTTTGTGGATTTTGGGTAGGAGGTAGAAGCGGGCCGTCCGAGGTTGGGCGACTATCAGGTTGGAAGCTGTGGGAAGAAGATCCCCAGCGGAGATGAGGTCCTCCTGCCCCACAGAACTCATTTCTCGTTATCTTGACTCCCAGATCCTTTTGTACATCCACATTTCCCAATATATCACCATTTAAATAGCACTTTGCCTTTCTGTTTTTCGCACCAAAGCGTATAACTTCACAGTTATCCATGTTATACTTCATCTGCTGTGTGTTTGCCCACACACATAACTTGTCTAAGTCACCCTGAAGCCTCCTTGCATCCTCCTCACAACCTCGCCCAGTTTTGTGTTGTCAACAAACTTGGAAATATTGCATTTGGTTTCCTCATCCAAGTCATCTTTCTATATTGTGAATAGCTGGGGCCCAAGCATTGATCCCTACAGTACACCACTGGTCACTGCCTGCCATCTGGAAAAGGACCCATTTATTTCCACTCTCTGTTTCCAGTCTGTCAACCAGTTCTCAACCCATGCCAGTATATTTCCCCCAATCCCATGTGCTTTAATTTTTCCCACTAGCTTTTCATGTGGGACCTTATCAAAAGCCTTCTTGAAATCCAAATACACCACATCTACTGGTTTTCCCTTATCTGTTCTACTAGTCACATCCTCAAAAAACTCCAGTTAAGCATGATTTCCCTTTCATAAAGCCACGCTGACTTTGTCTAATCCCCGGTAATGCTTTCCAAGTGTTCTGTTACCACATCTTTTATAATAGACTCTAGCATTTCCCCCCCTTAATGATGTTAGGCTAACTGGTCTGTAATTTTTTTTTCTCTCCCTCCTTTTTTAAATAGTGGGGTTACATTTGCCACTCTCCAATCTGTAGGAACTGCTCCAGAGTCTATAGAATTTTGGAAGATGACTACCAATGCATCCAATATTCCCAGGGCCACTTCCTTTAGTACTCTGGGGTGTAGATTATCAGGCCCTGGGAATTTTTCAGCCTTTAACCCCCCATTAATTTCTCTAGCACCATTTTTTTTTACTAATACTGATTTTCTTCAATTCCTCCTTCTCACTAGACCCTTGGTTCCCTAACATTTCTGGGAAATTATTTGTGTCCTCTTTTGTGAAGACAGGACCAAAATATGTGTTCAATTCTTCTGTCATTTCTTTGTTCCCCATTATAATTTCCCCAGTTTCTGACTGTAAGGGACCTACATTTGTCTTTGCCAATCTTTTTCTCTTCACATATTTATAGAAGGTTTTACAGTCAGATTTTATGTTCCCTGCAAGTTTACTCTCATACTCCATTTTGCCTTTCTTGATCAATCTTTTTGTCCACTTTTGTTGGATTCTAAACTGCTCCCAATCCTCAGGACATAAGAAACAGGTTGCTCCACCATTCAATAGGATGATACAGTGTGTCATGCTAGCCTGTCTTAAAGCTGTCCAGAGTGCTTCCAGCCTGGGTTGAGACAGTTGTCGAAACACATCTTCGCAACAGGCAGTCCACCGTCCATCTTGGGCAAGGGAGAAGTGCATAGAGAAAACTGGCCAACAGACTACTGCAGGGCTCAGGGTTAGCCCCAGTCCTGTTCAACACTTATAAAAATGACCTGCCATAGCCCACAGGTTTACCTACGCTGATGACATCTGTTGTGCCACCCAAGCTCCATCCTTTCCCCCGACCAGATCCTTAACAAAGATATTACAAAGTTAACAGACTACTACAGCGCATGGCATCTCACGTTGAAGCTCTCCAAAACCATATCCACAGTATTCCACCTCCACAATGCCAGTGCCAAGAAATAATTATATACCTATGTCGATGGCCAGAGATGAAAGCGTTATCCCAACCTCTCATACTTGGGAGTGACTCTAGATAGGACTCTGACCTTCCGGGAACATTTGAAGAAAACATCAGCAAGGGTCAAAACCAAAAATAACCTGCTAACAAAACTTGCTGGATCTATGTGGGGTGCTCCTGCCGCAACACTCTGGACCTCAGCACTGGCCCTATCATACTCTGCAGCAGTGAACTGTGTACCTGTCTCGTAATGGTCATCACACACACATCTTGTTCACACTCAATTGAATGCAACAATGTGCATCATAACTGGAACTCTCCACTCAACATCCCTCCCCTGGCTTCCTGTCCTTGCAAACTTCACTCCCCCACACATCCACCGGCTGACGAACAACCACAAGCTGTTTGAAACCATTCATTCTGCACGTCACTTGCAATTCCATCATGACCTGTTCAGTACACCTATTGCCCGCCTTCCATCTCAGCGTCTCATATGGAGGCCGTTCCTGAGCAAGATCTGCCAGCAGACATCCTCTAGATCAAGGAATGGGAAATATGGGAAGTTACTAACAAGTTCCTTGTGACAACCACCATCTGTTGAATGGCAGGCTTTGAATTGCCTTGGCGAGAGCGGCCCTTGCTAAACAGGTTCGGGACAGGCCAGGGCCTCTGTACAGTCAACTTTCACTGCAGGTGCCTCAGTACGACCCCTTATGCACTTGTGAAAAGACACGAACAATGCTGCGCATTACTGAGGAGTGTCCCCTCTACAGACTAATTGGCAGACTAATCACTTTAAACTCAGCAGGAGAGAAGGCTATTGCTTGGCTTCAGAGATTTACATTCACTAAATAATAAATAAAGATTTATGGCTGACCTTTGACATCACTGTCACTTTCCCACCCGATCCCATAGAGTTCATACTTTCTCTATCCTAGCCCTGAATATACTCAACTGAGCACCTACTACCCTGTGGGGTAGAGAATTCCTAAAATTTACAGCCCTCTGAATGAAGACATTTCTCACCTCAGACTATTAAAAAAAATCGATCCCTCACGAGCCAGGGATACAGCTTCTCAGCATGTATGCTGTCAAGCCCCCTCAGAACCTTACATGTTTCAACTAGATTGCCTCTCATTCTTCTGAACTCCAGAGATGTCCATTGTACTCAGCATCTCATCACAGGACAACCCTGTGGTGGAGGAATCAATCGCGGAATCAATCTGGCAAACCTTTGCTGCAGCGCCTCGAAACCAGTATATTCTTCCTTTGGAAAGGAGATCAGAACTGTGCGGAAGCCAAAACAATGCATCTTCTAACGCTAGCCTGAATCCAAAGACATCACACCTATCCTACCCAATTCCCCTAAGCAGGATAGTCAGTAGTTGAACATTTAGAAAATCAAGAAGCCAGACTTGGAGCTGTTGCTACCCAATCAGCAGATATCGAGTAGCAATATGCTGCATAAAATATGTGAATGCACTGCCACAATCCTATTAACCATAACATGGGTATATACCACACTCCATTGAATAGGCATGCAACCAGTGGTGGTCAGGGATATGGGGCTTGAGCAGCAGTTGTTTACCCCTCTACATTCTGAATCCTTGATATGTGAGCATGTGGTCTCTTAACCAACTTCCAGCGAAGGCATAGAATTCACAGTACAGAAATAGACAATTAACCCAATTGGTCTAGGCTGTTGTTTATGCTCCAATTGAGCCTCCCCCTAGCCCTCTTCAATTTTTTTCCTCATCTAATTCTATCAACATATCCTTCTATTCCCGCCTCCTTCATGTGTTTATCTAGCTTCACCTTAATTGCATTTATGATACTCATTTCAATCACTCCAAGCTCCACATTCTAATCACTCTCTGGGTAAAGAAGTTTCTCCTGAATTCCTTATTGGATTTATTAGTGACTAGCTTATAGTTATGGCCCCTATTTTGGTGTCCCCCCAGAAGTGGAAACATCTTGTCCGCACCTACCTTACCTTTCATTATCTTAAAGACCTCACTCAGATCATGCCTCAGCCTTCACTTTTCTGGAGAAAAGAGCCCCTGTCTCAAATGCTTTGCCTTCCAGGAGCCCCTGTGTTTCCTCACCTTGAAGCAATCAACACCTGTCTCAGTGTCATGGAAGGATCTGTGCAGAACAACTTGTGATAATCCAAGCGCTTTAATGATCCAGATGTTCAAGATAAATTCTGCTTGACAAGGTTCTAGATGGATGCTGGTAACTGTAGCTGAGATTGTTTTTACTTGGGGGGTGCTGGGGTTGGGGCAGGGTGAGAATGAATTTAATTGGATTCTGTCTAATACAATGATAGCTTATTTGTTCCTGATGCAGCATGTGACTGAAGAGGCACTTCAGTATCACTCCTCACTGTCATTCCTCTTTAGTAACCACAGCTCATTGGCCCTTGGTCACCATGTGACTAGCAAACAGTGACATCACTGTCTTCATTGAAAACTTACTAGGCTCCTCAATTGAATATAAGTGGTGAGAATTCAACAGCTCTATCATAATAACATTGATTCAGAGTTGTGCTCTGCTCACTGACCTACGTGGACTCCTGGCTCTACAAGCGCCTCGATTTTAAAATGTTCAAGCTCCTGTTCAAATTTATTGATGGCCTTGCCCCTCCCTATCTCAGCAACCTTCTCAAATTCAAACAAGCCCTGAGATCTGTGTTCCTTGATCTCTGGCCTCTTATGAATTGCCCCACTCCCTTTGCCCCACCATTGGCAGCTGTGCCTTCAGTTGCTTAGGCCCCAAGCTCCAGAATTCCCCCCCATAAATCCCTTTCCTTTGTTAGGATGTTTTAAAACCTACCTCTACAGCCAAGCTTTTGATCACTTATCCTAATGCCCCCTTACGTGGTTCAAGGTCACATTTTGTCAGACAACGGTCCTGTGAAGTGTTGTGGGGCAGTCTACTACATTAAAGGTACTATATAAAAGCAAACTATTGTCATTTTTAAACAAAAAAATAAATACATTGCAGCCTCAGCTGGAGGATCGTGCTCAGTTCCGGGCACTACGCTCTAGGAAGTGCTTTCAAAGAACTGAAAAAGTCATGTGTTTCTGAATGGCTTCTTTCTTTTCTGTAAGATTCTATACAGTGAATTTATTCAATGCATAACTATGTTACCTGGTAAGGGGTCTTGGTCAAACCAATAATCTATGTCATCTTCACTGACGATGCCTGAGAATCACACTGTCCCATGCTTCGAATGTGAGAAATGAAGACTTGTATTATTGTTTCAAAGAGCCAGCACTGGCACAATTAGCTAAATGGCCTCTTTCTGTGCTGACTCCTCCTATGACTCTAATACTCAAGAGATTTATGGCGTTCAACATCACTGGGTCACTAAAATAAAAACCTTGCCTTCAATTTTACGGGTGGAAACATCCAATGAATTATTTATGCACTGAAAACATTATTTCTAACCAGAGCAATGTACAATTTACTCTAAAGCCGTCAAGCAAATTTTACACCAGTTGTGGATTTGTTGGCTAAATGAGTTAACTTTTGTTATGTAAACCTC
The DNA here is from genome assembly GCF_017639515.1 of Carcharodon carcharias. Lineage (NCBI taxonomy): Eukaryota > Metazoa > Chordata > Chondrichthyes > Lamniformes > Lamnidae > Carcharodon > Carcharodon carcharias. The sequence goes on along the minus strand of NC_054475.1, from coordinate 161,710,332 downwards.
CTTTATCAAGCTTTTCGTCATTATTGCATTAGTTACAATAAGACAGTCAACTTTTGCAACAAGGCAGCGAAGATCATGATAGGAATAGGGCAATGGGAACATCAAGTATGCTCCTCACTGCTTCCAGCCTTTGATTGAAGTTCACCATTCAGTTCAAGTTAAGAAATAAAGAGTTTTCTCAATATGTGTGACTTCAGGACATCCCAGCGTGCTTTACTGTCAATGAAGTACCTTTTCTACAATCATCATTATGTTATGTAGGAAGTAAGGTGGTCGATTTGCACTCAGCAAGCTTCCACAAGCAACAATGACATAAAGGGCCAGATAATTTGTTTTTAGTGATGTTGATTGAGGGATAAATACTGACCCAGGACACTAAAAAGAACTACCCGGTCCTTCTTTGAAGTAGTGCAATAGGATCTTTTACATCACCTAAGAGGGCAGTCAGGGCCTCAGGAAAATGGCCCAACCAAATGATGGCACCTCTGACAGTACATTACTCCCTCAGTACTGCACCAAGTACAGTAAAGTCCCGATGAGTTGAACCCCAGGGGATCCACCCACAAATTTGTGTTAAGTGGCGCTTTGTGATAGCGGAGGAGGCCCCATTCCCACATAAATGCATCTCTATGTGGCCTGATATGCCAATAAATGCAGTCCATGCCAAAAACAATAGATTCAAATGCCAAATGAAAACCAGTAAAGCCATAAACGTGTGATACAGTCTTTATTCAATTCGTTCAGACCTTGCAATAGGAGGACTTTGTAAAAGACCAGAGCTTCGCATTGAAAAATGTTGAGAGTTAGCCCTAGAAGAACTCCATAATCTTTTTCTGCTCAGACGAGCAGGCGGGCATTCACCAGACTCTTCAGGATCATCGGGCTACTCTGTTGAAGAGCTTACTGCCTTTACATTTACATAAACTGTTAGTTCCATCGTGCAGCTTAAGGCACCGTCCATCTCTGCGTAAGTTCCCACAGTGCCAGACTCCCACAGATGAGCGAAAAGTGCCTCATCATCGAGTTGCTTGGCCTCATCCTGCTGCTCCTCGTTCTCGACGTCTTGCGCAGTTGTACCCTATTGGAACCCAATCTCAGATTGACAACACTTTTAAATTTCTCACAGGCTTAGCCATGTTCGCAGGGAGATCTCAGTGTCAAACGATGCTTGCCCAGCACTCCATGATTTCATGCTCTTGTGTGGTCTGACTCTGCTCTGATTGGTCAGCACAGCCAAAAGCCAAGTTTAGGCAAGTTCGGCCAATCCTGAGTTACCAATGCAGAATTTCGTCTTGTCGTGAGCATCGTTCTGTGGGATTTGTTATTCTGCCAGAGGGAATGGTTGATGGCTTCAGTGTAACTGGAATTTTGTGTAATCCGAGTTTGACTCATTGTGATTTCACTGTATCAGCCTAGATTATGTGTTGAAGTCACTCGAGTGGAACTTGAATTCACAATCTTCTGACTGAAGTGAGAGTCTGACCCACTGAGCCGAACCTTTTACGTTAAGGTTGAGTAACAATGCTAACAATCTCCCTCCTGTGCTTATCTAGCTTCCTTTTAAAGGCGTCCATACCACTTGCTTTAACTGCTCCCTGTGGTAGTAAGTTCCACATTCTAACCAGTCTCTGGGTATAAAACAGTGAAAGTAATCATGAAGCTGTCAGTATGTTGTTAACATCCAACTTATTCACTAACTGTCCTTTTTAGGAAGGGGAACCTGCTGTAGCCTGATCAGTGACTCCAGTCCCACACCAACATTGTTGACTCTTAACTGTCCTAAGAGATAGCATAACATGCAACTCAGTTGTATTGAACTGCTATTACAGAGCGACTAGGGTTGGGTATTAAATGTTTTGCCAGTGATGTCCACATCCTGAAAATGAATGTTTAAAGGTTACTAAGGCGGGATATACCTGTGTCAGTGGCCAGGCTATGGATTTTTCATCGGTTCAGGAGTACCATGGAGGAATATCTGCTCATATCAACCTCTTCTCAGATCTAAAAACTCATGAAAATGTTATTTGACTTGTGGCTTATTCTGAAACTGATTGTCCAGGTACTGCTACTGTAAAGAAGTTATGGTTAGCTAACCAGGAACACCAACTTCCTGAAGACAGTGCATGGAGTTACAGTAGGTTTACTAGAGAAGCAAAGAATAGAAATACCTTCGGCACTATATTTCATCCGCTCAGTAAGTATAGGTTTCTAGACCTGTGGAGCAATAGATGAAATTGCATAAGTTTATTTCATGTGTTTTAAAATGAGAAAATGAAGCGTTCTGATAGGTAATTTTGGAGATTGTTGTTTTATACTAAATCAGAAAAAAAGACCCTGCATTTATATGGCACCTTTTGCATCTTCAGGATATCCCAAAACCCCTTGCAGCCAGTGAAGTATATTTGAAGTATAACCATGGTTGTAATTTAGGAAACATGGAAGCTGGTTTACACACAGCAACATCTCACAAACATCAATGTGATGATGACCAGATATGGTATTTTTTAAAATTCATTTACAGGATATGGGCATCGCTGGCTAGGTCAGCATTTATTGCCCTTCCCTAATTGCCCTTGAGAAGGCGGTAGTGAGCTGCTTTCTTGAACCGCTGCAGTCCATGTGGTGTAGGTACACCCACAGTGCTGTTAGGGAGAGAGTTCCAGGATTTTGACGTGGTGTATAAGTCAACCTTGTGTACAAGACAATCACATTTTTCGCAACAATCCTGTTTTTGCATATACTCGGTATATAAGTTGATTGCCAGGAACCCACCCCCCCCAGCCCAGAACCCACACCACCCCACCCCTTTCAACTGTCATATGCTACACTCGCATAGTCAGCCTCAATTTTTAACCCCACAAATGGATGTTTTACTTACTAGCACCTTAGAACAGGGTGCAAGGGATCAAGTAGGTAATAGGGGCTGAGTTGCAAAGATGTATGGGACTTTAAGACACACCCAGACAGGGTAGATCCTGCATGGTGGATGACAAAGATGGCAAACACCCACACCCATGCCAGGGTTTCACTTTTATACTCAACATACAAGTCGACCTCCACTTTTGGAGGGATTTTTCAAGGTTGACTTATACACCAATGTCTACAGTAATCTGTTTTCTTCATGGTGTTGGTTAAGGGATAGATGTTAGCCAGGACACCGGGCAGAATCCCCTTGCTCTTTTCAAAATAGTGCTCTGGGATCTTTCACATCCGCCTGAGAGGGCAGACAGGCCCTTGGTTTAACACGGCATCTAAAAGACATGCACCTCTGACAGTGCAGCATTCCCTCTGTACTGCACTGGGAGTGTCAGCCTGGATTTTGTGCTCGGGTCTCTGGAGTGAGATTTGAAAGTGAAACTTGTTGATTCAAAGGTGACAGAGCCACCCATTTAGCCATGACTGATATATACTATGCGTATTTCGGGCTGTTAGATTTATGGATATTGTGAAAACATCTGAACATTTATGACTTCAGACACTGAAGTTCAATTCAACAATCCTATATAATATTCAGAAATGGAAATGAAATCTATCACTCCCTCTCGGTTTTTCTGGCTTGGTGAACTGACATCACTTAATCTTGACAAGACCCTGCCAATCTGCAGAAGCTCCCTTTAACTGTTGGATTCAAACTAAATCAGCATGCATTTATTTAGACTGCACCCTTACAGGAGATGCCTGATCAGTGATCTAAGAGCAACAGTTCGATTAAACCCAGTTGCATGGTTAGACCCAGGCTCTCTCCCTCCCAGACTATCAATGAGCAGTTTCATGGGACACTAGAGAGTACACTTTAAGAAATACGACCACAGAGAGCTATTGAAATTGATAAAGGAATGGCATGTTTACCTCAGATGGATTGTGAATGCTGCCTGGAGTTTATAACCCATGTCTTGGATTGAGTTTGTTCATTCCCCATGCAGAATCAGAACACAAAAAAATACTGTTCCTGAAATTCTGTGATGCTTCTCCCATTTATCTATAGTAATTCTGGAAAACTAGCAGAAAACCTTCAGGAATGAGATCCCTTCATGGCTCACCATTCCCCAGTCTCTGTGCCCTCCACTAGCCCTGCACTTCCCCTTCTCTAAACATTCTTCTCCTGCACCGCTTGTGTACCCTGCATCCTACCCCACCCACCCACTCCCCTTTGCTCCACCATTGCCTCCAGCAAGCTGGGGCCCATGCTTTGGAATCCCCTCCCAATCACCCTCTCCTCTCTTCAAAGCCCTCTTTAAAAGTCATTTCTCTGGTCAAGCTTCTGGTCAACCTTTTTAATATCTCACTCTTTATCTCCCCTTTTTGTTTGATTGTGCCTCGGTGAAGCATTCTACATTAAAGGTGCTAAATAAATGCAGATTATTGTTTTTTATTCAGTCTCAACTAAGCACTTGTACTGGCGTACTTTCTCCTCAGTTCTTTCCATTACCCACCCTGACCTAAATTTTTATGTTTACTCTTCCCCCTTCTCCCCAGGACATTGATTCATCTGAGGTGCAGTTTGACAGATACCACTCACCCTCTGATTCCTCATCAATGCTTATTCTGGACATGGGAGTCTTGACAGTAACTGTTAGCTACATGACTGTGGAAGATGAGCACTACAAACCTCATCCTGTCACACACTCTATCTTTCTGCCTTTGCCCTGCCTCTCCTTACAATCACTAGATAGTAACCAATAGTGGACACCTATCTGGACTGTATGGTCAGTAGCTCACTGGTTGGTGGGCATGCATTGAAACCATTGAATCTTCAGAGGGCTTATTACAAACAGTTCTATTATGTGCAGTTTACACTTTCTTTTCATTTAGAGTGTGATCCTTATGCCAAAAATCTTAAAGCTTGTGCTGTGGAAGATGAAACCAATAAGACAAATTGTCTGTTCATAGGATGTTGTTTTAAGGACAGATCTGAGAAACCATGTTACCACATGACAATAAATAGTAAGTCAATTTTCAAAACCTAGGTTATTTTAAGAGATCTTTTAATGTTTTGTATGTCACCGAATATGGGTTAAACTACTCAATACCAGGGCCGGTGCAAGAGTATTAGGCACCCTAGGTGAACCTTCAACCTTGACTTCCACCCCACCCCACACAATTAACTTTTGAAAATGCATGTAGCGCATTAGTATGAGTAAAAATTCTGTATTTATGTTTACAAATTTATTTTGTGTGAAATAGGAGAATATTATGAGACTGATTGTACATTCTCATTGTTCTACACATTTCACAGGAAGAAATGCACATTACAAAGTGTAATATGGCGCACATGTTGTAATGCTATATTTTCCTGCAACAGTTACTAGATGATTTTGTGCATAATTTACGGAATGAATTATCATTACGATAGAGTGGGCTAAAGTAAATTATATTGTTTTCTATTATTTACAGATTTGCAGTTTTGAATAGTCATGTAAATGGATAAATCTGTAAAACTGTCACGTAAACTGAATGAGAAATATGGTATGAAATTTTGGGAAAGACTGCAGTGCAAACACATGAAATCTACATGTATGTCAGCATATATGGATGTAGATCTAGACCTTTCATTGCCACTGCTGAAGCCTGATTGCTGACTTATTCATGAATAGCTCATTCAGTTTTGGCCACCCCCAAATGTTGCCACTCAAGGCGACTGCTTCGTTTGGTGCAGTGGATGCACCGGCCCTGCTGAACAAAATTACAAGCTGATAGTATATTAAACTTCAACATAATAAGATGTTGGTGATGGTGATTGATGTTCACAGCTCCTGTCTTCACTGTTGCACATCAATGTTGTTGCTGAATCATCAACAGCAAAATGCATTTATTTAGCACCTTTAATAGTGGAGCAATTAAAGTCAGGAATGTTCAAGAGGTTAAAATGGTAGAGCGCAGTAACCTCAGTGAATTTGTAGAGTGGAGGGGGATACAGAGATAGAGAAGGGTGAGGCCATGGAAGAGTTTGAAGGGAAGGACTAAATTTTAACATTTGGACAGTAATACTGTTTAAAAAGTGGTAAATCTCTGTTGTGACACTAAATAGATGGTCTGAAGCGCAAAGTCAAGTCTAGTGGAATGGTTGGAACCAGCACTGGGGCCCAGTTCATTTTTTAAACTCTTTCATGGGATATGGGCATCGCTAGTTAGGCCAACACTTATTGCTCATCCCTAACTGCCCATGAGGAGATGGTGGTGAGCTGCCTTCTTGAATCGCTGCAGCCCATGTGGCATAGGTACACCCGCAGTGCTGTTAGGGAGGGAGTTCTAGGATTTTGACCCAAGGAATGACGAAAAGTTCCAAGTCAAGATGGTGAGCGGCTTGGAAGGGAACTTGCAGGTGGTGGTGTTCCCATGCATCTCCTGCCCTCGTCCTTCTCAGCATTAGAGGTCGCGGGTTTGGAAGGTGCTGTCGAAGGATGCTTAGTGAGTTGCTGCAGTGCAACTTGAAGATGGCACACACTGTTGCCACTGTGTGTCGGTGGAGGAGGGAATGAAATGTTGAAGGTGGTGGGAGGGGTGCCAGTCAAGTGGGCTACTTTGTCATGGATGGCGTCGAGCTTCGAGTTTTGTTGGAGCTGCACTTATCCAGGCAAGTGGGGAGTATTCCATCGCACTCCTAACTTGTGCCTTGTAGATGGTGGACAGGCTTTGGAGAGTCAGGAAGTGAGTTACTTGCTGCAGAGTTCCCTAAGTTCAATGCCCTATGATATTTGAAACTACCCTAACTAGCAAACCCCTTCATAATTTTGAAGACCCATACTAAGTCATCCCTCAGCCTTATCTTTTCTCAAGAAAAGAGCCACAATCTAATCAGTCTTTCCTGGTAAATTAAACCTCTCAGTTCAGGTATCACCCTTGGAAATCTTTTTTACACCTTTTCAAGTGCCTCCATATCCTTTCAGTAAGAGAGAGACCAATACTGTGCACAGTACTTCATATATGGTCTAACCAATTTTCAATTCTGTAGAAATGAAGGCCACTGCTTTTGTTTGCATTTTTATGGCCTTGTTAACCTGCATCACTATTTTTAATGATTTGTGGCTCTGTACCCCCTCGATCCCATTTCTCCTCTACACCCTTTAGATTCTGAGTTCCAAGAATGATGTAGCGTGCCAACTTCTCTTTCCAAAATGCACCACCTCACAGCAATCTGTATTGAAAGTCAGGATTAGATGATTAGGAATTCTATAGAATATGCCTGAAAACATTGTTTAAAGGCATGACCTATGTTATCTACGTGTGTACAGTTTCCATACCTTTTAAATAAATAGATCAGTGGTGGACCAGCTATTTTGGAAGTTACTTCCAAAATAGATAAATATTTTTAACTGAAGTTCAAGATACAATTTCAATAAAACACATTTATTTGATTAATGAATGTTGTGTCATTAAAGGGAACTGTCCCTGTCCTTTGTAACAAGTGACATTTTTCGATTGACAGAACCGAAGCAAATATTGAATATTCTCGGAATTGTGTTGTTGTCACTTGCTATTGTAGCAGTTTGCCCATTGCTGTTTTGCCTGTTAACTGAAAGGACGTAAGTAGATTGACTCTTATTCTGAAAATGTACTACATTACATTATTTGTATCAACTGCAAATGGAAGGAATGTCTGATTTTTACACTATAGATTCCGAATTCCCACTCAAATTTTTCCTCTATGTCTGATACCAAGACATATAATAGATTGCGGTAGAGTTGGGTCCCGAGCACCTGAAGCAGAGAAGGAAGCTTGATTGACAGCCTACAGCTAAGGGAGCTCTGAAGCTTACTGATGTCTCCCTGCATGTCTTTGTAGGTGACAATGGGTCTTGCGGGTGGTGTGTGTGGGTTAGAGATTCATTCATTCATCCTGACCTTACCTATTATAGCAATTACTGGATAAGAAAAGACCAAAGTCCATCTAATTCAGTTCTGCCACTGAACTGGGATTCATATGATATGATAGCTGAACTATTGACTAATCACACTGACAAATCTCTATTAATCGACAACCGACACAGGCAAAGAAAATATCACTGACACAGTGATGGAAGAGTTTTGGGAACCATAGGTCCAAAGTCACCTCTTTCCTCTCAAGAACGCTACACTTACCATAAGTTTTGGCTGCGAAACTCAATAAGACCCTAAACAGCTGTTGGGATCTGTGATTAACCTGCACCCGTCACTTTCGACAGTGCCTGTGATTTTAAGTGATTATAGTGTGAAGCCAGCACCTGTTGAGCAGTTGCATGCCCGAACAAGGGCATGTAAATGTGAGAGGCTACCATGAGTTCAAGCTAACCTGCACTAGTTAAGTCCAGCCTGCAGCTTTGAAAAGTGTGTGTGTGGGGTGTGGGGGGGGTGCATTTTGGCTGTAGCAGGTGCTAAGAGTCATTCTAAAACTGAGTTTGACCTGGAAATGACATGAGACTATCACAGCATGGCAGGGAGTGGGGTCCAATGTTTTCCAATGGAGGCCTTAGTCAAGGAGGTGCAGAGGGGGAGAGATGTCACCTATCCAGAGGGTGCCTGGAGGCTCTACAGACAGGGCCTCAGAGGGCAGTGAGACCAAGGCAGTAAGGCCTAGATACAACGCTGAAAGAAGTTCAGTGACTTCAAATGAATGGTCAAGGTCAGTGAATGCAACTTCAAATGCCACATCCCATCAAACGCACCAGCGGCCTCAGACACTTCTCTGGCAATTCACCACACCCCCATCACTCACCCATCACTAATACTTCTGTCTACTTATGCCTAACATTCATAGCTTCACCTCACCCTCAGACACTTCTCACTTTTGCAAGTCTCACACCACATTTTAAAGCCTGCACATCCTGCCAGTTATTCAACCATGACTGCCAAGTCATCCAGACAGATTGCAGTGTGTACCAACCACACTGCAGCAACTCAGCAAGGCTCCTTCAACAACACCTTCCAAACCTGTGACCTTGACCACCCAGAAGGACAAGGGATGCAGACACATGGGAACACCACCTGCAAGTTCCCCTCCAAGCCACACACTACCCTGACTTGGAACTATATTTCCATTGCTTCACCATCGTTGGGTCAAAATCCTGGAACTCCCTCCCTAAAAGCACAATGGGTGTACCTACACATAAGTTATTTTTTTATTCTTACATAATATGTGAGCTTTGCTGGCTAGGTCAGCATTTATTGCCCATACCTAGTTGCCCTTGAGAAGGTGGTGTTGAGCTGCCTTCTTGAACTGCTGCAGTCCCTGTGGCTTAGGTACACCCACAGTGCTGTTAGGGAGGGAGTTCCAGGATTTTGACCCAGCGGCAGTGAAGGAACGGGGGTATAGTTCATCAGCTGAGTGGGGGTAGGGGTGATGGGTGCAATAGGTAGTAATCAGCAGGGGGTAAAAACAAAAAACTGCGGATGCTGGAAATCCAAAACAAAAACAGAATTACCTGGAAAAACTCAGCAGGTCTGGCAGCATTGGCGGTGAAGAAAAGAGTTGACGTTTCGAGTCCTCATGACCCTTCAACAGATCAGCAGGGGGTTTTGTTGCCCATGTTTGGCCTGATGCCATGGGACTTCGTGGGGTCTGGAATCAATATTGAGGACTGCTGCAGAGAACGCAGATGAGGACTTAGATGGAGCAGTGTGCAAAAGAAGGCTGATGGACAATATTCCCTGTAATACCTGTTTGCTGTGCATGGCCAGTTTGTTGCACTGCACTGTCCCTTTAAGAATAATAAAAAGCTGCGCATGTACGTATCTTAAGGAGAACATTGCTTTGGTGCAAGCCTCTTTGTTTCTTGCATGGCACTCTCCTAATTGCTGTGCAGCTGCATACCCGCAGAACTCAGTGGGAAGATTGCAATGGGCATGCATATGGTGGTGTCGTGGTAATGTCACTCGACTACTAATCCAGAGACCCAGGCTAATGACCTGGGGGAACAGGTTCAAATCCCACCATGCCAGTTGGTGGAATTTAAATTCAATTAATAAAAGCTTGAATATAAAGCTAGTGTCAGTAATGGTAACCATGAAACTCTGGCTTACTAAAGCAGAGGAAGTCTGCATGTGACTGCAGACCCACACCAATGTGGTTGCCTCTGAAATGGCAGTTAAAAGTAAGCCATTGAGCTCAAGGGCAATTAGGGAGGGCAACAAATCCAAGGAAAGAATGCTCGGTACATTGGCAGATCTGCCAGAAAGTCTGAAATCAATGACAGGGGGCATGGAGGAGACTGGCACTTGCTTGGCATAGGCCTCTATGCAAAGCCCAACACATTCAGCATGAAAAGAGCAGACAACTTCTCGAGAACACTTACGCATGATGCAGCATCTGATGGCCTGCGCCAACTTCCATTGCAGCACAAGCAGAAACCGCCCATTGGTGCAAGGCAGCTAGTCCAAGGAACATGAGACTCTCTCAGAATGACAGTTTTCACCCTCCCACCATGGCCACACCAATAGTGCCTGTGTTGTTGCTGCCACCAATGCCGAGGTGTTGCAAGTCCAAAACCAGAACTTATGGAACCGGAGCTTCTTGAGGGTGCCCTGCAAGATCATTTGGAGACCCCATCAATGAAAGCCAGCAGCCTTCCACTAGCCATGCTGCAGTCACTGGTGTAGCAGCGTAGGAGCACAAAGCACTAAGGGAATGTGCAAGGGTTGTCTTTTGTGTGCAAGGTGGCGATGGTTGATTTATAAATTTGTTTTGGAATAGTTTTTGTGGTGGGATTTGTTTTATAATTGTGCCAGAGGATGCTGTGATACAGGGAGAAAGTAAAGTGTTGGATCGGGTCTGTTCATTAATAGGGAAGTGGGGTTGTGTTTACAGGTACCACAGTTGAGTGAGTTAATAGTAGACAGCCCAGCCAGAAAGGGAATATGTTGGCTGACTTCTCTGTCCTTTGTTCACCTCTACTTCCTCTTTAGCTGGTTGCCATATACCTGGAGGCAAAGGTTGTGCCCTCATGACAGTGAGGTTGCATAATATGCAGCAGACCATGATGAACCTTGACCCAAACTCTGGCAAGTCATGCAGGATTCCACTGGCACAGTCCAAGCAGCAGAAACATTGTTGAAGCACCGTAGTGATCAGCTCGAATACATTTTGTGTGGCCCGTTATATGCATACTGTCCAACTAGTAAAATGAGGAAAAGCTTTTCTTCCTCAGCGAGTGGTTGGGATCTGGAATGCACTGTCTGAGAGCCTGGTGGAACCAGATTCAGTCAGGGCTTTAGTAAGGAATTGGATGATTATCTGAAGAGAATGCAGGGATATAGTGAAAAGGCAGGAGAGTGGGATTAGCTGAGCAGCTCTTACAGAGAGCCAGCACAAACAAAGTGGGCTGAATAGTCTCCTAAGGTGTAATATTTCTGATACTATGGGTTGTGCAATGGAGTCATAAGCCATGTGGTCAACAGATAACACTTGCCATTCAGAAGCCTCTGGCTGGTCCCTGTGCTGCCTCAAACATTGATGGTCCATGGGGCTGTCACCGACCAAAGGCCTCCTGGCTGCTGCCAAGATATCAGGTATTGACAAGCATGACCTGTTGAATATGGCCGCACACTAGCTGGATGTTGAAGGAGTGAAATCTCTCTCAATTAGGTACACCCCAGAGTTGACAAACGGCTCCCACAAAGCAACCTGTGTGCAGTCATGGCGCCCTGCACCATGGGAAAGTCTGATAGCTGTCTGCTCATTTTGCCTGCTTCTCCCTGGAAAAAGGAAATGCAGCTCTCTTTGCATACAGAGGTTCCATGACCTCCCTTATGCAACAGTGGATAGTGATCCAGGAGATTCTGGACAGAGCCAAACACATAAAAATTCTTGGCCTTGGTCACCTTCACAGCTGCCCACACCTTGCAGGAGACAAATTTCAGTGAGGACACCCTTAGTGAAGCAGAGGCATCTGACACATTTTTCCTGTAAAGAACTATCATATTTTTCCTGATACTACTGTGGAATACATTAAAGCAGGCTTATGTTTGTGTGTGTGTGTGTGTGTGTGTGTGTGTGTGTGTGTGTGTGTGTGTGTGTGTATATGTTTGTGTGTGTGACTACTCTAAGTAAACTGCAGATAGTCAGACTGCAAGGTTTGAATTATCAAAGGGATAAAGTGTAAAAACATGCAGCTGAAATGCTAATGGATGAGCGAAGCAAAATGGAATTTGCATTTTTAGATAAGTGAAGAGGTTGTTGACTTTTCAAGGGGACGTGGTAAGATGTTCACAACTCACAAGATAAATAAGGCAAATTTATTAAGTGGAGAGCGACCATGTGATATCTTGACTGTGTGAAACAGGCTTGTGAAGAAGCAACCTCCAGCTACCTCAGAGAGCAGCGCTTGCTTGTTCCAGGTGCGAGGTTTCTTCAGAAGCCTTGGAAGTCCACTGTCGAGTGAGAGGGAGAGAAGCTGTGAAATACCTCCCTTACAACAACAGTGGGCGATTGTGGTAATATTGCTGGATGTTTTATAGATTAAGAATCTCCATTAAGAATTTGGACTGTTGCCTGGAAGTGGTGTGTAGTCGGAAGTTTAGTTAAGTAGGAATCTGGTGAGAACTGTTATAAAACTGAATGTAACTGTGTAACTGTAGTCTTGTGTGTTAAGTTTTATTTTCTTTTGTTAATAAATGTTTTCATTTAATCTTTAAAATCTCTAAGGATGGTAGTGGACTTGTTACTTCTGGCTTAGTGAACACGCCTTCTCATAGTAAATACAAATTGCAAAATCATTGTGTTAGCCTGGCCAAGTTTCCCTCTGGGATTTGGTCAGCCTGCCAAACACCATCTGCCATATCGTAACAGTTCCTCGCTGAGGCTCAGGTAGGAGAATTGCTTGCTGAGCACCTTGGGTGAGTATGGCCTCCTGCTGAGTGCCCTTCTTCTCCTCCTGCTCCTTCTTCCAGCAGCTTGACCTGTTCTGCGTGCCCTTTGCTTATCCCCAGTGTGTTGGATTCCCAGGGAAATAGCTACTACTGAACCTATGACTGGCAGCCCAACCACTTCAGCAACTTTCAAAAACTCTGGAAACAATCAAACACTCCTACAATCGGCAAGAGTCAGTAGGAATCAATCAGCAAACTAAACTGAAAGGAGTTGACAATCCTTTTAAATAGCTCTGGCTGGTGGGGTTCTTTCTGTTGTTGAACGTGCGCTGAATGAGGTCAACACAGGGCAGAAACTGGCACTTTGAGCTTCAACATGGCAGGGCCAGCATCAGAGCGTTGACCTGAGGTGGTAACTCTGTTTCGCTATCCACGGGCGTTGCTGGACCTGCTGCTGGTTTCCAGCATTTCTTGTTTTTATTTCAGGTTATCAGCCACCGCAGTATTCTGTTTTTGTTGTCGTGCTGTCAAGTCAGTGTTGGACGCCGATTGATGTCGCAATGTTCTCTCCTCTGGCAGATGCTCCCCTTGCGCAGGGTAATGCCCTTGCCAAAATGGTGTCCGCTGCAGCCAGACCGGGAAGTTTGCCCATGCGTCTTGGCTGCCATTTTGGGGGCAAAATGCTGTCCGTAGCACTGAAAAACAGGCTCCGTACCTCCGATTTTGTGGGCACTATCTCAGATTATACACATGCTGCGTCGCTAAATGATATTTACTGAAAAGAATTTGCATTTGAATGAATCAATCCTACTGCCTCCCTACTGGTCAAAACTGAAACGTTAAGCCTGCTTCATTGTTTTATTAACAGAAAGATTAATCCTCTTCGGCGCAAAAACCGGCAAGTCGAAGATGCTAAAACAAAGGACATGAGAGTGGGAGCTTACATTTTTTCTGTGCTTCAAGAACACAAGAAGAAAAATAAATCAGGTTGGAGCAGGGTATTACGCTAAAATACAAAGTCCATAAGTTGTGGGACATGGACACCCTAAAACCATGGCCTTGATTATAATTGGATGTGGAGACAGGGGTATGAGTTTGGGATAAATTGTGGCGGAGGCTATTTTAATCATTTGAGTAATCTGGGAAGGTCCCCTGCCTGAAAGGTGAAGGGGTGGCACCATGTCGGGAACTGTGTAATGGAATCAGGGGCCTTAGGAAGCCTGGGAAAGTCTTTGTTTTGACCTCAGCATTGAGCAAAGGCATTGGCTGCTGACCCAGCACCGAGGGGGGAGTGTCAAGACTGGGGTTTGGAAGATTCACAGACTGCTTGCAGAAGCTGAGAGAAAGTAGTTCTCGCTCCTCCCAGCCCACAAAGATTGCTCAGCGAAGTTTATTTAATAAAGCTAACCTTGGCTTCTCCTGGCTTGGTTGCCCCTCCCACCGTGGCTCCTTTGACAGGTTTGACTCTGGGCAGGCCTTCTTTGGTTTGCCTAATGACACTCATGATGTCATCAAATTGGATGAAGGTACGATATCACTGAGAGTAACAGAGTGATCTTTACCCCATTTTAACTCCTATCCCACCGACCATTTTCACTGGATGAGGCTGGTGGTTTAAAATTGAACCCATGAATCCAGGCACTGGGCCCTTGATAATGGGAAAAAATTGCTTTGTGGCAATACAGCCTTCAAATCTTTAACTCACTAACGGTAGAAACAGGTCAGCAGCTGAATCATTAAATGGGATAATGTATCTCCAAATCTCTCACCAAAAACACGTCCATAGATGAAGAGCACAAAAGTGCAAACGATAAAGCATGTAGCTTGGATAGAGAGAGAGAGAAAATTTACAAACGAGAATAAGATTAAAACTGAATTCAAAACCTTGCCATTTTGGGTTAATTAACCAAAACCAAATATGTGAAGAACCTGCATTTATATAGCGCCTTTTATCTCCTCGGGTTGTCCCAAAGCACTTCACACCAAAGTACTTTTGAGGTGTCGTCATTGTTGTAATCCTTGTTTTCAAATGTCTTCATAACCTCAATCCCTCCCAATCTCTGTAACCTGCTCTAACCCTCTGTGCTTCTTCTGTTCTGGCCTTTTTCATTCCCTGTTTCCATTACTCTGCCATTGGCAGCCATGCCACCAGCTGCCTAGGTCCTAAGCTTTGGAATTTCCTCCCTAAACCTCTCCAACTCTTGACCTCGTTCTCCTTCTCTCAAGATGCTCCTTAAAACCTGTCTCTTTGTCCAAGAGCTTGGTCGCCTGCCCTCATATTTCCTTATCTAGCTCGGTGTCAAATTTGGTTTGATAAAAGGCCTTGTGAAACACCTCGGGACATATGACTACGTTAAAGGCACTATATAAATACAAGATGCTTTTTGTAATTTTTTTTGCAAGTGGGGAAGATCATTTCACTTTATTACACCCAGTTAATTTTTTATATTATTAACCATGTCCAATTTGGGCTTTTCAAATAATACATTTTATCTCATCAAAGAAATTAGTTCCAAATCTACAATCCTATTTATAAAAGGGAAGAAGAGGGAAACTTGTCACAGTATGACATTCTTAATTCTCATTATTCCAATGGGTGTCTTAGTGGTTTCATTACAGTGAATGCTTAGGGACTCTATTTGTAATTGGAGAGAAGACACAGCTTTTAATCCTTTCTCTCCGCATATATAGCACTTTATAAAGACATTTGAACAGTTTGAAACTCAGTCCCTAGTCTTTTTATGAATATATAAATGACTTTATGTGAATATCATGATTGTCCAATATTTTAAAATAGTGCCTAATGCAATAAGTAAATTGAAACTTCATAAGGATAATGTAATGATCAATATATGCAGCATTTTTTTTGATAACAGTATTATAGAGGAGAAATGTAGTACTGTACTTAATACTAGTTTCCATCTTATAAAAAGGGTATGGGGGTACACTGAAAGGGTATACCTATCAGGAAAGACTGAACAGGCTAGGGCTCTATTCACTAGAAAAGAGAACACAAGATATAGGAGCAAGAGGAGACTGTATGGCCCATCGAGCCTGTCCACCATTTAATACGACCAGGTAGATCTTGGGCTCCAACTTCATTTTCCCACCCTCTCCCCGTATCCCTTGATTCTCTGAGATCCCAAAAATCTGCCTATCCCAGCCTGAAATGTATTTAACATTGGAGCATTCCCAGCCCTCTGGGGCGGAGAATTCCAAAGATTCACAACCCTTTGAGTAAAGCAATTTCTCCAAGATTGAGGTGGGAATTGATAGAGACCTTTAAGATGGTGGAAGGATTTGTGTATAGAAGATGCTCCCTCTTGTGGGGGAGACCAGAACTAGGGACCATAAATTTAAGGTGGTCACTAATAAATCCAATAGGAAACTCAGAAGAAACACCTTGACGGAGAGAGTGGTTAGAATGTGGAACATGATACCACATGGTGCAGTTGAAACGAATAGTATAGAGACATTTAAGAGAAAGGTGAATAACTACAAGAGAGAAAGGAACAGAAGGACACGTTGATAGTTGGATAAGGAAGGGTTACATTAGGCTTTCAGGTCTGATATCATCCTTGTCAATCTCTTTTGCACCTTCTCTGCTGCCTCTATATCCTTGTTGTAACATGGAGATCACAATGTTCACAGTATTCCAAGTGTGGTCTAACTAAGGTTCTGTAACCAGTTTAACATGTCAAGATTTTTCCTTACCTAAAGTAAAAGCTGTGTTCAAATAGCAAAGAGAGGAATTTAGCCTGAGAATGTTAAACACTCATGCGAGAACAAAACTCATCGCAATTTCTAGCTTTTGATTAGTGGTTACATTCCAGCTCTGAGCGCCCAGTGTCCTTTCCCTTTCTTAAAACAGTGGCTTTTTTCTGTCATAGAACAACTGCCAAGAGTGCACACTATTAGTTAAACATGGTGAAGGGAAAGCTAGAAGAGATGTATGTAATCCCAGAATGTCTCTACTTTATAACTGTTGTTTATCTTCAGATATACTGGTAAAGGTTAGAGCATTACTGCAATCTTTTGAAATGTGACTTGTATATTAAACATATAAAAGCCACTATTGAAACAGAAATTAGATTTTTTTGTATTATTCCTAGGGAAGAAAACATCCATCAAGGCTGGAGTTCCTTCAATATATATTTCTTCCTCTTCCTGAAGAATTGAAGAAAAACATTACTCATTTGGCAAATATATATTTAACTCAATAGATTACAATTATTCGATTAGAAGTACAGTGGAGGAGAAAATAAACCAGTTTGAATTTTAGAATTATCAGATTTCTCTTGCGAAGAACACTAAGGAGAAGGCCATTTGGCCCCTCAAGCCTGTTCTGTTAGGTTCTTTCGCAAATAGTTTTCATGCTGCTTTCAACTTGTAAATTAAAGGAAAGAAATGAATGCACATTGTTTTTTTTATTTTACTTTGCAAATGCCTATTATGAATCTTATCCCTGGGTGGCTTTGGGTCCATAACCTTTGCAATATCCAGTGCCTTCCAGCCGTTTCTTAGTATCACGTGGCATTAATCGAGTTGGCTGAAGACTGGCGTCTGTGTTGTCAGGGACTTAGGAGGAAGCCAAGTTGGATCATCCACACGGCACTTCTGGCTGAAGGTTCAATCTTATGTTTTGCACTGGTGTGCAGGGTTCTCCCACCATTGAGGATGGGGATATTTGTGGAGCCTCCACCACCTGTTAGTTGTTTAACTGTCCACCACCATTAACGACTGGATGTGGATGGACTGCGGAGCTTAGACCTGATGCTGCTTGTGCTGTTTGGCATGCAAATAGTCTTGTGTTGTAGCTTCACCAGGTTGAATGGAGATGTGCTGGGCCATGAGGTTAAAGATTGGGTTGTGTACAATTACATAAGAACATAAGAAATAGGAACAGGAATAGACCATTTGGCCCCTCAAGCCTGCTCCACCATTCAATAAGATCATGAATGATCTTCCTGTGTGTTAATTTCCACATTCCCATCTACCCCTGATAACCTTTGAAACCCTTGCCTAACAAGAAACTATCTACCTCTGCCTTAAAAATATTCAATGACCCCGCCTCCACCACCTTCTGAGGCAGAAAGTTCCAAAGTCACACAACCCTCTGAGAGAAAAGGTTTATCCTCACCCCTGTCCTAAAAGGGCGACCCCTAATTTTAAAACAATTCTACTGCTGCTGATGGCCCTCAGCGCCTCATGGATGCTCAGTTTTGAGTTGCTAAATCTGTTCAAAACCTATCCCTTTTAGCACATTGGTAGTGCCACACAAAATGATGGAGGGTATCCTCAATATGAAGACAGGATTTCGTCTCCACAAGGGCTGTGCGGTGGTCACTCCTGCCGATACTGTCATGGACAGATACATTTGCGAAAGCTAGATTGGTGAGGATGAGGTCAAGTATGTTCATTCAGCTGCTGCCACAGACCCAATCTAGCAGCTATGTCCTTTAGGACTCGTCCAGCTTGGTCAGTATTGCTACCAACCCACTCTTAGTGATGGGCATTGAAGTCCTCCATCCAGACTACATTCTTGTCACTCTCTGTGCTTCCTCCAAGTGGTGTTCAACATGGAGGAGTATTGATTCACCAGCTGAGGGGGGTCAGTAGGTCATAACCAGCAGGAGGTTTCCTTACCTATCTTTGACTTGATGCCAGGACATTTCATGGGGTCCCAAGTCGATGTTGCATATTCGCAGAGCAATTCCCTCATGACTGTAAACCACTGTGCTGCCACCTCTGTTGGGTCTGCCCTATTGGTGGGCCAGTCAATGACGCCAAGTCACTGAATATATTTAAGAAGGAAATAGATAGATTTCTAGACCCTAAAACCATCAAGAGGTATGGGGAGAGAGTGGGAATATGGCATTGAGATAGAGGATCAGCCATGATCATATTGAATGGCGGAGAAGGCTCGAAGGGCCAAATGACTTACTCCTGCTCCTATTTTTTGTTTCTTCGACATACCCAGGGATGGTGATGGTGGTGTCTGAACATTGTCTGTTAGGCATGATTCTATGAGTATGACTATTGTCAGACTGTTACTTGACTAATTTATGGGACAGAATCTCAAAATCTGCCATTTTTATCCAATCTAGTCTCTATGTGACTCCAGACCCAGAGCAATGTGGTTGTCTTGTAATTGCCCTCTCAAATGGCCCAGCAAGCCACTCAGTTGTATCAAATGAGAAAGTTGAACAAGAATAAAACTTTACAAATCACTGGCATCAGCCAAGGCTCTGGAATGGCAAAGCCCTCCTCCATAAGATCTGGGGACATGTACCAGAATTCAGAGAGCCAAATTGCAGTATGAGAGACAGATCATGCTAAATGGGACAGATTCAGAACAGGCCGAGCAGCTCAAAACAGGCATGGACACAGTGGGCTGAATGGCCTCTTTCTGTGCTGTTGCCATTCTATGATTCTATGAAAACTGAGTGTCCATGAGGGGCTGTGGGCCATCAGCAGCAGATTTGTATACAGCCACAATCTGTAACCTAATGGCCCATCATATATCCCCCACTCTACCATTACATCAAGCCATGGGTTCAACCCTGGTTCAATGAAGAGCACAGGAGAGCATGCAAGTAGCAGCACCAGGCATACCTAAAAATGAGGTATCAACCTGGCAAAGCTACACGACAGGACTACATGCTGTTAAACTGTGAAAGCAGCACACAACAGGTAAGAGTTAAGCAATCCCACAATCAGTGGATCAGATTAAAGCTCTGCAGTCTTGCCTCATCCAGTCAAGCATGTGCTGGACAATTAAACAACAAACTGGAAGAAGTGCCAAGTGGAAGATTAATCTCAGATGAGATCCCCAACATCAAAGGTGCAGTCTTCAGTCTATTCAATTCACTCCATGTGGTATCAAGAAACAGCTGAAGGCACTGGATACTGCAAAGGCTATGGGCCCTGACAATATTTCAGTGTAGTACTGAAGACTTGTTCTCCAGAACTTGCCACGCCCCTAGCCGATCTGTTCCAGCTACAACACTGGCATCTACCCAATAATGTGGAAAATTGCCCAGGTATGTCCTGTACACAAAAAACAGGACAACTCCAAACCGGCCAATCCCGTCCCCTCCATCTACTCTCAATCATCAATAAAGTGATGGAAGGGGTCATCAAGTGGCACTTGCTTAGCAATAACCTGCTCACTGATGCTCAGTCTGGGTTCCACCAGGGCCACTTTCTAACTCCAATAATTGTATATAAGGGAAGAATGAGTCTGAAGCTGGTTTATTCTTCAGCCAGCTCAACAGAGAGACAGAATCCCTGTTCATTTCCTCCTGGAGTGTTACAGCTGCACCCAATTATGGGTGAGCCAATGCCCATCACCCATTTTAACAATGCAATTGTCTTAACAAAGTAATTGCTATACAATGTAATTGCCAGTCAACAAGATGATTGTTATTGGATCTTGACAATGTAATTGCTGATAAATTGACACCACTCCAGATCTCATATTACAGCCTTGGTTCAAACATGGATAAAAAAGCTAAACTCCAGAGGTGAGAATGACTCATTAATGCAGCATTTGACTGAGTGTGGCATCAAACAGCCCTAGGGTTCCTTTAAACTTTTGTCCTTGTTTTTACAGATGACCTGAATTAGGGGCTGTGCCTGATTTATCCCAATTTTGTTGATTTGGTTTTCATTTAAAAGCTTATCAAACAGCCCTAGGGTTCCTTTAAACTTTTGTCCTTGTTTTTACAGCTGACCTGAATTAGGGGCTGTGCCTGATTTATCCCAATTTTGTTGATTTGGTTTTCATTTAAAAGATTATCAAACAGCCCTAGGGTTCCTTTAAACTTTTGTCCTTGTTTTTACAGCTGACCTGAATTAGGGGCTGTGTCTGATTTATCCCAATTTTGTTGATTTGGTTTTCATTTAAAAGATTATCAAACAGCCCTAGCAAATCTGGAGTCAATAGGAATCAGGAGAAAACTCTCCATTCTTAAATAGGAGATCTTTTAAATATCCCCTACCATTTCTAATCTCTTTGCTTCCACAAAGGAGAATGAATGACTTTGTTGATTCAGAAATCTCTCTTGGGGTTGGGGTAGCTGAGTTATTTTACAACTTATCCCTCTTGGGGACCTCAGGGCTGCCACCAGATCCACCTGAACCGATTGGCCAGTCCTGAAAATGAATCCAGTGCAAAGCTGAAAAAGGCAAAGCTATCAGAATTCCTGAGGTGTGGATATTCACTGGGAAGTATGTGAACAATTCCCCCTTTTGCCTAAGCCTCTCCAGCACAGATGGTGCGTCTGGTTTCCAAGTCACATCCCAACGTGGGGCTATCCTGTGAAATGAGCAAACTTAAAAGTGAATTTTTAAAATAGCTAATATATTTAGGTTGTAGAAAATTAATCAACCCATCCCGCAAGCTGTAGGAATAAGACTTTCTTACTCGTATTGCAAGCGAGCCCCAGGAGGGCAGAGGAAATACTTCAAGGTCACCCTCAAAGCCTCCTTGAAAAAGTGCAACATCCCCACCGACATCTGGGAATCCCTGGCCCGAGATGGCCTGAAGCAGAGGGAAAGCATCCGGGAAGAAGTTGAGCACCTCGAATCTCATCGCCAAGGGCTGGCTGGAGCCGAGCACTGACAGCGAAAGGAGCGCCTGGCAACCTGGGCACCCCGCCCACCCGTTCCCCTCACCACCGTCTGCCCCCACCCGTGACAGAGACTGTAGGTGGCGCATTGGACTCTTCAGTCACCCGAGAGCTCTTTGTTAGTGTGGAAGCAAGTCATCCTCGACCCCGAGGGACTGTCTGAGAATATGACTGTTGCAATGTAGGAAACCCGACAGCCAATTTGCGCGCAGCAAGCTTCCCACAAACAGCAGCGTAATAATGACCAGCAAACCCGTGTTTGTGTTGTTGGTTGAGGAATAAACCTTTGCTGAGATGACAGGGAGAATTCCCCTGCTCTTCTTCAACATAGTGCCACAGGGTCTTTTACATCCAGCTGTAAGTGTAGACCAGGCCCCGCTTTGATGTCTCATCTGAAAGTGTCAGTCCTGATTATGCATTCAATTCTCCAAAGTGGGACTTGTACCCACAATCTTTTGACTCAGAGAAGAGAGAGCTAACATCTTTTAAAAATTTGGGGGTAATCGTAACTTATCTTGCTTGATGGGAAACTGGTGGAATTGAGTTGGATACTTATTTTATTCTGCCCAATTTTATTCTCCATGGACACGTGATAAGATAAGATAAGCCTGTTGTGCAGGGGAAGGTAAAATTGTCCCTTATGTACACGGCTATGGTTGTTTGACCATCTCTTCCTAAGTTTTCTGCTGATCATGTCGGGGGACATCTGCCCTGATAGTCATCTCTGGAAACCGGGTATTGGAGGTTGTGGATTGTGTAGTCTTCAGTCCAGCAGGGGGCTGCTCTCCTGGGGGGGGGGGCGGAGATCTTCTCACTACTGCTCCCAAGAGCAGACAACAAGCCAGGTGAAAACACAAACTAGAGGCTGATTTAACTCGGGGCGAGGTCAGCTCGTGAGGAGAACCGAGCGAGTGACAAACTTGATCTTGACTCCTGGACTTCGTTTCCATATCCAGGCTCCAGCTCCCGCCCCACAGCTGCTAGGACAACCTGCCTTTCTGACAGGGAGCGGGAATTCAAACAGTTGGAGGCTGGCACTGGGAGATCCATGGGGAGTGGCGAGCTGGTGGGAGGTCAAGAAGCCATCGCTAAGGTCAAGAAGTTTCCTTTGTTGGGGGGGGCACAGGAGCTGTAATGTTATATTAATTATATTGTTAAGATATGCAGATGAAGGGCATTGTTTAATTAAATGCCGGCACTTCAGCTCCACACTCCTGATCTTTGACCACCTGGTGATGGGGGGGGAGAGGGTGGTGGTGTGGTGGGTAGGGAGGAGGACCTCCTTGTAAGCCTGCTCCTGGGCTTGGCTGAGGTGGCCATTGACAGGTCCAGGCAGTGGGCGATCAAGGTGGTTGTTCAGCCCAACTGTCCTCCTTCCATGGCCATATTCGCATCCGAGTGTCTTTGAGGAAGGGGCATGCGGTGTCCACTGACATACTTGAGGCCTCCCACGACTGGTGGGCACTGCGGCAGCTGGAGTGCTTCATCAGTCTCCAAAATGATATTTTAGTTTAAGTCATATAAGGTTCCTTTAATGTTTTTTCTTTAGTTACAGTGTCCCATAGGGGCTATCAGCTGGTTTAATTGGCTTTTTAAAAAAATGGTTGTTTGGTTAGTTTGTTCAAAGATTATAAAGGGAGACTTAAGCCTGCTCTTGGACCTAACCAAGGTGGCCATTAACAGATCCAGGCAGCAGAGGGTCGAGGGGATTGTCCAACCCCGGATTGTCTGCCCCTTTTCTGGGGCTTTGGGGCTGGGTGTCCCTGGAGTGGGAGCACGCTGTGTCCACTGACTCGCTTCAGGCCTTCTGCACTCAGTGGGCACCATGGGGCCTGACATTTTAATTTGGTTAGATAAGTTTCCTTTAAGATTTTATCTTTTGTTACAGTGTCCCTTTTAAGGGGCTTTCACTTCAATCTGATTTGTTTATTTGCTAATTTGACCATTTGTCAAAGTTGTACTCGAGTATAAAGAGAGACCGCTGGGGCACTGGATGTGGTAGGTAGGTAGGAAGCAGATGTACGCAAGGTTGTATTCTGTACATAAACCCATGATCGCAAAAAAACCAATTCCTGCCTAGTTTCATACTTTACCAACTGGCTTGGGATTGAGTTAACAAGAAGCGCTCATGACCGACAAAGACACTTCAAAAAAAAATCTTTAAAACTCAACTTACTGCACCTCTTCTGCCCCTCGGTCTGGTTTCCAGCAGGTTTTTGGCAGGTAAGGGAGCCACCATTGCTCCTCCATGCTCCCCATCAGGTTTAAAGTGGCTGATCAGGCCCTGGTGATGCGATGAAAGACCCAAACCTCAGATTTAAAGAGGACCCCATCGCAAAGCACCCTTGTTGGCTGCCATTTAAAATCTGAAAGGTGGCACCCTCTGCATTGACGTGTCAGCCTAGGTTGTGTGTTGACATCCCAAAGTGGGGCTTTTAACGCACAACTTTCACATCCAGAGCTGCTGGGGGCTATTGGCTCTGCCAAACTGACAAATATTAGTCTTTATTTTCAGCAGCACGTTCTCTGTTCCTGCTCCTTAATATTTTTGTATTTGTATAAATTTGGTGTTGCGAGTTAGTGGTGAATCTATGGAATTCATTGCCACAGAAGGCTGTGGAGGCCAGGTCATTGAGTGTATTTAAGACCGAGATAGACAGGTTCTTGATTGGTAATGGGACCAAAGGTTACAGGGAGAAGGCGGGAGAATGGGGTTGAAAAACTTATCAGCCATGATTGAATGACGGAGCAGACTCGATGGGCCGAATGGCCTAATTTCTGCTCCTATGTCTTATGGTCTTATTCCCCATGTGACCACAGTGATGACATTTTTATAATCCCTTTAGTGATGCATCCAAAGGAGCTTCAGAGAAGCGCTAGCGAGCAATATTTGATATCGAACCATATAAGGAAATATTAGGACAGGTGAACAAAAGCTTCACCAAAGCGGTAGGTTTTAAGGAACATAACAGCAGAAAAGTGGAGAGCTTTATGGAGGGAGATCCAGAACCTAAGGTCTAAGTAGCAAAAGGCACAACTGCCAAAGGTGGAACAATTGAAATAGACCATGCACAGGAGGTCAGAATTGGAGACGTGTAGAGATCTCAGAGAGTTGAACTAGATTACAGAGATAGGAGGTGGCCGAGGCTGTGGAGACCTTGCTAAATTGGAGCATGAGTCATTGAATTGGCCGTATCATGTACAGTTATATATCCATCCCTCACTGCTGTCTAGTGAGGTTCCACATTAAAACTGCCGACTCTCAAAATGTAAATACTGTGCACATGTAAGACTGCAGTATATAGGTGCTCACCAGCAGAGGGCAGTCAGAGACTGTAGTACAGGCTTGAGTTCTTGAACTCGAAGCTTGATTCAGTGACCACCAGCCTAGTACAGCACATACGCACAAGTGTTACATGTTTTTTTTCATACATGTATCACTTTTCTTTAGAACTTATTGAGGATTCTGCTTCCAACACACACTGTGGTCAAGGTATTCCATGCCCTATCAGTTAACTGTGAGTCAAATAATCTCCAACCTTTCCTTTGTTCTTTTCATGATGATTTTAAATTGATAAAAGCAAAATACTGCGGATGCTGGAAACCTGAAACAAAAGCAAAGATAGCTGGAAAAACTCAGCAGGTCTGGCAGCATCTGCGGAGAGGAACACAGTTAATGTTTTGAGTCCGTATGACTCTTTAGCAGAACTAAGGAAAAATAGAAATGAGGTGAAATATAAGCTGTTTGAGGGGGGTGGGACAGGTAGAGCTGGATAGTGGGCCACTGATAGGTGGAGATAGCCAAAAGATGTCATAGACAAAAGGACAAAGAGGAGTTGATGATGGAGATATTATCTAAGAAATGTGCAAATGGTGACATTAAGGGTAGAAAACAGGACGAGCAAGGTACAGATAGCCCTAGTGGGGGGTGGGGTGGGGTGAAGGGATCGAAATAGGCTAAAAGGTGGAGATAAAACAATGGATGGAAATAAATTTAAGAATAATAGAAATAGGTGGGAAAAGAAAAATATATTTTTTTAAATTATAAATTATTAGAAAAAAGAGGGATCGGGAAGGGGGTGGGGATGGAGGAGGGAGTTCACGATCTAAAGGTGTTGAACTCAATATTCAGTCCGGAAGGCTGTAAAGTGCCTAGTCGGAAGATGAGGTGCTGTTCCTCCAGTTTGCATTGAGCTTCACTGGAACATTGCAGCAGGCCAAGGACAGACATGTGGACATGAGAGCAGGGTGGTGTGCTGAAATGGCAAGCGATAGGGAGGTCTGGGTCATGCTTGCGGACAGACCAAAGGTGTTCCGCAAAGCGGTCACCCAGTCTGCGTTTGGTCTCTCCAATGTAGAGGAAATCGCATTGGGAGCAGCAAGTGACAGATGGCCCCACTAGGGCTATCTGTTACCTGTTTGTCCTGCTTTCTACCCTTAATGTCACCATTAGCACATTCCTTAGATAATATCATCACCATCAACACCTCTTTGACCTTTTGTCTATGACATCTTTGGCAATCTCTTCTTTGCCTCCACCTATCACTGGCCCTCTATCCAGCTCTACCTGTCCCAGCCCCCCTCAAACAGCTTATATCTCACACAAAACAAAAACAGAAATACCTGGAAAAACTCAGCAGGTCTGGCAGCATCAGCAGAGAAGAACAAAGTTGATGTTTCGAGTCCTCATGACCCTTCAACAGAACTAAGTAAAAATAGTAGAGAGGTGAAATATCAGCTGGTTTAAGGGGGTGGGGGGGAGAGAGAGGGGGGTGGTGGTTGTAGGGACAAGCAAGCAGTGATAGAAGCAGATAATCAAAAGATGTTACAGACAAAAGAACAAAGAGGTGTTGAAGGTGGTGATATTATCTAAAAGAATGTGCTAATTAAGAATGGATAGCAGGACAAGCAAGGTATAGATAGCTCTAGTGGGGGTGGGGTGAAATAAGACTAAAAGGGCATAAAATATATAGATTTAGATTTAAAAGTATGGAAATAGGTGGGAAAAGAAAAATCTATATAAATTATTGGAAAAAACAAAAGGAAGGGGGAAGAAACGGAAAAGGGGGTGGGGATGGAGGAGGGAGTTCAAGATCTAAAGTTGTTGGATTCAATATTTAGTCCAGAAGGCTGTAAAGTCCCTAGTCGGAAGATGAGGTGCTGTTCCTCCAGTTTGCGTTGAGCTTCACTGGAACAATGCAGCAAGCCAAGGACAGACATGTGGGCAAGAGGGCAGGGTGGAGTGTTAAAATGGCAAGCGACAGGGAGGTTTAGGTCATTCTTGCAGACAGACCGCAGGTGTTCTGCAAAGTGGTCGCCCAGTTTATGTTTGGTCTCTCCAATGTAGAGGAAACCGCATTGGGAGCAACAAATGCAGTAGACTAAGTTGGGGGAAATGCAAGTGAAATGCTGCTTCACTTGAAAGGAGTGTTTGGGCCCTTGGACAGTGAGGAGAGAGGAAGTGAAGGGGCAGGTGTTACATCTTTTGCGTGGGCATGTGGAGGTGCCGTAGATGGGGGTTGAGGTGTAGGGAGTGATGGAGGAGTGGACCAGGGTGTCACGGAGGGAATGATCCCTATGGAATGCCACCGGGGTGAGGGGGGGCGTGGTGTTGTGAAAGGAAGATGTGTTTGGTGGTGGCATCATGCTGGAGTTGGCGGAAATGGCGGAGGATGATCCTTTGAATGCGGAGGCTGGTGGGGTGATAAGTGAGGACAAGGGGGACCCTATCATGTTTCTGGGAGGGAGGAGAAGGCGTGAGGGCGGATGCGCGGGAGATGGGTCGGACACGGTTGAGGGCCCTGTCAACCACCGTGGGTGGAAAACCTCGGTTAAGGAAGAAGGAGGACATGTCAGAGGAACTGTTTTTGAAAGTAGCGTCATCGGAACAGATGCGACGGAGGCGAAGGACAACAACAGAACCACCCTTGTCAGCGGGTTTGATGAATTTCGGGCTCGGCATGATGCTGAACTCTTCTTCCGCCGCCTTCGTCTCCGTGCTCATTTCTTTGGGCAGGAGTCCTCTCCCCGTTCAAAGGATCCTCAATATTCTCTCTCCACCTCACCCCACCAGCCTCCGCATTCAAAGGATCATCGTCCGCCATTTCCGGCAACTCCAGCATGATGCCACCACCAAACACATCTTCCCTTCACCCCCCCGACGGCATTCCATAGGGACTGTTCCCTCCGGGACACCCTGGTCCACTCCTCCATCACCCCCTACTCCTCAACCTCCACCTATGCCACCACCCCATGCCCACGCAAAAGATGCAACACCTGCCCCTTCACTTCCTCTCTCCTCACCGTCCAAGGGCCCAAACACTCCTTTCAAGTGAAGCAGCATTTCAGTTGCATTTCCCTGAACTTAGTCTACTGCATTCGTTGCTCCCAATGTGGTCTCCTCTACATTGGAGAGACCAAACGTAAACTGGGCGACTGCTTTGCAGAACACCTGCGGTCTGTCCGCAAGAATGACCCAAACCTCCCTGTTGCTTGCCATTTTAACACTCCATCCTGCTCTCTTGCCCACATGTCTGTCCTTGGCTTGCTGCATTGTTCCAGTGAAGCTCAATGCAAACTGGAGGAACAGCACCTCATCTTCCGACTAGGCACCTTACACCCTTGCAGACTGAATATTGAATTCAACAACTTTAGATCTTGAACTCCCTCCTCCATCCCCACCCACTTTTCCATTTATTCCCCCTCCCTTTTGTTTTTTTCCAATAATTTATATAGATTTTTCTTTTCCCACCTATTTCCATTACTTTTAAATCTATATCTTTTATACCCTTTTAGTCTTATTTCACCCCACCCCCACTAGAGCTATCTATACCTTGCTTGTCCCGCCAACCATTCTTAATTAGCACATTCTTTTAGATAATATCACCACCTTCAACACCTCTTTGTTCTTTTGACTGTGACATCTTTTGATTATCTGCTCCTATCACTGCTTGTTTGTCCCTACAACCACACCACCACCCCCCAACTTCTCCCCCCATGACCACCGCACCTCCCCCCCAACTAATCCAGCTTATATTTCACCCCTCTCCTATTTTTACTTAGTTCTGTTGAAGGGTCATGAGGGCTCGAAACATCAACTTTGTTCTTCTCTGCTGATGCTGCCAGACCTGTTGAGTTTTTCCAGGAATTTCTGTTTTTGTTTTGGATTTCCAGCATCTGCAGTTTTTTGTTTTTAGCTTATATCTCACCTCATTTCTATTTTTCCTTAGTTCTGTTGAAGAGTCATACGGACTCGAAAGGTTAACTGTGTTCCTCTCCACAGATGCTGTCAGACCTGCTGAGTTTTTCCAGCTATTTTTGATTTTAAATTGATGTCCACTAGTTACCAGATCACCGACCACTATTTTTTACCTTATTGAAAGCCCTTATAATTTTGTGCAATAAATGTTTTATCCGAATGAAGTGAATCCCATTTTCACTAATCTCTCCTCATAACTAATAAAATGTTTCCTAGACCTATAAATTAACAAAACCTTTTAATCAGAATTAGCTGCAAAAGAGAGATGATTGACTGAGAACTATTTTAAAACCTCCTGCACATTAATTTTGACTGATTTTCAAAACCATTGGTGACTTTCTTATAGTCAGAACACGACAATATCCAGGAACAGGGTTAGATTGTTAGACACAATAAGCTTGCCTCTTGTCAAGGAGTCAACATATTGACACGTCCTCTCATATATCTTTTAATCTATTCTGTCTCTGGATCTTCATCAGTCTCTTGAATCCATTTATATTACCATCTCCTTAAGTGCCATTCCCTGTTAACTTGTCCAGCAATTCCTCGGTGCAAAATCTCTACCCCTAGCTTCCTATTTTGTAACTTGTACTTTGTTACTTAAACATCGATATTTGCTGCCCGGGAGACATTAGCTGATGACAAAGGAAAATGGCGACATCACTTCTGGGCAGATGTGCACCGCCACATTGATCAGTTGGCAACCGGCACCAACACCAAAAACACCAGCCCACCGCGATGCCTGACAGCCACTTTGCCAGAAGCTGCCTCTCACAGATTGGTCTCTTTAACCGCCAGCAAGCTGCACCGTATGAAACCTACCCCATCTCCGAGGAATTGGATTTGCTGCGTGTCCATCGTTACACACAGATGGAAGGAGCTGTCATTGACGATGAGGCTAAGTTTCTTGAACCTTGACCAAAGTGAATCGTTTGTTGGGACCAGTTTTATCAATTCACGCATGACTTTAGCAATTAATCAGGTCAAAGTTTCTTCTTTCCAAGGGGAACAAAACCCAAGTTCTTTCACGTTTCCTCACAACTTAAATGGTCTAGAATCACCTTTATTGCTTGTCCATGTACAGCAATGGCTGATTCAACAGCGAGAGCCACATACAAATTCCTGGAGGTTCTAACCGAGGCTTTACACTTCAACAAAACATTGGGACTAAAATCCACAACGTATCCAACTCACTCGAACTGAAGAAGAATTCATTTTAGTTACTCCAGCCCCAGCCTAAATGCTGAAGGGGCTCCAGATGTTGTGGAGAGTGGGGCCTCCATTTGCTGAGAAATGGAGTGGGGCACCACAATTCTGCTGTACGTTTTAGCCTCTTTGTTTGGCGGGGACCCAAGTTGTACCCCTTAGTAGGGCGCCTTACATTTGCATATAAATTGATGGACCTCTTCTCCTGCCTCAAACCACCACCACCTCACCGCAACGCCCCCCCACCCCCCCCAAACCCCACCCACCCCCCCAATCCCCATCCCCATCCCCACCCCCACCCCTGCTCTTTATCCACAAACTTTGAAGGGTAGAAGTGACGGGAAGTGATGTCACCTCTCGAAAGACATCTAACGCTTGAGTTTAATTCTCCTCTCGATTAGGCCAATGAAGCATTCAGCCCACTGTGGACAAAGGAATTTGACCCAAGTTGATCAAGCGTTCATTAGGAGCTGACTTAGGTCTGATCGCCTGAATAGCCTCCTTCTGTGCTGTATGCTTCTGTGTGATCACCTCACCTGAAGTCATTTCTCTTTTGTGTGTATTTTAAATGTAATGCCTGTCTGTCAAGATTGCATAACCACTTCATTTTTTTCTGCAAACTATTTTAATTTAGTACCACTAACCTAATAAGAACAGGAGAATATAAGAGCTAGGAACAGAAGTAGGCCATTCAGCCCCTTAAACCTGCTCCACCATTTATTGAGATCATAGCTAATCTTCTACCTCAACCACGCTTCCACCCCCCAACCCCCAGCCACCCTCCTCCCCTGACCACCACCTCCCTTGATTCAGTCAGTGTCCAAAAATCCATCAATCTCAACCTTAAATATGTTCATTGACTGAGCATCCACAGCCCTCTGGGGTAGAAAGTTCCAAGATGTATTATACCGCAAATTTATTCTTTATTCTGAAATGTTCAGAAAAAGTTTTTTGAGCGATCACTATTAATTCCAATGCTGCTTTACACAGATTGTATTCAAAGTTGAATGACCACATACAAATTCCTTTCTTGTGTTTAACAATTGACTTTCTACCATGATCTTCTTGGTTATAATTCCAGAATGATACCAGGCATGAAGAAACTAAAGAAGCTTGGGCAGCTCTCCTTAGAGGGGGGAAGGCTGAGAGGAGATTTTAACAGAGGTGTTCAATAGGGTAAATAAGGAGAACATTTTCCATTGGCAGAAGGGCCAGTAACCAGAGGATGCAGATTCAAAATAATTGATAAATGAACCAGAGGGGCGAGGAGGGGGATTTATTTTCACACTGGGTTGTTCTGCTGTGCCTGAAAGGGTAATGGAAGCAGATTCAATAGTAACTTTCAAAGAGCCAGCACAAGCATGATGGACCAAATGGGCTCCTTCAATGCTGTATGATTCATCTGGGAGGAAGTATTAAAAGCATTGTGACCTGGACACAAAAATTGAAACTCTCTAAGCGGTTTAAATCACCTGGCATTATTTGCGGTACAGAATACCTCGAAACATAGAATTACAACACAGAAACAGGCCACTTGACCCTAAGGCCCATGCCAGTGTCTAAGCTGCACATGAGTGGCCTTCCACCACTCTTCATCAAATCCCATTGCAATATCTTTCTATTCTTTTCTCCATCGTGTAGTTACCATGCTTCCCTTAAATGCATTATGCATTGGCCTCAACTGTTCCTTGTGGTAGCATGTTCCACTTTCCCAGTACTCTTTGGGGAAATAACTTTCTCTTAAAATCCCAATTGGATTTATTAGTGACTAGTTTATATTTACAGCTGCTAGCTTTGGTCTCTCCTCAGCGGGAAATATTTTCTCTATGTCTATCCTAACAAATTATTTCATAACTTTAAAGACCCCGGATCGGGTCACCCCTCAGCCTTTTCAAAGGAAACAAGCCCCAGCCTATTCAGTTTTTCCTAACAGGTAACTGTCTTCTCTCTTCTGGCATCCTTCTAAATATTTTTTCCACTTTCTGCAGTGCTTCTGCAGCCCTTTTTGTAATGTGGAGATCGGAACTGTGCACAGTGCTGTGGTCTAACCAGCATTCTGTACAAGTGTAACATAACTGCTTTTCAATCTATCCCTCTAGAAATGAACCCCAGTGATTTTTATGACCTTGTTACATAATAAGATAGTGTTAATGAGATATACTTGTTATGCCGTTTGCAGTATTGACATTCACGATAAGATGTTTCGTTGTATGCTGCGAAAATATGGCAACTAGATTAGATCACAGGAAAAGTATCAAAGGCTGTGAATATTGCACACACAGGTAGCAATATTGGTGAGCACATCGTCAAGGATGTCCTTTGTCCAGTATTTTAATGAAGGGGGGTTAACCAGTTGTTATAAATAGACTCATTCCTCTATTTGCAGAACTAAATTTTGAATGTTGCAATTTCAAACCAACATTGCATCAGAGATACTGATTAGACAAACGTTAGATTTGTTAAGAAAGAACAAGAGACCGCACATAGAACCATAGAACACTACAGCACAGAAAACAGGCCATTCGGCCCTTCTAGTCTGTGCCGAAATATTATTCCGCTAATCCCATTGACCTGCACCCAATCCATAACCCTCAACTCCCAGTGATTTAAATCGACTGCTTCCTGAACAAAATATATATTTGTTTAATTTCCGATATGCAGATGTTCCCCAATCACCTTGCCTAAAAGAACTCCAACCTTAGATATTGAAAAATCCTCACAAGCAGCGTTAGATCTTAACTTTCTACTGTAGTGACGTCAATGGAAATAAGAAGCCGGGGGAGATATAAAAATAAATTGCCGACTTGCCGTTTACACTATCACACAGAGTCATGACTTACCTTGTAGAGTTTCTGTTTGCCAATAACAGAGTGAAGATTCTTTCCATGGTTTGTCTCTTGGATGAGATGTTAAACAGGGGCCCTCTCAGGTGGATGTAACAGACATAATCTCACCGCACTATTCAAAGAAAAGCGAAGGAACCCTTCCTGGTGTTCTGGCCAATATTTATACCTCAATCAACTTCACCAAAAAGCAGATTCCAATTTTTAAAAATTCATTTATGGGATGCGGGCATCACTGGCTGGGCCAGCATTTATTGCCCATTCCTAATTGTCCTTGAGAAGGTGGTGGTGAGCTGCCTTCTTGAACTGCTGCAGTCCATGTGGTGTAGGTACACCCACAGTGCTGTTAGGGAGGGAGTTCCAGGATTTTGACCCAGCGACACTGAAGGAACGGCCAATATATTTCCAAGTTGGGATGGTGAGTGACTTGGAGGGAAACTTCCAGGTGGTGGTGTTCCCATGTATCTGCTGCCCTTGTCCTTCTAAGTGGCAGCAGTCATGGGTTTGGAAGGTGCTGTCTAAGGAGCTTTGGTGAATTTCTGCAGTGCATCTTGCAGATGGTACACACTGCTGCTACTGCGTATCTGTGAAGGAGGGAGCGAATGTCTTTGGATGGGGTGCCAATCAATCGGGTTGCTTTGTCCTGGATGGTGTCAAGCTTCTTGAGTATTGTTGGGGCTGCATTCATGCAGGTAAATGGAGGCTATACCATCACACTCCTGACTTGTGCCTTGTAAATGGTGGACAGGTTTTGGGGAGTCAGGAGGTGAGTTATTCGCCACAGGATTCCTAGCCTCTGACCTGCTCTTGTAGCCACAGTATTTATATGGCTGGTCCAGTTCAGTTTCTAGTCAATGGTAACCCCTGGAATGTTGATTAGTAACTCATTGGTGTTCATGGGAGCTTGCACACATTGGCTGCCAGATTTCCTATATCACAACAGTGACTATACTTTAAAAAAAAGTACCTTATTGGTTGTAAAGTGCTTTGGTACATCCTGAAGACGTGAAAGGTGCTTTACAAGTGAGTCATTCTTCTTGTGAGACTTCAGTTGTACACAGGGCATTGCTTGAATTTAACCAGACAAAACCTGTTCTAGCTTTCCAACATGGAGTGCTTTGTGACGTAGGACTATTCTACTCAGTAAGACATTGGCTATCAGAGTTGTCTGGAATTAAGTAGGGAGAGTCCCTCCCCCTCCTATGACAGCTCCATTCATATCCATTAATGAGCCAGGCTTGTCAGCTCAATCATCAACAGTGTTCTGAAGTACTGCAGACCTGCCTAGCTCAAGTATTAGATTACATCTCTGCTACAGAGAGTTGGCTCAGTTCCAAATTTCCAAATTCCCAAATTTCTTAGGTCCAGTTTAGATCCCAAAGAGAATCCCACTTACCTCCCCTGGCCCTCGGGAGGGTAACTACTAGAGACAACTGGCAATCGTGCTATTGAGCCGTCAGTAAGAACCCTGCAAAAGAAGCACGTTGAGCTGCACCATAAAGTGTGTGAGGGCATTGCCATTATTCACATGATGGATACATGCTATACCCCAGAGAATGGTGGCCTCACAGTCAGAGTTGCAGCAGACTGCCTGCAATCCCAGTCTTGGTAAACACTCAACCCTGGATGTGACTTCATGCGTTGAAATATTGGAAGCCAAAGAGTTTCCTCATCTGCTGTGTGACAGGTGCCTGGTGGAAAGGCCAATGCAGAGGAGCTTGTAATATGCCAATGCTTCCATGTGGTAGACATCGAAGGCCAATTCCATTGTTATTCATGACCTACCACTTAATCATTTGAGGTGCTTCAGTGAAGAAACATGTCTGCCATTTTCCTGACTCAGTTTGTAGGTGGCACACTTCCCTCACTCCAGCTAATTATTCTTTTTGCCACAAATTTACCTCCCATCTTTATCAGTAGCCTTGCACATTGGACAAAGGAAACCCTTTTGTAAATTGCGGGAGAGCGCTGGACAACAACAACAAGTTAAATTTTATATAGCACTTTTAATGCAATTAAGCATCCTACACATTTCACAGGGGCATTATTATGCAAAAAAATTAACACTGACAACTGACACTGATGTGACTAGCAATCAACAACTTAGCCAAAGGGGTAGGACTTAAGGAGCATCTTAAAGGAATAGAGACCAGTGTAGAGGCGCAGATATTTAGGGAGGGAATTCTGGAGCTTAGGACCCAAGTAACTGAAGGTTCAGCCACCAATGGTAGGATAAAGGAATTAGGGATGCACAGGAGTCCAGAATTGAAGGAATGCAGAATTGCCTGAGGTTTGTAGACTGGATGAGGTAGCAGAGATGGGAAGGAATGCAGCCTTCAAGAGATTGAAACACAAAGGATGGACATTTGGAATTTGATCCATGCTGTATGTGGTACCTATAGTCAGCAAACACAGGGGTGAAGGGTGAACAGGACTCTGGCGTGAGTTAGGATATGGGCAGCAGAGTTTTGGATGAGCTCAAGTTTATGGAAGGTGGAGGATTGCAAATAGGCCAGGATATCGCTAGATTAGCCAAGCCTAAAGGGTACAAACTCATGGATAAGTGCTTAACCGGGTATAGGCATAGACAGGGACTAAGACCAGTGATATTACAGAGCTGGAAATAGATGCTCTTAATGATGGAGATGATATGGGATTAGAAGTGTTTCTCAGGTGCAAATAAGACACCAAAATTCCGAATATTCTGGGTCAGCATCAGGTGTTGGCCAGGGACAGGGATGGGAACAGAGTTTGTGCTGGGGCTGAAGACAACGTCCTAGGACTTTCCAATGTTTAGTTGGAGGAAATTGAAGGGCTGAATGGTCTAACTGAGATCATAATGTTCCTATATTCCTAAGATCCAGTCCTAAGATTTCCTGCTGTCAGCAGTGTTCCTTCATAGTATTTGTGCTCAATAAGATTCTGTTCCTTTCAGTTAGAAATGGCAATCGCACTCAGAAAAGCCAACAAAAACACCAAAAGTGAAATTATGTGGAGAGATTATATACTTTAGGCTTGTAGTCCAGCATATAAAATGTTAAGGAGTGATTTGATTGAGCTTTATTTTAGGATTTTGAAAGGGATTGATAAGGTTGATAGAGAGAAACATGTTCTGCTGTATTGGGGAATCAAGGACAAGGGGGTATAATCTTAAAATCAGAGCCAGGTCGTTCAGGAGAGGTGTTAGGAAACTCTTCTTCATGCAAAAAATGGTAGAAGTGTCGAACTCACTCCCACAAAAAAGTAGTAAATGTTAGTTCAATTAATGATGCTAAATTTGAGATTGACTGATTTATTTTCCTGTTGGCAAAGTTAATAGGCGGTATGGAGCAGGTAAATAGAGTTAAGGTAAAGATCAGCCATGATCTCTTTGGATGATAAAACAGGATTGAAGGGCTCAATGGCCTCCTACTGTTCCTATGTACACATTGCTGAAAGAGAACCCTATTCACCAACCATGGGAAGCCAGCCTCAAGGGAGACTTCCTGGCACAGAATATACATCTTACAGTCTAGATTCATTTTTTATTACTTTTATAATAAGATAAGGAGTACTTTGATCAGGAATGTATGTGTCCCAGCTGGATGTGATTTTAAATGGTGAAGTTTATCTCCAATTCAGCTGCCTTTCTCTTGTGCAGCTGATGGCTGTGAATATTATTGTATTAAAGTAGTTTCACTTTGTGTTTGCTGCCAGTAAACACCAGTATATAATTGTTCGAAAAAATGTTTTCCAACTATTGCTTAGGTATAATACAGCAGTCCTGGTCAGTTGGTGTTTCACATCAGGTGAAGGTAGAAAACGTAAAGTAATTGATCAGTCTGGAATTCCCAGAGGGCTGATTGGTGTTGTATCCTTATCTTTGACCTGTGCTTCTCTCAAAGGCAGCTTCTCGCTGGAATCATGGATCAATGACTTGTACATCGTGACTAGCCCATCCATATATCTGCGGGCCCTTGGCAGAAAATGCAAAGCAGGGCCTCACGTTGAAGAAACGTTTTCCACATTCCTGATACTATCAGGCCATGGTTATCGCTATGGATTTGCTCCTGGATGTGTTTCAGTTGTGCATCTTTATATTTTATGCCACAGTATCATCGAGATCTCCCCTCATCCACCCTTTGAAAGAATTTCTGGTTGATAACTGTGCTCTCTGCTCCTTTATCACAGGTCCCAGTATGGGGTTTCAGCCATCCAGACTTCACTCACGACACTGTTCTTTAGATACAGCAAAGCAAAATAAAAAAGTCTCGAGGGTGTTTCTCTTCAGTGTTTGTTTCTGCGCATCTCTGAAGCAATATATCTCACAAACTTTTGTGATGATTAAATTATTAATTTGACAAAAGCAAAAGCATGTTCAAAGTCCCAAACTTGTTTAAAACTAAGGCTTCACTGACTGTTACTTCTGTAGCAATGCAATGTGGTTTTGGGAGCGCCTCCACATAAAATGTTAAGTGTGACTTGGGAAATCAAGTTCCATCTGGCTCATGAGTGCACTAAGGGTGGGAGATGTGGGACCCCTGCCCAAGGCTCCACGCTCTGGCACCCCTTCCATAATCTACTTCATCCCTCCACCCCTCCTGTAGTGTTCAGTTGTTCTGTGTTTGGATATGTAAGTCTGTTTACAATTCACGCTCACTGTGTTTGATTGATTAAGCCTGGGTGTGGACTCCGAAAAAAGTAAACAAAACTGTAGAAAGAGCTGGAAGATACAGCTAGAAGCATGGAGTGGATATTTTAAAGCACTGGAAATAAAACCTGTTATACATATAGAAACTAGTGTCATCTCTGCATAGCTGCAAGATATAGAATCTATAACACCTCCTTCTTTAAGATTCTCTTAAAATCTACCTCTTTATCCAAGCTATTGTTGCATTAATGTCAGGTTTTGTCTTGGCCAATATTTACCTCTCAAGCACAACTGTGAACTGTCTAACCCAGTTATATCATCTTGCTGGCTGTTTGTGAAATGATGTTATTGCTGATACATTGGCTTACATTACAACAGTGAGCACACTTCACTTCAAAGAGGAATTCACTGGCCATTTATCCCTTGGGACAACGCAAGGGCATGAAACATGAACACAAGTTCTTTCTTTCTTCTCTGGCTCCCTAATGCATACTTCAGATCCTTTCTTTACTGGGTGAACCAGACCCTCACACACTGTAATCTCAGTGGATCTGATGTACTCATGATGGTTGTTATTCTCTGGTGTTTGGACTTATGAAGTCTGTGGAGTTAATGGTGTCTACTACAGAAGCTTCTGTTGCAGTTGCTGCCCTTAGAATTCCCGGAAGGTCTATATCTATTTTTAGAGAGACAGAGAGTTAAGTGCCTAAGAATTATGTAATCAGTTTATATGCTTGTATGTGTTTGTCATTGGTGTGCCATGACAGCTTAGTAAATAATTATTTCACTTTATTATTAATCATAAGGAATGATTATATTCCTAATTCAGGGTGTATTATATGCTTTATGTTCAGTAATATGCTTTAAAGAATGAAGCACTTGCAATTCCATAGTGCTTTTCAGAACCTCAGGAAGCGCCAAAGAACTTCACACTAAGTAAGTACTTTCGAAATGTGAAACAAAAACAAAAAGTGCTGGAAAAACTGAGCGGGTCTGACAGCATCTGTGGAGAGAAAGACAGTTAACGTTTCGAGTCCGTATGACTCTTCTGCAGAACAGGAATTTTTGAAATGTAGCCATGTAGCAAGCTCCCACAAACGTGACTAGACCGGATAGTCTGTTTTAGGTGATAAATGCTGACCAAGGCTATTTCTTCAAGTCGTGCTGTGGAATCACTTACATTCACCTGACAGCCTTGTTTTCACACCTCACCCAAAAGACGGCACCTCTGACAGTGCAGCACTCCCTCTGCTCTTCCGCGCTGGGACTGCAGCCTAGCAGTTTGTGCTCAAGTCTCTGGACTGGGACTTGAATCCATTGCCTTCAGATGAGGGGTGAGAGTGTTACCCAATGAGACACAGATTGGAAAGATATCAACGTATTGTCTCCGCTCAGCTTATTGACACCTGCTCGCAAAAGCTCGTGAAGGTAAATTTGACAAAGTTGCAATCCCAGCGTTACCTGTGTGATTTAGGAATCAAAGATCCATTCGTGGATGAATTCACAAAATTACTTTGAATAGAAACATGGCTTAGCTCTGCTAGCTTTTCCAGGCTAGGTTGTCAGGAGATCCTCTTTTGTTGTCAGTGGCCTGCCGATTGAATACATGATGGATCTAAAAGTAAAAGCCCAGTTCCTTGTCAGCAGCACACTCTTTCTCTTTTAAATAAAGACACCATTTTGTAACTTGGCGTGAAGATACAAGAAAAGGGCAATGATTTATGGAATTCAAAGGCCCCCTGTCTTTGAAAATGTTTTAAACAAATGATTAAAATCCTCCTTTCAGTCAATAGATTCAGTCGACATTGTGGATGAGGAAACATGTAAGAGAAATGAAAAATCATAATTATTACCCATTGTTATTGCCTAAATGGTCTCAATGCCCTGAGTCGATTCTTGCTATAGATTTTTCAGTTGGTGCCCTGTCAAGTAACAGATCCTTTTCAAAGATTTTATTTATTGCCAGCGAAAAGTACAATTCAGCAGTTCTCGTAAATTTGTAGCAGTAACCCATTTTCACCCATTCTATCTGGCTACAGTACAACGTTAAAGGAATATTCACACAGAGTGTTCATGAAAAGCATTGCATTCCCTTGGTTATCCCCATGTTTCTTTTAAGATTACATATCTTTGTAACTTGGCTGGGAATTGTTTCCCTGCACCAATGGATTTTTCTCACATCACAAATCTAAAGTTGTCGACAGATCTATAATGTAACCACCTATGGGGAGAAAGAACATTAGGAATGCTTCTTCTGCAACATTTGAACTGTACTTTTAGGAGTATGGTGACAAGCTAACGCTGCTCCAAGTGAATATATCAATTAAATAATAAGGCTTCTGTTACAATGATGGGAATGAACAAATTAACTCTTGTCTAGAGTGCGCATCTCATTAGAGCATGTTTTTTAGTCCCCTCTTACATGCTTGGTGAGGACAAGTGTGTCCCGAACTTGTCCTTATTGAAACAGATCAGATCCTGAGGGGCTTGAAAGGGTAGATACCAGGAGGACGTTTCCACTTGTGGGAGAGACTAGAACTAGGGCACACGGTTTAAGGATAAAAGGTCTCGTTTCTAAGGCGGAGACGGGGAGAAATGTTTTCCCTCAAAGGGTCGCCAGTCTGTGGAATTCTCTTCACCAAATAGCAGTGGAGGCTGAGTCATTGAATTTATTCAAGGCAGTGTTAGATATACTTCAGAAAGACAAGGGAGTCAAGAATTATGGTGCCAGATGACAAAGTGGAGTTGAGACCACTACCAGATAAGCCATGATCTTATTGAATTAAGCAACACATCTCTAAATGTGCATAGGAGCCCCTCTGGAGATCAACCAGCTCAACCTACCCAGCATCCTAAAGCTGCCTCTCATGGTTTGTCAGGCCAGGACCATCTTATTCACTGAGACAATGGCTTGCGTGGTT
Organism: Carcharodon carcharias; assembly: GCF_017639515.1. NCBI lineage: Eukaryota > Metazoa > Chordata > Chondrichthyes > Lamniformes > Lamnidae > Carcharodon > Carcharodon carcharias. Next base: position 161,670,061 of record NC_054475.1, on the reverse strand, counting down.
ATCTGGAAGGAATCTTCAACCTCTTTCACCGCAATCCCAGTAACAGACCTACTTCCTCCTGCTCCATTAGTGAGCCAGACTGTCCATTAAATTAGTGACAGTGCTTCGGATGCAGTCAGAGCTACCTGCTCCAGATATCAGTTTTGTGAATCCACTTCAGAAGCTTGGCTCTGTTTGCAGCTCCATCACAAGATGTGTCATAGAATGATACAACACAGAAGGAGGCATTGCAGCCCATTGTGCCTGTGCCATACATTTGAAAGAGTTATCCAATTTGTCTCACACCCTTGCCTCTTCCTCTTTCCTCTCCTTCGAGAGCACCTTTCAAACCTGTGGCCACTACCACCTAGAAGGACAAGGGCAGCAGATACATGGGAACATCAGCACCTGCAAATTCCCGACCAAGCCACTCACCATCCTGACTTTGGAATATATCACCATTCCTTCACTGTCGCTGGGTCAAAATCCTGGAACTCCCTCCCTAACAGCACTGTGGGTGTACCTATACCACATGGACTGCAGCGGTTCAAGAAGGCAGCTCACCACCACCTTCTCAAGGGCAATTAGGGATGGGCAATAAATGCTGGCCTAGCCACTGACACCCAGATCCCATGAACAACTAAATAAAAAAAAAGTCCTGCATTATTTTTTCCTTTTCAAATATATTTCCAATTCCCTTTTGAAAGCTACAATTACATCTGCATCCATCATCCCTTCTAGTAATGCATTCCACCTCACAATAACCTGCTGTGTAAAAACAATTTTCATCTCCTCCACGCCCCCAGCTCTCCTCCCCAGTTTTTTTGCCAATTGTCTTAAACCTGTGTCCCTTGGTTATTGTCAGTCCTGTCAGTGGAAGCAATCTCTCCACATTTACTCATGGTTTTGAACATCTCCACTAAACCTTCACCTTCTTTGCTCGAATGGAGTTAATGAGCACTGTGTTAATATATCACCTTTTTGGAACGCTCAGATTAAATATCTGCAGAGGTTGTGGTGTGAACCAATAACTATATCATTATTTCTAAATGCAACTATCCTTGTCTCCCCCTGCACCCTACCTGTCCCTCTGCCCCTTACTTGTAATCTATATCCTTGTCATCTGCCTATCCACATACAACCCATCCCCAACATATCCCTAAACCCTCCCATTCTCTTAAAAAAAACCTAATCGCTCCTCCTTCAACTTCACTAAACATAAATAGCCACTAAAGACAATTCAGCCAATATTTATGTGAGTTTGTTTTAAGTCTTATGTAATCATTGGCCAATCCTGATTCTCATTTCCCTTCTTTAACCTTTTCTGTGTGGTGTCTCACTTCATTTGGTCTGGTTCCTTCCCTCTGGTCCTCTTATTAATGCTGTTTTGTGTCCAAGGTGGGTGTCAGAGTGACCGGGTTTGCCTCAATTTCATTCTCCCTGTGGTACAACACGTGTTTAAGCTGAACATCCCCCTCACATATTCCCTCGGGTCAGGAAGTCAGTTCCTCTCAATGACAACGATGGCTATTTCCTCTAATTCTCCCTCTGTGGCTGCCCTTTCAAACACACTTCCTAACTTGCCTTCCATTTCCACCCACTCCCTGTGTCTTCTTGCACGTCAGCTTATTTGAAATGAGCTATGGGGAATGTGGCTTGTTTCTATTTTGGATTGGTGAGGATGGATCATTTGGTATTTTTCTCATCTCTTCACTATATCTACTCTCTGTGGATATTACAGGTTCTCAGTGGAATGAGGTCACCACGCAGTTTAAAGCAATAGATCTTTGGGCACTCTTAAAGTGCTTATGTCCTGCCACTATATTAACCAAGATACTAAGTTATTTATGATTTTAAAACTTATTTTGTTTTCAGTGCTTCTCAAACAGTTCCAGTTCATCCATGTGATATTAAGAGGAAGATAAAGCATTTTATGAATTTGAGCCATTTGTAATTGTAGCTTTCAGTTTCATTTCAATATTTGCAAAGGTCATTCAAGGCCTTAGGGATAGAAACTGGTCCCCAAGTGGAAACTGGGGGTTAGAAGGCCCACACTGGGCCTCACTGGGCACCACCCCATAAGGAAAGAGTCCTTTTCAGGCACCATGGGCAGTCACCTAAAACACTGGGCATAAAAATGGGCGATGACCAAATTACACAGGATTACATAGGATATTTGGGAGACACAGTGGCAGCCTCTCTGCCTCTGAGTTAGATGCTCCTGGTTCATGGCCCACTCCAGGACTTGATGGCCAAGAAAAGTGTGTTCCTAACGCGGCCAAAGAGGTTGAGTGTTAACCTGCAAATCCTTCCAACGTACACCAATGGCTAGTGGTAAGAGTGGGAGCGATTCCTGATCAGCCCAGGTGATGAAGCCTCAATCAACGCTATCCATAGCTCCAGGCTGCAACATGCACGGAAAGGCGTGCGGTGCCACAGCAACTCAGACGCTCTGAGTGAACTGTTGCACAACACCGTCATATAGGATATACAAGGCAGAAACAGGCCATTCAGCCCAATTAGTCCTTGCCAGCTTTTATGCTCCACTCGAGCCCCCTGCCATCCTTCCTCATCTAACTTTACCATCATAACCCGCCACTTTCATCTCCCTTATGTGTTTATCTAGCTTCCCCTTAAATGCATCTGTACGATTCACCTAAACCACTCCCTGTGGTTGTGACTTCCACATTCCCACCACTCCTTGGGTAACAAAGTTTCTTCCAAATTCCCCATTGGGTTTCTCGGTGACTACCTGATATCGATGGCCTCTAGTTATGCTCTTCCCCACAAGCGGAAACATTCTCTCTGTATCCGCTCGATCAAATTTTTAATACCCTCAATTAGGTCACCCCTCAGCCTTCTCATTTCAAGAGAAAAGAGACCCAGCATGTTCACCCTTTGCCGAAATGTATAACCTTATAGTTCTGGCATCCTTATGAATCTTGTACGCACTCTTTCCTGTGGTTTCACATCTTTTCAACAATATAGGGTAGAATCTTTCCTGTGGCGGTGGGCTGGGCAGAGACGGGCACGGAGCCAATCACTGCCCACGATCGGCTGTGCGCTGCCATTTTACACGGGCAGGCCAATTAAGGCCCACCCAGCGTAATGTGCAGCTGGTAGCACCAGCAGTGCGGGCGGGGGAGGAGGGAGAGTCGAGGCCTGTGCTCTGTCGCGCATGCGTGTGAAAGAGTGAAGCTATATCCCTGAGGCACGGGGCTGCCTCAGGGAGATTTAAGTGGATAAGAAAAGTTTTTGAAGGATGAAGGAAAAAATAATTTAAACGTATCCCCTCACGGGACCGTGTCACATGAGCTGGGACAGGTTTGTGAAATGGACAAAATTGATTTACTCGTTTTATAAAACTTTCAGGAAACCTCATCCCCGCCCGTGGATGAGGTTTCCCGAAGAATGCAGAGGTCGCCTGGGCTCTTTGCCTGCCCACCAGCCTTAAGGTTGGACGGGCAGCATTGTTAATAGGGTAAATCGCTCTCTTAATGGTCTTAATAGGCCATCGACAGTTCAGTGGTTGCACAGCTGCCTCTGGTATACGCCTGCCAAACGCAATATCGAAATGATGCGCGATAACATCAGGATGCAGGCCCAATGTTACCTCGCGGCATTTTACATGTCGGTATGTTGGACCCAACCCTGCAGGCCGATGGCAATATTCTGCCCAGAGTGTCGAGCACCGTAAACAATACTCCAAGGGGAGAATAGTTCCCCCGTCAGGGGGGGTTGTGCAGGGACAGGCAAGGGCAGGTGCGAACCCGATCAGCGTCCCTGATCGGGTCCGCGCCGCCGTTTTGTGTGGGCAGGCTAATTAAGGCCCGTCCAGCGTGACGTGCGGCGTTGGGGAGGTGGGGGGGTGGGGGTGGGGTTGTTGCCTGAGTCGGGGCCTGCGCTCTTACGCGCATACACGCAGGAGAGCACAGAAATCTCCCTGAGGCACAGAGGTGCCTCACGGAGATTAGTTTAAGTTTCAAATATTTAAATAAAGAAAAGAATAAAACATCACATGAGCTGGGACATGGCAATGAACATTAATGAAAACATTTATTTAATTTATATAAACCCTTCACGAAAACTCATCCCGCTCGTGGATGAGGTTCCATGAAAAATGCGAAGGCCATCTGGGCTCCTCGCCTGCCCCCCCACCCCCAACCCCGACAACCTTAAGATAGGACAAGCAGCTCAGTTTATCAAAAACAAAAAACTGCGGATGCTGGAAATCCAAAACAAAAACAGAATTACCTGGAAAAACTCAGCAGGTCTGGCCGCATCGGCGGAGAAGAAAAGAGTTGACGTTTCGAGTCCTCATGACCCTTCAGCAGAACTGGGTGAATCCAAGGAAGGGGTTAAATATAAGCTGGTTTAAGGTGTGGGGTTGGGGGGGTGGGGGGTGGTGTTGGGTGGGGGGAGAGAAGTGGTTGTAGTTGGTGTGGTTATAGGGACAAACAAGCAGTGATAGAAGTAGATCATCAAAAGATGTCACAGACAAAAGAACAAAAGAACACATAGGTGTCGAAGTTGGTGATATTATCTAAACGAATGTGCTAATTAAGAATGGATGGCAGGGCACTCAAGGTATAGCTCTAGTGGGGGTGGGGGGGCATAAAAGATTTAAAAATAATGGAAATAGGTGGGAAAAGAAAAATCTATATAAATTATTGGAAAAAACAAAAGGAAGGGGGAAGAAACAGGAAGGGGGTGGGGATGGAGGAGGGAGTTCAAGACCTAAAGTTGTTGAATTCAATATTCAGTCCAGAAGGCTGTAAAGTGCCTAGTCGGAAGATGAGGTGTTGTTCCTCCAGTTTGCATTGGGCTTCACTGGAACAATGCAGCAAGCCAAGGACAGACATGTGGGCAAGAGAGCAGGGTGGAGTGTTGAAATGGCAAGCGACAGGGAGGTTTGGGTCATTCTTGCGGACAGACCACACGTGTTCTGCAAAGCAGTTGCCCAATGGTTTCTCCAATGTAGAGGAGACCGCATTGGGAGCAACGAATGCAGTAGACTAAGTTGGGGGAAATGAAAGTGAAATGCTGCTTCACTTGAAAGGAGTGTTTGGGCCCTTGGACGGTGAGGAGAGAGGAAGTGAAGGGACAGGTGTTACATCTTTTGCGCGGGCATGGGAAGGTGCCATAGGTGGGGGTTAAGGAGTAGGGGGTGATGGAGAGTGGACCAGGGTGTCCCGGAGGGAACGATCCCTATGGAATGCCGCCAGCGGGGGTGAAGGGAAGATGTGTTTGGTGGGCATCATGCTGGAGCTGGCGGAAATGGCAGAGGATGATCCTTTGAATACGGAGGCTGGTGGGGTGATAAGTGAGGCCAAGGGTGACCCTATCATGTTTCTGGGAGGGAGGAGAAGGTGTGAGGGCGGATGCGCGGGAGATGGGCCGGACACGGTTGAGGGCCCTGTCAACGACCGTGGGTGGAAAACCTCTGTTAAGGAAGAAGGAGGACATGTCAGAGGAACAGTTTTTGAAGGTAGCTTCATCAGAACAGATGCAATGGAGGCGAAGGAACTGAGAGAATGGGATGGAGTCCTTAAAGGAAGCGGGTTGTGAGGAGCTGTAGTCGAGGTAGCTGTGGGAGACGGTAGGCTTCTAATGGATATTGGTGGACAGTCTATCACCAGAAATTGAGACAGAGAGGTCAAGGAAGGGAAGGGAAGTGTCAGAGATGGACCACTTAAAATAATGGAGGGGTGGAGATTGGAAGCAAAATTAATAAATTTTTCCAAGTCTCGACGAGAGCATGAAGCAGCACTGAAGTAATCATCAATGCACGGAGAAAGAGTTGTGGAAGGGGGCCGGAGTAGGACTGGAACATGGAATGTTCCACATACCCCAACCTCTCTGTCTCAATTTCTGGTGATAGACTGTCCACCAATATCCATTACAAGCCTACCGACTCCCACAGCTACCTCGACTACAGCTCCTCACACCCCGCTTCCTGTAAGGACTCCAAGCCATTCTCTCAGTTTCTTCACCTCCGTCGCATCTGTTCTGATGATGCTACCTTCAAAAACAGTTCCTCTGACATGTCCTCCTTCTTCCTTAACCGAGCTTTTCCACCCACGGTCGTTGACAGGGCCCTCAACCGTGTCCGGCCCATCTCCCACGCATCCACCCTCACGCCTTCTGCATTGTTCCAGTGAAGCCCAACGCAAACTGGAGGAACAGCACCTCATCTTCCGACTAGGCACTTTACAGCCTTCCGGACTGAATATTGAATTCAACAACTTTAGATCGTGAACTCCCTCCTCCATCCCCACCCCCTTTCTGTTTCTTCCCCCTTCCTTTTGTTTTTTCCAATAATTTATATAGATTTTTCTTTTCACCTATTTCCATTATTTTAAAATCTTTTATGCTCCCCCCACCCCCACTAGAGCTATACCTTGAGTGCCCTACCATCCATTTTTAATTAGCACATTCGTTTCAATAATATCACCAACTTCAACACTTCTGTGTTCTTTTGTTCTTTTGTCTGTGACATCTTTTGATGATCTGCTTCTATCACCGCTTGTTTGTCCCTACAACCACACCACCCCCCTCCACTTCTCTTCCCCCGCCCAACACGACCCCCCCCCCCCCACCGCCACACACACACACACCTTAAACCAGCTTATATTTCACCCCTCTCCTTGGATTCACCCAGTTCAGCTGAAGGGTCATGAGGACTCGAAACGTCAACTCTTTTCTTCTCCGCCGATGCTGCCAGACCTGCTGAGTTTTTCCAGGTAATTCTGTTTTAGCTCAGTTTATTAGTTTAATGAGTTTTTAAATGGCCTTAATAGGCCTTTGACAGTTCAGCGGGCGCACAGCCAACTCGGCTGCGTGCCCGCCGAACTGAAAATCTAAATGACGCTCGGTGACCTCAGGATGCCCGCTCGACATCACCGCGCATCATTTTACGCCTCGGTGAGTGGGTCCCACCCCCCCGGGTCCCACCCCCCCTGCTTGGCGAGCCAAAAATTCAGGCCCAAGTGTGGCCTGAGCCAGTAAAATAGAGGGAAGCCACATCGGGATGGCTCCATGATGGGTTGCCACCGCTGGGATACTTTCCCAGTGAGGTGGCTCGTCTACCTGCTCCGTGGACCCTAACCTTAACCCTAATACGGCCTATTTGAAGAACTAAGGCCCTGTTAAGTGTCATTTTACAGCTCGCTGCCATTTTACCGATGAAGGGGTGGCTCCACCCGCCATGTGGGGAGGCCGCCAGCTTCATGGAGATGCCCCACCCACTCCACTCTGGAAATCTTGGCTGTCGTAGCAACCAGAAGCTTCATGGTTCACAGAGGGGGCAGCGGGCATGAAAGACGGTGGCAGAGCCCATAAGATCCCACTCTGATCGACAGCCCTCGGCCAGCCTGAATCTTAACTTTCACTTACCTCGCCTGGTTGCCTCCATTTTGAGGCGCCGCCGAGGTCTCCGGCCTACCTCAGCAGCGCTCGCCTCTCCCAATGGCTTCAGAGTTACTGGACCTCTGATTGGACAGCGGGCAGCGGACGCACAGGCAGCCAATTTGGAGGCCCACCTGTGGTAAGATACCAAACTGGTCCTTGTTACCGACAAGTGTGGGCACAGGACTTGCATTTCAGCCCAAGATCCAGATCCCAATGCCTACATTAAAATTTGGGCCAATGTTTCATATCCATGACTGGTGAAAAGTCATCAGTCTGAAATGTTAATTTAGCCTTCCCTCTCCACAGGTTTTTTCTAATTCATTCACAGATTGTGAGTGTCATTAGCAATGTCAGCATTTATCCCCCATCCCTAATTACCTTTGAGAAGGCGGCAGTGAGTGGCTCACTATGCCATGTCAAAGAGCAGTTAAGAATGAGCCACATTGCTGTGGGCCTGGAGTCACATGTAGGCCAGACCGGGTGAGGAGGGCAGATGTTCCTCCTCAGAGAATATCATTGGATCTGATTCATTGATGATCTGGAAGTATTATGGTCACTACTCCTGAAACTAGCTTTTCATTCCACCTTTTTTAATTTACTATAATGGATTTAAATTCTACAGATGCCAGTGTGGGAATAGAGCTCATTCCCCTGTCTCATTAGTTAAAGCCTCTGGGTTACTAACCTAGTATCACAACCATTATGTTATTGGCCCCAGTAGTACCTGGCAGCCTGAATATTTCCAGCATTTGATGTTAACATTTTGGAGTTTGAGCATCCACAGAATCTTGCCTTTGTGTTTATGTAAGAGAATGCCTGCTTCCTTAGGGGCTCATGGGATGTTTTCACTGTAAGACAGTTAGCTCTGCCACCTTATTTAAAGAGCAAGAAGATCAAAGATATTCTCTGCAGGGAAGGCTCCAGACACTTTTGCAATTACTGCCAATGCAAGCAGGAAAATGAGGCTCTTCTTACAACCAAACTGATGGTAGAATATACTACCTGATCTCAAAGTTAGGTGTTTAATTGCAGGAGTCTTACAATGTAGTCTACACATCATCTGCTGCATTGCTTCAATTGTCCAATTCTTCTCCTCCTCTTCAAATCCCTCCATGGTTTCATCGCTCCCAATCTCTGCAACCTCTTCCAGTCCTCCCACAAACCCCGGTCCCTTCTGCAACTCCAATTTTCTTTGCCACGTCATTGGCAGCCATCTTGGCTCTGACAGCCAGATTTCCCTCCCTCATCTTCTCCCCTGTTTATCTCCCCGCATTCTTTAAGATGCTTCTTTAAACCTACCTCTTTGACCAAGCATTTGGTCATCTATCCTATTGTCTCCTCCTTTAGCTCAGTGTCAGTTTTTGTCTGTGCAAAATGGTTTGGAATGGTTTTACTGTGTTAAAGGTGTTGTAGGAGCAAGTATAACTTGTTCCTGTAGTAGAAAATTCACCCTGCAAAGAGATTTCAAAAATAACGTAAGAAATAGGAGCAGAAGGAGGCCATTCAGCCCCTTGAGCCTACTCTGCCATTCAATAAGATCATGGCTGATCTGATTGTGACTGTAATGCTTTCCTGACTTTGCCATTGGATTCCTTTAAGTAATATTTTGTTCTGCAATAACCCTTCTGGACAACAGGTTGCACTATTAGGGGAGGTGATGGCATAGTGGTACTGTCACTGGACTAGCAATCCTGAGATCCAGGGTAATTCTCTGGGGACCTGAGTTCAAATCCTACCATGGTGGAATGTAAATTCCATTAAAAGTCTGATGATAACCATGAAGCAATTGTTGTAAAAACCCATCTGGGAATGAAATCTACTGTCCTTACCTGGTCTGGCCTACATGTGACTCCAGACCCACAGCATTGTGGTTGGCTCTTAAATGCCCTCTGAACAAGGGCAGTTAGGGGTAAGCAATAAATGCTGGCCTAGCCAGCAATGCCTGCATCCCATGAATGAATAAAAAAAAACTGTTCCATAACATTCAAGACTGGCTTGTCCCAGTATCCCTTAAAACTTTGACATTCTTATTTTGCCTTCGCATATAAAATCTTTAAACATCTCTGCAACCTGCCCTTCAGAACTCCCTTGGGTAAGTTATGAACATGTTCCTACTTCTTTAGCTACCACTGATTCTTCCTGCTCCACCTGTAATAAACCCACTGGGTTTTCTTGCCTCTGAATGTCAGAGCCCCACAATGCCCTCATTTCCAGAGCTTTTCTGTGTTTCAATTACCGTAATCAGTTTCTCGTTTAACCTTCAACAACTTGATCTCGTGTGCCCAGCCTTGTTACAATGGCAACATATCAGTTTTCTCCCTTCAGCTCTACTTTTCATCTTTCCATCTCTAGTAGACTGACGCCCTTCAGCTTGATCTTTATTACCAACATTTTTACCATCATTAGGTTTTCTAAATCTCCAACTTCCCTCCTGATTTCCATATGACCCTTTTCCTACACTCAACTGTTTGTGTAAAATGTCATATGTAATGGCTAAACCAGCAACTTCCCTGATTGCTTTGCTTTGTCTCTCATCTAAGTATGTCTTAATGTTTACTGGAATGTTATTTCTAAATTCTTCCATAATCATAACCTCTCTTACATTTTCAAAAGTCTTATCTAATTTAATGCCCTGAACCATTAATCCCAGTTACTTTCTTTTTCTCTTGCAAACTCCACGTAAATCTGATTTAAGTCTTTTCCTTAAAGTCCTCAACTTCAACTGATAATCTTCAGGGCCAAGTTCATAAGGTTTAATATTGCCTTCTTTACAGTTTTGTAATCTGTGGACTGCTCCTTTGATAAGCTTGTATACTCATTCATTGACTGTACCTAACAAAACACTCTGTAACATGATAGTCCAAGCAGCTCTTAGCCAATTCAGCTTCATAGCTATCTTTTCAAATCAGGTGAAATATCTTTCAGCTCCATCCTCTGTAAATTTAGGCACTAACTGCAAATTTTTAGTTAAATCAAATTGCTCGAAGGAATCAAAATCACCATCTGAATCACTACTTCTCCTTTCTTCCTTCATTCTAAGTTTCACTTTAGACAATTCATACTGTCTGGCTTCTTTCTCTCTCTGAAGTTCTCTATTTCTTTCCCACTCTCTTTCCTCAGCTGCTTAACTTCTCTTTCTGAAGTTCAAGTTCAAGTTTTTGCATTTCTATCTCTTGTGATCTTTTCTTTTCCTTTTTCTGCTTCTCTCTTTCCCATTGAAACATTTTTTATTTCTATTTCTTTAAATCTATCCTTTTCTTGTTCCTTTTCTTCTCTTTCTAACTCAAGATTTTTTTTCATTTCTCTTTCCTTTTCTCTTTCTTCCAATTCAAGATTTTGCCTTTCTCTATCAAGGTGCTTCATTTGCAACTGAAGTCTTACCACCTCCAGCTGTGACGCACTAGTTTCCGGTATCCCTTCCTCCACCTTTAAATGCTGGGTAAATACTTTAACCATATCAGCCTTATGAAATACTGCTTTTATCTCTACCTGCACTTCATCTGCTAATTCTTTCAACTGAGTTATAGTCAGAGATTTCAAATACTCCACAGATACATTTCCCACTCCCAGAAAAGTCGTAGCAATTGCCAACGCCATGTTGCAGTCCAACCACTTTAAAAGCCCTCGAAACAAAAACTCCCGAGTTCAGCATTCTTCTTGTATTCGTATCTCTTGGAGTCACAGACTCCAACCCAACCAAGGAATTTTAATAATCCCGCAAAGAGCCCCCAAATTTGTCGGTGTTAATTACTGCACACACCAAATCCCAGATGGAAACTTGGCTTAACCTTTTTCTCTGTATTCTGAAACTGAGAAGAAGACATACCAGTCTCAGCAGTAAGAGGTCCAGTAACATTTTTAGGATTTAAAAAGTAGAAGTTTTATTTTAAAAAAAATAAAAGAAAGTTAAGCACACAAGATTACAGTTATACAATTAAGGTTAGTCTAACAAAACATTTTCCCAAAGTTCTCTACTTGGTCAAACCCGCAATTAAACACCTTCCAGACAACACTCCCTTATAAGTGTCCACTATGAAATCCAGTGATATTACACAAGGAAAACTGCTGTACCACATGATTTCCACCCTCTTCCACTCTGCGGTGGAATCCATTTCAGAATTAACATGCTTGCTGCAGTTCAAAACTTTTTTCGCTTGACTGGCTGGGTGATTCAAATTGTGTGCTCGCCCAGCTCCAGCTATCTCAACAACTCCAACAGCTCCAGCTAACTCCAGCCATCTCCAGATCAACAGCTATATCCAGCTACCTTCAGTAACTCTAATATACCTTTAGTCCCTTTCATCTCCATTCCATTGCTCTCACACTTCTTTGAAACTCAGACCTTTCCAAATATAAGATCTTTCATGTTCCCATCTTGTCTTTGCTTTGGGGTCAGTAAAATACAATATCCCCATTATTATTTACCTATGAAACTCCTGCAAAATGCAAACATGTTTCTTATAACCTTTGACTTCGCTTTGATATTCAAACAAACTCTCCACTTATCTAAAAATGCAAATGTTAAATCCAACCTCTTTACGTGCACCTCAAACTTAACCTTTTCATGTTTCCAACCCGACCCCCCCACCCCAGACAACCTGACTCCTATCAAACTCTGCCCAGCTTAATTAAATCTCTCTCACACACACACACACACACACCCAGCCTTCTTTACCAAATAACACAATATTCCCCGAAATATTTTTTAACCAATCCATTCTCACAATAGCTATACAAATACCTCTATGCATACCTATACAAATACCTGTACAGCTTCTGAATTACCATCTTTTCTAATCTACTGCTCCTGGTCTTTTTTACTCATGGTACCTATATCATGTACAAATCCAGTAAGACATTGTCGCTTCTGGCAGTAACTTATGGCAGTGCTCTCCCATCATTTCTGCTGTTGACTGCAGAGTAAGACACTTACATTACTCTCTCCCAAATGTGATTGCAAAACCAAAATTCCTGGGTTTTGGGGGGTGGTGGGGGGGGGGGGGGAATGGAGTATTTCAGTGCAGATCGAGATGTAGAAATGTGGGGTGAAACCCTTTTCTGGCAACAGTTAGGATTTCCCCCAGTGTGGGTTAAACAGATGTCACCATGCAACTGGCCAGATCGAGGCCCAGGATGAGAGATGGAAGAGCATTTGCAGGGTAGGATGGTGGGGCTTTCTGGAACCATGATCACAAAAGATGGGGGAGGTCCAGGTTATTTTGTCGCTCACTCTTGTTCTCCCAGTCCCACAATAATAACTGGTCATTTAATTTAAGTTAAGCTTATTTGTTTCAGTCGGTCCTGGGACTGGTTGGAGTGAACGCAGAGCATACTCCTACCAGTCTTGCCCTTAAATGGCAATCAGGGCCATCTTTATATCATCACAATATGACTTGCCACATTCAAAGGGGCCTATTGCCTGAAATAGGCAAACACTTGGGATGTCTGGCAGTGGGACCCCTTGCAAAATGGTGCTAGCCACCTTGCCAATGTTAGGGGGGCTGTGAGGCTCCCTCCTCCATTGTGAGGCCCTTACCATCATGTGAGTGCACTCGAGATCCCCCAACATCAGCAATACATGAGGAATTCAGCGACCTGTAGGACTGCCTCCAGTGCAGATAACCCTTCCCCTATGAATGTGCTGGATCTGTGACTCCTCCACAAACCTCACTGTAGTGTTTAATTGTCGTATTTGACTATGTTAGCCCAGTAACTGATCCATGCTCACTACGTTTGATTGATTAAGCCTGGGTGATGACTCAGAGCTAAATAGACACACACAGAAAGACCTTGAAGCTGAACTACAAGGACATGTGTAGACATTTTGTGATTGCAGAGATATTTTTAAAGCACTGTAAATAAACCTGTTGTACATTTAGAAACTAGTGTAATCTCTGCATTGCTCTGAGATAAATCAAATATATAAAATATATAACAAAGCAGCAAATACACTACACTCACAAGGCCTCACTTTGTCAATGTATCCCATGGATCCAAGGGACTTAGGTAGATGACACCACTCAGACTCAATTGTAATCAGGGCCTGTGAGGATTGACTCTCATGGGTCTTTCAGTATAGCCAGTTATTGTCATGAACTTTAGATTAGCAGGTTCCGGGCCTCGTATGATCCTCATGTACTGTCACTCAACCTTTAACCTCCCTCCTCGCCATTTGGATTCTTTGGGGTGTATGTGGGTGTGCGTGTGTGTATATGGGTGTGTGGGTGTGGGGGTGTGTGTATGTGTGTGTGGGTGCGTGTGTGTGTATGTGTGTAAAATACTGTGTTGGTGCTGGAAATAAATTAAGACACAGATTGCTATAAGGTGTAGGAGGCACAAGAAAGAAAATATTAATTAATAAACTTGCAGAATTGGGATATAATTAGCAAATGAACTTCAATATAAATAAATGCCGGGCAATACATTTTGGTAGGAAGATCAAGGAAGTCACGTAATCCTTGGCAAATAAGCAGCTAAATGGTGTAGAGGAACAGAGGAATCTAAGAGCACAGGTACAATAAAGTAGTGACACTGATTAATAAGTGCATGAAAAAAGCAACAAAGCAAATGGGTTAATTCTTAAAGGGAAAGAATTGAAAAGCAAAGAAGCTATGTTAAGTTTGTATAGAACTGTGTCCACACTTGGAGCAGTGTAATCAATTCTGTTCTCCATATTTTACAAAGGATCTAGAAGCACTGAACCAGGTGTAAGAGGAATTTCCCAGAATGATGCCAGGACTGTGTGGTTATACCCACCTGGAAAGACTGAACAGGCCGGACACTTTTCTCCAGGAAATAGAAGACTGAGGAGCGACCTCATAGAGATCTTCAAGGGCAGAATTCTCCCTTCAGTGAGCAGTTCGCCAATGCATAAAATGACACCCGGTGACATCGGGCGTGCCTCTCAATGTCTCCCCGCGTCATTTAGATTTTCAGCTCAGCTTAAGGTTTCGTGAGGGTTTTAAAATTTGTATAAAATGTTTAAATACAAGAGATTGACATGTCCCAGCTCATGTGACAGTGTCACATGAGGGGACATGCCAGGAATATTTTTTCTGCCTTCGATGAACTTTTGAACCTTGAACCGGTCTCCCTGAAGCAGCATTTTGCCTCAGCAAGATCTGTGCGTTCTTTCGCCCGCATGTGTGAAAGAGCACGATCCTGTCTCAGAGAATCCCACCCCCCTCCCACCCCCACAGGGAGCGCATAGTGCTTCCGGGCAGACATCACGCTGGGCGGGCCTTAATTGGCCCACCCACTTAAAATGGTGGCGTGCCCCCAATTGGGGGTGCCGATCGGGAACCCGCCTGCCCACTCACACCCACACTCACACAACCCCCCTAATGGGGTTGAGTGGTGGGGGTGGGGTGGGGGGGGCGGTGGGGGGTGGGGGGGTGTGGAAATGCTGCCCCAAGATTCTGAAACAGTTCGGGAGGGCACACAAGGAGAAAATCTTTCCTCTAGCAAGCCAGGTCAAGGCAAGGGGGCCATAAATATAAGATAATCACTAATAAATCCTAGAAAGGGAATTCAGGAGAAACTTCTTTACCCAGAGACTGGTTGGAACATGGAACCCACTGCCACAGAGAGTGGCTGAGGTGAATATAATGGATGCTTGTAAGGGAAGTCTAGGTAAACACATGAGGGAAAAAGGAATAGAAGGATATGCTGATAGAGTGAGATGAAGAACAGTGGGAGGATGCTCATGAGGAACTTAAACACTGACATGAAAGGGCTGTTTTGCAATTGCACTTGTAATAGATTTGCGCGTTGGCAATGTCTGATTTTTTACACTGTTAACTGCACTTCCTATGAAAAGAATAAAGTACGTAAGTATGAAGATATTGCCTCTGTTGAACAGCACCACTATCACGCCAAGTCTGTGATGTTACTCAGGATGACAGTTGTTCAGTGGGGCAATAGTCATTGGCATAAACATTATGGCTCTTGCTGAGAGCTCAGGGCTGCCCCCAGCTTCTCCCTCCCCACTACTCCCTTTCGGCTGCCCTGTCAGCTATCTGGCAGAGGACAGGAATCCAATCACAAGTCTGGCACTGCCCGCACAGGTTTAACGATTCCCTGGCCTTCAAGCAGAAGAGCTCTATTGATGAACTGCAGGTACATAGACCACTGACGATAAGACACTGCTGCAGAGTTTCAGTAGCACACTGGATGTTTTCCAATCAATATGCATCACGGTGCTAGGTCCGCTTGCAAGTATGTCTTGTCTCAACTCATTTCTATTCATGTCAATCATCCATTGCCTTGGTTATCTCATGGCAGTATAGCACTGGTTCAAATCCCATTACTGGCTTTCGTGAAGTAGCAGGAAAAGATGAGATGTCTAAGCTACCTATGGCAGATGTGCATCAGATATATAATATATATAATATTAATAATATATAATATTATTATCTTGTCTTAGTGGATTTCTTCATATTCACCATCTTCTTCCGGTCCTCCGGCCAAGCTCAGGAGTTTCTGCTGTAGTGTTCTCAAGCTCTAGTTTTCCCAAGCAGGTGATGCATTTGTTTGTGTGGTTGTCTGTGCAACAAATAGCCTCCTTTTCTCACTCCCCTTGCCCTCTCCCTCTTTCTGCTTCCCCTCCTTCTCTTCATTTTCCTTTCCTCTCTTTTCCTTACCTCCCTTTTTCTCCCTTCCCCTCTCCTTCCCTTCACCCGTTCCCCCCTTCCCCTTCCCTCCCTAATTCCCGTCCCTCGCTCTTCGGCTGGAAGTTTCTGGCCCCACCATGGCGGGACCCACAGATTTGGTGGTCCAGCCAAAAGCCCGTTGACTTTCAGCAGGACCGGACCATCCTGGCAGTGGGTGGGGCTGGAAAAATCCCACCCTTCCTCAATCCCTCACCTCTTCCTCCCAATGCCTCCTTCCTTTCTTCCTCTGTCCATATCCCACTTGCTCTCTCTTAGAACGCTTTGCTGAGTTAGCCAATCATTTCAAGTATTACATTTGTTACGGATATAAGTTAAACCAAAACCCTGCAGCACTGAACACACGACGCAGGGAGCTAAAAATCCTCATCAGGATCATCACAGACACAAGGCACAAAGCTAGAGCACGACTGAGCTGTGCCACTGTCCTGACAAGAACATACTCACACTCATCATCTGAACTGCTCGTGACATAATTCATCATTTTGCTGTTGACCCAGTTTCCAGGTTTAAAGCAGCAGTTGTGTTGATAATCCTCTCCTGTTCTGCTAGCCACATGAAGCAGATTATAACGTGCTTCTTTAAATAGATCCTCATAAAGCACTACCTAAAAAGTGATTTACAGAGCAGTATGAGTAAGCGAGCTTCTGGCCTTTCCTCTTTAGTAGCTCATTCATAATCCATTTCTAAACTGTACTGTACGTATACATACTTAGTACTTCCTAGTATTTTAATGATTGTTACACCGATCACTTCAACAACAACTTATGTTTATATAGCCCCTTAAACATAATGAGGTGTCCCAAGGTGTCTCACAGGAACCTTAATTATCAGACTGAATTTGACACTGAGCCAAATAAGATGTTAGGACAGGTGACTAATAGCTTGGTCAAAGAGGCAGATTTGAAGCAAAAAGAGGTAGAGAGGTTCAGGGAAGATATTTCTGAGCTTAAGGGCTTAGACCGTTGAAGGCACAGCTGCCGATAGATGAACAATGGGGATGTGCAAGAGTCCAGAAGTAAAGGAGCGCAGACGTCTTGGAGGGTTGTGAGGCTGGAGGACATTGCAGAGGAGGAGGCCAATGATGGGTTTGAAATGAGGGTAAGGATTTTAAATTCATAGACCAAGATACTTGTCAGTAACCCTGAACGTACACCTTTGAGTAGGAGGAATTTGAAAATGAAATTTGGGACTGGATGCTGCTTCTTGGGCAGGTTAAGGCCCAGGCAATGGCATTGTGTGGGAGAGTTTTGATCTGAATTGTTGGATAATGTTCAGAATTAAGCTAGCACCAAACTGGAAACATTGAATGATTAAGTCATCTTCATCTTTCTAGCAATATATTTTTATTGGGTAAGATTATCTTAGCATAAGGAACTTGGACAGATAAATGGAGTTGAGGCACAGATCAGCAATGATCTAATTGAATAGCAGTATAGGCCCAATGATTTAAATTGTCTACTCCTGTTTATATACAATTCCCCTTTGAAAGTTACGATGAAATATGATTCCACCAGCATTTCAGGCAGTGCATCCCAGACCGCTGGAATAACTCGCTGAGTAAAGATAATTATTCCCGTCTCCAGTCTTCTTTTGCCAATAATCTTAAATCCATGTCCCTTGGTTAACCACTCTCCCACCAGTGGAAATATTTATCTTTATTTACTCATAATTTTGAACTCCTCTGTTTAATTTTCCCCTTCTTCTTCTCTGCAGAGAACAATGCCAGGTTCTCTAGTCTCTCCATGTAACTGAAGTCCCAAATCCCTGGTACCATTCTGGAAAACCTCCTCCGCACTTCCCCAGGGCTTAACACTCTTCCTAGTGTAGAGTACAGAATTAGACACAATGGGCACGATTTTGCCCTTGGCGGGGATGCTCGGCGAGAGCGGGTGGGAGTGTCCAGGAAGCCCAACCTGCGTGGATCACGAGCAGCAATGCTCAGTGCTGCGTGGGTGAGGGGGAGGAGGGTGAGTGGGCCTAGTGCACAGATCACACATGCGCGAGCAAGAGCTCTTCAATCTTCCTGAGGCACGGAGCTGCCTCGGGGATTTTGAAGCGCTGTGTAAAATAAAAATGAAGAGAATGAAAACTTAATAAAACATGTCCCCTCAGGTGACTCTGTCACATGAGCTGGGACATGTTTTTAATTCAAAAATGAAGTTCTTATTTAATGTTTATTTGCTTTAGGAAACCTCATCCCGCTCGTGGGTGAAGTTTCCTAAAAAAACGGAAAGGCCGCTTGGTCTTTTCACCTGCTCGGCAACCGTAAGGTTGGACAGGCAATGTAAATTTGAATTCCATTAGATTGTTAATGGCTTTAATAGGCCTTTGAATTATCGGCCAGTGCATGACCTCACACTTGCCCACATTGTATTCCATCTGCCACTTCTTTGCCCATTCTCCTAACCTGTCCAAATCCTTCTGCAGCCTCCCCACCTCCTCAATACTACCTGTCCCTCCACCTATCTTTGTATCATCTGCAAACTTAGCCAGGATGCCCTCAGTTCCTTCATCTAGATCATTAATGTATAAAGTGAAAAGTTGTGGTCCCAACACTGACCCCTGCGGAACTCCACTAGTCACCAGCCGCCATCCTGAGAAGGACCCTCTTATCCCCACTCTCTGCCTCCTGCCAGACAGCCAATCTTCTATCCATGCTAGTAACTTGCCTCTAACACCATGGGCTCTTATCTTACTGAGCAGCCTCCTGTGCGGCACCTTGTCAAAGGCCTTCTGGAAGTCCAAGTAGATAACATCCATTGGCTCTCCTTTGTCTAACCTATTCATTACCTCCTCAAAGAATTCTAACAGATTTGTCAGGCATGACCTCCCCTTGATGAAACCATGCTGACTTTGCCCTATTTTACCATGCACTTCCAAGTATTCTGAAATCTCATCCTTAATAATGGACTCTAAAATCTTACCAACGACCGAGGTAAAGCTAATCGGCCTGTAATTTCCCGTCTTTTGCCTCACTCCCTTCTTAAATAGGGGGGTTACATTAGCGATTTTCCAGTCCTTTGGGACCCTCCCTGACTCGAAGATTCCTGAAAGATCACCACTAACGCCTCCACTAGCTCTTCAGCTATCTCCTTCAGAACTCTGGGGTGTAATCCATCTGGTCCAGGTGATTTATCCACCTTCAGACCTTTCAGTTTTCCTAGCACCTTCTCCTTGGTAATGGCCACCATAATCACCTCTGCCCCCCCAGCTCTCTTGAACTTTGGGGATGTTACTCGTGTCTTCCCTCGTGAAGACTGACGCAAAGTACCTACTCAGTTCCTCCGCCATTTCTTTGTTCCCCACTACTGCTTCTCCAGTGTCATTTTCCAGTGGCCCAATGTCCATCTTTGCCTCTCTCTTAATCTTTATATATCTAAAAAACTCTTGCAACCTTCTTTTATATTACTGGCTAGTTTACCCTCATATTTAATCTTCTCCCTCCTTATTTCTTTTTTAGTTGTCCTCTGTTGGTCTTTGTAGGCTTCCCAATCCCCTGGATTCCCACTGTTCTTCGCTGCATTGTATGCTTTCTCTTTAGCTTTTATGCTGTCCCTGACTTCCCTTGTCAGCCATGGTTGCCTCGTCCTCCCTTTACTATGCTTCTTCTTCCTAGGGATGAATTTTTGCTGTGGCTCCCAAATTACTCCCAGAAACTCCTGCCATTGCTGTTCCACTGTCTTTCCTGCTAGGCTCATCTCCCAGTCAATTCTGGCCAGCTCTTCCCTCATGCCTCTGTAGTTGCCTTTATTCAGCTGTAATACCGTTACATCTGATTCCAGCTTTTTCCTCTCAAATTGCAGGGTAAATTCTATCAACTATTCTATCAATAATTATTGAAGTGAAGTGATTGTATTTAATTAACTTCCAATTGCACCAATCATTTGTTCACCCGTGCAACCAGTTGTGATCAAAATTTCTTTATTTTCCTTGGCCTGCTACTTCTAGTTGCTCCCATGACATCGACAGCAGAGCTGGAGGCAGCCTGCTGAATAATTGGCCCTGTTGCCTTGGATGACTTTGACGTCCATCCTCTGGAGAACAAAGGCCAGGCTTCCTTTGGCTGTCCTCCTCTGAGCTAGTCACAGAGGTTAAAGTTGAAGGGCCAAGCAAAGAAAATTGACAGGGTCCAGACAACCTCTGAGATTACTGAGTGGGTGACCCAGGGGTATACAGCTGCTGTTCCTCCTCCCCTTGAAGGGCCTCGGCCTGACTCCTTGAGGGGAAGGGGTACCTGGAGGGAGGTCTCAGGTGCCAACTGCAGAAGCTCCCCCATAGCTACCACAGTGGAGTGCAGGTCTGCACGCATCAACAGCAGGAGCTGCTGGACTGGAATCTCCTTGGAGTCCACCAACTTCCCCATGGAGATCTTGATGTACACATAGGTTGGCAGCATTTCATCAGTCAGCAGGTGGACAGACTCCTCTGGCTCATGTGCCACTCTGTTGAAGGCTTCCAACACCACTGGCTGGAAGACCGATTCCAGAGGCCTGTCATTGGACCCAAACCTCGCAGGTGCCTCTTCCCCAGCAGACCTCTGAATGCTGGTGAGCTCGGCTGAACCTTCCTCCTCCTGCTGCGGACACGTGTCCAGATGATGACCACCAGATTGCAAGACCCTTCCTACGCTAGAGCACATGGAATGTGTCTCTGGGATGGTGGAGGGTGCAGGTATCTGCTGTGACGCCCCTACAGGCAAACATCTCTCCTCTTGTCCTCTCTCCTGGCTCCTCTCTTGGCTGGGGCTTCTGCTGAGACCTGACACGGAGTCCTCATCCTCAGGCCTTGGCCTCTTCCTGGTGGCACATAATTGAGAGAGGTGACAGCATGAGCTGCTGCCAACATGGAGGCACATTTGGCCCCCAGGTTTCTATGTCATGCGTGGAGGCCCAAGTCGAAACTCTCCATTGCCAACTGCCCAGTTCTGCTCCACACCTGCCAGCTGAGCTGCCCTTAAACTCCGTGAGAGGCATCAGATGTGACCATCCTCCTCCCATCTTCCTGCCTCCCATCTTCTCGCCTCCTCGCCGGATGTGCCTCAACTTCTCCTGCTCAAGGACAACAGGAAAGATGGGTTTGAGAGGAGTTGTATGTTGTATCCATTTGTATGGAGCAATTTCACGTTCATTTCTCACACTTCCACTCTTAGAGAAAACCCACTGGATTGTGAGGCAGGGCATTACTGCACTGCAAGATGTCCAGAGGAGTTGTGGGCCAACTCCCTCCAGAGTGCTGAGCCCAAACACATACAAGGAGAAGGCAACTGATTCGCGGAGGTTGCTGGTGCCCTCTGCACCTGAGCCCATTCCTTCCCTCCCACCCCCACCTTCCATACAGCATTGGTCTCTATATGTGGAAGAGTGAAGTAGGCACAGTGGTCCCTCCACTTCAGAGTGGATGCACTGCACCGGGGTTGTGAGGCATTAATATGCCGTTGCCACTGAGGCCCATGTACCCTGACAGCCATTGGTTTTGTTGTGGGTTAATGCGAGCAGCTGAAGCTTTCCTTACCCTGCCGGAGAAATTGAGGTCGTTCATCCTTTGGCTGACCTGGGCTGGACAGCCTGGGCACGTAGAGCATCGGTGACCTGCATTTCCCTGATCGGCCTCCTCCTCCTCCCATCAGCTGGATAGAATACACCCCTCCTGACCCCCCGACATGGGTGAGGAGGGCGCGCAGGGAGGCGTCACTGAACTTGGGTTCACCTCCCCTTCCTGACATCTCAATAGGTAGCGCTGACCACGAAGATGTCAGGGCGCCTTTTCAAAATGGCTCCCGGCTATGACGGTGAGGTAGGCTCCCTCCAGCCCGCTCTGCCGCGCCAGACGTTGGGAAGTCCCTGACTGCATAATTAATTATGACGGGGACGCAAGATGGCGTGGGTCTTCCTACGCAGCGGCAAACGGTCCCTGTCCCTGCCCCGCGCCACGGGACTTAGTCCCAGATGGGAGAATTCCGTCCAATGCTCCAGCTGATGCTTGATTTCTAAAGGTTCTAAAGCTTCCTTACTCTGTCCACTTCCATTTATAATAAATAATTCAATGAGAAGTTCCTGATTGGAAGTAGTTATCATTATTGAATCACTTTTTCTTGTTTGTTTTCTGCCTACTCACCTTATATTAATATCTCCTAACGGTGATTTCCACACCCTCAGACTAAATCAATCTACAAAAATTGCTTCCTTATATCTCCTGCAACTTAAAGGCTTTTATTAAGTTCACCCTGTGTTTAATGAGGTGCTTTGGGCAGACAATTACACGCAGGTACATCCTTCATACTCAGTGCTATAATGCACTAAATTATAAACTATGTCAGAGTTATGTGCAATCTCTGATTTGATTTTTCCTGAGGGGAGAAAAAAAAATCTTCTACTCATTTCCTGGATTCACAATATAAATCCTGCGTCTGTTTTCCTTCAGATATTTAAACTCAAAAGTTGCATGTTGATTTCTCTGGGTCACATCTTATCATTGATATGTGTTTTGCAATGCAAAGAAAGGAATATGAATTTTTCATATCCACTGTTCAATGACTGGGATGTTGATCATTGCAGGATGATACAAAAAAATATTAATTGTTCAGTAAAGTGGGCAACATATTTCACACCCTCTCTGTGTTGCCTGAAGATCTTCTCGGTTCTAGCTTTAATCTTATGAGTTTTTTTCCTTTCAGTTCTCCGGTAAGATCCATGCGGTTATCATATAACTCCAGATGTGAAGCAAGGGTACTCAAACGTTATGAAGAATTAATTTTTTTTTTAAAACCTCAGCGTGCTGAAAGCGGCACACGAAAGGCCATTTGCGACCAGGTTCCAGCCGCGCGCTTAAAGGCCAGAAGTTTATGACGTTGGTACGGACGCGCGCCCAATCCGACAGGGCATGAAATCGCGCAGGACGATGCCTGCCCTGGCGCCATTGTGCACTTGCGCCACCTTTCGCTCGGCAAGCACGCGCAGCCATCAGGAGCAACGCCCGTCGGCAATTAAGCTCACCGAGCCGTCGATTAAGATTGATTTTACGTGGCCCCCTCCACTTTCACGTCTGGTGTGATGGGCCAGTCAGCCTGGTGGGCTTCACGATTTTGCTACGACCTCGATCCAGTGCGGGGGATGAAATGACCGGGGGGGGGGCGGTAAAATATAATTTAAAAAAAAGATGTTCTGGTTTGCGGGGGGTGGGGGGGGGTGGTTGGGGCTGAGGTTTTTTTTGTGTTCTGCTGTCGGGTGCTTGAATGTGCTGCATAGACAACAGTTTGCTGCACTTTTTTTGTACTCATTTAATTTGTGCAGGTCTGCAACCTTCCCTGAGGCAGCTCCGCAGCAGCTGTTTGCCTTCAGGGAGATTGTAAGAAGCAGCCCACCCGCAACCCTCACTTTTCTTGGTGCCCGACCTCTTCCCTCTACCACCCACCCCCCTCCCCTCCCCCCCACCATCCCCACTCCCCACAGCGTCAAGCCTTTCTCAGTGCATCTTTCACACAGGCTGCGCATTAATTGGCCAGCTAGCGTGAAATCGTGTTCATGGGTGGGGGGGGCGATCGTGGCCAAGAGCCCGTTTCGCGTCCGCTTCCGGGCTCGCCGATTGCGTGCGCCCAATGAGCGCAAGATTCGGGCCAAAGATCTGATTGTAACCTGCCTTTAAACTGGTGGTCGGTGGGGGCATGGATGTTACAATAGCTCGCTACCACAGGGAGCAGTTGAGGTGAATAGCGTAGCTGCAGTTAAGGAAAGGCAATCTAGGCAGGTGACGGAGAAAGGAAGAAAAGGTTATGTTGATAAGGTGAAAGGGAGTAGGGTATGAGGAGGCTCTTGTTGGACCAGTTGGCCTAAATGGCCTTTTTCTGTTTCTGTGCATTCTATGTAATGGACTGCGCTTGCCCACCAGCTGTTTTAAGACTTGTACCTTTTCATCTATGGCATTATCTGAGTGAATTAAAGTTGCAGCTTTTCGGTAGCTTGAATTAGAAAGTGGACTTAGCTCCTCCTAGAGGCATGCAGCTCCATGAGGAAGAGTGAATGACCCTGTTTATAACTACTAGTGAAGATAACTCAATAAAGTTGTGCCAGTGTATGTGACCCGGAGGCATGTGATATCACTTCTCGTTGAAAAATAAACAACTGCAAATAAACCCCATTGAACTTCAAATCATGCACGTCTCCTACAACACTGAAATAGCAACAGATCTGAACAACACAAATGTTTGTTGAAAAAATAGCAGCTTTATTTGGTTAGGTGCAGACTACATTTTAAGTGGAAAAGAAGTACTGGATTTAAGCCTGACCTTTTCCTCATGTTAAGCAACATTAGATAACACGTTTGAAATTACTAGTCCAGTAATATTACCACCATTCCAAGTCAGTAACTAGTAATCCAGAGAGCCAGGCTCATACCCTGAGCACATGGCTCCAAATCCCCAATTGCTGGCGGAATTTAAATTCAATTAACAAATATTTAGTTGTCTCAGTAATGGTGACCATGAAACTATTGTGGATTGTTGTAAAAACCCATCTGGTTCACTAATGTCCTTTAGGGAAGGAAATCTGCCATCCTTACCTGGTCTGGCCTACATGTGACTCCAGACCCACAGCAACGTGATTGACTCTTCACTGTTCTCAGGTAATTATGGATGGACAGCAAATGCTGTGCTAGCCAACAATGCCCACTTCTCCTGAAAGAATAAAGAAAAAATTGGTGTAAATCAGAACCGCCCTCTTTGGTAGATGTCAGGCTTGTACTAATTTATACAACTGTAAATGGATATTTAACACAGAGACTCTGATTTTAACTCTCCCCCCCACCACCCCCAAAACCCCTACTGGTGGAAACTTGGCCTCAGCAAGAGCAGTTAAAACGAGAGGAATGACTACCTCTTCAATCCCAATGCCTTCTTAGCATATCCTGAAGCTAACTGACCTTTTTGAGGGGGAGAGCTGGATGCCTGCCTCAGACTGGCAGGGTCCTCTTCCAATAATCTATTTCAGCCTGAGACTGTGTGGGCTGGGTGTTCAGTGAAGGCCTCCCTCATCAGGCCAGACCTGTCAGGACTGGGGTATTGTGGGACAGAAGGCACCCAGGTAGGTCACTTATACATTATTTTTTAGATTTCCTTGTGGGCTAGAAGTGCTGGTATGCATGAGCATGAGCTGTGTGGGGCCTGCTGATAGGATCCAGTTTGGGCTAAGGGTACCACCAGACCTAAGCTGGATGATACTCGCAGGAGTCAGTTTATGTCACACATGCCAGGATCAAGATATATTGTTATCAGTTGGTTGGTGTGACCAGCTGGGGTGAGATAAGGTCATGGATTACAGGCCTCAGTTAGCTTAGATGAGGGCTGCCAACAGATGTTAGGTCATGTCATGGATCCCAGGGTGAGTTGCAAAGGGTTAGGGCTGTAAGCAGGAGTTGGATCAGAGCACCATTTACTTTACTTCTGCTTCTGCTTTGATTGTGCTGGCATCACAGACAAATATCCACATTCTGCCAACATTTATATGGGTAGCACGAGTTAAACCAGGCATGAGTTTGACATGGCGATCCTGATAATGAAAGCTTTTAAATGGAATTAACCCAGAGACGGGCCTAGGAGATCTTGAGTGATGGGGCAGTGAATATTTCTTTTGGTAGTTTGTTCCATTCTGGGACTATCCTTGGGAAGATAGATGGTTGATAAACTGTCTTGGAAACAAATGGCCATTGTAGTTTGTGTGGACAGCTACCTCGTGGTTTGTCATTGCTGGAGGGCTCCAGGTACTTGTTTCTGTCAATTCTCACCAGTTCGTTCCATATTTTCTACAATATGTTCAGTCTGTTTTTCTCCATCATTTGCTGTAGTGATTCCCATTCCAAATCTGTGATCAAGATCAAGCAGGTGCCCTGTTTAAAGCTATCGATCTAAGCTACCTCTGCACCAACCCAGTAAAAATAATATTGTTTTCCAACCTATTAAAAGGGGCTTCACAAAATAATTGTTGACCCATTTAATGGAAACTTTACAACGTTTGCTGGGTAAATGAACAATATCAGTATTATCTACACTTCATTCCAAGTTAACTGCTTAACAAGTGACTGTCATTGGAGATGCCTCGTGATGGTCGATTTTTCTCGAACTCGTATTTTACAGAGTTCTGCTCAAAGTAATTGGAAGAAGCAGCTGCCAATTCTGATCAGCGGTGGTTAATTGAGACTAAAACAGAGTTAATAGCATCTCAAATAAAGGAGGCAAATGTGCCTGATTAGCTTTAGTTGCGTTATTCTGAAATATTAACCTTTGTTTTGGTTAAGCTTGTAGCTTTAATCAGCACCGTTTCCTGATTATCAACAGCATTTGCATTATGTTTATTAGTTTGTCACAGACAGATTTGCTCTTACAGTCTGTAATCAGTATGTGTTGTATGGAAAGAGGTGTGTATTTTCCTACCCTTGGAGTTTGTATTCCAATTAAAGCCTTCAGCAGCAAGCCTTTGTGAGTTTTAAATAATAAAGGTGGTTTATTCTCATGTACACCCCACATTAACACAAGACCACACACTTGGTCTCACACATGCATAGACACAGGCACATACACATGCACACACTTCACACACACAGAAAGATTGATACAGATAAAGAGAGTGCGCTTTGACTGCATTGAGTTAATTTAGTCTCTGATTTACAATTCCCAGTCACCCACGTGGCAGGCCTATGGTTTCTTGAACAGATTGGATGCTTCAAAGTTAAAGTGAGGGTCTTGTAAAGTAAAGGGTTGTGGGGTTTCTTGCAGCTGAATATCTAGGAGGTTAGTTCTCAGCAGAACTTTGATGACTTGCAGCTAGCATCAGAGTCTGGTTCGCAGACTGGCTGATGACTGATCATTCAGAAAAGACCAAGATGGCCCAGCTTTTCTCTTCAGCTGTTGTCTTGTTAGTGTTCTTCTGCTGTCTGCCCTGGTCTCTCTGATTCTTTAGATAAAACTCATTATCTCAAGTCAGTTTCAATCACATGTCTGCAAAGTTAACATTTCTGAGGCCCACCCAGTCTTGGGTTTGGATGGGAGAGGCCATCGTGTTACAATGAGAACTTGCTATTAGCCATTGAGTTTCAATCTTGCCTTTTTGTCCAATATAAGACATGGAGACAATGTCTGGAAACTCTATAGTCTTTAGGTGTTCACACATCATTAAACAATGAGATATAAATTCCACCTGCACCTGTGAGGTAGCCTCCTCTATGTGCATATATAATTAGGTATTCGCCAGAGACTTAATAAGATCTGTAATCCAAATTCCAAAAGTCACATGATTTGTGACAGCCTTCTTAACAGCTGATTTATGTCCAATTTTTTAAAGTATTGACTAAAAGTTCACAATATGACATGCCTATACAGGACATGACAGGTACAGGATATGTAGCAGGGAGGCAGTGGCATAGGGGTATTGTCACTGGACTAATAATCGAGAGACTCAGGGTAATGCTCTGGGACTCGAATTCCACCACAGCAGATGGTGAAATTGGATTTCTATAAAAACCTGGAATTAAAAGTCTAATGATGACCATGAAACCATTATTGATTGTAATAAAAACCCATATGGTTCAATAATGCCCTTTAGGGAAGGAAATCTGCTGCCCTTACTTGGTCTGGCCTACATGTGACTCCAGACCCACAGCAATGTGGTTGACTTTTAACTACCCTCTGAAATGGCTGAGCAAGCCACTCCATTGTATCATGCGCTACAAAGTCTAAAAGGAATGGAACCGGATGGACCACCAGGCACCGACACAACAACGGCAATCTCAGCCCTGGCAACCCTGCAAAGCCCTCCTTACTAAAATCTGGGGGATAGTGCCAAAATCGGGAGAGCTGTCTCACAGACTGGTCAAGCAACAGCCTGACATAGTCTTCTTCACAGAATCATACCTTACAGATAATGTCCCAGACACCACCATCATCATTCCAGCAGAGATGGCAGCACATTGCTATACAGTCAGAAAGGAGTTGCCCTGGGAGTCCTCAA
The DNA here is from genome assembly GCF_017639515.1 of Carcharodon carcharias. Lineage (NCBI taxonomy): Eukaryota > Metazoa > Chordata > Chondrichthyes > Lamniformes > Lamnidae > Carcharodon > Carcharodon carcharias. The sequence goes on along the minus strand of NC_054475.1, from coordinate 161,642,007 downwards.
TATTGACTCCGGACCCCATGAAGTCTCATGACATCAGATCAAACGTCGAAACCACCTGTTAATTACCAGGTACCGCCCTCCCTCAGCTGATGAATCAGTGCTTCTCCATGTTGAACACCACTTGGAGGGTGGAAAGGGCACAGAGTGTACTCTGGATGGTGGGCTTCAGTATCCATCACCAAGAGTGGCTCGGCAGCACCAATACTGACCCAAATGGCTGAGTCCTTAAGGACATAACTGCTAGACTGTGCCTGCAGCAGGTGGTGAGGGAACCAAACAGAGAGAAAAGCATTTTTGACCTCAACCTCACCAATCTACCTTTCGTAGGTGCATCTGTCCACGACAGTAAAGGTAGGAGTGACCACTGCACAGTCCTCATGGAGACAACGTCCCATCTTCATATTGAGGATACCCACCACCATGCTAAATGGGATAGATTTTGAACAGATTCAGCAGCTCAAGACTAGGCATTCATGAGGCACTGTGGGCCATCAGCAGCAGCAGAATTGTATTCAACCACAATCTGTAACCTCATGGCCCAGCATATCCCTCAGTCTACCTTTACCACCAAGCCAGAGGAACAGCCCTGGTTCAATGAAGAGTGCAGGAGGGCATGCTAGGAGCAGCATTAGGCAGACATAAAAATGAGGTGTCAGCTGGTGAAGCTATAACACAGGACAACTTGTGTGCCAAACAGCATAAGCAGCAAGTGATAGACAGAGCTAAGCCATTCCACAATCAATGGATCAGACCTAAGCTCTGCAGCTCTGCCACATCCAGTTGTGAATGATGGTGGACAATTAAACAACTCACTGGAGGTGGAGGTCCCACAAATATCCCTATCCTCAATGAGGTGGGAGCCAAACAGATCAGAGCAAAAGATGAGGCTGAAGCATTTGCAACAACCTTCAGTCAGAAGTGCCGAGTGGATGATCCATCTTGGCCTCCTCTGGATTGGCCTGCCTCACAGATGCCAGTCCTCAGGTAATTCGATTCTCTCCACATGATACCAAAATACTGTTGAAGGCACTGGATACTGCAAAGACTATGGACCCTGACAACATTTCAGCAATAGTAATGAAGACTTGTGCTCCAGAACTTGCCTTGTCCCTAGCCAAGCTGTTCCAGTACAGATACAACACTGGCATCTACCTGGCAATGTGCAAAATTGCCCAGGCGTGTCCTGTACACAAAAAACTGGACAAATCCAACCCGGCCAATTACCACCCCGTCAGTCTACTCTCCATCATCAGTAAAGTAATGGAAGGGGTCATCAACAGTGCTATCAAGTGGCATTTTCTTAGCAATAACCTGCGCACTGATGCTCAGTTTGGGTTTCACCAGGGCCACTCAGCTCCTGACTTCATTACAGCGTTGGTTCAAACATGGATAAAAGATCTGAACTCTTGAGGTGAGGTGAGAGTGACTACCCTTGACATCAAGGCAGCATTTGACCGAGTGTGGCATCAAGGAGCCCGAGTAAAACTGGAGTCAATGGGAATCAGGGGGAAACTTTCCACTGAGTTATACCTAGCACAAAGAAAGATGGTTGTGGTTGTTGGAGGTCAATCGTCTCAGTTCCAGGACATGACTTCAGTAATTCCTCGGGGTAGTGTTCCAGGCCCAACCATCTTCAGCTGCTTCATTAATGACCTTCCTTCCATCATAAGGTCAGAATTGGAGATGTTCACTGATGATTGCACAATGTTCAGCATCATTCACGGCTCCTCAGATACTGAAACAGTTCCTGTCCAAATGCAGCAAGATCTGGACAATATTCAGGCTTGGATTGACAAGTGCAAGTAACCCTCACACCACACAAGTACCAGGCAATGACCACCTCCAACAAGACAGAATCTAACCATCACCACTTGACATTCAATGACATAACCACCGCTGAATCCCCAGCTATCAACATCCAGGGGGTTACCATTGACCAGAAACTGAACTGGACTAGCCATATAAATACTGTCCACCAGAAAAGCAGGTCAGAGGCTAGGAACCCTATGACGCATATTGCTGTTCCTTCACTGTTGTTGGGTCAAAACCCTGGAGCTCCCTTCCTAACTGCGCTGTGGGTTACCTACACCACATGGACTCCAGCGGTTCAAGAAGGCAGCTCACCACCACCTTCTCAAGGGCAATAAGGGATGGGCAATAAATGCCCACATCCCATCAATGAATAAAAAAAAAAGCTCCTAATCTACACCATCTTCTGCATCATCTTCGAAGATGCTTGGACCTCAAAATTCGCCTTTGTTGCAACCATTCCATTGGGGTAACTTTGTGGAACAAGATGGCAATGGGTCACCATCCCACCCAAACAGCACCAGAAATAATCAGAATGGTGAAGTAACAGACTGTGCTGAAGCTATATTATCATTTTATGATTCCAAATTATGATGTGGTTTGCATCCATTCATCTCAAGCATTGTGACCCTATTTGCAATGAAAATAGGATGATGATTTGAAAATATATTGCATTGTTAATCTGTCAAAATGACAAATGTGCTGAAAGTCTGTATCCGAACATCATTGAGGGATAGCTCCTTTGGTCCGAAATAAACACTTCATTGAGTTACTTTACTTGATTGATATTTTAACTGTGAAGCCATATTGACCCTGGAGTTATAAATCCTCTGCTAAATTATTACCTTACAAATCTAGAGCTTGATGAGCTCCTGTCTAAGCAGTATTATCACCACAGTCTCCAGTGTGAAGGTAAAGTGTCAGCATTTACTCTTGGGCACCTGGAGTGGCACAAAAACATATTTGATGCTCCTGATTGCCAAAGCTCCACGGCAGAAGTGTTAATTACTAATGGAAGCTGCTGAGGAGGGAAATCTAATGGGATTCCCCAACTGGGGTATTGTTGATTACTGCTGGAAGCTGACCAACAGCAGCATTGGTGGCTATCTACCATCATCCCTGGGGGAAACAAACTGGGGGAAACAGAAGGTGTGTGGCCTTAAATGAGATACATACACCCTTTCAAAAACAATTCTGAACAAATATGATTTTTACTGTGGCACAGGGTATTAGTTATTTATTTGTAATGAGGCTGATAAAGATATTCAGAGTAACACCATTTTGACTTTAAGAAATACAGCAACAAGGTAATTTATTCTTTCATGGGATGTGGGCGTTGCTGGCAAAGTCAGCATTTGTTGCCCCTCCCTAAGGCCCCTTGAACTGAGTGGCTTGCTCAGCCATTTCAAAGGGCAGTTAAGAGTCAACCACATTGCTGTGGGTCTGGAGTCACATGTAGGCCAGACCAGGTAAGGATGGCAGATTTCCTTCCCTAAAGGACATTAGTGAACCAGATGGCTTCTTACACTATTTGATGATAGTTTCATGGTAAACATCACTGAGACTAGCTTTATATTCCAGATTTATTCATTGAATTTAAATTCCACCAGCTGACATGGTGGGGTTTGAGCCCATGTTCCCAGAGCATTAACCTGGGTCTCTGGGTCACTAGTCGAGTGACATTACCACCAACACCACCATTCCCCCTTTATATAGCATTTATATAGCACCTTAAATGTAATAAAATGTTCCAAGCTCTCTTGCAGGAACAATTATCAGAATCAAAGAATCACAGAATCACACAGTGCAGAAGAGGCCCTTCGGCCCATCGAGTCTGCACCGACACATGAAAAACACCTGACCTACCTAGCTCATCCCATTTAACAATTATCAGTAAAAATTTTGGCACTGAGCCAAGGAAAGCGATAGTAGGACCAGTGACCACAAGGTTATTTTAATATTCACTCACAGGATGTGGGTGTTGCTGCAAGGCCAGCATTCCTTTCCCCATTCCCAATCTCCCATGGGAAGGGGATGGTGTGCCATCTTCTTGAACCACTGCCACCTGTGCAGTTAGGTGCGTGAAAAGGAAAAGGTTAGCAGGGACAAAAATGCGGGTCCATTACAGTGTGAAATAGCGCACGATGGTGTCAGGTGAGTGTCCTGATGCCATCACGCACTCGCGCAATATTCTGGTCGGCGGGCGCACGCGAGAGTTAGCAGCGTGCCCGCCGACAATTAGGAAGGCTATTAAGGCTATCAATGTAGCAATTAACTGGGATTTTTCGCTGCCCCTCCCAACATTATGGTTGGCGGGCGGGCAAATCGGCCAGGCAGCCTTTGCATTTTTAAGGATACCTCACCCACATGCGGGATGAGGTTTCCGATGTTAATTAACAAAGTAAATAAAAATGTTCGGGCAGGATTTTTATCATCAATACGTTTAGGTGAGTGATTCTCATGGGTGGAAATTTTTTTCGGAATTTCAGAATGTTTCTTTTTGGATTTAAAATTCGCTAAAAATCTGGACCAGTTGATTCAGTCGTGGTCTCTACTCTACTTTCCTGTCTGCTGCCTGCCCCCTCCCCCCACCCCTCTCTGACCCTGCCCCCCCAGCCCCCCCCTCCCCACCGACCACCCCTCCGTCATTTATCCTTGACTCCCTTGTCTATCAAGAATCTGTTTAACTCTTTGCCTTGAATATATTCAATGAGCCAGCCTGCCTGGAGAAGAGAATTCCACATTCTGATGACCCCCTAAGAGAGAAAAAATGTTCATCTCCACCTTAAAAGGGAGTTCTAGTTCTGGCCTCTCCTATAAGAGGAAACATATACTCTTAACTCTGAGGTTGACAGATTCTTGTTATCTGTAGCTGTTAAGGGATATTGGGCGGAGGCGAGTATATGGAGTTAAGCCACAGATCGGGCACAAACTCACTGAATGGTAGAACGAGCTCGAGAGGCTGAATGGTCTCCTCCTCTTTCCTTTGCGATCAACGCCTGAAAAACTGACCAGCAGGTTTTGCTCAAGTTCTGCTGGAGGGGCCGAGGGCGGGGGAGGCGGGGGGGTGGGGGGGATGTGGGGTGGTGGGGGTGGTGGTCAGGTAGGGGGTCAGGGGGGGTCAAATCAGAGTCGGATTGCCCACTCTGCTTCTACTTCCTTCCCTGGAAATTTTTTCCGTTCTCTCCCTCCGGACCTCCAGACTCAGGCAAGATCTGTGCCGATGAGTGTGCCCCTGAGGCCTTTGGCCGAGCACTGCTGAGTTGGACGGAAGCAGGCCGTGCACCCCCCACCTTTTTTTACAACACCGGCTGCCGATAAGTCAGGTAAGTTTAAAGGTCCAGCCACTTCCAAGCCAGGGAGAAGGTAGGTTTGTCAGGTAAGTGGTTAGGATTTGGGGTGTGGGGCGGGCGGTTAACCCAGTCAGCGGGGGTTGGGGGGGGGAGGGGGTGGGGGAGGCGAGGTGGGGGGCGGGTCGGCCAACTGGGGAAACGGGGGTCCCGCTAGTCGGGCGACGGGGAAGGGGGAAGGGGTCGACCTGTCAGGGGCTGCGGAGGTTGGTGGCCATTGCAGGAGGTGTCGCGCAGTTGGTGGGGGGGGCAGAGGGGGATTGGGCAGTCGGTGGGGGTCGGGTTGGTCCGGGCCTGGGGTGGGGGTGGGTAGTCAGGGTTTTGGGGAAGCCCTTTTGGGGGGGGTCAGGGGAGCCCAGCTGGGGTTCAAGGGTGTGGAGATGGTCCGCTGGGAGTTTGGGGGTGTGAGGGGAACCCCATAGGAGGTTCAGGGCTGGGTCTGTACAATAGTTATCCAGAAGCTAGAGGTGGTTTTAATCCTTGTAACTTTTTCTCGGTAACTATTGATGTAACAGAGGCCAGAACTTTTTCGTTGGCGATTTGGGGGCAGGGCCCGCTCGCTGATGGGAAAATGATGTGAGATGACGTCGGGAGGAACCCCCAACATCATCCCAGTCCCTTTAAATTTTCAGGAAGGCGGGTGGACAGTGAAGTCAGCTGTCCGCCCGCCGACCTGTCAATTGAGGCCACTGACAGGATCGTTAAAGTAATTAAAGGACCCGCCCATCCAACCTTAAGGCTGGCGGGCAGGCCAGGAGCCCCAGCGGGTTTCTGATAATACATGAAACCTCATCCACTGGCGGGATGAGGTTTCATGTTCCTTTTTAAAAACTTTAATAAATGTAATGTGCTATTTATTAACATGTCCCATCTCGTGTGACATTGTCACATGAGGGGGACATGTTAATAATATTCTTATTTTTCTATTTTTTAACTTCTTTAGACTGTCACTAATCTCCCTGAGACAGGACTTTGCCTCAGGGAGCAGTGCGCCCTTTCACACACATGGGGACAGCTGGGGATTCCCTCCCCACCCCCGCACAGGAAGTGCATAGCGCTTCCTGTCGGGCAGGCCGCTGGATGGGCCTTAATTGGCCCGCCCACTCAAGATGGCGGCGGGCCCCGTTTCGGTGGTGGGGGTTGGCTGTCTGCCCACCGCCGAGCCGGTGGGGCCTGCCCACCCATCAAGGGCAAAATTCTGCCCCCAGTCGGAATCATCAGAAGTTTGCAATTTAAATCTTTGGGGTACACCCTAGTAACATGCCCCTGGAGCTCGGAAGTTATGGCCCCACGTTTTCCTTTTTTACCACCCTTTGGCCACCAGCAGTAGAGAATGTTTCCGTGAAGGATCATTGCACATTAGAAGTGCAAGGTTTCATTATTGAGACCAGAAAAGACGTGGAGCAGGTGGAAGGGAGTTGTGACCTATTAAGTTAGTGACATTTCTAATATTTATTCTTAAGGACTCAGCCTTTAGAGCCAACCTATCATTTCTCTTCATTATTTATAACTCAGAGAATACCTCCCTCAAAATTATGTTATCTCAGACCAGTTAAAGGTGGGATTCTGTGGGCTGAATTTTACGTTGGGGTTACAGGGTGCTGGCTCAGCCCACAGCCATTCAACAGCCATTGGGCCTTAAACTGGCTTGAGGTGGGCCTTCCACCACATCAGAGAAGAAATCCTGACTGCAGAGCTGCTGGCCAATCAGGCAGAGTCACTCAGCAGATTAGAGCGAACGATGGAGGAGTCCATTCCCATTCTGTCTGATATCGTGGCTCCGACATGTGAGCGCCTCAAGGTCACCATGGGAAGGTTGGCGACCACCATGGAGGCCTTGGTCCAGCAGGCGTTGCTGGATTTGCGGTCGGCCCTGCACTCCATGGCCACACACCCTGGTGGGCACCATCGATAATTAGGCAACATGAGGATGAGGTATCTTGACCTCCCTCCTGCACCATCTCCTGCAGGAGTCAGGGTGGGGCCCTTGGGCACCCCACAGGGAGGATGAGCATCGTCCGGACAAGCCGAGGGCCTCGTCTCAGGAATCTCCAAGGGTGTGGAGCCGTTCACAACCCCTTCTGCCTGTGACCCCGTCCACTGCAGCTGCTCAGGCCACCAAGGCTGCTTCTGTCCCCGAGCAGGTGACCCTTATCAGGCCGGGGTCCCCCTGGCCATGGGCCACCAGAGGAGGTCCACCAAGGTCATCACAGACATCAGGACACAGTAGTCATCAGGCTGCCTCCACCTCTGCTGCGGATAGCGGGGGTAGCAGTAAGGTTAGGAAAGTTCACAGGTGTGATAGAACTGTACGTAAATTGCACTTTTGTGAATCCATTTGATGGTTATGTGAACGTTTTGGTCAACTGAAGGCATTGTGAATTTGTACATTGGAATTCTCTTTTGTTGAGGTCTAATCATCCTCCCACTCAGTGATAGCGTGCCACATTGAGTGAGGGCAGCTCAACAGCATTGGTATTCTGGCAGCATTTGTGTCTCCTAGTGGCAGAAGAAAAGATATGCGCAGGAGGAGGAGATCCCTAGGCACGTCCACATCTCAGTCGCACCAGTGTTCGCATCATTAGATTGCAGCGAAGGCTTCAAGTTTCCTTTTGTATCACTCTTGTTCCCCAGTGGACTCTCAGTTCCCAGAGTGAGTGCATTCATAGGGCATAGTGGACCAAAGCAGAGATCATGGCCTGGTGATTCATGAGGCCAGAATGCACAAGTGTGAATGCAGAACTCGTTCTCGCTGCGAGTGGTTGTGCATCACCTGAGGTGAACGGGGATGGCATTGAGGGCTAGGAGAGATGTGGCCATTTGCCCCTCTCTATTTTGCTCTTCCTGGAACCCGTCAGCAAGTTAAGTATCACAGGCACGTCTCCCACGTCTTCCTTCTCCCATGGCATGATCGCACTCATACTGACCCTCAGCATCCTCCTGAAGTTACCAGGCCTCTGGATCTTCATCCTCCGATAAACGCTTATCCCAAATTCTACATTCCTATGTGCTACTCTTGAAATGCAGCAACTGTGATTTGAAGCCACTGAGTTCTGAGTAGCCCTTTAACAGTATTAATGAAGCCATTGGCTTTCAATGGTTTTCATCCCAAGGAGGTTTTCCTCCTTTCTCTCTTAGCAGACTCCTGTTCACTCTTGCAGCAACTACTAGTTAGAAGGCAACCCCAGAAAGGCCCACTTACAGTCTTCTTCAGACTCAGAGGAAGTGCTGGAGGACTGGAGAGCTGTGAATGTTACACCCTTGTTCAAAAAGTGGTCCAAGGGTAAACCTGACAATTACAGGCCAGACAGTTTGACCTCAGTGGTAGGGAAACTCCTGGAAACTTTCGTACAGGATAAAATCAATAATCACTTAGAAACATGTAGAATAATTAAGGGAAGCCAGAGTCGGTTCATCAAGGGAAAATCATGTTTAACTAACTTACAGGAATTGTTTGAGGTAGCAACAGGGAAGGTTGATAAGGGAAACACTATTGATGTGGTGTATATGGATTTTCAAAAGGCATTTGATACAGTGCCACACAACAGACTTGTGAGAAAACTCTAGATCATGGAATAAAAGGGAAGGTAGACGCTTGGATAAGAAACTGTCTGAGTGACAGGAAACAGAGAGTAGTGATAAATGTTTTGTTTTCAGATTGGGGGAAGTTTTCAGATTTGTGGTGGAGTTCCCCATGGGCCAGTGTTGGGACCCTTGCTCTTCCTGATATATATTAATGACCTAGGTTGTGGTGTCCAGGGCATGATTTCAAAGTTTGCAGTTGATATGAAAAATGGAAATGTTGTCAACTGTGATTGGGACAGTGTTGAACACCAAAAGGACATAGATCTGTTGATGAATTGGGCAGACAAGTGGCAGATGAAGTTCAATGCAGAGAAGTGTGAGATGATTCATTTTGGCAGGAAAGATATGGCGTGGCAGTATAAAATAAAGGGAGACCCTCTAAAGAAGGTGCAGGAACAGAGGGACCTTGGTGTATATATACATATGTCATTCAAGATGGCGGGGCATGTTGAGAGAGTAGTTACTAAAGCAAATAGTATCTTAGGGTTTATTAAGAGGGGCATTGAGTACAAGAGTAGAGAGGTCATGTTGAACTTGTGTAAGATACAAATTAAGCCTCATCTGGAATACTGCGTCCAGTTCTGGGCGCCATACTTGAGCAAGGATGTGAAGGCATTGGAGAGCTTACAGAGGAGATTCACAATTCCGGGGATAATGAACTGTAGCTGTGAAGATAGATTGGAGAGGTTAGGACTGTTTTCCTTTGAGAGAAGGCTGAGAGGAGACTTGATAGAGGTAGTCAAGATCCTGAGGGGTATGTACAGAGTAAATAATGAGATACTGTTCCCACTCAAGAGAACATCAAGAACTACAGGGCACAGATTCAAAATAATTGGCAAAAGGATGTGAGGATTTTATTTTCACCAAGAGGGTGGTTGGAGCCTGAAGCAAGCTTCCTAAAAGAGTGGTGAAGGCAGGTTTGATTGAGGTATTCTAAAGGGAATTGGGTTGCTACCTGAAAAGAGAGAATGTGCAAGGTTATAAGGATAAGGCAGGGGAGTAAGGCTAGATGGAATGCTCTTTCAGAGAGCCAACGCAGACTGGATGGGTTGAATGGCCTCCTTCTGCACTATAAAGATACTGTGATACTGTGATACTTGTCTTTGCCCTTCCCCTCACTGCCATTCCACAGCCTTCCCTCCCCTTTGCCCTCTTCGTGTTTGCCTTTCTTTCTCACAGCCCTTCCTCAACCTTCCTTCCCCATTGCCCACCTTGTGCTCATCATCCCCACCCTCACTGAACCCCATCACCAGTCGAAGTGCAAGTTCCTGAAAGTGGAGTTCTGCCGGACTACCGCTGACAGTGGTGCCCTTGTAGGCAACGGTCTGAGCCACCGAGAGCAGAAGACCCCTGCACTCCCAAACCCCCGGCCGCAGTACTGGTCACTGCCCGAAAATGGAGGCCGGCATGAGTACCACGGCACAGTGATGTTTTTTGGGACAAAATGGGCAAAGAGCAGGAGCAGACCAACCCTATAGCCCCAGTAGTGTGGCGTTCATTGACCGGCGCAGCACTATGGCAGATTTGGCTATGTAGGCTGCACCCATCTCGAAGTTACAAGCGAACTGAGATCCCACTTGTGCAGGCCACTCCTTTTCAAATGGGTTTGTGGCCGACGTCATTTCCCATTGGAGTGATGCAAGATTGGAAGGCGTGGCAAGATTCCGATGAGCAGTTCTTTTAATAAGCCTTCATAAGATGTAAATGAATGCCAACGGCGTTCACCCCACTAGTCAGCGGGATAACCAGCCTGCCATTAACCCACTATTGGGAGAATTGCAAGCTCTTTTTACGCCGGTGGATTCCCAACATTTTGCCTGCCGCTGGACTTTCCGCTCCCACCCAGCACAAAATCTGCCTCGGGCATGTTGGGAAAATTCTGCCCAGTAGATGTGTACTCAGTTTGGTGGGGTCTGCCCAGTGATTGTCCCAAGTTGTGTACAGTATCATAATGGTCATGTTACTAGTTGAATAATCCAGAGCCTGGCCCAATAATATAGAAGACATGAGCTCAAATCCCATCACTGTGGCTGGTTAACTAAACCAAGAGCAGTAATGCTGATTGTGAAAGTACTGGTTTGCTGGTGGAAACCCAATTGATTCCTTTAGGGAAGAAGACCTGCCATACTTTCCTGGTCTTGTCTCTATCTGACTCTTGACCCATAACAACATGGTTGCCACTTAATTGGCCCAGCAATCATTCAGTTGGAGCAAAAATACTGCCAAAGCAACTATACAGCAACTCAAGAAGGTCACCCATCACCTTCTTGAGGGCAGTTAGGGATGGGCAATGAATATTGACCTTGCCAGTGATGTCCACATCCATGAATGAATGAGAAAGGAACGTATAATTTCTTAGGCTAGTTATCATTCCTTTAGATCTTGCATTTTCACCCATGCTTCTATAATAACAACAAAAACAACCTGTATTTATGTAGCACCTTAATGTAAAATGTCCCAAGGCACTTCGCTGAGGCATTATAAAATAAAATATGACACCAAGCTACATAAGGAGGCATTAGGACAGATGACCAAAATCTCGGTCAAGGAAGCAGGTTATAAGGGGCATTTTAAAGGTGGGAACGTGAAATAGAGAGGCACAGAGGGTGAGGGAGGGAATTCCAGAGCTTAGGACCCAGGCAGCTGGCAGCATGGCTACGAATGTTAGAGCGATTAAAATTGGGGATGAATGAGAGGCCAGAACTAAAGGAACACAGAGACCTCAGAGGGCTGTAGGGATGGAGGAGATTACAGAGATAGGGAGGGGCTAGGCCATGGAGGAATTTGGAAACAAGACATGAATTTTAAAATTGAGCCATTGCTTAAATGGAACCCAGTGTAGGTCAACGAGCACAGGGGTGATTGGTGAACAGGACATGGTGAGAGTTGGGGCACGGACAGCCAAGTTTTGATGATCTCCGAGTTCAGGGGATGGAATATAATACGGAGGCCAGAGCACTGAATGGTGCCTCATGTGCGGCTTACCCAATGTTCTGTACATATTTAACATAGGAAGTAACATCCTGTGAATGAATTGAAATAAAATTGCATCCGGCATACAAAGAGTTAAATTTGTGCAGCTGCTGAACCATTAGAAGAATTTGAAACATTCCCTTGTTTACTCAGAGGTTCTTTGTTTGAGTTTGACCATTGATGTTCTGTTGGATTGAGTAGTTATTCAGTGATAGGGATCTCATCGACAACAAGCTTTTAATTCTTAGCGAGCCTGAATTAAGATCTGTTGCAGAACCATTCACTTTTAATGCATTGAGTTTTTATATCTGGGAACCTTGATAAGAAAAGGCCTAAAGCAGTTCAGCTTGGCCATTAAACCTTAAAATGCGCTTCGTCAACAAAGAGAAGATAAAAATGTTCCCCTGGAGGTAGTTATATCCATGTGGCACCATCCTTTTATGATCAGGTCTTTTCATAGAATTTCACTTAGAATTTCCTGCACAGAAACAGGCCATTCAGGCCAATTAGTACATGCCAGTGTTTACGCTCCACATCAGCCTCCTCCCACCCTTCTTCACCTAACCCCATTAGTCCACCCTTCTATCCCTTTCCCCCTCATATGCTTATCCAGCCTCCCCTTAAATGCCTAAATTGGTATTAGCCTCAGCTCTTCCTTGTGGTAGTAAGTCCCACATTCTCTGGGTAAAGACGTTTCTCCTGAATTCCCTTCTGAATTCATTAGAGATGATATCATATTGAGGGGCCCAAGTTTTGGACCTCCCCATGGGCTGAATTCTCCGGTCGGCGAGAGGAGGCGGGGCCCGCTCACCGGCGCGTAAAATGACACGCGGTGAGGTCTGGCGAGCGTCCCGACATCACCGCACGTCATTTAAATTTATAGCTCGGCGGGCGCGCAGCCGACTTGGCTGTGCATCCACCGGACTGTCAAAGGCCTATTAAGACCTGTTAAAAACTAATTTAAGCAACCTTAAGGTTGGTGGGGGGGGGGGGGCAGGCAAAGAGCCCAGGCGGCCTTCGCATTTATCATGAAACCTCGTCCACCGGCGGGATGAGGTTCTGTGAAGCGTGTTAAAATTCAATAAAAATTTTTAAAAATAATTCTTTGACATGTCCCAGCTCATGTGACCGTGTCACACGAGGGGGACATGCTTTAAAAGTTTTTAATTACTTTATTTCAGTTTTTAAACGTCAAACTGATCTCCCTGAGGCGCCTCTGTGCGTGAAAGACCACCGGCCCCACTCAGGGAATCCCCTCCTCTCTCCCGCCACCCCCCCTACCCCCGCCCGCCCACACAGGGAGCACTCAGCGCTTCCGGGCAAGCGTCACGCCCACGTAAAATGGCGACACGCCCCCCCCCCCCCCAATCGGAGGCGCCGATCAGAGGCGCGCCTCCACGCGCCCGCTCCTAAACATCCCCCCCTGATGAGGGGAAAGATCTGCCCCATATGTGCAAAGCCCAGTCAACAAGCTCCCCGCTTGATCAGAACATGCATGGCTCTTTTGAATTTCTGTTCTAAACTGAGGAGAACGCTGAGTTGTAGTGAATTACTTGAAAATAAAGCACAATGATATTCCAAGTGTTCCAAATTGTTTAGGGCTCTGTCATGTGTATTGTCTTTCTCTAACATTGCAATGATACCGTGGATAATAATACACCGCCAGTGATAATTAGCAGATATTGTAAATAAAATTGGCACTTTTGGTGCATTTGGCAAGATAACAGGGGGGGGGGGGTACAAAATGAGATTTTTTTTCAGCATAATATCCCATGTTTTATTCACAATGTGTGGATCTAGTGTATTATTTACTGTATTTACGTAAACCGTCAATAGCTACTCGGTATTTACAATTTCTCATTTTATCGTCAGCTATGGAGAGTTCTAAAGTGAAGCAGAATTTTGTAAAAGTTTCTATCAGGAAATGGAAAATGTGATGAAAATTTCCAGGCAGCTGGATTAATGGAATCTAGAAAGATTGTGTGGGACAAGGGTGAAATTTGACTAGGGCATGAGTACAAGAAGGGCAATAGAAAAGTGGGAGCTCGCATTACATCCTAGTTGATACCTCCAGATTTGCCATCATTTTGGGTTACTTTCAAAGGCAAGTTTCACCCTAATTCTGTTCGATTTTAACCCTGAATTCTGGTCACTATTATCGATGTTTATGCATTGTATATTACATCAGACATTTGTTGAAGTGATGGAGACATGGTCAAGTGACTACATGATAGAAAAAAAAATCACAGCCCTGGATTATATAAATCTTACTTGTTAAAAAAAACTATTTCCAGGTAAGACAAAGTAACTGAAAGCATTAGTGAACAGTACTTTGCTCTTTCAAAGAGATAGCACTAGTATAGAGAATAGTTAGTTAATAGATAAAGGTGGGGTGAGGGAGAAAGTAACATAGTAACAAAGATTCCATGCAATTCATTTGAAAATTGTACCAAGTTTATTGATTTTTCAAGGTACTCTTACATTTAATGATAAATAATCATTACATGTTTTTGCATTTTCACTCATTCTTTCAATAGTGCCAAATGGCCTCCATCTGTGCTTCAGAATTCAATCATTCCCTTTCAGCTTAACAACAAACCGAGCCTGTGGTTTCAATTCTTACAGGCCATTTCACACGATAACCTGAGGTTCACAGCACCTGCACTTATCTCAACATGAAATTCTAGAAGAATCTTACACCACAGAAGGAGGCCATTTAGCCCATCGTGCTGGCTTTTTGAAAGAGCTGTCCACTTAGTCCAGGGGTGGGAGAACTACAGCCCACGGGCCATATTCAGCCTGTGGTAGCTTTTCATTCGACCCTCGAGATGCATAGCATTATAACAATTATTTATATATTTCACCCCTTCCTTGGATTCACCTAGTTCTGTTGAAGGGTCATGAGGACTCGAAACGTCAACTCTTTTCTTCTCCGCCAATGCTGCCAGACCTGCTGAGTTTTTCCAGGTAATTCTGTTTTTGTTTTGGATTTCCAGCATCCACAGTTTTTTTGTTTTTAATTATTTATGTACTTGTACTGAGAATTGGAGATTTTAAGCGAAGAAGGAAGTTAGATTATCTGCTTTTATCTGTATAGAGTAGAGAAGTTATCTTTTCTTGGTGAAGAAACCCTGTAATATATTGTGAAATTCTGTGGAAGCTCAACTGTCTCTCGCTCCTCCCCTCCCAACATATATAAATATATATGATAAATATATATGATAAAACAAAAATGAAAACCAAATAAAGCACTATCGAACGAATGAATGAAAATGCAAAACCATGTAATGATTCTTTATCATTAAATGTAAGTACCTTGAAAAATCAATAAACTTGGTACAATTTTCAAATGAATTGCATGGAATCTTTATTACTTTGTTACTTTCTCCCTTACCCCACCTTGATCTATTAACTTACTATTCTCTATACAAGTGCTATCTGTCGCTCTCAGTATTTTGTGCACCCTGGTATTCCTCTCTAATATTTTCTCTTGGTCCCCACACCCCTGCTGAGTTAGTTTAAAGCCCTTCCAACAGCACAAGCAAAATGCCCCACAAGGAACTTAGTCCCAGCTCTGTTAAGGTGCAACCCGTCCAGCTTGTACAGATGCCACCTCCCTCAGAGCCAGTCCCAGTGTCCCAGGAATCTAAGGCCCTCAGAAAGCTCGCAGAACCCTTGGGTCCCTGGTTGAAAAACACTGGAGCAGAGTGACTTTAAGGAATGACCACAGGAAGTGGTCCAAGGTTAGCCAGTGAGCCATGGCTGGAGACTTTTTGTGAGCTAGACATAGAGTGCAGCCATGTAAGAGGTGGGGATTGCACATGAAGGGGCTCAGAGCATGAAGATTTACAATGTGAGTAATCTTCTGCCCTCTGATTGTCTCCCGATTCCTGTTGAGCACTGGAACAGAATTAACTGAAGGGTTCAATGCCAAGGAGCATAGGATAGGTAGATTGACAGTTACTGTACCTATCAAATATTTTCACTTATCTGTCAACAAGCATCTATGATGTTCTGTTAAAATAGTTTATAGTAAACATTTCATTGTTAGGATGTGGCATGTTCCTTAATGTTTTATTTTGTTTTACAAAATTTTACAGCAGTTGTCAAGTAAACAGTTTTGCAGTTTTAATAACGGCACAATGATATCAATGACTAAGATAAGTTTTGGGTAAACCTCTAGCATATTCATTAGCATGTCAATAAGTGTTATTTTGAAGTGTGGAAATGACACGAAGGGTTCTTCATACAATAAATGCCACAACAATTTCTAATGGTGATAGTTAACATAATTCATTTTAGGCCTGCAGCCCCCAACAGCTCACCAAAGCTTTCTAAATGTCCATTCAGCCCACATAGTTGCCCATCCTGAATTAGTCCCATTCCTCTGTCCTTTCCCCATAGCCTTCAATATTCTCCCCTTCAAGAATTTATCCAATTCTATGGCATCCATCATCCTTTCAGGCAGTCTATTCCAGAACACAACTCGTTTCATGATGGGAATTCTACTCATCTTCCCTCTGGTTCTTTTTCCAGTTAGTTTAAATCTGTGTCCTCTAGTTACCAAACTTCCGGCCTATGAAAACAGTCTTCATTTACTTTTTCAAAACCCTTCAAGATTTTGAAAGCCTCTATTAAATATCGCCATGTCTTCACAGCTTTAAAGGGAACAATCCCAGCTTTTCCAGTCTCTCCACCGAACTGAAGTTCTTCATTCCTGGTACCATTCTAGTAAATCTCTGCACCCTGTCTGAATTGTACTTACTCCATCTACACCAACCACATTGGCTCACATATCAGGAATAAGTAGTCTGCCTTTGTTCGTAGGTGGCACCAATTTGAATAATGTGCAGCTATGCACAGCCGAGAGGTTCAATACACGACGTCACACTGTGCAGAGAGTCCTTCATCCCCCTGCTGAGGGTGTCTTGTGTTACATGTACAGTTAGAATTCAGTATTTCAGAACCGAATACTGCAGGAAGGAAATGGAATAGATTCTTTGTCACGCTGTTGTGAGTGACAGAGAAAGGAACAGAGCACACAGCTGGAAGCCAATCTTATACGTGCTCCTGAGCATTGGGAAAGTACTTTGCAGAGTGCAAGCCAAGGCTCGGGAACAGATAAAACTGACACAAATGGGGATCGGAAAGCTGAGGCGCTGCTGAAGTGAGCAACGCAATAGGTCAATGTCACGGGCGTATTAAAACTGTCAGAAGTGTGTGTCGATGAGATGCAAATGAAAACGGATGAGCTGCAGATGAAACAGATGGACTGATGAACAGAAACAGATGAGTTGCATGCTGACTTCAAGACAAAAACAAATAACCTGCAGATGAAAATGGATGACCTGGCACATGGTGAACAGAGACACCAGAAAGAAAGGCTGAATAGTAAAAGCAGTTAATTTCAGCTCAGTTGACCCAGCCTCAGAATGGGATATCATAAGGCAGGGTCGTCAAAGCTTTTTCCCTTCACGGGTCACGTAGATGTGTCCCATGGTGCCATGGAGGTCACACAGAGTGTTTTAATCCATGTCCCTGCCTAAGTTGCTTATATCTCAAGTTACTAAAGCTGTGGTCATAGTGTTCTGATTAGTACTTGTCCACTGACGAGACAGTGATACAAAGGACAGCCTACTCCAAATCTTACATGAACTCAAAACCCAAAGAGGGCACACAGGCTTCCCCCGCAGCTAGGGATTCTGGAACACAGGATCACAGTTTCAGGACAAGCAGTTGACCGTTGAGGACTGAGATGAGAAATTTCTTCACTCCTAGGGCGGAATTTTATCAGTGCTGCGCTGTTCCCAGTGGTGGAACTGGAAGTGTGCACAGCTTCCATCCTCTTGCTTTTTCCATTTCCCCACACAATTATAATTCAAATTTTAACCGCCAGTGGTGTACAGGTGGGGCAGGTGCTGTCCCGTGGTGGGCGAAGCTTTACAGTGGTGAAACCCGCTGTCAGCTGACAATGCTACGGGTGGGGGTTGGCGTTGGCTATAACAGAGGCTCCTGGTCACGTGGCCAACGTGTCCGAACTTGCTGGTTCAGCTGGGCCTCCCTTCAATGCTTTGCAAAGGACATTGCCCGAGATCAGATGTGGATAAATTAAAGTGGGTGGGCAAAGATGGAATATAATGTGGCAAAATGTGAACTTGGGTTTGAATCACCACCATGGGAAATTGTGAAATTTGAATTCAATAAAAAAAAATCTGAAATTAAAAGTCTGATGTTGACAATGAAACAATTGTTAATTGTTGTTAAAAACCCATCTGGTTCACTAATGCCCTCCAGGGAAGGAAATCTGCCACCCTTACCTGTTCTGGCCTACATGTGACTCCAGACCCACAGCAATGTGGTTGGCTCTTAAAAATGCCCTTTGAAATGGCATAGCAAGCCGCTCATTTCTCAAAGGCGATTAAAGATGGGTAATAAATGCTGCCCTAACCAGCGTCACCCACACCCCATGAACAAATCAATACATTTTAAAAAGCCTCCAGTGCTGTTGCTGGAATATTGTCAGGGCCCAAAGGGCAGGATTTTTCAGACGGCGTATGGGGGTGGGCCTGACACACCGATGTGTAAAATGACGCACAATGAAGTCGGGCGTGTGTCTCGATGTCATCGCGCTGAGTAGCAGTGTTTCGTTCGGCAGGCGTGAACCGGAGTCGGCTGTGCACCCGCCGATATGTAAACGGCCTATTAAGGCCATGAAGGATCTAATTAAAGTTATTCTAAACGCTGCCCGTCCAGCCTTGAGGTTGGTGGGCAGGCGAAAAGGCCAAGCGGCCTTCACGTTTTTTTTAGGAAACCTCATCCACAAGCGGGATGGAGTTTCCTAAAGCATTTATTAAATAAATAAAACGCTTTTTATAAATATAAAAACATGTCCCATTTTATGTGACACAGTCACGTGCGGGGACATGTTTAAATCAATTTATAAATCTTTTATTTAATTTTTTGAACATTGATTCAATCTCCCTGAGGCAGCTCCGTGCCTCAAGGAGATTGAAGCACTCCTTTGCGTGCAAGCGCAAAAGAGCACTGGCCCCAACTCTATCTCCTCCCTCTGCCTGCACAGATGGCGCTGGGCGCTACCAGCTGCTTTTAACACTGGGCGGGCCTAGATTGACTGGCCCGCGTAAAATGGCGGCACAGATCCGATCACAGGCAGCGATAGTCTTCGTGACATATGAAAAATCCTGCCCATAGCCTTTGCAGTATCCAGTGCCTTCAGCCATTTCGTGATATCGTGTAGAGTGAATTGAATTGGCTGAACACTGGCATCTGTGATGTTGGGGACGTCCAGAGAGGCTTCATTCTTTAGGTCCCGCATTTTCTAACCTTGTTTGACTGTCTCTGCCACCACATGCCCGTCTCCACCCAGGACGCTGGGCCCTTCCTACTTTACTCCTTCTGGCCCCCCAGACCCACTCCTTGTCTTCACTTGGATCCCCCTTCCACTCCTCCGTGCCCCCAAACTAAAACCTTTCAATCCCCACCACCCCTTTCCTCACCCCTGGCTGATGTTCGCTGGTCCTGTGCCTCCATGCAAGCTGCCATTCTCCAGCTCCCCTCCCTGGAGCGGCAGAGCTCAATGAGGTAAACCGCTGACTTCAGCCAAAACAGCACAATGCCAGCTGGTGCACGCCACCTTTAAACGAATGTGAACTGCGTGGGACCATGTTCTCGTGGGCCAGTGACATAATCTTGAACGCGGGACACAGTTACGAGAAGTTTCATGCGGATGAATATTCATGCCAACGTATTGCAGGATATGGACCTGCCACAGTTCGGCATAAGGCTCAACACGCTGCAACTACGCCTCTGACTTAACCACTGCGTCTCAACCCACCATCGGGAAATCAAAATTTTGCACCCTGCCTAATTCCGAAACCCCACACATCGTTTGCCCCTCTCGCCGGCTTCATAGAATCCCTCCCAAAAAGCGTGGTGAACTTTTCAAAGTGCCTCCTCCAGAGAGCTGTGGATGCTGCGCCGTTGAGTATATTCAAGTCAGAGACAGACAGGTCTTTGGATACTCAGGGAACCAAGGGGTATAGAATTAAACAAGAAAGTGGAATTGAGGTAGAAGATCGACCATGATTGGATTGAATGGTGGAGCAGGTTAGAGGAACCAAATGGCCAACTCCTGCTCTTCTTTCTTATGTGCTTAAATTTCTTACAGAACACACAGCCAAAGGAGGACCATTCAGCCTAGTCAGTGCTGGTGTTTATACTCCACATGAAACTCCTTCTTTTCGATCAACCTCATCTCAGCTTTTCAGTATATTTTTCTATTCCATTTTCTCTCATGGTTGTTTTATTTTATTCTGAAAGCATCCAAGCTACTTGCTTCAGCCATTTTCTTGGTAGCAATTTCTATATACTCACTATGTAAAGAAATCTCTTTGTTAGATTTAGTAACCATCATGTATTTCTAGGCCCAGTTTGGATTCTAAGACAATGGGAATACTCTGCTCAATTCTACCCTGTCCAACCCATTCATTATTTTAAGGACCTCCAACAGGTTACCTGTTCAATTATTGCCGACGCCTCGAATCAGTCGGTTCTGATGCCATCCTTGGAAAAAGGTTGTGCACTTTTTCCTGTGAATATAAAATGCAAATACAAATAGGGATACTGAACTTCTAGAGCCAGATTGCCATGGTTGGAGCACCACGTTTTGATGATATTTCAGATACCTCTGCTTTTGTCTACACTGAGAAGAATCACATCATGTGCAAACAGGTAACTGAGCTACATCAGGGAGTTCTGTATCATTAATAGGCCCAATTTCACATGTCGCACTTCCAGTGGGAACTGCGAGAGGAGAGGGTAGTCTATAATTTTCCATCTTTTAACTTTACAGTGTGTCAATGAATCCAATCAGCATGCAGTCATGGAATCAGACGCAATACTGAAAAATAATACATAAGAACATAATAGGAGTAGGAGTAGACCATTTGGCCCCTCAAGCATACTCCATACTATCTTCTGCCTCAACCTCCCACCCCTTTCCCACCTGCTCACCATTTCCCCTGATTCCACAAAAGGCAAAAATCCGTCTACAACAAATATACTCAACAATGGAGCATTCACAACCGTTGGGGCAAACAATCCCAAAATGTTGCAACCCCTTGAGTGAAGAAATCACTCCTCAGTTCCGGGATCATTCTTGTAAATATCTTTTTTCAACTTCTCCAATGCCTCTGTATCTTTTTTATGAAACGAAAACCATATCATCTAGGTATAAAATTGGATCTCCCCATTTGGGATACAGCACAAAGGGATCCCATTCAGCCTGTCACGCATATGCTGGCTCTTAGAAAGAGCATGTTGTGCTTAGTCCCACACCAGCTTTCTGCAATTTGTTTGAGAATAATTTGAAAATAGATCTGAGGGAATATGTTTAGCTGAGGTACAGATGTTATTTTCTTAATGAGTACATCAGTACTAAGCAATTATATCCCAAGGCATCCTTACAACATCTGGAGATATCAAGGTGGAGGGTTCCACTCCAACACTTAACTAATCCATCGCTGGTTTATCTCCCATTAAAGAGAGCGAGCGCATCTTTGCAGATGTAAAATTGTCTAATTCAATCTCAAAGAGGTAAGAATAAAAGGAAAGAGCTGGAATCAGCTTCCTGGCTTGATATGCCTGATATTCTATAAATAAAGGTTTCAGTGTGCAAATGCTCGATTGTGCTCGCGTAACAACAGAGTAGTTGTTTCTAAGATAGTTGCCTTCTCCCAGCTTTTGTGTGTAGAATGGAACATGACAACTGCACGATACAAGGTTAACCAAACTCTAAGCAGCTCATCGGTTGCAACGTCAAGGCTTGGCAGCTTGTGGTGGAAGAAAACAGTTAACAAGGAGGGTTAGCAATGAGGGCGACAGAATCACAGAATTATTGCGGCGCAGAAGGGGGCCATTCAGCCCATCATGTCTGCACTGGCTGCCTCGAATGAGCAACTCACCTAATACCATTCCCTCGCCTTCTCCCCACAACTCTGCACATTCTTCCTTTTCAGATAACAGTCTAGTTCCCTTTTGAATGCTTTGATTGAGCCCGCCCTCCACCACACCCTCAGGCAGTGCATTCCAGATCCTAGCCACTCTCCTCATAGAGAAATGCTGTTCCCCAGCATTGATGGTGCCAATCGACAACCACGGGGTGTCTACCAGCAGATGCCTATTCTCCCTGTGCCTTATTGGGAAAAATTTGAGCATGATACATTTTTAATGAAACAATTTGCATTGACAAAGTTCCTCCCACATCCTCAGGACATTACAGAGCACTTCACGACCAATAAATTACTTTTAAAATGTAATCACTGTTGTTATGTGGGCAGCGGCAACAGCCGCTTTGCACATTGCAAAGTCCCACGAGCAGCATTAAGAAGAATGGCCAGTTAATAGGCTTTAATGATGTTATTTGAGGAGTAAATGTTGGCCAGGACACCAGGGAGAAATCCTCATGCCCTTCTTCAAAGTAGTACCACAGGATCTTTTACACCCACCTCAGTTTTAAATCTCATCACAAAGACATCACCTCTGATGGTGCAAGCAATCTCTCAGTACTGCACGAGGAGTGTCAGCCTGGGTTAGATGGCCAAACTGTGGAGTGGGAATTGAATTGTGTTGCTGACTGGCTTTGGGAAACAGTCTGCATTAGTGATTAAGGAAAGATTTTACTGTAGATAGAGTGTAGATAGAAAATTTCAGGGCTTTTCTTGGAATACTTTAAAGAGACTTTAAACATTAAAATACAACTGGTGGTTGATTCAACCAGTGAATTAGAGAAGTTGGCCGTGTGCCATCAAATTAAAAGATCTCTATTTTCACCTTGACTGGGGAAGGAAGCAACGGAGTGGCAGGAAATAAACAATGCCTTCAAGGACTTTTACGGAAGGCTCAATCAGCAGCATTATGAACCCACTAATGTGGCCATTGACTCAATCCTGGGTTTGATAGGTCCTCCACACATCTCTGCTGAAAACAAGGCAGCTCATCACCACCCTTCATCTCCAGCAGTTGGGTGAAATGCTCTTTCGTTTTACACATGGAGACTCAGCTGGCTCTGCCAGGTTCATTAAGGCATTCAAGGGTGAATCAACACCATTAGTACTGAGGGTTCCACATGAAACTGGGAAGAAGAGAATCTTTTCCATGAATTTATACCCAAACGCTCTCACAAGATTTTAACCCCTTCCCCTTCTCACTTTATATATATTATATAATATAAGATGGTTGGATTTTATGTTCCTCTGCAGGCGGGTCTGAATCTAGCAGGCAGCTTCCTGCTACCCGCCCCTGCCCCCACCACAGTTATACGAGTGGGGGATGTCATGTTGAGCAATTAATACCTGCTTAAGGGCCTCACCTCGCTGCTGCTTAGATTTAACTGATGAGGGAGAGGCCCACACCAAGCATCCAGCCCAGCTGTTTTCCCTGCGCAGACTGGTGGTGGGTAGGAGGTCTCCCCTTAATGGCCACCCAGGCCATTTGGAAGACCCCCACCCCCAGTTGTTAGCCACACCCCAGGCTCCCCTCCCCCTATGACCTCTCAAACCCCAGCCCCCCCCTACCACTTTCCTTGCCCCCACCCCCCCGCCTCCCCCGCCACTCTCACCCAAGGCCTACTGGTCGTACTCCCAAATCCCGATCCAGCACCTCGCTCCTTTGTCCCGAAATTCTGGGGAGCTGCCAGCCTCTGATTGGCCAGCAGATCTGAAGCGAAACTTCCTGTCCTTGAGAGTTACATGTCCTGCCTCCAGCCTATTATCAGCCAATTGGCTGTTAAGTGGCTATGGGTCAGCTGGTGCTCTTGGCGGCCTCCACATCAACATTTTAGGTGGGGCGCTGGGAGGGAGGGGGGTGCGGCAGGGAATCTGGTACATATAATTTAGCCCACGTGTATGATGATGGGTTCTCCCATCACTTCAACAGGCGAGTTTTCAGCCGGGAGACCAGTTGTTCACCATCCAGGTCGGTGTGGTCTCATATGTGATATTAAACCAATATGTGATTGGCAGATCCGATTGCGAATATTACATAGTTGGAGGGATGGGTGAAAGCACTAGCTTTGTAACATATTCGCTTGTCCTCTAGGAATCTGACTCTGTTCCCCTCAGATGTTGAAATTGCTTGATGATAGAGACTTCTCCAATTGGATCTGCCCAAGGTTGTTTCTCCCGTGTTGTGGGGTCCAATTTATAGGTTCTGAGATTGACTTTCAGAATATCCCTGTATCTGAGTTTGGGAAGCCCTGTGTTTCGGGTTCCCGAGCTCAGCTCTCTGTAGGATGCTGCCTTTGATATGCCAGAATCCTCTATGCAAACCTCATGACTGACACAGCGAGGCTGAGCTTTGATGAGCACGATCTCAATATCAGGTATGCGGAACCTGGTAAGAACGTTGATGTTCGGGATTTTGTCCTGTCACTGGATATTGCATACAGATCTCAAACAACAAAGATAAAATGTGTCTAGCTGCTTTACGTGAAACCGGTAGGTTGTCCATGCCTCACAACTGTAGAGAAGCGATATGAGAACCATTAACAGGTAGGCTTTGATCCTTAACAAAAAGAAAAATTGCTGGAAAAACTCAGCAGGTCAGACAGCATCTGTGGAGAGAAAGACAAGAGTTAACGTTTCGAGTCGGTATGACTCTTCTTCTGAATTTTTCTTTTTGTTTCAGATTTCCAGCATCCGTAGCATTTTGCTTTTATTTTAGGCTTTGATTCCTGTTTTGAGACAAATTTCACACTATCTCCAAAGCCAAATTAGTGTAAAAAGTTTAATGCTGCTATACTTTGTTGAAATGATTAATAGGAGCATTTTTTTTTTGACTCTGCACTGCAGATTGGGAGACTTGGCACCTCAGCTGTGCCCTCTGCTTCTATGTCTAAATCCCCTTTGTGGTCCCTAATCACTCCTACTCCTCCTTTTACTGCCCTTTTACTAATTATAAGCTGAGAGAAGATTTTTGAATTCCATTTTATGTTAGCTGCCAGTCTCTTCTCAAACTCTCTCTTCGCTTCTCTTATTACTTTATTCACTTGGCCTCTTCTATATCCAGCCTTGTTCTCATTTGTTTACAGATGGGGGTCTGTCATAAGCAGCTTCTTTCTGCTTTATCCTGCTCTCTGGCCAGAATTTTGCCCTCGTTGGGTGGGCTCGGAGGGGAGGGGCAGGAGTGTTTGGGAATCCAACCACCACCCGTGATCAGAGTTGAACCATGATTTGACGCTGGTGGGCCAATTTAGGCCGGCCCAGTGTGAAACGGGCACTGCAGCGCTCAGCACTGCCTGTGTGGGTGGGGGAGGAGGGCGAGCGGGGAATTTCGCGCACGAGCGTGGGTGCGCACAGGAAAAGCTCCCTTAAAAAATTAAAAATAAAGAACTTTAAAATGTTACAAAACATGTCCCCATCGTGTGACTCTGCCACATGAGCAGGGACATGTCATTCATGATATGTTAAAGTTTTTACTTAATTTTTAATAGCTATTGGAAACCTCATCCCACTCATGGATGAGGTTTCCTAAAAAAAATCCAAAGGCCGCTTGGCTTTTTCGCCTGCCTGGGTTGGATGGGCAGTGAAATATTTAATTCACTTATTACTTTATTGGCCTTAATAGGCCTTTTAATTGTCAGCAGATGCACTGCCAACTCCCACACGTGCCCACTGACCAGAGTATGGCGTGAGTGTGCAATGACATCGGGATGCTCGCCCGACATCATCACTCATCATTTTATGCTCGGTTGGGTTGGGCCCATGCCTACCCAACACACTGAAAATTCTGGCCTCCATCTCTTTTGGCATCCAGGGAGCTCTGGCTGTGTTTGTCCTACCTTTTGGGTATGTACCTCAACTGTACCCGAACCACCTCCTCTTTAAAGCAGCCCATTGTTGATTGCCTCTATAACTGTCTGATCTTACACCTCTTTGCCCTTTCCCCCGGGGCTGCCAATACTCGAGATGCTCCATGAGGTTTTCCAAAGGAATAATTTGTCTCCTTATTCTGCCAATTCTCTTCAAATTGTCCGTTAAAATTTCACCTGGGTGCAATTTTCACTGTTGGGGGATGAGCAAGAAGCCAGAATCGGTGGAACGCAGAGATCCTGGAGCAGCTGAAGGAGGCCGCAGTGGAAGATAGGGAGGGAACAAAGTCTTGGAGGGAACTGAAAACAAGGATGAGAATTTTAAAATTCAGGTTGGTGGGCCTCTTAGAAACAAGAAAATTGTAAGGATAATGACCTGGGCCAGATTAGTACGGCATCCTTAACTTCGATGTTCCTCGGGCTTGTTGCTTTCAAGGTGTGGTAGATGCTAAAAACAAAAAAACTGCGGATGCTGGAAATCCAAAACAAAAACAGAATTACCTGGAAAAACTCAGCAGGTCTGGTAGCATCGGCGGAGAAGAAGAGTTGACGTTTCAAGTCCTCATGACCCTTCAACAGAACTGGGTGAATCCTAGGAGAGGGATGAAATATAAGCTGGTTTAAGGTGGGTGGGTGGGGTTGGGTGGGGGGAGAGAGAAGTGGTGGGGGGGCGTGGTGTGGTTGTTTCCCACCTATTTCCATTATTTTAAAATCTTTTATGCCCCCCCACCCCCACAAGAGCTATACCTTGAGTGCCCTTCCATCCATTCTTAATTAGCACATTCGTTTAGATAATATCACCAACTTCAACACCTCTGTGTTCTTTTGTCTGCGACATCTTTTGATTATCTGCTCCTATCACTGCTTGCTTGTCCCTACAACCCCCCTCCAGTTCTCTCCCCCCACCCAAATCATCACCACCAACCCCCCCACCCCCCCACAACCCCCCACCTTAAACCAGCTTATATTTCACCCCTCTCCTAGGATTCACCCAGTTCTGCTGAAGGGTCATGAGGACTTGAAACGTCAACTCTTTTCTTCTCCGCCGATGCTGCCAGACCTGCTGAGTTTTTCCAGGTAATTCTGTTTTTGTTGTGGTAGATGCTGCTCTTTAAGCAAAATTTATGATTTATTTTTAATAAGTCATTCTTTAGTGCCACTGTGGGCATTTGTTCCTGTCTAATGACAGGGGACAATGACAGATTAAGTCACTTGATGGCATTGCGAGCTCACCTGCCTCTAAGTGTCAAAACATCAGATTAATTTGACTAATTTTAATTCAGCTCTTGTTGGGATCAAATCCCTTGCACAATATTCTCTGTAATTCAAAATTACTTGGCATTAAATTTATCACTTCTTCCTGGCCACATGCAGCTCATCAAAGAAAATAAATTGACTTCCCTTTGTGTTAACTTTTATCCACCCAATTGGACTTCTTTCAAAAAGCAGTTGGACAAAGGGTTGAAAAGGAAACGTTTGGAGGACTATGACAAAGGAGCAGGGGAGTGGGAGCGGGACTGATACATGAGCAAAATACTGCGGATGCTGGAAATCTGAAATAAAAACTGAAAATGCTGGAAATGCTCAGCAGGTCAAGTAGCACCTGTGGAGAGAGGAATGAGTTAACATTTCAGGCCAATGACCTTTCATCAGAACTCATTCTAACTTAATTGGATACTCTTTCAAAAGCTGGCATAATGAGTCAAAGGGCTTTTTTCTCCACTTTATCATTCTATGATTCCAGCACCTGGGAGCAGGGGATCCATGGCCATGAGGCTGGAAACCCCAGGAATTGGGAGCGGTCAGCATTCCTCAGTGGGATAGCTTTGCAGTTTGAGCTTCTCGGTGCTGGATGCCCTTTAGGGAAGGGAATCTGCTGCCCTTACCCATTCTGGCCTACATGTGACTCCAGACCCACAGCAATGTGGGTTGACTCCTAACTGCCCTCTGAAAGGGTCTAGCAAGCCACTCATCTCTACCAAACCGCCATGGAGAGTTGAAAAGGAATAAAACCTTGACAACCCTGCATTGAGCTTAGCAGCAGAAATGACAATGCCACAAGCAGCCCTGTCAACCCTACCAAGTCCTCACTAAATCTGGGGATTTGTGCCAACATTGGGAGATCTGTCCCATATACTAGTCAAACAACAGTCTGATATAATCATACTCATCACCAATGTCCCAGACACCTCTATCACTCTGGGTGTCCTGTCGCACTGGCACAGTGTGAGACAGTCAGGAAGGAGTTACCCTGGGAGTCCTCAACATTTCATATAGACTCCATTAAGTCTCATGTTTTCAGGTCAAATATGGGTAAGGAAACCTCCTGCTGATTACCACATATCGCCCTCCCTCAGCTGATGAATCAGTGCTCCTCCATGTTGAACACCACAATGAAGAAGCACCGAGGGTGACAAGGGTACAGAATGTGCTTTGGATAGAGGATTTCAATGCCCACAATCAAGAGTGGCTCAGTAGCACCATTACTGTTGGAGCTGGCTGAGTCCTGAAGGACAGATCAGTCAGACTGGGTCTGCAGCAAGTGGTAAGAGAACCTACAAGAGCAAAAAACCTAGTGATCCACGCCCTCACCAATCTTCCTGTTGCAGATGCATTTGTCCATGACATTATTGGTAGGAGTGACCACTGCGCAGTCCTTGTGGAGACAAAGTCCCATCTTCATACTGAGGATACTGTCCATCATACTTTGTGGTACTACCACCATGCTAAATGGGTTAGATTCAGAACATATCTAGCAGCTCAAAACTGGGCATCCAAGAGGCGCTGTGGACCACCAGCAGCAGCAGAATTATATTCAACCACATTCTGTAACCTCATGGTCTGGCATATCCCCCACTCTACCATTACCATCAAGCTAGGGGATCAATCCTGGTTCAATGCAGAGTGCAGGAGGGCATGTCAGGAGCAACACCAGGCATACCTAAAAATGAAGCATGGTATATCAATCTGGTGAAGCTACAACACCGGATCACATGCATGTTAAACAGCAGAAGCAGCATGTGATAGACAGAGCTAAGTGATCCCACAACCAACAGATCAGATCTAAACTCTGCAGTCCTGTCACACCCAGTCATGAATAGTGATGGACAATTAAACAAATAACTGGAGGAGGATGCTCCACAAATATTCCCATCTCCAATAATTGGGAACCCAGCTCATCAGTACAAAAGGTAAGGCTAAAGGACTTGCAACCACCTTCGGCCAGAAGTGCCAAATGGATCATCTATCGCAGCCTCCTCCTGAGGTCCCCACCATCACAGGTGCCAGTCTTCAGCCAATTCAATTCACTCATGTAATATCAAGGAATGGCTGAAGGCTTTGGGTTCTGTAAATGCTATGGGTCCTGACAACATCCCTGTAGTAGTAATTAAGACTTGCGCTCCAGAATTGGCTGTGCCCTGAACCAACTGTTCCAGTACAACTGTAACACTGGCATCTACACAAAAATGTGAAAAATTGTCCAGTTATTTCATCTGATGACAGGTCATCTTGACCTGGAACATTAACCCTGTTTCCCTCTATAGGCGCTGCCTGGCCTGCTGGGGATCTGCAATATTTTTTTGCTTTTATACATGCTCACAGATGCTCAGTTTGGGTTCCACCAGGGCCATTTAGTTTTGGGCATCTTCGTCCAAACGTGGAGCTGAGTTCCAGAATTGATGTGAGACTGGCACCCCGAACAACAAGGTTGCATTTGAACGAGTGTAGCATCAAGAAGCCTGAACAAATTTGAGGTAAATGGAAATCAGGGGGCAAACTCTACACTAGTTGGAGCCATACCTAACACAGAAAGATGGTTGTGGCTCTTGGAAGCCAATCATCTCAGTCCCGGGACATTGCAGCAGGAACTCCCCAAGATAGTGTCCTCAGTCCAACCATCTTCAGCTGCTTCACCAATGACCTTCCCTCCATCATAAGGTCGGAAGTGGGGATATTTGCTGATGAGTGCGTTGTATTCAGCAACATTCCCAACTCCTCAGTTACTGAAACATGGGGCAGGATTTTCCGCTTGGTGTGCAGGTGCACGCCTGAACCAACCGAGCACGAAATAGCGCACGATGATGTCGGGTGAGCATCCTGACATCATCACACACTCGCGCGATATTTCAGTCGACGGGCACGAGCAAGGGTCAGCAGCGCACCCGCCGACAATTAAGAGGCCTATTAAGGCCAGTAAATTATTAATTAACTGCTATTTCTCGCTGTCCGTCCAACCTTGTGGTTGGTGAACCGGCTAGATGGCCTTTGCACTTTTCAGGAAACCTCATCCACGGGCCGGCTGAGGTTCCCCACATTCATTTAAGAAAAAAACGTTTTGACATCATTTTTATTTTGTCCCTGTTCGTGTGACTGAATCACGTGCGGGGACATGTCTCTCTCGTTTTCAAAATTTTTATTTCTGTTACCGCAAATCTTCAACTCCTTGCCTTCAGGCAGCTTTCGGTGCCCGCTTCCCCGTGCGCACGCAGGTTTTTGCGCTCGCCCTCCTCCCGCGCCCCCCCCTCCACCCCGGCAGTGCTGAGATTCTCTCCACAACCTCAGAATGTCCCAAAGTGCTTCACTGCCAAAGCACTTTTTCAAGCGTAGTCCCTGTTGTAATGCTGGAGCCACGGCAACCAATTTGTGCACAGCAAGCTCCCACAGACAGCAATGTGATAATCGCTGTTGGCCGCCAATCGCGGGCAGCGGGCCGTTTTCCAGCGGCTGCCAGGCCCACCCGACGACCCGAAAATCCTGCCCGTGATCTAGGCTCATAATCCCAGCGCAGTGTTGAGGGAGTGCTGCGCTGTTGGAAGCGACGCTTTTTTGGGATACGACTTTGAATTGAGGCCCAGTTTACTAGCCTCAGGCGGATGTCAAAGGGATCGTGCAGCGTTATTTGAAAAAAAAACAAAGACAAACTCTCCCAATATCCTGGGCCAATATTTATCCCTCAGCCAATTTCATGAAAACAGATTATAGGGTCGCTATCACGTTGCTGCTTTGTGGGATCTTGCTATGCACCATTTGGTTGCTGCGTTTCCTACATTGCAACGGTGACTGGGCTTTGAGAAAGTATTTCATCGACCGTGAGGCGTTTTGTGATATCCTATGTTATGAAATACCTTATATTTCTATTAATCCTGGTGGGTACTTTATTTACATTAAATGCGTTAAATTAATTGCAAAATCTAGATGATTGTATCACTGAGCATGCAGCTTGGCATTACTATAGCAAGTCACTACAGGATACTGCTATCATGCTCATTCTTTTAAACAATGACTCCGATCAGATGTAGAATGGAGTTTAGTTGATGGAAAATATAAACCACAAGCTTTGTCGGTATGTTTCAGAGCTGGAGTTTTTGTTTCTTTGCATGGGGTTTAATTCCCAGTAAACGACAGAGTCCCTTCATGTTCTCTCTGTACTCTCACCTCTACTCCTTCACTGGTTTTCAGTCTTTTCATAACCAGCCGGCATTCCAATTTCTTTCAAGAGGAGAGCTGCCCAACAAGGTGCTAATTGGTCTGAGTATTTTCCACCTACCTGCTGCTGAGTAGGAATAAAACAAGCCTTTCTTTCAGTGTGAGTTCACACTGTTGGTGGCTCTCAATAGCAGAAGTTTAGGTTGCACCCAATAAAGCTTGACTGCTGCGTGACTGGAAATGTAACTGTCCTGCTCTGCATATGCCTGGATATACAATTACAAACTGAGCATCTAAATACTCAAGAAGATCAAGAACTCACATTCTAAACATTTAAATTAATACGAGGTAGGTAAGTCAGCCCAGGGTGCAAATATGTCCATCCTTACACTGCTAGGCCTGTCCTTTCTACTTAACGTGGCTACAGTGCCACCTTTCATCAAGATAGAATATATAAAATAGTAAAATTTGTAAATCACAAAGCCTATTCATTGGATTATAAAATTATATTTTAAATACAACCTTGTAATATAAAAAGAAAGCCTTGCTCTTATATAAAGCCTTTCCACTACCTCATAATGCTTCACCGCCAATGCACTTTTTTAGGTGTAGTCCCTGTTGTAATGTTGGAACCACAGCAACCAATTTGTGCACAGCAAGCTCCCACAGACAACAATGTGATAATGTCCAGATAAGCTGCTTTTTTTTACTGGTTTGGGTTCACAGTTAAATCTCAGTCAGGACAGAGACCTCTCCTGCTCTTCTTCAAAATAGTGCCGCAGGGTCTTTTACATCTGCCTGAGATAGCATTCAGTGCAGGGGTTTAACTTCTCATCTGAAAGTCAGCACCCCCAACAGTGCAGAACTCCCTCAGTACCATACAAGGAGCATAATATATAAGAGCAGCTTTATGAATAAAACCAATACACAACACACACAGTATTTGACAACAGCATTGCTAATTAATACCAATTCTTAATTATTTATTCAAGTGCATATGATTACATCATTATACATGAAAGAGCCAGAGGTGTGCTTAATGATGTAGCAACAATTGTGCACAAATAGTGGGAAGGAATAAGGTGGAGCAACATCTGGGGACAATAACAGCACTGCAGTCTCATTGTAGTTCTGCAGGCCGTGGGGGTTGTGCAGAGGCGGGTGTGAGCCTGATCGGTGCCCCCCCGATCGGGGCTGCGCCGCCAATTTTACGTGGGCGGACCAGTTAAGGCCCTCCCAGCGTGATGCACACCCAGAAACGCTGTGCGCTCCCTGTGCGGGCGGGGGAGGGGGGTGGTGGGGGCTTGAGTCGGGGCTTGCTCTCTTTGGCGCATGCACGTGAAAGAGTGCAGAAATCTTCCTGAGGCATGGAGGTGCCCCAGGGGGGATTACTTTCACTTATGAAACATTGAAGAAAGGCAAAAAAACAACATTTAAGGACACGTCCCCTCATGTGAAACTTGTCACATGAGCTGCGACATGTCCATTGATTTCTTTTCAAATTTTTTAATTTAATTAATAAACACTTCATGAAACCTCGTCCCTCCCGTGGTTGAGGTTTCATGAAAAATGTGAAGGCCGCCTGGGCTCTTCGCCTGCCCTCCCGACAACCTTAAGATTGGACGGACAGCATTCTTAACAGCTTTAATTACTTTCTTAATAGCCCTAATAGACCTTTGATAGTACGGTGGACCTGCAGCCGACTTGGCTGTGCACCCGCCGAACTGACAATCTAAGTGACTCATGGTGACGTTGGGACGCTCGCTCGATGTCATCACGCATCATTTTAAGCGTCGGCGAGCGGGACCTACCCCCCATCAACCCCCCTCCACCCCACTCGCTGACCCGAAAATTCTTGTTTCTGATGGCTCGTTTTGTTAATTGGCTCAACCATTGATGACACAGTTGTGGAGGGAAGCTGTGGTAAAATTGCCACATGCGATCATTGCAGTGGAGAAGACGTCTTTAAAAATCGAAATAAAGTGACAAGGAAACCAGGCAGAAAGGTTCATATTGATCTAAATTGAATGTTACTTCCCTAGTGTTTAGGTAGCACTAGATACCTGAATGATTGGATGATACGTGAACTGAACCTACACACAGCAAGGGGTTGAAAATAATCAGGAAGATATCCCATTTTGCTTTGTAAGTGGTTATATGTCAACATTGTGGGGTGTAGAATGATTAAAGTGGGTCCAATCATCCTATTTCATCTCATTGGTCAGGGTGTGCTGCTGCAGCTTATTCATTATGTCAAGATTCATTCCACTATAGAGGATTCCCACTGTTGAATGACTCTGGGCGGAATCTTTGTGGAGCCAACGAGGATCTCGGCTGCCACCTGGAGTGCTAGCCAGGCCCCCACATCACCACTTTCAAGTAGGCCTGCCACATCTTGTGCCATTCAGGTACTTAAGCAGGCATCGAGAGGTACCGGCCAATCAGAGGCCGGCTACTAAGTGGGCCTTAATGCTTCTCACCACAGACTTAATCGGGGTGGAGACAGAAGGGTGGTGCCCAATTAAATGTCCCCCCATCACCAAACGCACCACAGGGAAGGGCACAAGATTCTGCCTCCAAATGACAAACACTTCCCACTGCAGAATACCCATTGCTCCCAGTACTGATGGCTTCCCACTATGCTACTGTGCCTCTCCCACTCCATAGAACGATACAGCACAGGAGAGTGCCATTCAGCCCATTGTGTCTCCTTCAGCTCTTTGAAAATACCATCCAATAGTTCCGTTTCCCTGCTCTTTATCCATAACCCTGCAAAATGTTCATATTCAAGTTTCCATCCAATTCCATTTTGAATGTTAGTATTGAATCTACTTCCACCATCCTTTCAGGCAGTACATTCCACTGTGTAGGAGAAAAAAAAAAATCCTCTCATCTTCTCCCTTGGTTCTTTTGCCAATTATCTTAAATCTATGCCCTCTGGTTATCCATGCACCTGCCAGTGGAAACAATTTCTCCCTATCCAATTTATCAAAACCTCTCATAACAACTTGCTGTGTTCAAAATTTTCTCCTCATCTCCCCTCTGGTTTTTTGTTGCCATGGTTAGTGTGCAATAGGGTACTGATTTGTTATCATATGTTGTAATGAACCAATTGTCCTATTTCCAACAACTCAATCAATTTTGACTTCAAAGCTGTTTATCTGCCTTAATGACAGAATCTATTGCTCAATAGGGTTTTGCCATGTTTTACAACTGCACCAAGTGTTTATGGAGGTGTAGTAGTATCTTAAGTCAACCACAAACTGTGATGAAATCCACAGCTTATTAAGTGTCCTCCTACACCCAGTTATGATGCACAAAATATGCCAGAGCAGAAGAATCTAAGCGGATCAGATTTGGCCTGTTCTACATCTGTTGGGCCTTCATTTCACCCCCAACGCCCCCAATTAATCTGTCCGTCCTGTGAATTCCCCACACACTATTAACATCCAAATGGCAGAACAAGAAGAGGCTTAAAATGATAGCCTGGCCAGAGCAATAAATTGTATCTTAAACGTACATTATAAGATCCAACCTGTTAATGTCAGCCATAGGACAAAACTGTGTGAGCTGGCAGCCCCAAAGCTTATCGGATAGGATTGCAAAAAGGAAGGAGAAAATGCACTTATTTGGTACCTTTCATGACCTCGGGATGTCCCAAAGTGCATTATAACCAATTCATATAAATATATTTAATTAATATAAGTATTTTTGAAGCATGGTCACTCTCCTAAGGTAGAAAAGAAGACAAACTATTTGTGCAGAACAAAATCCCTCAAAGAGTGAAACAATGGTCAGGTAAAAAAAAATTAGTGAAGTCGGCTGGGGGAGTATGATACCAGGAAGAAGTCCCCTGGTCTTCTTAAAAATAATGTCATCAGTTCTGTTATTAGGGTTGTCAGCTCTCCAAGATTAGTCTGGAGTGTCCAGGAATTGAAGATCAATTTCAAGGACTCTCCTCTGTGCAACTCTGGAGGGATATCATAGGGATATTTAAAAAAAATATATATATTTTTCGTCATTTTCTTCGAATATTCCTCTTCATCAGGTCTAAACATTTTGAGAATGGGTTGTGGGGGTGGGGTGGGGTAATGATGTTTGGCGGACTGAGGGTATCATCTAATTGAGTAATGAGATTTTTTTGCTTTCCAGTTGGCACGGGAAGACAGTGCAGCACAAGGATATGTCAGCCAATGAATGGCAAGAGTGTGGGGGCAAGTCATGTGATGAAACCTCCAGGAATAACGTTTAATTGCAGTTGGCAACCCTATCTGTTATGTGCACCTGAAGGGGGTAAACAGGCATCAACTTAAAAACTCATCCAAAATCTCAGTATGTCCAATAGTGTCGGTACGGAAACAAAAGCAAAAACTGCCGGAGAAACTCAGCAGGTCTGACAGCATCTGCGGAGAGAAAGACAGAGTTAATGTTTCGAGTCCATGGGACTCTTCTTCAGAACTAAAGAGAAGTAAAAATGTGGTGAAATATCTACTGTTTAAGGGGTCTGGGACAGGTGAAGCTGGATAGAAGGCCAGTGATAGATGGAGGCAAAGGAGAGATTGCCAAAGATGTCGTAAACAAAAGGTCGAAGGGGTGTTGATGGTGGTGATACTGGCTAAAGGAGGTCCTAACGGTGACATTAAGAGTAGAAAGCAGGAGGAGCAAGTGACAGGTGGCCCTAGTGGGTGTAGGTTGGAGGGGACGGTGTGGGAGAAAAGATCAAAATAGGCTAAAAGGCAGGGATACAACAATGAATGGAAATGAACTTTAAAAATAATAATTGAAAAAGGTGGGGAAAAAATATATATATAAAAATTTAAAAATAAATATTGAGAAAAGGGGATCAAAAAGGAATGAGGATGGAGGAGAGAGTTCAAGATCTGAAGTTGTTAAACACAATGTTAAGTCTGGAAGGCTGTAAAGTACCTAATCAGAAGATGAGGTGCTGTTCCTCCAGTTTGTGTTGAGCTTATTTTTGTTTCAGATTTCCAGCATCTGCAGTATTTTGCTTTTATCTTAGTGTTGGTACTGAACTTGTCAGCTAATCTTTGGCGCTTTAGTCTCTGGAGTGGGAGTTGATCCTGTGACTTCAGGACTGATAGGCAAGCATACAACCCACTAAGCCACAACTGACATGAAGGCTGCTCGTGGAGGCTAAAGATTTGGTAGATCTCTCACATCTTAGTAGATAATAGGTAATAAGTTTCATTAGACTATACAGCAGACTCACTGTTCAGCAATTCAGGTAATAACTGCCACCATTTTGATGAATCTGTTGTAAATTGGACAGCAGAGCTGTCAGTATTCTGGCAAAACACTAGGAATGACATTTATGATCATCAACCCTGACACAGATTGCAAAGCCATTAAAACATATGAAGCACTTTTTTCTTAAGAGAGACATACATCAAAATAGGTTTCATTTCTCAATCAAAGTGATTGCAATTTTTAATGGATAACTCATGCCATATCTGTTGATATATCTCTCACCATTATGAGTTAGACTGACCCTCTTCTTCAACCTTGTAAACTACCTGTGATCTTAGAGAGGCATAAAATGAACTTAAATTGATGTAGCATCTTTCAAGACTTCAGATATCCCAAACTTTACAGTCTATTAATTTATTTGAAGTGTAGTCTGTGTTGTAATATGGGAGACATGGCAGCTAATTATCGCAGAGCAAGCTCCCATAAGTAGTAATATAATAGTGACTAGATAATCTGATTTTAGTGATGTTGGTTGAGGAATAAATATTGACCAGCACCTCTTCCCACTGGGTGGAGAGGACTATTGGTGTCCCAGTAATGGCAGCAGAGAGAGCAATCAAATTAAACAGTATGGGTGAAATCGCCCCAGATTTAGGCAAAGTGTGGTAGCGGGTGAGAAAAGTGTTGTTTTACCCGTCAGTCGCAATTACAGGTTTTCAGCCCCTATCGTCCCATTCACGCCTCATTAATTATGCAGCCACAGGAAAGACGCCGTCTCACTAGCGGGCGGCCTCCGATTTTCCCGCCACGCCATTATCTCACCGCTTCCTCACGCAGGGCGCCATATTTAAACTGCAGCCACACGCAACGCTTCTCAATGCTTGCAGCCCAGGAGGGCACCAGTGAAGACACGTCCCCAAAAGCCAAGAAGAGTGCAACCCCTCCCCGATTCAGTGACACATCTCTGGGAAACCTTTTGGATGCCGTGGAGGTCCACCGCAATGTTCTCTACCCCCACTCTGGCCGCAGGAGGCCCATCAGTCTCGCCACCCTGGCTCGGGAGGCAGTGGCAGAGATGGTCAGTGCCAACGCGATACGCAGAGGTCGGACATCCAGTGAAGAAAGAGGGTGAATGATTTCATCTGTGCCGCTGGGGTAAGGCAACCATCTTATCGCTCTAAATTCACAGTCACAAGGCATCACACATCCACTGGCATCTCACTCACTGCCAGCTCAAGGGCATCACCACTCACTCTCTCTCACACACATCCTCACATCTCCATCTGGCCTCATCTCCCCTGGAGACTGCCTCCTCAGCCATCACCATTTTGAGGCCACTTGCACAGATCAACATGTGATCAACACACACCCTGGGATACCCCCTTCCCCATACAGCCCTTGCCCTGCAGCCTCTTCCCTTGACTGAGGCCACTTCTCCCCTTTCCCCAAACAAACCCTAGCCCTGCAGCTGTTGAAAATCCACCCCCACCTTACGGCTAGTCTAGTAGGTAGAGACCTCTTTTTTTGATTCATTCATGTTGCCCTTAAGAAGGTGGTGGTGAGTTGCCTTCTTGAACCGCTGCATTCCATGTGGTGTAGGCACACCCACAGTACTGTTAGGAAGGGAGTTCCAGGATTTTGACCCAGTGACAGTAAAGGAACGGCAATATATTTCTAAGTCAGGATAGTGAGTGACTTGGAGGGGGACTTCAAGGTGGTGGTGCTCCCATCTATCATCTGCCTTTGTCCTTCTAGATTGTTATGGTCGTGGGTTTGAAAGGAGCCTTGGTGAGTTCCTGCAATGCATCTTGTAGATGGTACACACTGTTGCCGCTGTGCATCGGTGGTGGAGGGAGTGAATGTTTGTGAATGTGGTGCCAATCAAGTGTGCTGCTTTGTCCTGGATGGTGTCAAGCTTCTTGAGTGCTGTGGGAGCTGCAATCATCCTGGCAAGGGGAGAGTATTCCATCACACTCCTGACTTGTGCCTTGTAAATGGTGACAGGCTTTGGGAAGTCAGTAGATGAGTTACTCATCACACAATTTCTAGCCTCTGACCTGCTCTTGTAGACAGTGTTTATATGGCTAGTCCAGTTCAGTTTCTGGTCAATGGTAACATCCAGGATGTTGATAGTGGGCGATTCAGTGATGGTGATGTCATTGAACATCAAGGGGCAATGGTTGAAGTCTCTCTTGTTGGAGATGGTCATTGCCTGACACTTGTGTGGCGCCTGGATATTGTTCATGTTTTGCTGCATTTGGACATGGGCTGCTTCAGTACCTGAGGAGTCGCGAATGATGCTGAACATTGTGCAATCATCAGCGAACATCCCCACTTCTGTCCTTATGATGGAAGGAAGGTCATTGATGAAGCAGCAGATGATGGCTGGCCAAGGACACTACCCTGAGGAACTCCTGCAGTGATGCCCTGGAGCTGAGATGACTGACCTCCAACAATCACAACCATCTTCCTTTGTGCTATGTATGACTCCAACCAGCGGAGAGTTTTCCCCCTGATTCCCATTGACTCCAGTTTTGCTAGGGCTCCTTGATGCCACACTCAGTCAAATGCTGCTTTGATTTCAAGGGCAGTCACTCTCACCTCACCACAGGAGTTCACCTCTTTTGTCCATGTTTGAGCCAAGGCTGTAATGAGGTCAGGAGCTGAGTGGCCCTGGCGGAACCCAAAATGGGCGTCAGTGAGCAGGTTATTGCTAAGCAAGTGCCACTTGATAGCACTGTTGATGGCCCCTTCCATTACTTTACTGATGATAAAGAGTAGACTGATGGGGCGGTAATTGGCCGGGTTGGATTTGTCCTTCTTCTTGTGTACAGGACATACCTGGGCAATTTTCCACATAGCCAAGTAAATGCCAGTGTTGTAGCTGTACTGGAACAGCTTGGCTAGAGGCGTCGCAAGTTCTGGAGCACAAGTCTTCAGTACTATTGCCGGAATATTGGCAGGACCCCTAGCCTTTGCAGTATTCAGTGCCTCCAGCTGTTTCTTGATATCATGTAGAGTGAATCGAATTGGTTGAAAACTGGCATCTGTGATGCCGGGGACCTCCAGAGGAGGCCGAGATAGATCATCCACTTGACACTTCTGGTTGAAGATTGTGGCAAATGCTTCAGTCCTATCTTTTGCACTGATATGCTGGGCTCCTCCATTATTGAAGATGGGGATATTTGTGGACCATCCTCCTCCAACTGGATGTGGCAGGGCTGCAGAGCTTAGATCTGATCAGTTGGTTGTGGGATCGCTTGGTCCTATTTATCACTTGCTGCTTATGCTGTTTGGCATGCAAGTAGTCCTGTTTTATAGCTTCACCAAGTTGACACCTCATTTTTAGGTATGCCTGGTGCTGCTCCTGGCATGCACTCCTGCATTCTTCATTGAACCAGGGTTGATCCCTTAGCTTGATGGTAATGGTAGAGTGGGGGATATGCCAGGCCATGAGTTTACAGATTGTGTTCGAGTACAATTCTACTGCTGCTGATGGCTCACAGCGCCTCATGGATGCCCAGTCTTGAGTTGCTAGATCTGTTCGAAATCTATCCCATTTAGCAAGGCAGTAGTGCCACACAGCATGATGGAGGGTATCCTCAATGTGAAGGTGGGACTTCGTCTCCACAGCGACAGTGTAATGGTCACTCCTACCTATACTGTCATGGACAGATGCATCAGTGGCAGGAAGATTGGTGAGGATGAGGCCAAGTGTGTTTTTCCTTCTTGTTGGTTCCCTCACTATGTTCCACAGACCCAGTCTAGCAGCTAAGTGCTTTAGAACTCGGCCAGCTTGGTCAGTAGTGGTGCAACCGAGCCACTCTGAGTGATGGACATTGAAGTCTCCCACCCAGAGTACATTCTGCACCTTTGCCACCCTCAGTGTTTCCTCCAAGTGGCGCTCAACATGGAGGAGCATTGATTCATCAGCTGAGGGAGGGTGGTACATGGTAATCAGAAGATGTTTCCTTGCCCATGTTTGACCTGATACCATGAGACTTCATGGGGTCCAGAGTCGATGTTGAGGACTCCCAGGGCAACTCCCTCCTTACTATATACCACGGTGCTGCCACCTCTGCTGGGTCTGTCCACCTGGTGGGAGAGGACATACACAGGGATGGTGATGGTGGATCTGGGACATTAATTATAAGGTATGATTCTGTGAGGATGTCTATGTCAGGCTGTTGCTTGACTGGTCTGTAAGACAGCTCTCTCAATTTTGATACGAGTACCCCAGATGTTAGGGAGGAGGATTTTGCAGGGTCAACAAGGCTGCGATTGATGTTGTTGTTTCCGGTGCCCGCATCGATGCCAGGTGGTCCGAACTGTTTCATTCCTTCTTTGTGACTTTGTAGCAGTTTGATACAACTGAGGGGCTTTCTGGGCCATTTCAGAGGGTGTTTAAGAGTCAACCACATTGCTGTGGGTCTGGAGTCAGGCCAGACTAGGCAAGGACAACAGATTTGTTTCTCTAATGGACACTGATGAACGAAATGGATTCTTCTGACAGTACTCCATGGTCATGTTCCACCATCACCTTCCTCCTACTCCAACTCTGGCCATTTATTTAATTAGCCAAAGTTAGCTGCCATCTTGCGATTTGCATTCATGTCTCCCAATCAGCTGTCCACGCCTTCCAATTACCGGTCTAGCAATAAAACCATTATGTCATAACCCACCGCAATAGTCTGTGAAATAAAACTGAAAATGCTGGAAACACTCAGCAGTCATGTGGTATAAAGGGTTAATTGATAGGATGTACGAATGGATGACGCAGATGATGATGCAGTGTTGACTTAAGTCAGTCTTGAGAGACTTGAGAGAGAGGTTGGAGTCACACCTAAGAGCAACATAGCTATTCTGTAACTTGTTTAAATTGTAAATTGTCTGTAAATTGTCTAAATGTAGTGCTAATAAACAAGTGTTAAGTGGATACCAGAGTAAGTCTTAGAACCAAGTCCCATACCTAGATTCCAAGATAGAAGGGCACATCTCAGAACATGTCAGGCAGCGTATGTGGAGAGGAACAGAGCTAACGTTTCAGGTTGATGACCCTTCAGAATTCCAGCATTTTCTGTTTTTATTTCAGATTTCCAGCATTTGCAATGTTTTATTTTTATATTCGTGGTTTGGATGACAGTAAGTGTTCGTTTTCCCCAAAATAAATACAGCAAATATGTTAACTGAAGGAGAACTATTAATAATGGGGAAAATTATTAAACAAATCTGTGGCAAAAAAGGACACCGATTTAATACAATTGACAAAAACGCTTTGGCGGGGGGGGCGGGGGGGAGAGACGAGGAGAAATAATTAACACGACTTGTTATGATCTGGAATGCACTGCCATTGAGTCATATTACTGCACAGAAAGAGGCCATTCAGCCCACTGAGTCCATGCTGCCGCCCCCAACCGCAGAGCAATTCAATCAGTCACACTCCCCATCTCAATCCCTGCAGCCCTGCAAGTTTATTTCCTTCAGGTACCCATCCAATTTCCTTTTGAAATCATTGATTTTTTTTTTCCACTTCCACCACCCTCAGCAGAAGCAGATTCGACAGTAACTGTCAAAAGAGAACTGATTGAACGCAGGGGAAAGAGCAGATGAGTGGGACTGATTGGATAGCTCCACTAAAGAGCTGGCACAGGCATGATGAGCCGAATGGCCTCCTTCTGTGCTGTAAAGTTCTGTAAAATAGAAGAGCTTCAAAGGATATTTATAAGGTCAGGATTGCACTATGGTACTAAGTATTGTATTGCTTATGTACTTTTAAAATACTATCAATATAAATTAATAATTTGCAGTAAAGTCAAATAGAATCATGTTGAACATTACAATCTTGCATACAAATTGGCTACTGTATTTGTATAAATAACAACAGTGACTTCACTTCACAGATGACCTCAGTAGCTTAGAAGTGTTTTGGAATGTCCGAAGGGTAGAATGAGATGCTGTGGCAGTGAAAATTCATTCTTTCTGTCTCAGTGAATTCCCCACGAAGGAAAAGAGAAAAAGTCAAAGAAATAAAAAGATTTAAAAAGAAAATCAGGGGACAATCAGAAGCACAGCGGTCTTGACAAATACCCGGGTTTGAAATTCTCTTCGACTTGAGGTTCCCATGAAGCAGCAGTTTAAGGTACAAGCTCGAGAACGACAATTGCTCGTTCACACGCTTCAGTATTGCGGTTCTCCCCATTCTGCTACCTGTCCTGAAGATAAATGAACATTTTGGACGGCCAAGTTTCCTGTAGTCCCTTTGAGAGACCTAGCCGCTCTATCCACCAACTTGGCTTCTGTCTTGGGCTTTGCAGGGGATGCTGTGTTTGTTCACTGGCAATCTTCACATTGTTCAATTTTGAGGGAGAATTGCACTGAATTCTTTTTTCGCACTAATGCCAAGC
Source organism: Carcharodon carcharias (assembly GCF_017639515.1). Classification (NCBI taxonomy): domain Eukaryota; kingdom Metazoa; phylum Chordata; class Chondrichthyes; order Lamniformes; family Lamnidae; genus Carcharodon; species Carcharodon carcharias. The sequence goes on along the minus strand of NC_054475.1, from coordinate 161,599,363 downwards.
CATTAGTGTGCCAGCTGTGGCTCAATTCGTGGCACACTTACCTTTAAGTTGTGTGTTCCAGGGCTTGAGCGCCAAAGCTGAGGCTGACACTCCAGTGCAAAAACTGAGGGAATGCTGCAGTGTCGGAATGAAATGCTCAATCTTGTACTCTCCAGTGGACACAAAATGCAAATTATCCTGAGGCACTATTTTGAGGAAGAGCAGGGGAGGTGTCCTGGGCAATATTTATCCCTCAGTCAACATCACAAAAAGAGATTATCTGGTCATTATCGCAGTCCTGTTTGCAGGATCTTGCTGTGTGCAAACTGGTTGCTGCATTTCATACAGCAGAAAGTGACTGTGCTTCAAAAACTCTTCATTGGCTGTAACATGCTTTGAGGTGGTTGGTGGTCATGAAGGCACGATATAAATGCAAGTCTTTTCTCTTTTCTTTTCACTATGACCATTTTGCCTTGTTACCTAACCATGGACTGCAGAATAATATTATTTTCACATGATGCAGCTGACCATTTCAAATGGACCATCAGATTCAACCAATTAGCTGCAAATGCCAGCACCATGGTAAAATGGCCAATTTTTGCCACCAATGTCTTCTCTAGCCCCTGGCAGTGCACAGTTCTGTTATTAGGAATAGCCAAGCTAACTGGAACTTTAAGCGGGATTTTCCAATCCCGCCTGTAGCAGGACCTGAAATTCCAGCCAGAAGTCAAACTCGTCAAATTTCCCATCCTGCCCGTGACGATTCCTGTGGCAGGCAGGACTGGCAAATTCTGGCGTTTGTCTGTGACGCAGTATTTTGTAATGCTGACGTCTTTCATCTTCTTCCGCACTAAGTCATGAAAAGAAACTTCCACGTGTATTGTACAGTTGCTGTAGTGGGAATCTGTCACAGCCGGTATGCACAGAGCAGATTCTCACTAACAGCAGTGACCAGATAATCTGTCATTCTTTTTGGTAGTGCTGTTTGAGGGATAAATATTTGCTGGGAAACCTGGTCCCTTTTAAGACAATTCCAAGGAATCTTCTGCATCCTCCCCTTGTGAGCAGCTAAGGCCCCAGTTTAATGCCTCAATATGGTACTTCCGGCTGTGAGGCAACTCCTCCACTACTGCACTCGCCTATCAGCCTGGATCACTGGGGGTCAAGTCCCTGGAGCGAGGCTTAAACTCTTGATCTTCTGAGACTGAGATGGAAGTGCTGCACACTGAGCCAACACCATTCTCGCATCCTGCCATGCCCCCCATTTTTCTAAAGCCTCATTTAAACGTGAGGAATGCAGCTGAAGATAAAAGCAACGGAAGATAATTGCGAGGGAGCATGGAATGAAAACAGGGAGATTTGCTGTCGGAATCATTGACATGACCCCAGGACGTACATCTCTTTGTATGGAGGAAGAATTAATAAAGAGAATGACAAGGGTTGTAAGAAAAATAGTGGATCATCAATCAAAGCCAAGCTTCTCGGCACAACAGTATGTGTTGCAGTTTCTTTGCAACCTGACTCTTATCATCTTCAGTCATGAAGCCGCTGTGTTGTTTAATTTCCTTTTGAGAGGGATGTTTCATTTTTCTACATTTCCTAATTTGCCCTCTAGGCTCCTTCTGATTGTGCAGTGACTGAGCAAAGCACAGAGCTCAGAAACCCAGCTTCCCACAGCCAGGACCTCTTTAAGTCTTGCCCCGAGTGCCAAAGGTTGACAGAATGAATGTGGGCAGCCTTCACCCACTTCCTAGCGAGGGTATCGTAGTTCTGTCGAAGGGTCATGAGGACTCGAAACGTCAACTCTTTTCTTCTCCGCCGATGCTGCCAGACCTGCTGAGTTTTTCCAGGTAATTCTGTTTTTGTTTTGCTCAAAGCTGGAGGGCCAGTTGAAAGCATCAAAATGGAGGCGACCTCCCTCCAACTTATTAAAATTTCGAATAAAATATCGAATCAGCGGCCGGTCCAAAGGTGCAGGGGGATTCCCTCCACAGGGCAGCCTGCACCCTTGGGCAGGCAGGCAAGACCTTAATGCCTGCTTCGACTGCATTTCCCCCCCCCCCCCACCCCACTGCCAGTCTGCAGCAGGGAGGCCGCCTTCAAGTAGCTACACAATTCCTGGACCGTCTGCTGCCTGGAGGCCAACTGGGGAATTCCAGCTGGCTCGAATAATTGGCCTTCATAGGCCCTTAACAAAATCAATTAGCTACCTGCCGTTTACTGGCATGTAGCCCTGCCCCTCCCCCATCCCCCATCTGGAAACATGGCCCTGGGCAGGGATGGAGTCGGAGAACTGGCACACTGGCTGGCATTGTGAAATTTTACATCTGGCCACCTCCGTGCCTGCCTCCGGTGGGGTCTAAGAATTCATACCCAATAACCAGCTGACTCAGACTGGCCCAGAAGAATAACTGTGGTGACAGTGGAAAGTTGGAGTGGGGCTTCATTTTCTGAGACTGACTGTGAATCATGTAAACCTCAATCACATACAACACCAACTTTCATTTCTTCTGCAGTTCTCTGAACGAAGACAGGCCCAACCCACGGCACCATGACCTCCACCACAGGTAGGACAAGACGGCAGGTCCTGAATCCACCCCAGCCAGGATAGGGAATCAAACCCTGTGCTGTTGGCACCAATCTGATCCACACCAGCCTTCCAGCCAACTGGCTCCCCCAAGGAGTCCAAGCTGCTGCAGCAACATACATTTTTACATGCATGTTGTAGTCTGGAGCTATGGATAGTGATGGTAGAGGAACCAATTTCTTCCCATCACATGGCTGACCAGGTATCTCCCCCACTCTTCCTGCCTGTGAGTTGGAAGGATTTGTGGCTTGGCCACATTGTGATCACACCTACAATGGCTATGAACCTGGCTCAGAAGCAGGAATTCTACCCACTGCACCACAAGACTTTTTTTTGCATCTTTTACACAGTGAAATGTGCCAGGGAATTTTACAGGGGCGTTATCAATAAATGTTTTTGACACCAAGCCACAGAAGGAGATTTGAGGTGAGAAAATCGATGAAAGAGGTAGATTTTAAGGAGTGCCTTAAAGGAGGAGAGCAGGGTAGCGTAGTGTACTAAACCCACTTAAAATAGCCCATTTGGTGGAGTGAACACTGCTGAGTTTTTTCACTTTTACAAAGCCCAGGACACCAAATGGAAAAACAAGGCTGCCTGAAACTATGTGATGTCATGGATAGTACATAGAATGTCTCTCCATGCCTCCTGAACCTCTCTAGCTAATTCCTCCTCACCCATTCCCAGTGGAACAGCAGAGGAGTCTCCCTAGGAATAGAATAAAAGTTTACGGGTCAGAGGAAGTCTGTTTGTGTATCTGTACTTCTTGACTAGTCAATTAACAGCAGAGATGCAGCCCCAGTGAATTTGGGCCTGGCTATTTAGTATTGACCCAACACACAATGCTCAGTTGAAACAGGGAATGCTTTAGGCCTTAACATGGATCCATTATATTAAATGCCTTTTCAGAACTTTACAGTAGTGTAGATTTGACAACCCTCCAGGATTGTCTTGGTGTCTCCTGAAATTGAAGATTAATCTCCAAGGCGCTGCCGCAAGCAAACCCACAAAGGAAAATTCACTGACAGTGAAGATTAACCTAATCGGATAGTAAAAAGTTTGTTCCCTTTCCAGTTGGTCATGGGAAGGCAGTATGCTGGAGGATGGAATGTAGGGTTGGGGCAGTTCCAAGTGGGAGGTCATGTGATGAAATCTCCAGGAATCTGTCCAATCAGATTTAGCAACTTGATGGTCAGGCTAATCTTTGCTCCATTCACAATTTAAGTTCACCTATTCAGGTAGGGACCAGAGGTGCAGGATTAATGAGGTAGTGATGGATTAATTTTCTGTACAGGGTTGCCAGTGAGTTTATGCAACCTAGAGGCAACAGGAGGTCTTTGGTTGAGTGTGAGGGTCTCAAGACTATCTGTTTCCACAATGACTTCCTTCTCCATCTATTGGCACAGACGTTGCTGTAAAAATAATGGTGAGGCTATTAAAGCTCACTATTATTAAAGAACAAATTGGACCTTAACTTCAGTACCTTCACATGCACAGTTACAGATGGAAATAAGGAAGTTTCTGTCTGTGATGAGCTGCTTCTCCAGAAACTGTGCTATACTAGTAACTTGCTGAGAGAATGGGCATTGAAATACAAGGGACATTGTGAAGTTGGGTTACTTGCATGTTAGTAAAGTGAGTAAACAAGCCAGAAAAAGTTAGACATAACATAAATTTGTCCATTGAAGTGTAAGCAAACTTTTAATACCTTGCAAGTCTTAATTACTTCCAAGCAACCTCTCTGTCACTGAAAATTAACTTTTACAAACGCCAAGTATCTTTCCTTCATCTTTTTAATTATTGTTGGGGATTTTTTAAAAAAACATCTTTTTTTACTTTTTCTTTCAGTCTCCTAGAGAATTATACAGTCATAGAGGTCTATGGTACAGAAAGAGGCCCTGCAGCCTATTGAGTCTGCGCCGGTCAAACAGCTACCTAACTATTGTAATCCCGTTTTCCAGCACTAGGCCCATCGGCTTGTCTGCCGCAGCATCGCAAGTGCGCATCCAAATACTTCTTAAATGTTATGTGGGTTTCTGCCTCTACCACCCTTTCAGGTAGTGGGTTCCAGCTTCCCACCACCCTCTGGGTGAAAAAATTCTTCCTCACATCCCCTCTAAACCTCCTGCCCCTTACCTTAAATCTATGCCCCCTGGTTATTGATCCCTCCTTCAAGGGGAAAAGTTCCTTCCTGTCTACCCTATCTATGCCCCTCATAATTTTATACACCTCAATCATGTACCCCCCTCAATCTCCTGTGCTCCAATAACCTCAGTCTATCCAATCTCTCCTCATAACTAAAACTCTCCAGCCCAGGCCATGTCCTGGTAAATCTCCTCTGCACTATCTCTAGTACAATCACATCCTTCCTATAATGCGGATTCCAGAATTGCATGCAATACTCTAGCTGTGGCCTAACCAGCATTTTATACAGTTCCAGCATAATCTCTCTGCTCTTATATTCTATGCCTCGGCTAATAAAGGCAAGTATCCCATATGTCATCTTAACCACCTTATCTACCTGTCCCACTACCTTAAGGGACTGGTAGACATGCATACCAAGGTCCCTCTGATCCTCAGTGCTTCCCAGGGTCCTATCATTCATCGTGTATTCCCCTGCCTTGTTTGTCCTGCCCAAGTGCATCACCTCACACTTATCCAGATTAAATTCCATTTACCATTGATCAGCCTATCTGACCAGCCCATCTATATCCTCCTGTAATCTAAGGCTATCCTCCTCACTATTTACCACCCCACCAATTTTCATGTCATCCACAAACTTACTAATCAACCCTCCTACATTCAAGACTAAATCGTTTATATATACCACAAACAGCAAGGGATCCAACACCGATCTCTGTGGAACCCCACTGGACACAGGCATCCAGTCACAAAAACACCCCTCGACCATCACCCTCTGCTTCCTTCCACTCAGCCAATTCTGGATCCAATTTGCCAAATTTCCTTGGATTCCATGGGTTCTTACCTTCGGTATCAGTCTCCCATGCCAGACCTTATCAAAAGCCTTGCTGAAATCCAAGTAGACTATGTCAAATGCACTGCCCTCATCTACACACCTGGTTAACTCTTCAAAAAATTCCATCAAATTGGTCAGACATGACCTCCCCTTAACAAAACCACACTGACTGTCCTTGATTAATCCCTGCCTCTCCAAATGTAGATTAATTCTATTCCAATAGTTTCCCCACCATTGAGGTTAGACTGACTGGCCTGTAGTTCCTGTTTTATCCCTTCCTCCCTTCTTGAATAACAGCACCACATTGGCTGTCCTCCAGTCCTCTGGCACCTGTCCTATGGCCAGAGATGTATTGAAAATTATTGCCAGCGCCCCTACTATCTCCTTCCTTGCCTCACTCAACAGCCAGGGATACATTTCATCCGGGCCTGGAGATTTATCCACTTTTAAGTCTGCCAGACCACTTAGAACCACCTCCCTTTCTATGCTAATTTCTTTCATTATATCACAGTTCTTCTGCCTGATTTCCATACCCACGTCGTCCCTCTCACTTGTGAACACCAACACAAAGTATTCATTTAGAACCCTACCTTCGTCTTCCGGTTCCTCACACAAATTACCACTATGGTCCTTAATGGGCCCTATTCTTTCCCTAGTTATCCTCTTACTCTTAATGTATTTGTAAAATAACTTTGGATTTTTCTTTATTTTACCTGCCAATGACTTTTCATGCCTTGTTTTTGCTTTCCTAATGTCCTTTTAAGTTCCCTGCACATTCTATTCTCCTCTAGGGCTTCCACTGTTTTGAGCCCTCGGTATCTGTCATAAGCCTCCCTTTTTCTCTTTATCCAATCCTGTATATCCCTTAACATCCAGTGTTCCCTGAATTTGTTGGTCCCACCCTTTGTCTTTACTGGAATATGTTGGCCCTGTACTCTCCCTATTTTCTCCTCGAATGAGTCCCACTGCTCTGACGCAGATTTACCTAAAAGTAGCTGCTTTTAGTCTACTCCAGCCAAATCATATCTGGTCTTATTAAAATTAACCTTCCCCCAGTTTAGAACTCTGATTTCTGGCCCATCCTTGCTCTTTTCCATAACAACCTTGAATCTAATGGAGTTATGATCACTATCTGCAAAATGCTCCCCCATTGATACCTCTACCACTTGCCCAGCTTCATTCTCTAAAATTAATTCCAGGACCGTCCTCTCTCTTGTAGGGCCTTCTACATACTGGCTTAAAAAGCACTCCTGGATGCATTGTAAGAATTCCACTCCCTCTAAACCTATCACACTATAACTAACCCAGTTAATGTTGGGGAAGTTGAAATCCCCCACTATAACTACCCTATTATTTTTACACTTCTCTGAAATTTGCCTACATATCTGCTCTTCTATTTCTTTCTGATTGTTTGGGGGCCTATAATACGCTCCCAGCAATGTGATTGCTCCTTTTTTGTTTTTCAGTTCTACCCACATGGCTTCATTTGAGGAGCCTTCTAAAATGTCATCCCTCCTTACTGCTGTACTTGATTTGTTGATCAATATTGTGATACCCCCTCCTCTTTTACCTCCTTCCCTGTCTCGCCTGAAGACCCTATATCCTGGAGTATTGAGCTGCCAATCCTGCTCTTTTCTCAACTATGTCTCTGTGACAGCAATGACATCATACTTCCATGTGTTAATTTGTGTCCTCAACTCATCTTCCTTATTCGTCAGACTCCTTGCATTTAAATAAATACCATCCAACCTTGCCAAACTCCCTTGTGCCTTAACTGGCCTATAATTTCTATGCCTTCTGGACTCACTTGCACTCTCTTCTAATTTGGCAGTGCATCTCCCCCTGCTAAACCTCCTCTCAGGATCCCATCCCCCTGTCAAGTTAGTTTAAACCCTCCCCAACAGCACTAGCAAACCTCCCCGCAAGGATGTTGGTCCCATTCCGGTTCAGGTGCAACCCATCCACCTTGTACAGGTGCCATCACCCCCAGAAATAGTCCCAATGTCCCAGAAATCTAAAGCCCTCCCTCCTGCACCATCTCTCCAGTCACGCATTCATCTGGACTAACCTCCCATTCCTATACTCAGTAGCGCATGGCACCAGAAGTAATCCAGACATTTCTACCTTTGAGGTCCTGTTTTTAATCTGTTTCCTAGCTCCCTAAATGCTGCTTGCAGGACCTCATCCCTCTTTCTACCTATGTCATTGGTACCAATATATACCACAATCTCTATCTGTTTGCCCTCCCCCTTTAGAATGCCCTTCAGCTGTTCAGTGACATCCTTGACCCTGGCACCAGGGAGGCAACATACCATCCTGGTGTCACACCTACGGCCGCAGAGACGCCTGTCTGTTTCCCTTCCTATCGAGTCTCCTACCATTATTGCTCTTCCCCTCTTTTTCCTCCCCTCTCTGTGCAGCTGAGCCACTCACAGTGCCATGAGCGCGGCTGCACTCCCCAGAGGAACCGTCACTCTCACCGTTTTCCAACACAGAAAAACGGTTCTTGAGTGAGATGCGCCTTGGGGATTTCCTGACTACCTGGCTGACACCTTTCTTCTGACTGATGGTCACCCATTCCCTCTCTGTCTGCACTTCCGTAAGCTGTGGGGTGACCACATCTAAAAACGTGCTGTCCACGAAACTCTCAGCCTCGCAGATGTACCTCAGCGCCTCCAGCTGCTGCTCAAGCTCTGAAACTCGGAGCTCAAGTAACTGCAGCTGGCGGCACTTCCTACACATGTGGTCAGTCAGAGCGCAGGGAGCGTCTAGGACTTCTCATATGTTGCAGGTGGTACATAACATGCAACTGAGTTACCCTGCCATGCCTCTAGTTGAGAAAAAAACCCTTACTTTAAGTTAAATACAGTAAAAAAATGTTAAATTATTTATGCCCTTTAAATAAAAACTAGAACCCTTACCTTTCCTCAGCTTAATCTATGGTAAACAGGAGAAAAACTGAAGGAAAACACTTATCCTCTACTCACCAATCAGCTCTCACCTTTGTGCTGACACCACTTTTTGAAGCTTCCCTGCACTCGCGCTGGTTCTGATCTCTCCACCACGCTCTCACGCTGTTTTGTGATGTCACTCTTGTTATTGTCAACAAGAACTGACTGCAGCACACTCTTCCCAGACTGCTTCACCGTGATGCTGACTGCAGCACACTCTTCCCAGACTGCTTCACCGTGATGCTGACTGCAGCACGCTCTTCCCAGACTGCTTCACCGTGATACTGACGGCAGGACACTCTTCCCGGGCTGCTTCACCGCGATGCTGATTGTAGGACACTCTTCCCAGACTGATTCACTGTGACACTGACTGCAGCACACTCTTCCCAGACTGCTTCATCGCAATGCTGGATGCAGCACACTCTTCCCAGACTGCTTCACTGTGACACTGACTGCAGCACACTCTTCCCAGATTGCTTCACTGTGACACTGATTGCAGCACACTCTTCCCAGACTGCTTCACTGTGACACTGACTGCAGCACACTCTTCCCAGACTCTCTCTCTTAATCCCATCTTTTTAAAAATTTATTCATGGGATGTGGGCATTACTGGCTAGGCCAGCATTTATTGCCCATCCCTGATTGCTGTTGTTCAGAAGGAATTTAAGAGTCAACCACATTGCTTCTGGGTCTGGAATCACATGTAGGCCAGACCAGGTAAGGACAGCTGATTTCCCTTACCTAAAGGGCATTAGCGAACCAGATGGGTCTTTATGAAAATCGACAATGGTTTCATGGCCATCATCAGACTTTTAATTACAGATTTTTATTGAATTCAAATTGCCATGGTGAGATTCAAAAGTGGGTCCACCAGAGAATTACCTTGGGGCTCTGAAATATTGGTCCAGTGACAATCCCACTATGCCACTGCCTCCCTCCTTTCCCTTGCTTTATTTTGCTTTCTATACATGATTTTACATTGAATTCAATATACTAACTGACATTTGCAGTTTAGACTTTGCATGCCTCAGTAAGGATTCTTCAACTTGATTGGCTGATGGGCATACCATTGCTAGCCCTGTTCACACATCTCCCAGATCCCTGTGTAGAGGGTGGGATGTTGTTTCCGATTTCTGATCGAAGCCCGTGACTGTGGAAAGTCTATGGGAATGCATAAGTAGAATTTTGCCAAATACTACAAAATCCAGGCCATAGTGGAGCTGGATGAATAGGTAACAGCTAATATATGCATTGACCATTTCTAAGCCAGAAAGATGATAAAACATTTACTTTGCAACCAGCTCTTTGACATTTCCTCTATGTTCTAATTCAATGAGTCTTAACATTACTCAGGCAGAACTAAAGAACACACATCATAATGTTTACATCAAAATAATGTTTGTACATTTAGAGAATGAAATCCCTCCTTATTTCAGATAATGTGGAGATTGTTGTAATTCAATATGTGTGCAATCAATAGTGCTTGAAAGCCAGCAAAATCCAACAGAAAAAGTCTTTAAAAATAAACTCCTGTCATGTTTCCCATTATTGTTTATAGGAAGACAGATTTAATGATCTAAAGTCAGTTGTTAAGGTGATTCCTGAAACATCCCCTGCTTTAAACCCATAGATTATGCTGTGATTTTAGGTAGTCAAATTCAATGTGACTGGCAATGTACGGTCACTTTAAACAAGATAGCTAGCAAATGATCATAACTGTTTGCTTATCTAATGCTTGTCTTTAGCAGATCTGTCATTCTAAAAGACCCAGGGAGCTGAAGTAATGTCTATTGACCTCAGCAAGGATAATCTTCCTGTCACTCAAAACTATTTCCAGGGAGTGGACTTTGGTCCCATAGCAGACCAGCATATTGTCCTGGCTGAAAACTCTGCTTTTGATCTGACTTGTGTCCTGTTAACTTCAGCTAAAATCTGATTGCAACAACACAGATAGGAATGGTATTTGTCATTGAGAGGCAACAATAGTAATTGCATGTTTGGTACAATTTTGATAGTCATGATACTGATGGGTCATTAACAATTAATGGTCCCGAGACAGTTTTGGTCAAACTCGTACATATTAAAACCAAAAGCTGGTCTCCAGGTCATTGTTAGGTAGTGTGGCCTTTGTTTAATAATTTCTCTCACGTGGAAAAATTAAAGTGCATGGAAATGAATCTGATCACTTGATGTTAAACACTGCTCTGCATTTATTCTGATTCACTCTACATTATGTAGCCATCCATTAACCCCAAGCACAGAACAGTATATAGACACACATAGGGCAGAGATTATGCCTTACAAAAGGTGAGTGATTTAATTGTCAGCATGATCTCTTAGACTGGTTTCAATCAACTGAGCAGGTTGGAAAGGAATTTTCCTGAATTTTTTCCGCTATTGGTCCTCGATTTCTCTTCCTTTTTGTTTGCATTTCCCAGGAGTCTCCATGTCTGTGGGAAAAGGTGTGGGGAGAGTGGGAGGAAGTGCCGAGTCACAATGCTCCAGGTTTCATGAGGGCTGGGACAGGCTTGATGAGCCAGCTGGTCTGTTCATGCCTGTCAATTTTGTCTGTCTGTATAGGCGTAGATTTATTAAACAGCAAATGGATGGATGAACAGAAACAATGAGACATGGTAGATTTCCAAGCTGGACTATCACTTTATCTTGAGGAGATTGATTGGTGGATTGGGAGGAATGCTGGTTGCTTTGCTAAACATTGAATTGTCTTCCTAAATTACAACAGGGACACCATTTCATAAATACTTCAATGATTGTAAAACGCTCTGGGATGTCCTATAGTCATAAAGGACTCCTTTTAGTGCTAGTCATTTCTTTCTTTCCTTTTTTGCTCCTTCCTTCCTTCCTTCTATTCTTCATTCCTTCCTTTCTTCCATCCTTCTCTTCCCATTTCTCCTCCTTTATTTCTTGCTGGTTTGCACTGGGTGGATAGTGGGGTGAATTTTAACCTTGCTTGCCTGGTTTTCAAAGTATGGGTGTGCAATTAAAACCTCCCGAGTTACTTACTCACTAGAAAGCTTCACATGATCCCTCCATCCATCATTTCAACCTATAACTCATGTGCATATCAGGTCCCAGTGATGTCATCACACGGAAGAGGATCAACTTCAGAAAGGGTCCGGAAAGTGAAATGTTTTTGTTTCTTTTTGTGGCCAAGGGTAGCAGGAATTCTGTTCTAAAGCCCAAAAGGAAAGTTTAAACCTCTCCCAGTCCAGACTACCCAGCTTCCAGACCATTCTCCCTTCCCACATCATGCTTGCCTGAACATGTGAGCACCATGAGACTCCCCTGGAATCCAATCCCACCACCTACCTTGCATTAGTGGGCAGCAATACTTAGCATCCAATTGACTATCCTGACCTTAGATCACTTCCCCAAATGAAGCACTCGAGCATTACAATATTATGACTTTAGTGCCCTCAAAGGAACAGGCTAGATTTGTGGCTAAATGTTGCAACACATGCCCCAGGTCCCAGAATATCCACACGCAATGTCACAGGAGGTCAGTTTGCAAATATTATGATAATAGGAAGATAAGGAACAGGAGGTGGCCATTCAACCCCTTGACCCTGTTCTGCCATTCAATTAAATCATGGCTGATCTGCACCTCAACTTCATTTTCCCACCATTGCTCTTTATCCCTTGGTAACCTTGTCTGACAAAAATCTATCAATCTCCGTCTAGAAAGCTCCCATTGTCCCTTAGTGTCTAAGCCTTTCTGGGGGAGAGAGTTCCAGAATTCCACTATCCCTTGTGTGAAACAGTACTTCCTGATTTCCCCCTTATGAGTGCGTTAGCTCTAATCTTAAGGTTATGCCCCCTTCATTTTTGACTGTCCCACCAGAGGAAATGGTTTCTCTTTATCTGCCCTCTCAAATCCTTTTAACATTTGAAACACCTGGATCAGATCAGCGCCTCAATCTCTTATACTCAAGGGGATACGAGTCAAGTTTAAACAAGGTGTCCCTTGCAAAATTAACCCACCGCCCGGGAATCATTTCAAAATTAATAACTCTTAACTTGATAGAAATGAAAAGAAATCTGATAAAATAAATGGTAACTTATTCTCGGAACAGGAAGAATCTCATCCCCAAAATAACAAGGACTGGGCACTGTGCCACAGGACGGAAGCAACCAGACTCACAGCTGCAGTTGCTCACAGGGGCGAGTTCACCAACGTGGCAATACTAAATAGTCTCCAGGAACCACACCACACACACAGACACAAAAAAAATCAGAGGCAGCATTAACCCAGGATGTTGTCACTCAAAAAAGTCCTGCAACAACCAGCTGCAAACCTGAATTGGCAAAGGTGCCTATAATTCACCCACTCACTCAGGAGGATCTATAGCAGGGGAGAAGATAATTGAAATGGGGGAGAAGGAAACAGTTAAGGAAAGGAAGGACTTGCGTTTATATAGTGCCTTTCACATCCTCAGGAAGTCCCTAAGTGCTGTAAGTCAGTGAAGTGCATTTTTGAAGTGTCGTCTCTGTTGTAATGTAGAAAATGCATCAGCCAATCTGCAGACAGCATCACCCACAAGTAGCAAATGTGATAAAGATCAGATAAGCTGTGCTTTTCCAAGTGTAGTTGGTTGATGGATCAATATTGGTCAGGACATTGGGGATAACTATCTTCAAAATAGTGCCTTGTGCTCTTTTATGTCCACCTGAGAGGGCAGGTTTAACTTCTCATTTGAAGGATGGCACCTCAAACATATGAACATACGAATTAGGAGCAGGAGTAGGCCACTCAGCCCCTCGAGCCTGCTCTGCTTTTCAATAAGATCATGGCTGATCTGATTGTACCCTCAACCGCGCCCCCCATTCCTGCCTACCCCCAGTAACCTTTCACCCCTTGTAATCAAGAATCTATATAGCTCTGCCTTAAAAATATTCAAAGGCCCTGCTTCCACTGCTCTTTGAGGAAGAGAGTTCCAAAGACTTACTATCTTCTGAGAGTAAAAAAATCTCCTCATCTTTGTCTTAAATGAGTGACCCCTTATTTTTAAATAGTGACCCCTAATTCTAGATTGTCCCACAAGAGTCTCCACATCCACCCTGTCAAGACCCCTCAGGATCTTAAAGGTTTCAATTAAGTTGCCTCTTAGTCTTCTAAATTCCACTGGATACAAGCCTAACCTGTCCAACTTGTCCTCATAAGGCAATCTGCCCATTCCTGGTATTAGTCTAGTAAACCTTCTCTGAACTACTTCTAACACATTTACATCTTTCTTTAAATAAGGAGGCCAGTACTGTAAACAATATTCCAGATGTGACCTCATCAATGCCTTGTACAACTGAAGCATAACCTCCCTACTTTTGTAATCAATTCCTTTCACAGTAAATGATAACATTCTATTAGCTTTCCTAATTAATTTCTGTACTGCATGCTAACCTTTTGTGATTCATGCACTAGGACACCCAGATCCCTCTGAATCTCAGAGCTCTGTAATCTCTCCTTGAGGGCCACTGGCATGGGGTTGGCACCAAATCCACATGGCTGTGCGTCATGTTGAACAATCCAACATATCTCATTGTCCATTTCTCAGGACATCCTCAGATGTCCTTAGCATCATCTCTTTTACTGAACGTGGTTTGTTCATACCCTCGGGAAGCATTGACGTGGCAGTGCCTGTATTTGCTGATGCCTTCCCTGGATTCTTTATCTGGACCAGCCTTCCCCTATGCTGCTACCTGCTGTTGGACTTATGGCCTCTGTTGTTGGACAGCAAGGACTCTCCTTCTTCACGTCTTCTCCCCCTGCTCCTGAGGTTGCAGGACTATCAGGTGAATGAGAACCATAGTTATTGCGCTGGGGGTTGACAGAGGAGACCATGATCCTCAACCATATAACGATTGACCAGGAGTCCCTTTAATCAGCAAATGTGCACATGCAGAGCTCCACCCACACAAGACAGTCCTCCTCCCAGACCTACCGAGTATTTCCAGCATTTTCATTTTTATTTCAGACTTCCAGCATCTGCAGTATTTAAAACAAAAACAGAATTACCTGGAAAAACTCAGCAGGTCTGGCAGCATCGGCGGAGAAGAAAAGAGTTGACGTTTCGAGTCCTCATGACCCTTCGACAGAACTTGAGTTCGAGTCCAAGAAAGAGTTGAAATATATCCCCCCCACACACCTTAAACCAGCTTATATTTCAACTCTTTCTTTTTTTCCATGCGCCCCCATCTCTGCAGTATTTAGTTTTTTTATTATGGTTTCAGAGCCTCAGGTCTCTAATTGCACAGCTGACCAGGGAGCAGCCAATTCAGATGTCGCCTCCTGTAAAATTGCTGAGCTGATCCTGCTGCTGGCAAATGTGGGCTTGGGACCCCCATTTGGTCCTGACATTGGGGTCCCAATACCCGCAGTGAATATCAGTTCTTAAGCGCAAAAACTTAGGCTGATACTCTCAGTGCACGACTGTAGGAGTGCTGCACTATCAGAGGTGTTGGCTATATGCTGAGACATTAAACCGAGGCCCCACCTTCCCTCTCAAGTGGATGCAAAAGATCCCATTACACTATTTCAAAAAAGGGCAGTGCACTGACCAAAACTTCTCCCTCAATGAATATCATTCAAGCCCTTCAATAAGTCAATTATTTCTTTGCTGCTTGTGGGATCCCACTGTATGTATGTTGGCATAGAACTGGCAATTGTTATTTGGCAAAACTTCAGTTTCACTTTTACATGTGTGCATAATGGTTGGTCTGATAGAAATTAGAAGGAATATGAAGACTGGCTGAAGACTTTAATCTTCAGCAGTGATAAAGGTCACTTCAGAGGGCAGCTAAGTGTGGTGGTGTAGGTCTTGAATCACATACCGGGTAAGGGCAGCAAGTTTCATTTCCTGAAGGACATTATGAAGCAGTTGTGTTTTTCACAATAATCCAACAGCACCTTTTATTTGCTTTGTAACTAAGCTAAATTCAAATTTCTAAAGCCTCCTTGGGCGTGAGTTGAACTTGCACTGCAACACAAGGTTGCAGAAGCAGCACACTCAGAACGGACCTGGGAGTAATGGGTTAATGCAGTGCTACCCCTGCAGCAATCTAGTGTGTAAATAATATGCTAATATGCCTTTGACACTGAGAGATTCCAAAAGCTTCTGTTCTCTGTTGGAATTGGAATCCCTCAGAATGCTTTGTTGATAAACTAGGGGGGTGGGGAAACCATTGTTCCAACATTGCACAGAAAATAGATATTCTTTTCATGAGATATTCATTGTGTCTCCCTTTTAGGATGTTGTTTTTTTGATGTTCATTGTCTGAAGCAGGAATTCACTGAGCCTCCAGGAGGCTCCACATCCCTCTATAACCCTTGCTGTGTCACTTCAACACTGCAATTCAAACACGCGTCCACTCATGATGACAGGACCTCCCACAAGCCTGGAGACATCTAAGATATGACTGCATGATTGTAGCACAGTCACACAAGGACTGACAAAGAAAAGCACATTAAATATTAATAATATATAAAAATACTTTCAATATATTGCACACAGTCTGGCACATGACATCATAAATATTAAACATATGTAGATCCTTTATAACTTACAGTGCTAATGCATGATTGTTACAACACAGTTACAGCCCATGTCACTTGTAAGTGACACGAAGGCACCAGCTGCCTCTGTGGAACTCTCTCCCTTTATTCTTTGCTGCTCCTGCCTTTACCTTTAAAAATGTCTTCCAAAAAAGCCTGGAATTACTTTGCTAAATCTCGATGCCTCTCCATCCCTCTGTCCTTCTTCAAGGAGCTCGTTAATACCTAACTCATTGACCAAGCTTTTGGTCATCTGTCTTAATATCTCCTCGCACGGCTCAGTGTTACACGGCTTTTGTCGTCTCCTGTAAAGCGCCTTGGGACACTTAACTATGATAAAGGCACTATATAAATGCAAGTTGTTGTTACATTGTTCCCTAACATGTGGTTACTTCTGGTAGCTGACAAGAAATGGAAGGTTTCCAAGTTGTTTTCTACCAACACTAGTTGTATTGGCACCTGGCAATGAAATTGGCTTTACTCTTCCTTTGCTATTGAGGTAATTATCCTTTTAGTGCTTAAGGCAAATGTAGTTTATGCATGATCATATTCCAAATTGCAATCACTTGCTGTGGCCGTTTTTGTACTTTAATGAAATATCCAATTACAGCAACAACATAAATACAGTAGTGGGCAAAATGTTGCAATTAATGCTTCCAAGGGTGAGGCTATTATGCAAAGGGAGCCCAATTTGGGAATTCAGGTGAAGTCATCACACTCTGCGTTTTGTGGCATTTACTTGTTTTAACAGCTGGAACGTTGCATGTGGCCTGCTAATCTCTACCTCCAAGACCTGAAAAAACGTATACTGCTTTCCATGACCTCAGTATGTTCCAAAGCACTTTACAGCCAATGAAGTGCTTCTTGAAGTGTAGTCACTGTTGTAATGTAGGAAATGTGGCAGCCAATTTGCAAATTGCAAGTTCCCACACTCAGCAATGTAGCAAATGACCAGATCAAAATTGGAGTGATAAATATTGGCCAGGACACAGGGTGATAACTATCATGATGTTCTTTGAAATAGTGCCAGGGGACTTTTTACATCCACCTGAGAGAGCAGTCAGGGCTTTCATTTGAAGTCACCCTGAAAGGTAACACCTCTGATAGTGCAGTACTTACTCAGTCCTTCAGTGGAATGTCACATTAGATTTTGTACTCAATGCTCTGGGAGTGGGATTTGAACCCAAAACCTTGTAGCTTACAGGCAAGATAGCTACTAACTGAGCCACAGCTCCTGATAGTGAGCCCTATCCTATAGAGCTCTGTGCTGGAAGTAACCCTGAATATTAGTAGGCACTGCATGTCTCTTTCACAAGGCAACGAATATTAAACTTGATGCCTTTACCTGCAGTACGTTCTGTGATATTTGCATATCAAAACCAAAAGTCAAAGCTGGAATCCAGATTTGGCACTCTGCTTTGTTGTGTGTCAAAAACGCTGTGCGGAAGTTCCCCACAGGGCCATGAGACTGTTCTCATGATGCTGTGTTGGGGATAGGCATCGCAAGGGTGGTTCCTATGGTTACAGAAAGCTCTTAGCGATGGGGAGTGCGAGCTCAGTTTGAAGTTGCTCGGATGGTTTGTATAGCCAGTGCTGGCTAGTCTTTGGTCAACTTGCTCCTGCACACACACGGAATAAATAAATTCCACACTCCAGCTCCGGACGATTAGCAGCACGATGCTCAGAAGGATCCAATTGGAATGGCTGCGAATCATTTGTGAATACCTGAATTTGTCCTGTTGGCCCCTTTCTTTTCAGGTGAGGAGGGCCCTTTAAGAAAATAGCGACAGACAAGCAAAGCTGCACAAGTGATTGGATATCCAGTGCTGTACTAGTTAGTAAGGAAAGATATGTATTTATATAGCTCCTTTCACATCCTTAGGATGCCCCAACTCAACGTAAAGCCAATGGGGTGTTTTTTGAAGCACAGTCATTGTTGTAATGTACAAAATGTGGCAGCCAATTTGTGCACAGCAAGCTCCCACAAGCAGCAATATGATAATGACCAGGAAATCTGTTTTGGTGATACTAATTGTGGGATAAATATTGGCCAGGACACCGGAGAGAACTCCCATGCTTTTCTTTCACCTGAGAAGGCCTTGGTTTTGTGTCTCATCAGAAAGGCAGCACCTCTGACTTTGCAACACTCCCTTAGTACTGCACTGGGAGTAGCTCCTGTGCTCAAGTCTATGGGGTAGGATGCATGCCAAATGCAGGCAGTGCCAGACATTGCGCTGCTGTGTGGAAAGAACTTGTCGAGCTAAGTGACTGTGTTTTTTCTCTCTCTCTCTCTCTCTCTCTCACTTAACTGAGGTGATACTGCCTATCCAGCTGATATCTCTGATGAATTAGTTGCTGTGCATCCATCCAGCTGATCTCTTGACAGCAATCGGTCTTTAACATCTGATTCCCTGATGTCCCTGCTGCAGGGAGAGGAGAGGGGTTAATGCACGGGCGATGCTCACCCCTGGTAATCATGGCCCTGATGCACTCCAGGTGGCATATCCGGCCGATATTTCCTGGCAACCTAATTCCGAGGTAGTTCTCACCACTACCAACTGTGCACTGGGACTTTTTAAGCTGCCTGGAACTTGCAGTGCTGGCTGAGGTTTCGCTTCTGTACTTATCCCTGCTCTCCATTCACAGGCAAACGCATTGTTCTGCATTTGTGACACCGATCCTTCTAACATGGGCACATGGGGTGGGCACAGAGAACCATCGGGCACATGCCCAGCGTGGAAATGGAAGTGGTGGGGAGTGGGGGGTGGGGGGGGGTGGTGCGGGGGGGAGTGGGGAGGCACAAGTGCATGAAGAGGGAGGAAGAATGCGATTGATAAAAATGCAGGAGGGAGAACAGATGCATTGCTTTCCCCACATCTTCCACAAACAGCTGTTTCTGCCAGGGGTGGAGTTTAGCTGCTATTTCTCATTTTGTGTGTGTTTTTCATTTCAATGTGCCAGATCCTGAGCTGATAGTGTACTGGCTCCATGTCATGGCTTCTTGCTGCCTATAGCTCCACCCCACTCTGTGTGATGTTGAGCTGAGCCTGCCTTGCACAGCTAAGGCAGGCTGAGGCAGCCAGCATTCTCTCACTGTGAGAGTCAGCCCAGCCAGCACGTACAGTACGGGTTACAGTGAACAGAACAATCGCCGTATGTTCTGTCAAGCCCATTGCTGTCAGGGACTCTAGTTCCAGGGATCTGAGCAGCAGAACTGCGATGGACCTTTTCGAGTTTGACTTCTTCAGAGACTGGGAATTGGAGCAATCGTGGTAGGTCTCTCTCTCTCTCTCTTTCTCTGTTTTAAGCCTTTGTTATGAATAAGGTTGCTTCATTGCTTTTAATTCAAGCCTTTCACATAGGCTTCACTGCTTACTGGTGCCTGCCTCAGTTGCTATCATTGTGAAACACTACTGTACTGCAGCTTTTTTTTTTGTCATACAGCTTACACGCTGGCGTCAGTATGATTCTATATTTTGCCACACTGATTTTTAGCTGGAAGGTTTGCTTTGTATTGTGTTTTATTTTCTGCGAGAGCTTTTGTGAATATAACGCAGCAGAGACACCTAGTGCCCCCGTGGCACTGACAGACTTAAGTTTGTAGCTGGATATCCCTCAGTGGAAAGTGAATGGATGTTTCCAATTAAAAGAGGGTGACGGCAAAGCTTTTCAGGTCACCCTCCGACATCAATATACATGTTTATATATATATATATAATATATTAAAAATTCTTTTATCGGGGTGTTTGTAGCTAGACCCTCTCACAGTGCAAATTATAAATTTGCAGTGCTTGATTATTCAAGATGAATGTTTAAATGATAATAGTTGGAGATTTCTGAAAACTTTCAGCACACAAGGAATTTATCTTTTTTTTCCCCCACTGGGAAAAAGCAGTCTTGTAATTTTGTGGAAGTGAGACAAATGTCTCAGTGCGATGTGGTAAAAACATTCATGTTTTAATATATCATATGTGCAACATTTCCATGTAATATTAATGTGCTGTTAATCTGCATAGAAAGAATGACTGGATCCATTGACCATGTTCACTTGAAGGAATTGTCATGAAATAAACTATTATTGGGAGTGATGGGGTTCAACAGTTTATGCTCCAGTCCTCAAGAGGATTCATTGGGAGAATGTATTTAATGTCCAAGCTTGATTTGGATTGGTGAGCACTTGGAAACTGAACTGCCAACTCTAATGTGGACCAGTCTGAATCCATTGAAAAAAATTTCAATTTTACCAGGTTTATGGTCATCAGGGCAGAGTCTCCTCTTTAAGACGAATGATGACTTGTGGGCAAATGGTTTACTTGGTTCCTTCTGAGCACAGAAGGCTTGTGTGGAGTGTGAACCCTTTGGGCTGATTGGTCTGTTTCAGTGCTGTACAATTCTGTGCTAAAATATCTTGTAGATTGTGCCATATCGTCACCTTTTTGTAGGTGTTGCTTGAGAATGTTTCAAAGGTAATTGCTCTTTTAATACGATTCTATTGATACTCACTTGTGCTCCTTTGTTGGTAGATTGCCTTTTATTTTTGTTTGGAGTGGTTTATAGGACATACAACCAATATCACTGGTGGTCTAGTAAAGAGTGTTTGCCTGTGTCCTAGCAGTCAAGTGGAGGTCATTCGGACTCTGGCAGGTAAATAATGAACAATTGTTTGATCCTTGATAGTCCAGCAGTAGTATATGTCCAATCCTTGTTGACCTGATGTCATTGGTGTGCTGGTGCCCAAGAGGCCAACTACTAGAGAGTGTTAGATGTGTTTTGGCTCAGTGATGAAATATGCCAAGCTCTTGATGTCTGACTGTGCATCTGATTCCTGTCAGGTTGTTGGCAGCAAGCGTCTAATCTGTGATGGGCTTGTAGTCTTGTGTGGCTGATCTTCATGTTTGCTTAGTGGAAATGTTTGTCCTGTTGGCCTTGTCTCAATGTCTCCACTCCATGTAGTTTAAATGCAATCCCTCGTGGTCTAGTGACAGTAAATAGATCATCCTTATTCTCCTAGTTGCATTAGGTATCTAGCCTACTGCGATCTTGTGGTGTGTATGAATCTGACCCTTGATAATGTCAGGTGGGATGGGGGGTGGTGGGGTGTGGGTGATGGAATTATGTCCCTCCTGGTTGACAGTATGCAGTGGAATTAGTGATCTATTGAAGGGATTGATGTATAACTTATATGGTTAGTGTGCCAATGGATTGCAATGGTTTTTAATTCTATTTTGGTATGAGATTCATAATTTCAGGCTCTCTTTAAGTCTGCATGCTTTTGTGAACTCGCTGCCATTGGATAGTGCAACAGAGATGAGCTATCCTGAAGACAAATATGAATTACAAACAAATACACACGTACATTCGCTTATTTTCATCCAATATCATATGAAAAAGCTTTGCACTAAGGAGGCGTTATAAGGCTGAGTCAACTTTCTGTTCTGAGGCTTTATACGTCCAGATGATTCACAGGGGACCTGTGTTTTAAACACCAATAACCTTTGGCCCTGTGCACACATGATTAGTTAATGGTTACCTTATTCTTCAAACAAAATAATATTCCGAGGAATGTTGCACAGTTGTCATTCTCCAGGAAATCACAGGCGTTCAGTGTGTCTTGTGAGAGTATTTGTAACAGTATAGGGCAGTTTGTGTCTCAGATTTAATATAAATCCCTGTTTGGCAAATCAGTGTTAAAAGGAGAGATTTACGGAACTAGTAGGCAACTTTAATAAGATTGTATCTGGTACAGCTCTTGCACATGAACGTAAGGCCTGACCTGGAACAGTTCACCTTTGTTTAGAATATATGATCCTCTCCAGAATGTCAAATTATGTTGAAAACTCACTTGATCTGACGGTGTGGCATGTATTTAAGTCTCAACAGAAGTACAGCCCGGGTTTTTATTTTAATGGAAAATAGATCCTGTCTCAGAGAAGGCCTGCTCACACTCCTTGGCTTCTGCAAATATGGACCTTTGAACTTTCTATTTATAAAACATGGTGGAGTCTTTGACATTTCTGCACATGGGTGTTTGCGCTGTCACTGAGGTCTGCCCAAGACTGGAATACAGCAACAAAAAAAAAATCCCAACAGCTGTACTAGATTTTACAATTTCAAAACGAGGGATTGTGTTAATGTTCAACTACACAGATTGCCTCTGAGATCAATTATTAATCATTTGGTTAATTTCTGCACTTGTTACTTCTCATGGTTGCTGTTTCTATCTTCTGTCTGTTTATCTGTAGTATTTTGACTCAATTGATTCCATTTCAATGACATCTGACACATATCTCAAAGCTCTAGCAGAGCAACAATCCTTTCGCAAGTGTCTTGTGGGACAAAATAAACCGTCTCCTAAGATTTGTGTGAAAAATAGGCAAGGCAATATGTTTTATATGGACATCTATATAGTTGTGTGTGCTTGTGTGGACATACGCATACACAGACATATGTATAAACATATATTGAGCAACAATTATAATGGCAGGCAGGGGAGTGGTGGTCTAGTGGCACAGTGGGTAGTACCACTACCTCTGAGTGAGAAGCTTTGGTTTTGATTCCCTTTCCAGGCTTGATAGCCACGGAAGGCGCATTCATAATGTGGCCAAACAGGTTGATTATCCACATGCAAATCCTTCCAGTACGCCTATATCTGGTGGCTAGAAATGGGAGAGCCTCCTGGCCATCCATACTTGATGTGGATTGGCGGCCCTTAAGCTATAACCTCTGCCTTCAGTCTAGTGGCCTGTTCCAGGAGACGTGAGCTATGGAAACAGATGTAAGCATGTGCTTTGTCTGCCCCATGCGTCTCTAGACGCGGGAAGCTTTCTAAGTCTAATTACAATTACTCTATGGTTAGCCAAGCAGTAATGTATTCGATCTGATGCTATCCATCGTAGAGAAATATTGTGTCAGAGTTACCTGATGCAACATAAAGCACAGGTCATTTTGAAATTATATTGTCAGTGTACTGTTTTTTACAGATTGGGACGGTGAAGTTTTTAGTCACTGCAGTACTACGTCGTGTCCCTCCAGCCTTTCAGATTTATGAGGTCCCAAGGGTTTCATCCAAGTGGTGCACTTAAGACCCGAGTGATGGGGTATATTGTTTCGACAATATGCCACTGACTGCTTCTTTAAAATTATTTTAGAGACACAGGACAGGAATGCCTACAAGTCCCCGATGTAACAATGCTCCTTAAAGGGACAGGTTTTTTTTTTTAAATGCTTGGGAAGCAGTTTTTTGTTGAGAATGAAAGAAAGGAACTATCCGTTTAATGGACATATCTGCTTGTGCTCCTAAAATAGACAATGGAAGGTTTAATACAAGTGATTTTGCCACAGTCCATCTCGTGAAGTACATCAACAAGTCAATGGCCATCAACAGTATGCTACAATATGGCTGCCTGTCAAAACAAATAATTCACTGCCCTCTGCCATCTTGATTATTGGCCATCCCTGTCTGCAGAGGGCAAAATGATAATAGTAACGCAGCAAAACAAAATCTGTAACAAATGCATATAGCATCTTTAATATAGCTTTTTAAGATTTATCCTTTCAATGGATGTGGGCATTTGTTGCCCATCCCTAATTGCACTTGAGTGGCTTACTAAGCCACTCCAGAGGCAGTTAAGAGCCAGTCATATTGCTGTGGGCCAGACCAGGTAAGGACAACAGATTTCCTTCCCTAAAGGGCATTAGTGAACCAAATGGAGCTTTTATGGCAATCGGTGATAGTTTCATTAGTGAAGCTAGCTTTATAATTCCAGATTTTACTAACTGAATTCAAATTCCACCAGCTGCTGTGGTGGGGTCTGAACCCTTGCGCCCAGAGGGTCAGCCTGGGTTGCCGGCTCAGTGACATTAGCACTACGCCATCGTCTCCTCCATTCGAAGGTATAACATTGAGGTGAAACATTTGAAGGCATGTTTTATAGGCGCATTATCAGACAAAATTTGACACCGAATTATATAAGGAGATATTAGGGCAGAATGCAAAAGCTTGATCAAAGAGGTAGGTTTTAAGATACGTTTTAAATGAAGAGGGAGAGGGTTTGGGAGGAGGGGAGGTTCAGGAGGGAATTCCAGAGCTTCGTGATTTTGGCAGCTGAAGACTCATTATGAACAATCAGGAAACCTGATGGATAAAGCAAGGAGACTTGATGTCAGAAAGACTAGAACATTCTAGAGTATTTCCTGGGGCACAAACACATTTCAAATTAATATTGATGTGCCCACACTCACCTCTCAACACTGGAAATTACAATTTGTAATGTTCTTATTTTTGACTGCTTAACACTGTCTAGGCCAGACGTCATGTCTTATTGCCTGAGATAGAGTAACATTGGAATGTTTTCAGTGCATGAGCTTTAATACTTGAACCAAGAACAGCAGCAAGGGTAATTACTGCCCTGTGTTACTGTCAGCTGTGGCCCACTTGGTAGCACTCTTGCCATAGTGTTAGAAGGTTATGGGTTCAAGTACCATTCTGGAGACCTGAACCCCATCACCTCAGCTGATGCTCCGAGTGCAGTACCGAGGGACAGCTGCGCTATTGGAGGGACCGTGTTACATAGCAGGCATTAAACCAAGGCCTCGCCTGGCCTTATGGGGGAATGTAAAAGATTCAATGACCACAATTTTGGAAAAGAGCAGGGGACTCCTGCCTAATATTTATCCCTCAATCAACTGAAAAAAACAGATGACCTTGTTTTTAGCAGATTGCAGTTGTGTGGTCTTGCTGTATGCGCGTTGCCTACTGTGTTTTCTACAGTACAACAATGATTACGCTTCAAAAAAAGGTCTCCATTCGTTGTGGAGTGCTTGGGGCACTTTGAGGTGGTGAAAGGTGAGTCCTTTTTTTAACCCATACTGTCTTCCAGTTTGATGGTGATTGCACCAATTAATGTAAAGCTGTGGAATTTGGACTCTGCACAAAATTGCACCAGATCTTGCTTGGGGTGTTGCAGCACTGATAGCAATCGTGAAAGTAAAGACAGCCCATTACCCTCTGCTATTTGCACCACAACCTTCCTGTGGTGTGTGGGAAGGAGTCGTCATTAGGAATTTAATCATTGTCCTGTGGCACCCACAGTGAATGTGATGCAGCCTTTGGGCCACTGTGGTTTCTCTCATCCTGCTGTCAGTCTGGCGCACTTTTTCTAACCAGTTGATTTCACACAGAATACCTTATTTTTATTTTGGACAGTTGTGACACTGGGCATGGGAGGGGGCGGTGGGAGGGTGATTTACATGTTACAACAATTAGATCTCTTTGAATGAAGCCAAGGGTGCAGAAAGAGGAATTGGAACTGATGCTGACAAGGCCATCCTGATACATGCAAATTTCAACAAATTATATTTGGGAAACATGTCGCGAAAGCAAAACTGATTTTACAATTAAAAGCGATCCCCTATTTGCAGAAATGCTGCAATAATTCTTCTTTAAATCAAACACTTGGTCTGTTTTAAAATGACTACTATATTTGGGGCTCTATAGATGTAAGTAGCGTCTTTCAACTCCTCTTTGGGTCGTGACATCATGAATCCTGTTATTGCAATACATGGCTGTTCTAAATTGATGGCCCTGTGTCTAACTTCGGACTTGGACCTGGCTCACTCTCTATTTATAAGCTTGACATACTTGTTACTAATATCGCTGTTGACTTTAAACTGTTTGGTTTCGGGTGACGAGTGCTGGAAAAACCAATGTGCTCCCACAGAGCATGTGGGAAAAACAGGAGGACTCAGCTTGGTATTTTGGGAAAAAGGTACAAAATCGACAAGTCAGAGTGGATGGTCAGAGTTATACTTAGGATTAAATGGTTCGGAGGAAAGCAGGCAGGCAAAAATCTGCTTCAGCCGGCAGTATGACTGGAGCCCCAAGTGCACAGAATACTGTCCTTGAGGTTTACGCAGCTGTAATGAATGAGAAGCATTATAGAGGTGGTATCTCCGAAGCAATTTGCCTTGCATTTCAATACCATGGAAAATGAAATGCGCACAGCAGCACCACTAAAGCACACCCAGTACTCCAGAACATGAGAGCAATTCCCTTAGTGTGCATCGTATGTGGAATTACAGAGCACAGAAACAGGCCATTCGGTCCAACAGCTCTCTGTTGGTGTTTATGCTCCACATGAGTCAATTAATTTCACCCTATTAGCATATCCTTCTATTCCTTTCTCCTTCATGTGTTTGTCTAGCCTTCCTTTAAACGCAGCTCTGCTATTTGGCTGAACTACTCCATCTGCTAATGATTTCTACATTCTAACGTCTCTCTAGGTAGAGAAGTTTCTCCTGAATTCATTGGATTTTTAGTTATATTTATATTTGTAGCCCCTACTTTTGGTCTCCCACACAAGTGGAAAAGAGCCTGAACTAGTTCAGCCTTTCCTGATAGGCTGTACCTCTCAGTTCTGCAATCATTCTTGCCAATCTGTTTTGCACCTTCTCCAGTGCCCTGTTGCGATTGCTGATCTAAGAAGCTAACATTCGCCAATGCACACTAGTATTTGCAAATGAGCCAAACTAAACAGGGGACAGTTACACAGTCTCAGGTCCTTGCTGTGCTCCCATTTGAAGAAGATAACCAGTTACCATTTTAACTACCTATTCTATGCACTGTACCTTTGACAGTGCAGCACTGCCTCAGTGCCCCACTGGGAGTGTCAGCCTGGATTATGTGCTTGAGTCTCTGGAGTAGGGTTTGAGCACACAGCCTCCTGACTCAGAGATGAGAGTGCGACCCATTCAGCCACTGATGACACTTACGCAGACTTAAAAGCTGACTGAAACTTTACATGGGGCTGACAGGGCTCCAAAGACAGTATTTAAACAGGCTACGATAGCTTGAATTCTTAAAGGTCTCTCAGCACCAACGTAAAGACTTTCCCCTAGCTTTGCCAGGGTGATGCCTCCTCGAACTCCGTGACAGGATTGGGAGGAAATCATAGCTTATAAATTGGCAAAAGAGGTGCAGCCTGAGAGCTGTGTGCAGACACACACAGATAAATGCCAGCCTTTTCCTTCTAAAAGGGCTATGATTGAAGTTGGACCAGGTTTTTGCCACAGAGCTAATCAGAGGTGTGCTATTCCCTGGGACATCTCATAAATCGCAGCATCTTTGATTGAAGTGTCACAGAGGCTTATCTGGATCTGCCTTGCATTGGATTGTTAAGATGAGGTGCTGTTACGTTAACCAGTGCCAGCATTGCTTCTTGTCACTTTATTTATTTAGATAAGTCTCGTTCTTAACTGTGTGAGCCCTTCCACTGAGAACATGTGCTGAGTCGAGTGCCAGCAAATTGTAACTCATCATTGTAAGAGCAGCTAACAGTTGACACTCTTATCTACAGAGTAATTGCTTCAGGTCTGGTAATTATCATCTGAATTAAGTTTGAGTTATGGCCTGAGCTAGTTGACGCTAACCAGCTTGGTATTTTCTGTGACCTAGTTGATAACTCACATACCTCACTTGCATTCAACTCCCATCAGCATCACCCAGGTGAACTGAATTGAATATTTTGGACCTCGACAGTATTAAGTTCCAGGTTTATGAATGTGCAGTGATTTTTCCTTCTTCCTTTGGGGCACAACGTGACAGGAGTTCCTCCTGGGTAACTTTATACTGGCCTTAATGTGACTTGCCTGGTCTTACATCTGTTTTTAATTTAACCTCAAAGGCTGGACTTTTTTATTTAGAACTCCATGCTACAGGGCAGCCATTTGCACATACAATTGTAATGGAAGTATTGGGAAATGGGGAGTTTTTCGGAGATACCCCCCACAAAGCCTGCCTTATATCACACTCCATTCCCTGGTTCAGTGGCCTTAGGTCATTGGGTTCCTTCACAGTTTGCCCTCAGTTCCTCACGTTCATTCTCGGAATGTGGGTGTTGTTGACAATTCCAGCATTTATTGCCCATGCTGATATTTTTTAATTCATTCACAGGATGTGGGCGTTGCTGGCTAGGCCGGCATTTATCGCCTGTCCCTAATTGCCCTTGAGAAGGTGGTGGTGAGCCGCTGCCGTGAGCACAGCCTATTTCACATTCATCCACATTACCATGGCACCACAGTGCTCATCTGCTCTCACTTTTCTAGTGAAAGTCAACATAAACTTAAGGAATATCACCTTGTCTTTTAGTCAGGTAATTGACAGCTTTCTGGACTCAATGTTGAGTTCAACGATCTCAGATCATAACCACTGCCCCCTTTTCCGAAGCATTTGTTGATGATTCTGTTTTCCCCATTTACATCTCCTCTAGACCCATCATTTGTTTCTTTACTTGTCCCATCACCATCCCTCTTGCCTTGCATCATCATCATTATCATCATTATCATCATCATCATCATCATCATCATCATCATCCCTTTTGTCACTTAATCTCTTCTGCCTTCCACCCTACCAAAGACCTTATCTTTGCTCTTTCCACCAACCCCATCCCACTTTGCTTGCCGCTGTTTCTAACCAGAAACATGAACCGGCTTTCTCCCTCCACGAATGCTGTCAGACTTTCTGAGTATTTCCAACATTTTCTCTTTTTATTTCCCGTACAGTTCACATATAGTCCAGACTGGGCAACGATGGCAGATTTCTTTCCCTCAAGGGCAATAGTGAACTAGGTGGGTTTTTACGACAGTCCAGTAGTCATATGCTCACCATTACGTCTAGCATTTTTTAAAATACAAATTCCAGATTTGATGTAATTAATTGAATTTTAAATTCCTGTGTTGCTGTTTGGACTCATGGCTCTAGATCATTTGGTCTTTGGATCGTTAATCCAGTGACATGTCCACTATGCCACTGTACCTTTCTTCTGCTTGGTGGGCCTTTTTCTTGAACCACTGCAGTTCTTATCCTTTAGGTACAACCATGGTGCTGTTAGGGGAATTCCAAGAATTCCAAGGGAACAGCATCCCAAGGTGGGGTGGTGTGTGATTTGGAGGAGAATCCTGAGGTGATGATGTTCACATGCTTGCGCTGCCCTTGTCCTTCTTGGTTGGCCAGTGAAGTTGTGCTTCTCTGATATAGCGAAGGTCTAGTTATGGGTTCCTCTTGGCATGTATGTGGTACTGTTGTACCCAATGTTTTGCCCTACTTCTCTGCCAATCAGGGTGAAGCTCAGCTTTGAGGTCTCCACCACTCTGTTTGGGAATCTGGCATTCAACTGCTCGAGTGACAGAATTTCAAGGAGATAAAAACTGTTGAAATTCTAAACAAAAACAGAATTACCTGGGAAAAATTCTGCAGGTCTGGCAGCATCGGCGGAGAAGAAAAGAGTTGACGTTTCGAGTCCTCATGGTTCTGTTGAAGGGTCATGAGGACTCGAAACGTCAACTCTTTTCTTCTCCGCCGATGCTGCCAGACCTGCTGAGTTTTTCCCAGGTAATTCTGTTTTTGTTTAGAATTTCAAGGAGGTTGGTTTCCATGTGTGGGGGAGTTTGCTCGGATAGATGTGTTGGGGATGTTTCTGGCTGTGGGGAGACTGAAACTAGGGGCTATAAATATAAGATAATCACAGATAAATCCAATAAAGAATTCAGAGAAGCTTCTTTACCCAGCGAGCAGTGAGAATGTGGAACTCACTAGCCTACAGAGTAGTTGAGATGAATGGCATAGAAACATTTAAGAGGAGGCTAAATAAACAGATAAGGGAGAAAAGATTGGATGGTAATGCTGATAGGATTAGTTTAAGGTGAAAGAAGGATTGTATGGAGCATAAACATCAGCATAGACCAGTTGGGTTGAATAGCCTATCTCTGTGCTGTAAATTTTAGGTAATTCAATGTAAAAATCACATACGGCTTTGTCGCACTAACATTCATTGTCGAATTCTGAGAGTAAGCTTCAGTGCATTTAAAAATTGCATGTTCAGTTGTCCGGACAACATTTGAGTCGAATTAGTGTTGTTTACTGCTGTGTAATTGCTCTGCGGGTCCTGGATTACTTGAGTTTAGGGAGATTTACTTTGTTAATCTTGTGATATTAAGACTGACTGCCCCAGTTTTGTTTAGATAAAATATAGGAGTAAATAAATCATATGGTGGTTTAAAACATTGCAACACTTTTCTTTATATCTAAATTATATTCAATAAATCATTTTGATTGGGCAAAAATTATTTTGGGGGGGTTTCATCTGCATCACTCAGGCTGCAATCTCAAGGATTGAATCACCCATCCATTGCAGAATGCGCCCAATTTTTGTTCCTTCAGAATAAATGGATTGAAAATCAGGTAGACATCTCTTAGTAGTTGTACAAAATCTTAAGTGTTTGTTTACTAATCAACAATCATTTCCAAACTTAAACTATTTATCTTAGGAAGTGAAGAATTTATTCTTGAAATAAATTTTAAATCCATGTAACCATATGTAAAATTTAACATGGGTTCCTTATCTCATTTCCCCCTTTTCTTCGTCTTTACCCCCTTTGCTCTTTCTCTCCTTTTTTCCCACCTGTTTCCTTCCTTTCCCTTCTTTCCTTCGTGCCCCCTTTCCCTGTCCCCTCTTTTTTCCACCATCCTTTATTTTCCTTTTTCCCACTATTCCCATTTCCCACTTTCCCACTTCCTTCCACTTTCCCTCCAACTCTCCTTTCGGCTCCTTCTCCTTATTTCCCACTTTCCGCCCTTCCTGCTTTCCTCATATAAAACAAGGAGTCTGCTGAAGATCAGAGGAAATAGCGACAGAGAAAATTCTGTCGTAACAAAAACAAAAATTGCTGGAAAAACTCAGCAGCTCTGACAGCATCTGCGGAGAGAAAGACAGAGTTAATGTTTCGAGTCTGTATGACTCTCCTTCAGAGAAACTTTCAGAACAGAATTGGACATGTACTCGATGTGAGAGAAGTTAAGAGCATACGAACAAGGAGCAGGAGTAGGCCGTTCGGCTCCTCGAGCCTGCTCTGCCATTTAATAAGGTCATAGCTGATCTGATAGTAACCTGAAATCTGCAACCAGCCTACCCATTTGCCTACCAAGAATCTACCCATGGATATAAAAACAAAAAACTGCAGATGCTGGAAATCTAAAACAAAAACGGAATTACCTGGAAAAACTCAGCAGGTCTGGCAGCATCGGCGGAGAAGAAAAGACTTGACGTTTCGAGTCCTCATGACCCTTCAACAGTTCTGTTGAAGGGTCATGAGGACTCGAAACGTCAAGTCTTTTCTTCTCCGCCGATGCTGCCAGACCTGCTGAGTTTTTCCAGGTAATTCCGTTTTTATTAAGAATCTACCCACCCCTGCCTTAAAAATATTCAAAGGCTCTGCTTCCACCATCTTTTTGGGAAGTGAGTTCCTAAGACTCATGACGTTCTGAGTGAAGGAATTTCGCCTCATCTCAGTATTAATGGGCAACCCCTTATTTTTAAACAGTGACAGAGTTACAGAACTATGGGGAATGAACAAAGGAGAAGGATTAATTAGGCAGTTTTTTTGTTCAGTGAGCTTGCAAAGCCATGACAGGACCAATGGCTGTGCAGTACGAGTCTATGAGAAAACCTTCCCTCTGCAGAGCTGTGTTTCCGCGCAGAGTTTCTTCCTTAAGTTATTGTGATTCCCATCCTTCGATCTGTTTTGAAACTTATTTTGACCACAGCTATGTCTGCATTTGTGATGGGTAT
Source organism: Carcharodon carcharias (assembly GCF_017639515.1). Classification (NCBI taxonomy): domain Eukaryota; kingdom Metazoa; phylum Chordata; class Chondrichthyes; order Lamniformes; family Lamnidae; genus Carcharodon; species Carcharodon carcharias. The sequence continues at coordinate 161,567,682 of NC_054475.1, read as the reverse complement.
AAATGACAGGAAGGTGGGAGGAGGCTGCGTGTGCTAAATGGCATCTACGATCTGAAAAGTGGATACTTGCCAGTAGATTGTTGGAAACTAAAACTTTGTGAAGTCTCATCAGTCAATGGTTAGGAAGACTTGAAAGATATTGCATGATATGGATGAGTTAAACTCCAGACTGTCACCAAGTCAATAAGAAAAGAAAGACATGCATTTAGTAGATTTCACAAACTCAGGATGTCCCAAAGTGCTTTGCAGCCAATGAAATGCTTTTGAAGTGTAGCCACTGTTGTAATGTAGGGAACACAGCAGCCAATTTGGACACAGCAAGCTCCCGCAAACAATAAGTGATAATAACCACGTAATTTTTTCTAATGGTGTTGATTGAGGGACAGTGGGGAGAACTCTCCTGATTTTCTTCAAATTGGTGCCGTGGGGTCTATCTGAGGGAGCAGATGGGGGCTCGGTTTAATGTCTCATCTGAAAGATGGCACCTCCTGTAGTGCAACAGTACTGCAGTGAGTGCCAACCTAGATTTTCTTTCATGCTCAAGTCTCTGGAGTGGGAGTCTGAACTCACAAATTTCTTCCTTAGAGGTGAGAGTACTGCCTACTGAGCCGTGGCTGACACATCTAGTCTGTGATGCATAGGTGTAAGAGGGCCATGTTTGAACAGATGCTTCCAACCTATTACTGTCAACAATCACATGGGAGAGGGAACTGGATGGCTTTGATGAAAGGGTCACAGAGCATTTCTTTTTATGCCAACTGGTTAGCTGGACACAAGGGCAGAATAACTTGTCTTATGTGATTGGTTGTACAATGATAAACATTTATCTTGTCTGTGGTGTTTTGATTATAGGTAATGAATTGTTATAAAGTTCATAGTTTGTTGATTGAAGTTTTAAAAGGCAGCGAGTTAAGGGAACCTGAGCAGAAATAACAAATAGTCATGTAAGATAAGGATCTTGATGTTATTTTCTGTAATTTTAGTGTGCAAACTCTGAGTACTTTCATTTTGTCACCTCCGTTGTTCGTCGATTTGCTGGTGCTATTCATCCATTTATCTTAAAATGGCATTTTGACAAATTCTTCAGTTAAAATAGCTGCAGAAGTAGCATCATAATAAGGGCACATTAAAAGTCTTATAAGTCGGTGCTGCAAACGCCAATCTTAGGACTTGTGTTTGTTTTCTTGGTGCAGAGCCCAGGTAAGACACAGGGCTTCTCTCAAGCAGTACAGTGGTAGCTCACATGAGCATAAGTGTAGTAATATCAGGATGTTTCCAATGTGGAATCAAAACTTTGACCTGCAAGCTGAGTTGACTTTTTTTTATTTCGGTAATATAGTCATAATTAAACAGAAGTCCAAGTGAAGGAGTAGGTTAACTCAATATCCTTTCATCATGGGATTTTGGGTCAAATCTTGCCCCAGGACATGGGGATAAAAACTCCTGTCTCAGCTGGTAACTTACACAAGGCCTTGTGTAAAGTGAGCAGAGGTCGTTCTGCTTCATTTCTTGGTGGGTATCACAGAGAAAGAAATAAAAAAAAAACCTTCTTTAGTGCCTTTCACACCCTCAGGACTTCCAAAAAATCTTTACATCTGTTTAAAGTGTAATCGCTCGTGTTATATAGGTGTCAGACTTGGCTTGGTTGGAGTGGGTGGGGGGGGTGGGGGGGGCCGCATTTGCTCTCACCACTGAGCCAATAGATCGTAGATGCAAGCCGCAGTTCAGAGGCAAACTGAAACTTCAGTGCCAGTTCTGAAGGAGTGCTGCACTGTCAGATATACTGTTTTTCAAATGAGACATTAAACCGCCTAATCTCTTAGGTGGATGTGAAAAGTCCCATGGCATTATTTGAAGACGAGCAGGGGAGTTCCCTCTGAAGTCCTGGCCAATATCTATTCCTTAGACAATGCCATTAAAACAGATTATTATCTTGCCACACATTGCATTGCTGTTTGTGGCAGCTTGCTGTGTAAAAGTTGGTTGCCGTGTTTCCTACATTACAACAGTGGCTACGCTTCAAAAAGTACTACATTAACTGTCTCGTGGTTTGGGATGTCCTGAGGTTGTAAACTACACAGTATAAATGGGAGTCCTTCCCTTGCCTTTATGTATGCATACACAGAAGCTAATTTGTAAACAGTGAGATTCCCTAAACTCCGAGTGAATGAATGATTTCATTTTCTGTTTTTTGCTGGTTTTGCTTGTGGGAGGAGGGTTGTCCAGGACACTAGGAGAACACTCTGCTCTTCCTTGAATGGGGCCATGAGACCTTGGAGTTCCACCTAAGGAGGTAGAGGGAGCCTTTGCTTAATGTCTCTTTTGAAAGATGCGTCCCTGACATAGATGACTGCTCATAACTCTGCACAAACTGCACTCACTTAACACTCTGCTTCAAAAAATGTCAGCGTGGTTGGTTTCAGGAAATGGAAAATTTCACACCCCTTCATGTGCGGGTGTTTCGCTGATCTTGGTGTTAAAGCAGAGAGATCTTTGTGTCTGTCCTGTCTGTGTGTGCAGTGTGAGCTCAGTCTCTGCGCACTTTCATGAGGGAGTGGGACCAGTTTCTGACTGGGGCAGAGATCGCATCATTTAGAATGTAAGTATTCTTAAAGACAGCACTTGGCCCAAGGGATCTCTTGGACAACTTTGATCATCTGAAGATGAATTTTTCAGAGTATTTGATAGAATATTAAAATAGTACAACACAGGAGGCCATTCAGCTCATCAAGTCTGAACCAGCTCTTTTGATAAGCGATTCAGTTACTCCACACACCCACTTTTTCCCCATAACCCTGCAATTCATTTCTCCTTCAAGTATTTATCCGATGCCCTTTAGAAGGCCACATTTGAATGTATAACCACTATCCCAACAGGCAGTGTGTTTCAAATCCTAATCACATGTTGCCCATAAAGCTTTTCCTCGTGTTGTCTCATCGACCATCTGGCCTTGAGCTACCTGTCACTTTTGTATGTCGGTGTACTTGATCTGGGAGTCAGAGGTGATATTGGGTGATCAAAGTGGGAAAGAGTTCCATTCTCCAATTTTGACATTCACCCCACCTTTCTGAATTGATGAGCACAATAATTACAGAAAAAGAAAATAAGTTCAAGAAAATGGTCAAGCAATTTTCCTCTAATACCCAATGCCTCCTTTGGGTTTTTGTTATTAAGCAGATTTGTTAACGATTTGTAAACTGACTAGACATTCTCTGAGATATCCTTGGCAAATGCTCCCTTAATAATAAAAATTAGGCAATGATTTCAACAAGAATTTCAACAACTACTAGAGTTGATGAGGGGGAGCCAGTGGATGTGGTTTATTTGGACTTTCAGAAGGCTTTCGACAATGTCCCACTTAAGAGATTAGCGTGTAAAATTAAAGCACATGGGATTAGGGGTAGTGTATTGAGACGGATAGAAAACTGGTTGGCAGACAGGAAACAAAGAGTAAGAATAAACAGGTCTTTTTCCGAACGGCAGGCAGTGACTAGTGGGGTACCGCAGGAATCAGTGCTGGGACCCCAGCTATTCACAATATATATTAATGATTTAGATGAGGGAACTAAATGTAACATCTCCAAATTTGCAGATGACACAAAGCTGGGTGGGAGGGTGAGCTGTGAGGAGGATGCAGAGATGCTTCATTGTGATTTGGACAAGCTGAGTGAGTGGGCAAATGCATGGCAGATGCAGTATAATGTGGATAAATGTGAGGTTATCCATTTTGGTAGCAAAAACAGGAAGGCAGATTATTATCTGAATGGTTATAAATTGAGAGAGGGGAATGTGCAACGAGACCTGGGTGTCCTCGTACACCAGTCACTGAAGGTAAGCATGCAGGTGCAGCAGGCGGTAAAGAAGACAAATGGTATGTTGGCCTTCATAGCAAGAGGATTCGGGTACAGGAGCAGGGATGTCTTGCTGCAATTATACAGGGCCTTGGTGAGACCACACCTGGAATATTGTGTGCAGTTTTGGTCTCTTTATCTGAGGAAGGATGTACTTGCTATAGAGGGAGTGCAGCGAAGGTTTACTCGACTGATTCCTAGGATGGCGGGACAGACATAAGAGAAAAGATTGAGTTGATTAGGATTATATTCTCTGGAGTTCAGGAGAATGAGGGATGATCTCATAGAAACCTATAAAATCCTAACAGGGTAGATGCAGGAAGGACGTTCCTGATGGTGGGGGAGTCCAGAACCAGGGGTCACAGTCTGAGGATACGGGGACAACCATTTAGGACTAAGATGAGGAGAAATTTCTTCACCCAGAGAGTGGTGAGCCTGTGGAATTTGTTACCACAGAAAGTAGCTGAGGCCAAAACATTGTATGTTTTTAAGAAGGAGTTAGATATAGCTCTTGGGCAAAAGGGATCAAAGGTTATGGGGAGAAAGCAGGAGCAGGCTATTGAGTTGTATGATCGGCCATGATCATAATGAATGGCGGAGCAGGCTCGAAGGGCCGAATGGCCTACTCCTCTCCCATTTTCTATGTTTAAGAGAAACTTTTATGTCTCGCCTTTAATGTAGTAAAGCATCTCAATGTGCTCCACAGCAGAGCTATAAAAAATCAAAATTGACACCTAGGAGATGTTTGAGTAGGTGACCAAATGCTTGGCTAAAGAGTTTGTGTTAAAGGAGCATCTAAATGAGGAAAGTGGGATAGAGAGGTAGAGAGGTTTAGAGAGAAAATTCCAAAATCCTGCATTGTTAGCTGTGGCTGAGTTGGTAGCACATTTTCCTCTAAGTGACAAGGTTCAGATTTCAAGTCCTACACCAGGGCCTGAGCACAAAAATCAAGACTGACACCCTAGTAGCACTGAGGGAGTACTGCACTGCCAGAGGTGTTGTCTTTTGCATGCAATGTTAAACGTCTGCCTCCTTGGGTAGTAGTGAAAGATCCCACAGTACTATTTCCAAAATAAAGCAGAGGAGTAATCCCTGGTGTCCTCACCAATATTTATTCCTCATTGAACATCATGAAAATAGATTATTTGGATGTTATCACATTGCTGTTTGGGGGAGTCATGCCTGGTGTTATATAAATAGAGGCCTTTCTTTCTTTTCTGAGCATAGGGCCTGGATGGCTGAAGCCACATCAACCAATGGAAAGACAAAGGAAATCAGGGCTGTACAGGCACCAGAATTGGAGGAGCCCAGAGATCCTGGAGGGTTGTGGGTTGGAGAAGGTTCCAGAGCCCGGGAAAGTCCAGGCCATGGAGGGAGGAATAGGAGGATGAGAATTTTAAATTTGAGGCATTTCTGGTCCAGAAATCAATGTAGGTCAGCGTTGATGGATGAATGGGACTTAGTGCGAGAGAGGATATAGACAGTAGAATCCTGGATGATCTTAATTTCTGCCAATAAACTCTCTTGACACAAAGGTTGTCATGTTATTTAGCGTCTTAAGGGTTGTGAGTTCAGCAGCAGTTTAAGATGGAGTACTGTGCCATCAGGGAAAACTAGATGATTGAAATTAAAACTTGAGTATGCCTGAAGACAGAATTTGTCCGCCTTTATATTTCTTTGTGAGTGCTTCACTTAACAGTTTCTTTGTGTTTACACGCTGAAAAAGCAGTGAGGATTTCTCCCACTCATTAATTAATGATGTTCGTAATCACTTGGCGAGTTCAGACATCCCAATAACACAATGTGATCTGCCAATTTTTAATAGACACAATGGGAAAAATTTTCCCCCCGTTGTTGGGGGGGTGGGGGGGGTGGGGTAGTGCAGGAGCGGGCACGGGTGCGCCGCCGATCGGCGCCCCCAATTGGGGGCATGCTGCCATTTTACGTGGGCAGGCGAATTAAGGCCCGTCGGGCATGATGTCCGCTAGGAAGCACTGTGCGCTCCCTGTGCGGATGGGTGAGGAGGTGGGGATTCATTCAGCCGAGAGTGCGCTCTTTTGTGCACGTGTGCGATAGAGTGCACTCATCTCCCTGAGGCTAAGTGCTGCCTCAGGGAGATCGGCGCCAAATTCAAAAAATGGTGAAGGGGCAAAGATAAAATTTCCCTGACATGTCCCCTCATGTGACAGTGTCGCATGAGTTGGGACATGTTCATCACTTTTAATCAAACATTTATTAAAATTTTAAAAACCCTCATGAAACCTCATACCGCCCGTGGATGAGGTTTCATGCTTTCTCTGAAGCCTGCCAGGGCTCCCGGCTTGCCCGCCAACCCGGAGGTTGGACGGGCAGGTTCACTAAGTATCTCAATTACTTTTTGAATGGCTTCAATAGGCCGTTGACGGGTCGGCTGATTCGGCTGTGCCCCCGCCGACCGGAAAATTGAAATGAAGTGGGGGTGATATCGGGAGTTCCGCCCGAATTCATCCTGCGTCATTTTATACATCGGCGAACGGGGGAGGTGGGCGGGGCCTGCTCGCTGACCTAAAGATCCAGGCCATTCTGATCTTCCTATTCTTTATACCTGTCCATTCTTCCTTGTCTGACCTGTAAGAATGTCTCCTGGGAGGCATTTTCAATAAAATCTCACTTCAATCATTAGCGTTGCAGATTTGTCCTTTTTTTTAGTCCATGAATTTACCTACTTTTCAGATTAAAGACCATTATGCCTGTGGTCAGCGTCTGAACGTTCCTCTGGTTTGGCTCTGTGTATCTAATGCCCTTTGTTGTTCAGGTCATTCGTCACTTCCACGCAAAGTGTCACGTTCAGGATTTAATTTCTGGTGAAAAGAGGGCTCACTTGTTTTCTGGGTGTGTGACCACCTACCGGCACGTTTGTCTTAGCCTCCTGCCTGAACCACATTGATAAGAACCTCGTGCCATGCTTGGCTGTTCCTCTATTACATCATACCTTTCCTCCCTCCGGTCCTCTTCTGGCTTCAAGATTCCTGACTGATCCCTACCTTCCCCCTGCCCTGACTCGATACCTCCTGATGCCATTTCCCACCATCCCTTCACTGCTTGCTCAGGCTTCTCCCATCGCCTTGCTTTCCCGCTGTGTGTTCAGCTCAGCCTTTGGGTCCTTTTCAGAACTTCTTTGGTCTGTGTTAGTTGCCAACTCTGTTGTGATGCGTTCCTGGAGCTTTCGTTGCTGTAAGTCTCCCTGCTCGCCCCTCTCCCACGATTGGTCATCTGACATGCCCATCCTTGCAATGACCAACTGGAAAGCAAAACGACTCTTACTTATCCAATTGGATGATGCCTGACTGTCAGTTGAACAACTTTGTCGTCTCGTCTCCAATATTTCTCTCCAGTAATTGTAAGAAATGTTCTAAGAAAATTAAGGGAGGGGTGTACAATTTTTTTCAGTATGCATGCCTCTTTTTTTTTCCTTTTCTCTGTTGCTCATAGCTGTCTCCTGGCGATTAATGTGCAACTCCTGAAGATACCAGGGCAATCCTGGAGGGCTGGCGACCCTAGTCAGCACAACTTCTCCCATTCTTTGAGTATGTAAGGCAGGCAAGAAAGCTGCTTCAAACTGATGGATGGCAGGCTGCATCCCTGTCACTTACATAGTAAATGCCGGGTTAGACAGGGACGAGCTTTGACGCGGTTTTACAGGGAGATGGAGATGTGATGATTTGCTTTCAAATCCTGCCATGCCTTTGCCTCTCCCCTATCTCTGTAATCACCTCCAGCCCAACGACTCTCTGAGGTCTCTGCATTGCTCTAATTCTGGACCCTTGCGATGCGTCTTGCACTGCCTGGGCCCCAAGTTCTGAGGTTCCCTCCCTATACCTCTCTGCCTCGCGGCCTCTCTCCCGTACTTTAAGACACTCCTTTAAAACCTCTTTGGTCAGCTGACCTCATATTTTCTTACATGATTCAGTGTCACATTTTGTTCACTAATGCTCCTGTGAAACACCTTGGGACATTTAACTGCATCAAAGTCATTATATGAATGCAGGTTGTTGTTGCTGATGGTACTTCAGCTGATTTTGAATATGATTTTTGATTTTGATTGACACTTGTTGTCATGGCTTTTGAGGCAGTGAGCAAGAATTAGCATTCATATAGTGCCTTTCATGATCTCAGGACATCCCAAAGTGCTTTGCAGCCATTAAAGTACTTTTGAAGTGCAGACGCTTGTAATATAACAAGCATGGCAGCTGGTTTACACAGCGAGATCCCACAACCAGATGACCTGTTTTGCTTGAAGGAGAAATTTTGGCCAGGGCTCTGGGGGATATCTCTTCTGCTCTTCCACAGTGTAGACGGATCAGCTGAAAGACAGCACCTCTCGCACTGCAGCACCCCCTCGGTGCTACGCTGAAGCACCCATCTGGATTTAATGCTCAAGTCTCTGGAGTGGGGAGCTTGAACCCATGACTTTCCATTGGAGGTGAGAGAGCGATGCCCACTGAACCATGGCTTATTACCAAAAGTTAAGATTTGCCCCGGGTGGAGTCAGCTGATCATGCTGGACTGTAATAATCGCAGGCTCTGGTCAGATGTTTCAGACTGATCTCCTACAGTTTTAGTGTTTGCTGTAAACCGTGGGCTCACTGTAATCTTTGAGTTGCTGATGACAATGCGTTCCGCCTGTTCTCCCCAAATATGCATTGTGGTTGGAAATTAATACCTCGGAATCAACACAGCTTCAAAATCTAAAAACCCTTGAAATTCTTGTTGCTTTATGCGATGTGAAAATTGAATCACTCAGCAATCTGTAGCCCTTTCAGGTGACAGCAGTCCATTTTACACCAAAATGCTGTGAATTGGAAATTATCGAGTAATATAATTATGCAAATTGTCTAGGAATTAAATATTCCACGTTGATGTAAGAAAAGACAACTGGCTGACTCACCAGGATATTTATCTTTGCCCTGTGTTTGATACAGTATTTCTGTGTCAGCCTGTAGAGGTTTATGCAGCACATTTTCAAGAAAGTATATTGTATGTGCCTGTTTTAGATTTTCAGATGAGTTGCTGTTTTTATCTGCCTTGTATGATCATGTCACGGAGTTCCAAAGAATGTGCCTTTTTTTTTAAATTGAGGGTTGGATTTAATTTTATCAAGGCTTCTTTTGCAGTGTCGGAATTGCCATTCTCACAACTTGTTCATCTGTGAGGTGCTGGGACCCTCTCTTCTGCACTAATCTACACTAAAAATGACAGAACTTGCATTTATATAGTGCCTTTCACAACCTCAGGATGTCCCAAAGCGCTTCACAAGTGCCAACTTCCTTTTGAGCTGCTGTCGCCGTTGTAGTGTGGGGAGCCCAGCAACCCTATTGAGCACAGCGAGGTGCCCCAAACAGAAATGTGATCATGATCAGATAACCTGCTTTAGTGACTTTGTTGGACAGGGAAATACTGGCCAAGGCATTGGGGTGAGCTCCCCTTCGCTTCAACAGGACTTGGACAGGCTAAGTGAATGAGGCAGAACTTGGCAGATGGGATATAATGCGAACAAGTATGAAGTTATTCACTTTGGTAGAGAGAAAAAACAGAAAGGCAGAATATTTCTTAAATGGTGAGAGGTTGGGAAGTGCGGGTGTCCAAAGGGACCTGGGTGTCCTTGTTCAAGAGTCACCATGAGTTAGCATGTGGGTGCAGCAAGCAATTAGGAAGGTGAGTGGTATGTTGGCTTTCATCACAAGGGGATTTGAGTACAGGAATAAGGATGTTTTGTTGCAGTTGTATCGAGCTTTGTTAAGACCTCACCTGGAGTATTGTGTACAGTCTTTGTCCCCTTATCTAAGGAGGGATATACTTGCCATAGAGGGAGCTGCAACAGAGATTCACCAGATTAACTCCTAGGACAACGGGACTGTTTTATGAGGAGAGATTGAGGAGACTGGGCCTGTATCCTCTAGGGTTTCGAAGAATGAAGGATGACCCCAGTGAAACTTAAAAATTCTTACAGGGCGTGACAGGGTGGATGTGGTTAAGATGTTTCTCCTGGCTGGCAATTCTAAAACCAGGGGTCATAATCTTAGTATAAGGGATAGGCCATTTAAGACTGAGATGAGGAAGAATTTTCGGTCAGAGGGTAGTGAATTTTTGGTGGTGAACCTCTATCCCAGAGGGCTATGGAAAATCAATCATTGAGCATGTTCGAAGCAGAAATCAATTGACTTCTGGAGACTTAAGGCATAAATGGGATATGGAGATAATGTGGGAAAGTGGCATGGAGGTAGATGATCAGCCATGATGCGTTTGAATGATGGAACAGATTTGTCAGGCCAAATGGCCTATTCCAGCTCCTATGTTCCTATGTCCACTTCTTTGCAATAGTGCCTTGAGATCTTTTACATCCATCAGACGAGGCCTCAGTTTACTGTGCCAGCCAAAATATGATACCTCCGACTGTGCAACACTCCCTCAGTATTGCATGGGATGTGCCAGCCTGGACTTTGCTTTTGAGTTCAGGAGCGGGACTTGAACCCATAACCCTCCAACTCAGAGTGCTCATATAATATGAAAGGGAATATAGGTATACAATCAAGCGCTGAGGTCATGAAAGGTGCAACATGAATTGAAATCCTTTTTTTTCCTTTCACTGGCCCATTATTCCAGAATACATCACATATAAAATAGAAATATTCAATTGTTTTTCATGGGTAAAATACGCTGAAGTTGCCCACTAATTCTGACAATACAAGGAACATTGAGTATGTCTCAAATTTAGGTCAGCAAGCTTGTGTGACTACATCTCTTCATGTGCCGTTGACTTATAAGCAAGGCTGTCTTGAGTTGTCAGCTAGTTTGAGCCTGTGTGAGTTTTAGTAGAAGATGTCAGTTTTTGTTACTTTTCTGGTTCGCCATGTAAGTGAACAACAGTATTTTGACAAGTTCAAGCTAGGATTATGCCCCTACACCTTATCAGATACCCATCAATAGTGCCCTGCTTCCATCTGATCTCTTCACTTGTATTAAGGTTGGGTGATGTCAGGCAGTACTTCTTCACACAGAGGGTAGTAAAAATCTGGAACTTTCCCCTCTCACAAAGCTGTCGAGACTGGAGTGTCAATGGGGTAGATCACCCATTTTACACCCCGCCTGATTTTGTTCTCCATTGAAATCAACGTGGAGTAAAAATTGATCATCAAGTCAGCTTCCCTCGGGGACAGGATACGTTCAAATAACTTCCAGAGCTGAGCGCAAATGGGCTACTCTGCACTGAGGGAGGAGAATTAGCCGAGTCTGGTGTCAGGCATGCGGACATGTCCCACCCAGCTGAGCTGGTTTTGAGTGACTAGTCCCTTGATGCTGGGCAAGTTGGCTTGGGAGAGGGCACCGCTGGTGGACCACCTTTCTTGCCACCAGATTTGGATGATCTTGCGATTGCGCTGCTGGTGGTACTTCTCCAGCACTTTGAGGTGCCCGTTTGTCCAAGTGTCCGAAGCATATAGGACATCAGCAACTCATGAACACAAAATATCGGAATGAATGCAAAAATGGCAGAGTAAACTGATTTATTCTCACTGTTTTGGCACCAGCATTGGCAGTAGTCAAATATCTTTATTAGCTCAATGATGAACACTAATGAATGGCAGGTAATTTTTTTGCGATGCAGGACACAAAAAATTGGACAATCGGAGGGGCAATAAATTGCTTACAGTTTAAGTGACAACTGAGTGCAGTATATCTCAGGCCTGAATATATATAGCAATTATTTTCTCTAAGGTTGTGCCGCCCCAGAAAAGTGAAATTTAAAGGACAGTAATTTCCTACGACAGTTTTGTAGCCATCAAAACTAAGATCTTTATTAAAAGAGACTTAAACACTCCTGCATCTGAAAGATGTTTAGAGAGTAATGTGGAAAATTATGATTTAGTGTGATTATTATTTTGTTTAGCGGTATGCAGAAAGAACACATGCAGTCAAGTTCTCCTTAACCAATTTTATTTCTGATGTGACAAGGATTGATGGGACATTGTCCTCTATCACTCACTAGAGAGTGAAACTGTTAATGAGGTCATTACCTTAATCCAGGCAAGTGGAGAGAATGGTGAAATTACCATTAGTCTGAAGCACATTTTAGTCGTGTTCAGGCACTTTGCTGTTGTGAGCCACTCAGGTGATGGCTCTTCCCCTCTCCTTCACAGCTACATTTGTTTCATCCTCTCCCGATTGCTCAGTTGTTGAGTAGAATCATTACTGTTTTTGCCTGAATGTCACAGAAAATTAACATTATCTCCCTGCTACAAAAACAGAATTACCTGGAAAAACTCAGCAGGTCTGGCAGCATCGGCGGAGAAGAAAAGAGTTGACGTTTCGAGTCCTCATGACCCTTCAACAGAACTGAGTGAATATAAGGAGAGGGGTGAAATATAAGCTGGTTTAAGGTGAGGTGGGGGGAGAGAAGTGGGGGGGGATGCGGTGGTGTGGTTGTAGGGACAAGCAAGCAGTGATAGGAGCAGATAATCAAAAGATGTCACAGACAAAAGAACAAAAGAACACAGAGGCGTTGAAGGTGGTGATATTATCTAAACGAATGTGCTAATTAAGAATGGATGGTACGGCACTCAAGGTACAGCTCTAGTGGGGGTGGGGTGGAAAGACTAGCAGGGCATAAAAGATTTAAAAATAATGGAAATAGGTGGGAAAAGAAAAATCTATATAAATTATTGGAAAAAACAAAAGGAAGGGGGAAGAAACAGAAAGGGGGTGGGGATGGAGGAGGGAGTTCAAGATCTAAAGTTGTTGAATTCAATATTCAGTCCAGAAGGCTGTAAAGTGCCTAGTCGGAAGATGAGGTGCTGTTCCTCAAGTTTGCTTTGGGCTTCACTGGAACAATGCAGCAAGCCAAGGACAGACAAGTGGGCAAGAGAGCAGGGTGGAGTGTTAAAATGGCAAGCGACAGGGAGGTTTGGGTCATTCTTGCGGACAGACCGCAGGTGTTCTGCAAAGCGGTCGCCCAGTTTACGTTTGGTCTCTCCAATGTAGAGGAGACCACATTGTCTCCCTGCTTCCTGGCCCCTGGATTACTGCTGTTGGGCAAACAATTAGCCCGTATGACATTCCTCGGACCACCATTTTAGCGGAGGCAGCAACAACAACAACTGCTACTTGCATTTGTATAGCGCCGTTAACGTAGCGGAATGATGCAAGGCGCCGTTCTGCAGAGTCATCAAACAGAATTCGACACATGTCACATAATGAGACTTTGGGACAGGTAGCCAAAATCTTGGTCAAAATGGTAGATTTTATGGGGCACCTTAAAGAAGGAGAGAAAGGTAGCGAGGTGGAGAGGTGTGGGAAGGGAATTTCAGAACAGCTGAAGACAGAGCCACCAATCACAGAGTGATGAAAATCCAGGATCCACCAATTGGAGGAGCACAGAGAACTCAGAGGGCTGGAGGGTTGGAGGGGATCTCAGAAATAGGGAGGGGGCAACACCATGTTGAACACCACATTCGGAGACAAGAGTGAGAATTTCAAAACCCTTTTAAAAAATCGGCATTAAACTCCCAGAGAGAGTCGTGTCGTGTTACACAAGTCTGTAAAGGGGTCAAATGCAATTCTCACAAAAGAGGACAAAAAGTGTTAATACCTTGGGTGCAGAACCTTCATGAGAACCTTTTGTTTTTAACTTTGGTCCGTGAGTTGTCTTTACAAACCTACGAACAAGGAGCAGGAGTAGGCCATTCAATCCCTTAAGCCTGCTCTGCCATTTAATAAGATCATGCTGATCTGACAGTAATCTGAAATCTGCATCCCACCTATCCCTGATAACCTATCATCCCCTTGCTTACCAAGAATCTATCCACCTCAGCCTCAAAAATATTCAAAGATTCTGCTTCCACCACCTTTTCAGGAAGAGAGTTCCAAAGACTCACTCTCAGTGAAAAAATTTCACCTCATCTCCTTAACTTTAAACAGTGAACCCCTAGCTCTAGATTTTCCCATAAGAGGAAACATCCTTTCCACATCCACCCTGTCAAGCTCTTTCAGGATCTTACGTTTCAATCAAGTTGCCTCTTACTCTTCTAAACTCCAGCGGATACAAGCCTAACATGTCCAGCCTTTCCTCATAAGACAACCCACCCATTGCAAGTAATAGTCTGATAAACCTTCTCTGAATTGCTTCCAACACATTTACGTCCTTCCTTAAATAAGGTGACCAATACTTTACACAGTTTTCCAGATGTGGTCTCACTAGTTCCCTGTACAACTGAAGCATAACCTCCCTACTTTTGTATTCAATTCCCCTCACAATAACTGATAACATTCTATTAGCTTTCCTGTGCAAAGAAAGGCAAATCATACATTTTCTGATTCCCAGTGTTGAAGTTTTATTTGAAACTAGTAGATCTCCTGTGCTCATGCCCCAGATAGGCAAATTCGCTTAACTGTAGCTGCTTATACCTGTTGATGCTGGTCAGAAGGTAGTTGTAAGTGCTTGTAAATTTTAGTCCATGGCTTAGTGACTTTCTTTCTTTATTGCTGTGTGTTTGTACCAAAGTGTGCCATCTGATGTGTGACAGACACATGCTAATGTACTATGCATTTCTACAGCTTAAAACCATAACCTACAGCAGGTAGAAATGAGTGCTGGGTGAGAATATGATGACAAACTCTGAGGTACGTTACTGCTTTCAAACACAATCCAGCCTGCTTTACTCATTATAGCTCATCCATGCTGTTGCTTACAGTCATTTGATGAATATAAGCTTCTTACACATAAGATATGGTTGGCTATGTACTGAGTTCAAGCCCCTCCAATGCAAGTTTTGGAACTGAATTCGGTAAGTCTGGTAATTCATGGATTGGCATCAGAAAATGACTATTAGGAAAATGTTGCCGGATTGTCATATAAAAAAAATTCAATTAATTTATTAATGTAGTTTGGAGAAGGGATCTTGCTCTCCCTACCCAATTTGACCTAGGCTTAACTCCACTAGATAAGGGGTCACCCATATAGGACAGAGATGAGGAAATCTTTTTCTCTCAGTGTTGTGGGACTTTGAAATTCTCTTCCTCAAGCAGTAGTTGAGGCAGAATCCTTGAATATCTTTGAGACAGAGGTGGATAGATTCTTGATAAGCAAGCGGGTAAAAGGTTATCGGAGGGTAGACAGGAACATGAGGTTAAAATCAGATCAGCCATGATTTTATTGAGTGGTGGAGCATGCTTGGAGGGGGCCAAGTGGCCTATTCCTGCTCTTAATTTGTATATTCGTATGTTGATATCCACAATTTGAGGTTAACAACCATACGGCAACAAGGAATGGGCTCTGGTCACTGCCAAAGTAGTATTGAAGAAAGGATGCCAATGACCTGATCACCCCACAGTGCCACCTGATTGAGTAAGGATCTAAAATTGGGCAGCCACATCACCCTATCCACCACCCTGAACATTCAGTCCCTCCACACCAAGCACCTGCCAGCAGTGTGCCTCACCCACAAGATAACTCTGCAGCAAATCACTAACACATTCGACAGCGCCTCTCAAACCCATGACCTCCAGCACCTAGAAGGGCAAGGGCAGAAGACACACGGGAACACCACCACTTGCAAGTTCGCCTCCAAATCATACACCATCCTGACTTGGGTCGATATCCCTGTCCCATCACAGTCACTGGATCAAAACCCTGGAACTCTCTTCCTAACAGCACTGTGGGTGCACCAACACCACAAGGACTGCAGTGGTTTAAGAAGGTGGCTCACCACTGCCTTCTCAAGAGCAATTAGGGATGGTTAATAAATGCCGCCCTTGTCAGCGACGCCCACATTCTGTGAATAAATAAAAACAAGTCCAGAGACTGCAGTGACATAAACACAGATGACTGTTTCCTTACAGGATTTCTGCTCTAATGGGCAGATTCAATGTTAAATGCTGAACAACGACTTTGATAATCTAGGTTCAGAGGAAGTGTGCACAGGTGCAAGTTTTTTTTAATGCATATTGATAGCCACCATTAAGGGGGCTAGTTTAATATGACATGCTTTGATGGTATTACCGACATCAGTTGTCAGTACAAGCAATTCCTTGCAATAAATCAGATTTTGTGATCTGAGCTGATTGTCAATTGAGAACTCCAGTGATATTGGGTCATATTCCACCATATATCAGATAGGACCAGCATGTCCCATAGGGGCGTTCTAAAGGAAATGAGAGATTTCCAGCTTCCTGATTTTGATTCTCGAGATTGAGGTTCCCCGCCAGGACCATCATCTGTACAAAAACAGAAATACCTGGAAAAACTCAGCAGGTCTGGCAGCATCGGCAGAGAAGAACAAAGTTGACATTTTGAGTCCTCATTACCCTTCACCAGAACTAAGTAAAAATAGGAGAGGGGTGAAATATAAGCTGGTTTAAGGTGAAGGGGGCAGGGGGAGGTTGTTGGGACAAGCAAGCAGTGATAGGAGCAGATAACCAAAAGATGTCACAGACCAAAGAACAAAGAGGTGTTGAAGGTGGTGATATTATCTAAAAGAATGTGCTAATTAAGAATGGAGAGCAGGACATGCAAGGTACACATAGCTCTAGTGGGGGTGGGGTGAAATAAGACTAAAAGGGCATAAAAGGTATAGATTTAAAAATAATGGAAATAGGTGGGAAAAGAAAAATCTATATAAATTATTGGAAAAAACAAAAGGGAGGGGGAAGAAACAGAAAGGGGGTGGGGATGGAGGAGGGAATTCAAGATCTAAAGTTGTTGAATTCAATATTCAGTCTGGAAGACTGTAAAGTGCCTAGTCGGAAGATGAGGTGCTGTTCCTCCAGTTTGCGTTGAGCTTCACTGGAACAATGCAGCAAGCCAAGGACAGACATGTGGGCAAGAGAGCAGGGTGGAGTGTTAAAATGGCAAGCGACAGGGAGGTCTGGGTCATTCTTGCGGGCAGACCGAAGGTGTTCTGCAAAGCGGTCGCCTAGTCTGCGTCTGGTCTCTCCAATGTAGAGGAGACCGCATTGGGAGCAACAAATGCAGTAGACTAAGTTGGGGGAAATGCAGGTGAAATACTCATCCATTTGGGTTCTCACCTCATCCATATGTGCATTATATAACAGTGAGAAGCCCCTGGTAATGGGGCTTCTCAATGTTATATAATGCACCCTGGTCATACTCGGTGGACACGTTTCACCGATAATTTTGTCACCAATCTTTAATCACCTAAGTTTTGGATTTATTTCAAAAAGATAGCAGCCCCTTTCTCTCCTCCAACCCAGACCCACTGAGAATCCAAATGAAAATGGGTCTTTGTAGCTGGTTCTTAATATGGAACTGGTCATTGGGAAAGGGAGATGTGTAGGAGTTTCATCTGTGATGCCACATCAGCTGTGATACTTAGAAAAATGTTGATGCCAGATAATCTTGAGAATTCAAATGGATGAGCTGTTGACTGATCAGTCATACATACTGACTGTATGTGAGGCAGTGCACAATAGGTTCATGGATCTGGCAGTGAATCAGTTTGACCACAGGGTGCAACAGGACACTGGGGCAGACAAGGCAACACTGTCTGCTCCAGTGAATCTCTCAAACTAAGCTAAGTTTTAATCACCAAGTGGCATGGAATTAGTCGGAGAGACATGACAGAGAGAATTTAAATGCAGTTTTCTCCTTCAGAGGCAGCTGATTGTCAGCGAATCAAACAAACAATGCACCGTTTGTGCGCTAAAATGCATAACTGTGCAAGTTTTGAGTGCAGCAATTGCTACATCGTGGCTTTGTGGATCAGTCATATAACATGCACAGTGTTAAGTGCAGTGGGTTTTCTACTTACATATCAGCGATAATATCAGGCCCTGTCTGCCATCTCAGGTGAACATAAATGATCTCATGGAACTAAAGGAATAGATAGATATGTTGACTGGCTTAGATGGTGAGGTATGGAAGGACATTTGTGTGGAGTATAGACACAGGTATGGACTTGTTGGGCTGAATGGCCAGTTCCTGCAATAATGTAAATGCTTTGTAATTTTTTGAAGAGCAGGGGCTTTCTCTCTGGTTTTGTGGCTAATATTTATCCCTCAATCAACACCACGAAAAAAAGATGAGCTGGTCATTGTCAGGTTGCTGTATGTGGAAGCTTGCTGTACACAGGTTTCCGATATTAGTGACGACACATTCAGGAGCACTTCATTGGCTGTAAAATGTTCTGGGAAATCTAGAGATGTTTTCAAAATGCAAGTTCTCTCTCTTCTTGGTTGGAAAGGGGACAATTTTGAATTTATTTAAGGAAGCATTGTCTTCTGCAAGAATTCACCAGGATGTATGAGGCAATTTGAGCCTAACTCGCCAAGTGGGGAACTGACACAATCAACTTAGCTGCTTTGATTTACGTACTGCCTGATTTAACTTCACATTCAAGGGTGCGTTGTGCTGTTCACTGCGTGTGTCTCTAGATGTATCATGCAGTGTTTGGGGAGAGATCGGGGGCACACATATAGGGCGGAACGTTACGGTCCCATTGTGTCGAGGGGAGGGGACGGGGCTGTAAAATGTGGCGAGCCGCTCAGAAGTCCATTGACTTTGGTGGGACATCAAAATCCTGCCAGCGGGAGGGGCTGTAAAAATCCACCTTTTGTGTTAATCCAAAAAAAAAAATCAAGAAGTATGACTGATGGGCTCAGAGGTCACTCAGATCATGCCATCATTAATGAGACATCTCATTTGTAGGTTCCAGTCTCACTCCACACTATGAATCCAGGCTGTCAGTCCAGTGCAATATTGAGACAGTACTGCACTGTCACAGGTACCATCTTTCAGATGGGTTAAACTGAGGCTCTCAGATGGGCATCAAAGATCCCATTGAATTATTTCAAAGAAGAGCAGGGGATATTTATGCCTCAACCATCAACTTAAAATCAAATGCTCTGGTCATTATCACATTGCTGTTCATGGGATCTTGTTGTGAAAAAATTGGCTGCTATTTTCTACATTACATGTCATTCCATGCCACAAGATTAACAGCCTGCCTAACACTCTAAGTTCAAAACTAAAGGACGGGTTTTATTGCAGACTTGCTTAACACTGAGCAAGTTCACCTTTATTTTCAAAATAATTCATTTTAAAATGTGTTGGAATGAAAGGACTTTCGAATTTCTCATGGGATATTGAATACTCTATCACCGTTCACATCAGCTTATATATTTTTTATTTCACAATTTATTACCATGTTTCAGCGTGCTCATCACACAAGGTAAACTGACAAGCTCACAAGAAAAATGGTGCAGTCAGTCAGTCAAGATCAGGCAGTGTTTCCTTACCATTCAACATTTTGATCAATGTGGTCATAATTTGATTTTGAAATGAGCAGCAGAGAGAGAGGGACTAAAGTAACTGACAGTACCAGGAGTGATAGAGTGATAGATCTAACTCTCTCCATCTTCAACAACTGTACTCCTCACCACTTCCCGGCACACGTGCACTCCTGCATGCATGCATGCACACTTCGAAGCAATAGAAACTGGACCCGGTTGCCTACTGAAGATAAATCATTGCAGCAGTTGTCCTGTAACCAAAAATGCTTCAAACAAAATGACTGAGCCAGCTGTATCCACCATCACTGCTCCCGTCGGTCATTGTCATCAGTGCTACTTAGTTCCTATCCCAACCAACCTTTAATACATGTTTCTGCCTAATTGGCTCACTGCCACATACCTTTCATCACAGATGTAGTCTAAGTTTTGGACTTTGTAATCCATTCATTTTCGAAGTGACCTAGTAAAGTTGAGTGAGGCCCTGCATTGTAGGCCCAGATTTTCATGAAGTGGTGGGGATGGGGGGAGGGGGTGGGGGGGGGGGGGGTGGAAATCGAGAGATGGGTTCACTTCCATGGAACTGATTGACATTTTCGTTCATATAGAAGCCTCATTGTAGAGGAGACGGTCTGTTGACCAACTAGTGGCCGGGGTGGGGTGGGGAGGTGGGTAGGTTTTGGGGTGGGGAGGGGTAGGGTGGGGTTGGAGGCGGGAATGGAGGCAGGACACAGGGGGGGAGTGTCCTGCCTCCACTTTCTGGCCTGGCTCGGAAGCGTTGCTGTGGATGCCGTCGGTGACCGGTTTAAAGAAAGGAAAGAATCTGCACCTTCAAATGAATCAGGGCAGATGGAGAGCTGGAACCTGGGATAAGACAGGGAAATGTTCTTGCCATCAAAATTTAATTGCTGTGCAATAGATTTACATCAAAACACGCACTGTTTTAAATCGCATAAAAAAACTTTCCGTGCTACCAACTCCATTCCTGACAGGCTGGAACTGTTTAGTTTTACACAGCTCCCAACAGACGCCCGTCCCTGTGAAAATCTCAGGATGTTAGAAGGCAAGCTCATAAATACACCCAATTAACAACACAGGTGACTTTTGTGCCCTCCTAAAAATCATTAGGGATCAGTGCTGGGGCCTCAGCTATTTACAATCTATTTCAATGATTTGGATGAAAAACCAATTTAAAAAAAAAATAAACATTCACAGGATGTGGGTGTTACTGGCTAGGCCAGCATTTATTACCCATCCCTAATTGTCTTTGAGAAATTGAATGGTTTGCTCAGCTGTTTCAGAGGGTATTTGAGAGTCACCCACATCACTCTGGATCTGGAATCACATGTAGACCAGACCAGGTAAGGATAGTAGATTTCACATGTAGACCAGACCAGGTAAGGATAGTAGATTTCACATGTAGACCAGACCAGGTAAGGATAGTAGATTTCACATGTAGACCAGACCAGGTAAGGATAGTAGATTTCACATGTAGACCAGACCAGGTAAGGATAGTAGGTTTCACATGTAGACCAGACCAGGTAAGGATAGTAGATTTCACATGTAGACCAGACCAGGTAAGGATTGTAGATTTCACATGTAGACCAGACCAGGTAAGGATAGTAGGTTTCACATGTAGACCAGACCAGGTAAGGATAGTAGATTTCACATGTAGACCAGACCAGGTAAGGATAGTAGATTTCCTAAGGGGCACTAATGAACCAGAGGGGTTTTAACAACAATCTGCAATGATTTTATGGTTATCATTAGACTTTCATTGGATTCAAATTCCACCATCTGTCAAGGTGGGATAGGAACCTGGGTCTCCTGAACATTACCCTAAATTACTAGTCCAGTGACTATACCATTACACCACCACCTCCGCCTACATTTGCTAATTTTGCTGATGACACAAAGGTAGGTAGGAGAGTAAGTTGTGAGGAGGTTATAAGGAGTCTGCAAAGGAGTATAATTAGGTTGAGTGAGTGGACAAACATTTGGCAATTGGTATATAATGTGGGAAAATATGAACATATCCACTTTGGCAGGAAGAATAGAAAAGCAGCATATTATCTAAATGGAGAGAGATTGCCGAAACCTGTGGTCCAGTGGGAATTGGGGATCCTGGTACATGAATCATAAAAAGGTTAGTATGCAGGTAGAGCAAATGATTAGGAAGGCAAATGGAACCTTAGCATTTATTGTAGGTGGAATGGAATATAAAAGTAATGACATTTTGCTGCAGTTGTACACAGCATTGGTGAGACTACATTTAGAGTGCTGTGTACAGTTTCAGTCTCCTTATTTAAGAAAGGACATGATTGCATTAGAAGCAGTTCAGAGAAGGTTCACTCGACTGATTCCTGGGACAAGGGAGCTATCTTACAAATAAAGGTTGGACAGGTTGGGACTGTATCCATTGGAGTTTAGAAGAATGAGAGGTGATCTTATTGAAACATATAATATTCTGAAGGGACTTGACAGAGTAGATGCTGAAAAAATTGTTTCCCCTTGGGGGAGAGACAAGAACTAAGGGACAAAGTTTAAGAAAAAGACGGAGGTGAGGAGAAATGTTTTCTCTTAGAGGGTCGTGAGTCTTGGAACTCTCTTCCCCAGAGATCCGTGGAAGCAGGATCATTGAATATTTTTAAGGCAGAGGTAGATAGATTCTTGACTAACTAAGAAGTCAAAGAGTATTGGGGTTAGGCGTGAGGCCACAATCAGATCAGCCATGATTTTATTGAATGGTGGAGCAGGCTTGAAGGGCTGAATGGCCTACTGTTCCCAACACATATGTATGTTTGGTAGCATCGGCGGAGAAGAAAAGAGTTGACGTTTCGAGTCCTCATGACCCTTCAACAGAACTAGTTCTGTTGAAGGGTCATGAGGACTCAAAACATCAACTCTTTTCTTCACCGCCGATGCTGCCAGACCTGCTGAGTTTTTCCAGGTAATTCTGTTTCTGTTTTGGATTTCCAGCATCCGCAGTTTTTTGTTTTTATACATATGTATGTTTGTATGTCAGTCTCTTATTATATAGGTAAGTTCACACAATTAACAATGACCTCAATGAATGGCCACAATGATTGGCCATTAGTTCAGCCTAAAGGCTATTAATTCATATTTATTAAGAAATAAAATTAATCAGATGCATGAGCAAGAGAGCAAATTAATGTCCAGATATTTGTGTGCCAATCGGGTAAGCATGGAAATGGGTGTCCAAAAAACAAAGTGCCATCAGCCTGTGTGCTGGTCTACCACCCTCATTCCAGACAGGCCATTTTCTTTAGATGCCCGCTTCCATGCCAACTTGATTCAAAAATGTGTGTGATCTTGCCTATATAATAACAGAGATTGCACTGAAATGGTACTCCATTGGCAACGTTGATTTGGAACATCACGAGGGTCCTGAAAAAGGTATGGCATGTGTGCAAGCTTTTTCCTTTTTCAAACCATTAAAGGTAACGTTAATTATTTTGCTATTAATTCCATCAGTGAACTGAAAGTACCATATGGTGATTCTTTTGTGTTTTGAGTTTGGCTGGAGCTCAGGGAACTATTTGATTGACAGGGCAAATCACTGGCGCGCTGCCTGCGATCATCTAATATGAAATGTCAGGGTGGGCAGGTTTCCCTGTGTATTGCACACCTGGAAAATGAAAACTCCTGGGTCCACACTGAGACGTTCTGATGTGGGCTATGTAATTTGGGCACAATGACAGTGAGGGCATTGCCACCATTTAGCCGGGTTCCACTGCAACCTCAGAACTGGCCACTCAGATTCCACATGAGGAAGCGGTCGCTGCCAACACTCACGTTCCTCTCTGACCTTGGCGACCACCAGATTGTAAGTGACCGACTGTCAGACTGAATCAGGTAAAATCTGCCAACTCGTCAGCTGCCAGTTCAACACGTCCTCAGCCTGAACAGCACCACCCTTTGAGAAGCAAGGAGAAAAATAAAGAATGTGCGCAAGTATTGGGCAGAGACAGTGCAGATCCCATTGATGAGGAGGATATAGGAGAAAAGACTTGCATTTTTCATGGTCACCAGATGTTTCAAAGGGTTTTACTGTGCAGCCAATGAAGTTCTCTTTGAAGTATAATTGCTGTTGTAATATAGGAATGTGGCAACCAATTTGCACACAGCAAACTCCCACAAACATTCAATGTGATAATGACCAGATATGTTTCTGTGATGTTGATTGATGGGTAAATATTGACCAGGACACCAGGAATAATTCCCCTGCTCTTCTTCAAAATACTGCCATGGGATCTTCTGTATCTACTCGCGCTAACAGTTAATTGGTTAATGTCTCATCCAGTGGCACCTCTAAGAATGCAGCACCCCTTCCATACTGCACTGGAGCGTCAGCTTTGATTTTTGTATTCAAGCCCTGGAGGGGACCTTGAACCTGGAACCGTGCAACTCAGAGAGCTGCCTGGTTACACTGTGAGATGAGACAGTGAGTTTGTTTGGGAACATGCATTTTACAACAACCACAGTTTGTTTCTCCACCAATGCACAACGGCAGCAGTGTGTACCATCCAAAAGATGCACTGCAGCATCTCACCGAGGCTCCTTCGGCAGCACCTTCCAAACCCGCAAACTCTACCATCTAGAAGGACAAGTGCAGCAGATGCATGAGAACACCACCATCTGCAAGTTCTTCTCCAAACCACACACCATCCTGACATGGAACTATATTGCTGTTTCTTCATCGTCGCTGGGTTAAAATTCTGGAACTCCCTCCCTAACAGCACTGTGGATGTACCTACACCACATGGACTCCAGCAGTTCAAGAAGGTGGCTCACCATCCCTTCTTGGGGGCAGTTAGTGATGGGCAATAAACGCTGGCCTAGCCAGCGATGCCCACATCCCATGAAACAATAAAAAAAAGGACAGGTGACTACAAACTTGGCCTAAAAGGTAGGTTTTAAGGAGCGTGCTAAAAGAGGAAATTGAGATAGAGATCTGGATGGGTTTAAGGAGGTAATTCCAAAACTTGGGGAGTGATTAAATTCGGGTGAGGGTAAGAGACCAGAATCAGAGGAAAGCAGATATCTTGAAGGACTGTAGAGCTGGAGGAGTTTAGAGAGATAGGGAGGGGCGAGGCCATGGAAAGATTTAAACACAGGGCTGAGAATTTTAAAATCAAGGCATTGCCAGACCAGGAGCCAGCTTAGGTCAGTGAGCAGAGGAGCGCCAGGTGAACAGAACTGATGGGTGAATGACACTTGTGCAAGTTAGGTTGTGGCCGGCAGAGTTTTGGGCGAGCTCAGATTCATGAAGGCTGCAGGGTGAGATGCACCTGCTACAGCTTCATTCATTGGCACAGCCGTGTGACAAACATTGATCAGTGACACCAGTACTGGTGGCAGCAGTCAGTCCCGTGACTGGATCAGGTGAGAGGAGGACGGTAGCATGGCAAATAAGAGGAAATGCAGTCATTTCCTTTGAACCGCTGTGCTTTCACCAGCAACACAACTTTCCTCTGCTACTGAATGGTGCACAACACGGTATGTCATAAGTTCTCTTATATTTACCTCCTTTTAATTCCGACACTTGTGAAATGTGGAGCATTCATTAGAAATGTTTCTTTTGCCTTTGGGGTTGTTGGGTAGCTGTTAGATGCGAGTGTTTTTGTTACTGATGTAAGGTGACACATCGTGTTATTCGCACTGTGTTTTCAATTGCCTATGAACATATTCTGAAGCTTTCGTTGTGTCATTGAGTGTGTGGGTTAGTTAGAGGCTTCAGATAAACTTCTAGCACAATGATTCGGACATGCTGCTACTGAGAAAGAAAATAATAATTAGAACTAGTGAAAGTGTTCCTTTCTGATCTAGTAGGTATAAGAAGACATAAGTGAGAGAAAGGAAATCCAGTCATGAATTTAGATTATAATAAACAGAATGGGTTTGCAGAACACAATCACTGAAAGGCTTGTGGTAAAGAGCAAGAGGTAAACTGCGCTTTTCCAATCTCTCGTGCTGCACACTGCCTATTGCAAGAAACTGCTGTTCCCCCCTTCTTCAGAGAGAAAGTGCCATAGGCAAATTCATGCAAACAAGTCTCTGGAGCTCAAGATCAAATTCTCTCCTAGTTTGGTTATTCTTTTGAGAGGCCTCAGATCAAGAGCAGATTAAAGCAAAATATGCAGGAAACCTGAAGTCAAAACAGAAAATGCCAGAAACGCTCAGCAGGTCTGGCAGCATCTATGGAGAGAGAAACAGAGTTAACCTTTCAGGTTGGTGACTTTTCATCGGAATTAGCAAGTAAGGCGGTGCCGGGTGGTTTGGGGGGGTGGTGAGGTGGGTGGGGGGAGGAGAGGAAAGAGCAAAAGGGAGTTTTGACAGGAGAGACTAAATGATGAAAGGGATGATGGTGCAATGCAAAATAAGATGGTAAGAAGACATAAAGAAACAAAATATGGGTCTAAAGGAGGTGTAATTGGCAACAGCAGAAGATACCTCAGCCAAGAAAAAATATCTTAGTCTGTGCACAACCACTCCCACAGTTAGAAATTAAACAACTTCCTCAGCAAAGCTTTCTCTCAGGATATGGGGTTTTACCCTTTGTGTAGAGACTTCTGCAGATGCCGATGCCCTTCACCACATTTCACAAACATGATTGACTTTCTCATTTGGGTTCTCAATATGAGTAGGAAAAGGTGACTGTTCTGTTGGTGAGCGAAAACCATACAGCATTATCTCATTTTTAAAAATTCATTCAAGGGATGTGGGCATCACTGGCTAGGCCAGCATTTGTTGCCCATCTCTAATTGCCTTTGAGAAGGAGGTGGCGAGCTGCCTTCTTAAACCGTTGCAGTCCCTGTGGTGTAGATAACCCACAGTGCTGTTAGGGGGGGAGTTCCAGGATTTTGACCTAGTGACAGTGAAGGAATGGTGATATATTTCTAAGTCAGGCTGGTGAGTGGTTTGGGGGGGAACTTCAAATTCATGGTGTTCCCAGGTATCTGCAGCCCTTGTCCTTCTAGATGATAGTGGTTGTGTGTTTGGAAGGTGCTGCCTAAGGAGCCTTGGTGAATTCCTGCAATGCATCATGTAGGTGGTACACAGTGCTGCTACTGTTTGTTGGTGGTGGAGGGAGTGAATGTTTGTGGATGTGGAACCAATCAACCAGGCTGCTTTGTCCTGGATGGTGTCAAGCATCTTGAGTATTGTTGGAGCTGCACTCATCCAGGCAAGGAGAGAGTATTCTATCACACTCCTGACTTGTGCCTTGTAGATGGTGGACAGGCTTTGGGAAGTCAGGAGCTGAGTTACTTGCCACAGGATTCCTAGCCTCTGACCTGCTCTTGTAGCCACTATGGTTAGTCCAGTCCAGTTTCTTAAGGCCTGGTTGGGAGGAGATGAGGAATGATTTCACAGAGCACTCGGTGAAACACAGATGCTGTTATTTTCCCAAAGGTGATTGCACAGTTTGTAGAATCCCCTGTGTCTTGTGCCTTGGTTAATGGAGCCCCTTGTTGGTCACCAAGCAGTTAAATTGCAGCCCATTGCCAATTGAATTGATTTTTGATGCCCTTAAACCATTCAGAGAGGCACTGAAATTAAGAAGTAGAAAACCTTTTAGCTGCATAGGAAGACAGAATAGGCCTTCGAGTCATAGAATCATTATGGCAAAGTAGGATGCCATTCAGGCCATTGAGTGAATGCTGGCTCTCTGTAGAGCAATCCAGTTAGTCCCGTTCCTTCACTCTATCCAGCTAGCCCCTGCAAGCCTATTTCCCTTAAGTGCCTATCCAATTTCCTTCTGAAATCATTGATTGCTTTCACTACCCTCAAAAGCAGCAAGCTCCAGGTCATTTCCACTCATTGTGTAAAAAGGTCTTCCCCTCATCCCTCTCACATCTTTTGCCCAAAATCTTAAAACCATTTCTCCTAGTCCTTGTACTATCAACTAAAGAGAACAGCTTTTCTCTGTCCACCTTATCTAAACCTGTTGTAATCTTGTTCACCTCTGTCAATCTACCCCTAATCTCCTTTGCTCCAGGGAGAACAACCCCAGCTTCTCCAATCTAACATTGCAGCTTAAATCCCCCATCCTTGGAATCATTCTAGTAAATCTCCACTGCACCCTCTCAAGGTCCATCACATCCTTCCGAAAGTGTGGTGACCAGAACTGGGTGCAATGCTTTAGTTGTTGCCTAACCAGAGCTTTATAAAGGCTCAGCAGACTTCCCTGATTTTGTACTCACTACCTTTATTTGTGAAGTCCAAGATCCCATAGGCTTTGCTAACTGTTCTCTCAATATGTTTTGCCACTTTCAAGATCTATACACATAAACCCCAGGTCTCCCTGTTCCTGCACACTCTTTAGAACTGTGCAATTGAGTTTATCCCTATCACTTCTGCTAAAACGCATCACCTCAAACTTCTCTGCATTAAATTCCATCTGCCACTTGTCTGCCTATTCTCCTAGCAGACCTATGTCTTGTTGCAAGCAATTCGTGTCATCACTGTCAACCACTTGTCCAAGTCTGGTATCACTGGCAAATTTTGAAATTTTACTCTGCATTAAAATATTCGTGTCATTTATACAGTTTACATCAAAAAAGCAATGGTCCGCACACTGACTGTTGGGGAACACCGCTCACTACTATTGGCCTGTCTGAAAAATAACCATTCATCAGGACTTGCTGCTTTCTGTCCTTAAGCCAATTTTTAAAATGCAAGCTGACACTGATCCCTCCTATTCTATGAGCCTCAAGTTTGCTAATCAGCCTTTTGGCTGATTATATGGTTCTTTGTCAAATGCATTCTTAAATTCCATATAAACAATATCCACCACATTCCCTTTATCAACCTTCGCTGTTACTTCATCAAAAAGTTGAATTATATTAGTCAAACATGATCTGCCTTTTACAAATCTCAGCTAGACCTCTTTAACCTAAGCCTCACCAAGTGCCTGTTGATTTTTTTCCCTGATTATTGTTTCTAAATCCTTACCCAATACTGATGTTAAACTGATCAACCTGTAGTTACTTGGACTGTACTTTTACTCTTTCTGAAGTGAGAGCGTCACATTTTCCGCTCTCCAATCTTCTGGCACCTCTCTTCTATCTGGAGAAGATTGAAAGATTATGGCAAGCCTTTCCACTATCTCTTATCCCCACCCACCCCACCCCACCCCACCCTACCAACTTACTTCAGCTACCTGGGATCAGCCAACCAGACTAGACAACTTCGCCAGTCTTAGCATAGCCATCAACATAGTAGGCAATTTTTCTCACCATGCATAAATGATATGCTAATATAAACTGTCTGCCATGTCTCCCACTTTACAATAGTGGCTACACTTCAAAGGAAGCTCACTGTTTGTAAAGCACTTTGGATTGTCCTGAATGGTGCTATATAAGTGCAAGTTTTTTTTCCTTTAACAACACCGCACAGGTATACATCATTGCATCAAACATTGTTTATCCAACACTATTTATTCCAGGGAGACGATCACTTTTTACACATTGCAAATACAAGTTGTTTATTTTGTTAAACAGCATTGAGGATTGCACAGGCACACGATCATGATTCCCAAATTATCTGGAATATATTTTGGACATATTAAATATTATATTTAAGCTGTATTAGAATCTTGACAAAAATATTATTCTTCATATCCTAAAACCTCAATTGCTTGTTCTGTTCAAAATGCTAACTATTGACTGTTGACTATTAACTGCTGTGGTGCTAGGTGTGGCTCAGTTGGTAGTACTGTTGTTTCTAAGTCTGAAGTTTGCGAGCTCAAGTCCCAAAGACTTGAATGTAAAAAATCTAGGTTGGCATTCCTTTGCAGTGCTGAGGGGGTGCTGCACTGCCATAGGCCTGTCTTAAAATGAAATGTTAAACTGAGGGCTCCATCTGCCCTCTGAAACAGATGTTAAAGCTACCATGGCACTATTTCAAAGAAGAGCTGGAAGGTAATCCCTAGTATCTAGGCATCCCTTAAGCAGTATCACTAAAGACAGATTACATGCTTATTATTAGATTGCTATTTGTGGCTTGCAGTGTGCAAATTGGTTGCTGTGTTTCTTATGTTACAGCATTGGCTACACTTCAACAGTGCTTCATTGGCTAGAAGGTTCTTTGGGATGTCGTGAGCCATAAAACTGCGACAGGAATGCAAGCCTTTCTCTTTTTCCGTTGAAGCTTTAGTCTATTGGGCTCTCAACCAGAGAGGTGAAGAGACAAATGGGTGGTAGACAGGGTTTTGGTAGGCTAATGATGGTGGCTATGCTTCTGGTCCAGCAACCTAGAGCTTGTGAGTTTAAATTCTATTTTGGCAAATGGTGAAATGCAATGGAAAAAAAACCTGGAAATATTTGGCCGTCTATGACTCATATCCCAAGAATAAACTAGCCTTTTAAAGTAAATAATATTTGTGTATTAACAAGGATGATATCAGAGCAGAGAGGTTATGAATACCAGGAAGGGTTGAACAAGCTGGAGCTCGTTTCTTTAGAAATGGTTGAGGAGCGACCTAATAGGAGTCTTGAAGATTATGAAAGGATTTGATTGGACAGACATAAAGAAGAAGTTCCTTTGTGGGGAAGATCGAAATTAGGGGTCAGAAATATAAGATAGGCACTAATAGATCCAACAGAGAATTCGGAGAAACTTCTTTACCCAAAGAGTTGTTAGAATGCGGAATTAACTTCCACATGGAATAGTTGAGGCCAATAGAATAGATGCATTTAAGGGGAAGCGAGATAAGCATATGAGGGAGAAGGGAGTAGAGGGTTATGCTGATGGAGTTAAATAAAGTAAGATCAGAGGAGGCTCCAACGGAGCATAAGTACCAACATAGTGTGGTTGGGCTAAATGTCCTGTTTCAGTGCTGTAAATTCTATGTTCAATTTTACATTTATGTCTTATATTTATGGCCCCAAGTTTTGTTCTCCCTCATAACTGGAAACATTTTCTCTACATCTGCGTAATCTTAAAGACCTCTATCAGGTCACCCCTCAGCCTTCTCTTTGCTGGAGAAAAGAACCTCACAGCCTGTTCTGCTTTTGCTGATAAGTATATCCCTGCAGTGAATTCTCTTTCTCATCAAGCATCTGCAACATGATTTACGGAAATCTGGTATTTTGACTTGTACTACCTTTCTGCTATTTCCCTTGTTAATAATTCCCTCCATCAATATGTTTCTCTTCTACATAAATCATTCCCAAACACAACTCCCCTCACACACATCTATACATCCCGTGGCTCTGCTCTGCATTAATATCCAGGCTTTGTCTTTATGCTTCTCTTTAAATCATGCATCTTCTTCCAGAGGTCCTGTCAGCTCATCAGAGCGGACAAGACATCGTTAGCTCTGCCAGTGATGTATTGTGGTGCTTGTGAGGCCATCATCTCTCTGCAGTCGTGCTCAATAAAGCCTCAGGCTGTGACGATGCTGCCTGTGGATCTGTGAAAAGTTCTGAAAGAAGAGGCTCTTTACTGGCCTTTGTATGAACAGGTGACGATCAGGTGGTAAAGATTACAAAAGAAAATGGCATTCCCTCAGGTGCGGCCAGAAATTAGAAGATGCTTCTTTCTCTTACATGGAATAGACTGGAATCAGAAGTGGTCAATGGTTTGAATATCTAGGAACACAACAAAGAGGAAGAGGCCACTCAGTCCCATGAAGCTGGTCTTCCATTCAGTTAAATCATAGCTGATCTGTACCTCAACTCCATCTACCTACTTTGGCTGTGCATTGTTTTATATCTAATTAAAAACTATCGATCTCAATTTTGACATTTTCTGCTGATCCTCCAGCCTCCATAGCATTTTGGGGGGAGCGAGTTCCAGATTTCCACTACCCTTTGTGTGAGGTGATGCCACCTTCTATCGGCCTAGCTCCTAATTTAATATGCCCCTTGCTCTGGGCTCAACTGCCAGAGGAAATAATTCCTCTCTATCTACCCGACCAATTCCTTTATTATCTATATAAAACTAGATTAACATTTAAATGGACCAGCGTAAGACACAATAGGCTTGTTTTTCGGATCAGCTTCAAATAGTCAGTAACCCCACCAACATTGAAGTAATGCACAGTGAAAGGTTTAGGCTGAGTTACAGAGACCGTGGCAACACCCTCTGTGGAATGAAACTGGTTAGGGTCAAGTAACATCGAATGTGATATGAAACTGACCTCCTGAAGGCTTACGAGAGAGGTCTAAAGGGATAAGCCCGCACTCCCACTGTGGAACAACCCATCATTTCCAACCATGTCTTCACTGCAAGTAATGCCCCTTGCTGGAACCACAGCTTATAAGATTTCTCTCTTTATGAGAATCATATAGAATCACCCATTACAGAATGAGGCCATTTATCTAATTCCCTTCAGAAAATTGAATCTGCTTATCAGGTAGGTGCATTCAAGATCCCAACAATTCACTGTGTGACAAAAATTCTCCTCATCTCCCGCTCTTTTTTTTTTGCCAATTATCTTAGTCGGAGCCTGTAGTTTACAAGCTGTCCTGCTCTGGTTGAAAGAGTTAGTTGCTAATTTTGGCAATGAGAAGAGTAAGAGCAGCAAATAGTCTGTCACCTGGCTTTACTTCTGCTATTTTACTAGGTTGAGTAAAGAAAGAATGTCAATGCTTAGATTGCTGGAGAGTGCCTGGGCGTTTTATTTGTGATTACGCAGTTCCCATATTAGTTAAGTTGGTTGAATTCCATGAGGGAGTTGATTTTCCATCTTCTCTGCAAATAGCAGGATTGA
Source organism: Carcharodon carcharias (assembly GCF_017639515.1). Classification (NCBI taxonomy): domain Eukaryota; kingdom Metazoa; phylum Chordata; class Chondrichthyes; order Lamniformes; family Lamnidae; genus Carcharodon; species Carcharodon carcharias. Next base: position 161,535,816 of record NC_054475.1, on the reverse strand, counting down.
TGATTCAAATAGTTAATTCTCAAGCCATATACATTTACTTAAGGTGTCACCCATAGCTCAGTGGGTAGCACTCTCCCCTCTGAATCAGAAAGCGTGGATTCAAATCCCACTCCAGAAACTTAGGAACGTAGGACTGAGGAGTAGGCCATTCAGCTCTTCGAGTCTGCTCCGCTATTCAATAAGATCATGGCTGATCCGATAGTGGCATCAACTCCAATTTGTCACGGCCCCCCCCCATAACCCTTGACTCCCATATCAATCAAAAATCTAATTCAGCATTGGATAAATTCACTGACCCAGCCTTCACTGCTTTCTGGGAAAGAGAATTCCAGAGACTAATGACCCTTTGAGAGAAAGAATTTCTCTTCATCACTGTCGACGATCAACTTCTTATTCTTAAACTGTGTCCCCAGTTCTAGTCTCTCAAACAATTGGAAACATTCTTCTGGTATCCAACCTATCAAGTACCTTCAATAAGATCACCTCTCATTTGCCTAAACTCCAATTTGCATTGGCCCAATTTGCTCAAGGTGGGTGGTGGCGTAATGGTGTAGTGGTATTGTTGCTGGATGAGTAATCCAGAGACCCAGGGTAATGTTCTGGAGACCTGGGTTTGAATCCCACCAGGGCAGAGGGTGAAACTTGGAGTAAAAGTCTAATAATGACCATGAAACCATTGTCAATTGGCAGGGAAAACCCCACCTGAGGGAAGGAAACCTGCCATCCTTACCTGGCCTGGAGTTCGTGTGACTCCAGATCCACAGCCTCTTAACTGCCCTTGGAAATAGCCGAGCAAGCCACTCAGTTGTATCAATCTGCTAAAAAGTTTACAATGAATGCAAACAGATGGACCACCCAGCATTGACCTAGGCACCGGAAACAACAACGAGAAATTCAGCCCTGTTGACCCTGCAAAGCCCTCCTTATTAACATCTGGAGGCTAGTGCCAAAGTTGGGAGAGCTGCCTCACAGACTAGTCAGACTCACAGAATCATACCTTTCAGGCAGTGCGTCAGACTCCACCATCACAGACCCAGCAGAGGTGACGGCACAGTGGTATACAGTTGGGAGGGAGTTGCCCTAGGAGTCCTCAACATCATCTCTGGACCCCAGGACGTTTCATGGCATCAGCTCAAACATGGGCAAGGAAACCTCGTGCTGATTTCCACATACTGCACCACCCCCACCCCAACTCAGCTGATGAATCAGTGCTCCTCCATATTGAACACCACTTGGAGGTTGCAAGAGTGCAGAATGTGCTCTGGGTGGTGGACATCAATGTCCATCACCAAGAGTGGCTCGGTAGAACTCAGCTGGCTAAGTCCTAAATGTCATTGCTGCTAGACTGGGTCTGCAGCAGGTGGTGAGGGAACCAACAAGAGGAAAAAACATACGTGGCTGTGACAAGTAACATTTGTGAAACACAAGTGCCAGGCAATGAGCATCTCTAACAAGGGAGAATCTAACCATTGCCCCTTGACATTCAATGGCATTATCATCACTGAATCCCCCATTATCAACGACCTGGGGGTTACCATTGACCAGAAACTGAACTGGACTATAAATATTGCAGCTACAAGAGCAGGTCAGAGGCTAGGAATCTTGCAGCAAGTGACTCACCTCCTGAATCCCCAAAGCCTGTCCACCATCTATAAGGCCCAAGTCAGGAATGTGATGGAATACTCTCCACTTGCCTGGGATGAGTGCAACTCTAACAACACCCAAGAAGCTTGACACCATCTGGAACAAAGAAGCCCACTTGATTGGCACCACATCCACAAACATTCACTCCGCCTAACACTGACGCACAGTAGCAGCAGTGTGTACCATCTACAAGATGCACTGCAGGAATTCACCATGGCGCCTTAGACAGCACCTTCCAAACCCATGACCACTTCTGCCTAGAAGGACAAGGGCGGCAGACACATGGGAACACCACCACCTGGAAGTTCCCCTCCAAACCACACACTATCCTGACTTGGAAATATATCACCATTCCTTCACTACCGCTGGGTCAAAATCCTGGAACTCCCTCCCTAACAGCATTGTGGCTGTACCTACACCACAGGGACTGCAGCATTTCAAGGAGGCAGCTCACCACCATCTTTTCAAGGGCAATTAGGGATAGACAATAAGTGCTGGCCCAGCCAGCGAAGCCCACATCCCGCATATGAATTAAAGAAATCCCTGGCTCCATAAGATACATAAGATATACTCCTCGCCCTAGGAATGAGTCGAAAATCCCAGGAATAAGCCCAAATTCTTGGCCGATACTCCAGTGCAGTATGTTGCACTGTCAGAGGAGCTGTTTTTCAGATGAGATGTTACACCAAGGCTCAGTTGCCTTCTCAGATGAATGTGAAAGATGCCATGGCACTGTTCAAAGAAGGACAGGGAAGGTACCTCCGGTGTCCTGGCTAATATTTGTCCCTTAATCACCATCACTAAAAACGGATTACCTTTATCACATTGCTGTTTGTGGGAGCTTGCTGTGTGCAAATTGATTGCTATTTTTTTGCATTACAATAATGACTACACTTCAAAGTACACCATTGCCTGCAAAGCGCTTTGGGACATCCTGAGTTTCTGAAAGTTGCATTATAAATGCAAGTCCTTCCTTTACTTGCATTTTCAAGAGTTACCTTTTACTTCAACAGTGTTTTAACTGTCAAAGTGATGGTCGTCTTTTACCTCATGTCACCTACAGGCCTCATTTGTGAGGACATTTCAAAACCCAAAAATTTGCCACAGAAAAGGAAGTGTCAAGTGTCACTTGAGGAGTTGTCATGATCTGAAACGTTCTCATCAAAAAAGCAGTAGAAGCTGATTCCATAAATAATTTTAAAAGGGAGTTGGACAAATACTTGCAGGGTTACGGACAAAATTTGGGGACGTGGGACTAAGGGACAGGACAGACAAGATGGGCTAAATGGCCTTCTTCTGTGCTGTACGTTTCTATGACCCAATAATGAAGCCACTCAATGATTGATTAAATATTTTTCCCTCCTTGTTTAGCCAAGGGCCTGACTATCAACACTACCATTGAAAATAAATGTCGATGTGAAGGCATGCAAATAAGCAGATAAACTGTAGCTTTAGTATTTCGCACTTTGGGTCGTAAAAGATTTGCATCAGTGCACCTGGCACATTTATAAGATGAGTGCCCCAGAGGTTAGTGGTAAAGGAAGTGATCTCATGTTACAGTTCAGAGACAGCTTTTAATAGTTTTAAAAGTTTGAGCAGAAATTTGCTCAGAAATAATTTTGCAATCACCCAATGTTTGGTTTGGTGGTTTATGTGCGATTGTACCTGGTTTAAAACTAACCAAATTTTAACAACAATACTAACTCGCATTTGCAGGGCATCTTTAGCATATTAAACACCCCAAGGTACTTAAGGCTGTGAATTGGACAAAAATTGACACTGATCCCAAAGGAGACACTAGGAATGGTGGCCAATAACTTTGTCAAAGAGGTAGGTTTTTAAGCTTTGCCTTAGAGAAGGAGAGCGAACCTAAGTGGGAAGAGGTTTGGGAAAGGAGTCCCAAAGCTTAGAACTCAGTTGGCTGAAAACACAGCCACCAATGGTGGAGTGTAAGCAGGGCGAACACACAAGAGGCCAGAGTTTGAAAAAACAGAGTTGTTGTAGGGTTGATGAGGTTACAGAGGTAAAATAGTGCAGAAATTAGCCATGAATATATGTTTTCAAGTACACATTGAACATGACCGAATGGCCTAATTTCTGCTCCTATGTCTTATGTCTTATGATATAAATCTGCAGTATCATCAAAGGCACCTTTCAAACCCTCGAACTCTACCACCTAGAAGGACAAGGGCAGAAGATGCATAGGAACTGCTACCCGCAAGGTCTCCTCCAAGTTACACATCATCCTGAAATTGGAAATATACTGCTGTTTCTTCGCTGTCTCTGGGTCAAAATCCTGGAACTCCCTCCCTAACAGCACTGTGGGTGTACCTACACCACATGGACTGCAGCGGTTCAAGAAGGCAGCTCACCACCACCTTCTCAAGGGCTATTACAGATGGGCAATAAATGCTGACCCAGCTAGCAATGCCCATATTGCAGGAACAAATAAAAAGGATAAGTTAATTATATACTCTCTGACCTTCTTTCTTTTGCACGAAGTTATAGGTGCTGAATTTTCTACCAATGACAGGATCTGACAAACAGTGCTGCTTACTTGTATTGGCGAGTTCCCTGCTCTCTTGTAAAATTTTTCTTGGCTTGCCGTCACTTGCCCTCAGTTTTAATTCCTTCCCATCCCTTTTGCCCGGTTTAGTTATTCAATGCTTTGCCTCTCCATTTCGCGTGAACAATGTTACAACTTTGGTCCACCAGGAGCTCCTCATTCTGTTGACAGCTCTCCCTCTGAAATACACTTTTAATCCACAAACTTCATTGATTTAAGATTCCAATGTGACCGAGCCGGATTTTATGCTTTTACAACCTGAGTGCACAGTACAGTATTTACAAGCCTGTGTTATTGAGAATCCTTCTGTAACCACACAAGGCAGCGTTTTAAAATCGCATCTTGACTTTGTAGCTACACCGTTGTGCAAAGATGACCTGCACAAAGCTTGCTTTGATTGATAACTTAGAGCAACTGCGGAAATATTTACCCTACAAATAAATGCTACAGCTGGGATACCAGTGTAAACAGTGAGAGCCGTTCTGACCTCTTGCTACGAGCCCTTTAAAATGCTTTGCAAACATGGCTCTTCTTTTCCCTGAAAGAATGAGGTGCGTTGCTCTTTTTATATCATATCAGCATCCGTAAGGGAACTTTTCTTGCTGGACAGTTTGTTTCCCTGATTAGAATGTTTGCTTAGAATTATTTGAAGTTTGAAGTTTTTTTTTTGAATTGCGATTTGTCTCAAATTTTTGAGGCTTTATCTGGTCTGGGGCCTAGTTGGCAAACATGGTAAGTCGCTCTTTCACACTTGTCACTCAGTATAAGGGAAGTGGATAAAAGAAAAAAACAGCGGATGCTGGAAATCCAGAACTAGAACAAAAACAGAAATACCTGGAAAAACTCAGCAGGTCTGGCAGCATCGGTGGGGAAGAGCACAGTTGACGTTTCGAGTCCTCATGAGGACTCGAAACGTCAACTGTGCTCTTCTCCACCAATGCTGCCAGACATAAGGAAAGTGGAGCCAGCCAACAGACTAGGGGAATGTCCACTTACTTGGCTGAATTTTGTTTTTGGAGCCTCAACGGCAGGCAGGGAAGCCTTGATTATCGACCCTACCGGGGCCGCTTGCAGGACCCGCTGCTGCAGTTTAAGGAGGCCGGATAAGTGATTAGTTGCCTTCAGATTGCCATCCCTTTAAAGCGTGGCTGCCCACTCCCAGGAGCTGCCGGCCAAATGGATAAGGCAGGCGCTACAGGGTGTGTTGTTGAGGACGGGCAACGTTCTTCATTGCTGCTGGGGAGGGCCCCTCCATGGCCAAAGAGTGTCCAAAGAGGAGACACCTCCCCCCTGCTGTGCACCCCCCTCCCCCCCAACTCCCTGAACGCATAGGGAGGTCGCTAAGGTTTATCTGGCGGTCTCCCCACACAATGCCGTGCCCCCCCGCTACTGGTAGAATGCCAGTGGCAGTGGGAAGAGGCCCTTAATTGGCCACTTAAGTGGACCAATTGGCCTTTGAGTTGGAGGGCCATCCCCAACTTTCTCCGCCGCAGACAAAATGGCCATAGCGGCAGCAAGGCAAGGGGCTCTCCACCTCTGCCTTCCCTCGCCCCTCCACCCACCTCCCAGGCCTTCCCCACATGGCTAGTAAAACCCAACCCACTGAATTTCTCCACTGAGGGTGGATTTAACATGACTCTCTGCTATCTAAATTACAAAGTAAAATATATTTCCTGTCCATACTCTCTTCCTCTCCTCCGTCAGTTATTTGCTCTCCTTTTCACTCCTAATTCTCTCACGAAGGCCGCTGGAGGTGACTCACCCAGGGTTTAGGCCTATGCTAGTGTTATGAGGAGCGCTGTCCCTTACCTTATGGAAAATGTCAGTATCTGCTTAACTCCTCTCAGTAACCTATTGGCAGAACCTTCCCTGTGGGAAACGCCGCTTGCATGTCCATTACCGATCCCCGTGTTGCACAATTCAAACTTTTCCTTTTGAAACAGGATGAAGTCATGGAATATTCACTCTTGTGGAAAAGGCATTGAAAACAATCATGCGTAGTTACTCTCAGGAAGGTGATGGTGGGCCATTTCTTTTTTGAATCGCTACAGTCCGTGTGTTAAAAGCACTGTCACGGTTCTGTTAGTCCAGGTGAAGGAATGGTGATATAGTTCTAAGTGGTGATGATGTGTGACTTGGAGAGGAACATGAAAGTGGTGGTGTTCCCATGCGCCTGCTGACCTTGTTCTTCTGGGCTGTAGAAGTCAAAGAGGAGCTGTCTCCTAAGAAGCCTTGGCAAATTGTTATGGGGCAGCTGCATTGACGAAGGGCTTTAAGCTGACAGTGAACCATCACCGAGGGATGGACATGATTGTGTAGGGTCTGGCAGTGCTAACAGAGGAGAAAATGTTGCCAAAACGGCAAGAAATCATATAAGCTCACTTCTAAAGCTGTGAATTCGCAGTGAAAGTGAATTTACAGCGAGGGACTATGTGGAATCTTTCATGTCAAAATGTCAACCAAAGCAATTCAAAACTGTAAATGGGCAGATAACTACTCTGCTCAAGTAACGTTGTCACTGTCCTTTCCGAAGCCCTCTGCCACACTTTGTGAGACGTGCATAGTGTGCCTGTTGTTTACGGTTTGGTAATGGACGAGAAAAAGAAATTAACATGGCATAACCACCGATAATCTCTCTGTGTAAATACCTTTATGACTGTTGGGTGCACAACAAGGGAATAGGGTGGAGAGATAAAGAGGGAAATAAACAAGAAGTATTTAGGGTAAATGACCAAGAGGAAGTGTTGAAAATGATTGCTTAGAAAATATTGCTGGTTTAAAAAAAAGGGCAGTTGCACTTCATCCAATGGATGTTTTCGCTGACTTTTAATTGACCATTAAAATTGTGGACATTAAAAACCCATGCACTAACATCGTGACTGGTAATTGGTGGGCTTCAGCAATTTAATAATTTATTAGAGACATGAATTCTCTTTGGCAACAGCTTTGGAGTAAAGGCAATATAATAAGGCAAATAATAAACATGGCAAATGTAATTGCTTTGTTGTCCGATAGTGCTGCGATCGTTTTTCGGCAATAAAACACGATTGTCTTTTATTTCCATGCTGTAATAAAACAGTAAGTAAATTACCCATCCTGTTTCCTTTTGCAGTCTGTAATCATGCTTTTGTTCTGGGGCTCCATACTTTAATAGGTGTAAATCACTCAGGATTGAGGGCAGCGAGGTGCAGAGGCAACTGTCATAATACAACAGCAAAATAATGCCAATGCGGAAAACCTGAAATAAAAGCAGGAAACACTGCAAATACCCAGCAGTTCAAGCAGCCGGCCTGGTGAAAGAGACAGAATTAGCATTTCAGGTTGATGACCTTTCAGTAGATTTCTATAATAATTGGTACCACAAAGCAGGAAAAGATTGCACCTTGTTTAACAGATGGGCCTGGTGATGTCTCGCCTTCTGCAGGAAAGTTTCAGCTTTATATCCACCTTTCTATATCCTTTAAACATCCTAAGCACCTCAATTACACAACCTGTTAATCTCCTAAACAGAAGGGAATGCAAGCTTCTTCTGGATTCTGCATCGTGACATGCTCCCCTAAAAGGGATCAGAGCAAACTCTGACCATCCTATTTACACGAGGCTCTGCTAAGGGTGAAAATCCAGAGCTTTTTGTGGGATGCTTTGGCCCACGATTGAATCCCGAATTCCAAGGAGGTGGACAGATTCGTAGTGGGAAAAACTAAAAGTCAGCTCAACAGTTTGTCAAATATGAACAAGTTACCTACTGACTTCTTCTCTTTGTGTTGCTGGACTGCCAGGACTACTGTACTGGATATAAAACTGCGCTAGATCACCATGACTCTGATGGAGAGTCATCCGGACTTGAAACGTTAACTGTCTTCCTCTCCGCAGATGCTGTCAGACCTGCTGAGTTTTTCCAGCTATTTGTGTTTTTGTACCAAATATTGTCCCGCACTTGCACTAGATCACCACCTATAATCCCTTCTCTGTTGGACCTGCCAAGGCTCCTTCAACAGCACCTTCTAAACCTGCTATCTCGACTGCCTAGAAGGACAAGGGCAGCAGCCGCATGGGAACACCACCACCTGTAAGTTCCCCTCCAAACCCCATACATTGTGACCTTGGAACATCACCATCGCTGGGTCAAAATCCTGGAAGTCCCCCCCCCCTAACAGCGCTGTGGGTGTACCTACACCACATGGACTGCAGCGGTTCAAGAAGGCAGCTCACCGCCACCTTCTCAAGGGTAATTAGGGATGGGGAAATGCTGGCCTTGCTAGCGATGCCCACATCACAAGAACAAATAGAAGAAGGACTACCGAAGATCATCCACCTCTAACCAATCAGCAGCTGGCGCAGACACAATGGGCCGAGCGGCCTCCTTCTATGCTGTAACTATTCCATGATTATGTTAATACCCTTTTTTGATTGAAATGCCAGATATCAGTGCATCACAACCAACAGTGACAGAACAGATCATCTGACATTATTAGTTGGGAATCTAACTATCAAAGAAATGGTTTAAAAATTGTGACATATTAAGCCATTTGTAACCATGGATGACATGAGATTTTGGCTGGATATGGAAAACGAGTTTCCTGAATTCTCAGAGGGTCATTTGTTATCTCTGCACATGCATCATAGCTATTATTATACACAAAGTTTTGTTGTGACATAAGTGGTGCTATTTTTCAGAAAGCTGACAATCCAAACGAAACACGTTCCAAAACAGCCACAAGCAAGCCTCAAATGGCTTAGCTTAAGTGGACTCGCAGTTTGCATCAGACAGCTCCACTTCTGAGGATATTACAAGTTGAAAGTTGTGCCAATTTCCAATTCAAATGACACATGCAAATTTCCCTGCCCAGCTTCCTTTCAGAGGTTAATTAAATATAATTTTGCTTTTGATCGGTATTTACTTGACAGCAGTGGAGATGCTCAAATGGTTTTTAGAAGGGAGGTGGCCAAAGCGATCAAATCTCTCCCCCTCTTCTGCTGGGCAGCAGATCATGCTTTACTAATCGAGATAGGCACCCCTGGCAAGGTTGGCATTTGTTGCCCATCCCCTACTTGTGCTTTAGACGCTGGTGGCGGTGAGCCACCTTCTTGAACTGCTGAATTCCTGTGCAGTCCAGGGGCTTTCAGGTGCTGTTAGATTTTTTTTTGGAACAGGCAGGCTGGCCAGCACAGGGATTGACCTTGCTGCCTTGGTGTTATTAGCACCACACTGTATCCATCTGAGATAACCGGCCGCCATGCTGTAGTGCCGTTAGCAAGGGACTTCCAGGATTTTTGTCCCAGTGGCCTTGAGGAAATGATGATGTAAATGTCCTAGGCCGGAATGGTGGAGGGGAAGCCAGTGAAGGTGTTCCCCTGCTTATCTGTTGCCCTCGTCCAAATAATTGATATTTGTGCAGGAAAGTGAAAGTGGCACTCGCCCATTTTGTTGTGGTTCTGCGGGTTTCTTAATTTGCTGCTGCCACTGTTAAATCCACCAGGGTTAATTATAAGAAATTAAGGAGCTGCCATGAACAGACTGTACCTTTCTCACTCCAATAAAGCCTGAGTTGTGGCGTGAGAGCTTTAGTTCATTAATTTGGATCCCCCCAAGGGCTGCAAGCAGGCATCTTTCTGAATACGAATCATAAACTGTGAGACCCCAGCAGGAAGCACAAGAGATAGGATTCGAAAAAAAGGAGATTGGCTGTTTCAGGTTTATTGCCCTAGGAACATGATGAACAGGCAGTCAGTCAGGAAATAACCCTGCTCCTGACATTTTTATGGGCAGCTTTTTTAATAATTTGCACGCTCAAGTTACATGCTTTCATATATTAAAATATCACAGACAGATGCGCCAATCTTATATGTGCCATTGAACCATCCTCAAAACCGCTCCTAGCGTAGCTCGAATGGTTAGCAACTTGGTTTTTAAACACTCTTGGAATTCCTCATTAACATAAAGAGAAAGACTTCACTTTTAAGATGTGACAGAGAGGGGGGGGGGTAAAAAAACAGGTCATAGCTGAAGGAGGCTTTAACAAACTTGAGTGATGTTTTTCTCATTATGTCAGGTCGAAGGGCAGTGCAGGCATCTTGATTCACTTATTGTTTAACGCCAGCCATCCCACAGCCCTGCCGTCATGCACTCTCGATCCAGCTGATTATGGTGACGGGGGTGACTCAGGCAGTGGCTCAGTCCTGTGGGCTGCAATATTGAGATGCTGACACTTGTGGCTGTGACAGCGGTGCTGATATGACAGCACAGGCTGCAGAGGCGATTGCTAGCCCATCAACTGCGACAGCCCGACCCTCCTGTGTCAATGCAGATGCTGTCTGCTGATAAACTGCTTCATGATGACCCAAGTGCTGTTATCAGCACAGGAGGGAGGGGAGAAAAAAAAGATTATAATTAGATTCCCCAATCTTTGTACCATTTACTGCAAGCTAGCTGATAAGTGAAGTCAGAAGCTTTTAGATTAAATGAATATGAATGACTTTCCTTTAGAAGGCATGCATTTGTACTGAGTGCTTGTAAGCAGATGCAGAAACAAATACTTGGACCTTTTCTAATGTTTTATTAATTAACTCAAATCCCCCTGGATGCCATTTTATAGATAGGCAAACTGAAATAATTTGGTTCCCCTATTTGATTTAATTGCAATATAATGTAGGCTATGGGCAGACTCTTGCTGGAAGGGTAGTAGTGTGTTAATGACACATGCTGTTATTAACACGCAAATCACACCGGCAAACTCAGGGATCAAAGAGACACGCTGTGACTTGCGAATCCCCAGAACTTGCTATTCGATTTAAGCTCCTGAGCCTTTAGTTTCACACAAATGGCATCTCACCCTTAGCTTCCCCATTATTTTCCAGATCGTGAGGATTTGCACATTACTTGACCATTAAACTCGCCACAGAAAGTAAAGTCTTGTAAATAATAGAGTTTTCAGTAATGTGAGAATTTTTAATGCAACCCAGTCGACCTCTCTGGCCCAGAAAGGGAGCAAATGAAACTGCAGAGTGTCAGTCCTTCAGGTAGGGGATTGTTCTTAGAGTTTTAAAACATTTTTAAATTGAATTAGAACCAATAAAATCTCTCTGCACTTGGTAACCCCTCAAAATCTCTCAAGCTTTTATAAACATATTAACTCAAAATAATTGCATTTGTGAATCCTTCCACACAAACACATGTATACTAAAATGCAACCTTTCAAGAGGTTTGCAGTTTCTTGTGAGCACTGACGATGGCTTCTTAAAACCTTTGACCAAGCTTTTGGACATCTGCACTAATAGCTCCTTGTGCGGCTTGTGTCACTTTGGTTTTATCATGCCCCTGTGAATGGCCTTGGAATAGTTCATTATGCTAAAGGCGCTGTGTAAATGCAGCTTGTTGTTGTTGAAAGAGCCGCAGGAAGGAGAGGTTTAGGGAAGGAATTCCAGAACCCAGGGCCTCGGCAGTTGAAGGCACGGCCGCCAATTGTGGCCGAAGGAAACCGAGGCTATGCAAGAGGCCAGAAGTGGAAGAGCATAGAAATCTCGGAGGGTTGTAGTTCTGGAGGAGGTTACAGGACTATCTGTGGTCTACTGATAACATTGAGGTTGTTCACGGTTTGATAAAAGAGGTGCAAATATGGCCTACTGTAAATATTAGACCAGCTTTCCTCATTGGTTACCGAGAGACAGGCAATCATTCACGCTGATGAATATATCACATTCTCAGGTCACAGGGACAGCATGAAGGTGTGGATTAAGTCAGGGATAAAACAATTTCTGGGGATTTGGAATTCCTTTGTGCATGGCCACTCCCATCCACAAAGCTCAGGTGATGCAGTTCTATCCATGCTGGCATTTCTCACTTGTAGTTACGTCCTGGTTGAATTTGATAGTGCCAGAGGTTTTGTTGGGCTGTTCCTATTCCTGTTACCTCACCAATGATAAATTCTAAAATTCAGCGCAACAAGACCTGTTGGAACCTGCAGCTCAGGGTCTGTGGAAATTGATGGGAATGTTGAATTAGACTTTACACGTGAAGCTAGAGGCTCCTTCGTGTGGTACTTATCCATCAGAGTGTTTTTTAAACCTTTAACATGTGAAGGAAAGGATTGTATTAATAAGGCATTGTTCATAAACTCAGGACATTCTGAAGTGCTGTATAACCAATGATGTACTGTTGAAGTGTAGTATCTGTTATGATGTAGGAGACACAGTAACCAGCTTGCGCACAGCAAGATCCCTCAAGTTGCAGTTTGATGGTGACCAGATAATATATTTCAGTGACATTGGATGAGGGCCAAATGTCAGCCAGAACTTCTTCTTCAAGTCGTGCCTTGCAACCTTATACATCCACCCAGGAGGACAGCGAGGGCCTCAGTTTAACATCTCAACTGGAAGACAGCACACTCTTGGTATTGCACTGGGTGTATCAGCAAAGATTTTGCTCTCAAGTCTCTGGTTGAGACTTGAACCTACAATCGAGAGGAACAAATGCTACCCACTGCGGCAGCACTGATTATTCCCCCGCTGAGATGGTGGGTAGGGCACCTATTCTGATTGCAAAGTGCCGCCTATTAAACAACGCATTGCTAGGAGGTGTAGAAAACCATTATTGTTTTTTTTGGTCCCCCACTTACCCCTAAGGGTGTGTGTTTTATTCTTGCTCAGTGGCTTGTCGGGAATTTATCCGTGATCAGGTCCTCAGTTGGGTAGCATAGTGTGCTATTGCTCTGCAACACTAGGCAAATTCTTTAATAATTCTACTTAAAATAACAAACTTTGGAAAGCCTAACTATAAAGAAACGTTATTAGAGAAACCCTCAGTTGTACATTTAGTGCCACCAAAAATATTTGATGTACATTGGCCATGCACCGGTGCTGTTTTTCTGTGGCTTTTCACATATATTCTTGGGAGGCAAACACTGACAACCTTCCCTAAAAACAACGTAACCTAAACAGCGGTGGCAATAATGACAGACAGGTTTGATAAAAGGTAAATTGAATGCAAAGCTGGAAGCTTCTGATAGTTCCGATCCAACATCTGTAAACTGACAATCATAGAATTGTGCAGCATCATTTTAATGTCAAGGGAAAGCAGGTGGAAGATCTAGAATCATAGCATTCTACAGCACAGAAGGAAGCCATTCAGCCCATCGTGCTTGTGCTGGCTCTTTGAAAGAGCTACCCAATTAGCCCCACGGCCCTATTCTTCTCCCTATAGCCCTCCACTTTTTTTTTCCCTTTTCAAGTAAGTCTCCATATCCACTATTAATTTGCTTCCACCGTCCTTTCAGGCAGTGTATTCCAGGACGCACTCACTGCATAAAAAAAAAAATTCTCCTCAATTCCCCTCTGGTCCTTCTGCGAATTATCTTCAATCTACGTCCCCTGGTTACTGGCCCTCCTGCCACTGGAAACAGTTCCTCCTTATTAAAAGACAGAAAGATCGCCTCCGAAATTTACCGTCTGTGATCCTCTGAGTCTGCCGTGATTTCTTGCCATTTTGATTTGCGTTTGAAAGAATTAATAGTGGCCAAAGCTTCTCTTCTCATAATGGCAGTTCTGCTGTGGTAGAGGAAGTGTTATTTTTATGAGTTAAGTGTTCATTCAGGCAGCAGAGGTATCAAGCAGTAAGAGACGCGTCGCAGTTTACTTTACCACAATGGTGATGAAGACTGCTGGCATGTCTATAAATTTACAAATGTGGTTTTAGACTGTAAACAACTTTTGAGCTGCACGCTGCCTTGCGTTCATTAGCAGCGGAAAATGAAATGTTCTGAATTAATGTAACATGTGAAATGCATTGTCAGAGATAATTCAGCACCACACATTCTGTGCCTTTCCTTTGCTGACTTGTGACTTCCTGCTTTTGACTGAACCCTGTGAATGTAGCCATATTTTGCCCTTGCCTCGGCTCAGTTTGGCTCAGTTTTATGTTCCCCATATGGAACTACTTTTCTTCGCCAGGGGTTAGGATTTAGCAGTGCCTTGTAAAAGGCGCAAGAGATTTGTTTGATCTTTAAAGTGGCAGCGATCTGTAAGATTAAACAATGTGTCCAGGGTAATGCTTCATCTAAATACACATTAGCTGCTGCCCTTGTGCATATTAAGTGGTGACAACGGAGAAGTTCAGAAATCAACAGTTTCATGACACAAAAAAATAAAAGTCTGGAATAAAAACAGAGACACTAATTGCACATATATTTGTGATGTCCTTTAGACAAGCTTGACTGTTCAATGAGCTCACTTTCAAACAATTTATTTCAAGAAGCCCTATCGTTTGATTGATTTGCTGTGTTTTGGTTCAAAATAGGATTTTCCACTCTGTCTTAAGTTTAATAATTTCCAGAGGCCTTTCTTTCCTTTACAAACGCTGCTGGATAATGACATTTTGCTCATTTTTAATGACATTCAGGGTCTATAAATAAAGATAACTATTCCTAACTATGTGCAGAGATCCTGCAAAGGTGCCACAGAATCAGTAACAGTAAAGAGTGGATTTATTAAAGGCGCAAAGCAAAAGTAATTGAGTCTGAGGTCCATATTTCATGTTGTGGTTTGGATGACCTTTCACATGCAAATGTGACCACAAAGATACACAAGTCGCTGTAAGATTAGGCACATGGCTTGCAAATTAGTTATGGTACCTACTAACACAAAATAACAGCAGAAAAGACAGTGATTTATAAATCACCAAGTAGACCTCAGCTGGAGCAAAACCATAAGACCATAAGATGTAGCAGCAGAAGTAGGCCATTCAGCCCATCGAGTCTGCTCCGCCATTCAATGAGAACATGGCTGATCTGATAATCCTCAACTCCGGTTTCCTGCCTTTTCCCCATAAACCTTGATTCCCTTACTGATTAAAAATCTGTCTATCTCAGCCTTGAATACACTTAACAACCCAACCTCTACAGCCCTCTGCAGTAAAGAATTCCACGGTCTCACTACCCTCTGAGAGAAGAAATTCCTCCTCATCTCTGTTTTAAATGGATGCCCCCTTACTCTGAGATTATGCCCTCTGGTCCTAGACTTTCCCACGTGGGGAAACAATCTCTCAGCATCTACTCTGTCAAAACCCCTAAGAACCTTATATGTTTCAATTTTTAAACTCCAATGAGTACAGGCCCAACCTACTCAACCTCTCCTCAGAAGAAAATCCTTCCATCCCCGGTATCAACCTAGTGAATCTTCTCTGGACTGTCTCCAATGCCAGTATATCCTTCCTTAGATAAGGGGGCCAAAATTGTTCACAGTGTTCTAGGTGTGGTCTAACTAGTGCCTTGTATAGTTTTAGCAAGACTTCCCTATTTTTATACTCCATTCCATTTGAAATAAAGACCAATATTCCATTTGTCTTCCTTATTACCAGCTGAACTTGTATGTTGGCTTTTTAAGACGACCCCCAAATCCCTCTGTGCTGTAGTTTTCTGCAGTTTTTCTCCACTTAAATAATATTTAGCTCCTCTACACTTCCTGCCAAAGTGCATAACCTCACATTTTCCCACATTACATTCCATCTGCCAGGTTTTTGCCCACTCACTTAACATGTCTATATCCCTGTGTAGGCTGTTTGTGTCAACCTCATCACTTGTCTTCCCATCTATTTTTGTGTCATGTGCAACTTTGGTGATAGTACATTCACTTCCCTCATCCAAGCTATTAATATATATTGTAAATAATTGTGGCCCCAGCACTGATCCCTGTGGCACTCCATTAGTTACAGGTTGCCATCCTGAAAATGCCCCCCTGTTTTTCAACTCTCTGTCTTCTATCAGTTAGCCAATCCTCTATCCATGCTAATATACTACCCCCAACACCATGGGCTCTTATCTTATTAAGTAGCCTTATGTGTGCTACCTTACTGAACTCCTTTTGGAAATCCAAATATATTACATCTACTGGTCCCCCTTTATCTATCCTACTTGTTACCTCTTCAATGAATTCTAATAAGTTTGTCAGGCATGATTTCCGCTTCATGAAGCCATGCTGACACTACTTGTTTATATTATGCATTCCTAAACGCTCTGCTTTTGCATCCTTTATAATAGACTCTAACATTACTGTGTTCAAAACTGGGGTCCACGCTTTATAACGGATGTCAAGGCCTTGAAGAGGGGCCAGAGCAGATTTACCAGAATGATACCAAGGATGAGGGACTTCAGTTATGTAGAGAGACTGGAGAAGCTGATCTTGTTCTCCGTAGAGCAGAGAAAGCTATGGGGAGTTTTGATAGAGGTGTTTAAAATTAATCAGCGATTTTGATAAGAATAAATAGGGAAGAACTGTTTCCACTGGCAGAATGGTGGTAATCAGAGAAGGCAGATTTAGGATAGCTGGCAGATGAACCACAGGGGGAAGATGAGGAACGTTTTTTTTAAATTCAGTGAGTGGTTGTGATCTGGAATCCACTGCCTGAAAGAGGTGTGGAAACAGGCTTAACAGTAACGTACAAAAGTGAATCGTATATATAGTTGAAAAGGAAAACTTTACAAGGTAGGGTAGTGGGACCAATTCAGTAGCTCTTTCAAAGGGTCAGCATAGTGGTGATGGGCTGAATGGCTTCCTTCTATGCACTCTTTTTACGAATAAATGACCCTAAGAAGAAATGTAAAACCTGGGAATAGAACCCAGGGTGAGAGGCGAGCTGAGTCGCTCCTGCCGAGAGCCGGTATAGACATGGGGGGCCGAGTGGCCTCCTGTGCTTTTACCATTCTATGATTCTATAATTTGTAAGAGTAACGAGCTAGTAAAGCACAAGAAGAAGATCCTGTTCAGGAGGTTAGCTTGAGTTTGATGTGTGCAACGTAACTCCAGCCACAATCTCAACAGCATGACTGCTTACCTGAGTGTGAAACTCTGCAAAATGGATGATGGGGCAATTCAGAGAATGCAAGCCTCTCTTGTGATTTAGGTTTCCAATCTGTAGTTGAGAGTTCACACATTTTACTGAAGAGACTGTTTTCACCTGCAAGCTGGCTTTTTTGAATGTTTGCACCTCTGGGTATTTAAGTATCCAGGCACATCTTTTGTCTTTTCACATTTGACTTTTCAATGCCAGGTGTACTCGAGATTGTACTTTGCGAAATACTTTGCCCATGTAATTTAGCAACACAACAGGTCTTTACAGATAACCCCACATGGCATCAATTTTAAATATGTTTAACAACTGATCATTTGTGCACACTGAGCAGAAAGGCTCAGCAAGACAAATGGCAAAGAGCTGCTGCAAAGGGATCGGCTCGGAATTTTTTTTATTCATTCATGGGATGTGGGCATCGCTGGCTAGGCCAGCATTTATTGCCCACCCCTAAATGCTGGCCTAGCCAGCGATGCCCATATTCCATGAATGAATAAAAAAAATTGCCACTTTGCCCAGGTATAGCCACTAACCTGATGCTGCTGATGATAACGCAGGGAGTTATGATCTAGAATGCACTGGATGGTGGAAAGCGCTTCAGAGGTAACATTCAAAAGGGAATTGGATAATTACTTAAAGAGGAAACAAGTTGCAAGACTTTGGCGAAAGAGTGGGATTTTGGATAGACCTTTCAAAGAGCCAGCACAGGGCCATTGGGCTGAATGGCCTCCTTCTGTGTTATATGATTCTATGATCAAGTTCAGCAACTGGAAATAAATCTGACCTCTGCATCTGTCATTTCAGTAGGACTGAGGCATTTCAGTCCAGTGAGTGCTTAAAGTAGATGGTCATTCTGTAAATGGTGGATATTTCATTTGTCCCAGAAAGAGAGCTGTACTTTGGTGCTTCAGTCATGTCTCCCTACTATTGTATGGAACTGTCAGCAGTAGCCGTCTTTGTAACTGAAGTCATACCCAGAGGAGGAAAGGCCTCTGACACAGGAAATGTTTGTTGGCAATTCACCATTTCTCAGGATGTGGCAAGTGCTCACGTACAGTGTTCCGCCCAGTGGTAGCAAAGCATCCAATGCTGCCAGGCTTCTTATAATGTCGCGCCTCATAGATAAAGTGAGCACATTCCTTTCAGATGATTCATCACTGCCTTAATGTCTCTACCAGGCAAAGACTTCATGAAATAAAGCAGCTTGGCCAATTGTTGAGAAGGTTTGTTCTAAATGGAGTTGGTTGATTTTACAGGCATAAGTTAAGATTTACAGGATAGATTATCACTTAATATGCTCGCCTCAAAAGTTCTCGCAGGTGGCGTTAAACCATTCTATTTAAAATGGCTTAATTCCTGTTTGCCAGTAGTTATAAACATATGAATCAGGAGCAGGAGAAGGCCACTCAGCCCCTCTAGCCTGCTCTGCCGTTCAAGAAGATCATGGCTGACCTGATTGTAATCTCCACTCCACATATGTGCTAACCCCCAATAACCTTTCACCCCCTTGTTTATCAAGAATTTTATCTGGCTCTTCCTTATAAATATTCAAAGACTCTGCTTCCACCACCTTTTGCAGAAGAGAGTTCCAAAACTCAGGACCCTCTGAGAGAAAAAATTTCTCCTCATCTATGTCTTAAATGAGCGACCCCTCATTTTTAAACTGTGACCTTTAGTTCTAGATTCTTCCACAAGAGGGAACATCGTCTCTACATCCACTCTGTCAAGACCCCTCAGGATCTTAGAGGTTTCAGTCAAGGCGCCTCTTTCTCTTTTAAACTCCAGTGGATACAAGCCTAACCTGTCCAACCTTTCCTCATAAGGCAAGCCACCTACTCCTGATATTAGACTAGTAAACCTTCTCTGAACTGCTTCTAATGCATTTACATCCTTCCTTGAATAAGGAGACCAATACTGTACATAGCACTGCAGATAAAGTGTCACTAGTACCCTGTACAACTGAAGCATAATCTCCCTACACTTGCACTCAATTCTCTTCACAATTAATGAGAACATTCTATTAGCCTTCCTAATTACTTGCTGTACCTGCACACTGGCCTTCTGTGATTCATGCTCTAGGACACCCAGATCCTTCTGAATCTTAGAGCTCTGCAACCTCACACCAATTAGATAATAAGCCTTTTTATTTTTCATGCCAAAATGGATACTTTCACATTTGCCCACATTGTACTGCGTTTGTCAGGCCTTTGCCCACTCACTTAATCTATGTCACTTTATAGCTTCCTTATGTCCTCTTTAAAATTTACTTTTCTACCTATCGCTATGTCGTCAGCAAACTTAGCAACCAGACCTTCAGTTCCTTCATCCAAGTCATTGATATAAATTGTAATTAAGTTGAAGCCCCAGCACTGATCCCTGTGGCACACCTCTTATCACATCTGCCAAACAGAAGAGACCCCTTTGTGGCCACACTCTATTTTCTGTTAGCTATGAAATCTTCTATCCATGCCAATAGGTTACCCCCTACACCATGAGCTTTTATTTTCCACAATAACCTTTGATGTGGCACCTTATCAAACGCCTTCTGGAAATCTAACTACAGTACATCCACAAGTTCTCCTTTATCCCAGCACATGTGATTCCTTCCAAGAATCCAGTAAAGGTATTGCGCTCACACAAAGAGTGCTTTGATCAGAAAACATATCCCTATGAAGTGATGGATGGTAAATGATTTCAATGTGATCGTTTCTAATTTGAAAATTGTTTTATGTTCTTTTTATATATGAGAAGATCGCCTGTGGCATTGCTTATGGTGAGTCAGAGGATACGCTAAAGTGTGCCGGCTGAAGTGTGACAGCTAAAGTGTGACAGGAAGTAAGTGTAATGCTTATAGGAAGTCCATGTGAAGCAGGATTGAAAACAGTACAGATAGCTTATAGATATGAGAATGGTTTAGATCAATCATGTAAATGTTGATATGTTTTTGCTGTGGATATTTTGAGAGCTGTACATTTAAGCTGAATATCTCCTATTGGATTATTAACCTCACGGGCACCTCCTAGGCTGGTATTAAAGTGCATGCTTTCCATTGCTGTTTAGTGTCAATGGCAGCAGAGAGTGGTGAAAAGTCCGGAAACAAGATAAGCTTTCTCATTACTGCGCTATTCTGTATTTTCCACTGAACTTCCCAGTCACCACTACCCACCCCTTACAAAAAAAAAGGGGGCTGAAATTGGTAACAGTATCCTTTTTTGGAAAGCGATCTGCCAACCCAGGTGAGATTTTTGTTAATGAGCATGGAGAGAACAATGGGGAGGGGTATTTTTTCCCCCCAATGGGGGAAATTAAATCGGGGAAGTGGGAATTAAGTTGCCTGCTGGGCTGGAGTTGATTCAGCATTGGAGCTGCAAAAATGCGTTGGTGGAATTTCCATCCAATGGGAGCTTTGCTTCAATTGTTGCATTAAGTACCCCACAGTTGTTGGGATGAAACGGAAGTGGAGAACAGCCTTAACCGGAGGACCTACCCTCTACCGTCAACACTTGTAAACTGTTTACTGTCTTCCATTCACTGATACTTTAAGCATGCAGTGAAGGGTCACTTAGACATGAGCAGCAAGTTGGTACAAAATGCCCCAATGCACCGCTCAGCTCCATATTTCATTCCTCCTCGTGGGAAATTGCAAACATTATTGGTGCAGGTCCAGTAGATCGTTACAAGTGTGAGGAACAGAACCAAGCAGGCAATTAATTTTAAATGCAGATTTCAATGCAAACTGCACAGGCAGTTGTTGAACTACTCGAGAGCTATAAAATAAACATGATTGGGCTTGTGCCAACTGGTGAGATGAGGAAAATACTACTCTGAGGCCTCCACCAAAGGAAAACTGAAGTTAATTAGTGTTTCTATTTGATGCTGTTAAAACAAATCAAAATATTGGTAAGATTTATAAGGCACCAGTTTCTTGAAAATGAAGAATGTTCCTGAAAAGGTCTCGCCTTTGGTGTGGGGAAGGTGTGAATTAGGGGGAATGTCTTGTTTGTGTTTGGTTGTTAGTTCACACCATGGCCAAACGGGCTGCTTTTCCAAAATGTGGAAACACGTTTACAAAGTCGGGCAGTTTGAATGCTAATGAAGCAACAATTTCAAGCCATATTTTGTACCTCGAGAGCCCATTACTAGGTTTGTCAGACCACACCATAGCATATTCCATTCCGGTTTCTGACAGTATGTTTGGATGAGCTGCTTTAGGGTGCCAGCTGGTCTATTTTCAATTTGAATTAAATTTGTATAGGATATCAGTGGTTACCTATTAACCTAAGCTGCCCAGTTGGAAACCAACTTGATCCGATCGACTGTTCACCATATGGGGAGCCTGATTGACTGTCAGTTGTGGAAAATGGACAACCAACCAATTGTGCCTGTCTCTCACCGGGCAGACTAGGTGTAAATTGTCCCAAAGTGTCATACTTGGTTCCAAAATAATGATCTCAGTTCCAAATCAGAAGGTTGTGGATTCATGGCACTCTCCAGTAACCTGAGCACTGACATTCCCAGTGCCAGTACTGAGGGAGATTTATTGAGGGAGGTGCTCTCTTTTGGATGAAACACTAAAACAAGCCCCCCGCAGTAGAGGACATCGACAAGCCTATGGCAACATTTGAAGAAGAGCAGAGGAAACTCCTGGATTCTTGGCCGACATCCCTTCCTCAACCTATCCCACCATAAACAAATTAGTGAGTCATTAACCAGCCGTTTATCTCATTGCTTTTTGTGGGTTCGTGCTGTGCACATATTGGTTGATGCATTTGCTTACATTACTGAGTTAAAATGTAACAAATTGTAACTGAGGATTATTCTCCTGCTGATGAGACAGTAAACTGAGAAAGAACTACTGATGCTGCTAGTGGATGACTGCATGATGCATTCACATACCATTCCTCTATCCGTTATTTTAATGTGAGTATTAACCATTTATTTTAAGTGTGGTAATGTCACAACTAAGTTCATAAATGTGGTTTAAGCATCCATGCGCTAATATCCCCAACAGTAATCTCTAGACTATAATCAATAATAGTTGCCCTTCACATCAAACCTTCATCCAACCAAAGCTTATGTGCATTCGGCCAATTAACTTTAAATGCTGATATTCACTGATTTGGAGTTATTACCAAAATGTGCAAAGGCTTTTGGCAACGATTCTTGGAAGATAATCAGTGACATATTGAACCAAAATAGCCATGTACGTATTTGCCCGCCCTTATCAATGTCACCCAGAGGGAGTAAATTGGCCCAAAAGATGCTTCATTTTATGGAGATTTGCAATGGTAAGCGTACTGTCATCTGATTGTTAGCTGTCTTTATATAATAATAATAGACTTAATCAGCCATGACCTTAAAAGGCAGATAGACCAGCAAAGGCTCCAGTAGCCGAAGGCACAAAGCGTATAATTCTGGAGACCAAACCTACTCAAAAAGCAAGGAGAATGAATGTAACTTAAGACGGCTATGGCAAAATTAGCTGCAATTTCCCCAGTTGTAAAAATACCTCAGGCTTCACAGGTTTTAGACCAAGGTGTAAGGGAGCGCAAAAGAAATTGCAGGGGTATGGGGAAAGAACAGGGGAGTGGTACTAACTGGATTGCCCTTCGGAAGAGCTGGCACAGACTCAATGAGCCAAATAGCCCCCTTCTGTTCTGTGCTATTTTATGATTCAGATTGGCAGCCATCTTGTTAAAAGTAAGCAAAACTTTATTAATTCATGAATACAGCTTTGGTGTTTGGCATCGCCAATGGACATTGAAAAGCTCTTCTCGTTGGGAAAATGCAAATAGGCAACAAACATCATTTTTGCATGATTATACCATGGAAAAGATGCAATTATGAGGATGATGACAATGCACTTATCTTATTTTTGATAACATTTTACCTATTGACCCTCTCATTAGTCAAATATCATTGGAACTCCATACCTCTTTATCCATTATGTATAACTATTGTAACAGATTAAGTAATGACATTTTTGGATGTATAATAGAGGTTGATTGCTATCTTTTTAATGAATGCCTTTCAGTTCCACTGGGTCTATGTAACAGTGCAAAGTCCAAGGGGAGCCTGCAAACTTCCTATTTTACAAAGAGCTCGTGGATCAGGATTTTGATCTAGATCAAAATCTCACGGTGTGTTGCTGCGCATTGCCGTGAATCATTGTATATCAGTGTTTATGTTGACGAGATGTAGTGTTGTGTACATCACATATAGGGTTGCCAATTGACAGTTTCATTTTATAGCCTCCTCCTGCCCAAACTGCTCTGCCCCCATGCTCCCCCGTTGGGTCCATCCTCCAGCAGAACTAATTTCTCACAGTCAGTTGCAAAGGAAACAGCCTCTTTGTTAGCCAATTGGTTTAATCTTGACCATCAGTCAAAACAGCTATTACCCCTATCGCCTTTATTTTTACAATTAAGAAAATGAAAATGATCTATGAAAATGAAGTGAACGTTTTTTTCTCCCTGATTTTTCTCCCTGCTGTTGCTGCCAGTGGCATCCAGAAGATTAATCTTTACAATTCCTGTAGATTCAGTACTGATGCTGCTTTTTTAAAAAAAAAATCATTCATGGGATGTGGGCTTCGCTGGCTGGGCCAGCATTTATTGCCCATCCCTAGTTGCCCTTAAGAAGGTGGTGGTGAGCTGCCTTCTTGAACTGCTGCAGTGGTATAGGTACACCTACAGTGCTCGTTGCAGGATTCCTAGTCTCTGACCTGCTCTTCTAGCCACAGTATTTACATGGCTAGTCCAGCTTAGTTTCTGGTCAATGGTAACCCACAGGATGTTGATAGTGGGGGATTCAGTGATGGTAAGGCCATTGAATGTCAAGAGGCAATGGTTAGATTCTCTCTTGTTGGAGATGGTCATTGTCTGGCACTTGTGTGGCGCAAATGTTACTTGCCACTTGTCAGCCCAAGCCTGCATTTAGACATGGACTGCTTTGTTAGTAATACTAATCAAATGGGCACAATGTAGTGCCCATTAACCTGACCCTAGTGGAATTATATTGAATAGAAATGGACACATCATCGATCATCAACTGTCTAGATTTTGTTGCAGCAACTCTAGCTAGGCAAATGATGGATATTTTTGCATTTAAAGACCTAAGGCAAGTAATTGAAGTTGAAATGTCTGCAAAGAGTTCCATGCAGATTGAAGTGGAGTTACTGGGAGTGAATTCAGACCTTCGTCACATGAGTGCTTTAACTTTTTACATCTGGATTAAGGGCTTTACTAGTAATATAGAGAACCCACAGTCCTTTCAGGAATAGAGGAATAGGAGGAGGCCATTCAGCCCCTCAAGCCTATTCCACCATTCAGTTAGCATGGCTTATCTGCACCTCTGTTCCATTTACATTCCTTAGCGCCAAATCCCTTGACATTCTTACCTCGCAAATCAATCTCAGTCTGGAAATTTAAATTGATCAAGCGTCCACAGCCTCGTTGGGGAGGGAGTTCCAGATTGGCCTAACTCTTTGGGGTCGATTTCTGAATCCTGTAGTCTGGGTTTTATGTGGTGTTAACCACCTCATGATGGGGCCAGGAGCCTCAACCCCCGATTAACACCTGCGGTGTGCTCTGTGCCATTTTGAAAGTGGTCCTTGTGCCAGTTGTCTAAAGCGTTGGCCTATGTCAGGCCAGCGGCCCCCATTTAAAATGAAAAACAGGGTTCTGCGATGTAAATAGGCCCCTGATTGCCATTTTAGGTCAGAACTGGTCAAGTTAGACTCTCATATGCACAAACCACCAATAGTATTTGTTGCATTTGGTCAACAGTTATAACCAATTACTTCAGCTAGCTGTCCTTTGCAATTTTGAAAAGAGAACTCTAAATGACAATTTTCAGTTCTCCAAGGAAAAAAGATCTTATTGATTACTTGTGGATCAGGCAATAAACCAAAGAGCCATCTGCCCTCTCAGGTGGTTGCAGTAGACTCCATGGTACAGTTTCATAGAAGGATATGGATATATCCCTGGCATCCTGCCCAATAGTTATGCTCCAACCAGTATCACTGAAAACAGATTATCTGGTCATGATCACTTTAACTGTTTGTGGGAGTTTGCTGTGCACAAGTTACATTTCCTACTTTACAACAATGACTATATTTCAAAAGTCGCTCATTGTAAAGTACTTTGGGGCATCCCGAAGTCATGAAAGGCGCTATAGAAATGCAAGTCTTATTTTCACTAGCAAAACCGCTTTGGCAGTGCCCACAGTAAGAACATAAGAAATAGGAGCAGGAGTTGGCCATGCAGCCCCTTGAGCCTGCTTCGACATTCAATAAGATCATAGATGAACTTCTATGTCAACTCCACTTGCCTGCCCTATCCCTACATCCCTTGCCTCTCATGAAGCAAAATTTCATCCCGGCGGGCAGGCGCGCGCCCGATCCTCTCGTGAAATGACGCGCATTGACGTTGGCCAAGTGAGCTGCCGTTAATGCACAGTCACGCAATAGTTCGGTCGGCGGGCGCGCACCGGAGTCGGCAATTGTCCGCCGACAATTAAAAGGCCTGTTGAGGCCATTAAGCAATCAATTAACTTAAATTTTTCACTGCCCGTCCAACCTAATGGCTGGAGGGCAGGCGAAAAGGCCAAGCAGTCTTTGCATTTTTTTTTGGAAGCCTCATCCACGAGCGGGATGAGGTTTCCAAAGGAAAGTAAAAATAAAAGCTTTTAAATTTAATTTAATTAATATCATGTCCCTGCTCATGTGACAGAGTCACATGAGGGGACATGTTTTATTACATCTTTCTAATCTTCATTGTTTTGTTGATGTGCCTCATCTCCCTGAGGAAGTTCTGTGCCCCAGGGAGATTTTCAAGCACTCACTCGCGCGCTTGCACAAAATTCGCGCTTGCCCTGTTCGACGTCCACCCCCGCCACCCCACCACACAACCAGCGCTGAGCGCTGCCGCTTGCATTTCACGCTGGACGAGCCTTAATTGGCCCGGCAGCGTGAAATCGTGGTCCTGCCCTGATCGCGAGCAGCAGTCAGCTTCCCAACTGATACCGCCCACCTCCGCTGAGCCCACCCGCCAAGGGCAAAATTCTGCCCGCGGTGTCCATAAGCCTCTCGATCTCTATCTCAAATATACTCAATAACTGAGCATCATCAGCTCTCTGGGGTATAGAATACCAAGGATTCATAACTCTCGGAGTGAAGAATTTTCTTCTCCTCTTGGTCTGAAGTGACCCCCTAACCAGGAGAAACAATCTCTCAACATCAACCCTGTCAAATCCTTGTCAGAATTTTATACACTTCAATCAGATCACCTCTCATTCTTCAAAATTCCAGAGACCATAAGACCATAAGACATAGGAGCAGAAATTAGGCCATTCGACCCATCGAGTCTGCTCCGCCATTCAATCAAGGCTGATAAGTTTCTCAACCCCATTCTCCTGCCTTCTCCCCATAACCTTTGATCCCCTTACCAATCAAGAACCTATCTATCTCGGTCTTAAATACACTCAATGACCTGGCCTCCACAGCCTTCTTTGGCAATGAATTCCATAGATTCACCACTCTCTGGCTAAAGACGTTTCTCCTCATCTCTGTTCTAAAAGGTCTTCCCTTTACTCTGAGGCTGTGCCCTCAGGTCCTACTTTCTCCTACTAATGGAAACATCTTCCCCACATCCACTCTACCTAGGCCTTTCAGAATTCTGTAAGTTTCAATCAGATCCCCCCTCATTCTTCTAAACTCCATCGAGTATAGACCCAGAGTCCTCAAACGTTCCTCATATGTTAAGCCTTTCACTACTGGGATCGTTCTCGTGAACCTCCTCTTGACCCTCTCCAGGACCAGAACATCCTTCCTGAGATATGGGGCCCAAAATTGCTCACAATATTCTAAATGTGGTCTGACCAGAGCCTTAAAAAGCCTCAGCAGCATATCCCTGCTTTTATATTCTAGTCCTCTTGAAATAAATGCCAACATTGCATTTGCCTTCCTAACTACTGCGTCAACCTGCAAGTTAACCTTAAGACAATCCTGGACTAGGACTCCCAAGTCCCTTTGCACTCCAGATTTCTGAATTCTCTCCCCATTTAGAAAATAGTCCATGCTTCTATTCTTCCTACTAAAGTGCATGACCTCACACTTCCCCACATTGTATTCCATCTGTCACTTCTTTGCCCATTCTCCTAACCTGTCCAAATCCTTCTGCAGCCTCCCCACCTCCTCATTACTACCTGTCCCTCTACCTATCTTTGTATCATCTGCAAACTTAGTCAGAATTCCCTCAGTTCCTTCATCTAGATCATTAATGTATAAAGTGAAAAGTTGTGGTCCCAACACTGACCCCTACAGAACTCCACGAGTCACTGGCCGCCATCCTGAGAAGGACCCCCTTATTCCCACTCTCTGCCTCCTGCCAGACAGCCAATTTCTATCCATGCTAGTACCTTGCCTCTAACACCATGGGCTCTTATCTTACTGAGGAGCCTCCTGTGCGGCACCTTGTCAAAGGCCTTCTGGAAGTCCAAGTAGATAACATCCATTGGCTCTCCTTTGGCTAACCTTCTCATTACCTCCTCAAAGAATTCTAACAGATTTGTCAAGCATGAGCTCCCCTTGATGAAACCATGCTGACTTTACCCTATTTTACCATGCACTTCCAAGTAGTCTGAAATCTCATCCTTAATAATGGACTCTAAAATCTTACCAACGACCGAGGTCAGGCTAATTGGCCTGTAATTTCCTGTCTTTTGCCTTACTCCCTTCTTAAACAGGGGGGTTACATTAGCAATTTTCCAGTCCTTTGGGACCCTCCCTGACTCCAGTGATTCCTGAAAGATCACCACTAATGCCTCCACTATCTCTTCAGCTATCTCCTTCAGAACTCTGGGGTGTAATCCATCTGGTCCAGGTGATTTATCCACCTTCAGACCTTTCAGTTTTCCTAGCACCTTCTCCTTGGTAATTGGCACCTTACTCACCTCTGCCCCCCGACTCTCTTGAACTTTGGGGATGTTACTCGTGTCTTCCACCGTGAAGACTGACGCAAAGTACCTACTCAGTTCCTCCGCCATTTCTTTGTTCCCCACTACTACTTCTCCAGCGTCATTTTCTAGCAGCCCAATATCCACTTTTGCCTCTCTCTTACCCTTTATATATCTAAAAAAAAACCTCTTGCAATCTTCTTTTATATTAATGGCTAGTTTACCCTCATATTTAATCTTCTGCCTCCTTATTTCTTTTTTAGTTGTCCTCTGTTGGTCTTTGTATACTTCCCAATCCCCTGGTTTCCCACTGCTCTTTGCCACATTGTATGCTTTCTCTTTAGCTTTTATGCTGTCCCTGACTTCCCTTGTCAGCCATGGTTGCCTTGTCCTCCCTTTAGCATGCTTCTTCTTCCTAGGGATGAATTTTTGCTGTGTCTCCCAAATTACTCCCAGAAACTCCTGCCATTGCTGCTCCACTGTCTTTCCTGCTAGGCTCATCTCCCAGTCAATTCTGGCCAGCTCCTCCCTCATGGCTCTGAAGTTGCCTTTATTCAGCTGTAATACCGTTACATCTGATTCCGGCTTTTTCCTCTCAAATTGCAGGATAAATTCTGTCATATTATGGTCACTTCCTCCTAAGGGTTCCTTCACCTTAAGCTCCCTTATCAAATCTGCCTATTATAGACTATAGATTTATAGTCTATGGGCCAATTCTGGTTAGTCAGAGGATATGCTGTTGTATTAGCAAAGGGGCATAAAACTCTTTAATGCATAACTAGACAGGAGCTGTGTGTAAGTTGCCTTTTATGGCCGCGTCATATTGCTGTAATTATAGATTGATTAGGGGCATCTTGAGGTTAATTAGAAGGTCCTTTTAGAGAATTTAAACTTAGTTTCTCTCCTTTATGCTTTTTATTGACTTGTGCCACAGAAATGCACATGTGTGAAAACCTAATGCATGTTCCTCAGTCTGTCAGCGCAGATTATGTGCCCCAAATCTCAAGATTGGAGCTCAATCCCACAACCTTCTGACTTGGAGGCAAGAATGCGACTCACCAAGTCACAACTGGTGCTGAATGCTAGCTTTGTCTTATAGCACCAGAGCAGAGGCCATTGAAAAACTGGCCTGCAGTGTTTACGCACAGGCAATTGCTGTTGGAAAGCAGCCGATTTGAATGGCAGAATCTGCCTACACACTGTAGAAATATTCTAATACATATTGGAATGTGTATGCAATAATATGTTCTATCTCTGAAGCCTCCTTCTACAAGCCTCTGAGACCTTCGCACTTCTGCGATTCTGGCCTCTTGCTCATTCCCGATTTCCATCGCTCCACCATTGGTGGCCAGGGGCAGAATTTTCCCATTGGCATGCGGGGGCGGAACCTACGGTGACATTGGGCGAGTGTCCCGACATCACCGCGCGCCATCGCAATACTTCGTTGGGCGGGTGTGCGATGATCTCCGATGTGCACCCGCCATCAATTAACGTGCCAATCGACCGCGATTTTTCTGCGCCCATGCAATCTTCGGGTCGGCGCAAGGGTGCAACGGGCAGGCGGGTAGGACAGGTTTCTATAAACCTCATCCACAGCCAGGATAAGAGGGCTCAGTGGGGCTGCGAGTGTGCTCTGTCAAATATTGATGTTTCAAAGTTACTGATACTTGCCTGTGTGATCTGTAGTACTTCAAAACGCATACCAGCTGCTTGGTCTGGACTCACAATCTTCAGATCAGCACTTTGTAGTGAGGAATCTTCTCTGGGCCTGAAAGTTTCAGGAAGCCTTCCCTTAGCCTGGGAATGGGAGCTGAACTCTCCAGTGGAGACACCTACTCTGAGGAGGGCTAGAAGGGGGACGAGGCCAGGAGTGCACATTCAGCCTCCGGGGAGCCACCTTTGGGAGGTTAGGCACAAGGGGTGCAGGGCCAAGAGGTTGTCCAAGGTGGAAGGGGCCGCAGAAGATGCCACTATCCTGCTGTCAGGGTTTACAGGTGACGAAGCAGCTACTTCAATATGTCTGAGGTGCAGTGTCAAAGGAGGCTCCGTCTCTCAAGGGAGACGGTCAACTACATGTCAGATGATTGGGCCTGAGATCTTCATGAACTGTGTGGGTGGACACCCCATGCCAGTGGCTCTAAAGGTCATAGCTGCCCTCAACTTCTATGCCTCTGGCTCCTTCTAGGGGTCAGTGAGTGAACTTTGCGGTGTCTCCCAATCATTTCTGCACACTTGTGTCAAGCAGGTTACAGACACTTTGCTTGGCTGTGCATTGACCTTGATCCACTGCAGTTGAGACCAGGCAAGTCAGACACAGCGAGCCAGAGGCTTCGTGGCCATTGCTGGCTTCCCCCGTGTCCAGGGTGCTATAGACTGTACACATGTGGCCATCAAGGCACCAGCAGGTGAGTCCGGTGCCTTCGTCAACAGGAAGAGCTTCCACTCCATGAACGTGCAGATAGTGTGTGACCACAGGATGCAGATTCTACAAGTCTGTGCAAGGTACCCAGGCAGCTCCCTCAACGCCTACATCCTCAGACACTCCCAGGTGCCGGGGCTCTTCAGTGCTCCAGCCCGGCTGGATGGATGGCTGCTGGGTGACAAGGGCTATCCCCTCAGAAGGTGGCTCATGATGCCTCTCCGCCATCCAAGAACAGAAGCTGAGCAGCGGTACAACAGGAGCCAGGGCACCACAAGGGCTGTGGTGGAGAGAGACATCGGTCTAGCATGCTGTGCTCTCCACAATCTTGCGCTGGAAAGGGGGAACACAGTGGATGAAGAAGACGTAGATGGAGCGGCTGCGGCTGCACACGATGAGTCCAGCAGTGAGTCCGAGGATGAGCACGCACAGGGAAATGCTGAGGGGGTAAACACTGACATAGGCATACTGCAGGGAGGCAGAGACACCCGAGAGGCTTTAACCCAATGAACCTTCAGCTAGCACAGCACATATAGACCTCCAGGACATGCCTGGACAGTAGGCTCGATACTCGACACCTAAATGCAAAATCTTCCAGGTTAGGAACATTAACTAAGGGCCTTGTTAATAAAGCTGAATGTCCCACAGATCACTCATTACGTTATTGAAAACCATCCACCTGTGGAAGATAAGAGGCACCCTCAGCCACTGTGACATGTCTGAATTTAATATTGCAACCAGAGAAACTGAATGAAACAAAATGACAAAAGTGTTAAAAATCACACCTCATAAAGACCTCATTGCAAGCCAACACAAAAGCACCAGCGATAAACCCGTGGTGTGCCTAAGGTGCCTTAGCTTTTCATTTCCAGATGCTGTGACTTGGTACTGCCCCATCACTGGGACTGGCACCTGAGCCAGCCTGCTGACTCTGCTGTCCCGTTGGCCTCAATGACCTTGGCAGTCGTCCTCTGGCCCGTGGAGCCTGTGCTGGTCCCACCTGGGGGGGAGCTGCCAGTTCCACAGCTGGCACCTCCCCAGTTGTCGCAGCCTCACCGGATGCAACAATCACTGGCAAAGGGGTGGAGGAGCTGCTGCCCTCATCCTGAGCGCCCTGAGAGGAGCCCGCAGAGACAACAAGGCAGCTGCTGCACCGACGTGAGGTCGTTAAGGACCTCCTTGCTCACCGTGGATAGATGGGCATCGAACTGGGAAACTTGGTGCTCAGATCGTCTCCCACGCTGGCACTGACCAGCTGAGGTCAATGCCGATGTGAGGGCTTGCTGGTCTGAGTGCATCCCTAGGAAGCCCTGATGGGTCTCCTGGAGGAGCCTCTCCATGAGAGTCGCCACTCCCTCCATGGAGGACACATGGCGCTCGGGCATGCGGCTCAATGCTTCAGCGATAGTCCGACTAGACTCCTCCACTATGGACATCAAGCCAAACAAAACCTCATGTATCTCCTCCAGATGCTCCCGCACACCCGGCCGCATTTCCTGCATTTGCTGCATAGCGGACGACTCCAGAGACACATCATCGGGCACAGACTGAGCATGTGCCTGGTCCCCTGCAGTCCCCCGACTGCTGGCACCATGGGCACACTCTGTCTCTGCCAGCTTCTCCAGCAACTGTGAAGTGCCCTCACTGCTGTGCCCCGGGACACTAGCCGATGTTCTAATTCCCATCGAGCTGCTAGTATCTGCGCTGGTGCCTGCCTGGCAGAGATGGTGTGATGCTGGTGAGACTTCAGGGCCCTCAGGTGTGAGAGGGGGCCTCTGCTGCTCCTCCTCCCGGCCCTGCTCCACTGATGCTGAAAGGAAGAACAAGGACATTGGATCCGTTAATGTGGAGACAATGTCAATGTACATCCCCGTCCCCCGGATTATTATGCGCTCATCCTTCCATAAGCGATAGTCAAGTCATGTTGTAAACTTCAATCACTGAACATTCAGCAGCGCCATGGCTGTTGGGAGAACAATGGTGACCTCACTGCTGGGCAAACATACCTGCCCGTGGCACCCCAGCCTCACTGACACCAGTGGACCTGGGCACATGGCGCCTCTCCAAATCCAGGGCCTCCTGCTCAAACCGGCTGAGAATGGCTAACTGGGCTGGGACTCTGCCAGTCCTCACCCGCTCGGCGACATTATGAATATTCTTCTCCTGAAAAGGAGAGAAGAGCATTGATTTGTGCTACTTCTACCTGGATTCTCTTCACGGACGGCCCACCCCAGCCAGAGTGGGACATTGCAGGGCTCCAGTGCCTCCTCACCCCGCTGCCACCGGGCACTCACACAAAGATGCCAGGCCAGTCCCCCAACCCCGCCACCCCCTTGGCCACATGCTGCTTACATCACATTGGGCACCACGTGGTCCAACCTTCCATACCAAGGAGGCGCAAGCATGTGGGGTACAGAGGGCAGCAGATCGATCAGTGCCAACGCCACCTTGAAGCTCCCTCCCAGCGTCTCATCACCCTGACTTTGACATGTCCTGGAGTTCCAGCACTGCGCCCTAGGTGAAGCTGCTCCAGGTTGCCCTCCAGACAGTCATGTGGGCCTCAGTGTAACACATGCTGCGGGGGCAGAAACCATCTCTTCACCACCCTCTTAGGGTGACCTTGGCATGGGCAATATCTGCTGGCCCACCCAGCAAAGGACACAAGACATCAATGATTCAATGCAGTCATTACACTCAGACTTGGGGAACTTTTGGGGGGTGGGTGGCACCAGGTGGTAAAGCCTACTTGCTGGGTTAAGTGACCAGTGCCAGCATGGGTGCTTACCCTTCCTGAGTGCAACTGGTCATTGAAGCGCACCACGTCATGGGAGTTCACGACCTCCGCCATCTCCTCCCAGGCACGTTTGGTCATGTAGTGGGGGGGACCTTCTCCTCCTGTCCTGGGGTACCAGGACCTCCTGCCGTGCTGCCACCCTTCTTGAGGAGGGCAGCAAGGCAATTGTCAGAAAAACGAGGGGCACACTAGCCCCCTGCCCTACCCTCCTGCCTGGCCTGCTCACCAGCAGCGCTCTGGGGGAGCCCTTCCACTGGTCGTGATTCACAGCCTCTTTTTTTAACCAGGCCGCCGGGTCGCCATTGGACCCGGTGGTCATTTCAGTCCCGCCGCCGCCCGCCCACTCCCGCTGTCCTCGGGAACCGCGATTCACGCTGGGCAGGCCTTCATTGGCCTGCCCGCGTAAAATGGCGGCACGGACCTGATCGCGGGAGGCAATCAGACCTGCGCCCGCCCGACAGGCAGGGAGCTCAGCACCATGTTTTCAGCTGCCTGGGCCCTAAGCCTTGGAATTGCCTCCCTAAAACTCTCTGCCTCTCTCTCTTCTTTTAGGAGGCTCCTTAAAATCTGTCTCTTTCGCATGCAGTTGTGTCTCCTAATGGAACTCGGTGTCAAATTTTTGCCTGATGACACTCCTGTAAAGTTCCTTGGGTTGTTTTTAATGGTGCTAATGGTGCTTTGTAGTTTAAGTTGTTGTTCTAAATCCCGCTCATTTTTTCTTTCCGTAAAAATCACAAATGTGGTCCCTACACTACTGCAACAATAATAATTTATAAATAAACATTGGCTTGACTCAGATTTCTTGCTGTATTAGTGTGGCGCTCCTGAGAATTGTAGAGAACAATCAGTGTATTGTCCAGTGGGACTGATCTGTTAAGGTGTGATGGAGCAATGATTTGTGCAGCAATTACCCACTCTGATCTAGACTTTCATGCTCCCCTGGCTGACATCAGTGAGCCATAGCTGTGTATAAAAGTCTTATTGTGTAGCACTGTAGACCTATCGCCTGTCCAAGGAACAGAGCTTTAGAGCAAGATATTGTGCAGCATTTAATGTGCACTGCAAACAAGGGTGATTTGTTGATGCTCTATGTGGCACCTATACTCAAACTGAATCTTAATTGGAGGGAAAGGAATAACTCTCAAGATATGGACCCTTGAAAAATTAATAACCAGTCATGTTAACCTTAAAGAATGCATTTTTAGAAACATCTATCTAATGTGTTTCCACATTTTTTTTGGCTTTGATGAATAACAACCTGTATTTATTCAGCACCTATAATGAAATAAAACATTCCAAGATGCTTCACAGGAGCATAAATCCAACAAGATTTGACACCGAGCCACAGGGTGATACTTAACAACAGATGACCAAAAACATGGTCTGAAAGAGCAGTGCAATCAGATTCAGTGGACAATTGGCCACATACTTGAACAGGGAGAAATTGCAAGGCTATGGATTAAGGAGAGCTGAGGGCGGAGCTGGAGTAGTGGAAATGATTGATTTACTCTTTCAAAGAGCTCTTTCTTAGGTATGATGGACCAAATGGCCTCCTTCTGCGCTGCTTGAATATAAAATATATATATATATATATATATATCGTCACATAGAGTCTAAACCAGGAAGTGCAAATTACAATATTTAATTCATTGTAAAATCATTTATAGAAAACAAAATAAAGAGATGAAAAAGGATGGGATTAAAAGAGAGAGGTAAAAAAGGACAGAAGGTAAAAGTAAAAAAAAATCTTTTTTAAATATCTAACAGCAATCAAGTGCTGGTATAAAAAGTCCCCAAATTTGTAAAATTAGTCTTCAGTGCTTTGGAGGTTATTTGGCATCAGTTCAGATTTATCACAATGTTGAATTTCACATACCCTCGAATGTATCGCTGTAACTTTCTCTGGTGTATCTATTGCCCTTTATGTATTTGAATAGTTGTTTGGTAGTATAATGGCTATGTTACTGGGCTAGCATGCAGAGGCCAGGTTTAATGATCGGGAGACATGAGTTCAAATGAATTTAAAATCAGTTAATTAAATAAATCAGGGTTACAAAGCTAGTATCAGGAATGGTGACCATGGAACTGCTAGAGTGCTGTTGAAATGTCACCTGGTTCACTAATGCTGTTCAGGGGAGGCAATCTGCTGTCCTTACCCGGTCTGTCCTACATGTAACTCCAGGCCCACAGCAATGTGTTAGACTCCTAATTGCCCCCTGGGATGGTCTAGCAACCACTCAAGAAGGTGGCTTACGAGCACCTTCTTGAGGGCAATTAGGGAATGGGCAATAAATAAAAGCCACCCTTGAATGAACAGGAAGGAAATAATTTCAATGACAAGTCGCTTAGTGAAGTACTGCTGTCATGAAGTCAGTCGGGGGAGCATTTCAAATCAGACAGTAGCTTCCTGATTTCCATGTTTAATAGGACATGTATAGACTTCAGCGGTTGCTGTCTGATTTACTATGAGCGCTGTTAGCCTCACCGTTAATCTTGATGCAAAATCTGGGCCAATATGTTTCTCGTGGACCTTCAATATTTTAAGGCATAAAGTGCTTGCACTCAATTCCATCTGTAATAAGGCAGAGGCATTTCTGCTTGTTTCAGACAGAGAGAGAGATACACACACGTGATTATAACTTGGGGGACACCACTCCACATCAGGAGCCTTTGTTTCTCTTACTACCTACCATGGATATCTTGGAAGGATTAGCAGGTTGTTTATGAACCTGTTTGGCCTCATCATGAATACCCCTTCCAGTCCTGGAGTGGGACCTGAACTCAGAGGTTTTGACTTAGAAGCAGAGATGCTATCACTGAGCCACAAAACCTCTTTGCATTCCACTAAGAACTTACAAAATCTCAGTTGCACAGTGCATTTTGAGTTATTCATCCAGGAGTACTCAATGCTCCCATATATGAACATGATGTTGATTGACTCATTGGATTACTGTCACCACTAAGAAATTACAAAATCTAAGTTGCACAGTGCATTTTGAGTTATTCATCCAGGAGTACTCAATGCTCCCATATATGAACATGACGTTGATTGACTCATTGGATTACTGTCACTGTTACAGCCACCCCTGTAGATGGGAAGTCCTCACATGAAATCTTCAAAAGGTGAAGCAACAACTTGCATTTATGTAGCACCCTTAATACAGTAAACTTCTTGGGCAGGATTTTACCCCATGTGGGCTGGCGCATGCCCAAACCGATTGGGAGTAAAAAAGCGCACGTGACGCTGGGTGTGTGTCCCGACGTCATCAAGCACTCTTGTGATGTCTCAGTCAGCGGGTGCGCGTGAATTTCGAGGCCTACTAAGGCCCTCAATCAATTAGTTAAAAGCAGTTTCTCGCTACCTGTCCAACCTTAGGATTGGCGAGCAGATGAATCGGCCAGCTGGCCTGTGGGTGAGGTTTCCAACAGTAATTTTGAGAAAAGTAAACATTTTTTGACATCATTTTTAATGTGTGACTGAGTCGTATGTGGGGACATGTTTCTCTCATCTTGAAAATTTTTATTTCTGTTTCTACAAATCTTCAGCCCCCCCACCACCCCCCCCACCCCGCACATGCCCAGACTTCTGCGCTCGCCCTCGTCCTGCCCCCACCCAGCAGCGCTGAGGCTCTCAGTGCACGTTTCACTCTGGCTGGCTATTAACTGGCCAGCCAGCGTGACGTCACGGTCGGGGTCTGATCGCAGGCGGCGGGCTGTTTCCCGGACGCTCCTGGGTCCGGCCATCACACCCGCCCGACCACCGGAAAATCCTGGCCCTCGAGTCGCACCACAGGAGCGGAGTCGGACAAAATTTGGCACTGCACCACATGCTGACGTATGAAGACAGATGGCTAAAAAGCTTGTACGAAGAGGCATATTTTAAGGAGCGTCTTAAAGGAGATAAGTGAGAGGTGGGGATGTTTCAGGAGGGAATTTCAGAGTTTAGGCCAGGGCAGCAGAAAGCACGGCTGCCAATGATGGAGCAATGGAAATCGGGGATGTGCAAGAGGCCAGAATTGGAGCATGTTAAAATTTATGTTATGCTAATTCTCCTTTCTTCAGCACCTCGCTAATTGTGAGTAGCATTCACCCCAGCCCAAAATAGATGCATTATTTCGCAGAGGGAAAATTCAAGCCTTGAAACACGTTGCTGAATAGTAACTAGGAGCTGGCTGGGCCTTGCTTTGTTCCCCCAAGATGGTTCAGTAACTTTCTTGCCAAACAGAACAGCACCAGGACCACATTCCAACTCGCCAGCACAGTGCTGTATCTCTCTGGCCCTGTTTTGCATAAGGCTTTCTCTTCATCCAGTCCCACATTTGTATTCATTGGAGAAGGGAATTGTATACCAGCCTGTCTGATCAGCAGCAAATATGCCACAGTTGAACTGAGAAGCTTTGAACTGTTACGTCTTGTTAAACTTATGGGAACATTAAAATTCTGCAAACGGTTGGAAGACAGAGAGAGAAAAACGAAACGAGTAAAGAGTTTAAGAGAATGAGTGCTGAAAGAGAAGGAATGAACACATGCCAAGAAATGAGGCAATATAAAGAAGCAAAGCTAATATATGGACACAAAGCCACAACAAACCAGTATTGTACCAATGAAATTCAGCGGATCTCTTATTTGGTCAATATTTATACGTCAGCCAACGCCTGAAACAATTTATCTGGTCATTGTCGCATTGCTGTTTGTGAGAACTTGCTGTGCACAAATTGGCTGCTGTGTTTCCAATATTACATCAGTGACTGCACTTCAGAACTACTTCATTGGCTGTGAAACACTTTGGGATTTCCTGAGGTCATAAAAAGCTGCTATATCAAAGCAAGCCTTTTTTTTTTCTCTTTTTAAAAAGGCAGCTGGAGTATATGGAGTTACTGCATTGACAGAGATTGATATCAGTGCATATTTTTAAAACAAATCGTTTTCAGTTAAATCCTTCTAAATCAATTTGAACATTTTTTTAGAAAATTAAAGGAAACAAGTAAAACCGACAGTGCATGAGAAAAAAAAAGGTGCATTTATGTCATGGTTGGCAGCCTCAGTGAAAGTTATCTCATGGTTAAAGTGAAGAGTAGAGTCAGGGCACAGTCTGACTCTGGGCCACAGTGGAGTTTAAATTCAGGCCACTCCACCCAGAGATTAGGGTTTGCCTCTGGGTTTACGAAATGCAGATTACAATGATGCAGCCTCACTGCACACTGAAGTAACTCTCTGATACAAATATTGGTTTAGTATCTCATTTACACCACTTGTACTTTAGTCACGAGATTTGTCTCACCTCATTAGTACAACATTAACTTGTTGTGATTTTTCGACTTGATGTTAAGCTTTACTTGTATGTCATAGGGCAGAATTTTCTGCCTGTCAGTCATTGTCCCGTCAGCTGCTTCGATTAGTTAAAATGCTTCATCCAAATGAACAGCTTGCTGTTATAGATCATTTTTCAAGCTGTAAAACGAATCAGGGCACTCCACAGAATCGATTATCTTGCAGACCTTGACACCGAGTCACACAGGAGATGTTAGGACAGATGACCTAAAGCTTGGTCAAAGAGATAGGGTTTAATGTGTGAGTTAAAGTACACGAGAGAGGTGGAGAAGCTTAGGGAGGGAATTCCAGAGATTGGGGCCGAGGAGCTGAAGACATGGTCACCAATGATAGACCAATTGAAGTCAGGGGTGCTCAAGAGGCCAGAATTGGAGGAGCGCAGAGATCTCAGCGGGCAGTAGGCTGGAGAAGGGAGGGGGTGAGGCCATGAGGGAATATGAAAGCGAACCTCTCCTACTGCTCTTCCTATTCAATGTTTAAGGGGTGATTATCGACTCTCCCTTAACTTGCATGGTAGTGGTAACAAGTCAAAATTTGGCAACAAAAGTCTTAGTGGCCAAGTTTCAGCTCACTGGCTTTTAGTGACCTTTTGAAGAAGCCCTGATTTAGACAGGCAGCACTTTCACAAGAAACAGCTGGGAGCTTCCTATTCATGTTTGAATTGGGGTCCTGTGAAGTGTTTCGGATATTGATGCCATTCTGGGCTTCTGCATTGAAGCTGTGCAAGTGCCCTGCCTTTTTTTTAAAATTCGTTCATGGGACGTGGGCTTTGCTGGCTAGGCCAGCATTTATCACCCCTCCCTAGTTGCCCTTGTTCAGAGGCATTTTAAGAGTCAACCACATTGCTGTGGGTCTGGAGTCACATGTAGGCCAGACCAGGTAAGGCTGGCAGATTTCCTTCCTTAAAGCACATTAGTGAACCAGATGGGTTTTTACAACAATCGGCAATGGTTTCATGGTCATCATCAGACTTTTAATTCCAGATTTTTACTGAATTCAAACTTCACCCTTGAATCTGAGTCCCCAGAGCCTTACCTTGGGTCTCTGAAGTACTAGTCCAGTGACAATACCACTCCGGCATCACCTGTTAGGGTTGATCCAGTGAACTTCGAAGATACTGATTTGGTCTTTTATCAACTCAGCCTGCCCCTATGGGCCAATCCCCAACCCCACCCATTCCTTAAAGGTCACCACCTGCCCTCTCGGATCAATAGAAGAGCCTATGGTTAGTGCTGCTACAGCACTGTCCGCTTGCCAGTTCAATTAAAATGGGGCTTAACGTCAAGTTTGGGGTAGGTCATTCAAGGGTGGTGTCAGGAAGCACTTATTTACACAAAGGGTAATGGAAATCTGGCACCCTGCCTCTTAAAATGTTCTTGAGGTTGGGGGTCAATTGAGAATTTCAAATCTCAAATCTCAATAGATTTTTGTGAGGCCGGGGGATTAAGCTTGACAGACCCAAGGTAGAAAATTGGAGTCGAGAGATACAGGTCATCCATTGAATAGCAGAGCAGGCTTGAAGGGGCTGAGTGGTCTCCTCCTGTTCCTATATTCCTATGCTCGATCACCAAAATAATAATGGGACCTCCTGCCAGTGATATCATTGTGATTGCTCTACCCATCCTCCAATGGATGCACACTCACCCACTGAAATTCCTGGGCATGTCTAGAACAGCCTATTGGTGCTAGCTGAACATCTGTAAGAGATAATAAGTGTCACCCCAATGCTTTGGAAAATGCAGTAACTTTCGGATTTTTGCCTGGCTTGACAAATGATTTCTTTTCATCATCGTCTTAATCCCTTTTGAAAACAAGCTTGTCAGGAACTGTCGGTGCATCTGAGAGTTGCAGATTTGAGCATTACAGACACCAGGCATTATATATGTGACTGGATTCTCAAGCTGCCTTTCTCAGCTTGATCCTTCTCCTTCTTCTCCCTTCTCAGGCAGTCCCTCGGGATCGAGGATTACTTGCTTCCGCTGTGGTTCGATGGGTTCTGAGATGGCTGAATAGTCCCATGTGCGAACTGCAGTCTCTGCTACATGCGGGGCAGATGGTGCTGGGGGGTTGGGTAAATGGGTTGTTTGAACGTTTGTGCACTCTCCCTGATGCCTTGACTTTGTCTCAGCATGTTCCCGGTGAAGTCTCTTGCTATGTTTGGTGCCCGTCCAGAGGAACCTTCTAAATTAATGTTGGCCTCAAGCCAGGGACTCCCATGAGTCAGTGGGTGTGCTTGACCTCTTCTGGGAGGCTTTGAGCACATCCCTAAAGCGTCATCCACTGTGCTGTCCAGGGAGCCTCCTTCCACGACCAGGTTCCGAGTGGAGCAGTTGCTTCAGGAATCAGGTGTCAGGCATATGAACAACAAATGTTGGCTTTGAGTGGTTAGCACCTCGATGCTGGGCAGTTGGCTTGGGAGAGAACACTGCTGTTTCCTTTCTTGACGCTAGAATTGGATAATCTTGGGAAGGCTCCGATACTTCTCCAGTGCTTTGAGAATGCCCGCTGTAGGTTGTCCAAGTCTATTTTTATTATTCATTCAGGGGACGTGGGTGTCGCTGAGCATTTATTGCCCATCCCTAATTGCCCTTGTTCAGAGGACATTTAAGAGTCAACAAATCTCTGTGGGTCTGGAGTCACATGTAGACCAGACCTGGTAAAGATGGCAGGTTTCCTTCCCCTAAAGGGCATCAGCAATGGTTCCATGGTCATCATCAGTCTGTTATTTCCAGATTTTTTTAAATAATTAAATTCAAAATTCACCATCTGCCATAGTGGGATTCAAACACAGCTTCCCTGAGCATTACCCTGGGTCTCTGGAACACCAGTCAATGACAATACCACTATGCCACTGCCTTCCCCTATGGAAATACATGCGTCACTGCTGCCTGGTAAACCATGACCTTAATCTTGGGTTTGAAATTCCTGGTCCTCATATACTCCCATAACGATACAGCAAGGACTGTGGGCACCTGGGAATGACTGAGAAAGGAATAGGGGTAATTAGAGTTAAATCAAGTACAGAAATAAAATTAAGACTTCCATTTATACATCCTTTACAACCTCAGGGCACCTCAAAGCCCTTTACACTCAGTGGAGAACTTTTGAAGTGTAGATACTTTTGTAATGTAGGAAATGCAGCAGTTAATTTGAGCACAACAAATTTCCTCAAACAGCAAGGTGAAAATGACTAGATAATTTTTTTTAGTCGCCACCAATGTTAATTGAGGAATAAATATTGGCCAAGATACTGGAGATTACTCCATGGTCTTCTCCAAAATTGTGTCATGGGATCTTTTACTTCTCCTGAGAGAGAAGATGGAGCCTCGGTTTAAAGTCTCATCTGAAAGACATCACCTCTGACAGTTCAGCACTCCCTCAAGACTGCACTGGAGCATCAGCCTAGATTTCTTAACTCAAGTGTTGGACTGATGTGTGAACCCACAACCTTCTGACTCAAGAGTTGAGAGTGCTACCAAATAAAGAGAAGCTAAAGAAGATCATCTTAACAGAGAGAGAGAGAGAGAGAGGAGAGAGACTG
The DNA here is from genome assembly GCF_017639515.1 of Carcharodon carcharias. Lineage (NCBI taxonomy): Eukaryota > Metazoa > Chordata > Chondrichthyes > Lamniformes > Lamnidae > Carcharodon > Carcharodon carcharias. The sequence continues at coordinate 161,493,727 of NC_054475.1, read as the reverse complement.
AAATGTAAATTAAAACAAATTTTAAATTTTAAAAAATTACATTTTGTGAAATTCTAGCAATAATTCACCACAGTTTAAATTGTTCCTTTTCTGGGCCAGAGAGGTTGATTAGCACTGCACTCACAATTATCACACAGATAAAAGAGTTTTTGTGTTTTTAATTATCAGTCTTAATTTTCTGTGGGGAGTTTATTGGGAAATTAACGTGCAAGTCAGCAAGTTCTTTAGATTAATTGGGATGCTGAGGGCAAGATGCCATTTGCATGGAGCAGATACTAGTGCAGTAAATCGAACTGCAAGTTTTGGAGATTCGCATCTTAACGGCATACCTTGTAATCCCATATAAATTTGCTGGTCTTTTTGTGAATTTAAAGCAGCACGCATTGTTAACACTCCATTATTGTAACAGCAAATTTCAGTTCATTGTTTTGAGAGGTCTGTTTGCTTAGGAACACATCGAAAGCGAACTTGGTTGAAATGTCTTGATGCCCGCACTTTCTGTGATGATCCATTCTAGATGAGGAGATTGCAGTTGTGGGAGTGCGCTTTTGAAAGATATTGAGGAATTGTTCACTGTCTTGAAAATGAAATGGAAGCAGACAGCAGCAGAAATTGGTCAGGAGGTTAAGAAAGAGATAGAAGGTCAAAAAGAACAACTAATCCATGCAGAGGTTTGAATTGCATCTAATCCCAAGGGTAAATACCATGTTTCCCAGCGATTGACACTTGCAAAAGATTAAATTGTGTATTTTAAATGTTGCAATTTATTCATAGACAGGGATTAAGCCATTAGGTTACTGAGAATTTCTGCCTTTTCAAACCATTTTAAACTTTCATGTTAGGTATTTATTATTAATTTGATAGAATTACCAGTAGTTGTAAAAATCCATAACTGATTTGTTCAAAGCTGCAGTTTTATTGCCATTTACACAGCTAAATAAGCTCGTTGATACAAAAAAATAACCTGCATTTCTATAGCAACTCCCACAGTCATAGGACATGCCAAATCGCTTTACAGCCAATTAAGTACTTTTTGAAATGTAGCCTCTGTTGCAATGCAGGAAATGTGGCAGTTAATTTGAGCACAGCATGCTCCCACAAGCAGCTGTGAGATTGTGATCAGATCATCTATTCCAGTGATGTTGGTTTAGGGATTTATGTTGGTCAGGACACCAGGGAGAACTCCCCTGCTCTTCAAAATAGCACCAGGGGATCTTTTAATGTCCACCTGAGAAGAAAGATGCAGCCTTGATTTAATGTCTTACCCAAAAGGCTAACAGACTAACCATCCAGCACTCCCTTTGTACTGCACTGGAGTGTCAACCTGGATTATGGGCTCAAGTCTCTAGAGTGGGACTGAGCCCACCAGCTCCAGAATTAAAGACAAGTATGCTATCAGTTGGGCCATAGCTTACTTTGCAGTCACGTAACTCGTCGCTAGATCAAAATCCTGAACTCCCTCCCTAAGAGTCCCATGGGGAATACCTTAACCACACAAATTGCAGCAGTTCAAGAAGGCGACTCACCAACACCTCACCAGGGCAATTAGGCATGTGTAGCAGTCGCCCACCTCCCATAACTGAATGAAGAGAGAGATCCCGATCTGAATCCAAACCTCTTTCACTTGGTTTGTTTCTATGCTGGTGTCAACAATCTCCCAACGCTTGGACCTCATTCAATGGCAGCAACATCAAAATAAACACCTTGGTTTTGTTAAGACAGGTGGCTGGGGAAGACCATTAAAAACAAAACCCACCTTCCTGACCAGCCAACATTAACCAAGCCAGCAAATTTCATTGGCCAGTGTGTTAGGCCAGTACTTCAGAAGCTGATACCAGTGGCATAATCCAATGTAAAAAGCTACTGAAATGTCCTAAAGGCAAAACTCTTTCCATGCAGGAATCTCACATACTTGGGCTTCAGGCTGATTGAAGCATAATCAAGATTTAAGAAGTACTCCTGTGACCGTTTAATCTTCACATTAGGTTCAAAGCATATGTTTTCCCATATCCCTTGAACCCCTTTTCCTGCTTGCACCTATCCAGTGTATTCTTGAGTGGTGATCTATTGTTTGCATCAGCTATTCATTGCTTGAGAGGGTGGTGGGAGCAGATTCAATAGTAACTTTCAAAAGGGGTTTGATTATACACTTGAAAAGATGTAAATTTGCAGGGCTACTTGGAAAGAGCGGGGCAAGTGGGACCACCTTGTCAGCCCCTTCGGCAGGTGTGTCAGCCTTGGCTCAGTTGGTAGCACTCCGGCAAGGCTCCAGGCTCAGGTTCCACTCCAGGGCTTGAGCGCAAATCCATGGCTGACACTCCCAGTGCAGCGCTGAGGGATGAGGCATTTAACTGAGGCCCCATCTGCCTGCTCAGGTGAATGTAAAATATTCCACAGTGCTGTTTTGAAGAAGAGCAAGGGAGTTGTCTCCGCACTCCCCCCCACCCTCTACAGCACCCCTCCAACCTCCACCCCGGTGCCCTGGCTAATATTTGTCCTTCAATCAACATCACAAAAAAACAATTTATTTGATCATTGCTTTTTGTGGGAGCTTGCTGATCACATACTGGCTACTGTGTTTCCTGCATTACAACAGTATCTGCACTTCAAAAGCAATGCAAAGCACTTTGAGATGTCCAGTGGTCATGACGACGCTATATAAATGCAAGCCATCCTTTTCTTTTTCTACTTCAAAGAGCTGAGACGGACACAGTGGGCCAAATGGCCTTCTCCTGAGCCCAATGATTCTATGATTCCCGATTCTCTTGACTTTAAAAATAATGTGTGCAAGTCGCAGCCAGCGGTATAACTCTGATCTCGCTGCCTGTGTCTCGCACTGTGCAACCCCCAATTTCAAAATGGTCCTGTTGTAGCTCTACAAGGCAGAGTACTGTGGATGCTGGATACCTGACTAAACACCAAATGCTAAAAACTGTCAACGGGCCGGGCAGAACCTGTGGAGACAGAAACAGAGTTAGTGTCCCAGGTCACTTCAGGTCACTGAGTTTTCATCAGAAATGCAGTGCATGTTGTATCATAGCAGCTCAAACGCTGCTGTGCCTGGTTCAAAGACATTTTGAGTGTTGGCCCCAGTGACTATTTTTATGCAATTAAGCCTTTTGCAGGTTTTTAAGAGTGTTGATCTGTGGTTTCTATAGCATAGGTTATAATGATGACCCACACACCTCAGCCCAGACATGGTCCTTTCACTGGGATGGATCTATCTTGACAACGTCTGACCAAGTTCAACCTCAATGACAGTGCAGCTGCTAATGTGCAGGCTCTTGCATCTGTGCAGTAGCACTTGCAAAAAAAAAAATCCCCCAAAGGAAAAACCATTTTGAAGGCTGTTGAAAGTGGCATGGTGCATGCACGGTAATTTGGTGCACTCCTACGCATGGTACAGATGTGCTTATTTGAAGCTTTGAACAAACACCAGACCGATCAAAGCCACTTGAACTCCCTCCTCCTTCTCCTTTTGCTCTTTGAATTCATAAAGTGGGGGCTAGCTCTAAATTACCCGTGAGAACGGTAGCTGGGACAAACAATGAAACATAGTTTGGAAAAAAAGAGTAATTTTGTTCTCATTATGTCAAATCCACTTTGGTACGAGCTTTAGGAAGGAACTTCAGACCTCAACTTGTTTGATAGGGACTGATTCAGATGCCTCTTTAAAAAAAAAATGGCATGAACTGTGCATGCTTATAGTGCCTTTCACACCCTCAGGAAGTCCCGAAGATCAGGATTTTTAGGATGTTGGGGTTTTCCACTATTATCGAATTGATTTTCCAGGCAACTTTTCTTAACTTTATTTACAAGACAGCAGCAGCAACTACATGTGTGCATCAAACTCTATACCTAGAGAAGAACTCTCTCCTAAATGTTCCGCGCACTGCTAATCCATTGGTTTACACAGAACATGTGATCTTACAGCACTGTATTATTCTTAAAGCTACAGTCCTACGTTTCTCAAAGCTATAATTGCTACATTCTTCCCTCTTTTACTTTTCTGAGCATGTTGTATTTATAAGGATATTTATCTCTTGACATTACAATATTTACACAAGTCATGAAATTACAAGTTCAGTTTTTCAGGTGGTTTCCTGATCCATGTGGAATGTCGTAGCTTCTGACTTCCGATTCTTTTGACAGGAACCACATTCTCTGGAGCCACATTAACCTCAGGTACCTCATTAGGCACAGGCAGTTCAGTTTCTTCCACTCCGATGGAGACATCGGACATGTATATTGGTTGAGCAACTTCAACATGAACCACAGGCTCAGTAATGGTTACAGATGGAACATCATTTTGTTGGGTTATCTCTCTTTTGTAAAAATGATCCACATGCTTACCGGCCCTCCACTTCCATGTGATACAGCAATGGTCCAGTCGCAGAGCTTACTTTACCGGGTAACCATTTCTGTCCTCCAATGAAATTCCTTACATATACTGTTTCTCCAAGAGTAAATTGTTGCTCATGACTATGCAAATAATGAGTCGCTTTTTGGTTCACTTGACTATTCTCCATCTTATCCTCCAAATTGGGAAATATCAGGCTTAGTCTTGTTCAAGGACAGTGTCTCGTCAGTAATTCTGCATCCGCTTCCTACATGTTGTCTTCTTTCTACCACAGAGTTTAATCTCAGCCTTCTTTTTGACTTCATTGTCGGTCATTCTTCTCTCAGATGCAATCTCAGTCTATCTTAGTTCAGTAGTTGAGCTACTCATGATTCATTATCTACTCACATCTTGGAAAGTCTACGACTTTTGCTTTCAAAGCCTCTTTAGCTTCATTCAGCTGATTTCTTCAACCCTCCTGTCTTCTTTTTGTATCTCTTGGCTTCCTCCTGGAACCTTGAACATTGCTGTGTCTTCTCTACCAACTGGTTCTTCAGTTTGTCCAGAGAGATGTTAAATTCTTCCTGTCTATCTTCCTAATTTTTCAGAGGTACAAACTTTGACCTGAGGGGTCTTTGTCATGTGTGAAGGTCTTTCAACAGGTTTTCCTTTTCTTTGCGAAGCTCACTCATTTCATCTTGAATTCTGTAATTCAGCAGAGTCTCCTTGAGTTTCTTCTGCTGTTCTTCCATGTTGTTGTTTAAGACGGTCTTCATTTCCTCAGGTTGCTGAATGTTTACACACTCGTTTTTCATCCAGTTGCGGTCCTTGGACTCTCCTCGCTCTTTCTGTAGTGCCTTGCCTTGTTCCTTTTTCAACTCTGGAACTCTTCCTGTTTCCTTTTGAAATCTCACTGGCCAATCAAGGTTAATTTCCCTCAACCAATTTTGACTTTAGAAGGCTTGGTCCTCTGCCTTCTAATACCATCATGGGTAGCTTGCTGATTGGTGTTTATAATGAACAGTTATTCTGGTGACACCTTTTTACCTGGATTTCTTCACCCATGTATATTTTCAACTTGGCGGATGTTTGTTCCAAATTTAATTGTTGAGCACCTTTATTTAAATATCTGAAGGTGTGGTCTCCTATTAGAGTGGGAGAGACACCTGTGTCTACTTCTATTTTTAATGGTTTACCATTCACTTGCACAGTGACAATAATTGGCTCTGTCTTCCCAACTTTCATGTTTAGTAATGAATAAATGCCAGAATTGGTTGTTTCCGGCTCTTCTACACTATATACTTCATTGGACTTCATTTATTGCCTAGAAGCCTGTTTAAATCTCGCTTTGCAATGTTTCAATATGTATCCACTTCTGTGACAAAAATAACACTCGACCTTTCTAAATTGCCAGGCGTTAGGAGTATGATTGTTTCTACATCGATAAAAATTAGTTTTGACTTTGCTGCTAAGCTGTTTCCTCTAAATTTTCGGGTAGCGGGGGCTGTTTCCTGCTTTGCAGCAGAGCCCGGGCTTTTTGCGCCACTTTTGGCTGACTGTTCCTGCTCAACTAGGCGAATGGCGCCATTTTGCACCTCTTGAATCGCTTCTGAGTCCCTTTAAGGTACTACAGGACATTCTGAGGTCATGAAAGGTGCTTTCAATGTGTAAATTCTTCTTTCCTTCATTGGTATAGTGAAGAGAAAGGATTTTTTTCATTCTTGTGAGGATATTTATAGCCTCTGGTGATAAAGCATAGAGAACCTTTTTAATTCCCATTGACCAGGTGTGGATCCTAAATCTGATCCTCAGTAAGTACATGCCTCTGGACAATTCTTTTGTGGGGTTTGTGTACTTAATACCTGGCAGGGGGAGGGACTCAAATAAAAACATAATGGTGATGGTAAGTATTCCATGCTTGTAGCATAATGGTCATTGTGAGTAAGAATTTGTCTTAACACATCGGTAAGGTTCATGTCCAATCCAATATCATCCAGTAGTTGCTATGTGTTTGAGTCTGTGTGTGCCCAGTGGAAGACATGTATTCTACTGTTGACAACTTGATTCTGGGTCATTGTGGGATCATGATGTGCGTGGCACAGCTACATAACAAGAGTGATTGCGCATCAGTTGGATGTCATGGAAGGTGGATTCAGTAGTAACTTTTAATAGGCAATTGGATACGTTCTTGAATCGGAAATAAGACCATGAGGGAAGAGCGGGGGTCGGGTGGGACTAATTGGATGGCTCTTTCAAACAGCCAGCACAGGCACAATGGGCTGAATGGTCTCCTTCTGAGCTGGTTTGGTCTCAGCTGGATTAGTGTGCTCAATTCTGGGAACTACAATTTAGGAAGGATGTCAAGGTCCTGCCAAGGGACAGTACTGGGAGGGCTGGTGAGGAGGGGGAGTGGGACTAATTTACCAGCTCTTTCAAAGAGCCGGCACAGGCAAGATGGGCTGAATGGTCTCCTTCTGGGCCATTGGAGTGGCTGCGGGGTCCTAGCTTGGCATAGGGGGCATGAGGGGGATTTACAGTTGTTTGGGGGTCATTTTAAAAGGTTCCTCATGCAGAGTATGCAACACCTCTGGGGTGCCGTGAACCATGACTTATTGAAAACCTGGCCTGACTCCAAAAAAATTGTGGAGGGCTAGGACATGCCGATCCCCGTGATGGAGCTGGCCAGGTCACGAGTACAGGGCTCAGGCTTTTGACCTGAACCAGCCCACTTCCTTAAAAGGCACTCCTGAAAACCCCTGGAATGGGGTGCGGAATCCCAGAATTAGGTCCCGGCTGACTGTTGACCTGGTCACTGCAGACTTGGTGAAAATCCAGCCCATGGTGTCCAACATTAGATGTGACTCTACAGTTGGACAGCACTTACTGAACAATCCTGAGTGTGTTAAGAATTACATGAACAACCAATTTAAGATGATCATTCGAGCTCACAATGTGGCTCACTTACACTTGCTAGAAGCTATATTTATTCATATGCAGGGCCCTGTCCTCTGAAAATAGAAAGAATATGTCCAGGGGTTGCGCCTTTTTCAATTAAGCAGCTGTTCCATGGTGCATTCCCCATGGCAATGCCTCAACCATTCAAAGTTGATTAGCAATTTTTGACTTTAAGCGAAAGCACGGGGGATAACTATTCCCTAATGAATTCTCTATGGCAACATCTTAGAGTCCACTTGCCAGCCAATCGACACCCTTTTCTCATGCAATATATATAAATTGTTGTTCCCTTTGAGATTTGGTATTCTTGCATCTGTCCTGACGAGTGCAAGACAAAAAGCTTCGGCAGCAGTCGCTTTTTTCAGCAATACTTTTGGCATGATGTTGGGTCTGTAAGGAAGCTAGATGTCACTTTACTGAACGTGGTACTGGTAAACTTTTAGATCAGCGAACTTGATCTGTTTTGTATATCGTGGAAGATCCTGCAGTCAGGTTAAGCTAAACGCAACTGACACAAATATATATGTTGCTACTGTGATTTTACCCAATAGCCATTTCTTTTATTTTTAACCAATCAACTTTGCTATATTAAAAAATAATTTGTTACTTAATTTTATATATAACATATATGTGATTACACGTGAGTTTATGCAGCATCACCATTGCAGCTCCTGTGACTGACATTCACACCTCTACATTCACCATGTGCAACGGTAACTCGATGGCAGTTCTTGTATCCTGTGCAAGCTGGATATCGTGCTAATTCTAGGTGGAACCCTCTTTTAGTTTCAATGTTTTAATAACTAGGATAATAATTTTGAAGTTGGTTCCTTTCTATTCTGAAGGAATGGCCAGAGAGTTTTAGTCTTCCATGTTCCGTCATTGTTATTATTCTGTCTATGTCTCCATCTGGTATCTCATCAGCAAGTGATATTGTCTTTCCAACTGACATCTAAGGATTTTCTTAATGATTTTTTTTCTTCAATTTATACTTTTACGGGATATGGGTGTCACTGGCAAGGCCAGCGTTTGTTGCCCATCCCTAATTGCCCTTGAACTGTGTAGCCGGCTAGGCCATTTCAGAGGGAAGTTAAGAGTCAATCAAACTGCTGTGGGTCAGGAGACTCATATAGGGCAGACCAGGTAAGGATGGCGGATTTCCTTCCCTAAAGGACATTAATGAACCAGATGGGTTTTGTGACAATCAATGATAGGTTCACGGTCACCATCACTAAGACTAACATTATCTTCCAGATGTTATTAATTGAGTTTAAATTCCACCAGCTGCTGTGGTTGGATTTGAGCCTGGGTACTGTTAGGAAATAGAGATTGTTTAAGTAAATTATATTTGTATTTGAATGTGTTAGGGATAAGGTATTTCTTTAAGTTTAAGTTTGATTTGTATTTCTGTATTGATAGATTAAAGGGGTGAAACCTGAGTTTTAGTTTCACTTTAAAAGATGCCTGCATTTTAATGAGATTTTATGACTCTTGAAAGGCAGTTAAAACAAACAAGATAGAAGAAACTGCGCTGTTGCCTAGCAGCAGGGGTCCAGAGAGGGAGGCCTCACACACACATGAATACACAGAAATTGAAAGCAGCTTGAGTTCAGTTGGTCAGTGTGCTCTAAAGTTGAAAGGAGTTGCCAGCAGAAGCAGCATAGGAGAGGGACAGATAGCAAGTCCCAAACTAAAGTCAAAACCAGCTGCCAGGAGAAACTGGACAGGAGGGAGTTGCAGGAAGCACGTTCCCCCAGAAAACAGAAGCGGGTTCCCGAGAAGACCAACTAGTCAAAGGGAATGAACAGGAATCTGGAAAAGGTCCTGTTAAGTGAAGTTCGGAGTGAGGAGCAGAGAAAGGCTCCAAGCTTAAAGGGAGAAGCTGCAGGATGCAGGCTTCGAGCAATATAGGCTTGCGAGAAGCCAGAAGATCCAAGGAGACAGCTGAAAGTCTGTAACCCTTTACTGTGGGCATGTGAAGCAGTGGTGTTCTGTTAGCATGGCTGAGCATTTGAGAGAGAGAGAGTGTGGAAGGAAGCTTGCATGCACGTGGCAATCCAAGGGAGAGGGGCATCTGATGGAGAGTTTGAAAACTGGAGGTGGAGCCATGAGGAAGACATCCAAAAGAAAGCGTCATTTGAGAGAAGATTCCAAAGTAGGTTCTTTGAGAGTGGAGATTGGAAGCCCTTGTGTGAAACGAGGAATTCAGTGAGGCCAGTTGGCTCGACAAGGGGCTGGGGGGAGTTGATGAGGGTTCCATAGAATTGTTTGGGGTGGCATCTGTCACTTGGTTTCAGAGTGTGGTGTGCTTGACCACAGGTCGCCTATTGGTTGAGATGGACTGTGTACTTACTTTGAACATTAGAGTATAAGATAGCTTTTGTAACTTGTGTTATATTTATAAGTCTGTATATATCTGCAAAGGTGTAGTTGTGGGCGAAGGAGTATTGTGATATAGTTCATCTTTTCTTGTTTAATAAATGTTTTATTCTTTTGTTAAAAGTTCATCAACAGACTCCTGTGGCTCTGTTCAGTAGCCACTCTCCACGTTTCTCAACAAAAAATGTAAAAGTTAGGATCTAGCAAGTTGGGTTTCACCCTGGGATCTGGCTTGTCCAGTAGTAACATCAACTGGGATCATAACAGTACCCAGAGCACTCGCTTAGGCTCCTGGATTACAATATGCCAATACCTTGTGTAGATGCCATCTAGTTACCTTTCTAGTTTCTTAGTAAATATCTGAGTGTCAGCTCATAACTCAACACTGTGTTTCTGAAGACCTTGATCTTATTTCAGTTTTAACATGTATAATTTCATTTGGACACATAATCTAAACTGACTCTAAACTGACTGGTCTAACATTAGATGTGATTCCGCAATTGGACAGCTCTTGCTGAACAACCCCGAGTGAGCTAAGAATTGCACTAACAACTATTTAAAGTTATCAGTTGGGCTTGCAATGTGGCTCCCTTATGCTTATGAGCAGCTACATATATTCATAGGCAGGAACCTGACCCCTGCAGGCAAAAGGAACATTGTCCCAGCTTTGCACCTTTTTTGAATTAAACACCTGGTGCATTCTCCATGGCAACGCCTTGACCAATCATACTTGACTTGCCAACCAATCTGCACCCTTTTCTCATACAGTATAAATTGTTGCTCCCTTTGAAATTTGGTATGCTTGCATCCGTGCGAGACAAAAAGCTTTGTCAGCGTGTATCTTTTTTAGCAGTTCTGAAGGTGGATTGTATAATGGGAGGTACCATCTTTTGGGTGAGACATTAAACTTGCCTGCTTAGCTGATGTGAAATATCCAAGATGCTATTCGAAGAAGAGCAAAAGGCTCAATCAAAGCACTCGAAAGGGAATTGTACTGTTCTCCATTATCCCACATAAAACCCACTTACCATCATTTCGTTTTATTGTCACCTTCTGCCCTTTGCTCATTCTTTCTGGGGCCCAGTGCATTTTCATCCAGACCCACACGTTTTTGACCTGATGGATGACACCTTTTTATGACTAATTTCCAAGAGGTTTTTTTTCCATTTCATTTGCATTACACATAAGCCCTAACCAGTACATTTCATCACAACAACAAAAGCTCTGAGGAAGAGTCATGCTGACTCAAAACACCAACTCTGTTTTTTTCTCTCCACAGATGCTGCCAGACCTGCTGAGTTTTTCCAGCATTTCCTGTTTCTGTTTAAGTGCACCTCATCGTTCTGCTTGCCGGTTCACATTTCAATTCAGGTCCCACCAAAGGACGTAATAAGATGGGGATCCTTTTTTTCTGAACAGTCAGTTTGCCTTTTATTGATTGTTTTGAAGAGGCCTGCAAAAATTTACACCAAGTAATGTTCCCAAATGAATCGCAGGAGCCTGGAGATCACACAACAAGAAGTAAGACATATCTGTGACTGTCTCCATTTTGTTCCCAATTTTTGAGTAACATTTTCATGTTAGCTGGTGTCTGCTGTGTTCCTCTTTGTTTTACTGACCAGGTGTTCCAGCTCACGTCTCTCTTCTGGTAGAACTGCAGTGTTCCCAAAATAAAACCAGCATTTCCTTTAATTCCATAGAATTTACTTTATTTTCCCGTTGGTTCCCTGAGGAAAACCATTCTATCAGATTGTGGTCCTGCTTCTCATAACAATTGCTTGGACTGGTGACTTGTAACTAAGAGGGAAGTTGAGCTGCTTTTCCCTATTGAAAGTGCTATATAAATGCATGTTGTTGTCAGTTGATGCTTCTTCCTGTTGTTTCGTTTTGCTTGCTTCCTGAGATGACACTGTGAGGTAGCAGAATATGAATGCTCCATTTGTTTATCTGGAATTCCTCCAGTCCATTTTAACAGAGTCTGAAGCCACTTAAGTAGGTTATTGCCCAAATAGGGAAGAGAGGAATTTCAACAAAGGCATTGAGCCAATACCCCACTGTAAAAGTTCAAAGCTTTAAGTGTCATCATTCACTATTTTAGAAAGCAATACAATTAGCATTGAGTGTCTAGTGGTGACAGAGGTTCTCACACAACACTCAAACACTATGACCTACTAAGTAATAAACATCTTATATAATCTCCTTCCAAAGAGAGAACCCCTCTCTGGAACAAGTCCCATACTAGAACACACCATAGTGGTTGACAAAGATACAGAGGGCTTATTGTATTTGTTCCTCAGTAGATAATGGGATTTTGTGAATGAAAATAATCAATTATAAGCATTCCAAATTAGTAAGTGACATGTTTCTCCTTATCAGACAGCATGCTTGGCTAAATACCATTTGGCAGTTTGGCCCCTCTAAGTTAATTATTTTGCCTTGACAATGTTTTGGTCCATAGATAATGTAATTTGAAAGCCAAGCTAAAATACGCTGGAGCCAAGCCACGTAGAGTGCTGTAGGCCACCATGAGTCAATGCACTAATGGGAATTCAATGAGTATTTTTAGGCATCATTTGAAAGTGTAGAACTGATAACCCATGGCTGGTCAAAATTGGGCCCTGATACGCTGAAACATTGTGCAATGTAGAAGCTAATGGATATGGTCACATCGTAAGGACATAATGAAATCTTGATTTAAAACCATACCCTGAGTACTTGTGCCCCAAATCAGTGAGTATGAATTGAGGCTTTAAAGTTTTATGACATTAACTAATGTGATGTAGTTGGGTTCTGGGTATCATTAACAAACATTAACTGATATATTGCAGACTGTATGTTTTCCCATTATGTGCAGTTGGCACTGTGACAAATTATGGCCATTACTGCATCTCAGCTTCACTGAAATAATTCTGGCCTGCTACAATGCATATTGGGAATAATAATAGATTGCCTATGAGGTTGGCCAGGGGGAATCTGGAGTCAGTTGAAGATTGTGATGTTTGGACTTATCTGTTGAAGCTCAGCTACTCGTCTTGTGAGGTCACTCGGAGGGCAATTGCAATTCTTTGCAGTTAGCAGGGTTTGATTTTAAATGACTACTTTGTTTTCTTTGTCTTTAAAGTTTTTTTGTATCTGTAACACAGTCTGACCCATTGAAGTGTGATGGTTGGAGTGTGGCTCCTAGAATGTAACAGATGTACAGATGTGCATGTGTATATATTTTTATTTGTTTATGGGAGGTCAGCTGGTAAGGCTAGCTTTTATTGCCATTCCTAATTGTCTTTGAGAGGGTGGTGGTGAGCCACCTTCATAAGGCGCTGCAGTCCAAGTGGTGTAGGTACACTCACAATGCTATTAGGGAGGGAGTTCCAGGATTTTGACTCAGTGACAATGAAGGGACGACGATATATTTCCAAGTCAGGATGGTGTGTGGCTTGGAGGGAACTTGCAGGTGATGGTGCTCGTGTGCGACTGCTACCTTTGTTCTTCTAGATGGTATAGGTTGAGTTTGGAAAGTGAAGTTGAAGGAATCTTATAGTGAGTTTCTGCAGTGTATTTTGTAAATGGCATACATTGCAGCCACTGGGTGTGTAAGGTTCTGCATGGGATGTTGATCAAGCAGGCGTCAAATCTTTTGAGTGTTGTTGCTGCTTCACTCATCCAAGTAATTGGGGAGCATCCATCAGGGTCTTGACGTGAGCCTTGTAGATGGTGGACAGACTTTGGGGAGCCAGGAGGTGAGTTACTCACTGCAGAATTGCCAGCCTATCATCTGCCCTTGTAGCCACATTATTATATGGCTAGTTCAGTTCAGTTTCTGGTCAAGGCTAATTCCCAGGATGTTAATAATGGGGGATTCAGCGATGGTAATGCCATTGAATGTCAAGGGGAGATGGTTAGATTCTCCCTTATTAGGGATGGTCATTGCCTTGGTACTTGTGTGACGCAAATGTCGCTTGCCACTTATCAGCCCAAGTCTGAGTGTTGTTCAGATCTTGACGCATGTGGACACAAACTGCTTCAGCATCTGAGGAATCGCAGACATTGCTGAATCTTGTTCAATCATCTGTGAACATTTCTGACCTTATGATGGAGGGAAGGTCATTGATAAAGCAGCTGAAGATGGCTGGGCCTTGGACACTACCCTGAGGAACTCCTAAAGTGACATCCTGGGGCTGGGATGATTGGCTGATGACATAAATATACTTAAAATATGAAAATATAGGAAGTGTATATATTTTACGCAAGCATATATTCTTCAAGTATTTCATGTATTCTTCAATAAAATATATATTCAAAAGCATATATATTATAAATGTTATATAATAAATATATTGTACATATGTTTTATATCTACTTGCATGTACATGCGTATCTTTAATATATTTATGAAGTATATAAATATATTAAAAACTGTGCATCTTCCAAACCCATGATGTCTAGCACCTAGAAGGCCAAGGGTAGTAGATGCATGGGAACATCACTACCTGAAAGATACCCCTCCAAGCCACACACCAACCTGACTTGGAACTATGTCGCCATTCCTTCCTTGCCACGAGGTCAAAATCCTGGAAAGTCCTCCCTAACAGTACCTACACCACATGGACTGCAATGTTTCAAGAAGGCAGCTCATTACTGCCTTATCAAGGGCAATTAAGGATGGGCAATAAATACTGGCATTGCCAGCGAGGCTCACATCCCGTGAATGAATTAAAAAAAAACTATTTTCCCCTGTGATTATAATTTAATTTGTGTTTCCTCCACTTCAGTCTTGTGCAATTGATTTAGTCACTTAATTCTGTTTATAAAATGTTGGAGTGTCTCCATGGAAGGTAAAGTTTGGATCTGGTTCAGGGTAGAGAAACTTGATTTACGAACACTCCCTCCAGGTAGTATTACCACAGTCTCACCGAGAGTTGGCATCAACATTTTGCTTCATTTCATCTCATACGTTGCAGGATATTAGAAATGACTGTTGCAACTCATTTGCACGACATTCTGCTCTGTACAACATTTTACTGGGGGTAAGGAAGCAGTGGAGCATAGTATGAATCAGTCAAACATTTGGCTTGCTGTGTTACTTTCTGGGCTGTGTATTTAAGCAGGTTCAGTCAATTTAATCTCCTTCATAGAAAATGCTGCGAGCACTCAATAGAGTTCTGATGAAAGGTCATGGACCTGAAACATTATCTCACTTTCTCTCTCCACAGATGCTGTCTGACCTGCTGAGCATTTCTAATTTTCTCTTCAGATTTCCAGCACCCTTCATATTTTGCTTTTATCTTCCCCGTTATTATTCTCACATTGGTATTCCTGTGTGAGGGGATATTTTTCATTCAGCACACTGCTATGGAAAATCCCCAGAAGTTGAAATAAATGTAATTAGAAATGCTTAACAATGTTTGGAGTCCATTGTAGAGGATGATTCCACGGCATTGCCATGGCATAATGCCCCACTGTCAACATCCTGGGGGTTACCATTGATCAGAAACTGAACTGGACTAGTCATATAAACATTGTAGCTACAAGACTCCTTGTCCACCATCTACAAGGTACAAGTCAATAGTGTGATTGAATACTTTCCACTTGCCTGGATGAGTGCAGCTCCATCAACACTCAAGAAGCTTGAGACCATCCCAGACAAAGCAGCCCACTTGATTGGCATCTCATCCACATTCACTCCCTTCACCAAGCTATGCACCATGGCAGCAGTGTGTACCATCTACAAATTGCACTGCAGCAACTCACTAAGCCTCTTTGGACAGGATCTTCCAAACCCATGACCAGTACCATCTAGAAGGACCAGGGCAGCAGATACATGGGAACATCACCACCTGGAAGTTCCTCTCCAAGCCACTCAACATCCTTACTGGGAAATATATCAGGGATCCTTCACTGTTGCAGGGTCCAAACCCTGGAACTCCCAACCTAACAGCACTCTAGGTGTACCTACACCATGTGGACTGCAGCAGTTCAAGAAGGCAACTCACCA
This sequence comes from Carcharodon carcharias, assembly GCF_017639515.1. NCBI lineage: Eukaryota > Metazoa > Chordata > Chondrichthyes > Lamniformes > Lamnidae > Carcharodon > Carcharodon carcharias. The sequence goes on along the minus strand of NC_054475.1, from coordinate 161,478,062 downwards.
CCACCTTCTCAAGGGTAATTAGGGATGGGCAATAAATGCTGGCGCAGCCAGCGATGCCCATATCCCATAAATTAATATTTAAAAATGATCCTGGCTGTGATTTCCCAAGAGACATCACACCAGCAACACCACTGTCCAACTGACTTGGAGGAAGAGTGAATGAGTCATGTCAAAAAAATGTCATGGTTCAACTCTAGCTCAGTGATCGTGCTATTGCTTCTGAGTCAGAAGATTATGGGTTCATCGTCCCACTCCAGAGACTTGAGCCCAAAATCTAGCTGACATTCCCTGTGCAGTACTAAGGCAATGCTGCACTATTGGAGGTACTGTCTTTTGATGAGATGTTGAACTGAAGCCCTGTCTGCCCTCTTGGTTGGATGTAAAAGATCCCACAACACTGTTTGAAGAAGAACAGGGATGGTTGTCCCCATTGCCTTGGCCAATATGTATCCCTTAACCAACAGCACTAAAAAACAGATAATCTGCTCATGTATGTACTTGCTGTTTGCTGTGTGTAAGTTGGTTGCACATTTTATACATTACACTTCAGAAGGACTTTAGTGAGTGCAAAGCACTTTGGGTCATTCTGAAGTTGTGGAAAGTCCCTATATAGCTGCAACACTTTCTTAATTCTTGTCTCTAACTTACATGACTCAGTGCAGTTTGGTAAAAGAGCTTTGTAGAAAATACCAACAATGACAACATTCATATTACGCCTTTAATGTAGCAAAACATCCCAAGTTGCTTCACACAGCATTATCAAACAAAAAATTGACACCGTGGAGACTGGGATTTGACACCAGTGAAGATTAGGGTTTAACACTGCATTATTTTAATCCCACCATTACAGTGCCAGCTGCCATCATACAGTCAATTAAATAAAGCAAACATACACTTACGTACTCAGTTATTAGTAAGGATTCAAATATTGCTCTAAATCCAAACATATGTAAAACATATACTTCAAAGAGTTCAAACCGTGTAAACCAAAAATACAGCAACACTTATCAATGAAGTGACAAAGTAATGATGCACTCCCGAAAGTATTTCAAATACTTGACTTTGTAACATGTCCAACCTAATCCTCGGGTATATTACTCACTAATTATTGGACTATGTGTTCATTATCCTTTAAATGTGATTCCGCTTGTTTCTAAAATGCCTCTGATGGGCTGGCTGCTTTTCTGAAAAGATCTGATAACTGTTGGCAGATCGATGCTCAATGTCCTCATAAGGCATTCCTTTCGCCTGCCATTTTTAATAAGCATGTTACCTTTTCAGGATACGCAGGTTGATACTTGTTTTACAATGGCACATAGAAGAATGCCGCAGGAACCTCTTAAACATTCATTTTTAGCTCGTTTACTAGCATTATTTTCCAGAGCATTGCTGATACTGCCTGCCGAATGTTGTGCATTAACATGCCTTCATTTTATTTTGCCAACCTTGTGAAAAGTTTACAGCTGGATCTCCCTGGAGTGGGGCATCTCGTGCCCATGCACCATTAGTTAGACTTCTTTCTGTACCCTTAAGCTCACAATTCTTTTCCATTGTAAATTGTTACAAGTACAAGATGATGACAACACAGGGAAGGCAACAGGGCACCTGAGATTTTAGTGAATGATGGGACCAACAGATGTCTCCTTAACAAATGAGAGTGAACAATTGAGAAAGAAAGAGAGGAATGACAGAGAAAGAAGCAGGATGAAATAAGGTCATATGGAAAGAGAAATAAAGAGAAGGAATAAAAAAGAATAGTAAGAAAAAATTTTAAAAATTTAATTTTCTTCTAAATCTCTAACAGCAATTTACTGCATGCATGAAAGAGATTGAACAGTTTAAATTGTTCCCTTTCTGGCCTAGAGATATTGATTGGCATTGCATTAACAAATGTCACATCGTCAAAAGGGTTCTTACGCTGTTGGTTACCAGTTCTAACTTTCTGCAGGGAGTTTATTGGACAATTAGTGTGCAAGCCCATCAAGTTTCTTAAAAACTGAGAGGGTAAAGGTGAGATGGAGTTTGTGGGAAGCAAGAATCAGAGTAGTGTAGATTGAACATCAAGTTTTGGAGATTCTAAGCTAACAGCAAATCTTTTCATCCCCTGATCTCGCTGACCGATTTGCACATTAACAACAGCAGGGATCATTAACAGAACATGGTTTTTTTCCTCAGGATCTGTTGCATTGTTACAGTTTATATTGCAAAGGACAAACAGATGCATTGGAACAAGATGGAAGCAAGCTCCATTTAATTACTCGAAAAGACTGATTACAGTTAACATACTTCTATAAGTGTAAACATTGCTGCAGCTAACAGAACAAAGGGTCTAAGTGATCAAGCACAAGTTTAATTAGCTGCAGTTTTAAATTAATAATTGACATTTTAAATGCTGAAAAGGGGATTGCTGTAGCATTTAATCCTCAGAGTAACATGGTTCATCCCCCACTATACCCCATCGTGATCCATTTAGACCTATTTATGATGCTGGAAAATTGGTTGGAGCTTCTCTGGTGATTTTTCAACTTGAACTGACCTCCACAGAGAGTAAATGCCTCACCTTTGTGACAGTTATTAATCTTAGTATTTGTGCCGTGCAAAAGCCAGCATAGGTTAGGTTTTTTTTCCTTGCGACAGATATCATCAGTGTGTGCAATCTACTATTTAAATTGTCATCTCGAGTTTGTTCGCTAATTAACTGCTACCAAATGCTCATAACAAATCAATGCAGGCTGAATGCACACAAGTGTCCCTTGCTGCAGGTCCCCAGAGGGTTGCCACTGCAAGTTGGAGCCTGCCTCCTCTTCTGTTTTTTTTAAAAATTTTCCTTCAAGGTTTCATTGGCCTCGTCCACTAAACCGCTACCCTCCACACCCCCCAACCCCTGCCAACCCTTTCCATGAAATGAGTTGTTCAGCGCGTCAAGGGAACTGATGCTCTGCCACTTTACTCAACGGGCATAAAATTTGATCTATCATCTGTCGCACTAGTCTGTCAGCTCTGCAAAGCTCTCAGCTTTAGCATACGTGTCTTTAAACGCCCTCTCCCCAATGTCTGTTGCAGTCACTACGAACAGGATCGGAATGCGCTGCGGAGGAAGGAATGGGAAAGACGGAACCAGGAAGTCCATCAAGATGAGGATCTGTTTGCTTCAAGTTTTAATCTGTTCAGTGAACCCTACAAGGTAGCCTGGTCCAAATGCGTTAAAAAGTTATTTCAGTTTGACTTTGGTGTTGCATTCGAAGCGCTTGGCTGTACCTTAGCACGTTTGCACATTAAGAGCAGAAAGATGGTAGTGGTAGAATTGTAACACTCTGATTTGCTTTGAATCATGTCATTGATTTATCAGTTTGCACTCATTACTGTTAAACTCAGGCAGTGTGGGAGAAATTCATGTCTACAGTCCCCAAATTTAGCTAATTTATGTTACAAGATTTGGCTTTGAATAAAGTTATCTTTTGATGACCAAAATTGTTAACATTTTTCAACTGAGGTGCAAACCAGGGAAGCAAGAGCCTGAGAAATGAAGCCCTTGTGGTCCCAGATCTGAAGTAGATGAACTAGCGGACACCCAGGGTGGTGCTTTCAGGGATGTTAGGCCCCTTAAGATGCAAATAATATTTTCTTCTTAGCTGGCACACAGAGGAAAAGCAATTGTATTTAAAGAAAGTGCCAATTAATTAACGGCTTCACTTGTAGATGAGAAGGATAAACTGCATAGTGGCTATTAAAAGCAAGTGGTGTCCCCTCCACATATTGTTACTTAAAAGGGAAAGATTAATGAATAGTGTGCGGTGGCCACCAATGTTTGTAAGCAATATTTTTGACATTAATTTGGGGAGCTTAACCAACATTTGGGAGGTAATAACGAACCAGGTCTGTCTTTGGGGGAGGGCTGAAGGGTTCTTACAAATTAAGCAACTAATAGCACAGACCCCAGAGTGTAGATCCATGTATCCATAACGTCTCGTGGCCAGAAGCTAGCTTCTCCAAACTAAAGGAATCCAATCTGTAGGCTGTTGTATTGGAGGTCACAGACAAAAGTCCCGTTGCATTGACTGAAATAACATTCTTAGCTCTGCAGGAAGTGAAGGCCTAAGATGCAATAAGAAATTAAAAAAAAATCTTTTATATTTCGTTCATCTTGTTTGATTTGTGTGTGCTAGTCATTTACCTACCAATTGTTGACCAACATGCCCAAAGTGTGTGTGTGTGTCTGTGTGTGTGTGTAACATGAGGTGTCCAATTTACCTGCAAACATGTGTTTACCTGCTGAAAGTGAAATGTGGTTACATGTCCATCATCTGTAAGCCCAAACCAATCCTTTCTGGTTCTAATGCTATCTAGTCCAGTTATCCAGATCTAAGATGCTGTATTCCTTGTAGTGCCACCAATTTACTTTTCCATTGTGACTATATTATTTGCAACACAGAATCTTCTGAGCTTTTGTGTGGCAGAAATAAAGTGGCACCAAATGGGAATTTTATTGATTGCAATACGATAGTTGTATCATACGTCTCAGAGCTAATAAATGAACATATTTACAAATTTATTTTAAATTGTTTTCTTCTAACAAGTGTAATTTATGTATCCAAGTGTTTAATGTTTAACTCCCTTCTTCTAATCCTAAGTGGTATTATTCCCATGTTTAAAAAAGGGAAGAAAAAAAATCAAAGGCTGGTTCACTGGGTCTTTATTGTGCTGCCTCTTAGTATGAAATCTTCAAAAGGATTTGTGCTTTTGGCAACTGTTGAGAGGGCTAAATGAATGACCTTTAAAGGATTGGCTTGACATCCTTTGGCATTGTCAGTAGTGTGGCAGAAATAGTATCTGCCAATGTTCTGGGATTGGCTATTTCAGACGATTGGACCCACCCAAATTATTATTTTTTTTATATGGTTTCAGGCTATGGGTGATGCCCACTGGATTTTACACACTGCCTGTGTACCATCAAGCGAGACCTTTCCAACGTAGCATTTGATTGTAACAGCTGAATAGCTTTGGCCGTTTCACAGGGTTTTAAGAGTCAACCACCCTGGGTGGGGCTGAAATCACGTGCGTACCAGAATGGGTAAGGGTGGCATTCTCCCCCCCACCTTCCCTAATGGAGCATTGGTGAACCAGTGTTTACAACCACCATAGCCTCACAAATGATCATATTTCTTAATTTTTGGATACTGTAACCATGACACTATATGCAAAATGCAAGCAAACTTATCTGATGTCATGTGGTGAACAAATGATTATTGGTCAGCAAAGCTGAATGAGTAGTCATTATAGTGCAGTATAAAGATTCTTGGTTGTGCTTTTAAAATAATTACTGTTTAGTTTTGTATGCCATCTAATTTCTTTCAGACCAGCAAGGGTGATGCTCTTTCCAATCGTGTGCAGAGTACACTAGGGAACTATGATGAAATGAAGGATCTGTTAACGAACCGCTCGAACCAGAGTCACCTTGTGGGGATCCCCAAGTCTTTGATTCCTCAGACCCCTGTCGAGAAAATGGAGCAGAGTTTCTTCACCGAGCCAAGAACCAAAATGGCGCCGTCCCACCAAAGTAGCAGCCATTCCTCAACGTGCATGCCCCCACCTTCCTCCTCTTTGTCGTTGAGTTCAACATTGCTGCATGGGCACCAGAGCAACAAGAAATCCCGGATGGACTGGTCTCGCAGTGGTCACGGCTCCGGGAGTGGACATGGTGTGCAGTCTAATAGTCAGTCCAGTAATCAGCAGAGCAGAGGAAAGCATCCTGTCACACATGAACAAGCGCAGGACAGGTACAATGACCTTTACAGCAGTCAGACCGAGCAGCACAAAGGTGATCACCAGGCTGGTGTGGATGAGTGCGTTAAGTCGCAGTCATCTAGCCCCAATACCACTTCACGTTCCAAAAGACACAGCCACTCCAAATCCAGTAGTGGAGATCATTCCTATAAAGACAGCTGTCATGTAAAGTCTCCTGTTGATGGTGACGCTACTTCCCTTGCTTCTGGATCCCCAGCCCCTTCTACATCACTGATACCCAGTAGCAGTGCACTCTCTGCTCAGAATTTCCCTCCAGGACTTTATTCCAAGTCAAACATGGTACAGCAGAAGCCCACTGCTTATGTAAGACCTATGGATGGGCAGGACCAAGCTCCTATTGAGTCACCTGAGCTGAAACCACTAATGGAAATCGAGGATGCTTTTAGCAGCCAGTTGTTTGGGAGCCTCCTGGATGGAAAGCCCAGCACAGCAAGTGCCAAGTGCAAGTTGCCAAAGCTGACAATCCCTCAACCTGGTGAGGTAAGTGGACCCCTCACAATTTTCAAATCTAAGAAAAAAACACAGATAAAAGCAGACGTTAGTCCCATGATATGGTTTGTTTTAGAGTGGCAGGTTAAAGTGTGATATAGCGAAGCTTGTGTTATATTCTGCGTATAGATGCATGGAACCCTATGTTATGTCAAGTCGACCATGCCATATCAGAAATAGTTACAGCAAAAAATTACAATGTTGGCCACCATGGCGTTGTGCTTAGTTGGAGTTGTGATAGACTCAATTTGAATCACTGGCGTTTACATGAAAGCACAGAGACTAATAATAACTCGGGGTGGAACTGTTGACAAGTTATTTGTATTAAATACCATGAAACTTAAATTCTTGCGCTGTTGTCTGCATAACATAGGAATATTAGGAACAGGAGGAGGCTATTCAGCCCCTCAGACCTGTTCCGTCATTCAAGTAGATCATGAATGACCTGCACCTCAATTCCATTTTTCTGCCTTTGCTCCATATCCTTTGCCCAACCAAAATTAGCCAAAAGAACAGTGGGGGAGCTCATGTCTGGGGACAGGCCCACAATGCATAAAATGATGCGTCCCAACGTCACTCCACATTATTCTGATCTTCCTTTCGGCGGGAGTGTGCTGGAGGCGGTGGTGCACCCACTGAACTGTCAAAAGGCTGTTAAGGCCCATTAATACACCCATTAAACTAATTCTCAATGCTGCCCGGTTGGTGGGCAGGCAAAGAACCCAAGCGGCCTTGGCGTTTTTCAATCAAACCTCATCCACCGCAGGATGAGGCTTCATGAAGGTCTTATTAAATTAATAAATACATTTTGCTCACTTCATAAACATGTCCTAGCTCATGTGTAAAGATTTTTTTTTTACTTGCTTCATTAAAAATTCTCAATATGAACTTAATCTCCCTGAGGCAGCTCTGTGCCTCAGGGAGTGTTCTGTGCTCTTTCATGTGCATGCGTGAAAAGAGCGCAGGCCCCAACTCTCCCTCCTCCCCCCGCCCGCACAGGTAGCGCTCGCTACCGGGCGGGTGTCACACTGGAGGCCCGCCCACATAAAATGGCGGTGCATATCGGCTGCACACCAGATCCTAACTGGCCCACCCGACAGGCAGAAGGTCCTCTCCAATGTGTATACCTAATAGTAAACATCGGCTGTGAGGTGCCTAGGATGGGAAAGGTTGTCCATAAGTGGAATTTTTTTTCTTCCATTAATAGTTTTCCAACCCCCCCTAGTTATAGACAAAGTGGCTATGATGGTGCAGCCAACAATATCGAGCATGCTTGTTGTTTCAGTTTATCAAATTAATTGACGAACAACTACTCCACACAGCGGTGACGATGCTTGAAAAAAGCACTTCATTGGCTTTAAAGTGCTTTGCACTGTCCTGAGGTCATTTAAGATGCAACATAAGTATAAGTTTCTCCTCTTTCTTTGAGACAAGAACAACTTTGAGAGGTTTGCAGTTAATGGTCACAAGCATTTCCGAATCAGGAACCCCCACCAGATACCAATGAGAGTACAAGGCACGAGATGGAAACTAACCAACTCCTCCTGCTAATTTGTCAGCTCATTCCATTTGTTGGAATACCCCACTCCTTCAAATCCAATTGCATACTGAAAACCCTGGTCCAAATAAACTTGTCAAGAATCTGAATGCATCTTGAGCAACTTTGTAAACTGCGAATGCCACTTGGGTAAAATTATGTGAAATGAAATGAGGTATCATAAGGTGACCTCTTTATATTAATAGATGACAGTGTGAAACATATTACAGAGCATAAGTGCTCTTCCCTGCAATGTTTCAGTGATTTGGACTGAACGTTAATTCCATTCTTCTGAGTCCTTGCTCTTGTCCTGAATGTTGTGGTTTACATATCAACTGGTACTAGGTCTTTGTGCAAGTGAGGAGTAAACAATGCTTCTCTGTCTGTAGCAGAATGCTAGCCTCCTTATTTTTCCTCTGGCCAGCAAAAATAGGACTTGGAACTCAGGCTGGATAAGCTGTTGCCTTGGCAGCTACGCCAACCACTTGTGTGGTTACTTTTCACTCTTGGTGCCACATTTTACGGAATGCGCCGTGTCAGGTAACACTATTTCTGCTGGTTTTAATTCAACTCTTTGGAATGGGATGTCAAATTCTTGAGCATTGTAAACAGTAATGGCTCTATCATAAACAGAAACATATGTGACTGCAAAGTGTCAACCACTGCTTATTGGAATGATCCTTTCGGGAATTCGACTTCCTGTTATTCACTCTGGGTAAGGCAGTATCGTTGTGGAGTCAGTGATTTATCATTATTTGGGCATCAATTTCAGGAATGTACAGAAGTAAACAAACCAACATAAATTAGCATAAGATAAAAGCAGAATACTGCGGATGCCGGAAACCTGAAATTAAAAACAGAAAATGCTGGAAAAACTCGGCAGGCCTGGCAGCGTGGGTAGAGAGAGAAACAGAGTTAACATTTCGAGTCCAATATGACTTCTTCAGGGCTAAAGAGAAGTAGAAATGTGTTAGATTTTATACTGTCTAAGAGGGGGTGGAGCTGGTTGAACGAGATAGAAGGTCAGGGATGGTGACAGCTGAGGAGAGACTGACAAAGAGGATGTTAATAATGGTAGTGGTAAAGTGTAAAGAAGGTGCTGATAGTGGCATAAAGGTAAGGTGGCAGAAGGTGTTAATAGCAAACCAAGGGTCAGCGCTCTGCGAAAACACAACATAGAAACAAGTGACAGTCGGCCCTGTGAGGGGAGGTGCATTTGTGGAAAAAGGATTAAAAAAAATGAACAAATAAAAGAATAAAATAAAAATTTAATAAATAAATAAAAATAAATTAATAAATAAAAGTTGGATTTTAAAAGGGGTCAAGAGGGACAATAGTGTTCATAGTCTGAAGTTGTTGAACTTAATGTTAGGTCCTGATGGCTGTAAAGTGCCTAGTTGGAAGATGAGGTGCTATTCCTCCAGTTTGCGTTGGGCTCCACTGGAATAATGCAGCAGGCCGATTAGGCACAATACAGCCTTCTGGACTTAGCATCGAGTTCAATAGCTTCAGGCCATGAACTCTCTCCTCCCTCCTGACCCATTTATTAATACAATTTTTATTTATTTAGTTATCCATTTATTTGTTATGTATTTATTTAGCTATTTTTAATTTTATTTTATTCTTTTATTTATTTGTTCATTTTTAAAATCCTCTTTTCCCCAAAACCCCCCCTCCCCCCACAGGTCCATCTGTCTCTTGTTTCTATGTTGTTCTTTCACAGAGCGCTGGCCCTTGTTCTGCTATTAACACGTTCTGCTTTCTTACCTTTATGCCACTATCAGCACTTTCTTTACTCTTTACCACTGCCATTAACACTCCTTTTGTCTTGTGTCCGTGACGTCTTTGTCAGTCTCTCCTTAGCTGTCATCTACCCCTGACCTTCTATCTCATCCTGCCTGCTCAACCCTCTCTTAAACACTGTAAAATCCATCATATTTCTTCTTCTCTTTAGCTCTGAAGTAGAGTCATGCGGACTCAAAACGTTAACTCTGTTTCTCTCTCCACAGATGCTGCCAGACCTGCTGAGTTTTTCCAGCATTTTCTGTTTTGATTTATTATAAATTAGCATAATATGTTTTACAAAATTGTCAACGCCGATGGGCATTTGAGTGATGGTCAGGCATTATTACTTGTGCACCAAGTTGAAAAGAAAGGGTTTGCATTTATATAGCCCCTTTTATGACCTTTGGACTGTCTAAAATGTTTTTCAGCTAATGGGGTACTTTTAAATGAGAAATGAGAATGCATGGCCTTGCTGCAAGTTGACCTTCCATTCAGAAAATGATTTCCCTGAAGGTTTTCATCTGTTCTATGACTTCTCAGGAGATCACATGACTCCTGGTGTGTAGGGAGTGTCTAAACCATGATTTTTCAAGCATCACAACTCTCTGTGGCAGATGGCATGGCCCAAATAACCTTTCCCTGCTCATCCTTTTCATTTGTTAAGTGTTTCCACGATGCATTATTCTGGAGGCAGATTCCCCCGAGAGTTCTCAAACTCTGAAAAATCAGATCCCAGTGCAACAGTCCCCCACCCATTACAAAGTAAAATGGCCACACAATATCGAAACTTCTACAGAACTTCTACACATTACTGAGTGCTTTGGGGACTTAGTCATGATTGTGTGAGATATATGAAGAGTCAGTTGTTACATTAAAAGCAAAATACTGCAGATGCTGGAAGTGCGAAATAAAAACAGAAAGTACTGGAAATATTCAGCAGGCCTGGCAGCACCTGTGGAGAGTAAAACAGAGTTAATGCTTTGAGTCATATGATTCTTCTTCAGAACTATTGTTATATTTGCTGGCATTGGAAGGAGTGAGGGACCTTAACAACAGCTAGGGAGAGGACAGAAGTTGTGTTCACTCAAGGTGATGCGAAATAGGGTGTTTGCTGTGAATCCTGCTGTAATTTCTGTCCCCAGCTTCCTTTTCATTGGCTGATACAGTGGTCTTAATAGGCACAGCGGTGTTTACAGCACATTTGGGTTAGATATTCAGCTTGAGTGGCAGCACAAAGCAGACGCTATTGAATTAGCCTTCACTTATGCACCTTGCCTGATATTTGCTTCAAACCAGGCACCCAATTCAATACTCTTCCCATTATTGTGGGTTTCCCAAGACGGATTTTGACCTCTTAGAAATGATGACGTAATCCACTTGTGACCTTGCCCCGAACTGAAGGAAAGGGGAGCAATAGAGCACCCTAGTGATTAAAACAGTGCACTGTTTATAAAGCGTGCAACTTTCACACAAACACGTCACAACAGCTTACGGTCACAAACAGCTGGCTGCTGATCACGCTGGTGAGTAAACTATTACAATCTACCACTTAACTTCTCCCCTTTCCTTGCCGCGCGTCATATTGTCCATGAAATTCCTTTCTGGGTGTCGGTTGCATAAAAAATCAAACCTTTGTAGCATTTTCAAAATCAGATTGAAGTGAAAAAATCGCGTTTGGCTGTTTCATTTCTTTCTGTGCATTTTTTTTGAAAGTCTCACATTAAAAATGAGACTTGCCAAAATTCAATGTTACTGCAGGTCCGGAATATGAAATAATCAAACCTGTTGCTTTGGCATGTGGCATGAAATCCATTAACTTGGATCATCTTCTAATGCTGATAACTCAAGCCTGTTGAAGAAAGAAATTATTCAAGGTAGAGTTGAAGATTCTTTAGTTTTAAGACAGATTAACAAGGGGAAGGCCTGACAGCTGTTTCAAGTTTCAACCCTGGCTCGGTGGATAGTACTCTGAGTCAGAAGGTTGTGGGTTCACGTCCTACTCCAGAGACTTGAGCTCAAAATGTAGGCTAGCAATCCTAGCCATCTACTGAGGGAGTGCTGCACTGTTGGAGGGGTAGTCTTTCAGATGAGATGTTTAAACTAAGGCCCTGTCTGCCCTCACGGGTGAATGTAAAAAAAAAATCCCATGGCACTATTTCAAAGAGCAGGGGAGTTATCCCCAGTGTCCTGGTCAATATTTATCTCTCAATCAACATCACTAAAAACAGATTATCTAGTCAGTAACACAGTGTGGTCTGTGCAACCTAGTTGAGCATTTCTTGCGTTATAACACTTTCCGAGCGTACTTCATTGGCTGTAAAGTGCTTTGGGGCGTCCTGAGATTGTGAAGGCCAGTATATAAATGCAAATTATTTCTTTTTCTCTCCGTTGTTACAACCTTTATTGATGTTTACACGCAAGGGGAGGAGAATATCCTCTCAGTAATGCTATCAGAAGTCCTGAAAACAGTTTTAAAACAGTCCTGACAGACAGTTTTAAAAAGCAGATAATGTGTCGACTGCTTTCCTGCTGCTGGTCAAAGCAACACACAGATTAGCCTATGAAGCAGGAGTGTAGTTTATTGGCAGATTAATATCTACAATCTGTATATGCTGCTTTTCAAAATACATAACAGTTTAGGAAGTAAAGGGAAACAATGTGCAGTTATTAGTCCCCAAGGAATCACTTGCTGAGCAATTGTGTTAATAGGGTGTAAAATATGCAAATGACCATGAAGCTAGGCCTCTAACTGTGAGGGAAAGGGGCACTTAAAAAGAGGTTGGTGTGTTCGAAGCGTGCCATCGGAGGAAATGGTACAAAGGACTATTTATATGCACGGAAGACTGATTGCAGATGGTGCTTAGTTAGAAGAAAACGAATAAGTTTATTATTATATATGGGTTCCACCAGTTTGCACTGCAGATGTTACTGTTTATTTTTACTTAGGGAGAAAATTTGCTGCCGAATCCTTTTCCCGCCTTGGTACATTTTGTCAATATTAACTCTTGAATTACAAATAAACATCAGGCGTATGAAAGCTAGATTGCACATTGACACAGTAAGCAGGAAGAATATTTTGGTCACTTTGGGATTTTTGCATTTTTGCCTTTTGCAGATCAGCAGAAAGGTTGCACAAGATTTTTGGATTTTTAGAAAGTGACGATGAAGGTGCTCTCAAATGTACCTAGTTTTGGGCTAAGTGTACATTCTAGTTAAAGACGTGGGACTGGATTTTATGAAAGTCACAATGGAAAAGTCCGGAAGGATGGGGGGCCGGTGGGGTGGGGGGGTGGGGGTGGGGGGGGTGGTGGGTGTGGTGGTGTGGTTGCGGAGGGCGAGCCTGGCTCTGCTTGGCCAGCTGGCTCCATAGCCATTTCATGATTTGGGTGCGGTGGCCTTGGTGAGTGGGATGAGGGGGGTTGTTGGTGGGGTGGGGTGGGGGGGTGGGGGGGTGGTGTGGGGAGTGGAACTAGGGTGGACAGAGCAGGAGGAGAGGGGGAAAGTGGGGTGGGAAGAGTTTGATGGAGCGTTTGGGCATGATGGGGCATGTAAAGGAGGTGCCGCTCCCTAAACCCCCCCCCCCCCACCCGACAGGCCACAAGCCCAAGCAGTAATACTTGCCAGGTGGCACACTTGGCATGGGCCTTTCTGACTGTGGCACCATGGGTAAAACCCCCAGTGGCAGCGGGAGGAGGAATTGACCAGCTAAGAGCCTTAATTGGCCTGTGAGCAAGCGGGTTACCCATGCCTCCCCTGCTGCTGGTAAACTTGTAGGGGGGGGGGGGGGGGGGGGGGGGGGGGGGGGGGGGCTGGTGGGGTATTGGTGAGTGGCATGTTGCCCAATTTTTCAGGCCAGTGCTTGCCAACCTACCCCCAGAGGTTGTAAAATCCAGCCCGTGGTAGGCAAGCCCTGTTGGTCTGTACTAGGGGAGAGGACCTGGAAACTGTATGTTCCTGGTAAAAATCAACTCCAGAAACTCCAGAGTATACAGAAGAAAAAAAATATTCATCTGATATGTGTCCAAAGGCTTACAGGGCACAATACTCTTCGGATTTAGAATAGCATAAATTAAGAATTTGACTTCTCATTGCATTTAATAACAAATTAGCAAACAAATCGGGGATGCTTAAGAGGCTGCAGTTGGAAGAATGCAGAGTTCTTGGAGGTGTTTGGGGCTGAAGGGGATTACAGAGACTGGGAGGGTGCAAAGCCATGGGGGGGAATTTGAAAATAAGGATGAGAATTTTATCATTGAAGCATTGCATATCGAGAGCCGACGTAAATCAGTGAGCACAGGGGTGATTGGTGAATGGGATTTAGGAGGCAGAACAGCATAGCTTTGGATGACTTCAACTTTATAGAAGTTAGAATGTGGGAAGCCTGCTATGAGTGTGTTGGAATAGTTAAGTATGGAGGTATCAAATAGGGTTTCAGCAGCAGACAATTATCATAGCAAACAATCTCTATCAATTGGAATGGAACAGACCCAGACATGAGGTGAGGAAAATCCCCAGTGGTGAAGAGATTTGGGAATCAGTCACCCCTTTCTCTAAAGTACATTGTGCGCTTCATTGTATATGGCCTTAGATGATCCCTAAATGTTTCATAACAAAAACAGAATTACCTGGAAAAACTCAGCAGGTCTGGCAGCATCGGCGGAGAAGAAAAGAGTTGACGTTTCGAGTCCTCATGACCCTTCGACAGAACTTGAGTTCGAGTCCAGGAAAGAGCTGAAATATAAGCTGGTTTAAGGTGTGTGTGTGGGGGGCGGAGAGATAGAGAGACAGAGAGGTGGAGGGGGTTGGTGTGGTTGTAGCAACAAACAAGCAGTGATAGAAGCAGATCATCAAAAGATGTCAACAACAATAGTACAATAGAACACATAGGTGTTAAAGTTAAAGTTGGTGATATTATCTAAACGAATGTGCTAATTAAGAATGGATGGTAGGGCACTCAAGGTATAGCTCTAGTGGGTTTTTTTTTATTTTATATAATGGAAATAGGTGGGAAAAGGAAAATCTTTATAATTTATTGGGAAAAAAAAAGAAGGGGGAAACAGAAAGGGGGTGGGGATGGGGGAGGGGACTCACGACCTAAAGTTGTTGAATTCAATATTCAGTCCGGAAGGCTGTAAAGTCCCTAGTCGGAAGATGAGGTGTTGTTCCTCCAGTTTGCGTTGGGCTTCACTGGAACAATGCAGCAAGCCAAGGACAGACATGTGGGCAAGAGAGCAGGGTGGAGTGTTAAAATGGCAAGCGACAGGGAGGTTTGGGTCATTCTTGCGGACAGACCGCAGGTGTTCTGCAAAGCGGTCGCCCAGTTTACGTTTGGTCTCTCCAATGTAGAGGAGACCACATTGGGAGCAACGAATGCAGTAGACTAAGTTGGGGGAAATGCAAGTGAAATGCTGCTTCACTTGAAAGGAGTGTTTGGGTCCTTGGACGGTGAGGAGAGAGGAAGTGAAGGGGCAGGTGTTGCATCTTTTGCGTGGGCAAGGGGTTGTGCCATAGGAGGGGGTTGAGGAGTAGGGGGTGATGGAGGAGTGGACCAGGGTGTCCCAGAGGGAGCGATCCCTACGGAATGCCGATAAGGGGGGTGAAGGGAAGATGTGTTTGGTAGTGGCATCATGCTGGAGTTGGCGGAAATGGCGGAGGATGATCCTTTGAATGCGGAGGCTGGTGGGGTGATAAGTGAGGACAAGGGGGACCCTATCATGTTTCTGGGAGGGAGGAGAAGGAGTGAGGGCGGATGCGCGGGAGATGGGCCGGACACGGTTGAGGGCCCTGTATCACCAACTTTAACTTTAACACCTATGTGTTCTATTGTACTATTGTTGTTGACATCTTTTGATGATCTGCTTCTATCACTGCTTGTTTGTCGCTACAACCACACCAACCCCCTCCACCTCTCTGTCTCTCTATCTCTCCGCCCCCCACACGCACACCTTAAACCAGCTTATATTTCAGCTCTTTCCTGGACTCGAACTCAAGTTCTGTCGAAGGGTCATGAGGACTCGAAACGTCAACTCTTTTCTTCTCCGCCGATGCTGCCAGACCTGCTGAGTTTTTCCAGGTAATTCTGTTTTTGTTTTGGATTTCCAGCATCCGCAGTTTTTTTGTTTTTACCTAAATGTTTCATGACTGATACATTCAGCTGCCTAATCATAGAAAACTTACTGCATTTAAAATGTTAAGTGAACATTCAAAGAGACAAAGGTTATGGATAGAACCACCCCTGCCCACACCCGTCGTTATATGTTAAATAAATATTCAAACAGTAGTGCATCTTCAGATATTGTTAAGCTTGGCAAGCAGGTGATATCTCACTTTCAGTGACAACAAGAATTGCAAGCAAATCAAAACACACACTCAGTGAAGGTCTTCTCAAGTCAGTGTTATTGAGTCATTGACAGGAACATTTTTACTGGGAACAGAGACAGACTGGCGGCCTTACAAGTAACTCATGTAGCTGCCAAATAATAAACTGTGTGGGTACAGAGCGTGCTGTACCAAGATACTGTGCGAGTAGTGACTCAATAAGGAAGTGCACACAAGGTCTCGGTGAAATCAGATATGCCCTGTTTTCACATAGAGTCACACTCGTTTATGTTGATGAGTCTCTGTGATGTGATGTGTGCCTCCATTCATAAGACAACTGAAAGTACCCGATGAGATGGAAGACCAGTTGACGATGTATTACTCAGCACGACATGAGAAAAGTGGAGCTGATATGCAAAATCCTATGTAGACTTAATTGGTGATCCAAATTCATCTATGCTCACCTTGGAACGATTTCAAAAGCCCCAATTGCTGTCTTGACTTGTTGAATCAAAGCATGGCCTTGAACAGTAAGTGGTTATATTTCAACCAGATTATTTTTTAAAATGGTAATTTTCTAAAACTTTTATTGTATTTTTAAAAAAGGTATTTTATCTCCTGATTTCCTTCCATCCTGCTCCCATCCCTTCCCCCTAGCTGTTATTTCATACCAAGCAAAGATGTTTCCATTAGTAGGAGAGACTAGGACCCAAGGGCACAGCCTCAGGGTAAAGGGAAGACCTTTTAGAACAGAGATGAGGAGAAACTTCTTTAGCCAGAGACTGGTGAATCTATGGAAATCATTGCCACAGAAGGCTGTGGAGGCCAGGTCATTGAGTGTATTTAAGACCGAGATAGATAGATTCTTGATTGGTAAGGGGATCAAAGGTTACAGGGAGAAGGCGGGAGAATGGGGTTGAGAAACTTATCAGCCACGATTGAATGGCGGAGCAGACTCGATGGGCCGAATGGTCTAATTTCTGCTCCTATGTCTTATGGTCTTATGACAGGTTTCTCAAGAACTTTCCCAGTTAGCTGGAAGGAGGCTACAGGGGGAAGTTACATAGTGTTGAGGCATGTGAGCCACTCGTTCCAGCTGTTCCCCTGTCCCTGCACCAAATGGAATGTCTCCATCAGCATGAGAGGTGTCTCCTTTTCAACGTTGGGAGATACACCCAACAGCATCTTGCATTTATATTGTGACTTTAATGTGGTAAAACTGCTCAAGGTGCTTCACAGGAACAGAAAGTTTGACACCGAGTAACAGAAGGAGATATTAGGTCCGGTGACCAAAAGCTTGGTCAAAAACGTAGGCTTTAAGGAACATCTTAAAGGAGGAGAGATAGAAAGGTGGAGGGAGTTAAGAAATACAAGAAGACAAGAAATAGGAGCAAGAGCAGACCATATGGCCCGTTGAACCTGCTCCGCCATTCATTACAATCATGGCCCATCTTGAGCTTCAACTCCACTTTCCTGCCCACTCCCCCTATCCCTTATTTCCCTGAGAGACCAAAAATCTGCCCATCCCTGCCTTAAATAGTGAGGGAATTCCAGAATTTAGGGTTAGGCAGCGCAAAGCATGACCCTTAATGGTGGAGCAGTTAAAAACCAGAGGTGTGCAAGAGGCCAGAATTGGAGGAGTCAGAGACATTGGTGGTGGTGGTGGTGGTGGGGGTGGGGGGGGTGGGGGGGGTGGTGGTGGGGGGGCGGGGTGGAATGTTGTAGCGCTGGGGGAGATTACAGAGATAGGAAGGGGCAAGGCCATGGAGAGAACTGAAAACAAGGATGAGAATTTTAACATCAAGCCAGTGCCAGACTGGGAGCCACTGAAGGTTAGTCAGCGCAAGAGTGATAGATGAATAGGACTTGGTGTGCATTATGATTCTAATTTCCTATCATTTCCCAAGCAGTGACCATTCTTGCAGCACAATACTTACTGTGTCCCCAAACAATACCCAGCATGAAAATCTGCTAACCAGACACTGTGATTTGATTAACTGCTGTGAGGCCTTTATGTTCATTTAACTGGGCAGAGGAGTCTCAGTTGTGTATGCCACAGGGACGTTAAAAACAGCAGGAGGCCACTCAGCCCATCAAACTATTGAAGGTGGCTAATCAGTACCTCAGCTCCATTTTCCCACCTTTGCTCTCCTTTACCCACTGATACCTTAAAATAACAGCAATCTCTCAATCTTAAACTTGAAAGCACCCTCTGAGGGAGAGAAGTCTAGGGGCGGAATTTTACGGGCCCTCCCATTGGCTAGATTTTTCGGTCCCGTCAAAGTCAGTGGCTCGCTGCATTTTATGGCCCCACCCCCTACAGCAATGGGAGCTGTAACATTCCGCCCTAGGCCTCTACAACCCTTTGTGGGAAAAAGTATTTCCAGATTTTCCTCCTCAATGGCTCAGCTTAAATTTTAAGATTTAATCTCCTTGTTCTGGATTCCCCCATTATAGGAAATAGTTCCTCTGTATCTACTCTGCGTCATTTGAAGCACCTAGATCAAGAGGTAAGAGAAGGACATCTGTACTGCCAAAGGGGAAAGAACCTCTGGTCAATTTAGGAAAAATGTTGGGGAATTCCTCCCTGATTCTTGAGGATGATCAAGCAAAGTTCCAGGGGACTTCAGGACCTCACGCTATTCACAATATAAGAGTTGAAACTTGAAACAGTCCCTCCTCTCTCAAGCGCTGGTCAGGGGGTCCCCGTCAGGATAATTGGCGGAAAGAAATCAGAGGGAAGACGAGGAGAATTATTTTTACACGGTGAGTTCTTACGATCTGGAATGTATGGCCTGAAAAGGTGAAGGAAGCAGATTCAAAAGGGGATTGGAGAAATGCTTGAAAGGGGTATCTTTACAGAGGAATGGATGTCAATAAGGGTGGGGCTAATTGGATAGCTCTTTAAAAGAGCCATCACAGGCCGATGGGCTGAATGGACTCCTCCTGTGCTATAGGATTCTAGATTATATTTTAATGAATTCCAGGTTTGCTTCAAATTCCACCTTATGCAACAAACTCAGGTTGAGTAGCAAAGTCACTAAGAAGAACTATTGTATGGGATCTGGGAGCTATGTTTCCACTGTTGTATATTGTGGCCAGTCTCTTGAATGACACAGCAAAAGAGCACCATGTTCCCAAGTGTGAATTGTGCTCATCTGCATGCAGTTATAAACTGAGAGATAAATTCTTCCATAACACCCCACTTCTAAATGAGATGGTATTTAATATAATTGTACCCTTCACACTGCAACAGTGAAATCTGGAGAGTTCACTGATTGTGACTTGTGTTAAATGCGTCTATAATCACCCTGCAATCACAGTGAGTATTGATTAAATATACATTCCTACATCATTTTAGTACATAACTGTCCGCTACACATCCATTCCATTGAATATAAGGAATTGATAGTACCATAATAGTATTGATCTGGCATTGAAGAGTACACAGGCTTATTTATCCTTGATTGGTACCTCAGATACCCAGAACAATCATCTGCATCTGGGAATTCCTCAGCGATATTACTGGGGACTTGTTTATTGAGCATGTGTGATAAGTGATAATGCTCTGGGGACCTGGGTTCGAATCTCACCACGGCAGATGGTGATATTTTGAATTCAATAAAAACCTGGAATTAAAAGTCTGATGATGGCCGCAAAACCATTACCAATTTTTGTAAAAAACCTGCTTGGTTCACTAATGCCTTTAGGGAAGGAAATCTGCTGTCCTGGTCTGGTCTACATGTGACTCCAGGCCCACAGCAGTGTGATTGACTCTTAGAAATACCCTCTGAGCAAGGGCAATCAAGAATGGGCAATAAATGCCTAGCCAGGGAAGCCCATGTCCTATGAATGAATTTTAAAAAAAGCATATGGGGAAAGGGGTATAACAGAAAGCTGAACCAGTAACACCCATTGGACATTACTGGCCAATGTCATAATGATCCCCAATATGATGAAGCAGTTCGTGTCTCCACTGACTCAATGGTTGGTGTGTTGCAGTTCACTTAGAGTCAGGTTGCTGCGGCGGGATGCAGTTTTACATGTATGTTGGAGCTATCAACAGTGATGGTAGAAACTCCCAACATTCTTCCCATCACATGGCTGACCAGGAGTCTCTCCCACTCTTACCACCTGCCATTGGCGTATGTTAGGAAGGAGTTGGCAGTCTTATGAATGCAACTTCCTTGGCCTTGGATGTCCCAGGAGTAGGACTTGAACCCTGAACTTCAGGCTCAGAGGCAGCACACACGGCCACAAGACCTCCGTTAAAGCAATGGGTCGATAATATCAAGTTATCAATGTTAAAGTTTTTGCTTGCCAGATTCACCAATATTAATTCTAAGGCTCTGATTTTAATGGCTTGGCATTTTCAAATAATCAGCTTAAAATAGTCCTCTAATTTTCCCCTCGGTTTGCTCATATTATTGTAAACCAGTCGCACCTCTGAGTCAGAAAGTCATAGGATCAAGTCCAGCTCCAGGACCTGAGTGCTTATTGTGGGTTGATACTTTAACGCAGTGCTAAGAAAATAGTGCAACAAGAGGACCATTTATCAGATGAGTTATTAAACTGCTGATCCTTCTGTTTGCTCAGGCAGATCATATTTGAAGAAAGAAAGATTTGTATTTCTATAGGGCCTTTCATTACCTCAGGATGTCATGAGACACTTTACAGCCAATGAAGTACATTTTGAAGTGAAGTCGCTGTTATAATGGAGGAAACGCAGCAGCCAATTTCTGCACAGAAAGCTCCCACAATCAGATAAATATTGGGCAGTATACCAGGGCCCTGCTCTTCTTTGAAGATGTGCCATTGGATCTTTTCCATCCACCTGAGAGAGCATTTGGAGCCTTGGCTTAAGGTCTAATTTAAAGGGAGCATCTCTGACAGTGCTGCACTCTTTCAGTCCTGTATTGGCAGATCAGCTAATTATGTACTTAAATCTTCTTGATAAGATTTGAACCCATGGCCTCTCTGAATTAGGCTATAAGAGGGCTACCCTCTGAGCCACAGATAACCCTCTAAGGGGAGCATGTTTTCCTGGTGCCCTTACTTGCATTCCGACTTCAGACTAACACAGCAGCCTGCATTTATATAGCATCTTTTACAGGAACATCTTTAGACACTTCACAGGAGCTATTATCAAATATAATGTGATACTGAGCCATGTAAGTCGATGTTAGGAAAAGCGGCTAATGGTTTGGTAGGTTTTATGGATCTTCTCATGCCAAAAGCTGGCCCTGCACCTCATTTGCTGCCTGTGAAAACTTGTGGGCCAATTGGCTGCTACTTTTGCCCTCATGGCAGTGGCCATTCTGCAACAGCAACTCCCACCATAAACTTGAGAACTCATCCAAAGTCCTGCTGGCCAAATTCTAACTTGCCCCTTCACCCATTGCCCCTTGCTTAACTGACCTACAGCGTCTCTTGTTCCACCAACATCTAAATTTAAAATTCTCACCCCCGTTATCAAATCCATTGCCCTCCCTAGCTCTGTCACCTCCTCCAGCCTCACAGCACTCCAAGATATCCGGGCTCATCTGAACCTGGCCTCGTATCCCGCCCTGACTTGCTTCGTCCCACCACTAGTGGCCGTGCCTTCAGTCGCCTGGGCCCGAAGTTCTGGAATTCCCTCCCTGTACCTCTCTACCTTTGTTTTCTTCCGTTAAGGCACTCCATAAAGCCCACTTCTTTGGCTGAGCTTTGACCTGACCCAATGTCTCCTTCTTTGATTCGGCATTAACTTTTGTCTGGTTGCGTTCCCGTGACTTACCTTGGGGAGGTTTCACTATGTTAAAGGTGTTATATAAAAGAAAGTTGTTGTTATAAATGCGAGTTGACCCGCTGGTTCAGTGTACTTCCTCGCTTCGGTCACCTGTGCTATACCCCATTGCTGCAGCGAATCCTTTGCTTAGGCTGGACAATTTGCACGAAGAGGTTTTGATGTGACATCGCACACCACAGTGATGTGTGAGAAACATTGCCACACCGTATGCTGATATCTCGATTGCTGCCGCAGAACCGCAAAGTATAGATACGGTTATGGGAGGAGATCATTCAATGCAGTTCACTTCAACGGGTGACACTAAAGGGCACTCAAACCTTCTTCAGAAACGTCACCTTCATAAATAAAAAGCAACAACTTGATCAAAAACAATAAGGCCCCAAGACTCCCTTGTTTGAATGTAAGTTGTCTGTGCCTTCTCGCTGTGCTGTCTGCTCACACGTAGTAAGTAACTCGTTGTGTCTCTGCATGAGAATACCAGCGCCGACATCGTGCAATAAACCACAAACAGAAACTCTCAGATCTCGAAAAGATATCACAGGGGGTCCGAATGCTTAAAGAGTTTGTCTCCGCTTTCAAGTCAAGATGGCCACATTCAACCATTTGTAAATAATGTTCGAGCCTCTGCTCAAATAGTGGAGGATGAATGCGAAACTTCACCTCAAGGAGGGGATGAATTTTCATAGGGATATTCCCACTCATCTGTCATACCCTCTGGAAAAACCCCAGAAAAATGCCTTAAACAGTCCTGGTTCTTCCACTGAAGTTATGGTGAACGAAGGGAGGAACTCCCTAAATGTTTTGAGCTTTATACCCCAAGTTATAATTTCAGGTTCCCTTTTTTTGGGTTAAATGCCAAAAACTGGCAAAGCACCTCTTCGGGAAGAGATATTTTCTTTTTAAATTGATTCTCGAGGTGTGGCTGACCCTGGGAGTACCATGTCTGTATGTCAGCTGTGGCTCAGTATGGTGCTACCTTGTGTTGGAGTCAGAGGTTAGGGGTTCAAGTCCCACTCTATAACTTGAGTACAAAATTCTGATGCTCCTGTGTAGTGCAGAGGGAGTGCTCCCTTTTAGATGGGATATCAAACTGGTAATTCTATTTTTGTTTTGGATTTCCAGCATCCGCAGTTTTTTGTTTTTGTCAAACTGGGGCGTTCTCTGTCCTCTCAGGTCAAAATAAATAATCACATGTCACTATTTTAATGAAGAGCAAGGAAGTTATGCCCAGTGGCCAATATTTACCCTCTAGCAGCATCACAAAAGCAGATTATCTGGCCGTTGTCATGTTGCTGTTTGTGGGATCTTGCTGTGCGCAAATTGGTTGCTGCCTTTCCTACATTGAACGGTGACTACACATCAAAAGTACTTCAGTGGCTGTGAAGCACTTTGAGACATCGGGTGGTTATGAAAGGCACCATATAAATGCAGATCTCTCTTTCACATTTATCGGCCATCCTAAGTGACATTGAGAAGTGGTGATGGACCTTTTCTCTGCCCTGCTTATTTTTACAGCTCACTAGAGGGCATTAAGAGCCACTGCAAAGTATGGGACTGGAGCTGCTGGGTGGGGTTGGCAGGTCTCCTAAAGGATATCAGCCAGCCAGGATGGTGATTTTAATGACAGTCCAGCAGATTTCAATGTAAAGTTATCGTTGTGTGCTGTCGTAAGGGCGCAGAGTGGCAACGCACCCAGATTTCTCCAGCAGCATGTCCCTACCTGTGACCTCCAGCAACCTGGTAGGATAAGGGAAGAGGGTGCATGGGAACAGCAGGGGGCAGCCTGGCTTGCGCCAGTCCTGGCCGAGCGTGAAATGACTTGCGATGACGCGGGGTGAGCATCCGGACGTCAGCTTGCAGTCCCGCCATGTTTCGTTTGGTGAGCGTGCGCACGGAGCCAGCAATGGAGCCTGCCGACAATTCAAAGGCCTATTAAGGCCATCAACAAGGTAATTCATTTCAAAATTACACGGCCCGTCCAACCTTATGGTGGGGGGGGGGGGCAGGTGAGAACGAACGCCAAGCGGCTTTCGCACTCGATGATGTCGAGTGTGCGTCTCCTGATGTCACCGCACGTCATTTCGATATTTCGTTCGACGGGAGTGCACCGGAGGCGGCTGCACAGTTGCTGAAACGTCAACGGCCGATTTAAGGCCATTAGAAAAGTGATTAACCGCGTTAAGATCTCTGCCCGTGCAACCTTAATGTTGGCGGGCAGGCGAAGAGCTCCAGCGGCCTTCACGTGTTTCAGGAATGAGGTTTCCTGCGGCTTCTTATAAAATAATTAGATAAATTTTGCAAACTTCCCAAACACGTCTCATGAGGGGACATGTTTACATAAATTTTTAACTTTATTTGTTAAGAAGTTTTATAATCCTTTCAATCTCCCTGAGGCACGGAGACTCTCCCTCCTCCCCCCACCGACTGCACAGGTAGCGCGGTGCGACTGGCTGCGCGTTACGCTGGGTGGGCCTTAATTGGCCTGCAGGCGTAAAATGGCGGCGCGCAGCTGATCGCGGGTGGCGATCGGCTGCACGCCTGACCCCCCCCCCCCACCCGCTCTCGCTCCTGCTTGCCCGCCCGCCGTAGGAAACATTCTCCTCGTAGCCTCTGGTCACGACCTCCGGGCATCCCGGAGTTCTTAACAGCCAAGTAAACACTTTGGAAGTTCGTCACTGTTGCAATGTAACAGCAACTTATACTTATACGGTGGCTTCACATAATAAAATAGCCCAAGGCACTTCACAAGGGTGTTATAAAACGGGATTAGACACCGAGCCACGCAGGAAGGCATGAGGGCAGATGGTCAAAAGCCTGGTCAAAGAGGTGGGTTCTAAGGAGAATTTTAAAGGAAGAGAGAGGGGTAGAGAGGGAATTTCAGAGCATCGGGCCCAGACAGCTGGAAGTACGGCCATCAACGGTGGAACGATTGAAACCAGGGATCCTCAAAAGGCCAGATTAGAGGAGTGTAGATATATTGGAGGGCGGTGGGGCTGGAGGAGATTACAGAGACAGCAAGGGGCCAGCTCATGGAGGTTTTTGCAGACAAGGATGAGAAGTTTAAAATTAAGCCGTTGCTTGTCTGGGAGTCGGTGTAGGTCAGCGAGCACGGGGAGGGGTGAGAGGGGAACAGGACCTGCTGTGAATTACAACGTGGGCAGCAGAGTTTTGCATGACCTCAGGTTTACGGAGGGTCGAATGCGGGAGGCTAGCCAGCCATGTAGGGAAGTCAGCAGCCAGTTTGCATGAAAGAAGACTCTCTGCCACCACCTTCTCTTGAAACTAAGGATGGGAAATAATGCCGGCCTCGCTAGCAATGCTCACATTCCCAGAATGAATAGTGTAAACTTGTTGTACTGCTTGAAGCTGTAACTACTCTGCAGTTTGAAGCCCATATTTCATTACAGTTGAAAAAGAACACATTGACACTCAGCATTTTTCATAATACTCCATGTATGTGTTTATTTAAAAGACAACATTGCTTACACACAGCTTTAGGACTATTTGTTTTATTACAGTAATCAATAGCAGCCATGTGAGGCCTCTTATCTCTGGCTGCCATAGGGCAATTCTTGTGTACTGATATAACATGCTCGTAGAATCCTCGAATCATGGAACGGTTACAGCACAGAGGAGGCCATTTGGCCTATAATGACTCTGCTAGCCCTCTGAAGGAGCATTTCACCTAGTGCCACTCCCCTGCCTTTTCCTTGTAGCCCTGCAGCCTTTTCCTTTTCTCCAATTCCCTTTTGAAAGCTGCAGTTGACTCTCTCTCAGGCAGCGCATTCCAGATCCTAACCACTCGCCGCGTGAAAAAGATTTTCCTCCTGTCGCCATTGCTCCTTTTGCCAATTATCTTAAATCTGTGCCCTTCGGCTTTTGATCCTTCCACTAATGGGAACAGTTTCTCCCTAACTACTTTGTCCAGGCTCCTCATACTTCCATCAAATCTCCTCTCAACCTTCTCTTCTCCAAGGGAAACAGTCCCAAATTCTCCAATCTTTTGAGGTAACTGAAGATCCACATCCCTGGAATCATTCTCGTGAATCCTCTTTGCCTTCTCTAATGCCTTCACATCCTTTCCAAAGTGTGGTGCCCAGAACTGGACCCAGTACCCCAGCTGAGGCCAAATCAGTGATTTAAACAAGTTTAGCATAACTTCCTTGCTTTTGTACTCTATGGTCCTATCAATAAAGCCTAGGATACTATCTGCTTTATTAACAACTTTCTCAACCTGTTTTGCCACCTGCAATGATTTATGTACATATACACCCAGGTCCCTCTGCTCTTGCACCCCTTTTAGAATTGTACCCTTTATTTTACATTGTCTCTCCACTTCCTTCCCACCGAAATGCAAGGTGCTTTAAATTTCATTTGCCACTTGTCTGCCCATTCCACCAACCTGTCTGTGTCCTTTTGAAATTCTATGCTATCCTCCTCACAGTTTCAAGTTTTGCACCATCTGCGAATTTTGTGCTGCGAATGGCTCTTCAAGTCAGTGAACGCGAAACCCAGTCCCTGGGAACTGGGTGGGGGGTCAAAGGAAGCATGCACCAGAATGAGCATCAGCAACAGACCAAAGGGAAAACAACACTGAGCCAGTCTGGAATGTGTATTGAGAAATTGTATCACATCATAATAAGCAGAGAGCATTTAGAGCAAGATGCACTTTCTAGCTTTCAAGCACAATCATTTCAGTCAGGGTTGGCATCATTGTGTACCACCTTTATTTTAGGAACCTAAAACTGCAGGGGTCCTAAAGGATCAGTTGGCTGCCCCGGCCATTGCCTGTTTATCCTTTTTTTTTAAAGAGAAAGCTGCCTTTGAAATGGTTCCAGGATGGTTTAGGTTAGTGTTTCATTCTTGGCATAGGATTGATTCAGCCACTTGCCCTTTTGCCAGGAAATCAGATTTCTATCATGCAGACCAGCCAGGTTTGAATGCAGTGAGTTGCATCTCGCCTTGAAGAGCGTTGCTTTTGCTCCAGGGTGGGAAGGTTTTGTTGCAGATGGTAACCTAAGTCATCAAAAATTCATTCCCAGTGCGGGATTGCTGAACGTCATGCTACAGACTGCCAGAGGAATCAGATTGCGAGGAGTGTAGGCTGCAGTGCTAGTCATGCTTGTTCAATGGTGTCAGTCAACACAAAGATTGTACTGTCATGCTGATGTCAGATTTTTAAGATGCACATTCAAAATATTATTCCCGGTAATGAATCAGTGGGGAAACACAGTTGGAAAGTTTCAATTAATTTTGAAGTCATAGCAAAGCATTCTAAAAGGAAGAAAGACATGTCTCTACAGAACCTTATCAAAGTCTCTCAGAAATGTCTTAAATTATTTCACTTAAAACTAATGATTGTGAAGTGATGTGACTGATTGTTGTTGTGTATGCAAACACTGCAGCCAGTTTGTGCACACCATGTTCCCCATCACTACTGCACTGGCGTATTTAGCCAAGGTTATGGGTTGGGGCATGAAACTGCAACCTTTGGGTTTTAGAGATGAGAGCATTAACAACTGACTTTTAACAAACCTATTGGAAGAAAATTTTCTGCAAGTTAAATACTTTATACACAAGCGAAACCTTGGCCATTGAGATGCTATAAATTGGGAAGCGGCTGCCCCTGTTCAATTTGCCTTTCAGTACGAATGAGGCCCAAAACAACAACGACTTGCATTTAAATGGTGCGTTTAACATAGGAAAGCTTCCCAAGGTACTTCAGAGGAACCATAATCTAACAAAATATGATGCTGTGAGTCACATTGGAAGTAGTAAGACAGGTGACCAAAAGCTTGGACAAAGAAGTAGCTTTTATGGAGCATCTAAATGGAGAAGTGAGAGGTAGAGAGACAAAGGGGTTTAGAGAGGGAGCTTAGGACCCCGGCAGCTGAAGGGACAGCTACCCCATAGGGTGGAGCGATTAAAATTGGGGATGTTTAAGTGACCAGAGTTAGAGGAGGTGCAGATATCAGAGGGTCGTGGAGTTGGAAGAAATTGCGGAGATGGGGAAGAGTGAAGCCAGGGAGGATTTTGAACACAAGGATGAGAATTTTAAAACTGAAGCATTGCTGAACTGGGAGCCAAGGTAACTGACAAATATCCATCATACCAGCTAAAGGTGTGAATTGTCATGAAACTGGCTGTGCCTTATTCAGTCTGAACTGACACTGAATACAACATTAAAGTAACATATCTAACCCTTCAAAATGGGGGCCAAAAAGTTATTCCACTGGAGTTACTAATGATCTTCACCAGACATGAGGAATAAATGCATTTATTATTGGGCTAGGCCAGGTTGGATTTAGTATAGATCAGGGACAGGTTGGATTGGGTGGGAATCTGAAAGGTCAGGTAACAAATTGAACTGGGACTGAGGGTTGGGGTTGCCAACTCTGGTTGGATGTATTCCTGGAGGTTTCATCACTTCTCTCAAAGGATTGCTAGTCTTTGGAATTCTATGCCCATAGAGCAGTGGAGGTTCGGTCATTAAACATATGGAACTTTGCGTTAGGTAGAGTTTGATTGACAAAAGAGTAAAGGGACAGGCAAGAAAGTGGCATTAAGGCTAGAATCAGATCAGCCAGGATCTCATCGACTGGTGGAGCATGCTTGATGGACTGAATGGCCAATTCCAGCTCTTATTTCTTATGATCACGTGACCCCCCCTCCCCCAGCCACCAAGCACCCAGCCTGATCACCCAGAATTTAATTCCGCATCTCACAGCGTTGTTACAGCAATTTCTGGTAAGCAAAATGTTCAAAAAGAGAATGAGTAAATCCCAAAGTTCCTATGATTTATCTCTTGTGGTTGCTGCCACCAATATGCAGGGCATTAAACTTTACCCCTGGAAACTTCAGGACATTCCTGGAGGATTGACAACCTCATTCAGTGTCGACAAGGTCACTTTAAGTATGGAAGAGCTAACCCACAAGATGTCCAGCAGGGTATTCCAAGCCTTGTTCTTCACCTGGGGTGAGAGACAAGCAGCAATTGTGAGGGAGAAGCTATTTTAAGCCCTGAACATTACCAGCTTCAAACCCAACATGAATGCAGTGAGGCTGGTGTGTCAGTAGTGATATGAGCACAGCAGGTGTTCGCCAATGGGGGAACCAGTGGCACTGGTTTCTTGTGGGGGAGGTGGGGGGTGTGGAGGAGAGGGGTCTTCAGAGGGGAGGGGAAAGTGGGAAGCCAGGGTTAGGGCTATGCCCTGGAACTAACTTTTAGCCACACTGTACATTTTGGAGATTTAAGGCTTAATTCCAATCTGGTTACAGACTAAGATTGAATTGTCACCACTGAATGTTGTTCCTGTGGTGAGAATACCATCCTTGTTATCTATTCGATCATTGTAAGAGGCACTTTGGGTTAAATAAGGAATCAATAGGTGATTGCACCATGCCACCTTTAGATGAACAGTTCCATCAAGTGGATGTCTGATTTGTGGTACAGCAGCAGCAAGCTATCTGCTCTGACTCAGTTGGTAGCGCTGTTATCTCAGACTCTGAAGGTTGTGGGTTTAGGTCCCACTTGAGCACAGAAATATAGGCTGACCTTCCATTACGGTGCTGAGGGAGTGCCACACTGTTGGAGGCTATGTCATTTTAATGAGACATTAAACTAAAAACAGAAATTGCTGGAAATGCTCAGCAAGTCTGGCAGCAGCTGTGGAGAGAAAAAATGGGATTACCGTTTCAGGCCGATGACCTTTCGTCTGAGCTCTTTTCCTTTGTCCATCTTCATTGCTTTCTATTACCCTTCTCTTGTTTGATCAGGTATTTACCAGTTCTGATGAAAGGTCATCTCTCCACAGATGTTACCTGACCAGCTGAGTATATGCAGCATTCTCTGTTTTCATCTCAGATTTCCAGCATTTGCAGTGTTTTGCTTTTGCATTAGTTCTTGCCAGTGCCTTGGCCAGTTTCTACCCCTCAACTGACATCACTAAAAAGATTATCTGGGCATTATCCCATTGTTGTTTGTGGGAGCTTGCTGTGTGCAAACTGGCTGCTATGTTTCCTACATTACAACAGTGAGTGCTGTTAATATCTTGTTAATTATATTGTTAAAGTTTTTAATGTTAATTATATTGTTAAGATTGAGGGAAACAAGTGATGGGTATTAATTGTCTTTGAGCGCATATAAATAGGGGATAGCTGGGACACTGGATTGTGTGGCAGGAGAGCTGTGAGACTGAATAATAAGCTCTTTTGACAAAGAAAAGCTCTATATCTTGGTATTGGCTTCACCAGTCAGCTTGGATCTTATTAACAATGCTTCAAAAAAAGAAAGACTCACATTTATATAGTGCTTTTCACAACCACCAGAAGCCTCAAGCACTTTACAGCCAATGGAGTACTTTCTGAACTGTTATAATGTAGGAGACATGGCAGCCAAGTTTCCCATGAACTGCAAAGTGCTAACGACCAGATAGTCTGTTTTTTGTGATGTTGATTGAGAGATAAATATTGGTCAGGGCACTGGGGAGAACTCCCCCGCTCTTTTTCAAAACAGTGCCATGGGATCTTTTACATCTGTCTAAGCAGGCGGGTGGGGCCTTAGTTTAACATCTCACCCGAAACTCGGCATCCGCGACAGTGCAGCACTCCCTCGGGACTGCCATGGATGTGGTGGCCTCAATTTTTGCGCTTTAGCCCTGGAGTGGGAAAAATACTTCTTTGGCTGTGAATCGCTTTTGGCGCATCCTGAGGCTATGAAAGCTGTTACATTCACCCAATCTTTCTTGAAGATTCTTGACGTCAGCTTCTGCTGATCTCACAAATGTTTACGGTAAAACATAACTTTTTCCGCTTTCCTCGATGGCAGAGAACGTGCTACCGGGTAACAGTGGCATGCCCTGTGCAGGCACAGTAGGTTGAATGTCCCCCTGCGCAGTACCACTTTATCAGCCATGGATAAGCCCAAGTGGTTTTAGTCAACCATTAAGTCCTTCCTTGTTTGAAAGACAAATGCTCTGATCAGGTGCACTTCAGAAGGATTTTGCTATCAATACTATAAGGCCTAAGGAGCTCGTGGCAATGACTGTGTCTGTTGCAATGATGGGCCAGTAGATTCAAGTGCAGCATTTACGAGCTTTGTGTGAAAGCTGATGGATCTATGGGCAACCTATGCTGAATGCAAATGAAGCCAGAGCAGACTGTGGAGTAGATCAGAATAATAATTTAGTTATTTTGTCAGAGGGAGTTTGGGTGTGTAGGGGGGTGGGGTGGGGACATGAAAGATGTAGGTGGATTTAGTAAAAAGGCAGTATCAACTGACAGCAAACAATCATTGATTAGAAATTAGGTCAATCAACCTTGATCTGCTTCACTGACCCGTGGATTATTTGTTCATCTCAATGCTGCCGTCTAAAAAGATCTTTAGGATTTAATTGGTATTCATGGTGTTTCAGGGCTTGAGTACTGAGGGTCATCACCAGCTAAAATGAAAGGCACTACGTCTCTGATGTAGCTCTTAACGCCACCAAAAGCACTTCTTTTCTCATTCACCGTTTTATGCTGTGGGTCGGAATTTCAAATGACAATGCATTTTCCACCAGGCACAAAGGTTTAGCACACTAAATTCCTAGGTATACTGTTGTAATGGGGAGTGTTTGTTAACTTGGCTGATGTAGGAAATATAAGCAGAGGAGATTAATGGGCGATCAAGAGACATGCTTAAAATTTTGAAAAGGTGGGACAGAGTAGATCTGCTGCACTGGTTGAAAGTGGGTAATTTTAACTTTGGTTTCTGGTATAAAACAGACAATTTTGCGTTAACTGCCCATTATACATCTGTCCACAATTATCCTTTCCTTATTTGAAGTAAATAGGTTAACGCCTGCTTTATAGCTGAGGGAAGCGCAATGCCAATGTGTTATGTGTTATGTGTTCCTACATCAATATTTCCATCAGTAAATTCCAACCTAAAAACCTTATTGCATTCTGCAGCCCTGATGCATTCCATCCTAATTTTGATCTGTTTATGACAGTGATAGGACTGTGGCAATAGCTCTATTTATCCACGTGCTTTTTCCCAATGTGAAATTTTAGCACACAACAAGAAAACTTGCATTTATTTAGGGCACTTAATGGAGTAAAACATCCCAAGGTGCCTCACAGGAGTTTAATCAGACAAACATTGACATCAGGCCATGTAAGGAGAGAGTAAGCCAGGTGCCTTAAGAATTGGTCAGAGAGGTAGGTTGGAAGCAGAGTCTTAAGAGGAGGTGAGAGAGGTAGAGAGGGAGAGGGTTAGGGAAAAAGACCTGAGCTTAAGGCCTAGATATCTAAAGGCACGTTCACCATCAGTGGAGTGAAGGAAGTGAAATCATAGGCCAGGGTTGGAGGACTGCAGAATTCCTTCCTACGTGGGTAATCTCCTCCAGCCCTATAACCCTTCAATTCTGGCCTCTTGTTCACTCACAATTTTGATTAATCCATTATTGTCTTCAGCCATGCAGGTTGCGCTCTGTAATTCCCTTCCTAACCCTCTTTGTCTCTCTCTCTCTCTCTCTCTCTCTATTGTTTCCTCCTTTAAGATGATCTTTAAAACCAATCTCTTGTTACCTGTCCTAATGCCTCCTGATGTGGCTTGGCGTCGAATTCTGTTTGACAATGCTCTTGTGAAGCACCTTGGGTTGCTGTATAAATGCAAGTTGTTGTTGTTATCGGAGAGCTGTAGGGCTGGAAAGAGCAACAGAGATGAGGTTCTGGTGTGAAAGGGCTTTTGAAATTAGTTGTAAACTCAGCTTTCACAAATCTTCAGAAAGACCTGGGTTGTTATGAACTGCACAGGCGAAGATAATCTGTTGCCAATACCGAAACGTTTAGCAAAAGGAAGTCAGTACAACTGGTGTCCAAGTATTTTAAATGGGCTTTATTCTATTGACTGAGAAGGCTTAGTAGTTTAGAGTGTTGCAAAGTAATATGCAGAGCGGCATGCTGTTAAGTCTTTAAGTCATTAAAATTTATATTTGATGTCATATGCAGTTGTGAATATCTTTGGTGGTTTGCAATAACATACCCACTGTGCAATTCTGCATTTATGTTGAAAGAGACCATGACCCAGTATGCAAATATGATACTGAAAGTGTCAAACTCACATTCACAAAGCTTCATGTCAGCCCCGCTTCGCGAGGAACCCTCTGAATGGGATCATACTAGAATGCTGTGACCCAAATTAAAGACCATTAGTGGATTCTCTTTCTCAGCCTTCACACAGAGAGAGGACGCCCCACCACAAGAATCAGCCGCACTGGCAGAAATTTAATTACGTGGATTTTAAAATAAACAAGTTCTGTGGGAAGTGCGACAAATGACTTTGTGTGATTATGGTTGCATTATGCAAAAAGAGCTTAACCTGGGTGATTAATACTGTGGACAACTTAAACATGCTGCAATACTGTAAACACTTTTTGTTAATTAATTACGCTGGACCACTAAATGTTGGTGGATCATGTTTTAAACAACCTATCTAGACAAACAGAAGGGTCTTTCAAAATTCGCAACAGCACAAAAGACCTTTTGACAACAGTTTGAAATGTCTTTTTTTCAAAAGGGATGCCTTTTCCCTGTGGGGGCAGGGCATTGGGGATAGAGCAGGGAAGTGGAATGAATTGGATAGCCCTTTCAAAGAGCTGGCACAATGGGCTGAATGGCCTTCTTCAGTGCTGTAAGTCTTTATGATCCTATGTTGTGGTGATGTGTACTGTGGAGATATCATGTGGAATCTTACTGTGTGGCAATTGGTGGCCATGTTTGATTCTGTAACAGCAGTGACTGCACTTCAGAAAGCAAACCTTGGTTGGAAAATACCCTGGGATGTCCTTTGCAAAGCAGAGCCTTGATTGCACTACAAAGACTTTTCCTTTGAAATAATCCAATTCTTGTTTGAGGACTGGAACGATGGCCAATTTGTGTTATAATATTTTTGTATCATTATTAAAAATCCCAGAGGGGTGGATTCAGAGGCAACAATTAATGAAGACAGACATCTCCCAGAAGTGACCACTAAAAAAAAGAACCCCATGGAGTGTCTTCTGGATGCTGCTGGCTAGACAACTAGTACCCAGTCCTGTAACTGGGTATGATAAGCATAGTAGTTATGGTCAGCAGGTCTGGCAGCATCGGCGGAGAAGAAAAGAGTTGACGTTTCGAGTCCTCATGACCCTTCGACAGAACTTGAGTTCGAGTCCAGGAAAGAGCTGAAATATAAGCTGGTTTAAGGTGTGTGTGTGGGGGGCGGAGAGATAGAGAGACAGAGAGGTGGAGGGGGTTGGTGTGGTTGTAGCGACAAACAAGCAGTGATAGAAGCAGATCATCAAAAGATGTCAACAACAATAGTACAATAGAACACATAGGTGTTAAAGTTAAAGTTGGTGATATTATCTAAACGAATGTGCTAATTAAGAATGGATGGTAGGGCACTCAAGGTATAGCTCTAGTGGGTTTTTTTTTTATTTTATATAATGGAAATAGGTGGGAAAAGGAAAATCTTTATAATTTATTGGGAAAAAAAAAGAAGGGGGAAACAGAAAGGGGGTGGGGATGGGGGAGGGGACTCACGACCTAAAGTTGTTGAATTCAATATTCAGTCCGGAAGGCTGTAAAGTCCCTAGTCGGAAGATGAGGTGTTGTTCCTCCAGTTTGCGTTGGGCTTCACTGGAACAATGCAGCAAGCCAAGGACAGACATGTGGGCAAGAGAGCAGGGTGGAGTGTTAAAATGGCAAGCGACAGGGAGGTTTGGGTCATTCTTGCGGACAGACCGCAGGTGTTCTGCAAAGCGGTCGCTCAGTTTACGTTTGGTCTCTCCAATGTAGAGGAGACCACATTAGGAGCAACGAATGCAGTAGACTAAGTTGGGGGAAATGCAAGTGAAATGCTGCTTCACTTGAAAGGAGTGTTTGGGTCCTTGGACGGTGAGGAGAGAGGAAGTGAAGGGGCAGGTGTTGCATCTTTTGCGTGGGCAAGGGGTTGTGCCATAGGAGGGGGTTGAGGAGTAGGGGGTGATGGAGGAGTGGACCAGGGTGATCTGCTTCTATCACTGCTTGTTTGTCGCTACAACCACACCAACCCCCTCCACCTCTCTGTCTCTCTATCTCTCCGCCCCCCACACACACACCTTAAACCAGCTTATATTTCAGCTCTTTCCTGGGCTCGAACTCAAGTTCTGTCGAAGGGTCATGAGGACTCGAAACGTCAACTCTTTTCTTCTCCCCCGATGCTGCCAGACCTGCTGAGTTTTTCCAGGTAATTCTGTTTTTGTTTTGGATTTCCAGCATCCGCAGTTTTTTTGTTTTTATAGTAGTTATGGTACTGGATTAGTAATCCAGAAGACTGTGCATGCCGCATATTCACAAGACGTTCAGAAAAGTGTGACTTCAAGTTTCACCATGCCGGATTCAGAACTTAAAGAAAGACTTGCATTTATATAGTGCCTTTCATCATGTCAAAGCACTTTATAGCTAATAAAGCACTTTTGAAGTGTAGTTACCATTGCAATGCAGGGAATGTGGCAACCAATTTGCGCACGGCAAACTCCTACAAGCAACAATATGATAATGACCAGATAATCCCATATTTCCTCTGGATGGGGGAGGGGGTCTACAACAAGGGGTCACAGTCTCAGGATATGGGGTAGACCATTTAGGACTAAGGTGAGGAGAAACTTCTTCACCCAGAAGGTGGTGAACCTATGGAATTCTCTACCACAGAAGGCTATGGAAGCCAAGTCATTGAATATATTTAAAAAGGAAATAGATTTCTGGACTCTAAAGGCATTAAGGTTATGGGGAGAGTGCAGGAGTACGGCGTTGAGATAGAGGATCAGCCATGATCATGCTCAATGGTGGAGCACACTCAAAGGGCAGAGTGATCTACTCCTGCTCCTATTTTCTATTTTCTATGTCGTGTTAATTGAGGGATAAATATTGGCCAGGACAATTCAGTTTTTCCTAATTTTGAAAATAAAATGTTTGAATCAGCACAAAAATGACGCTGTTGAACTGTCATAAAAACCCAACTAGTTCGCCAGTGTCCTTCAGAGAAGGAAACTTTCTGTCCTTACTGGGTTTGGGTCTGTGTGTGACTGTAGTGCCACAGCCACTTTTAACTGCCTTCTGAAATGGCAAAACCAAGACACTGATTTTAATAACGTAAGAAAAGCAAAATACTGCTGATGCTGGAAACCTGAAATAAAAACAGAAAGCGCTGGAAAAAAAACTCATCAAGTCAGACAGCACCTGCAGAGGGAGAAACAGAGTTAACGTTTCAAGTCAAATTACTTTTTTGGAACATGTAGTAAGACATTCAGTTGTGCAAAACCTGGGTAACTAGGAATAGGCAATGTGATGGCCACATCCTAATAATGAAGGTTTGAAAGCAGACTCAAAGTCCTTATGTCTGTAGTCATCTTCCGGTCATGCTAGCTTAGCAAGCAGTAGTTAATGTTGAACTTGAGCTCGCTGCTCAGAACGGACAGAATAAGTTGGAGTCAAGATCGCTGTCTGAGTGAATCCCTCCAACAGGCTGAATGGAGATTGCAATTTTGTTGCTGGTATTAGCTGATGATTTTTCCATGTAATCTTCATCAATTTTTATTATAGTTCAGCTCGTCCGAGGTTGCTGGGAAAAACAGACCCCTGTGCAAACCATAGGCCATGCGAGGCGTGAAGCACAAACCTTATCCAAGCCTTCTCTTCTATCCTCACTGTCTCTTCTGTTTGTAACTGATTCAGAGAAGTCTAACCTGGGACTGGCAGTGGACGTTTGATGCCATGATGCCGCTGAAAGCCTTTGCCTAGATTTATAACTGGAATGTAATCTATGCTAATGTTGCAGGATGAACGCTGTTGACAATTCAGTTTCAAATCTTGAAACCTGTCCACCAAAACATGCTTAAACTTGACCACACCATGTCCAGTCCAAGCGTTTCATTGTCACCTCTTCACTTACTCAGGTTTAAAATGTCTCTCCAAGGTGTACAGTATCATTTTTATATCATAAGATTAGAGAGGTGACAGAAGCTACAGAGGAATAAGAAACACTGGCTCGGATTGTCAACATGAATCCCAATCACAGAGAGACAACTGCAGCCAGAGAGACCACAGACGCACTAAATTTGTGATAACAGATTGCAGGGCCTCAGTAATAACTGAAAGTCAGCACATTGGAAGAAGTACAGCCCCCAGGTACGCAAACCCTTACGCAAACAGGAGGCAGTGAGGGAATAGTCCAGTCTGTTTACATTGCTGTGGTTTCCCTTAGACAAGTGGCATGTTCTGTGTTTATGAATATGCTCATGTCTATATTGACATCAGCACTGTGGAATGTTATGGGAGTAAGGGCAGCACATCTATAAAAACAGCAAACTGAGCTCACGCAAGCAGCCCGAATTAGACTGCTGCTTCAAAACTCACAGACCCAACAAACCCAGGAGCTACAACCTTTGCATTTTTTGCATTTCCCCTTTTTTCGTATTGGTAAGGCCATTTGAAATGAAGTTGGGCAAAACCAGGGCAGTGCTGTACGTTAGAGCACTGTCCTTTCACCTCTTGGATTGATATGCAAGTTCCTTCCAAACTGGGTTGAGACTTCTCTCTCTGTTGGTTATAAGGCGTCTAAGGGAAATATGTTTAGCCTTTGTCTCAATCTTCTGAATATAAGAGATTGAGGAGTGATCTAATCGAGTGATTAAGCTGTTAAAGTGATTCCACATGGCGAATACGAAGAAACCATTTTCTCTAATGGGGGAAATCAAGAACAATAGATAACCAAGGCCTTACCATCATAACGTCACCCTCAGCACTGAAAGCATCAGCCTAGAGTTTGCACTCGAGTCTCTTGGAGTGGGATTTAAGCTGACAACCTTCTCACTCAGAGACGAGAGAGCTACTCACTGAGCCAGGGCTGACACCTGACTGCCTGAGCAAGCACGACTCACCCGCTGCCACTCAATATCATGCTCGGTCACTCCTGTGAACGGCTTACACCAACACGGCGCTCTCGTTTTATTGGTTTATCGAGGTCTTGACGAGAACCTCATATTCAAGGGTTTCAGGCAAAGTTATTTTCTGTTCGCTGTTACAGTGAAAGGACAGGGGCTTCATCCAAACATAGGGCAGAGTTTAACGTCCCGCGGGGTCAGGCATAAAATAGCGCCCGTCCCGAGGTCATCGCGCACTCGTGCGATATTTCAGTCGGCGGGCATGCGCAATAGTTGGCAGCGGCCCCCCTTCCCCCCCCCACCCCCCCCCCCCCCGTCGACAATCAAGAGGCCTATTAAGGCCCTCAGCCAATTAATTAAAAGCAATTGTTCACTGCCCGTCCAGCCTAACAGTTGGCAGGCGGGCAAATCGGCCAGGTGGCCTTTGGATTTTTTTTTAGGAAACCTCATCCGCGGGCGGGCCGAGGTTTCCAACGGTAAATTAAAAAAAAACAATAAAAAATTTCTAAATGTCATTTTTAACGTGTCCCTGTTCATGCGACTGAGTCACAGGCGGGGACATGTTTCTGTCATTTTTAAAATCTTTGTTTTGGAATCCACGATTCTTCAGCTCCCGGAGACAGCTCTGTTCCCTCAGGGAGCTGAATAATTGTGGTCTCCGATCCAGGGTGGGTGGGCCGTTTCTCCGGCAGCTCCCAGCCCTGCCTGCCGTGCCCGTGATTCAGGTAGAGTACCTCACATCCAGCGACCCGAGAACCGAACATTTTCATAATGCTCGGTGCATCAATTTTAATTGAGTTAAATTTTTAAAAAAAAATTTTCGTGGACAATTCAGCTCGGCGCTGCATTGACATGGCTTCACTCCAGGCTAGTTACCCTCTCCGCCACTTTGTGCGCTGCTCTATCCTGCGCTCCGAGTGACCCTTGACCCCATTCCCTGAACTGCCTGACCTGAGATGCGGCAACATCCGAAATCCGGCATGGCCTCGGTGCCGAGGGGGCTGGACTCAAGGTACTGTACTCGTAACCCTGTTTATTTGTGAAATGCACAATAAATGCAGGTTGCATCGAAACCAAGCTTTATGTTGTATCAAAGGATTATACAGAATTTACAGCCCAAAAACTGGCCATTCAGCCTAACCGGCCTATGCCCGTGTTTATGCGTCTACCCCTCTTCATCAAACACCATCAGCATATTCAAGAAGGTAGCACACCACAACCGTCTCCAGGGCAATTAGGATGGGCAATAAATGCTGGCCCTAGGCAGCAATGCCCACACCCCATATACATTAAAAAAACCTCCGCCTTCTCATACTTATCCAGCTTCCTCTTAAATGTATCTATGCTATTCACCTCAACTATTCCATGGGTGCTATTTTCCCCCCATTGGGGGGGATTGTGCAGGGATGGGCACGGACCTGATCGGCACTCCCAACCGGGTCCGCGCCGCCATTTTATGTGGGCAGGCCAATTAAGGCCCGCCCAGCGTGTCGCGCGCCTAGAAGCACTGAGCGCTCCCTGTGCGGGGGTTGGGGGGGACATCCCTCAGTCAGGAGTGTGACACAGAAGTTTCTCAGGGAGATTAGTTTAAAGTTTCTAAAGTTTAATAAAGGAGAAAAAAAACCTTTAGACCATGTCCCCTCATGTGAAACTGTCATGTCATTTTATTAAAAATTTTTCCAAGATTTCAAAAACATTCATGAAACTTCATCCCGCCCATGGATGAGGTTCCATGAAAAATGCGAAGGCTGCCTGGGCTCTTCATCTGCCCACCAACCTTAAGGTTGGACGGGCAGCTCTTTCAATAGGGTTATTTAGTTAATTAATAGCCTTAATAGGCCTTTGACAGTTCGGCGGGTGCGCTGCCAACTCGGCTGTGCGCCCGCCAAACTGAAAATCTAAATGACACATGGTGATGTTGAGATGCATGCCCAACGTCACCCTGCACCATTATATTCCTTGACATGTGTGCCCCATCCCCGCTCACTGAGTGGGGTAGTGAGTCCCACATTCTAACCGCTCTCCATGTAAAGTAGGTTCTTCTGAATTCCCTGTTATATTTCTGACCCCTAATTTTGATCTTCCCCACAAGTGGAAACATCTTCTTTATGTCTGTCCAATCAAATCCTTTCGTAGTCTTAAAGGCCCCTCTCAGATCACCCTCAACCTTTCCTAGAGAAAAGAGCTCCAGCTAGTTTGGTATCAGATCATATCAAATTATTGCACAGAGCTGAATTTGTCAGTTGCTTCCGAGTTTATTGAAATGACAGTGCTACATATATAGAGGTCACTGCAACAATCCCATTAACTGGAGGAGCAGGGTCAATGATGACAGGAAGAAATAACAGAAAACAAAGAGTGTCACTCAATAAGTAAATACAACTGATTGCCTGCAGTCTACCAAAGGCAGAGGACCTGCTGTAAAAAATGGTAGTGGAGTTTACACCAATTTGAAAGGATTGAGTCCAAAGTCCATATTCAACAACAACACCAACTTACTTTTATATATATTCACCTTTAGTGAGATAAAACACCCCAAGGTGCTTCACAGGAGCGTCATAGGAAACAGGAGTAGGAATAGGCCATTGGGCCTCTTGATCCTCCTCCGCCATTCAATGGCTGATCTCCCACCTCAACACACTATCCCTTTACTCCTTGATGTCATGATATTCGATCTTGAACATACTCAATGACTGACCTTCCACAGCCCTCTGGGGTAAAGAATTCCAAAGATTTACTACCCTCTAAGAGAAGAAATTCCTGATAATCTCAGTACTAAATAGCCTACCTCTTATTTTGAGACTATTTCCCATGTTTCTAGAACCACCGCCCCCCCCAACCCCCCCGCCAAAACAGGGGAAAGATCCTTCCCACACCTACCTTGTTGAGCCCTGTAAGAATTTGCTTTTGTATGTTTCAATAAGATCACCTCTCATCCTTCTAAACTCTAGTGGATACACAGCCAGTCTCCTCAATCTCTCGTCATAGGACAATCCCACCATCCTGGTCTGGTGAACCTTTGTTGCACTCTGTCTATGGCAAGCATATCCTTCCTTTGGTAAGAAGACCAAGACTCCGCACAATACTCCAGGTGCGGCCTCACCAAGGGTCTATATAATTGCAGCAAGACTTCTTTACTTCCGCACTCAAATCCTCTTGCAGTAAAGGCCAACATACCATTTGTCTTCCTAATCCCTCACTGCACCTGTATGTGAGGTGTCAGTGACTCATGAACAAGGACACCCAAGTCCCTTTGAATGTCAACACTTCCCCGGTCTCTCACCATTTAAGAAATACGCTGCATTTCTGTTTATCCTACCAAAGTGGGTAACTTCACATTTTTCCACATTATACTCCATCTGCCATGTTCTTGCCAATCACTTAAGCCACTTACAAAGCAAAATTTGACACAGAGCATGGATGACGGAAAGCTTGATCAAAGAGATAGGTTTTAAGGAGCACCTTAAAGGAGGAAAGAGAGGTAGGGTGGTGGAGAGAATTAGGGAGGGAATTCCAGAGCTTGGGGCTCAAGCAACTGAATAAATGGCTGTCAGTGGTGGAGCGCTTACAATCATGGATGCTCAAGAGGTCGGAATTA
This sequence comes from Carcharodon carcharias, assembly GCF_017639515.1. Taxonomy (NCBI): domain Eukaryota; kingdom Metazoa; phylum Chordata; class Chondrichthyes; order Lamniformes; family Lamnidae; genus Carcharodon; species Carcharodon carcharias. Next base: position 161,436,795 of record NC_054475.1, on the reverse strand, counting down.
GATGAGTGCAGATATCTTGGAGAGATCTCCATTTCCTCTTCATTTAACAGTCCAAGTCTCATCTCATCATCATGCTGTGGTCTGCACTTGCCTTCTAGTTTTGCTCTTGTTATTGTTAATAGAAGCTTTAGAGGCACAAGAGACACTTCAGCGCTGTGCTGAGGGAGTGCTGCACTGCCAGAGGTGCCGCCCTTCAGATGAATTATTAAACTGAGGCCTGTCTTCCCCCTCTGGCGATGTAAAAGATCACATGCAACAAATTGACTAAGAGAAGGGGAGTTCTCCCAGTACCCTGGCCAATTTTTAATTCCTAAACCAACATTATTTAAACAGATCATCACATTGCATTTTATGGGAGCTTGTTATGTGTAAATTGATTGCCCTGTTTCTTGCATTACAATAGTGATTGCACTTCAAGAAAGCACTTTATTGGCTGTAAAGTACTTTGGGCCTAAGGTCATTATACAAATGCAAATTAAAGATATCTGCTGGGTTGGGACCCTCCCCCACCACCCTCTCCACTGTGCCCCCACCTACCCCCCCCCCCCAAAACTCCAAACCCCCAATCCTCCGCCCCCCACCACATCTGCACACCACATAAATCCAGACTGAAATCCGCAAGTATCTAAGCAAGTGCAATTCAAACCCAAGAAATATTTGAATAGTTTTGTGGACTCTCCTTCAATGCTAATTTTAAGCAGAGCTAAGTATTAACACTTGACAAAGGTTTCCACCAGCTGGGACACATTAGTCGTGGGTACGGCTTCTTTTGAGTAGCTTGAGTGTGGAGAGTATGCCATGTGGGAGGGACAAGGAGTGATATTCTTATGTGTGAGAACTTAGTGATGAATGTAACCCTCATGAACACCTAATCAAACCAGATATTGAATGAAATGAGTGTGCTCAGTGATGCTTGTCCCTACTGAATGTATCAGCAACAAAGATATTAGAAGGCAAATGCACAGACCGGTTGGGCCGAGTGTTCCCATGCTGTCAATAAATTTTAAAGATTCTCCGCAAGTCTCCACAGTACATCTGATCTGCCTTGAGGATACCTGAAAGGAAAAGCATTGTGTTTCCCAATGCATCAAGCAGCACCTCAATGAACAGCCATGCACACATTTAAGGAATTAAATGGACATTCATAGTTAGCTAGGAGATGACAATGTCATATTTCTGCTTTGGGCAAGTAGACAAATGGTGCCCATGTCAGGGAAAAAACTGACAATCTTGACATCTTGATGTTGCAGTGAGGCCTCAGAGTGTTATAGTTTTTGGAAATAGTGAGAAAGCCCATGGATCATTTGCCAACGACTTCCAGATGCTACAAGATTTATTAAGAAAATACCATGGGGAACATTTAGAAAAAAAAAAATAACCCTCAAGAAGAAGTCTTCCAACTGGATATTTTTCTCATACAAATACGCTGTTGCCCTGTTCTGCAACAAAAGCAGAAAATGCTGGAAAAACTCAGCAGGTCTGGCAGCATCTGCGGAGAGAGAAACAGAGTTAACGTTTTGAGTCCGTATGACTCTTCTTCAGAGCTGAAGAGAAGTAGAAATATGATGAAGTTTATACTGTTTAAGTATGGGTGGGACAGGTGGAGCTGGATAGAAGGCCAGCGATAGGTGGGGACAAAGGAGGGATTGACAAGGATGTCATGAACTAAAGGACAAAGGGAGTGTTTTGCTGCCACACTTTGAGATTTGATTTGAGACCACACAAATGGTCATGGTTAGTGCTAAACAAGGTGCTGATAGTGGCATAAAGGTAAGAAAACAGAACATGATAAAAGCAGAACAAGGGTAGCATTGCGTGAAAGAACAACATGAAACAAGTAACAGATGGCCCTATGGGACTTGGGATGGGGTGGTGGGGGGAAAAAAATAGAAAATGGGATAGAAGGGGGAATAAAAAGGGGATAAAACCATGGTTAAATGAATAACAATAAAAATAAGTGGATAAAAAATAAAAATGAATGTAGAAAAAAAGGGATTAAAAAAGGGGGAGAGGATGGAGGAGAGAGTTCATGGTCTGAAGTTGTTGAATTCAATATTCAGTCCGGAAGGCTGTAAAGTGCCTAGTCGGAAGATGAGGTGCTGTTCCTCCTGTTTGCGTTGAGCTTCACTGAAACAATGCAGCAGGCCAAGGACAGACATGTGGGCATGAGAGCAGGGTGATGTGTTGAAATGGCAAGCGGCAGGGAGGTCTGGATCATGCTTGTGGACAGACCGGAGGTGTTCCGCAAAGCAGTCACCCAGTATGCATTGGGTCTCCCCAATGCAGATGAGACCACATTGGGAGTAGCAGATGCAGTGGACTAAATTGAAGGAGATGCAAGTGAAGTGCTGCTTCACCTGAAAGGAGTGTTTGGGTCCTTGGATGGTGAGGAGGGAGGTGGTAAAAGGGCAGGTATTACACCTTCTGCGATTGCATGGGAAGGTGCCGTGGGAAGGGGATGAGGTGTTGGGGGTGATGGAGGAGTGGACCAGAGTGTCTCGGAGGGAATGGCCCCTACAGAATGCTGATGGGGGTGGGGGGTGAGGGGAAGAGGTGTTTGGTGGTGGCATCATGCTGGAGTTGGTGGAAATGGTGGAGGATGGTCCTTTGAATGCAGAGGCTGGTGGGGTGAAAAGTGAGGACAAGGGGGCCCCTGTTATGGTTCTGGGAGGGAGAGAAAGGTGTGAGGGCAGAGGCATGGGAAATGGGTTGGACATGGCTGAGGGCCCTGTTAACCACAGTCGAGGGGGATCCTTGGTTAAGGAAGAAGGAAGACATGTCAGAAGTGCCATTTTGGAAAGTGGCACCATCAGAACAGATGCAACAGAGGCGAAGGAACTGAGAGAATGGGATGGAGTCCTTACAGGAAGCAGGGTGTGAGGATCTTTAGTCGAGGTAGCTGTGGGAGTTATTGGACTTGTAATGAATATTGGTGGACAGTCTATCACCAGAAATGGAGACAGAGGTCAAGGAAGGGAAGAGAAATATCGGAGATGGACCATGTGAAGATGATAGAGGGGTGGAAATTGGAAACAAAATTGATAAATTTCTCCAGGTCCAGATGAGAGCATGAAGCGACACCGAAACAGTAATCGATGTACCGAGAAAGAATTGTGGGAGGGGGCCTAAGTAGAACAGGAACAAGGAATGTTCCACATACCCCATAAAAAGACAGGCATAACCACACATAACCCATAGTCACACCTTTTATTTGAAGGAAGTGAGACAAGTTTAAAGAGAAATTGTTCAGTGAGAGAACAAGTTCAGCCAGGCAGAGAAGAGTGGTGGTGGAAGCTGATTGTTCGGGCCTCTGTTCAAGGAAGAGGCGGAGAGCCCTTAGACCATTCTAGTGGGGGGATGGAGGCGTAGAGGGATTGGACATCCATGGTGAAGAGGAGGCAGTTAGGGCCAGGGAACTGCCCTGTTCTGTACATTGCTGTCATATCCTTACATTGTACTTTGAATTAATTTAGAATTTCCCTTGCCCATCATTCACCGGGTTTCCTTGCAGCAATGTTAATAAATTAATTCTAGAAAATTATTTGATGCTGTTGAAGTTAAATATATACGTAGAGAGAGCTGAATGGTTTATCGAGTAACTGAAGTTTGCCTAAATGGTGCACGCTGATTCTAAAAACCTCAAACATAAACACCGTTAAACATCATGTCTAGGATGCTCCTTATCTATAAACCAGCAAGTAATGCTGTTGTCACAACTGGAGGTAACACTTTAAATCGCCATGTCAACATCTCTCATTCAATGTTACGGTGTAGTTGCAGACTCTACTCACTAGGTGGTTCTACCAAGTGAGTTTCTGAAGTCCACTGCCCCACTAAGATGCCATCCTATATACAGGGGGGAAAAACCCTTAAGCTCATCAACAAATGGTAGGGCATGTCAATAGGAATTTTCTAGTATTTTTGTTAAGATCATCGGCGAGGGTAGATTTTCCAAGTGATTATCTATGCATGTTTTGGTGCTGTTTCATGTTCTCATCTGGACTTGGAAAAATTTCTCAATTTTGCTACCAATTTCCACCCTGCTATCACCTTCACTTGGTCCATCCCCGACACTTCCCTTCCCTTCCTTGACCTCTGTGGTCAGGTGATAGACTGTCCACAAATATTCATTTCAAGTCTAACGACTCCCACAGCTACCTGTGAGACTGGCTGGAAATTCTCAGCAGCAAATAATGTGTACTGATAGTAAGTGAGTGAGTTAACTGGCCAGTGGTGCAGCTTGTGTACAGAGTCTGTAGCTGATAAATATCCTATTTCTTGAAGCTTCCTCCACTGTCATTTGTCAGACTGCTGGTCCTAGGTCCAGTACTGGATGAGCAGGAGTTTCCTTTAAATAAATATCGGGAAGATCATAACATCACTCAACACCATCCCTGCTTCAGCTCATCTGCTGCTCATCACCTCTCCACCCCTCTAATTCTCTTTCACCCTTTAAGAGGCTCCTTAAAAACTACGCCTTTGACCAAGTCTTTTGATCATCATCCCTAATATCTCATTGCGCGGTTTGGTGTCACATTTTGTTTGCTAGCGCTGCTGTGAATCTCAGTGGGATGTTTTACTATGTTAAAGGTGCTACATAAATTCAAGTTGTTGCTGTTGTCGTTGATACCTTTCTTGACCAGGCATTTGCATCACTGGCACAAGGTTACGTTCATTTTACAAACACTGCTGCTGTTGCTGTATTTCTTTGTTAATTTATAAAACTAACTCATAGTGCCAAATGTATTATTTAAAAAAAATGATACAGCACTTCAATATCCCATTACCATACTTGCATTTATCAATACAGCATGTTCCGGTGGACTGTATATGTGAATATGATGTCATTTTTATTGCAATCATTTAATGTATTTGTTCAATAAATGTGTCATATAAAGGTTTTCCCTGATGATACATTCTAATGTCATAAGGGGAATGTCTGTAAGTTTTAGAGAGCGTTTTAAATAGCTGGAACATGTTAACAACCTTGTATCTCCTATAAGTATTCTATTTACTTGCTAGGGGCCAGAGCTTGCAACTACCTAGCAGAATGGAAATAGGAAATGTTCAGATAGCAGCTTATAATGGAAAATATTGGCTCAAAAAGGTATGGCCAAAAATTGTGGCAACAGGAAGTGATCTTTGCAGGCAGGAAATACACAAGATTGTGTAGAAGATTTCCAATTGTATTCAAACATGTATGCTTGAGATTTCCATGATGTTGCTATGGTAGTCTGAGGAATGTAGGGCCAGGGGAGGCCATTCAGTCCCTTGAGCCTGCTGCACCATTCAATCTGTACCTCAACTCCAGTTACCTGTCTTTGCTTGTTATTCCTTGATATCATTACCCAATAAAAACCGGTCAGTCTCAGTCTTGTAAGCTCCAGTTGTTCCCCCAATATCCACAGTCCTTTCGGTGGGGGTTTGGGGGGAGGTCAGAGCTATAGATTTCTGTTACCTTTTTTGTGAAGAAATGCTTTCTGATTTCCCCCCATCTCAAAAAATGGTCCAATTCTTATTTAAAACTTACGAAACAGTATTTACTCTATTGACCCCTTTTAACATTTTAAACATGAATCAAAAGCTTATGGGGATAATGTGGCATTTAGTCCACAATGAAACAAAGCAAAAAGTACATCAAATGATTCACTAAGCTCATAAATACACCATACACACGTACATCTATATGGTGTTTATGAAGTCCTTGTGCAACTTTAAACCATAATAACTTTGAATTTGCACATGAGAGAAGCAAACTGTGGTCAAATGGATTATAAAAGTATAATTCAGATAGTTTTCACACAATACAGATCAAATTTCTAGGCTTCAACCTAACTTGAATATTAAGAGACATCCTGACGAAGCTTTTCATCTTGCACTCATCAGGACAGGCACAAGAATGCCAAATTTTAAAGGGAGCAACAATTTATACTGCATGAGAAAAGGGTGCTGATTGGTTGGTAAATCGACCCTGATTGGTCAAGGCATTGCCATGGAGAATGCAGCATTTTTTTTTGTTTGATTCACAAAAGGCAGGATGCCTGGATGTGTTCCTTTTGCCTGCAGAGGGCAAGCCCCTGTGTGCAATCAGCACATTTGGTGATATGTCATTCAGTCTGTTTTCCAACAGCTCACCTTTCCTTCTACTGCCACTGCAATCTGTTTCAGCATCATTAACACAGCATTGACCACAATGTTAACAACATTAACTGTGAAGAAACTTTATGAATGATGCTTCGATAGGTACAGTTTGCTTCCATTATGTGTGGATTGAAAGGTATTAAAATTTAAAGTTGCACAAGGATTTTATAAACACTCTGTGTATAGACTCGAGCGTAACTCTACTGGTATGAAAGAACTTCTGGAATAAATTGTTCTGTCACACTTTGTCGTTATTGTTACAAAAGAGATTATCTTGTGGACATTTTTTTATGTTTGACACAGAGATATGAAAAACATCTGAGGTATGATAGACATGTCTTGATACCTGTAGTGACAGAACTTCAATGACATGGCCCATAGCCAGTCTGATGATGTACTGTTTTATGGTCACAAGTTGTGATGGGCTAAGTGTGGCAGGTAGTAAAGGGAATATTTACACTCGAAGTGACCCAAAGTTCTGCCTAAGAGCAGTTAGCCTCCAGTTGACCAGGGAGCATAATAATCAAACTTGATGGTCTTGCTATTTTATAAATATCCTCACTTTAACATCAGAATAAGGCACTAAGTGGGGCCAATTTTAAAATCTGGGGCAATGTGGGAGGGGAGCAGACTGACAGTCCGTGACAAGGTTGGTGGAGGGGGAAGGCTTTTGGTGTGGGAAGGTCTAAATTTTTCTATGGGGCCAGAAGGAGAAGAATGCGAAAAAGAAATAGCTGATGAGAATTAGCTGTTTTTTGAGCAGCCATCAGCTGTCCCTTTAAGGACCACTGGTCAGTCTGATCAACACCCATTTATAAATGGGCGACACATCCATGATGCTCACTCTGCCCCCACTTGCACCTCATAATTGCAAACAGACCTGAGTATTAAATGTGGCCTACAGGCTTAAACTGTGGGTGCTTAACCAAGATGGTGGCAACACCGCTCATTTCCAGAGGAAAGGTAAACTGAGTTTCAGGTGTTGCTGAAAATTCGAGCCCAATAATTGGGATTCCTTGTTCTGCTGTCGCATTTCCAAAAATGAATGTCACACATCTTAAGTGTCAAGGGAATGGTCCAGTGTATGATTAGCAACTTAGTGTAATGACTGGTAAAGTAGTAGAGTCCAGAAAATGACACACATGAGCTTTTTTTTTTTGGAAAGAGTGCTTATGATATATCAAACTGCAAGAGCAGTTGTACAAATGTTGACTGAGAAGCCCTCCGACTGATGATATTTTGAATATCGTACACCTCTGTGATCATGAGTTGGGCATGTCTGCAATTTGTACATGGAACTTGCCCCTGAATCTTTCCAATATTGTCTGAAAAAGGATTATTTAAATTCATTCTTTCATGGGATGTGGGCGTTGTTGGCAAGGCCGGAGCGGCGAAGGTCCATATGATTCACACAAATTAAACTTGGCATAATATCATAGAATAGTACAGCACTGAAGGAAGCCATTCGGCCTTTTGTGTCTGTGCTGGTCTTTTGAAGAGCAGCCAGTTACTCCCATTCCACTCTCTTCCCCATTTCCCTACATTTTCCTTTCTCTCCTTTAAATATTTATCCGAGTCCCTTTTGAAGGCTACTATTGAATCTGTATCCACCACCCTATCAGGCAGTGATTTCCAAATCCTAGCCATGAGTAAACATGTCGTCTGTCAACAGACCTCTGATTCATTTGCAAATCACCTTAAATCACTGCCCTCCGGTGGTTGACCCTTCAGCCATTGGAAACAGTTTCTCTCCATTTTCTCCTTCCTAATTTGAAAAACTCTTCATAGCCTTCTGTTTTTTCCCTTATTCATTCACGGGATGTGGGCATTGCTGGCTGGGCCAGCGTTTATTGCCCATCCCTAGTTGCCGTTGAGAAGAATTTGCTATAAGCAGAACGACTCCATCTTCTGCAATCTATCCACAGAACCCGTAAACCTTCGTCTCTTCTAGTAAATCACTTCTGCGTCCTTTCCAAAGCCTTCACATCCTTCCTAAAGAGTGGTGCCCAGAATACATTATAGCATTACCCAGCTTTTACTCCAGCCCCGTTCCAGTGTTGCCCACAGCCCCACCTGCAAGACACGCTCTCAGCAATCAGAGATCCAACATTTAAGCTGACTGTTGCTTATTTTCCACTGTGTCTCCTCACATCTTCTAGCAAGGTGCCAGGTGTCTCTCAGAGAAGGTTTGGAGGCTGTTAGCATAATTACTCTTCTGGGATGCCTTACCTACAACAGCAGTGAGGCCACACAAACAGTAATTCCTTACAGCTTGGGCAGCTGATAATGATGTTATACATGTTGAGGTGAACAAGGCAAGGTATAAATTTAAACTTGCTGTGAATATGAAACTCGTAAAGTGGAAGCAAGATGAGAACTGTAGCAGGCTTTAGCTTGGCCAGCTGTGTCTAATTTACACATCTTTAGTTCCTGCCAGATCTTAATATTGGATCAATGTTTTAATGTGTATTTATATTTAATTTTACATGCTTCACTTTCTGGAGTTCTGGGCTGACTGCATTGCTAGTCTTTTTATTTTATTAATTCACGGGATAAGAGGATCACTGGCTGGGCCAGCATTTATTGTCCACCCATAACTTCCCTTGAGCAGGTGAGCAGCATTATTGAACCGCTACTGTCCAAGTGGTGTAGGTTCACCCACCATGCTGTTAGAATGGGAGTTCCAGGATTATGACACAGCGACAGCGAAGGAACTGTGTTATATCTTCAAGTCAGGATAGGCTTATACCGGGGATGGCAGGACTGTCATATAGGGAGAGATTGGCTGGACTGGGCCTGTATTCACTAGAGTTTAGAAGAATGAGAGGGGATCTGATTGAAACGTGTAAAATTCTAACAGGGCTAGACGGACTAGATGCAGGGAGGATGTTTCCCCTGGTTGGGGAGTCTAGAACCAGGAGCCACAGTCTCAGGATACGGGGCAGGCCATTTAGGACTGAGATGAGGAAATATTTCTTCACTCGGAGGGTGGTCAACCTGTGGAATTCTCTACCACAGAAGGCTGTGAAGGCTGGGTCACTGAGCAAATTCAAGAAAGAAATTGATCATTTTTTGGATATTAGGGGCATCAAGGGGTATGGAGAGAAAGCGGGAATATGGCGTTGAGATAGAGGATCAGCCATGATCATATTGAATGGCGGAACAGGCTCAAAGAGCCGAATGGCCTAGTCCTGCCCCTGGTTTCTATGTTTGAGATTTGAGGATATGGGGTGTTCTCATGTGCCTGCTGCCTTGATCTTCTAGGTGGTAGAGGTTGCAGGTTTGGAAGGTGCAGTGCATTTTGTAGATGGTACACACTGCAGACGCAGTGCACTGGTGGTGGAGGGACTGAATGTTCGAGTTGGTGGCTGGAGTGCTGACCAAGGAGACTGCTTTGGCCTTGATGGCGTTGAGATTTTTGAGTGTTGTTGGAGCTGCCCTCATCCAGCCAAGTAGAAAGTATTCTATCACAATGCTGACTGTGCCTTGTAGAAGGTGGGCAGGCTTTGGGGAGTTAGGAAGTGGGTTGTCCATCACAGGATCCCTACCCCCTTGTAGCCGCAGTATGGAAATGGCTGCTCCAGTTGAGCTTCTGGTCAATGATGCCCTGCCACCCATGATGTTGATGATGGCGGATTTTGATAATCGATGGTAATGCCATTGGATATCAAGGGGAGGTGGTGGTTAGACTTACAGCTGTTCGGGATGGTCATTGCCAAGCACTTATGGGACATGAATGTTACTTGCCACTTATTAGCCAAAACCATGTCCATCTTTCTTGGAAGTCCATGCATGAATCCCGCCCATCAGGTTTCCACCACCGCCACACTGCCACTCTTACCAAAGTCACAAATGACATCCTATGTGACTGTGACAATGGTAAACTTTCCCTCCCTGTCCTTCTCAACCTGTCTGCAGCCTTTGAGATGGTTGACTACAGCATCCTCCTCCAATGCCTCTCCACTGTCGTCCACTTGCCCGGTTCCATTCTTATCTATCTAACTGCAGCCAGAGAATCACCAATGGCTTCCCTTCCTGCTTCTGCACCTTTAGCTCTGGTATTCATGAATCTGTCTTTGTCCTCTTCTATTTTTTATCTACATTCAGCCTCTTGGCAGCACATTGTCAGTTTTCACATGTATGACACCCAGCTCTACCTCATCACCACCTCCAATGTTGCCAAATTATCAGACTGCTTATCCTAGATCTAGTACTGGATGAGCAGAAATTTCCTCCAATTAAATATCAGGCAAACTGAAGCCATTGTTTTCAGTCCCTATCATAAACTCTGCTCCTTCGCCACCAATTCCCTCCTTCACCCCTGTAACTGTCTGATGCTGAACCACACTGTTTGAAACCTTTGTGTCATATTAGATCCCGAGATCAGCTTCCAATCACATGGCCGTGTCGTCACTAAGACCACCTATAGCCACCACCGCGACCTCACCTGTGTGAGTTCATCTGTTGCTGGAACCTTCGTCCATGCCTCTGTTACCTCCAGACTTGACTCTTCTAATGCACTCCTGGCTGGCCTTTTGCGTTCTATGCTCTGTAAACCTATCCATAACATCCTCCAGCCCTACAACTCTCTGAGATATCTGCACCCCTCTCATTCTGACCCCTTGAGCACCCCTGATTTTAATCGCTCCGCCCATTGGTGGCTGTGCCTTCACCTGCCTAGGCCCTAAGCTCCAGAGTTCCCTCGCTACACCTCTCCACCTCACTTTCTTCCTTGAAGACACCCCTTAAAACCTACTTCTCTGACCAAGCTTTTGGTCATCTGACTCAATGTACCCTAACGTAGATCAGTGTCATCCTTTGTCGTATAATGGCTCTGTGAGGTGCCTTTGTTTTATTAGGTTAAAGGCACTATATAAATACAAGATGTTGTTCTCCTTATTGTACCCATATGGATGAACCCACTCCGTGAGCTGCAAAATTGTTATGTGCCTGTAAAATGTAAGACAAAGACTCATGAAGCCTTTACAACATCTTGTTGCATTTATTGGAATGAAGTCATTCAAAAGCTGGAACTGCCTGGGAGAAAGGCATCAGCAAGCAAGCAGACATCTTCTTGGGTTTGATTCCACTCATGTATACAAACCCAGCTTTAATGATGTGAAGGTTGAACTCACAATGAAGTGTGTCCCCTCGCATTATGTTTTGAACCTTTTGATACTGAGAAGCGGAGGCCTCGATTTTAAATACTTCCCCCCCTACTCCCCCCCGCTAATCCCCAACAGGCTGGAAAGGGGTGAATGAGGGGTTAAGATTTAAAACAGTTCTGGGCCTGATCTAGGCCTTTCCTGGGAAGTGGGAATGTAGAACCTCAAATTATGAAAACTGGTAAATCAGCTCTCAGAGGCACTTATGTTATTTAGACTTTAGCCCCTTCGTAAATTACATAGGAACTTCTGCCAGCATTTGTGAGTTGTTAAAGGTATCTCTTAAATGACTTACTGTATAATGACAATATACTTGCAGGCGCTTGATTTCCTGGCTGTGCAGGAAAACTCTGCAATTGTTAAAAATGAGTTCCAAACATGCTGATTAACCGCTGAGTGTGATCTTGAATGAGCCAAGCCCACAACAAGCTAGATCAGCACAGCATGTTACTTCAGCTGTGACTTGAGTGTAAGGCTGGCGTTGCCAACCTTCCAGGATTGGCCTGGCGATTCCAAACACTAAAGGCTGGCCTCCTGCATTGCTGCAAGCAGCCCAAGGGAAAACATTAGAGGGGTCTCATTAGCTTTCTTTCATTTCCTTTGCAAATTTTTCTTTCATTCTTTTTTTCAAATATTGGAGACTGTGGAAAAAGAAAAATCTGTTGGACTGACGATCAAGAATCGTCCAATCAGGTAACGAGGAGGCTGTTTCCTTTCTGATTGGCTGTGGGAAGGTGGGCTGCCACAAGGGTGGACATGTCGTCTGACCAATCCCTAGGAGCTTGGAGGTGAGGTTGGGGAGGCTCATGTGTTAAAACCTCCAGAAGCACAGCACGCCCAGCCAGAATTGACAGGCTTAGCGTTATGCCATCTGATGCCCACCCCATGGTGCCTCAGATTAGTCTGAGTTGAATCGTTATTTGGTGAGGGAACTTGGTCACAAAATTTTGGGGAGATTCAGGTACCGGGCTAGAAGTAGCTGGCATTCTGTGGCTGGCTGTCTTTTTCTTTCTCCCCAGGGGACGGAGTAGAGGTGGAGATGGAGGTGGAGCATTGCATGTCAGAGAAATTTAAAATGGACTGGGTCAATTAAAGGAAAGCGTCTCCACCCACTTTACCAAAGCTGGCCAGAAGGAGGCTAAGTAACAGGCACACATGCACCTATAGGCAAGCGACACAACAGCTCCACTACCTGCTTGGTGACTGCTGAAGTATATATCATTTTATAGCATTATAGATGGACATGAAGTTCATTTTTGCAAATCTGCGTGCTGTATTTGGTGACAGATTGTGTTAACATCGGAGGGCTTGAATTAGCCGAACAAATGCAAGCATCTCTAATTTACGAAGAAAGAACTTCTAGCGCCATTAACCTGCATTACGTGCTCAAATTTCATGCAGCGGGACTTGAACCCATAACCCATAGACAACAGCGCTACCCACAGAGCCATGGCTCACACCAAGAGCAAAGGAAGAGGAAAATAAGGAGGGAATGTTTTGACTTTGAGTCCCCACTGGAAAGCTGCTGTTGCCAAAAGCACACAATGGAAATCCGAAATCTGGGCATGATTTTCTTTTCACAGTGGCATAATGGTGCGTTGCCGAGCCCAAATTTCAACAACATGCTCCCAGACCTCTCCCTGCCATGGGCACTCTGTCAGAAAATGAGAAAAGGAGACAATCGGCAGTCGACTGGTGGATATCTAATGGTGACCATTAAAACAGGAACACTTTGTTCTGGACTGAAGCTCAAGTAAGTTTTCTCAAGCAAATCAATGCCAGTTAATCTTTCAGTGTCAGATGGGTGAGTTTTGTAGTCATGATAAATGCCTTTGCAGGAAAGTTGTAATTCTGGAATGCAAGCCTGTGCTCTGACAGCTACAGATGGGGCCAATTACTGCCAGAAGAATCCATCCTTCCGTGAGTCTGTGGAGAATCTAAGATCACAGCATGTCAACAAAACAACAAAAAAAAGGAGAGAAAGTTTGGCGAGGTTCACACCGAGACTAACACCTGCTCTGCGAAAGCCTGTGTTTAATGTAAGGCTCAGCAAGATCCAGGCAGACTCTGCTTAGAATAACACCGAATGAAGACATTCTTTCCACATTTTACTTGGCAGGAATTTGAAAGCTGACAGGAGAAATTTTATTTGGTGTGTGTTTGATGCAGGGGCCCACATTTAATGGAATGTAAATGATATTACAATAATGAGTATAAAACGTTAAAATATTTGTGCCTTGCGAAGGTGTCCTCTGCCAAGAATGGTATTTCTTAGAAGCCAGAGTGCCATATGGCTATTGTTTTGGAAGCAGTGCAGAATTAATACACATAATAGAACTTTTTAATGATGCTAATTCAACAATAGCCTAAATCAAGTTCCCATTTTTCCCCCACTGGCCTCCTCAGGTCTACTTTTAAAATAATGGCTTGTGAAGATAAATCGCTATCATTTTTTAAAATATTACCCTTCACTCAGAAGGGCAAAAAAAATCCAGCCTGCTTTACGCTGGGATATGAGTTGTCCAGTTGGAGTGAGTTACAGTCTGTAATGGGTATTGTAAAGTGCCAGGGTAAAGACTGAACAGTTTACAGGTAACACCTGAACCCCCCACCGCGATTACATCGAAGTAGTAACTCTACTCGGCTGAACTGCTTTGTTGCACCGCCTATGCATGTTATCTTTCTGCTTAACAGCATTGCGATTTTAATTCAGTGTAGTCCACTATTCTCTGCAATTGGTTTAAAAAAAACTTAAATTTATATAGCACCTTTCGCGACCACAGGACGATCCACAGCCAACAGAGTACTTTTGAAGTGTAGTCATTGTTGTAAGTTAGGAAATGCAACATCCAATGTGTGCACAGCAAGATCCCACAAACAACAACGTGATAATGATGATATATCTACGTCTCTTGAATAAAGCACCATTTTATATTATATTAAACGTATTAATTATATCATATTCCATTACCTTATGTTACTTATCTTGTAAAATAGTGCTTTATTCAAGTAATAAACAGTCTTTAAACATTGGCCTGCTTTGCTCAAGGGAACACAATGTGGGCTTGTACTCAGAATGTCCTCATAAAGCATTGCACCAGGTGCATCTTCGCAGGGTTCACAAGCTGATCAGAGTCTTTGGAGCATTGCTAATTGAAGATTAAATTGTTCTACGGCTTCTCATGACTTATCCTCCTGAACTAACTACGGATTCACAGTCTTGCAAACACACATGCATTAATCCAGCCTGTTCAATCAAATAATTATGGGATTCTTGTACCTCTTTAGTAATGGTATATTGGAGCGTTGTCATAGCATCTTATATTCTAAGTTGTACGTACACCTGAACAGTCGTCGGAACTAAACCCGAAATAAGATTAAAGCAAAATACTGCGGATGCTGGAAATCCGAAATAAAAGCAACAATTGCTGGAAAAGCTCAGCAGGTCTGACAGCATCTGTGGGGAGAGAAACAGAGTTAATGTTTCGAGTCTGAAGAAGGGTCAAGCAGATTTCCTTCCCTAAAGGGCATCAGTGAACCAGATGGGCTTTTGCAACAATTGACAATGGTTTCATGGTCAGATTTTTATTGAATTCAGATTTCACCATCCGCCATGGTAGGATTCAAACCCAGGTCCCCAGAGCATTGCCCTGTGTCGCTGGAATACTAGCCCAGTGCCAATACCACTATCTCTTCAGGTGCTGGCTTTTCGATAAGGAGTTAAACAGAGACTGGAGTGAAAATACCACTATGCCACCACCTCCCCAGGTGCTGGCTTTTCGATGAGGAGTTAAACAGAGACTGGGCCTGCCATGTCATATAAGTATAAAAGATCCCATTGTACTATTTTGAGAAAGAGCATGGGAGTTTTTCCAAGTGTCCTGGCCAATATTTATCCCCACAACCAATATCACTAAAAAAAAGGGTTACCTGGCCAATATCCCATTTTGTAGGAGCTTCTTGTGCACAAATTGGCTGAAGAATTTCCTACATCATGACAGTGATTACATTTCAAACGTTTTTCATTGGCTGTAAAATGGTTTGGGACAGAAGGATACTGTATAAATTCAAATCCTACTTTATCCCATGGCAGAATGTCAAGCTCAGGGTTAATGGCAAGTACAGAAATGTAATGGAGTAACTCTAGCCTGCTCCAACTATCTAAGGGCTCCCCTTGTCAGCTCGCACATTCCTTGCACAATATCCCAAAACATTAGATGTTACATTGAACCATGTTACTGGGCTGTTCAATAACAGCTTTTGATTGGACATTAATTATCACTCATTGGCAAATTTAGAAGAAATGGTTCTGAATTTACTGCATTTGAATAGAGGTATTCTTCAATGTACAGCCGTTCCTGGAGGGATTTGAGCAAGGTGGTGTCCTGCTCAAAAATGTTAATGAAAATGTCCATGGAGTTTTGTCTGGGGCTTTATTTGGTTTCGAGTGTGGGTAGGATTCCTGTCGAGTAATATTTGGTGAAGCAGCTCATGATTAAAGTGCTGACAACTGCTACAAGTCAGGCAGAGTGTGTTTCCTTCAAATAAAATAAACTTTGGATATGGGCAGTGACCTCAAAGCCTATCAGGAAGCATCCACAGTCGGGATTCATTTTTTTCTCTTGTTGCTATCGTCCTGTTAGAAGCTCAGGACCTGCAGTGAGAAACAACCTTGTGTTTTTTTTTCTCTCGCGACTTCTCTCTCTTCCTTTCCTTCTCGGTGACCCAGCGACTCATGAGGTGACACGGCCCCCTCAGCGGGAGGCATCTCTCCAGTGCTTAGAGTGGCTCCCCTTCATATTTCAGGCTGGGGGCAATGGGAGCCGATTAGCTACTCGACGACAAAGGGCATCGTGGGCAGGCCTCATCCTACCCTCACTTTGCACGCGCCCACCTCCCAGTGCCTGTGTTTTGACCAGATAAACAATCTGAAGTGTGTTCCCTGCCTCCCTTTCTCCCATTCTCCCCTCTCCTTCCCAGATGAGAAAACCAGGGTTGATTTGCATGATGGACAAATATCAGGCAGGTGGGCGAGGCAGCAGGAGTAGCCATGGGTTGGTTGGGGGGGGTGGGGTGGAGTATCCCCTTCTACTTCCCTGCCCACAATCCCCCAATTATGTTTCCACTGGCCCCAATGGGTGGGGTGGGGGGGAGAATGAAAAAGATGCTGAAATGCATTTTACACCACCACACAGAGTCTGTCTAGATCTAGCACCCCCCCCCCACCCACCAACACCCCCAGGGTGCTTCACGCAGCCATTAGGTCTGTCGTTCAACGAATTGCCTGATGCTGGTGAGCATCAAGTGCTGTCCCCCATGTTGATGCTGGTCGAGGACAGAGAGCTGCTAACAGATAGTAAACCAAGTCCTGCATGCATCAAAGCATGATTTCAACAGCCTCTTGGAAGTGTGGACGTCACAGTTTAGCAATGGGCCTAATGTTTTCAGTGATTCATATTCCATTGTAATTATATGGTCCAGTGAAAGTGATTACATCTCTGCTTCCATCTCCGATTGAAAAGTTTTGGCTTGATGGTGGCTTCATAATTTACAACCTCGGCATAATAGGCCAGTCTTGTGGAAAGAAATAAAAAGATAGATGGTGCTGGCAAGGCTTCATAGATTTATTAAATTTCTATCAAATAAAGGGAAAAAAAAAAGTCTGCTGCGCTTGGAAATGGTCTGAATTTTTTTAATCAAAATTCATGAGCCTCAGAGTTTGGTTCAGTAGGTTAGAGAGGGGTTTGAATCAAAAAGTGATGAAAAAAAATAAAGACCCCGTTTGAGGTAATTCTTCAACGCCAGCTTTTAATTGGCTGTTAAATCAAATGCTTATCTGCCTTCTTGCAGATATCACATTATATAAAATACAATTAGTGTTACTTACACTATAACTGATATATACTGAATAACAAGTTACGGGCATATGACAAGCCTACTGCCTTGGTCAGTTGGAGAAATATTAAATATACTCTCGTCAGCAGTATTTGAATGAATTCTACAACAGCTTGGCTTAATTAATATGCCCTATCAAAGGGCGAGTATCAATGTAACAGTTGGTTTGCAGACTCTCTGAGATGTGAGGTCTATGAGGAAATAGCAGGGGAGTGGGAGTAATTGGAATCATAGAATGTTACAGCACAGAAGGAGCCGTTCAGCCCATCTTGTCTGCACTGGCTCTCTGAAGGAGCAATTCACCTAATGTCACTATCCCGCCTTCTCCCCATAGCCCTGAACATTCTTCCTTTTAAGATAATAATCCAATCCTCTCTTCGATGCTTTGATTGACCCTCCAGCCCACTCTCAGGCAGTGCATTCCAGATCCTAACCACCCGATGTGTAAAAATGTTTTTTCTTTATGCTGCCATTGCTTCTTTTGCCAATCATGGGAACATAGGAAAAGGAGTAGGCCATTTCGCCCAGAACCCTGTTCCACCATTCAGTTAGATCTTGGCTGATCATCTACCTCAACATCACTGCCTTGTACATATCCCTTGATGTCACTGGTCTCCAGAAATCTAGTGATTTCTCAATGATGGAGCTTCCACAGCCATCTGGGTAGAGAATTCCAAAGATTCACCACCCTCTGAGTGAAAAATTCCTCCTCATCTCAGTCTTAAAAGGTCTACCCCTTATCCTGAGATTATGTCCCCTGGTTTTAGACTCACCGTCCAGGGGAAACATCTTATCTACACCTACCTTGTCACGTGTCACGCCTTGTAAGAATTCTGTACGTTTCAAAGAGGTCACCCCTTATTCTTCAAAATTCTATGGATTACAGACCCAGTCTCCTCAATCCCTCCTCATTTGACAATCCCGATACCCTAGAGATTAATCTGGTGAACTCCATCTATGACAAGTATGTCCTTCCTTAGATCAGAGAACCAAAACTGTGCACAATTCTCCAGGTGAGGTCTCACCAAGACTCTATATAATTGCAGCAAGAGATCTTTACTCCTGTAGTCAAATCCTCTCACACTGAAGGCCAACATACCAATAGCATGGTTCTCGATCTTTCCAACAATGGGAGCAATTTCTCCCCATCTGCTCTGTCCAGACCCCTCATGATTTTGAACACCTCTATCAAATATCCTCTCAATCTTCTCTTCTTCAAAGGAGAAGAGTCCCAACTTCTCTAATCCATCTACTTAATTGAAGTTGTAGGAAAGCTCTTTCAAAGAGATGGCATTGGCAGGATGGGATGATTTGCTATTGTTGTTGCTGTGCTATTTGATTTGATGATCTAGTTCCTGCTGCTTATGCTGTTAAATTTATTCTCAGTAGCCTGGTAACAGACTCACATGGACAAATAGCAATATAAAAAAAAATACAAATAAAAATAATATAAATAATATAAAAACAGGGGAATTATTTGATGAAAGGGTAAGGAAAATGATTCTAGTAAAATTAATGACTTGGCTGAAAAGATGGGCAGGCCCATCTGAATGTCAGTTTTCATCTTTTAAGTGCTGATTTTTTATTTAAATTTCCTTCTTGTGCTTTTTCTTCACCTCTGATCTTTAATTTACACTGGAATGTGTGCTCTGTGGAAATAAAAGTGGCTGAGTTTTATCTGCTAAATTATCTCATCAGCGGTACTTGTATTACGTACAAGACTTTTGGAGTGGGGTATTAGAACTTTGGAACTCTCGCTTTCCTTTTTTTTAGGCAGTGGTATCAAGGGGATATGAAGCAAAGGCAGAAAAATGGGGCATTGATATTGACCTAATTCAGGGGTATCTAACCTTTTCACATGAAGGGCCACACTCTCACTTTGCTCTTACTCTAGGGGTCAATGAGTAATTTACAGAAAGATAAGCTTTGGCACAACATTAAATATGAATTTAAAACATGAAAGCAATGTCAAAACAACACATTGATATTTAAAAAAAAATAAAAATGGCCATTAAAAAGTGCAAAGCAGCAGAGCTAACCAATAAAATCATTTTTGCCATCTCACTTAAGAAGCAGAGCTAGAGAGAGACAGACTAGGCCCCAAGTCCTGGTCACCAGGGACGAGATGGGGACTGGAGCCAAGCTATGGAGTTGGGTTTAACTAACACAGACCTTGTGTTTGCCTCTGGTGACACATGCTCCGAGCTGGCCTGTGAATTCATCCGAAAGCGGGGTCAGAAGCGGGTTGCCTTTCAGTCTGGGTTTTCCTGCTCGCCTGGCCTGCATTGTCGATAGGATTTTGGGGAGAGAGGAGGAGGGGGAGGAAGGGAATGTTTGTGTCTGGCTCACTCCCAGTCTCAAGATTCTCACTCCCACACATGCACAAGCACACTCACTCACACAGACTTACTCACTCACTCACACACACACTTACTCACTCACTCACACAGACTCACACAGACTTACACTCACACAGACTCTCACAGACTCACAGACTCACACTCACACAGACTCACACTCACACAGACTCACACTCACACAGACTCACACTCACACAGACTCTCACAGACTCACAGACTCACACTCACACAGACTCACACTCACACAGACTCACACTCACACAGACTCACACTCACACAGACTCACACTCACACAGACTCACACTCACACAGACTCACACTCACACTCAGACAGACTCACACTCACACAGACTCACATAGACTCACACTCACACAGACTCACACTCACACAGACTCACACTCACACAGACTCACACTCACACAGACTCACACTCACACAGACTCTCACAGACTCACACTCACACAGACTCACACTCACACAGACTCACACTCACACAGACTCACACTCACACAGACTCACATAGACTCACACTCAGACAGACTCACACTCACACAGACTCACCCTAACACGGACTCACACAGACTCACATAGACTCACACTCACACAGACTCACACTCACACAGACTCACACTCACACAGACTCACACTCACACAGACTCACACAGACACACACTCACACAGACACACACTCACACAGACCTACTCACTCACTCACACAGACTCACATAGACTCACACAGACTCACACTCACACAGACTCACACTCACACAGACTCACTTGGACTCACACTCACACAGACACACACTCACACAGACCTACTCACTCACTCACACAGACTCACATAGACTCACACAGACTCACACTCACACAGACTCACATAGACTCACACTCACACAGACTCACACTCACACAGACTCACACTCACACAGACTCACACTCACACAGACTCACACTCACACAGACTCACACTCACACAGACTCACACTCACACAGACTCACACAGACACACACTCACACAGACTCACACAGACACACACTCACACAGACCTACTCACTCACTCACACAGACTCACATAGACTCACACAGACTCACACTCACACAGACTCACATAGACTCACACTCACACAGACTCACTTGGACTCACACTCATACAGACTCACACAGACTCACTTGGACTCACACTCACACAGACTCACACTCACACAGACTCACATAGACTCACACTCACACAGACTCACACTCACACAGACTCACACTCACACAGACTCACACTCACACAGACTCACATAGACTCACACTCACACAGACTCACACTCACACAGACTCACACTCACACAGACTCACACAGACTCACATAGACTCACACTCACACAGACTCACACTCACACAGACTCACATTCACACAGACTCACACAGACTCACACAGACTCACACTCACAGACTCACACAGACTCACACTCACAGACTCACATAGAATCACACTCACACAGACTCACACTCACACAGACTCACACTCACACAGACTCACACTCACACAGACTCACACTCACACAGACTCACACTCACACAGACTCACACTCACAGACTCACATAGACTCACACAGACTCACTTGGACTTGGACTCAGACTCACATAGACTCACACAGACTCACATAGACTCACACTCACACAGACACACATAGACTCACACTCACACAGACACACATAGACTCACACTCACACAGACTCACACTCACACAGACTCACATAGACTCACACTCACACAGACTCACACAGACACACACAGACTCACACTCACAGACTCACACTCACACAGACTCACATAGACTCACACTCACACAGACTCATTGGTGGGTGGGACCAGAAATTCCTGTCTGAAGTCAACAGACCCCTTGCTGGTCCATCAAATTTACTGTCCCACCCATGACAATAGCCATGGTGGGTGGGACCATAAAATTTAGGCCACTCACACAAACACACACACACACACACACGCACATTCACACACTCTCAAACTCACACAGATGCTCACACTCACACAAACCCCTGCACTCACATAGACACATACACAGACCCACAAACTCACGCAGACTTATGCACTCACACAGACTCATGCACTCCCCTCCTGGGCCCGTGAGGCTATGACATTTTACCTCTGAAAAGGAATTCAGGATGGCTGTTTAGGTGCCAGGATGTGCTTCCTCACTCTGCCCTGAAGGATACTCCAGCTGCCCTGGGTGGGTGGGCTGGGTGCTGTAGCTTGAGGCCTCCCTAGCCCATTCTGCTACCTTGAGCCCTGTTGTCCTTTAGGGGACCTGTGCCTGCGCAGGAGGGTGAGAGAGGGAATGCACCATGGCCACTCACCTTCACACTGCTCCTCCAATCACAGACTGGTTCTTTCCTGCATTTGCTACTGATTGGCTCACCAGTGATAGAAGCTGCCTGTGATTGGAGGAGCAGCTCCTTGCAGGTCTTCCACTTGAACTTAGCTATATTTTGAACGGTGAGTCTGCGGACCGGATGGAGAAGCATGGTGGGCTGGATTGTGGCCCGCGAGCCGTCTGTTGGATAACCTTGATCTAATGGAATGGTGGAACAGGCTGGAGGGGCTGAATAGCCTCCCACTGTTCCCCTCATGGATGCAGTTGAAGAGAAGACAGATACGTAGATGAATGATAAAGGAATAGTTATGTTCATGTGTGAAATGAAGTTGGGTAGGAGGAGGCCCATTTGGTTGTGGAGTGGTTGGGCTGAATGGCCTGTTTCTGTGCTGTAAATTCGATGTAACATGATTCTGTGGGTGTTCAGGAAAATATTGAAAGTATATTTGCTCAGTTTCAGATCCAAAAGTTTTGTGAGTTCAAGGATACAATGACCTTGAGATTAACTTTGGTGATACTGGCAGACAAATGCTAGGATGGAAGTTTCAGAAAACGTGTGACACCAGCATGGACTCTCACATATCGAATAGCTGCAGGCTTGCAAGATCACAGTTGTGCCATGTTACAATTTACAGCCTAGCTCCAACTTGTGTTACTGAAATTGCGGGGAGCTTCCAACCATGATTCCTCTGTCTGGTGTTTTATTACCGGCCTTGGTCCTTTTCAAAAGTAGAGGAACGTTGGACAACCTCGTGAAGGGTTTATCAACTGTGGCTCAGTTGGTTACTCTCATGTTTTCAAGTTGGAAGTTATGGGTTCAAGCCCCACTCAAGAACTTCAGCCTCAAAATCTTGGTCAGTCCTCCACTGAATTGCTGTCATTTTTTAAATGAGAGCTTAAGCCAAAGTCATCTTTGTAAAAGATCCCATATTAGATTCTCAACCAAGGCACCAAGGTGAGAATCCTAAAATCGTTTGGCATTGCAGAGGTGAGTTTTACTAGTGTCTGCTGGATTATCTATGAGAATGAGGGGAGTGCTGGTATCGCATAAACCAGGATGATACTCCCCAGTGCAGTGCTGAGCTAGTGCTGCACTGTCAGAGGTGATGAGATGTTAAACCGAGGCCCTATTTGCCCTCTTAGGTGGACGTAGATCACCCAGGGCACTATTTGAAGAAGAGCAGGGGAGTTATCCTGGTGTCCTGGTCAATATATATCCCTTGATCAACATCACTCAGACAGATTATTTGGTCATTATCACAGTGCACTTTGTGGGATCTTGCTGTGTGCAAATTGGCTGCTATGTTTCCTGCAGTGACTACGCGTAAAAAAAAACCCAAATAATTGGCTGTAAAATGCTATGGGATGACATGTGATTGGGGAAAGGTGCTAGATAAATGCAACTCTTCTCTTTTTATTCACTGATATATTGTCAACAATCATTTCTCAGCTGCTTTCTCTGTGGTACCGCAGCATTGAGACGATAGATTTAGAACAAAATCACTTCATGCCATTATTGTGAAGTGAAACAGGGACTTATCCCCTGCGTAGGGTACAATCAGAATGCCTATCACTCTGATGCTTACACTGTGTTAATGAGAGCAGACCGGTGTCAGGACAAGCATTCAATGGTGGTGTCAAATAGATTAATATGACACTTGAGGAAATTCTACTGATCAGTGATTTATTGCGCAATTGTGACAAACTCATGATAGAGTGAAATATTAGGATTTTCAGTCAAACTCTGTTGTTACTGTGTTTTGATATCCAGTTGTTTTCTTAATCAAAAGTCCTTCCAGCTAATACCCAAGGCAGGATATTGATCTGATCTACATTTCACTTTCTGTCACTCTGTCCAATTACTGCAGGGCCATCTGTACTCTCCTTTCTTAAAACCAGTTTGCAATG
This sequence comes from Carcharodon carcharias, assembly GCF_017639515.1. NCBI lineage: Eukaryota > Metazoa > Chordata > Chondrichthyes > Lamniformes > Lamnidae > Carcharodon > Carcharodon carcharias. Next base: position 161,412,943 of record NC_054475.1, on the reverse strand, counting down.
TTAATGTACATTGTTGGGGTGACCATCGGGAATGTTCAACGGAATGGGGAGGAAGAAAGACTTAGATTTATAGACTCATAGATGTCTACAGCACAGAAGGAGGCCATTCGGCCCATCGTGTCTATGCTGGCCAATAAAGGTTTGACTACACTAATCCAATTTTAAAGTGCTTGGCCCATAGCCCTGGAGGCTTTGGCAACGCAAGTGAATATCTAAATGTTTCTTAAATATTACGAGAGTTTCTGACTCAACCATCCTTTCAGACAGTGAGTTCCAGACCTCCAACACCCTCTGGATGAAAAAATTCCTCCTCAACTCCCCTCTTAGCCTTCTACCTCTTACCTTAAATTTATGCCCCCTGGTTATTGACCCCTCTACTAATGGAAAAAGTGCCTTCCTATCCATCCTATCTTTGCCCCTCATAATCTTATACATCTCTATCAGGTCCCCTCTCAACCTTTGTTGTTTCACGGAAAACAACCCCAGCCTATCCAATCTTTCCTCATAACTCAGACCCTCCAACCCAGTCAACGTCCTGGTGAATCTCCTCTGCACCCTCTCCAATGCAATCACATCCTTCCTATAATGTGCTGACCAGAACTGCATGCAGTACTCCAGTTGCGGCCTAACCAGTGTTTTATACAGTTCCAGCGTAACCTCTCTGCTCTTGCATTCTATGCCCTGGCTAATCATGGGGAGGCAGTGGCAAAGTAGCATTGCCACTGGGCTGGTAATTCAGAGACCCAGGGTAATGCTCTGGGGACCTGGGTTTGAATCCCATCACGGCAGATGGTGGAATTTGAATTCAACAAATATTTGGAATTAAAAGTCTAATGATGACCATGAAACTATTGTTGATTGTCATAGGTTCTCTAATGCCTTTCAGAGAAGGAAATCTGTTGTCCTGACTTGGTCTGGCCTTCATGTGACTCCAGACCCACAGCAATGTGGTTGATTCTTAAGATGCCCTCTGATCAATGGCCAGCCAGTGTGCCCACATCCCATGAGTGAATTAAAAAACAAATGAAGGCAATTATACAACATGCCTTCTTAACCACCTTATCTACTTGCCCTGGTACCTTCAGGGACATGCACACCAAGGTCTCTCTGATCTTTAGTACTTTCCAGGGCCCTGCCATTCATAGTTTAATCTTTTGCCCTGTTAGCCCTCCCCAAGTTCATTACCTCACACTTTTCTGGGTTGAATTCCATTTGCCAGTACTCTGCCCACCTGACCAGTCCATTGATTCCTGCAGTTTACGACTATCCTCCTCACTATTTACCACCCTACCAATTTTCATGTTATCCGCAAACTTCTTGATCATCAATTTATCCAGCACAAAATCAGAATGTCCCCAAGCCCTTTGCAGCCAGTGAGGTACTTTATGAAATGTAGTCACTGGTGACATGTAGGAAACATGGTAGCCTATTTTTTGCATAGCAGGATCCCACATACAGCAATCAATTACATGGCCAGATAAACCCTTGCTCTTCTTCGAAGTAGTGGGTATGGGATTGTTTACGTCCACCCGAGAGAGCTGATGGGGCCTTGGTTTAACATCTCAACCCAACGATGGCACTTCCAACAGTGCAGCACTCCCTTGGTACTGCACTGGGAGTGTCAGCCTGGATTATGTGATACAAGGGCTGCCTTTGCTCCTCACAGGCAATCCAACAGAGACTGGTAAGACTCACTTCTGCAATTCTGGGTGACATTGAGATTCTCACCTTGGTGCTTGGTTGAGATTCTAATATTTTAATGCTGTAACTTCTGGTCCCCACGGGTACATTGCAGTTTAATGGTATGACGTCAGTAAGATAGTGTCTTATGTATATTAGCAATTCTGGAATATTAATGTTCTTTCCATTGGAGCTGAACCAATCCAAAACTAAGAATAATAACATTGATGAATCTCAAATTTATGTGAGGTTTACACTAATTAAACAGGACTAGTGGCATCTCCTATGGCATTGTTCATGGTCACCAGTGGGTTGGGGAATGGGGCTGAGCCTAATTCTGTTGCTGTTGGCAGTCTCCTTGAATTGGCAGCTGTTTGATTCCTTTCTTTGCTGAGAGGCCAGGTTAGCTGATCAGAAATTCTATCAGGAAACTACCATCTTTCCCTTATTTTTTTAAGGTTGCTCAGTTATGACAACCTTCTTCTTAAGTTTCTTGCTCAAAGGCAGATCCGACCCACAGCACCGCAATCTCCACCACGGGTAGGACAAGGAGGCAGGTCCTGAATCCACCCCAACAGGAAGGGGGATCAAACCCCGTGCTGTTGGCACCAATCTGATCCACGCTGCTCGTCCAGACAACTGGCGACCGCTGCAAGGAGGTCAGGTTGCTGTGACAGGCATGCACCTTTCCATGCATGTTGTAACCTAGAGCTATGAACAGCGAAGGTAGCGTGTCCAATTTCTTTCCATGACATGGCTGACCAGGAATCTCTCTCACTCTTATCACCTGCCCTTGGTGTGTTTTGGAAGGATTTGCAGGTTGATACTCAACCTGTTTGGCCACGTTTTGAATGCCATCAAGTCCTGGAGTGGGATTGAAACCAGAGCTTCTGGCTCAGAGACAGGGGCGCTAGCCACTGCACCACAAGCCCTCCTCCATTGGTGTTTAATATACAGTCTAAAATATGATAGATGAGCAAATCTTAAATCTTTGTGGTGCCTTAGCAGCTTTGTGGCTAGCAGCCACTTCCCAGAAGGGCTACACATACTTCTTGCAACACTTTGCTGTCGCATTTTGTTGATAACAGCCTTATTGTTACAAACCATCATTGGGGCCAAATTAGCCGATACATTAGTTATGTGAAACAAGCTCAGAGCGATATATCAGCCATGTTCTCTTTCCTATTGAAGAACTTAGCATGTTTTGAGAAATTAATGTAGACCAATTTTACCTCCTATAATCTTTCACACACCATAGCAATGGTCTGGGTGATCTACAGAAAAGTGAACGTGCATGTATATGGCTTGTGTTTGTGCACATGTCTGTGTGGCTTGCCTTGTGTGTGTATGCGCATGTGCGCATTTGCATGTGTCATGTGTGTGTGACCATGAATGTGTGAGCAGCATGTGTGTGTGTGTGCGCATGTGGCATATTTACGTGGATGTGTACGTGTTTGTATTGTGTGTATCTGCAGTGCGTGACTCATATTTTACCAACCCTGTAGGAATAGGCTGGAGGTGTTGGTTCCATGAACTGGTGAAGGAAGGTGTTGGCGAAGGTGGGGGTGATGGCTGAAGTACCTGCCACCTCCCCACAGCATTTTACCAGTGTCAGGGAAAGCGGAGGTTGGCCCTCCTGTCCTGAGGCCAATGGCGCCACCTAAGTGGTGAACCCTAGTTGCGTCTCTGCGGGTTTGGGGCAGGGTGAGGAGGTCTTCCTATTCAGGCACTCTGTGGGCCACAGAGGGGTCCCCAGGAGTTAAGGGACTACCCGTAGCAATGCTCCTTCTGCCCTCAACCAACTCTCCCCTCCCACCCAGCATTGGGGCCTGCCTGATTGGCCCCATCAATCCCTGACCCCACTCACCTTGATGCAAGTATGGCATCCATCATGGCTTCCTCTCAGCTGAGTGCAGTCCCAGCAGCGGCCAGGGCTCTTGGTGGCGCTGCTGAGACTGAACAACTGACAGCCCTCTGATTGGATGGCAGCTCTTGGAGGTGGGTTTCGGTTTTTTAAAGGGACAGGAGCCGTGATGACAACTAAGCAGTTGCTGCATGGGCCTCAAATGCAGCTTGGGGGGGTCCCCAAAATTACTGAGTGCAGTTGGCCCCATGTGCATGTGTCTGCATGTGCTCATGCCATGTGTACTTGTGTGCACAAAAGTGCAGCTATGTGTATATATGTGTAAATAGAGGGATAAGTAGATATTAAATCAGTTGCATACTCATGTGCATTGTTTCTTTTTCTCCAGTTACTTTGCTGTGCTTTTAAGGTGCTCCCTCTGTACTGTAGGGAATAATTGAACATTAATGTTCTTAATGTTTTCCATCAATATCATTATTTTACTCATAGACCTCTTCACTGTTCAGTAAGTGTTGGCTGGAACCACAGTGTTATAGTGTTGTTAAAGCTGTTTGCTGAAGTAACCATCCCATAATGTGGAGGATGCTGTACTGCTGCCTTCCATTCATGTTATGCAAATTACACTCTCTGTTCATGTCAGTTCAATTTGCTAATCATGACTCATTTTCTCTGTAGAAAAAAGGAAAACAAATTGAGCATTAATGTAAATTACATCAATGTTAAGCTCCTGAAAAAATGAAAAATTATTTTGAAAGATTCCTTGTGGAAAAGATGGTAAGTGCCCTGAGAATGGCTATCTGGGCTTTTAATGTACAGCTGTGGACAGGTAAATAAGTTCAAAGTGTGGGTCAATTATGAAGTCCACTTTGTGTCTGAGAACACATGATACACTTGCACAATATAAATCAACTGAAGTTATATAGTTGAGGCATATTGTGTAGCTGTAATAATGATTAAAACCTACTGACCATTTTTGTTAAGAATAATCTCAATAATAAAAGAACCTAAATACATTGGAACAATGTTTTTTTAGCCTCACCTATGTGAGCTTTTCTGCCACTCCACGTGCTGAACATCCCCTACTATCGGACTCTGTTGGTGAGGCTCTCGAATCAGTCGAGCAAGTTCAACACTTGGAAACCTGGTGTTCACACAGAGAGTATCCTGGCACTGTGCCGGACGGCATGTCCGAGCACCATTCATTTTACAGCTGTCAGCCATACTCAGTGGGTAACATTCTTGCTTCTCAGTCTGAAGGTCATGGTTTCAAACCCCACTCTTTGAGCACAAAATACAGGCTGACACTCCTGGTTCAGTACTGAGGGAGTGCTGCACTGTCAGAGGTGCCATCTTTCTTTTGGCTTAAATGTTAAACTGAGGCTCTGCCTGGCTTCTCAGGAGGATGTAAAAGATCCCATGGCATTACTTCAAAGCACAGCAGGGAGTTATCCCCAGTGACCTGACCAATATTTCTTCCCCTCAATCAACATCACTGAAGAAAGTTAATGATACACGATCACATCGCTGTTTGTAGGAGGCTACCGTGTGCAAATTGGTTGCTGCCTTTCCTACATTATAACAGTGACTACACTTCAAAAGTACTTCACTGGCTGCAAAGCACTTTAGGATGTCGTTGGGACTTGAATGGCGCTATATAAATGCAAATATTTTAACCCACTAGGCCGCTATACATAGCGGATTTTGCATTCGTAAAGGTGTGTGAGTACAGGTATAGAATGCAATTCCTGCATTCCCAAGGGCTGAGATAGAACCATAGGAAAATAACAGCACAGAAAGAGGCCATTCAGCCCATCATGTCTGCACCAGCCAATAAAGAAAATAAAAGTAAACTAGCTGCCCATTTTAATCCCAACTTCCAGCACCCAGTCAGTAGCCTTGCAGGTTACAGCACTTTGTGTGCTGATCCAGATGCCTTTTGAATAAGTGTAACACCTTGGCCCCTATCAGCTCACACTCCCTCCTCTCAAAGCGTAATAATCCTTTAGTGGTACCTTTAACTTTAGGTGAGAGTATAAAATGGGCAATATCGAATCTGCTGTCTGTTACACATCTCCCCAGTGTCCTTTCTGTCAGGTGTCAGTGGAGATGAAAATGTGGAGTGGACTATAATGACCAATAACCCCGGCTATACACTCTTGCCCAAAGTTAGAGTGACCCTCACAAAAGCAAAATACCTCAGGAGATGGAAATCTGAAATGAAGACAGGAAATGCTGGAAATAGTCAGCAGGGCTGGCAGCATCTGTGGAGAGAGAAGTAGAGTTAACGTTTCAGGCCGATGAGTGTTTGGACTTGACCCTCTTTCTGTTAAAAGCCCAATAGTTGTGTCGTTTTTTTTTCTGAAATTCTCCGAAAGCAGTAGCTTTTAGCTCAGTTGTTAGTCCATTTCTATATTAGTGCTCTGGCGACATTTTGTTGGTACCAAAATACAACATTGAAGTGATTTCCAACGTTCTTGCACTTGGCTGAATTCCGGCCCACACATGAGCAATGTGTATCTGAATCCTGATTCGGAGGCTAAATATCACCATCAGCTCAGGCCTATGGCAGTAACATTTATTGCCCATCGTTTGATCACTGTCGATCTAAGTACAGAGGATGTTTTTTTTTTTGTCCCTCATAAGGAGTGTCCTTTTTGAATAGCTCATTTTCCCTGCTTACTTTATTGTCCTGCGGATTGCCCCGCATAAGAACTGGCCCAACGCTGTATAGTGGAAATCTTACCCCTGTTTTCCTTTTCTGGCTGTTGAACTGTAACTGGAGAAACACAGCCACCTTGGTTTCCTGACAAAGCCTGCCTTTGTTCTGTTTTCATTAAATCGTCAGGTATTAATGGGCAGCAGAGTAACAGGACTAGATTTGATGGAGGTGGTGGGGGAGCCCCGTAATTGCCTCTTTTAGGGAAGGACCACTAAATTAAGTGTCACTCAGGCACTTGACAGGCCAGTGCTGGGCCTTCCCCAGGATCAAGGACCTTGGGGTAGAAGCTCCACTTCCTGAGAGCTGCCAGCCCATCAGAGGCCAACAGCTTTTTAAAATGGCGGCGCCACCAGGGAGGCGGTGGTTGTTGCCAGTACGATACCCCCGCTGAGGCCTACTGTCAACGCTGGATTCCAGGCCACAAGTGAGTGATGATGGGAAGGTGGAGCAGCCTCGGGCTGAGGGGAGGTGGGGATGGGCATTGGCAGCAAGGCCGGCTCTTAGCGGGCTGGCCTCCTTCCCAATGCTGGGTCCCTTGATCAGGCACCACGTGCCTTTGAATGAGATAACCCCCTCCCTCTCCACCAACCCCACTCCCCCGCAGCCCCAGCCCACTGAAATCTCACAAGCAAACGCGTATGAGTTTGCTTGTCATGCACCCCAGATGGTGAGCTCACCGCTGGGTTAAAACCATGTGGTGGCAGTATGAGGCCCTGAAGTAGCCATTAATTGCCCACCAAAGGGTCTCAGTTGGCAGTGGGGCAGGAAGGCTGTTCATGTCAAGGCTATGGGTCAAGTGCTGGTAAATGGGATTAGGCAGGTAGGTCAGGTGTTTCTCACGTGTCGGTGCAGACTTGATGGGCCGAAGGGCCTCTTCTGCACTGTGATTCTGTGAAACTTCTGCCCCAGACTTAACTGAGCTAGAGGTGAGAAGATGGTATGGGCCCCACCCCCTACCCTCACGCCTGATGAAATACCCCCAAACTCTAACCAAGGGAAATAGTCCTCGCGCGTGTTGTAATTATAATTTATCTTCACATTCTGTTTCAAAATAGATTTTAAAAAAGAACCACTGCTTTCACAACTTTAGGACACCCCAAAGCACTTTACAGCTAATGAAATACTTTTGGAATGCAGTTTCTATTGTAATATAGGAAATGAGGCAGCCAATTTGCACGCAGCAAGCATAAACAGCAGTGTGATAATGACCAGGCAATCGGTTCCAGTGATATTGGCTGAAGGATAAATATTGGCCAGAATAGGGACAACTCTTCTGCTTTTCCACAGTAAGTGCCTTGGGATCTTTTGGCATCCACCTGAGAGAGCAGTTAGGGTCTTGGCTTAGCATCTCGTCCAAAAGACTATACCTCCAATGTTGCAGCACTCCCTCAGTGCCACACTGGGAGTATCAACTTTAAGTTTTGTGCTCAAGCTCTGGGGTGGGACTTGAACCCACCACCTGCTGCCTCAGGGATGTAAGAATACTGCCAACTAGCATCTAAATGTCTTGGGCAGCTTTAAGTTAAGAGGCTCAAGTCAAAGTAACCCTCCTGAATCAAAATGAGCAAACACTTGTGGATTGACTGCTATAAATTGGAGCATCAGGTGGTTAGCTTTAGCAAGAAAAAAATAAAGTCTGTTTGGTGCCCCTTGCCTTAATTAAGATTTACATCGCACATTTCAGGCTGCACCTTTAGTTTGACAATTTTCCTATGTTCCGTACAGAAATGGAAAATTCTTATTGGAATGGAAACATGAAAAAAGCCCTGACACCAGATAAAAATGAAACACATGATCTCACTGTGAATGTATATAGATTCTTGGGTGGAAATTAAATGGTATGTTGCTGGTGAATAATATCCTTGGTCTACCACATCATCATGTTTAGCTCGAATTTGATGTCAATTTGATGTTCTGCATTTTCCGCAAGCATGTTGAGAGGGTCTAGCTATTAACGGGGGTACTTGACACTTATGGCAAATTGCTTGGCAATGCAGCGAATGGATTCTGGTCAGGGCAGCCTCACTGGAGTGTTTTTAGAAGAAATGTCAATTATTCGTCACCATGGCGCTATGGGTCTGTTGTGATGAGCAGAAAATGGACCATCACTCCTGGAAACCCTGATACTAAATCAAAGCAGATGTCGAACTTCTTACCTACAAGTAAAAGAGAAAAATTAAGCTGATTAATTACGCAGACCACTTTGGGATTGTTTAACCCGCTGCATGGACTCGATACTCCTCCTCACTGCCCTCCCCACACATCCAGCTGGAGAAAACAATATGAATTCCCTGGTTTTGTACTGCCCACATCCTAACTCACACCAAGTAGCGTTCACCCATCACTCCCTGTGCTACATTGGCTCCCGGTCCAGCAACACCTCCATTTTAAAATTTTTATGGACCCCCAGCTAGGTGCACTAAATATGATGACGGGTGGCCAGGGAATTGCTTTCCCACCCATCCCCTGACCCAGTCCCCGTAATATAAGGCTGCCCTTACTAGAATCCATTCATGGGTGGGCACAGAAATCAGCAGCCCGTCCACCATTTTTAAATAAATAGCGGGCAATTGAGGTTGTTACCAGGCTAATTGACCCGAATGTTACACTGCCCATGCCATAACATGGCTGACATGGGCAGGTGGGCAAGCGTGGGCAAACTGCTTAAAAAGCAGGAAGGAAGTCGAGGTAGGTACTTTTGGGGGTGCTCCGCATGCATTGGCGTTGCGGGGAGGTGGGGGGGGGAGGGAGGGGGAGGACACCCTCCCCAAAGATGTCCCCCCCCCCCCACTTTGTTCCTCCATGCCTGGTCTCCAAAACTTGGCCCTTCCCCAACCCTCTGCCACCCTCTCAAGGCTCCCTTATTCCTCCCCGATCAAAACCCCAAGACTTATCTGGGTCCAGAGGCTATGGCTGCCTTCTTCGCCAGTGGGCCAGCTTGCAGTCCCAGCAGTGCCCACTATTGTGTTCTGGCACTGCTAGAGCGGCCGACCAATCTGATTGGCCAGCAGCTTTCATGGGCGGGACTTCCTCCCACCGAGGGGCGGTGTCACCTTGTCCATGCTGCACTCAGCGTGTTGTTGTTGTGGGGCGGCCTTGTTTAAAGTGGTTTGGCTGGCATCCAAAATTTTTTCCACAGGTGGGAGGCGAGCAATACGCCCCCGTAAAATTCAGCCCCTCGTTTTCCAATCCCTCCGTGGCCTTGCCCCTCCCTGTCTCTTTAACCGGCTCCATCTTCCCACACCCTCTGTGATCTCTGCATTGCTCCAATTCTGGCCTCTTGTGCACCTTCGATTTTAGCTCCAGCACTAAACTCAGTGTCTTCAGCTGTCAAGGTCCCTAAGCTCTGGAATTCCCTCCTTCAAACATTTCTGATTCTCTATCTTGCTTTCCTTCTCTCTCCTCCTTTAAAACACTCCTCAAAAACTTCCTATTTGACCAAGCTTTTGGTCAGTTGTCTGAATATCCCCTTATGTGGTTTGCTGTCAAACTTTGTTTAATAACATTCGTTGGGACATTTTACTATGTTGAACGTGCTATACAAATGCAAGTTGTTGTTGAACCATTTTTCAATATAAGCAGTTTAGGATCCTGTCCATTCTCAGCACTGAAAGTTTCCACTCTTAGAAGGTGATCAAATCAATCTGTTTAATTTGCTCTGGCGTTGGAGGTGAATTGACGTACATGTGTGTTTATATTGCACAATGATATCCCAATGTCCTCACTTTGTTATGGAAACTTCTAAAAAAAAACTACAAAGTAAAACCTCTCAGCACATCTGCTTTCAATCCGTTTCTTTTTCTCCTGGATTAAGATTAATGCTGTCAGGGTAGGAAATTTTAATGGGAAATCTTGGGTCTGCTTTTAAGGTTAGAAGCTGAGTGAGAATTTCAGCGTTTGGTCCTTTGTGACAATTTTGCAGCCTGTGTTTGTAAGACAACAAGCCCACACGAATGTGAACATGTGTGCAACGGCAGGATCGCGTGTATGTATGTTTGGCCATTGAACCAAATTACATTGGGCTACTGCTACTACTGTTGAAGGGTCATGAGGACTCGAAACGTCAACTCTTTTCTTCTCTGCCGATGCTGCCAGACCTGCTGAGTTTTTCCAGGTAATTCTGTTTTTGTTTTGGGCTACTACACCCTTAATTGCTACAGAATCACTGTGACAGTCAATTTAGGGAGTCTTATTTGAATTGATCCCACCTAGAGATTGTGAACCAACTCAAGGGAACAGATCCAGGGTTTTAGTCATTTTAAGATAGGGCAAAATAAACAGTTTGGAAAGTAATTTGGGGATCCTGGAAGCTGTTAGACAGTGAACACAGTTCTCAACAACAACAACTTATATTTATAAAGCACCGTTAACATGATGAAATGTCCCAAGACGCATCACAGGAACATTACAAAACAAAGTAACTCACTGAATCACATAAGGATTTATTAGGTCAGATGGCAACACCTTGAAGGAGTGTTTTAAAGGAGGAAAGTGAGGTACAGAGAGGGAGTGGTGTAGCGAGGGAGCTCCAGAGCTTGGGGCCTAGGTAACTGAAGCCACCAATGGTGGAGCTATTAAAATTGGGAATGCACTAGAGATTAGAATCAGAGGAGTGCAGATACCTCGGAGGGTTGTGGCATAGGAGGAGATTACAGAGATAGGAAGGGGTGATGTTTTGTAAGGATTTGAAAACAAGGATGAGAATTTAACTGGGAACCCATGTAGGCCAGCGAGCACAGAGGTGATAGGGGAACAGGACTCACAAGTTAAGACATAGGCAACAGAGTTTTGGATGACCTTAAGTGTACGGAGATCAGCCTGGAGTGTTTTAGAATAATCGAGTCTCGAGATAAGAAAGGCCTGGATGAGGGTTTCAGGGGCAAAGTCAGTTGATCTTATCTCCATTAAATAATTATTGTTAACATTTGTATTGAGGCTGCGAGAAGAGAGCTGTAAACGTTGCAATACCTAGCAGAGCAATGGGGGAATAACTTCCAGTGATAAAGGGGGTAAATGAAATAGGAGTTTTTGTAGTGGAGGAGTTAATTAATGAAATGTTGATAGGTAATCCAAACAGTCTGAAAACTCGTCTGTCCCATTGTTAGTCTGTGGGTTTGTGATTCACAACCTGTCCGCACGAGTTCCACTGGAGATAGGTAGCAGGAAATGTTGGAGCACCCACTTCACTACCATGATAGTAGTGTAACTCTTTTGAGTACAAACCCAGTTCTATCTGTTTCAGATGAAGTTACATTGTTTCATAATTTGCCATTGTGAGATCTGAACTCTTGATCTTGGGGTTACAAACCCAGTACCATAACCACTTGGCCATTTTGGCCAAGCTCATGATAGTAGTGTATAGTGCAGCTGAGTGGGCTCCTCGCTAATGATCTCCTCTGTCAACTGCCTTTGCACTCAGCAGGGGGTTGAACAATGTTGCTCTGACACTACGTGCTATGGACAGTCTGTTCTTCTTAAAGGAAGTCTGTCCTTTTTCAGAGGGAAGCTGCACTGAATATAATCTTGCTGCAATTTGAAACATGGAAAATGAAACAATGTCAGTAAGAGGGTTTCAGGGTGATGGATGTGATACTTGAGGCATTAGTGATGGAGGTGGGTAGAAGGAGCAATGCCATGTCCACGGAGGGGGGTCCAGGAGATCCTCAAGGTCACCAACACCTTCTCAAGGGCAATTAGGGACGGGCAATAAATGCTGGCCTAGCCAGCGACGCCCACATCCCATGAGTGAATGAAAAAAAGGACACTTTGAGAAATGATTGAGCGAGAGCTGGTGGGCAGGAAGGTTAATCCCTATTGTCTGGGCCTGAGAACCTCGCAGCAGTGCCACAAGAAGAATAACCTGATGCAGGTGGTCAAGGTCAGCGAATGCATCTTAACATGGCATCTCCTACCCATCGCACTCCTAACCTCTCCCACTGCTCAATGCACCACTCCCCCATCGCTCACCCAGCAGCACTCCTTGGTACTCTGGATTTAGTCCAACATCCAGATACTCAACTTCATCCTAACAAACCTGCCATTGATGCCAGCCACACAACCACCTCTTACTGCCTCCATAGACCTCCAGCTATTCAGCTGTGGCACACATTACCCAAACGCAATGCAGTCAACTTATGAACATCCTGCCCTCTCCCTTGCAGGACGAGATGGCATCCAATAGAAGGGGGCACAGCAGAACTGGCGGGGGCAAGGATGCTTGCACCTCCTGAGCCCTGTGGAGGAGATGACTCTCTTTATCTTGAGGCCGACTGCAAAAGTGCCTGTAGCATACAGCATCACTAAGCTCATTGAGGATGAAGCATGTTCCTGCTTCATGCCCTTTCTCAACTCCCAGCGCAACCTCACCCTTCCATCACGCAATGATGAGCAAGCTGCTGATGGTGTGACCTTGGACTTGTTGCTTTCCACACCAAACCTCTCCCCAACCTTTCCCTTCTGAGTTCACCAAGAACAGCCACCTACCCATCCACAGCAGCTCAAAGAGGAGGGAAAAAGGCAAACGCGCAACACTGATGAAGAGGCTTCATCAACTGATCTGACACTCGCAGCCACCAGTTCAGATACTGGCACCGCACATACCCTGGAGGCTGGTATAGAGCCAGGATCTGCACATGGCGAGTCATCCAAAAAGGAGTGTCCTGAAGCCGGCCTAGGGGGGAAAGGATAGTTTGTTAACCAGCCGTCCTTGGCCTGCTGCATTGTTCCAGTGAAACCCAAAGCAAACTGGAGGAACAACACCTCATCTTCCGACTAGGCACTTTACAGCCTTCCGGACATAACATTGAGTTCCACAACTTCAGGTCATGAACTCTCTCCTCCATCCTCACCCCTTTGTTATCCCCTTTTGTCAATATTCATTTTTATTATTTTATTTTAATTTTTTTCCACTTCTTATTATTATTATTATTTTTAAATTAATTTTCATTTTTATTCACTGTTTTAGCCTATTTTCGATCTTGTCCTCCACCACCATCCCCTCCCCCCGACCCCACCCCCACTGCTGCCACCTGTCACTTGCTCATGTTGTTCTTTCCAGAGTGTTTACCCTTGTCCAGCTGTTATCACATTCTGTTTTCTACCCTTAATGTCACCATTAGCACCTCCTTTAGCCAGTATCACCGCATCAACACACCTTTGACCTTTTGTCTATGACATCTGTGGCAATCTCTCCCTTGCCTCCACCTATCACTGGCCTTCTCTCCAGCTCCACCTGTCCCACCCCCTCCCTTAAACATTTTACTTCTCTTAGCTCTGGAGAAGAGTCATACGGACTCAAAATGTTAACTCTGTCTTTCTCTCCACAGATGCTGTCAGACCTGCTGAGTTTTTCCAGCATTTTTTTTTTGTGTTATTGTTTCAGATTGCCAGCATCCACAATATTTTGCCTTTATCATGGTTTGTTAAACAGCTCACTGCAGGGTGAGGTCACAGATGAGTTCTGTCTGCAGAGGGTTCAGATGAGGAACTCAATGGGCTGACATACAGGGGAATACTGGGTGCATTGGCTGGCCTGTTAAACAGCCTGCTGTCCCTATCAAGAAGCAAGGAGCCCGGCTCCAGCTTTGCAGACGGCATCGTGCAGCACTTGCCTTGTTCGTAGCCTCTTCTCCATCCACCTGTCATGCTGAAGACCCAGAGTCACTGTAACTGCTGCTCTCCTACCTGCAACGTTTGTGTGAAAAGGTCACCTACTCCTAATCCCAGACTGTGAGGATACAGCAACACCCTCTGCAAAATCCAGGAGCTCCCCCCTTCAATGCCTCCCAAAACACTTCATATAAGTTCTTAAAAGATGGTGTTACTTTCAATTTGGGTGCCTGGCCCTTTAAGGAACACTGGTGCAGGGTCCATCTGACGGCTTAGCACTGGGCTTAGCCTGAAGAAGAGGTGCACAGATTTGTTGCCAGGACCTGCATTGAACATGTTCGGGATCCTGGAGTGCTGGTTGAATTGTGTGATGTCGCTCCTTCACAGGCTACGGGCACATGCTGATAATGCTCAATCTGATGCCTTTCTCTAGGGCATGCTGTGTGGGCCACGCTGGACGCAGCTTACAGCACAGCGTGGTAAAATGAAACAGCGCAAGGTACCGAGATAAAACTCCTGCCCCACATTGATCAATTCACGCTGAATCCAGTTGGAATATACCGTCAGAGTCAATCTCACTTCAGAAGCTCATTCAACACCAAGTTGCTTAAGTTTAAATAGCACCTTAAAATTCAAAAAGAAAACCTCAAGGTGCTCTGCCCATGGCAAAACAAATGCTGAGATAAAGGAGGAAAGATTGGGGACTCAGAGGCAAAAACTCGGTCAATGAGTTAATTTTCAAGAAGGCTCTGAAAGGAGGAGATGGAGGTGGAGATTGAGAGAGTGAAGGCCTGTGTAGCTGAAAGTATGATTTCCAATGGTAGATTGAAAGATAGAGGGAAGCATTAGAAGCCAGTGTTAAAAACCCTGACAATTTCAGCATTGACCAGGTACTGGCCGCCTCGCTGCTAAATTCGTCATCATGGCGCCCGTTTTACGTCGGTTTAATTGATGTTCCACTGTTGCAAACAGACTCACTCCTGTTGGTAACTTCTGCATAAGCTTCTTGATGAAAGTAAATACCAAATGTCAAAAAAAAAACCCATCAGCTAAAAATGGCATGAAGCAGCACAATCTCATTTCAGAGCGCCATTTGAGACCCTCGCTTTACTGCACCTTAAGCTGAATTTAAGCTGTCAGTTAGTCCTGCAGCAGTTGCTACAGTTGCAAGAAGCTCAGTTGCAATTAAAACTGCTCCAAAATGAAAAGTGGCTCCTTTAATTCCAGTTCAGTGACTATTCCCACTTACAGCGTCTCAGGGAGCAAATCCATTCATTCAGGTGAGTGCAATTGATTTCGACAAAACACGACGAAAGGCTCGATCCCGCGGGGAATAGACGGGATGGATGTATTGCATGGTTTTAAGGTACTGGCTGCAGAAATCAAATGAAAGCATATGCAAAA
Source organism: Carcharodon carcharias (assembly GCF_017639515.1). Lineage (NCBI taxonomy): Eukaryota > Metazoa > Chordata > Chondrichthyes > Lamniformes > Lamnidae > Carcharodon > Carcharodon carcharias. The sequence continues at coordinate 161,397,668 of NC_054475.1, read as the reverse complement.
GGCTTGGAGAACAGAAAACTCCTGACTCTGATTTTCAATCAGTGCTTACATGTTTTAAGCATCACTTTCGTTTGCAAAATTCAGGCCGCTTTGAGATGTTGTCAGTGCCCTCGGATCATCACGTAGTTATGTGGTGCTAGGATGACTGCCATGGTGCACAATCAATCACACTGTTTTGGGAATTCTTCATGATGTATATCAAACAGCTCCTGGCTGTAAGCCATTTCAAAACAGCCGCTTCTGGATGGCAAAAAGGACACAAGCTGTGCAATGCATGTACAGATTAACCTTACAGCCACAAATTTAAAAGCAATACCATCATTTTAAAGATAGCAGACGATGCGGCTTGCCCTGTACAAGGGTGTGCTTTGATATTGATGTCAGTCATTTTAGTACCTTGCGTGCTGCATCCTGCCTATGGGTTCGATAAGAGGTATTGAAGCTTAAGTGTCATTGGTGTCAGTTGACTATACTCAGAGCTGCTGTGACTGTCCTCCACACCTCCTTAATTAGCATGGGCATTATGGTAATTCCATGGCAGTCTCTGTAGCCAGTGCAAGTTGAATATTGTGCTTAATCTAGGATGGAACTCTCTTTTTAGTTTCCATGTTTTGGTTTCCAGAATAATAGTTCCGAAGGCAGTTCCTTGTTTGTTCTGGGGGAATGGCCAGCGAGTTTCAGTCTTCCATCTTTCATTACACTTGCTATTCCCTCTATGTCCCCATCTGGGATCCCATTGGGAATGCCGGGATAGAGACTCCACTTTGGGTAGAAAGTGTTTCCGTTCAAACTGATTTGCATATTGACGAACACAAAACCTGCCGGGGACCAGCGCAATTGGGCGACACCTACAGTTTTAAAAGATAATTTGGTTTTGAAAAGCGTTCCTTAATACATTTAAGCGTGATAACTTGGTACAGTTCGATTAATAAAACTGAAAATGGGTTTGCTGCAAAAGGAAAGCACTTTTAATCACACTCTCATTCCGCCACCTATATGAGCACCTCGATTTTAAATGATTAGAAATGACTTCCAAAAGATCTATGGGGTACGGTTGTCACATTTTTGGTTAATTTAAGATAAATACACTCAAAAGCTTTTAAAATGTGTGTATTGGTGCCCTTGAACCAGCTTCATTTTAGGAGCCTCCTCAAAGATTGCTGAAACTTAATTTGCACTGGACATAATCTGAGGTTAAAATACCACGATCTTTTTCTGAATTACCCTAAAAAGGACCAGCAGAACCAAATGGAAACTCCAGACTGTGGTCTTTCCAACTGTTATGTAAGGCCTTTCTCAATAGTCTTGTAGAGACATAGAACATTTCCAGCACAGAAGGAGGTCATTCGGCCCATTATGTCTGTGTCAGCTGAAAAAAACTTAGCCAGCCTGACTTGCGTAGGTGCCATCTCATTACTTATCCAGTATCTTAGTAAATGTCTGAATGTCAGCACCAGATCTAAACACTGACACCACTGTACTTTTGAAAATAGATCTTATCTTTCTTGACTAGGTCTCTGTGCTTTCAGACTCTAGGGGTGGAATTTTACAGCCACATTGGGGCGGGGGGCGGGGCTGTAAAATGCGATGAGCCATTCAAAAGTCCGTCGACTTTGACAGGACTGTAAAATCCCACTGGCATAAAATTCCACCCTATTTGTTTGATTGCAGATAGACCAGACTTCACATATTCCTGAATTAAGAACCTTTCATGATCCAGTTTGTCAAGGCGGGGAGGAAGCTTACTGAGGTGATGCCAGGGTTGCGGGATTTCAGTTATGTGGAGAGACTAGGGAAGCTGCGATTCTTTTCCATAGAACAGAGAAGGTTAACTCACCCTATCAGCCTACCCTACCATTCCTGTCTACCCCCCACACCCACCTGGCTTCCTCTTAAGTGCATCTATGCTTCTCGCTTCAATTGCTCCATGTGGCAGTGAGTTCCTCTGTTACTCTGTCTCTGCTGAATTTCTTACTGAATGCCCAAAGAAAGGCTTGTATTTATATAGCCCCTTTCACCACCAATGGAGTACTTTTGAAGTGTAATCACTGTTGCAATGTAGGAAACATGGCAGTCAATCTGTGCGCAGCAAGTTCCCACAATCAGCAATGTGTTAATGACCAGATAATATGTTTTAATGATGCTGATTGAGGGATAAATATTAGCCAGAGAAATTAGACAAATAAATTGGATCCATTAATGACTTATATTCATAGTCTCTAATTTTAGACTCCCCCCCCATGTGGAAACATGTTCTTTACGTCTATCCTATTGAACGACTTCATGGCTTCAAAGACCCCTATGAGTTACCACATGCAAAGCAAGTTGAACAGCACTAAACAACACTGTGACTGAACAGCATTGACATATTCAATTAGTCCAGCCTAGGCTCAAATCAAATTGCTTCCTAACTGACATGTACATTTACATTTACATAGCCGGCTGCAAACTCTTAGCCAGAATTTAAATTGGAAACCAGGTAATTAGGATAAACGGAGATAGTTATTCTGCCAATACATGGTATAATTAGAATTCATAGGAAGAGTTACTGCTGAGGCTAATTAGAATAGTGGGATGAACCAAGTCATAGTGAATGAATGTTCTGTACAAATGAATATGATTAAAAATTATTCTCTGTCTGATGTACATTGCCTGTTTAAATGTAATATTAAATCTGTGATGATGTGAATTGTTTAACAACTGAAAGATTCCATAGGCACACACGCCATCATATAAAACTTTACAGTGTGGCTGAGTCTTATAAACCTGATTGATAAGTATATTTTCCCCCTCTGGTAACATTTTAACTCAGTGCAAGGACTCATGAACTCAGGAATAATTTAATCAAATGAGTCACTGGACTGTTGTGACTCATTCTCAGCAAGGCTGTGACTTCACATAGAACATAGAAAACAAAGGCCAGACATGTCACAAGAACATTGAGGACATTTATAGTGCCTGCAAAACAACTTCAGAATTGAAAACATTTATCCACTTACTACTTCATCTCCTTCACTGTTAGTTTTTGAGATTTATAAAAAAACATGATTGGAATTTTGACATTTTCATAGGTTGACACTTCAGACTAAATGGCTTATGAATTGTGTCCAGTGGTCCTGATAGGCCTGGTCTTCAAGTAACTCAAAAAATTCAGTTAGATTTTCTTTAAATGTTTACAGTTACACAGACAAAATTTAACTTATATCATGCTCTTGTCATTGCAAGGCATTCCGAAATGCTTCAAAGAAGCGATTATCAAACAAAATGCCGACCTCCAAAAGGCAATATGAGGGCGGTTAACGAAAGCTTGGTGAAAAAGTTAGATTTCAAAGATCATCTTAAAGGAGGAAAGAGAGGCAGTGAGGTTTAGGAATGCAATTCCAGAACTTAGGGTCTAGGCAGTTGAAGGCTCGATCACCAATGGTGGGATATTAAAATCGATGAGAATTGTTATATGTTAGTATGGAACTTAATGACAGCCGTCTGTTTTTTATTGGATGTGACACTTGGCCTCTGATACTCTACACTGTCAAACCCCTCCATGGCTTTGCCCATCCCTATCTCTGTAATCTCCTCCAGTTAAATGACCCTCCAGGATCTCTGCATTCCTCTAATTTTGGCCTTCTATACATCTTCCATTTTAAGTGCTCCCAAATAGAAGCCATGCCTTCAACTACCGAGACCCTGGAACAGGCCCTGGAATTCCCTCCCTCAATCTTTCCTCCTCTCTCTCTCTCTCTGCCTTTGCGAAACTCCTTCCAATCTACCAGTTTGACCAATCCTTTGGTCTAATTCCCGAATATCCCTTCAGGTGGATCAGTGTCAAATTTTAATTGCTAATGCCACTGGTGCATTTTATTATATTAAGTATGCTGTATTAATGCAAGACATTGTTGTAATAATGAACTGTGCAAGAGTGGATCCCGGTATCCTGAGGGGATTTGCCAGCTTTTCCTTGTTGTGTGCGGAACTCAGACTCGCTGTTACACAATGGCGCATTCGGCCCTCAAAACTTTGCTTTGCTGTATTTATTGTTAAAATCTATTTTGTAAAGAAAAATTTGAACGTTAAAATAAATGAAAGAAACTGCCAATCATCGTGGTTAGTATAACATCTAGTTAGTAAGTGGCCCAGATTCCTAATATAGCCTTGATAATCTTTATTCATCAAATGGTTGAAATGCCAATTATCTTTTTTATATCCAATGCTTTATTGTAGAATCACATCCCTTATTATATGTCCACTGAAGCATTTTTAGTTTATTCATAACAAAAGTAGGTATAAGTCTAGATAGATATTCTTGAAAAGTCATGTTTCAGAAAATGGACACTTTATTGGTTATGCTAGTTATCTTACTCTGGAGCCTGACCTAATTTGCTTTGATGCTTTAACTCAGTTATGTCAATGTGTGTTCTCTTAAGCATTCCACAAATCAATATTTAATGCAGACAATTACAAAGAAAGCAATGACAGTGAGATACTGAGGATTGGACAGAAAGAGCCACAACTCATTTCTATCTGATGCATTAATCCTTTCTGACTGCCTGAAAGAGAATCTGAGGAACTTCCCTGCCATCGGTGAGGTATTGGGGTAGATCTTGACCTTGTGTGATTAACATTTCCATTCTCCCCATTGAAGTCCAAGGAAATAACAATGGGGAGAGATGTGAACAGGCTGCCAACTCACTAACCTTAAGCCTAACCCTTTTACAAGACCACCCAAATTCAGGATCTGCCCCAATTCTGTTTATTCAATAGGAGGGTCCAACTCATGGTGAATTGGAGCTGTTGTGTAGTGCAGTGCACTGTCAAACTCTGCAGAAGGATGGGGCTGACGCACTGAACCTGAACTGAATTGAGCTGGAGGGCAGGTTAATACATCAGGGTCAGAATCTTTGGGTCGGCGAGCAGGAGCGGAGTCGACATGTGTCCCGACATCACTGCGCGTCATTCAGATCGTCAGTTCAGCGGGCGCACAGTGGAGTCGGCTGTGTGCCCACCGACCTGTCAAAGGCCTGTTAAGGCCATTTAAAAACTAATTAAAGTACTTAACTGAGCTGCCCGTCCAACCTTAAGGTTGGTGGGGGTGGGGCAAGCGAAGAGCCCAGGCGACCTTTGCATTTATCATGAAACCTCGTCCACAGGCGGGATGAGGTTTCATGAAGGTTTTTAAAGTTTAATAAAAATTTTTAATAAAATTCATTGACATGTCCCAGCTCACGTGACACGAGGGACATGTCTTAATTTTTTTTTCTTCTTTGTTAAAATTTTGCAAAATCAAACTAATCTCCCCGAGGCAACTCTTTGCCTCAGGGAGATTTCTGCACTCTTTTACGCGCATGCACGACAGATCGCAGGCCCCGACTGACTCGGCTCAGCGCTTCCGGTTGCATGTAAAATGGCGGTGCATGCACCCCACCCCCATCCCGCGCCTGCTCCCACCCAAACTCCCCCAAAGGGGAGAAAATTCTCCCCTTTGTGTAATAACTTGTGCCCTGGCTGGGAGTGTCTGGCCCCCGGTGGTTCAACCAGGATAGGAATGGAGAAGAAGTCTGAGCTTTGATATTTGGAGGGAGGATCAACCTCTGGTTTAGGTTGGGTTCAATCCTTGGTTATGAAGTGATACGTTTTGGTAGGAAGAACATGAAGAGACAATATAAAATAAAGGGCACAATTCTAAAGGGGCTGCAGGAGCAGAGAGATCTGGTTGTATATGTGCATAAATCATTGGAGCTAGCAGGACAGGTTGAGAGACCAGTTAATAAAGCAAAAAGTATCCCGGGCTTTAATAATAGGGGTATTGAATGTAAACACAAGTTGGTTATGTTAAGCTTATATAGAGCACTGATTTGGCTTCAGCTGGAGTATTGCGTCCAGTTCTGGGTGCCATTCTTCAGGAAAGATGTCTAGGCATCAGAGAGAGTGCAGAAAAAATATATTTTTAAATTTATTTATGGGATATGGGCATCACTGGCTAGTTGGGAAAATGCTAGAGTCCATTATTAAGGAAGAAATAGGACACTTAGAAAAGCTTAACACAATCAAATAGAGTTGATGTGGTTTTGCAAAAGGGAAATCATGTTTGACAAATTTGCAAGAGTTCTTTGAGGATATAACAAGTAGAGTTGATAAAGGGGAACCAGTAGATGTAGTGTGTTTGGATTTCCAGAAGACAATCGATAAGGCGCCACATAAAAGGTTATTGCACAAGATAGGAGCTCACGGTATTAAGCATGGATTGAGAATTGGTTAACACACAGAAGACAGAGAATCGGGATTAATGAATCCTTTACAGGTTGGAAAGACATTAGTAGTTGAGTGCCACAAGGATCAGTCCTAGGGCCTCAGTATTTACCATCTATCTTAATGACTTGGAGGAGGGGGCAGAGCGTAACATATCCAAATTGGCTGATGATACACAAATAGGTGGGAGGGCATGTTGTAATGAGGACATAAGGGATCTGCAAGGCGATATGGATAGGTTGAGTGAGTGGGCAAAAACTTGGCAGATAGAGTTTAATGTAGGAAAGTGTGAGGTCATGTACTTTGGTAGGAAGAATCAAAAGGCAGACTATTATCTAAATGGAGAGAGACTCCAAAAAAGTGCAACAGAGAAGGATCTGGGTGTTCTTGTGTAGGAAACATAAAAGGTTAGCATGCTGGTACAGCAAGTAATTAAGAAGACAAATGAAATTTTGGCCTATATTGCTAGGGGGTTGGAGTTTAAAAATAGTGAGGCTACACGTGGAGTATTGTATACAGTTTTGGTTCCCGTATTTAAGAAAGGATATACTGGCATTGGAGGCACTTCAAAAGAGATCCACTAGGCTAATTCCTGGGATGATGGGGTTGATTTATCAAGAATGGCTAACCTGGTTGGGCCCTTATTTTTGAAAGTTTAGGAGAATGAAGGGTGATCTTATTGAAACGTACAAGATTCTGAGGAGGCTTGACAGGGTAGATGTTGAGTAGATGTTTCCACTAGTGGGGGAATCTTGAACTAGGGGACGTAGTTACCAAATAAAGGGACACTCATTTAAAACTGAGATGCAAAGGAATTTCTTCTCTCAGAGGATAGTGAATGTCTGGAATTCTCTCCCTAGAGAATTGTGGAGGCTAGATCACTGAAAGTATTTAAAGAGGAGGTAGATAGATTTTTGAAATATTGAGGAGTTGGGGGCTATGAAGAGCTGGCATGAAAGAGGAGTTGAAGTCTGGGGCAGATCAGCCATGATCTTATTGAATGGTAGAGCGGGCTTGAGGGAGCAAATGGCCTGCTCCTGCTCCTATTTCTTATATCCTTATGTTCTTACATTCAGCTCTTTTCTCCGTGTTTGAACCACAAGAATGGTCCCAGAGATGAGCAGCTTCAGTTACATTGATAGATTGGAGAAGTTGGGGCTGTTTTTCTTGGAGAAAAGAAGGTTGAGAGGAGATCTGATGAAGGAGTACAAAATCATGAAGGGTCTGGACAGAGTAAATAGAGAGAAACTGTTCCCATTGGCGGAAGGATTGAGAATCCGAGGGCTCAGATTTAAGGTAATGGGCCAAAGAAGCATTGGCGATACAAGGAAAAACACATGAGTGGTTAGGATCTGGAATGCACTGCTTGAGAGTGTAGTGGAGTCAGTTCAACTGAGGCTTTCATAAAGGAATTAGATTGTTTTCTGAAAAGGAAGAATGTTCAGGGCTATGAGGTGAAGGCACGGGAGTGGCACGAGGTAAATTGTTCCTTCGGAGAGCCGGCACAGGTACGGCAGGCTGAATGGTCTCCTCCTGTGCTCTAACAATTCTGTAATTCTGTTTATGGTGGATGTGTGTTAACTCCTTGACTGATACCTTCTCATAGTGCTTTAAATGTTGATACAGGTTGTCTACACTGGTTGGAGGTATTCTGAATGTTTTGTCAACTGCCCTTCCCCCACACTCCCACCATTGGCTGCCTGATGTGGTCCTGCCTTTCAAATCCAATTGGAGCATGTACAAACCAGTCCATCCAAGTGCTTTGTGTATTGCTTAACCCCTTAAGTCTCCTTCCTCCCTTCCTCATCTAATGCTATTAATATAACCTACTATTCACTTCTCCCTCACATGCATATTTAGCTTCCCCTTAAACGCATCTATACTAGTCACCTCAACCACCCCCAATATCAACAAGTTCCACCATCTCACTTCTCTCTAGTTGAAGAAGTTTCTTCTGAACTCCCAATTGGTTTTCTTGGTGACCATCTTATCTCGATGGCCTCTAGTTATGCTCTAATTCCTCGAAGTCAGTCCCGCTTTTCAGTGTCTCCACTGAAAGAACAAATGGATGCAACTGTAAATATAGAAATAATGTACTTATAAATATTTTTCCAACTTGAGCTGTGGTTGGCAGAAAGATACTATTTCCCAACAGAGTTCCACATTCCTACAATTTAGTTTCCATTTGGAAAGTGGTACCATGTGTTCTTCAAGGGACTTGCATGCCAAACTATCTGTTGGCTTCGCTGTAAGAATTTGCAGACAGTACATTGGAATAGGGGCAGTTAGGCTTATAAAAACACTTGGCTGTCAACTCAAGCCCTCATGCCTCAATTAACTCTTTCTTGTCTATTGAACAAGTATCTCTGCATCATTGGGATGAGACGTTCAACCGAGAGCACATCTTCTGTCTCAGCTGGCCATAAACAATGCCATAGCATTATTTCAAAGAAGGGCAGGGGAGTTCTCCCTGGTGTCCTGCTCAATATTTATCCCTCACTCAACATCACTAAAACAGATCATCTGACCATTATCACGTTGCTGACTGTTGGACCTAGTTCTGCCCAAATTTGCTACTGTGCTTCCTGCTGTGATTACTTCATTGGCTAGAAAACAGTTGGGGGTTCTGAGGTTGGGAAAGGCATCACACAACTGCAAGTTCTTTCTTTTTCTACATTGAAGTCACAGTTTTTTAAAATTAAGACAGGAGTGGGCAGTAAAAGTAAATGCACGTCGCTTGTGTGTTACACAGATCAAAGTCAAATATGTCCTCAGATCCAATCTCAGCTCTGCATTGATTTACTAATCCCAATCGGATCTGTGGAGGGAGCACAGAGCTGGGCTTACTGATTCCAGGTTAGGGGTGAGAAAAAATTCACCCAGGGTTTCCCCTACTGACTGCAAAGCGTGTGTACTCTTGTATTGGAAAGGAGCAGGATAAAGCACTGAGAGAGTTGTGAATCTTTGGAATTCTCTACCCTGGATGGCTCTGCATGTTCAGTCATTGAATATGTTCAAGACAGAGATCGACACATTTTTGGACACCAAAGGAATCAAGGGATATCAGGACAGGACAAAAAGGTGGAGTTGAGGTAGAAAATTTTCCATGATCTTGTTCAATGGCCGAACAGGCTCAAGGGGCCTGTTTCTGTTTCTATTCCTTAGGTTCAACAAAGCAAATCAATAGGCTCCATCTGGAGGCATTTGGGAAGTTATTTTAAGATTGATTTTCATTTGTTCTAAGGACGTGGATGTCCACTAGGTCATTCTTAAATGCGCCGGAGAAGGTGGTGAGCTGCCTTCTTGAATCACTGCAGTCCAAGTGCTGTTAGGGAGGAAGCGCCAGAATTTTGACCAAGGTGTGTGGCTCGGAGGGAAACTTGCAGGCGATGGTGTTCCCATGCATCTCCTGCACTTTTATTTTCGGTATTGGAATTTTGTGGTTTTGGGAGATGCTGATGAAGGAGACTTGGTAAGTTGCTCAATGTGCCCTGTAGTTGGTATGCACAGTAGCCATGATGTGCTGATGATGGAGGAAATGGACGCTTAAACTGGTGGGCAGCAGCGTTGACCAAGCAAGATTGCTTTGTGCTGGAAAGTTCCCAGGCTCTGCAAGGGTGTTGCTGATAAACTGTGTATTAACCTGTCAAATTACTTTCTACTACTTTCTGATCAGGGGCTATAGACTTGGAGCCAGGACTGGTTGAGCATATTTCAGGTCCATCTGAAAGTTGGAAGAAAAAGCACTGTTTTTAATGCCCCTTGAGCTAGGTCATTTTCATGATAACTAAGTAGGAAACCATTATGATTCGAAGTGAATAAGCAAAGGATTGAGCTGATACAGATAATTCAAACTCAATGTGTTTATCGGTCTTTGAAAGTGAGCATCTGGTGGAAGTTTGATCTTTGTAGGGGAAAATACTGCTTTCAACTGTGGAAACAGAATTATCCCAGATCACCTGTGCCTGCAGGCAATGCAGTCACGGGATAATATCGCCTTGATCTACAAACACCCATTCCAAATCACTTACCGCTCCTGCCAGGTATCTATGCACTAAAATTATTACTAAAATATGTGAATGTTAAGTATATAGGAAGGATCCTTTTACAGATATAAAAGGATAATGACTTGTATTTCCTTTTCTATGACTATGGATAGTTTTGCATTCAAGGGCTAAGATCTAAATGTTTACCTTCAGATCTATCAAGTGTTGGAATGGCGGAGACAATTATAGGCAGTGACTGATTTATAGAGCAACATCATTAGAATAGATTACATGGCCTTAATCTCATTGCTATCTGTGGGAGCTTGCTGTTTGCAAATTGGCTGCTGTGTCCCCAACATTACAGCAGTAAATACATTTCAAAAGTACTTATTGGCTTTAAAGCGCTTTGGGATGTCCTGACGCTGTCAAAGGTGCTGTAGAAATTGAAATCTTTCTTTGTCCTTTTCATTGCTAGAGACAGATTTTAGCATTGTAGGTCCCCTGGCTTTTCATGATCTGCCTGTTGTCTGTCAGAGTGTGGTGGAAGTATTAGAATCCTTTTGTCTGCAGCTGCGTTGAAAGGTTTGAACGATATGTAAGTGTTAATTCGCAGTTGTCATGTAATCGATTATTGGGCTTCAAAGCTGGCAGTGATCAAGAAGCAGTGATCTCATCTGCTGTCTCTGAAGTGTTCAGAGCAATCTTCATCCAACTATTCAAATACTTCTGTGAGAAAACCATCCTGTTTACATTGTGTGCTTAACAATAATCAGTGTTCAGATTGGTCAAAGTTCAGGCTGTTCTAAACTGCTAGCTTAATTTCTAATCACCTCAGCCTTTCAAGGCTGACAGTGCCCCTTTAAGCCAAGATCCCTGATTCAATAACTGAGAGTTCAATAAAGACCATCTGCTGTCTCCTGAGGTAGTTCATCCATCCTGGCAGCTGACTCCACTGTGGCATTGCTGAGTGTGAATTGCCTGACTCCAGGTACATCAACATAAATCCTCAAGATGCTCAAGGCATAAGCATTTTTCAAAGTGCCTTCCCTTGTCCCCAGCCTTTGAATTTACAGTTTGGTTTCAGAGACGACACTTCTCTCCCTCGAAGCCGGGACTGTCATTCAGAAAGAAGCAGAAAAATAATCCGGACAGATGGAGCCTCCATTATCAGACCTAAAACACTGACCACCCACATCCACTGGCCACTGGCGAGACCCCAAATCCACACGTGGCACTGTAATAGCTTAGGTTAGACAAGTTCAATACAAATAACTATACAAAAATGGTTAATCTGTACATTACTGCTTGCACTATTAGTGCACAAACACGGCAGATTAAATGTAAGAGAAATTAGAACAGAAGGGCAGGAGGAATCTCTTCACCTGTAGAGTTATGAGGGTGTGGATTTTGCTTGCTGGATTAGTGGTTGAGGATGAATCCATGCCAGCATTCAAAATGAGACTAGATTGGATAGGTGGCTGAAGAAAGAGGGATGAATGAATATGGGAGTAGAGTGGGTAAGTGTGAGGGTAAATTCTAACACAGGCTGACTGGGCTTGCTCCAAAGTTACAATTTCAACATGGTGGGAGGCTTGTGTGAAGCATAAACACAAGTGGCAGGCCAAATAGTCTGTTCCCATAGCTTAAATTGTATGTATATCTATGTATCATGTTTTGCATAGATGGCTGGTGGAATATTTGGCAGGATTGATAGTTTCAACTCCTTACCTAGTGAACAGCTTGACAAAGCTGCTTAATTTCTGCACACTGTATTTTAGTTGCCGATAAAACAGTTTTATTGCTGTGCCTTTGGGTAAAGCCCTTGTCATTCGGAGGAGATGCTAACCGATGTCTCGTCAGCCCTCTCAGGTGATTGTAAAAGATTCCATGGCACTCTTCAGAGAAGAGCAGGGGGTTCTCACCGCTGTCCCGGCCAATATTTATCTCTCGAGCCAAACTCGCCAGAAACAGATGAACTGGTCACGGCCTTATTGCTTTATGTGGAACTTTGCCTTCTCCAAATTGGCTGGTGTGTTTCTTATATTACAACTGTGGCCACATTTCCAAAGTACTTCATTGGTTGTAAAGTGCTCATAGGAAATTCTGAAGATGTGGAAGTGCTATATTAATGCTAATCCCTTCTTTATATCAACAATAGGTGCAAAATGGATTTTGAAAGCTCATATCAGAAATATCAGGAAAGATTAAACAGGTTTGGTTCTTTTCCCTAGAAAAGAGAAGGCTGAAAGCATCTGGTGGGGAAGATATGGATAATATGTTTCCATTTGTAGGTGGGACCAAAACCACAGGCCATAAATATAATATAATAACTCATTTAGGAGAAACCTCTTTAACCAGAGAGTTGTGGGAATATGGAATTTGTTACCACATTGAATAGTTGAGGTGAATAGCACAATAGTGATATAGAATCACTAAGCCAGAGAAGGATGTAATTTGACCCAGCAGGTTCATGTCAGCTCTCTGTAGAGCAATCTAATCAGTCCCCTTCCCTCACGCTATCCCGGTCACGCTGCAAGTTAATTTCCCTCAAGTGCCCATCCAATTCGTTTTTACTTCCACCACCCTCGTGGGTAGGGAGTTCCAGGTCCTCACCATTTGCTGTGTAGAAAGTTTCTCCTGCATCTCCTGTTCAAAACCTTAAATCTGTCTCCCTTAGCCCTTGTACCATCAGCTAATGGGAACAGTTTTTCCCTGCCTGCCTTATCCAGACCCACCATAATATTATACACCTCTATCAGGCCTCCCCTCAATCTCCTTTGCTCCAAGGAGAACAATCCCAGATTTTCCAATTTAATCTCATAGCTAAAATCCCTCATCCCTGGAACCCATTCTGGTAAATCTCCTCTGCACCCTCTCAAGGACCCTCACATTCTTCCTAAAGTGTGGTGACCAGAACTGGACACAATACTGTAGTTGTGGCCTAACCAGAGCTTTATAAATGTTCAGCATAACTTCCCTGCTTTTGTACTTAATAACTCTATTTATGAAGTCTTGAGATCCCATATGCTTTGCAAACTACTCTCTCTATATGCCCCACCACCTTCAATAATCTATGCCTATGAATCCCTAGGTCCCTCTGTATCTGCACACTTTGTAGAACTGTGCCATTAAATATATAGCCTTTTCCTATCCCATCAGCCAAAATACGTCACCTCACGCTTCTCTGTATTAAATTCCATCTGCCACTTGTCTGCCCAACCTGCTGGCCTATCTATGTCCTGTTGCAATCCCTTAGTATCATTCCCACTGTTTGCCACACCTCCAAGTTTGGTATCAGCAAGTTTTGTAATTTTATTTGCATTCCAATATCCAAGTCATTGGAGATTGACAAATGGGACACCATTCTTCAAGAAAGGGAATAAGGATGTTCCTAGTAGTTACAGACCGACTAGTTTAATATCAGTGGTAAGGAAGGTTTTAGAAACAATAATCGGGGAAAATCAATAGGCACTTGGAGAGGTTTGAGAAGATTAAGGAGAAGTAGCACTGATTTGTAAAATGCATCGATGACCAATTGATTTTTTTTTAATAGCAAAAAAAATGTGGTCCTAATACTGACCCTTGGGGAACACGACTGTCTACCGTCCTGTAGTCTGAAATACCCCCATTTACCATGGCTTTCTGTTTTATGCCCTTAAGCCAATTTTTATCCAAACAGACACTGATTCCTTCCTACTCAATTTTGTTAACCAGCCTTTTATGTGGTTGTCAAACACTTTCTTAAAATCCATCGCATTCCCTTCATCAATCTTCTCTATTATTTCACCAAAAATTAAATTAGTCAAACACGATCTGCATTTTACAAATCTATGCAGGCTGTCCTCAGTTTGCTCAAATGATTTTTGTTTTTTTTTTCCACTGATTTTTGTTTCTAAAACTTTCCCCACCGTTGACTTTAAACTGACCGACCTACAGTTATGAGAAATGTCCTTACACCCATTCGTGAACAAGGGTGTCATATTTGTCGCTTTCCAATCTGGCACCTCTCGCATATCTCGGGAAGATTGGAAGGTTACGCCCAGCCTTTCCACTATCTCCATTCCCACGTCCTTCAGCAAACTGAGATTCAAGGCATCTGGACCAGGTGATTTAGCACTCTGAGCATATAGCCAGCCTAACAATTTTCACCCCAACCATTACCTCTACCATCTCCACTTGTAACAATATTTTGTCAGCGTCCTTTTCTTTTGTAAACACCAATACAAAGTACTCATTAAGTACTCTAGCTTTGCCCCATGCCTGTAGGCAAATATCACCCACTTTGTCCCTAACAGGCCCCAACATCCCCTTACTATTTACTGCTGTTAGAAGACTTTTGGTTTCCCTTTTATGTTAACTGCCTTTAAAGGGAAACAAGCTTAAAAACTTGGAAAAAAGAATAGAAGGTAATGCTGATAGAGTTGGATGAAAAGGGGTAGGAGCAGGCACTTGTGAAGCACAAACAATGTCATGGACCAGTTGGGCTGAGTGACCTGTTTCTATTCTGTATGTTCTGCGTTATTCTATGTAAATTTGTTGCGTCATCTGTCGTGATATAGTTGTGGGCTCTAGCCATGAGGTGGTTCTGTGAAATGACTTTCTGAATTCTCCCTCCCAATCTCTTCATCTCTATATGCATAAAAAAAACCGTACAGCTATCAAATGTTACGTGGTGAGTTGTTGTGGCCTGGAATGCGCTGCCTGTGGGTGGCAGAAGCGGGGTTGACAGCAACTCTCAAAGGAGAGTTGGATAAGCGCTTGAAGGGGAAATCTTTGCAGGGGCCTAGGCAAAGAGCAGGGGAGGCAGAACTAACTGGAGAGCCCTATCAAAGAACCAACACAAGCACAGTAGGCCTGATAGCCTCCGTCTGGGCTGTATGATTCTCCCATTTCCTTAAGCACCTGACATATTGACCAAGCTCGGTTGGCTGATCCGCTGAATCTTTATTCAACTCGTAGTCTTTAATGGACAAGCTAATTCACGGACCAGATGTCCAACTCACTAGCTAACCGAACCAACACTTTATATCAGGCTAACTTGTTCCCAAAATAAGTGTTGGCTGCTATCTCCTCAGATTTCTGTTAATCATTTGTGGTTTTTGTCTAATCAGCTATTTGTTGCCCCGATAATCATTGGTTTTGTTTTCTCCTGCGTTTTTTTTCCTAAATAACCTGTATGATTTACATCAAGCCTAGTAGTTTCAGAGCAGCTGCGTAGATAATAAATTCAGTTACAATGCTTCGGCAATTCTGGGCCATTGATTAGAAGAATGGGGGATGAGGGTCGATGCACAATTTCTAATCATACCACCAAGTTAGATAGGGATCAATAAAGCAGATCAGGCACTACAAGAAATCATTGATCCATGCACAGATTTGCAGATTCTATTATTTTCTGGGCATCTTCCGCCATAAATACTGCGCAGCTTGCCCATCAATTTTAACGTAACATTTTGTTTTTAGTTTAAAAGCATTCCAAAGATTAACAACAACTAGAGGCTGTGATGAAGTAAACTGCTTGACTTCAACCAGTGTAAAACATTGCATAGCAATGTGTTCAAAAGCACCTGATAAAAACATTAAATCAGTATAATTACATTCTCTCTGATCTGTTTGATAAGTTGCTGTGATATGTGTTCACAATTATCTACACATTCTATACTTTATATCAGCACTAGAAGACAATGTATTAGTGTGCTGCAAAACTATAACTCAGATTAAACGGATATCCTTATTTCCTGCATGATTTCTTTCCCAGCACATGTAAACATAACACATTGTCATAACATGATGCTACATTTTTAGCATCAGGTTAAATGGCACATAATAAAACCCCTTTCTTACAGAGACAGCTGAAATGTTTGTCTTATAAAGCAGGTAAAAGGCCAAGTATGGTCAAAGGTTAAGGATTTCGAGTGACTTGATCCAGTCTATGGAATTCTCAGTAGCCACGTTACAAAATGAGCAGAGGCTGGGGTTTTCTGGCCCCGTTGTGGTGGGACAAGCCGCTGGAGATTCGTTTCTCCAGCCAAAAGTCCATTGACTTTCGGTGGGTCCGGACAACTCCTTCGGCAGGCCGGGGGTGGAAAATCCCACCCATAATTTCTTGAATTTTCTGCCTGAAATGTTATTTATTTTCCGCACGCAATTCGCTTTTATCAAGTCATGCTGTGCTAATAGGAAGTGAACTGTGCAAAACATTCAAGAAGCTCGAATTCAGCCAGGACAAAGCAGCCCGCTTGATCGCATCCCATCCACCAACTTAAGCATTCACTCTCTCAAACACTGATGCACACTGGCAGCAGTGCGTACAACATATGAGATGCACTGCAGCAACTGACCAAGGCCCCTTCGACAGCACCTTCCAAAACCCGTGTCCCCTAACACCTAGAAGGGGAAGGGCAGCAGATGCATGGAAAAACCACCACCTGCAAGTTTCCCTCCAAGGCACACACCATCCTGACTTGGAAATATATCGCTGTTCCTTCACTGTAACTGGGTCAAAATCCTGGAATTCCCTCCCTAACAGCACTGTGGGTGTACGTACACCACATGGACTGCAGCGGTTTAAGAAGATAGCTCACCAACCCATCTCCAGGGCAATTAGAGATGGGCAATAAATGTTGGCTTTGCCAGCGATGGCAATGTCCTGTGAAAGAGTTTAAAAAAAGGATTAGAAAGCCATTTGACAGGATCAGGCCACATGGTGATGATGGGTTGTTGAGGTGCTAGGTGGATTTACTGAAAACTAGCACCCTTGTAGTTACATAGTCACACAGCACCATTATGCTGCAGGGAGTAATAAGACTTACCTCGTATCAAGTGCCCTAGACCTTGCCAATTCCCACTTCTAGCCATTTAATGAGAGGAGGAGGCAAGTGGAAATCGAGTGCTCCCCTCCCTGGGGGGGGAGGAATGACAAGGAGAGACAATACATTTGACCTTGTCCGTTTTCAAGCAGGTTAAGGGGGCTAATGGAAGCATCCCATTTCTCAGCCTAGGGAATGACGTGTAGCGTGGGGATGGGCAAAATTAAAAGGGCAAAGAATCATTTTGAAAGAAAGGAGCAAGACTAAAACAAATGCCAAATGATGTGGTAGCTACGTGATCAAGTAGAAAAGGTTTCCTAATCCCCTGTCACAACATGCATTTTTCAGAAACCCTCCATTTTGAATCATTTCATTTTTCTATTGTATGGCATCTTTTTCAGAAAATTTAATTTATCCAAAATTTATAAGCCACTCAAGAACTCAAATGGATATTTCAAACTTCACATAGTCACTTTTGATGCAGGAAGGTGAGTGGTTTGCAGCACAAGATTGAGTTGAATAGAATTGTTCAGTTAGAACACGGGAGATTATGGAATGATTTGATATGTGGTTCTAGGTGATCCCTGGGTCAAACTATCACTTAACTAGAAATTGTGCAGAATGATGCACTTCAGGTAAGACAGGATTTGAGGTCCACTTGCAAGCGTGACTGCTGTTGCTGAACCAAAACAATAGCTAGTGTAAAGCTGAAAAATTTGTAATGATCCCTATTTATAGAATCTAGGACTCTATGTGCATTTTTTCATGCTTTAGATGCAGTTGTGTCCGACTCTAGTACCTGCAGTTAGATGCCTTTTAATGTCTCTTAAGCACATAAGTTAGGCTGTGGGGAGTGCTGCATTCTCAGAGGTGCCACCTTTTAGATGAGACGTTAAACCAAGGCCCTGTTTGCTCTTTCGGGTGGGCAATGTAAGATACTTCGGCACTGTTTCACCGAAGAGCAGGGGATTGCTCTTGACCAGCATTTATCCCTTAACCCACATCACTAAAACAGACAATCTGGTTGGTCATTATCTTAATGCCGTTTGTGTGATCTTGCTGTGCACAAATTGGCTACGGTGTTTTCCACATTGCAACAGTGATTACACTTCAGAGCACTTTCAGAGGCTGTAAAGTACTTTGGGATATCCTGAGGTCATGAATGGTGCATTCTTTTAACAAGGAAACTTATTTAGAAAGTGATTACGACAGACAGCTGTTGCGACACTTTGAATGAAGCCAGGTAGCAATGGAATCGGGGCTTACAGACTGGGATTTTTGCTTTTTTGTGGACGATGCAAATAGATTGGGAATATGTGCAATGTCCATCTCCGCAGCAATGGATTTTCACTCTCTTCAATACAGCTGAAGTCTGAATTTTGGGTGGCCAGTTTACTGGATACAAAGCTGCCTTCAGGCTTGTGAGAACATGTGGTGGCCAGCACTGAGACGATGGATGTAACTTGTTAAATCAAACATGACTGGAAAGCCCATTATGAAGGAAGTAATTGGCCTGTGGGTTATTTAAAACTCTATAATTTACATTGATCAACTGAAAAGAAGGGGGATGTTTACCACCTGACTGATTGGAGTGGGGAAAATTTATAATAGTTTATTTGCTCGGATTTTGTGGTAAGAATAACAATGAGGCTTATTAAGGAGCAAATCGGGCAGCAACTTCCAGTATCCACAAATGTGCAGTTAGACACGGAAATCAGGAATTTGCTGTCTGAGCTGGTCTGTTCCTCCACAATCTGTGCTCTTCCGTTTTACACCAAGAGCCCTGACCTTCAAGTCCAGGTAAAGGCATGAAGTTCTTGTACTATTAAAAATTAGATACATTTAAAAGGACAAGTGCTTGCTTTTTCTGGAGTGTTTAGTGGGCAACTAGTGGCTAAGACTTAATTACTGCCAAACAACCTCTCTGACACTGAAAATTTAGTTTTGAAAGTGTGAAGTCTCATTCTTCCGGATTTTAAATATCATTGAAGATTGTTTTATTTTAAAAATAAAAATGCTCTTTCTAGTTTTTCTTTGTCTCTTTTATCTCTCTGTCTCCGAATCCTAACTTTCTTTCCCTCTTTAGTTCACTTTCTGCGCCTTGAATTTTGCGTTGAATTAATTGTTCTAATTGACACTTCCTGGTTTAGGCTTTGCTCGGTGAGGGTTCTTCCTCTGATTGGTTGAAGAGATGCACAGTTGCTTTCCCAGTTTACACAGATCCGATAACTCCTGTAGAGGTCAGTGCCCTGTTTCAGATGCCCAATGGCTCGACATTGCCATGCAAAAGCTTATAAAGCAGCTGGGGGCAGCTATAAGCATGGCTACTGTGCCATAATTAAGAGAAAGAAAGAACAAAGAAAAACCTGCATTTATAGAGCATCTTTCACACCTCTCAGGATATCCCAAAGCATTTTACAGCCAGTGAAGTACTTTAAAATGTCGTCACTATTGTAATGCAGGAAACATGGCAGCTAATTTATGCCAGCAAGCTCCCTCATAGTGGAATGCTGATGACAGTCACAAAGTGCAATTTTTGAACACCTCGTGAAAATTAATAATTTATAGAGAAGGATTTGGAATGAAATGAAAATAAGCATTGTGTTCAGTAGGGTGGAATACCCCATTCTGAGCCCAAAAGGGAATGGAAGCTGAAATTTTTCCCTTGTATTCATCTCCTGAGCTGTGGGCGAGGACCGGTGTTATCAGCTACCACCTGGGATCATCACTTACTGTCTGGGCTATATCACACCTCCACTCTGCCTGCTAGCCAGTGCTTGACATCTAGAATAGGCTGTGCAAAGAGTTACAGTGTTAAACTCTCGCTGGCAGCCTGGTGTGACACTGTGCCATGTCTGGGTGCACCGGTGTGCGGCGCCAACAGCTGCTCTACTTATTTTAATGTGGTGCCCACAGTTTGGGAGCAGCTTCTTCACATTTGAACTGTGGCAGTTGATGAAGGCCTGCCCCCTCGCCTTGCCCCACACTTGTGGAGTGCTGCCCCTCAAGCTATATATAACCCATTGTCTCTCTCTCTCTCTCTCTCTAATGGAGAGAGATGTCTATGGTCCTCTGTGGACCAGGGCTAATTACCTTGCCCTCCACTGCCTTTCACAGTGAACCATCCAAGTCACAGCAAATTAGATGTGTAATGCATTTTGTTTGACTTGAAGTCACTCACAAAAAAATGGTTTGCTGAGCTCTTGTTGCGCAGTTCCAACAAATTGTGGTTCAAACCCTCTGTGGCTGTTTTACAATGACTTTCAGCATTGTTTGTGGCTTGCAAGGCCCTTATTTTCCATTGAACTCGGACTGTGTTCAGTCATGTACTTGGCAGAAGGTGATGTAATTTCCAAAGCATTGCCTTGTTTCAACTCCTGGAAGCATTTCAGCATAAATATTGTTATCCAGAAAGTACATGGAGCTCACATATTGCTGCGGCTATCAGTGAATTTACATCGTCTTTCAATCAGCAACCAGGACACAATTAAATGCTTCAAGCTTCTGAGTCTGCAGGTTTTACAGTGGCTGGCACTTCTCAATACCAGCCGCTGATTATTTTACTCATTATGGGTCAAATGTTTCGCTAATCTTTGACAACATTTTTCTTCATTCATTCACGGTATGTGGATGTGACTGGCATAGCCAACATTTATTGTCATCCCTAGTGAGGTGTTGATGTTAGGGCAACTGAGTGTTGCCAGTTCAAAGGGCAACTTATAGTCAATCAGGTCAGTGTAGGACTGGAATAGCATATAGGCCCAGGTTGGATCAGAGCAACAGGTTTCCTCCCCCGCAAATGACCTGAACAAACTGATTGGGTTTTTAACAACAAACCTATCACTTCATGCTCACTTCTTACTGTGAGCAGCTTTTATTTTCTAAACTAAATGCAAATTCTTAAACGGCCATGATGGCATTAGAAGTCACGCTCTCCAGATTATTAGCCCAATAATTTACTACTGCACTACCATATCCCTGAACAGTTACACAGTGTAACGCATTTGAATGCATGTCACTGTGGAGTCATTGCTCAGCTGGAACCATCCTCACCTCTGACTCAGGAGGTTCTAGGTTCAGCGACTGAGTGCGAAAATCTGGGCTGACGCTTCCAGTGCAGTACTGAAGGAGTGCTGCACTGCTGGAACCATGGTCCTTTGGATGGGATGTTAACCTGAGGCACCATCTGCTCTCTCAAGTGGATGTCCTGGTGCTATAAAATGCACTGTATAAATGCACGATTTTGTTTCACGTATTTTTGCCAGAGTTAGCCTGCCAATGCTGCATACTTTATAATTAGTATTCTCATCACTGAAAGTTGCAATGATTTGCATGAGCATATTACTTGGTTAGAGGTTGTAGAGACTGGAACAGAGCCGTTTGATCTGACCATGTCTGATTAATCCGCAGTAATTGCATTCATCACTAAACTGAGATACTGTCGAATAGTATAATCCTTCCTTTATAGGCTGTTGGTAATAGTCAGGTTTTTGTGCAGATTCTACCTTGACTGATTTACATTATAAAGTGTGTACAGCACAGAAACAGGCCATTCAGCCCCACTGGACCATGTCAGTGTTGATGCTCCACTCAAGCCTCCACCCGCTGTACTTTATTTAATTCTATCGGCATAGCTTTCTGTTCCTTTCTCCCTCATGTACTTATCTCGACTCCCCTGAAATGCATCCATATGGTGTTTGCCCTTACCACAAAGGAAAGCAGAGAGACATGCATTGCTGTAGCGCCTGCCTTTCAGCACTATGAGACATCGCAAAGCATTTTACAACCAATTTGCAAATGCCGTCACAGTGAGTAGCTGTAAACAGCAATGCAGTGATAACTGGCTAATCTGTTTCTGTGATGTGAATTGAAGAGTAAATATCGGCCAGTTTGGCAGGGAGAACTCTGCTCTTCTTTGAAATAGTGCCATGGGATCTTTGTATATTCATCTTTAAAGGGCAGACAGGTTTAACTTCTCATGTGAAAAACAGCAGCTCTGCACTCTCTCAACACTACACTTGGAACGTCAACTTAGGCTTTTGTGCTCACTCTCAGGAATGGGATTTGAACTCGTAACCTTCTGATTTAGAGGCAAGAGTGCCACCAACTGATCCAGTTGATGTTGCCACAGCTGATGTGGCAGCATGTGCCTCATTCTAACCACAATCAGAATATCTGAGGCGGTTTGAGTGGGGCTAAACAAAGTGTGAGAGACTTCCCTGTACCTTGGCTGACTCCATTCCCCTCTGTCACCGGTTACTGGGTGAATTTGTCAAAGCTTTTCATTTGGTTCTGACTCCATAATTATGCAAAATGTGATTTACAAATATTTATGGACTTCCTTAACACAACACTATCGAATTACCAGTATATTTTTTCAATTATTTTTTTGGGATTGGTAAACTGGAAAATTCACTGCTTCAGGCCATGTCTGGATTGCAGTCTCCTTGTGTACAAGAATCCAATTACTGCAGAGGGGATTTTTTTTTTTGGAATAACGATTTCCTCTGGGCAGAGGTCGGATCAGTTTTCCTACAGCCCGAAACAAAAGCAAAACACTGCAGATGCTGGGACTGTGAGAGGTTGGATGGGTTGAATAGCTCTCTCACTATTCTCTACAGTTTTAAACTCCGAGCAGCTCGCCATACTGGGAAGAGACTTAACCTTCGGCTGTGCAAATGACTAACCAACCTCATAATAGCCACATTATCCCTCCCCTCTCAGCTCTAATGCTTTTCCCTAAGGATTCGATGGGTTAGATATGGAGAAACTGTTTCCTCTGGTGAGGGTGGGGTGGCATCTTCATAAAATTAGAGCTAAGACATTTAGGAGTGAAATGAGGAAGCATTTCTACACACAGTTTGTAAATCTCGAACACTGTCCCGGCAAAAGGCTATAGATGCTGGAAGGGGGGATCAGTTGAATTTTTCAACCCTGATATTGGTAGATTTTTTATTAACGGTCATAGCTCACAGGCGAGGAAAATGGAGTTGAGGTGCAGATCAACAGTAATCAGATAGAATGGTGGAATAGATTCAAGGGGCTGAATGGCATCCTCCAGTTCCTATGGGCTGGATTCCCCTGGCTAGGTTGTGATCCTGATGCTGGCCTCCATTCCGGGTTAGGAACCTGGAACTAACTGCAATGGGACATTGGACTCATTCTTCCAGGAGCCCTGCCCAATTAAGGATGGTGGGTGGGCCAGGGAACGGAAGGATGAGTAGGAAGACCTCTCAGCAATATCCATCTGGCAGCCACAAGATGGATGCACTCCTGCCGCCTTCTGCAAATGTTAGATTGAAGAGGCCCACAGCAGATAGAGCCATTGGTGTGAAAGGGAAACCCTCCACAGGACTGGTCTTGGCTGGAGTGGCAGTCTTTTCTCTTGGCGGCACCTTTGTTGGTGCATGAAGCGTCCTGCCCAAACGTCCCCCGGGGGGCTCCATCTAGAGAGCTGGTGGGGTTCCGCACATGACAGAGGGTCCGCTCTGATGGTGAGATGAACTCATCCCTATCAGAAAATGCCCCCTAATTGGGCCCTTCAGTGGCATAATTGGCTGCCTGTCGTGTTGGAGTGTACTACCAGATTCCCCGCTCCACCCTGGAAAGGTCCACAGAAGGTGGGAATACGTCAGGGAGCTGCCCCAACATGGCTCCTCATACTTTCCCAACCCCCCTCCAACCCCTGCTTCTAACCCCATCATGACAGGGTCGGGAAAATTCAGCCCTATGTTTCTGATGCTTATATTTGGTAGATTGGGGAAGTTGAAAGTCTGATGCTCCTGCTACTTTAGCGTCCTCTTTGGTGCACAGAAGCTAGTCTTACCAACCCTCCAGGATTTTTCCAGAATCTCCAGGAATTGAGAAGGTATTTCCTGGTACTTGCTGCAAGTCAACCTAAGAAAGCGGAGGGGCTTTACAACAAGTATTGTGTTACTTCTTCCATTGCCTTTGAACACATTTGTCTTGTAGTTACAAAAATTTCAGGAGATGGGAAAAGGACTGCTTGACAGGACAGGGAAGCGATGATGAAATTTCCAGGAGTAATGTCCAACCTGAGTTGGCAACTTTGACTGACACCTGTGGTGTCACTTTACCTGATGGGTTTATTTTAATTTGCTGGGTATCCACTTGGACTGGAATGGACTGTGTGACATGGATTAGTAGTAGCTGTGATGCCTCACACAGTTGAGTTCCCAGTCTCAGCAACATTGCCATCTGGGGAAGCACAGAGCAGAGGCCACACATCAGACACTAAAGGTTTTCATTGTTTACCTTTTTTAAAAAAAAATGGGTGAATTTATTGCCATCGCAACATGTGGCTTTTTGGTGCTGGGGAACATGACTCTTTGCAGTTCGGCTGCTCAATGTCAGTATGAGTAACCCACAAGTCAGATGTGGCACAGCAGTAGGAAATGAGACAGTTTCAATGGGGTAGATCTTGGAGATGCTGTGATAGGGTATAAAAGGCAAAAGCAAGTTAGCCGCCTGTTTTACATCTTTCCATTTGAAACAAGGGCAATACAAATTGAGGAGGAGATGTAAAATGAACTGCTGCCTCGCTATTTTCTATTTTGCTCTGTTGCACAAAGCCAAAATCACACTATTCCAGTGAGTCTTGGGCTCAAGGTCAGGTTGTCCCTGATTGCCGTAGTGTTCTGCCATGCCACCTTCTATACCAATTGCAGGCATCCCCTCTAAACTTTAAAGTAGGGGCTAGGCTCACTGATGTTGCAACACTCTTATGACATGGAATGATAAACAGACAGGCTGCACATCAGACAGAGGCACCAAGAGCCTAGGTATCTGTAGCCCGTGTCAGACAACATCTCATCATTACCTTAGTATTTGCCTCTCTTACTTGAATGGACGTACTTAGCATTTAGAGCAACTTTCAAAAAATACGTGAAACTTCATTGCCTTGAGCAAACTCCATCTAAAGATAAGGCAAAAATAACCAGAGAAGCTTCTCTCTCTTTGCATTTCAAACTCATTGACACAAATATTGATCTCCATTTCTGCTGTGTATATAGAAGATACTGGGAAATCAACCAGCGGGCATAAAAATAATCTTTTATAAAGCTCTGACTTTACTGTTAAGTCACTGAGCCCAAATGTGGATCTTGTTTAAGTGCCCATTGATTGATCTTACAAGTTTAATTACGAAGGCTTTTGGTAGAGCAAATAAAGGGAAACTGTTTCCATTGACAGAAGGGTTGGCAGTCAGAAAGCACGGACTTAAGGTCATTGGCAAAAGAATCAGGGGGAGAATGTTTTCTTTTTTAAACAGTGAGGCCAGCATTTATTGCCCATCCCTAACTGCCCTTGTTCAGAGGGCATTTAAGAATCAACCACATTGCTGTGGGCCTGGAGTCACATGTAGGTTGGGCTGGGTAAGGATGGCAGATTTCCTATCCTAAAGGGTATTAGTGAACCAGATGGGTTTTTACAACAATCAGCCCTCATCAGACTTTTAATTCCAGATTTTATTTCATTGCAGTCAAATTATGGGGAAAAGGTAGCATAGTGGTATTATCACTGGACTAGTATTCCAGTGACCTAGGTCAATGGTCTGGGGACCTGGGCCCAAATCCCACCACGGCAAGTGGTGAAATTTGAATTTAGTAAAAATCTGATGACCACTGATAGTTGCGAAAACCCATTTGGTTCACTAGCGTCCTTCCTTTAGGGCAGGATTTTACCGGCGGAGACAGGGGGCGGGGCCCGCTCGCCGACGCGTAAAATGACGCGGGATGATGTCGGGTGGAACCTCTGATGTCACCCCGCCCCATTTAAATGTTCAGCAAGGCGGGGGCAGCAGCATAATCAGCTGTGAGCCCGTCGACCTGTCAATGGCCAATTGAGGCCATTGACAGGATCAGTTAAACAATTAAAGGACCTGCCCGTCCAACCTTAAGGTCGGCGGGTCGGCCAGGAGCCCTGGCGGGAAGTAGAAAAAACATGAAACCACATCCACCGGCGGGATGAGGTTTCATGTAGGGTTTTAAAAATTTTAATGAAGTTGTAATGGAAATTATGAACATGTCCCAACTCATGTGACATTGTCGCATGAGGGGGACATGTAAGGGTTTTTAAAGTCAAGGCGATCTCCCTGAGGCTGCACTTAGCCTCAGGGAGATGTAAGCTTTCTCGTGCGCATGCGTGAAAGAGCGCACTCTCGATTTTAGGGATTTCCCCCGCCCGCACAGGGAGCTCATAGCACTTCCCTGCAGGCCTTAATTGGCCTGCCCATGTAAAATGGCGGTGCAGCCTGGCGATTGGGTCAGCCCCGCCTCCCCGACGAACAGAAACTTCAGCCCTTGGAGAAGGAAAACTGCTGTCCTTACCTGGTCTGGCCTGTTGGTGACTCCAAGAGATGGGCATGAAATGCGGGCCTTGCCAGAACAGCCCACATCATATAAATGAATTTAAACCTTGTCTTATGACTCCCCTTTCCATGTAATTATTGTGGCTGAGATGCCTGTCCTGAAGCCTATTTACTCATTTTTTGATGTACTATCATTATGACAACCAGCAGTCCAGGGAAGAATGTCAAAAACAAAGCGGCATCAATAGACAACAACAGAACTTACAATAGCGAGAAACACTACTGAACCAAGTATTGCAAACAATTTGCAGCCTGCCCACAGGGAACTTAGGCATCTTTCCCTAAGCTTAGAAGTTTTTTGCCTCATTCTGTGGGGCAAAGATATCAAAAAAGTGAGGATATTTTTTGAGAAGCAATACACATTTGCCTGTTGTCAGTTGGTGTCCATCAGTTGAGTTCAGGGAAAGACGCCTAACTAGCTGAAGATATAAGGCTGATCCACTCTTACTGATATAATTGACCCTTAATGTTTGTGCCTGTGTGATGTATGCAGTAGGAAAAGTAACCGTCTCACCTCATAGTCAGAAATTTGCGAGTTTAAGCCCAACTCCAGAACTTCAGCAAATAGCCTGGGTTAAACGCAGCGACGAGGGGATGCTGCATTGCTGGAGGTGCTGCCTTTTGAAAGCATTCTCAGAGCAGTATTCAGAGAAAAATGAGAACCTCTCCCAGTCACCTGCCCAGAATTCCTCCCTTAACCACGACATAAAAAAGACAAATTAACCCCTAACTATCTCAAGCTGTTTGTGGGAGCTACACTTTGATTAATTGTTGGAAAGCTGTGAGAATATGAGGACCATCTGGTGAATGCAAAATCTTTCTTCTCCCCATATCATTTGCTTCGACACTGGTATATATCACGGAAAAAAATCAGTCTCTATATTCTCCCTTTATTTAAATGAGAACATAATGTACTTTTGTACTAATGGGGGAAGCTAATGCACTAATGAGAGGAACAAGTGAGTAAAAAAATAAGTCACGTCTGACCTTTATAATTCTCAGTATTTAAGAACCGAGGTTGATCTATTTGATGAGTGGATTGAGTTCAGTAAATTCCTTTGACCGTAGTGAACTGGATGTTACTAAAATGCCAAGCTGTTATAGAACTGTACTCCTCACCCCAAGTAAAGCCTCTGCTGACATCAGAAGATAAGTCATGGAATTAAAGAATGTTTACAGCATAGAAAGAGGCCACTCAGCCCATTGGACCCTTGATGGCCCTCTGCAAGAACAACTCTGTGAGTTCCATTCCCCTGCCTTTTCCCCTGTAACCCTGCAATTTTTGTTCTCTTCAGGTAGCTACCCACCTGCTGGTATGATAGTGTTACAGCCCAAACTAGTATAAAGTATAGAATGTGTGTAATTGAGCAGTGCTAATAAACTGTGACAGATCATTGATAATAATTAGTGATTAATAGGTCAAAAAATCCCACACGAGAAACCATGCATGGTCCTCCGTAATTTTTTTTTTGAAGGTTGCTCAATTTTGGATGAAGACTAAACATTCCTGCAGATTTGAAAGGTCAGTGCTGCTGCTGTGACACATGAGCACCAAGACTGTCATCTTGGAGGCCCGAGTCTCCACTGACGGTTAGACTCGAGCCTCTTCAAGAGCTCATGGCTGACTGTGTTGCTTGGTTGCCTGGGGGAAGGGATCTGGGATGGAGAGAGCACCAGCCACCTAGCTTGCCTTTTGCATTGAGGCCCACGAAAGTTGAGGTCAGCAATATAAAAGTGGAACTTTGGTGTGTTACTCCATCTTTATAATATCCAGCTCTGAGGAGAGAACTTGCATTTCTATAACACCTCATCACGTCACCAGGATCTTTACAAAGCACCTCACAAGCCAACTGAAACTATGAATCTTTCTGGCCACTATAATTGTGGTTTTATCAGGTCTTATACACACAGCTTATGTGAAAATTCAAAGAAACTAGAAAAGTCAAATGTTGTTTGCGACATCACATTTAGCCATTTATAGACTCTTGCAGCTGTTGACCTGTATGTGAATTCATGACCTTGTGTCATATTTAAATTTTATCGTAAGGCCTCTGTTAATTTATACATGAGTAATTGGGCTAGTAAAGGGAGGGTGTACCTTTGTTTGGCTCATGCCTGTGGTGTTGCTCTCTTTGTAATTCTGCTATTAGTTTGCACACTTGCTACTCTGAAATTCAGTGTTTAAACAAGATCAGAGCAGCCTTATGATTATGCTAATAAGCCACATACCAACATTAAAGGACAATGTCACAGCCAAAAGGTGAAAGTGCAAATCTTCACGGTGAATGCCCTTAATTATGTAAAAGGCTGCCATGTAAATTAAGGGAATATATTTTTATGAATTCTTCATAAATTTCTGAAAGGATTTTGGTCCCCCCCCCCGCTCTTCATCCAGGAAATCCACATTCGTTACTTTTTACAGTTAACTCAAAAATGTTTGTAAGTTATTTCTGATCCAGTTTATAAGTGAAAACTAAATTAATGTTGATGCTCGCGCTATTGGTAACAATGTCCCTTAGAATGAATAAGAGTACATTTAATGCCTAACTCGTCTTGAGTAATTCATGGTGCTCATCTGCTTGGTGAGGCTCCATGGAGACAAGCCTTGTTACCTGCATGCCCCCTTTCACTGTGATTCCATCAGCAAAATGATCATTTGGAACAGAAAAAGAAACGTGGAGCCCGATTTGAAGTTGGCAGGAGAGGGCCAGCCTCGCTGGCATGAAGCAAGGACTTAAGTGTCACATTTGAATAACAAGGATCAATGTCCCACTTGAAAGAACTTGCTTTTATATAGCGTCTTTCACAACAGCAGGATATCCCTAAGCACTTTTACAGCCAATCAGGTTCTTTTTGAAGTACAGTCGCTGTTGTAATATAGGAAACATGGGGCCTGAATCTTACGCTTGTTGGGCACGCCATCAGCAGGCCTGGAAGCTGACGGGAAATGCGCTTCCGCCCACGATCGGCACCGCCACCCCCACCCCCCCCCCACCCCTGGACTCAATTTCACGCTGGCTGAGAAAGCCTCAGCGATGCCGAGGGGGGTGTGAAGAGGGCGGGCGCCAAGGAAAGTGAGGGTGCGGGCGGGGAGCTGCAGACCTGGACAGCTTAAATGACAAGAAGAGAATGCGCCAAACTGTTTCTATGCAGCACATTGACAGCGGACCTCAGAAAACATCAGTCCCCAGATCTCTTTATTTATTATGTTTCACTCCAGACGTTTCATCCCACCCTGGATCGAGGGTTCAGCGAAAACGTAAAGGCCGCCTGACCAATTGGGCCCTTCTGCCAGTTGTAAAAGTGGACGGGCTGCGTGATGTCATTCTCAATTGCTTCCTTAATAGGCTTAATTGCCCACTTTGCTCAGAAGAAGAGTCATACAGACTCGAAAGGTTAACTCTGTCTTTCTCTCCACAGCTGCTGTCAGAGCTGCTGAGTTTTTCCAGCATTTTTTGTTGGCGTTATTGTTAATTGCCCACTTAATTGCCAGTGGGCACGCTTCTGCCTGACCTCTGAGTTAGCGGCCCCATTATTTACATGACACCTGGACACACATTCACTTATTCCAGGCCAGGATCTCCACATCACTTCTCTAGAGTCATTGCAGCCACAGCTCATCCTGGAGAAGCTGGCAGATATGAGCAACCAAAATCCCGGAACACACGAGGGCGCCTCTGGCTTTGACTGTTGCTCATCACTAGACAAGAGCACCTCCAGCGATACACCCATGGTTGGGCCAATGCATGCCAGCACGTCGGTCTTCTAGAGGCCCCGCTGCCTCTTGCCACTCAAACCCTTGCTCACCATGGCCCTTTGCCAACTGGCGATGGGTCCTCCATCTCCTCATCTGGATGAGAGACCATACCAAGGCTGAGTTGCCTTCAGCCTGCATCATCCACGCCTCAATGGATGTGTGAACAAATTGAAGTGTTAAATTTAGTGAGCTTGTCACTTACAGATTTCCCTCCATCTCAAAGCCAGCAGACTAGTGCTAAGCCCTTTGTCTGGCCTCTGTCTAGACATGGCATCCCCACCCTGCCCCTGCCAGATAAAGGACATCCAGGAGGACCAGAGATGGATGTTCCACCATTTACACATGAATGCGTCTGGCGACATTGCTGCTTGACCAGGGCGATGAGAGCCATGTGCAGGAAGCCTCACACGGACACTTTTCCGCTTGTCTCCACGCCCTCGGAACCCTATGGAGAGACCATTGCCTTGGCAACATAGAAGATCAAACAGATGATCCCTTGTCAGCCATGACCATTCACCCAGGAGGATGGAGCTTTAGTGTTGCAAGTTGGCTGCCCCTGTCAGCCCTGGAGGCATCCACCCCCCCTCCCTCCCTTCATCCCTGTCTCTGACAGCAGCCAATGGAAAATTGCACAGAATAAGCGGCACCTCCACACCTTGCTGGGATCTCAAGGTTATAAGACCCATGATTCGGGAACAAGCCTGCTGCCATATGGACTTCACCATTGAACGAGGATCACAACTGAGCATTGTCCCAACGTTCCCCCGTAAGCCTGCCTCCCCTGTCCAGCCTTGGTGCTGCCTAGTGATAGACACCCCCCCGCCTTGTGACTCTCTTAAAGGTGGTGAAAGCAACATCTATGGATCTGGAGGCCGTTGACGAAGTGAAGCTCGCCAGTCATGTACAGTCATGAAACAGACCGTTCTAATGATCTGCTGGCGGGATAATTGATGTGGAGGGGGAACGTGATTCCAGCAGGTTAGGCTTTTAATGAGCATTCATGAGATGCAAACGAATGCAAACGTGGTTCCCCACATAGCTCAGTGGGAAGGTTGAGCCATCTTTAACCCACCATCAAAGTCAGGAGAACAAAATTCCAAACTGATTTCCTAACGGTGGAAAACTGACTTTTCCCACTACTCCAAATTTTGTGCCCCCCTGCTCGCCACGATTCCCACCGCTAGCGGGAGTAGAAAATTCTGCCCATGATTGCCGATTTGTGCACCGCAACTCCCTCAAATAGTAATGAGGTGAATTACCAGATAATCTATTTTAGTACCAAGGGATCTTTGACGCCCACCTGAAAGGGAAAATGGGCCCTTGGTTTAACATTTCAGCTGAATGATGGCACCTCAGGTAATACAGCACTCCCTCAATATTACACAGGGCGTATCAGCCTATATTTTGCGTTCAAGATTTTTTTTATTCTTTGATGGAATGTGGGCATCACTGGCAAGGCCAGCATTTTTGCCCATCTCTATTTGCCCTTGAACTGAGTGGTTTACTAATTCATTTCAGAGGACAGTTAATAGTCATCCACGTTGCAGTGGATCTGGGGGTCACATGTAGGCCAGACCAGGTAAGGACAGCAGATTTCCTTCCCTCTCATGAACCACATGGGCAGGATTTTATGCGTTGGCAAGCGGGGGCAGGGCCCACTCACGGATGTGTAAAATGACACGTAGTGACGTTGGGGGGATCTCCCGATGTCACCGCACCCCATTTAAGTTTTCTGGTAGGAGAGGGCGCAGCGAAATCAGTTGCATGCCCGCCAACCTGTCAATGGACAATTGAGGCCATTGACAGAGGCAATTAAGTAATTAAAGGACTTGCCCGTCCAACCTTAAGGTTAGTGGGCAGGCCAGGAACCCCGCCGCGAGTTAGAAAAAGCATGAAACCTCATCCACGGGCGGGATAAGGTTTCATGTAGGTTTTAAAAATTTTTAATAAAGTTTTTGTGAAAATTATGGGCATGTCCCAACTCATTTGACACTGTTACATGAGGGGACATGTTAGGGAAATTTTATTTTTCTATTTTTAGGTTTTTTACATTTACAGCCCATCTCCCTGAGGCTGCACTTAGCCTCAGGGAGATGAGTACACTCTTTCGTGCGCAGCACAAAAGAGCGCACTCTCGATTTTGGGATTCTGCACCCCCCCCCCCCCCCCCCCCCCCCCCCACCCTGCATAGGGAGCGCATGGCGCTTCTGTGCGGATGTCACGCTGGGTCGGCCTTAATTGGCCCGCCCACGTAAAATGGCGCCGTGCCCCCGATTGGAGGCGCCGATCGGAACAGTGCCTGTGCGAGCCTGCCCTTCAGCTTCACCCCTGACGGGGGGAAATTTCAGCCCCATGAGATTTTACGACAATCGATGATGGTTTCACCATTATTGAGCATTCATACTGAGCAAGCAGGGAGCTGCCTCAGGGAGATGAAGTGATATTTTTAAAAAATTTAAAAATGTAATGAAACGTGTCCCCTCATGTGAGTGTCACATAAGCAGAGACATGTTATTAATTAAATTTTTAAAACTTTTAAAAAAATATTATTTGCTTTTGGAAACCTCATCCTGCCCATGGATTTAAAAAAAATGCAAATGCTGCTTGGCCTTTTTTGGCAGTGAAAAGTTAACTTAATTGATTATTTAATGGCCTTAACAAGCTTTTTAATTGTTGGTGGGTGTGCTACTGACTCCGGCGCACACCTGCCGACTGAACTATCGCGCTACTGCTTCTTGACATCGACCCGCTTGGCTGACATCAACACGCGCCCGCCCGCTGAGCAAACATTTCTTCCCATCGAATAGTGCTCGATCCCAAAGCCTTCTGAGGTAAAAGGGAGATTGCCACATAACTGTGCCTGGCACTGCTTGAAGTGGGGTTGGGATGGGTGATGGTGGGAATTGGAATTGAGGTGGGGTCCACCACCCCCACACCCCCAGCCCCAGCCCCAGCAGGGGAGCTGAGGGTAATGGTAAGTGCTGGGCTGGGGAGGTTCTCAAAGCTGGTTTGGGGAGGGAGAGAGAGAGAGAGGGCTGAGGTGAGAAATGCCTGAGGTTTACTTCTGGCTTCAAAGTTTCCATTTATCCCACAGCCGCTTCTGACTGCCTCCCACTAGGGTTTCTCTGGCGGGTTTGACATCTGATGGACCTTGCCCTGTACCAGTGACATCATCGGGCAGTGACCTTTCTGTTTTATTGAAATCCCTGCCTGTTTCCTCGATGGGGAGCCTTGACCAACTGCAAAATCAAGGGGCCAGTTGGCACTGAAGCATTCCAGGCTAGGTGGCAATTGGGCTTGGCCTGACCTTTAACCCCTCTCCCACACTCCATTCCTGCTCTGGGGAGCGAGGGGTGGGGGAGGGGAGGGGTGGGGTGGTGGTTGTCAAAATCCCAGCAGCATGATCCCTCAAGTATTGCTCAAGGCTAATTTACGGTATTATTTATACAGCCTTGAGAGCAGTTATCAACGTTTGGGTTCATTCAATCTTGCACTGCAACATAAGTCATAAACTTTACAAGAAGAAAGGGGTAATCAGTGAAAATGTCCTGCTGCTGCTTTTCAGAGATTCATGCTGATTTAATTGAGCAAAGTGACTTCCTTGGCTCAATTCAGAATTGGAGGGGCGCTGAATTTTCCAGGGGCTGGAGGGCTGGATGAGATTACAGTGATAGGGAGGGACAAGGTCCAGAAGGAAGTCAAAAATGTGGATGAAAATTTCAAATTTGACACGCTGGACCGGGAGCCAAAAAGCCACAAGGGTGATGGGCGTGTGGGGACTTGGTGCTGAATGGGATACGGCTGGCAGAATTTAAACTGAGCATCAGCTTTTGGAGTGGGGGTGAACGGGAGACTGCTCAGTAAGCGTTGGACTAGCCGAGTCTGGGGATGACAGAAGCGTGGGCGAGGGTTTCAGCATTCGATGAGCCGAGGTTGGTGCAATGTTATGGGGGTGGGAGGAGATTATGATGGAGAGGGTATGAGGTCAGAAGCTCAGCTACAGTCAAATGGATCACTGAGGCTGTGAAGAACATGAGGCGATGGCAGGGGAGGAAGATGGAATTTGAAAGTGTGAATTTTCTCCCTTTTTAACAGTGCAAGTGTCACACCTGTCAAAGCTCCTCAGTACTAATTTGCATAGCTCCACGATTCAACTGAATAGAAATTGCTTTGGTTAATGCAATTGGCAATAATGTTGCTTGAGGAATAAATATTAGCCAGGATGCCATAGAAGTCTGTGAAGACAGGCAAGTACACGAGGGAGAATAGGACATGGTGTTAGGATTAATAAGTAAGGTGGGAAGAGGCTCATGTGGAGCATAGAGGCCAGCATAGAGCAGCTGGGCTGAATGGTCTGCTCAGTGCTAAATAGTTCTAGGTAACTTAACAAACATCCTTGCTTAGTAATCTGTGTTTTAGAGCCAAATTCCTTTGTGGAGCTGATTTGGTAGCTAAAAGAACTTAAAAGTGCCATAAAGACTTAAGATAAAATGCTAATTAAAGCCATTTAAATTAGATTTAAATTTAATACTTGTAACATTTTGGCTCTTGTTAAAGATAATTACATTCTTCCATATTTCTCCCAGCAGCCCTTTTCTTCCGGTTGGTATTGAGAGCAACAAGGGAAGGAGAAGAGGTGGGGTTAGTGGGGGGTTCCAATCTTGATTGAAATTGCTCTGCTTTGGCAAGCCCACTTAATGTACCTCTGAATTCACTTCTAAAGAGACAATCATCATTAGTGTAGCTATTAGTAATTCCATATAATCGAGAGGAAGCTCACTGGGGAAGTTGAGATGCATCCTCGGTTGATGCTGGCTAGTTAATTGCGAGGGGAGGCTCATTGAGAAGCTTTAGTGACCCTCTAGTAAGCCATTCAGCTAGCAACTTATCACTTGTAGTCAAGAGATACTCATCAGGGGATCTTCAATGATTTCTCTCATTACTGTTCAGTCAGCAATTATGGCAAAAAAAAAATTCATAATTTCCAGTGAATTCCTCATTCATGGGGATGTGAATGATGACTTGCCTTCTAAGTGATGCTAACTATGTAAACAAATAACAGGGCACACCAATATGAAAACAACGATCAAGACTCCACTCTACAGGTTATAGGCACAAACATGCAAAGTTGATGCACATGAAAGCAACAGCTGGTTCATCCAGGCATTACCACACCATGATGGTTGGTTAAGCAGTACCTCAATTTCATACTTCTCATCCTTGTTTTCAAATCCCTCCATGGCCTCATCCCTCCCTATCTTTGGAAACTCCTCCGACCTGACAACTCCATGAGATCCCTTCAATCCTCCAACTTTGGCTTATTGAACATCCCTGATTTTACTCGCAGCACTATTGGTGGTCATACCTTCAGCTGCCCAGGTCCTAAGCACTGGAGTTCCCTCCCCAAACCTCTCCATCTCTTCACTCCTCTTTCTCCTCTTTTAACTTTAAAACCTACTTCTTTGGCCATGCTTTTGGAACCTTTGGAAGTTGTAAAAAGGCAAGGGAATGTCCTCAAAAATGGGAGGATACAACATAGTGTGGAGGAACAGAGGGACCTATATGTCCACAGATCCTTAAAGGTAGTAGCACAGGTCGATAAGGTGGTTAAGAAGGCATATGACATGCCTTCCTTTATTGACCAAGGCATAGAATAAAAGATCAGAGAAGTTATGTTAGAACTGAATACAACACCAATTGGACCACAGCTTGAGAACTGTGCACATTTCTGGTCACCACATTACAGGAAGGATATGACTTATGAGGATGTTGCCAGGATTGCAAAAATTTAACTATGAGGAAAGATTGGGTAAACTGGGTGTTTTCCTCGAGGAACGAGGAGGTTCAGGGGTGAGGAATTGAGGGGCATCAACAGACTAAATAGGAGCCATCTATTGACCTTAGCCGAGGGCTCAAAAAAACAAGGGCTGTAGATCTAAAGTGACTGGTAGAAGGATTGGAGAGGAAATGAGGAAACATTTTTCACCAGGAAATGGCAGAACAGTTGCATATGTACTTTGCTTCAGTCTTCACGGTAGCATTCCAATACTAAATAATCAAGGGGCAAAAGAGGGTGAAGAAATAAATGCAATAACTATCACTAGAGGAAAAGTACTAGAGAAACTAATGGAGCTAAAGCCGTTAAGTCCCCTGGGCCTGAAGGGTTGCATCCTAGGATATTAAAGGAAGTAGCTATAGAGATAGTGGATGTACTGGTAGTAACCTTCGAAGAATCCTTAGATTCTGGAAAAGTCCCAGAGGATTGGAAAACTGTTAATGTAACACTCTTATTCAAAAAGGGAGACAAAAAGCAGGTAACTGTAGGTCAGTCAACTTAACATCTGTCTTTGGGAAAACGTTAGAGTCTATTATAAAGGATGTAATAGCAGAGCATTTAGAATCACATAATTTCTTCAAGCAGAGCCAGATGGCTTCATGAAGGGGAAATCATGCCTGACAAATTTAATAGAATTGTTTGAAGAGCAAACAAGCAGGATAGATAAAGGGGAACCAGTAGATGTAATATATTTGGATTTCCAAAAGGCGTTTGATGTGGTATCACACAAGACTACCTAATAAGATAATAGCCCATGATGCTGGAGGTAGTATATTAGCATGGATAGAGGATTGGCTAACTAACAGAAGGCAGAGAGTTGTTATAAGGGGGGCATTTTCAGGGTGGCAACCTGTAACTAGTGGAGTGCCACAGGGATCAGTGGGCCCTCAGTTATTTACAATATATATTAATGACTTAGATGAAGGAAGTGAATGTACTACCGCCAAATTTGTGGATGATACAAAAATAGGTGGGAAGGCACAAGGAGTCTACAGAGGGATATAGATAGGTTAAGTGAGTGGGCAAAAACTTGGCAGATGGAATATAAAATGGGAAAATGTGAGGTTATGCACTTTGGCAGGAAGAATAGAGAAGCTGAATGTTATTTAAATGGAGAAAGACTGCAGAAAGCTGCAGCACAGAGGGATTTGGGAGTCATTGTGCATGAATCCCAAAAAGCTAGCATGCAAGCTCAATGGGTAATAGGGAGGGCAAATGGAATGTTAGCCTTTATTTCAAAGGGAATGGAGTATAAAAATAGGGAATCTTGCTAAAACTATACAAGGCACTAGTTAGAATACTGTGAACAGTTTTGGTCTCCTCATCTAAGGAAAGATATATTGGCATTGGAGGCAGTCCAGAGAAAGTTCATCAGGTTGATCCTGGGTATGGAGGGATTTTCTTATGAGGAGAGGTTGAGTAGGTTGGGCCTGTACTCATTGGAGTTTAGAAGAATGAGAGGCGACCTTATTGAAATATATAAGATTCTTAGGGGGTTTGACAGGGTAGATGCTGAGATGTTGTTTCCCCTTGTGGGAGAGTCAAGGACCAGAGGGTATAATCTCAGAGTAAGGGGTCGCCCATTTAAAACAGAGATGAGGAGGAATTTCTTCTCTCAGGGTGTTGTTAATCTGTGGAATTCTTTACCGCAGAGGGCTGTAGAGGCTGGGTCGTTAAATATACTCAAGGCTGAGATAGGCAGATTTTTAACCAGTAAGGGAATCAAGGATTATGGGAAAAAGGCAGGAAAGTGGAATTGAGGACTATCAGATCAGCTATGATCTCATTGAATGGTGGAGCAGGCTGGATGGGCTGAATGGCCTACTTCTGCTCCTCCGTCTTGTGGTCTTATGGACCTGGAACTCACTGCCTGAAAGGGTTGTCAAGGCAGAAACTCTCACCACAATTAAAAAAGTACTTGGATATACTTGTAGGGCTGTGAAACTAGTGCAGCAAATTGGGATTAAGCTGGGTAGCTCTTCGTTGACTGGCATGGGCACAGCGGGTCAAATGTTGCAAATTTTCTGTGATTTCTATGATCTTATCTATCTTTTATCTCCTTATGTGGCTTAGCATCATGTTTGTTTTATAATGCCATTGTAAAGAGCCTTGTAAAGTTTTATTTTGTTCGAGGTGCTATATAAATACAAGTTGCTGCAGTTGTTTTATGAGTATCATGTTTAAACATGCCCTCTTACCTCTCTCTCTCTCCATCTCTCTTTCGCCACCCTTTCCCCCATCCCTGCACCCTGCAGCCATGTAATCTTCAGGGAGAGGCAAAAAAAAGATTAGAACCCAAGCCCAAAAAAGAAATGAAATAGTCTCGAGAGTTAATCAAGCATATTCCTTTGTGGTTTGGTATGAACATTACTTATTCAAATCTTGCTTGAATACCAGAAGTACATTTAACATAAACACATGATGACCTGTGAATCTCTTGGGTCAGTGATCCTGTCACTTATGCTGAGGCCAGGCCAACTGGTTGACTTGTGCTATTCACTTGGCCAGAGCATGAAATGTCAGCTGGCGGCCATGCTGACAGCACCCGTAGGGGTACGTTGCAGGTACCTGTCGATCCAGTGAGGCAGTAAACAGAGTACCAGGCCTGGGCAGAGCTTCTTGGACCATGAGAACGGCAAATGTAATCTTCATTCTTCAGGAACTGTGCTCATGGTCCTGCAAGGTGGGTGGACTGTTGAAGAAGGTCTACTTTCTTACTACTCCAGTCTCTGAAGATGCAGGCCTCAGAGAAAGGCCTTTGACTGTATCCTCTGAGCCTCGCTAGAATTGTGAGGGGGGGTGGGGGGGGCGGGT
This sequence comes from Carcharodon carcharias, assembly GCF_017639515.1. Taxonomy (NCBI): domain Eukaryota; kingdom Metazoa; phylum Chordata; class Chondrichthyes; order Lamniformes; family Lamnidae; genus Carcharodon; species Carcharodon carcharias. Next base: position 161,358,835 of record NC_054475.1, on the reverse strand, counting down.
GCGGTGGCAGAGGTGCTGCCTTACACAGGGCCCCTTGGATATTCAAAGTGCATCTAGATCTCCACCTAACTCCCAGCCTCACCATTGCACCCAACCAGAGTTAGGACAGGAGTGTGTAGGAGGAGACGTCGGGCCCCATGAAAGTTCACGTTGTTAAAAAGATATCCAGCCACAGTCCAAAGTGGTTTCCATCAGTTATAATTTATGTAGAAAAAATACAGAGAGACACATTTTAAAAGCCACCCAGGTGATGACACACAGAGAGTGGATTTCCAGCTGCATGTTATTAGTGTTTCGAGTAGAGTAATTGGGCAGCCTAAAGCAAAGAATGTACAAACACATGGGAATGTTGCAATTTCCTTTCAGCTGGTCTTTCACGTTACAAAGTTTATTAAACCCCTCAGACTGGATTGTCATTGTTTAGCACCTTAACAAGAAGGGAAAATACCTCATGACCCAGAGAGAAAAATGAAGCCTCAACCAATTCAGATGCATTGAATGAAAACCTTGTGCCAGTGTCACAAAACATTCTCTCAGAAAGGTACTTTTACTGACTTGGAAACCACAAGGATTGTCCGTCAGTTCATGGTCTGGAAAATCACTTATTTTTTTGGATCGGGTGGTAAATCCTTCAAAACAATTGCCAAGAAACAGGCCTGTAACGAAGTTACAAGGTGGGTCAAAGGCACATCCAACACCTGTAGAACTTGGCAGGAGATCTGACAAAGGCTCAACACTGAGAAAAGAACTAAGCAGAAACTGGCTTTGAATCGTCACACGTGGAAGTTTATGGGCCACCAGGACATCAAAGAGTTGACTTCATCGGTAGAAGTGATGTTTGCCCTGAGCAAAGGCAGTGGATCTGCTCAGTACATTAGATCGTCTGTAATGTTGTGCCATATAATATAATGGCAGCAGAGTTTAGCTTGTGTCAGGAGCTGGAAGACTGCAGTGGTTTTGGTTGCTGACGGCTAGCTGCCTTGTGTGTTCCTGCATGTGGGAAGAACTCTCCATAGTGACTGTTTACAGCAATCTTTGCCCTGGTACTCTCCTTTACCCAAGTGCTGTCAAGCCTTCCGATTCTCTCAGCTCAATCTGCTGGTCATTAGTTGGATAAGAGACCTTCCACCAAGAGCGTAGAGAAGGCACTGACACTGACACGTAGCCAAGCTGAGGTGAGGTAAATGAGTGAAAGTTCTATTGGTACACATTTACAAGAACATTTTATCCTCGTAGTCTTTGATCAACTCTTTGACAGTGAGCTGTAGAAAATACTGGGAGTATTTAGTGATGTAGCAGTAGGAAAATCAAGCATTGTGATGGCAACTTGTTCATTATAATTGTTCATTGTGTACAAACCCTTGTTCTATTACATAGTGGCTCAAGGTTCCTGTTATGCCAGGAGTGCTTTGACTCTGTAAAGTCTAGAGGTAACAATGACATAAATGAGGGTTTCAGCAGGTGAGCTGAGGCAGGGACAAAGTCCCGGAGGTGGAAACAGGCAGTCTTAGTGATTGTGTGAATATGTATTTGGAAGCACGCGGAAGCTCTCTGAATTGAGTTGCTTGTTATGGAGATTGGCTTGGTTTCTTTATCATAATCCACAATCCTGGTAACCGAGCGGAGTTTCCACCAACTGGTGGATCGGGCCTTGTGCAGTGAGGAGAACCTACGATTGGAACTTCACCATGCACAATTGGGCAACAGCATACTACCACCGCCTCTAAGGGGCTGGCATCACTTGTCTGTCCCCTTGACAATCACAGGGTGTCAGCAGAATTGACAACTAGTTGCAAGGAAATCTGGCATGATTGCCAGGTCCCAGCTTGCCACCATCATTTGCAGGTAACGGGGAAAGAGGAGGAAGATAGTCGCTGTTATGATAACCGGGAGGTAGGCCTCTCTGGCTGCTTTTCCTAACGCACTGTACCAGCCAACGTGGGGGCATTGCAGCAAAGATAAAAACCAGGTCTACAATTCATAGCTTTACGGGATCTAGAACTCTTCGCTACAGCCTGAGCTGTTCCATTCAGTTGTCTGAAATAAGTCAGTGACAAAACTTCAGGGAACCTGCAGACAACAATAACAAGTTACATTTCTATAGCGCCTTTCCTGTAGTAAACTATCCCATGGCGCTTTGCATGAACCTTGTCAGACAACATTTGACACCAAATCACCTCAGGAGATATTAAGTCAGATTGTCAGAAGCATGATCAAAAAGGTAGGCTTCAAGGAGCCTCGTAAAGGAGGAAAGAAACATGAAGAAGCAGAGAGGTTTAGGGAAGGAATTCTAGTGCTTGGGGCCCAGGCAGCTGAAGGCATTGCCACCAGTGACTCAGTTAAGGGAATTGGGGATGCACAAGAGGAAATCTGATTATATTTTCTACTGATATCACAAGTTCTGCGAATTAGAGGTTTCATTTAGTGTGTTACTGAGTTTAGTTACTCTAATTTCCACAAACATAATCCTTGCCTATTGTGCCTAAGCGATTATATTTTTGAATTTTTTTGACGGAGGATCACAGACGCTGGCTTTTGTGTAGTCATTCCTTCTGAAGAAGCAGCATGCTTTGCATGACAACTAGCCATGTTTATTAGCTCTCTTATACACCACTGATGCTTCCTCTTGCATTAGTCATGTGGCTTCTGTCCATTGCCAGGTAGAACTACAAATCTGTTCAATACAAGGTAGCTGCTGCCTGATGTCTTTTGCTGCTGTATCAGCTGTCAGCTATGGTTCAGTGAGTAGCTTGCTTGTCTCTGAGTCAAAAGGTGATGGGTTTAAGTTCCACTCCAGAGATTCGAGCACAATATCCAGGCTAACCCAGTGCAGCACGGAGGGATAAGAGCAAAATACCACGGATGCTGGAAATCTGAAATAAAAACAGAAAATGCTGGAAAAACTCAGCAGGTCTGGCAGCATCTGTGGAGAGAGAAACAGGGTTAACGTTTTGAGTCCAATCGGACTCTTCTTCTTCTGAAGAGTCATATTGGACTTGAAACATTCACTCAGTTTCTCTGTCTGCAGTACTGAGCGAGTGCTGCCTTGCCATCTTTCAGATGAAATCCTGCGAAGCTATTTCAAAGAGGAGCAGGGGAGTTCTTCCCAGTGTCCTGAACGATGGATATCCCTCAACCAACATTGTTAAAATAAATGGTCTGGTCATTATCACATCACTGTTTTTGGGAGCTTGCTGTGTGCAAATTGGCTGCCATATTTCCTACAAAACAACAGTGGCTACACTTCAAAAATTACTTAAATGGCTATGAAACACTGTGTGGCTTGAGTTCATGCAAGGCGCTATATAAATGCAAATCTATTTTTGCTTTGTGGGCATTGGTTCTGTAGTGGAATTGGCTGAGGGGAAAGGTTCCTGTTGGCTGATTAATAAAACACGTTGAATGGTTTGCACAGAGTAAATAAGCAGAAACTGCTTCCAATAGCAAGAGGGTTGGTAACCGTAGATTGAAAGAATTGTACAACGCAGAGAGAGGCCATTTGGCCCATTGAGTATGTGCTAGCTCTTTTGAAGAGCAATTCAGCTGGTTTCAATCCCTCACCCTTTCCCCATATCCTGCCATATTTTATTCCTTAAGTGTTTGTCCAATTCCCTTTTGAAGGTTACTGTTGAATTTGTATCCACTGTCCACCTTATGTTGACTCTGGTTCTTCTTCCAATCATCTTGTATCTGTGCCCTCTGGTTATTGACTCTTTAGCCTTTGGAAACATCCTCTTTATTTACTTTATCTAAACTCTTCATGATTTTAAATACCTCCACCAAATCTCCTCTTAGTCTTCTCTGCACTAAGGAGACCAATTCTGGCTTCTCCAGCCTTTGTACATAACTGTAATCCTTCATCATTGGGACTATTGGAGTAAATCTCCTCTGTACCTTCTCCAAAGTCTTCACGTACTTCCTAAAGTGCGGTACCCAGAATTTTACAGAATCCTCCAAGTGGGGATGAAGTTTTATGGACGTTTAGCATAACTTGCTGGCTTCTGGACTTTATGGCGCTATTTATAAAGCCCAGGATTCCAGGTTTTATTCATTGTTTTGTTCAACTGTGTTTCCACCTTCAGAGATTTGTGCACAAATACCCTCTTGTTCCCCCTTTTAAATTGTACTATTTAATGTGTATTCCTACTATCCTCCTCACTGTTTGCTACGCTCCCAAGTTCCATGCCATTTTTAAATTTCAAAATTGTGCCCTGTGCCCCCAAGTTCATATACTTTTAGAAAGTATATGAAAAGCAACATGGTGCTAGTATTGAACCCTGTGGAACTCCACTGTAACACTAACCCTAACCCCAACTCTTCAGTCTGAAGAACATGAAAAACAGACATTCACCACAACTCTTATTTTCTGTGAAGCATAATAGGGTTCCCCTTGTCCTCACCTTCCACCCTACCAGCATCCGTATTAAACCAATCATCCTCCACCATTTCTGCCACCATCAAGCACATCTTCCCCTGCCTTCCCCCCTCAACATTCTGAAGGGACCATTCCCTCCGTGACACCCTGGTCCACCCCTCAATCACCCCCAGAACCCATTTCCTTTCCTACTGCACCTTTCCATGTCAGTGCAGAAGATGCAACAGTCCTTTTATCTCCTCCCTCTCACCATCCTAGGCCCTAACCATTCCTTTCAAGTGAATGAGCGATTTACTTGTACCTCTTTTACTTAAGTATATTGTATTTACTGCTTATGATGTGGTCTCCTCTACATTCAGGAGTCCAAATGCAAACTGGCTGACTGCTTTGCGGGACACTTCCATTCAGTCTGCCAGTGTGACCCTGAGCTTCCTGTCACATGTCATTTCAATTCTCCACCTTGCTCCTACTCTGACCTTTCTGTCCTTGGCCTGCTACAGTGTCCCGATGAGGTTCAATGCAAGCTTGAGGAACAGCGTCTCCCCTTTTGATTCCGCACTCTACAGTGAGTTCAGCAACTTTAGATTATAACTTCTACCCCAATTTGTTTTGTGTTTTTTTGATGGTTCAGATTTTCTCTTGTTTCTTTCTTAATCCCTTTTACTCTACAGTTGGATGGCTGCTATACAGCCATTCTTACCTTACCTTGGCACATTTTTTACCTCTTTACTTGTGCTATTATCACTCCCTTTGCCTTTTGTACCATGAAACCTTCTGTTATTTAATTTCTCCAGCACCCCCCACCTTGCAATAGACCTTCCTTTTTGTTCTTCTTTCCACTTTCCCCCTCACCCCCACTTCATTTGCTCAAAACCTAATATATTTTTAACTTTCCTCAGTTCTGAAGAAGGTCACAGACCTGAAACGTTAACTCTGTTTCTCTCTCTACCGACGCTGTGAGACCTGCTGAGTATTTCCAGCATTTTCTGTTTTAATCTCTGATTTCCAGCATCTGCAGTATTTTGCTCTTATTTTCTGTCCCTTGGCTAATTTTATATCCTTGCCTCTCCATATATTAGTCCAATGACTTCAATTTCACTAACGAGGCTAATTATGTGGTGCTTCATCAAACATCATTTGAAAGTTCATGTACTCAACATTATCTGAAATGCCCTCATCTACCCTCCCTGTTTTTGCCTTGCCTCATGGGCAAGACCAGCATTTGTTGTCCATCCCTAATTGTCCTTGAGTAGGTGGTGGTGAGCCACCTTCAAGAGCCACTGCAGTCCGGTGCAAGTACACCCACAGTGATGTTAGGGAGGGAGTGATAGGATTTTGAGCCAGTGACAGCAGAGGAATGGCATTATGTTTCCAAGTCAGGATGATGTGCAGCTTGGAGGGAAACTTGAAGGTGGTGGTGTTCCTATGCGTCTGCTGCCCTTATCCTTCTAGATGGTGGTGGTCACAGGTTTGAAAGGTGCTGCTGATGGAGCCTTGGCAAGTTGCTGCAGTGTATTTTGTGGATAGTACGCATTACTATTACTGTGCCAGTGGTGGAGGGAGTGAATATTTAGGGTGGTGGATGGGGCTACTTTGCTTGGATGCTCTTGAGTTTCTTGAGTTTTGCTGGAGCTTCACTCATTCAGGCAAGTGGAGACTATTCCATCACACCCCTGATTTGTGCTTTATGGATGGTGCACAAGCTTGAGAGGAGTACAAGGGTGAGTTAGTCAACACCAAATTCCTAGCAAAAACAGAATTACCTGGAAAAACTCAGCAGGTCTGGCAACATCGGCGGAGAAGAAAAGAGTTGACGTTTCGAGTCCTCATGACCCTTCGACAGAACTTGAAGCAACCTAATAGGATCGGGCGTCTTTTCCACTTGAATAATTATCAGCCTTTCTAGTAACTTCTCATTGCTCATTTTAATCTCATTCAGTATCTTGTCAACCTCCTCGTTTAGAGAAATGCAGGGAACAGCACCAACGCATGTACATGGCCTTCTCTGATCTCACAAAAACCTTCGACGCTGTCAACTGCGAAGAATTATGGAGCATCCTCTTCCAGCACCATCCTCTGCCTGCTCCATGATGAAATTCAAGCCGTGATCCTGCCCAACAGATCTACCACAGACCCAATCCACGTTTTGACCGGAGACAAGCAAGGCTGCCATCACACCAATGCTCTTCTTGATCTTCCTTGCTGCAATGCTCCATCTCGCCCTCAGCAAGCTCCCCGCTGGAGTGGAGCTAAACTACCGAACAAGCTGGAACCTGTTCAATCCCCGCCGCCTGCAGACAGATTCAAGGTCATCCCATCCTCTGTCATTGACTGACAGGATGCAGACGATGCTTGCTTCTGCTCACACTCGGAGGCCGAGCTCTAAGCCATCGTCAACACCTTCACCGAGGCGTACGAGAGCATGGGCCTTACACTAAACATCTGTAAGACAAAGGTCCTCTACCACCCTGTCCCCTTCACACTGCACTGCCCCCAGGTTATCAAAACCCACAACGAGGCCTTGGACAATGTTGACCACTTTCCATACCTTGGAAGCCTTCTGTCAACAAGGGTAGACATCGCTGATGTCAGTGTGCCACCTTCAGTGTGCCAACACAGCCTTCATCCACCTGAGGAAGACAATGTTTGAAGACCAGGACCTCAAAGCTGGCACCAAAGGCCAGTATTTATTGCCCATCCCTAACTGCCCTTGAGAAGGTGGTGGTGAGCTGCCTTCTTGAACCGCTGCAGTCCATGTGGAGTAGGTACACCCACAGTGCTGTTAGGGTTTTGACCCAGCGACAATGAAGGAACGGTGATACATTTCCAAGTCAGGATGGTGAGTGGCTTGGAGGGGAACTTCCAGTTGGTGGTGTTCCCATTTATCTGCTGCCCTTGTCCTTCTAGATGGTAGCGGTCATGGGTTTGGAAGGTGCTGTCTAAGGGGCCTTGTTGAGTTCCTGCAGTGCATCTTGTAGATGGTACACAGTGCTTGAGGGAGTGAATGTTTGTGGATGTGGTGCCAATCAAGCAGACTGCTTTGTCCTGGATGATGTCAAGCTTCTTAAGTGTTGTTGGAGCTGCGCTCATCCAGGTGAGTGGAGAGTATTCTATCACACTCCTGACTTAGGCCTTGCAGATGGTGGACAGGCTGTGGGGAGTCAGGAGGTGAATTACTCACTGCAGGATTCCTAGCCTCTGACCTGCTCTTGTAGCCACAGTATTTATGTGGCCAGTCCAGTTCAGTTTCTGGTCAATGGTAACCCCCAGGATGTTGAAAGTGGGGGAATTCAGTAAAAGCAATGCCATTAAATGTCAAGGGTGATGGTTAGATTCTCCCTTGTTGGAGATAGTTATTGCCTGTCACTTGTGCGGCATGAATGTTTCTTCCCTCTTGTCAGCCCAAGCCTGGATATTTTCCAGGTGTTGCTGCATTTGGACTTGGACTGCTTCAGTATCTGAGGATCTTATTGAAACATATGAGATCCTGAAGGGGCTTGACGGGGTTGATGTTGAAAGAATGTTTTCCCTTATGGGAGAGACCTGAACTAGGGGCCACAGTTTAAAAATAAAAGAACTCCCACTTAACATGGGGATGAGGAGAAATATTTTTCTCTCAAAGGGTCATTAATCTGTGCAATTCTCTTCCCTGGAGAGCAGGAGAGGCAAGGTCATTGAATATTTTTAAGGCTGAGTTAGATAGGTTCTTGACTGACACATGAGTGAAAGGTTATAGGGGATAGAGAGGAAAATGGAGTTAAGGCCACGATCAGATCAGCCATGATCTTATCAAATGGCCAAGTAGGCTTGAGGGGCCGAATAGCCTACCCTTGCTCCTAATTCATATTTTTGTGTTTCATATCTGGAATGTGCTACCTGAAAATATAGTGGAAGCAGATTCAATGACGACGCTCAAAGAGGAATTGGATAAATATTTGAAGGGGAGAAAAATGCAAGGCTACGGCAAAGGGCAGGGGCTGTGGATGTAATTGGATGACAGAGGAACTATGGGCCCAATCTCCACTTACTGTGCTGCAAAATCCTTGAAGTGAGCAGTCTAACCTGTAAAATAATATTTGTGAAAAAAAAGGATTGATATTTTGAAATGAGTGGTTGGAAATAAAAGCCTAAAACAAGAGCACAGCAGGGATGAAAATGCCATGGCTTTATAATGGGGAAAATAACATGCATTATTGAACTGTTAGGAAAAGAACACTGGCTGTTGTCAACTCTGAATAATGCCTATTTATTAAGCCTATTCAGTAACTAAGGCCTCCCACTTTGGCACTCAGTTTATCAGTCTTTTCATTCAAGAAGGCTCTTAAAATTAGTTTCATTGATCTGAGAGACCTATTAGATACCCTTGGCTGCTGAATACATATCGCTTTGCTTTATTTATCTTCAGCTTTTATTTTGTTCGCTTATAAATCCTGTTTTCTTAAGCACATGTCCAGGATAAATGAAAGGAGGGCAGACTGCCAAGGTTTCAGTGTGGACCTTCCCCTGGAGCACCCTGCTCTCTTAATATATCAATGTCTCTTCTGGTCGGTATTTGATGGGGCCAGCGATGGGTTGCGTCTTGAGGTAGACATAGGGTAGTGGAGGTGGCTGTCCGGGTGTAACATACACAGATTGTAGCATGGATTGAAGTAATCAGAATTGGTCAAGGCCTTAGGAATGACATTGAGGTAAGCAGTTGTTTGGAATGAACTAAAATGATCATTTTCACAGCTATTCCCATTTCACTGTTTGCACTCACATTAATAAGAATCATTGCTGTTATTTACGGTCTCCATATAAGTGACTTAAAGTGGCACTGGTTCATTGAAATGGACTCTTTGGGAAATGATTCACTCTGTACTATATGAAGCATTTATTAGAACTTGTGGTGTGTCGTGATTGAAAGGGATGCCTAACGATTGCCTCTATGCCATTGAAATCAAGTCATGCAAACAGAAGCCCATTCTAGGCAGTTATCTATCTGCCTGTCTATCTATCTATCTGCTTATTATAGCTATATATAAATCATGGTGGGGGTAATTTTGACTTTGTGTGATAGTTCCAAACAGGTAATAGTGAATCAGCAACCTGTTTCATTTCTTTCCCCATTGAAGACAACGGAAGCAAACAATGGGGAGAAACGTTAAACAGGCTAATGACTGACAATATCCTGCTTCCTATGTTACAACAGCAACCACACTTCAAAAGTACTTCATTGACTGTAAAGTGCTTTGGTGCATCTTGAAGTGAAAGACATTATATAAATGCAAGTCTTTCTTTGACAGTGTGGCACAAATCAAAACCTACATCATAATGTTTAAAGCTGATTTCACCTTTGAGCTTGTTCCTCGGGCTGGTGTAGTGAGTTCGTGGAATTAGATCACAGATTGGCCACGATCTCATTGAATGACGGAACAGGGTCAAGGGGCTAAATGGCCTCCTCCTGTTACTATGTTCCTAAGATCTTGGCTGGGATAGTAATAGGTGATGTCACATTTGGACTGAGTACCTCTGGTCTGAAAAGAAGAATTAAAGTCCAGGCATATTGCTGCATGAAACTCTGCCTTTCTCAACTATGGCATCAATCTGTTGACAGCTTCACTTTTTTTAGGATTACAGTCCATCTGGGTTTGGCCTTAAGCACCTTCCCAGAATAAATGCAGGAAGGGCAAGTACCCTCAAACAGTTCCCTCTCTCCCGATACATCAGCAACTCTTTCTGGCCTGTACTTGATGGAGGTCAGCATTAAGTTGTATGCATTGCTGTACCAAATAACAGTGACAAATTGTAAAATGTCCTGGATTGGAGCTGGGTATATAAAATAAAATGCATAAAGTTCGTTGAAGAGAATTCACTTTCGCTCTGGCTGATTTGAGTCTCTTAATTCAATGATATCCTTCAGCAGCAAGATGCCCCAGTTGATTAGTTTGGATTAGTTTAGATATTAAGGCCTAGAGTTTCCGCTGGAGGGCAACTGGGAAATTTGACTCAAAATGTGCTGGAAAGTGCGTTGGCTTCGCTGAGGTAAAGTTATGCCCAAGTTGGCACTCAGGTTTGTTTGCTTAAACCTGAGCATAAGACCTCCCAAGAATCGGCCCATTCAAACAGCATTATCAAACGTAATCAGGTATTGACTGGAACAGGGTCAATGGAGCTTCACGATTATGGAACTAAACTAATTTACACTGAAAATGTGCTCAAGCAATTACTGCAACTCAAGGAACAGGCTATTCAGCTGTTTCAGTCGAGTGCTAGTCACAGGCTTCATGTATCAGGGCAGATCAATTGACTGACTTTGAGCTAATTTAAACTGAGTTTAAAGCCATTTAAAGTAATTCTGGCACCCATATGAGAGGCAGACCTAGCTGAGGCTTCAATTAAGCGCTGGCCACTGCATCTATAGGTCATTAAGGATGGATTAATGTGACCACGGGTGCCGGTGAGCCGAGAGTTCTGGGGTATCGTGATCAGCACCCATTGAACGGGTGCAATTGGTGGAAAATAATCATGCCAACTTGGGGGCATGGCCAGTTTTATGGACAGCGTCTGCTTGGGATGAAATAACTATTGAACTAATGTAAAAGAGCACAGAATCTCAAGTGTAAATGGCTTTGGGTGCATTTCAGCTACGTTTTATGGTTTTAAATTCCATGATCTTTTGGGCTTTTTCACTCAGTATCACTTAGATTGTGCTGATATCTGGGCTGAAGCCAAACGGGTCTAGGTATTGAAGACTCGGTAGTGAGAGAACAGACTGTAAAAGGTTCTTGAAGAGCAGGATACAGAAAATGATTAAGGAACCCGTGAGCAAGCCAGAATCCTTCAAAGATTCAGCCTTAGGCGAGTTACATAAAACTTAGCAAATAAAGGCTTGCATTTCTATAGCGTCTGTCACAGCCTCATGACATTCCAAAGTGCCGTACAGCCACCTAATAATTTTTGAAACAGTCACTGTTGTAATGTGATAAACACAGCAGCTAATTTCTTCATAGCAAGGTCCCATAAATAACAATGAAATCCATGACCAGATAATCTGCTCTATCTAAGGGATAAATATTGACGAAGGGATAAATACTGGCCAGGACGCCATGGAGAACTCCCTTAATCTTCTTTAATTAATGCCATAGGATGTAGTACATCCACCAAGAGATCAGAACATACGAACATACACATTAGGAGCAGGAGTAGGCCACTTGGCCCCTCAAGCCTGCTCCACCATTCAATAAGATCATGGCTGATCCGATTTGCACCTTATATTCCTTTCACCCCCTTGCTTATCAAGAATCAACCTACATATGCCTTAAGGATATTCAAGGACTCTGCCTTAAAGAGAATTCCAAAGTCTCACAACCCTTTGAGACAAAAAAAACCTTACTTCTGTCCTAAATGGGCGACCCCTTATTAAACTGTGATCCCGAGTTCTAGATTCTCCCACAAGAGGAAATATCCTCTCTACGTTCACCCTGTCAAGTCTCTTCAGGTTCTCAAATGTTTCAATCAAGTCATCTCTTACTGTTCTAAGCTCCAGCTGATACAAGCCTAGCCTGTCCAACCTTCTATTAGCTTTCTTAATTACTTGCTGTACCTGCACACTAACCTTCTGTGAGTCATGCAGTAGGGGACCCAGATCCCTCTGCATCGCAGAGATCAGACATGACCTTGTTTTAACATAACATCCAAAAAACAACCTTTTTAACAGTGCAGCACTCCCTCATAACATCAACCTAGACTTATTACTTTGCTTGCTAGAATGGGACTTGAACCCACAGCCTTTTAACTTGCAGGTAAGAGTGCTACCAATTGAGCCAAGCCTGAAACCAGCCGCCATAGTCATAAATATTTCTACTATCCACAGTGACAATTTGACAATACTGTTTCTGAACTTACATTCATTACAGTTATTGAGATGGGGAATAGCCCGATGTGAACAGTAACAATCTTTGTGCTTCCAATGGCCAATAGGATCCCTCTGTACTGCACTGAAGTGCCAATCTAGATTATGGACCTAACTCTCTGGAGTGGACTCCAACCACTGAGCTGAGGCAAACATTCAAAGATAAAAGAATGCTGAAGAGAATGGAAAAATCTAAAGTATAATGCCAAAGAAATAGTGTTCATGTAATGGTCCGAAAACAGAACCAAAATCCAAACAGAAAATAAGTCTGGCTGTGAGTTTAAATGATTATCCAAGCACATAATTTTATTGATGATGCAAGTGCTTGCATTTTACAATATTCCCAACACTGCTCAACTGATCCTTTCAGTCAATGAGGCAATATGTACGAGTCAAAGAAAGAAAGACTTGCACTTACATAGCAGCTCTCACCATCCCACAGTTCCCTCTACTCAATAGACTACACTTGAAGCATAGTCACTGCTTTAACGCTAAGAAGCACCACAGTCAATTTGTGCACAGCAAGCTCCCAGAAACAACAAGGTGATCAGGAATAGGTGATCTGTTTTTTAGTGATGTTGGCTAAGGGATAAGTATTAGTCAAGAGACTGGGAAGAACCCACCTGCTCATCTTCAAAATATTGCCATGAGATCTTTCATGTCCTCCTGAGAGGGCAGACATGGGCCTCACATTTGAGATCTCATCTAAGAGGTGGCCCGACCGAGATCGCAGCCCTCCCACGGTACTAGCACTGGGAGTGTCAGCCTAGGTTATGTGCTCGGTTTTCTGGAGTGGAAGCCTGAAAACCACAATCTTCAGACTCAGTCAACAACGAAATACAACATTTTTAAAAAAACTGAGAATAGCAGTCCAGTCCTAAAAGAGCTGGTTGAGAAGAAGGAGGAACATGTATTAAAATATTCTGCATGAATCAGATTCATGCTGCTGAAAGTGAAAGGAATCTAGTAGTTTGCTTGGGTTTCGTGCCTGTAATACTTTTTCAGTGAGGCCTCCCAGCATGAAGTATTAAGTAGGCAGCAGTCAACTCAGTTGGAGCTGAGATAAATGTGCAACGATTAATTTAGGATATTTACAGTTCAAAAACAAATGCACCATCTATATTTGATACATAAAGCTAATGGTACAAAAGTTAGAATTTTTAAGCTGTAACGCAATCTGCAGGCTTTGATTATGTTGCTGAACCGCTCAAAGTTTTCTCTTATGCTTTATAATATTGGTTGCACCCCCTCGATTGCCTTGCTGCTTTGAGTTCATTATAAAACTGCAGTATCGCAGACAGGTAGAAAGTGACACAGCTGGCTGGAAATGGGTCTTCTCATCCTTATCATTAATGTAGTCTTCTCTGTTCTTAAAAACTGCACAGCCCGTTTCCATGGAGACAAGACATTAAGCTGCCACCCTCCAGCAAACAGGAAGTTTACAGGATTTCAAAGCCCTGTCTGCGATGAGTGTTTATAAAGTCTCTGTGTTGTCAGTCTGTCTAAAGCTGCGAGTAATTATCTCCTTCCCTGTACAGCTAACAACTGATAACCTTGTTGATTAACACAGTTCTGGTCATGGGTTTGAGGACATCTTGCCTAAGACCATATTTACTCAGGAGTCTCTTCATTTCAATTTCATAGGAATTAAGGCTTCTTTTTTATAATTAAATTGTAGCAGGATCAAAGCTGCCTAGAATTTCAGTGGACTCTAAATAGAATACCTCATTCTTTATAAATGGTGCTGTGGTTTAAGATTCAGAATGATCTTGTTCAGAATTTAACCTCTTTAAGCAGAAGAATTATAGCGCGATTTACATTTAATAACAGCCTAGTCATCTTCGCTGAATATGGTACTGATGTATATCCGTGTGTAACTTTGCATATATCGCCTCCTGATGGGAGGTCATAGCCAGGGATGTGTGAACCAGCTTGACCCAAACTGTATCAAACCCTCTTCATGCCTCGCAAATTCTGACTGCTTCTTCAATCTACACTGTCGTAAGAACGATTTAACTATCCACTTGAAAATTAGACTTGTTTGCACTCAGTTGAAAGCCATGAGCTTTTTATTAAGCATATATTTAAAATGGCGACGGGGTTGGGAGAGAAACTAGAGAGAGGAACTTGTTAGTGCCACCTTGTGGCTGCAACTACCTTGTGACAGTTGACATAGCAAACTTCAATTGGAAAGGTTGATGTAGAAATCTGCATTGAAGAAGTTGACAGGAAACTGACCAAACATTGCGATAACAGGTTTGTGGACAAGTACTTGCCTTATTCAAGATTTTTAGTAGTGTATTTAGAAATATCCAATGCCTGTGCTGTTGAAGCAAGCATGGTACATGGTGATTTGGCTAGTTACAGTGTATTTAGAAATATCCAATGCCTGTGCTGTTGAAGCAAGCATGGTACATGGTGATTTGGCTAGTTACAGCAATAGCAGCCTTGCGATTGGCTCAGCTCCTAGGGATGGGGCAGCCAGCCTGGATTCCCACACTTGACCATACTCAGCACCAGCTAGAAAATGTGCCCATGCATTGGTTGCGAGCATGATCACCTCTTCCGGTGATTCTAACCACAGAGGAATGGTCTGTCAATGCTGTCTAGGCTCACATTTGCTGAATAGCTTAATTGGTCAGGAGAATGGAGGACTGAAGGGTGTGTGTAGAATCCTAACCGGTATGATGAGGAGAAGAGACAATGGGGTGAAAAATATTGGGGCTATCCCATAACTCGGCACGTACTGACATTTTAAATGCTTTAATGTTACTTACCACTGGTGGGATCATTTTGCTCACAGAATATCTCACAAACTGAAGAGGAGTCAATTCAATTCCAAAGCATGTATTATAACAACAACCTGCACTTATATAAGAACATGAGAAATAGGAGCAGGAATTGGCTGTACAGCTCCTCAAGCCTGTTCCACCATTCAATAAAGTCATTGCTAACCTTATACCTCAACTCCACTTTCCTGCACTATCACAATATTCCATTTACCTAATGCTTTGACATAGTAAAATGCCACAATGTGCTTCACAGGAGTGATTATCATACAAAATTTGACCCCAAGCTATATAATGAGACGTCAGGACAGGTGACTAAAAGCTTATTCACAGAGGTAGGTTCTGCGTCTTAAAGGAGGAGAGAGCGGTAAAGAGGTGGAGAGGTTTAGGGAGAGAATTCCAGAGCGTAGGGCCTAGGTAGCTGCAGGCATGGCCGCCAGTGATGGAGTGATTAAAACCAGGGATGCACCAGAGACCAAAATAAAAGGAATGCAGATATCTCAGAGGGTTGTGGAGCGGGAGGAGATTACGGAGATAGGGAGGGGTTTGAAAATGAGGATTCGTCAGTTTTTTGTCACAGCTAACATTTTTAGATGAAAACTATTTGTGAATGATTCTGCAGTGTGATCTTGGCGCATTAGAAGCAGGGAACTCTGGGAGCTGTAGTGTGAAAGGAACATTGTACATTTATACTCCTCTAAATTTGATATATGGGTACAAGTTACAGCTAATTACAGTCTACCCTTTCCAGCATCAGCATGTTTCCAACAATAAAACTGTCACAGTGGTGGAAGACGCTATGTGTGAAATAAGTTGAGCTTTTGTATGATGTTTAGGAGCTGTAAAAAATGAATCTGAGATGTAGCTAGCTCTTTAAGTTTTTTCTTCAGGAAACAGCCTTGGCATCTGGGAGAACATTACAGGATATTTTGAGCAACACAGAGATTTATAGAAAAAAACTTGCATTTCTGTAGCACCTTTCTCCATCTCAAGACATTCCAAAGCAATTTTAATCCAATAAAGTATTATTGAAGTGTAATTACTGTTATAATGGAGGAAATATTGCAGCCAAATTATACACAGTGAGCTCCCACAACCAGCAAGAAAAGCATCTCCAACAATGCATTTGGTCAGTACTGCACTGGAAGTGTCGGCCTTGATTAGGTGGCTTAAGCCTCTGGGGTAGGACTTGACCTTATAACTGTCTAACTCAAAGGCAGGCACCCTATTTGTTGAGCCAAGGCTGATACATTCAAATAGCATGTTTCTGGTTTCCTAAGCTATGGTCCATGTCAGGAGTCAGTTTAGTACCGTTTATTTGTGTCTCAATAAATCAGTGGAGAAGGATGGCAGGCTAGAAATTACAGATAGTAATATTAGTGGACAAACATTTAATGTGTTCATGCAATATTTCTCTGTCAGTTTAAGAGATGTTGACATGTTTATTTAAAGCAGACTAACCTCTCCGATAAGATTGTTGACACAAGCATATCATATCAATGTGTTAAGCATTTGGAGGCCAATATTGGCAAAAGATGGTCTGAGTTGCCTGGAGCCTACAAGACACTGAGGCCACTCAGACTCTGGTTCATTTTAAATGATATGAAACACCAAAAGGCATGGATCTTCACTTCTGTCTCCCCTAGGTTGAAGAGTCGAAAATCGAAAGATCAATACAGAAGTATTAGCTTTTGATTTAGCTCAGTAAATTTGTTTTCTCATAACGCTTCCCTCCGATTTAAGCCCCTATGATAATCATTGTGGAATCATTTCAGTTATCCAGTCATCCATGGAGTATCCCACTCGCCAAGGTTTTATAGGTCTGACATTCATTATAGTTCCATAAGGCACTTGCCCTGACAGTGCAGCTGATGGATAAAACTCAATAAGGGCTTCAAGCCTTCATGTTGGGTGATGAGTGAATGGAGTCCATGAGGCTATGAGGCTAAGGTTATCAGTCAAACACGGTGCTTCTTCTCAGTAGCTGAGAACTGATAGATGGCAAGGAAACAGATTAAACCTGCTCACGAGAACAATTTGAACCCATGCCTGTTGTTGCTGTGAACAAGTGTTCTGTAAGATTTTTGAGCTACTAGACAATAGCATGAAAGATGGGATTTGCAAAGAATTGTGGAAATTACTTTGGGCAAGTGTGATAGTAACCCTCTTCCAATTGATAGTATCTTGAGCTCTATTAGGAAGGAAAGACTTTCATTCCTACACACTCAGGACATTCCAAAGTGCCTTCAAGCCAAAGAAATACTTTTGAAAAGTAGATACTGCTGTAAAGTAGAAAATGTGGTAGTCCATTTACCCACAGAAACAGCAATAATGTCATGTCTAGACATTCATTTTAATGATTGAAGGGAAATCATTGGCCAGGAAAATAAGAACGTCCTTGCAAAATAATTGTATGGAATCCATGACATTCAGCTGAAGGCAGGCAGAGCCTTAGTTTATTACATTAATGGAAAGACAGCATCTCCAACGGTGCTGCATTCCCACATTATCAGCCTAAACTGTGTACTCAAGTCTCTAGAATGGAACTTAAACTTACAAACTCCTGGGTCAGAGGCAAGAATACTACCAACTGAGAGATTCAGATCCCTTCATGCCTTTTTCCCACCTTATCTCTGTAATTTATCCCAGCCCTACAATCATCCAAGAACTCTGTATTCCTCCAATTCTGACTTATTGTGCATCACTAATTTGCTTCCTACCAGAAATTGCAGATTTCCCTTCAGCTGCCTAGACCCTAAGCTCTGGGATTCTCTCCTTAAACTTCTCCGTGCCTTTTTTCTCTTTTAAGGCGTTCTTTAAAATCTGATCAAGAGGTAATCCGAAGGCCAGGCTAACGTTCTGGGGAGATGGGTTCAAATCCCACCATGGCAGCCGGTGGAATTTAAATTCAATTAATAAAATCCAGAATTAAAAGCTAGCCTCAGTAATGATGAACATGGCAGCCATATCAATTGTTGTAAAGACCCAACTGTTTCACTAATGTCCTTTAGGGAAGGAAATCTGCCATCCTTACCTGGTCTGGACTACGTGTGACTCCAGATCCACAGCAATGTGGTTGACTCTTAATTGCCCTCTGAAATGACCTAGCAAGCCACTCAGTTCGAGGGCAATTAGGGGTGGGCTTGCGGGCCTTGCCCACATCCCATGAAACAGCAAATTTTTTAAAAAAGCTTTTGGACATCTGACCTAATATTCCATTAAGTGGTCACATTTTAGTACAATACTCTTGTGAAATGCTTTGGGACATTTTACTGTATTATAGGTGCTATATAAATGTAGGTTGTCATTGTTGCTTTGTTCAGAGCTGCTGAATAAGTATAAGAAAGAAAAAGCAGCTGATTAACAAATGACAAGGGTCTGCACTGTAATAATGAGGAGAGCTTGGAAATGGCAGAAGAGAAAAGCTGCTAATTGACATCTGTAGCTTGCGGTTCATTAATTCAAAGGGAGATTTTGGTTTGTTGCAGCCATTGGTTTAACTGCACAATTATTCCATGAAAATCAGCCCACCAGCTGATCCTATTATTTAACTTTATGCTCTTTATAAACTTTACAGTGTGTTTGCAGTACTCGGAGTTGTCACCCCAGAAACCTTCAGGCAGATTTTCTAGAGGATGCCATAAATAGTACCAAGCCCAAGTCCCTATCACAATCTGCTCCACAGCAACCTTGGGATTTTATAATTGAGTTCATACAAACTTAAATTGATTTTTACTTTGTGGAGAAAGAAAAGCATTTAGCGTAATCCAAAATAAACACACTTTTGAGTTTCTTTTTGAATAGTTTCTTTGTGCGCTGTATGAAAAGGACTTAAAGGGGTAGCTGTCGAATATCAGGTGTAAAATGGGAGCATTACGCAGGCATTGGTCCCACTGCTAAGTTCATGGGGCCATTTTCTCTGGTGGCCTAGGCAGACATTTGTGGCATTTTCTCTTTAAATTCAACTTCATGAGAATTTTTGTTTCACTGATTAAGACGTCATGCTTGCAGTTATCTCACGCAGTGACCCTATAACCACACCGATTGATTTCTGATGCCCCTTGTTACCAGTGTATGAAAATGAGATCACTTCACATTATTGGTGGTTATTTGGGAATGTTGTGTGTATTTTCTGTTAAATCTTGCAAAAGCTTCAATCAATAAACTTCTAGGCAAACTATATTGAGCTCTGCAATCTTAAATGGTGGCTATAGACTGGTTTTGACAGGAATTGCCTTTGACTTGTAGATCACAGTCAGTTGTCTGATAACATACTACATTAACCTCAAATGTTTATCTCAGAATATCCATAAAAGGAATTGAATCTGAGGTAAATTTGCTGATCAGCAATAAACACAAATCAATAGAAAGGTTTATAGGAACTGTCCGTAACATATTCAAGTAGTAAAATGTATGAAATGCTATTAAACGGGGGGATGCTCCTCCCAAGTGGATATGACAATCTTGGTTCAGTTAGTGGCTCTCTTGCTTTTGAACTGGGAGGTTCTGGATTGAAGTCCAATTCGGGAGTTTCGAGTCTCCCAACCTAGGCTGGCCCTCCCCAGTGCAGTACCAAGGGATGTGCTGTGGTGTTGGATTTCCCAGTCCGCCTCTAGTTCCCTGACCAAATGGGCAGTTTTGCTGTCTGTAGTTGGGCACCCAGGGGTCCGGACTCCAGGCAGGTCTACAGGACCACCCTGCTTGACTGAGTGGGGTTACAGCCAATGACTGCCCATGTACAGAGATTCCCCTCACCTCCCTCACCTCCACAGTGGTGGCCTGGCTGCTGTGTGTTTTTTTATTTGAACTTTTAAAAATGTTGGTGAGATAGAGCACCACCATGTTGAAGCAGCCTCTCAGTTGTTGCCCCTCCACTTAAGAGGCGGCTCTGGTTGGACCTTCAGCTTTAAATGCCCATGCCCTGTCCTTTAGTTGGAGAGGGAAACAGTCTCCATGCCAAATAATGGGGTGCCCCCATGAAAATCTCAAACAGTGACTGTTTTCTCCTGGGGTGCAGGTTTGGGACCTGGAAACGGTCCCAACTTCTGTTATGCACTACTCTGCCCTCCCCGCCCCTTAGGGGAAACCCAGCTCATGTTTTCAGTTTCATAAAATCATTGAATGGTTACAGCCCAGAAGAAGGCCATTTAGCCCAAAAAGCTAACATCCAAGTTCAACAGGTCATAGGGAAGGCAAATGGAATGTTGGCCTTTATTTCAAAGGGAATGGAGTATGAAAATAGGGAAGTCTTGCTAAAACTATACAAGGCACTAGTTAGACCACACCTAGAACACTGAACAGTTTTGGCCCCCTTATCTAAGGAAAGGTGTACTGGCAGAGAACGTGTACTCGGCTGATCCCAGGTCTGGAGGGATTTTCTTCTGAGGAGAGGTTGAGTAGGTTGGGCCTGTACTCATTGGAGTTTAAAGAATGATTGGCGAACGTTTTGAAACATATAAGGTTATTAGGGGGCTTGACAGGGTAAATGGTGAGAGGTTGTTTCCCCTTGTGGGAGAGTCCAGGACCAGAGGGCAAAATCTTAGAGTAAGGGGGAGCCCATTTAAATCAGAGATGAGGAGGAATTTCTTCTCTCAGAAGGTAGTCAATCTGTGGAATTCTTCACCGCAGAGGTCTGTAGACATTGGATCGTTAAGTATATTCAAGGCTGAGATAGACATGTTTTTAATCAGTAAGGGAATCAAAGGTTATGGGGAAAAGGCAGGAAAGTGGAATTGAGGATTATCAGATCAGCCATGATCTCATTGAATGATAGAGCGGACTGGATGGGCCAAATGGTCTAATTCTACTCCTATGTCTTATGGTCTTATGTAGCCCACCGTGTCTGTGCTGGCACTCTGTAGGAGCAATTCACCTAGTGCACTTGCTTGCCTTCTCCTCTTAGTCCTGCACATTCATCCTTTTCAGATCCCTCTATACTACAGAGTGCTGTAGTCTTTCGCCATTCAAATAATATTCAGCCCCTCAAGACTGTTACCCTGTTCAGTGATATCATGGATGATCTGTATCTCAATTCCAATTTCCCACCTTTGGTCCCTAGCCCTTAATGCCGTTGCATCACAAAAAAGCTAGAAATCTCAATAGGTCCCCAGCCTCAATGGCTTTTTAGGGGAGAGAGTTCCAGAGTCCTGCTACCCTTTGTGTGGAGAAGAGCTTCCTGTCATCATCCCTGGATAATGCAATAAGTATTGTTATTCCCCTCACCTCTTTCCCCCCCTTTCTTGACACCATGTTTTACCGTATCAGGGAAAGGAGGAGTATCTATCGTGACCTTGTTTCTGGCTGCAGTCAGTAGCTTCATGTATATGAAATCATTAGTGTTACTTAACATATTGACTAGAATGATTCGAGTCAACTGGAGTGAATTATTCACTAGTCTGTTATGATTACATGTGTCGCCCAGCATACTGACTAATTCTTAACAGTCACATGATGGGAACTGCTCTCATTATCTCTGGTAATTATTGCATTTCACAAACTCCAATGATCCTTTAATATCAGAACTCCTTCACCTAACTGAGTTTCAAAATAGGAGACATCCACTTGGCTGATTCCTAAGGCCACAATTGACATTATCAGACAACTGCACATGCATTAAACATTCCACCCATCTCTCCTGTTTATCTTTGTTATTTATGGCACAGAGTAACTCTCATAAAGGGCATACAGATTACTCATAATTTGCTGTGTATTGATGTCAAGGAGCTCAAAAGGAGACAAAAAATAGGTAGCATTGTTTGATGTCAGATGAATGAGCGTTGACTGTAGTATTCTTTCTAGAAAGAAAATACTTCTCCATCTAAATGGGAACATCGACTTGTGAGGAATGTAATTCGATCACTTATTTCATTGGATAATTTTGGAAAGCCGTTGCCTAATTTTAGATTTTTAAAAGTTCTTTCATGGGATGGCATCACTGGCAAGACCAATATTTGTCGCCCATCCCTAACTGCCCTTGAGAAGGTGGTGGTGAGCTGCCTTCTTGAACCGCCGCAGTCCCTGTGGGGCAGGTACACCCACTTTGCTGTTAGGGAGGGAGTTCCAGGATTTTGACCCAGCGACAGTGAGGAATGGTGATATGTTTTCAAGTCAGGATGGTGAGTGGCTTGGAGCGGAACTTGCAGGTGGTGGTGTTCCCAGGCACCAGCTGCCCTTGTCGTTCTGGATGGTAGCGGTCATGGGCTTGGGATGTGTTATTGTAGATACCTTAGTGAGTTGCTGCAGTGCATCTTGTATATAGTAAACACTGCTGCCATTGTGCATTGCTGGTGGAGGGAGTGAACGTTTAAGATGCTGGGTGGGGTGCTAAACAAACAGACTGCTTTATCCTGGATGGTGTTGAGCTTCTTTTAGTGTTGTTGGAGTTGCTCTCATCCAGGCTAGTGCAGAGTATTCCATCACACTCCTGACTTGTGCCTTGTACATGATGGACAGGCTTTGCAGTGTCAGGAGGTGAGTTATTTGCTGCAGAATTCCCAGCCTCTGACCTGCGCTTGTAGCCACAGTATTTATATGGCTTGGTCAATTCAGTTTCTGGTCAGTGGTAACCCCCAGATGTTGATAGTGGACGATTCAGTGATAGCAATGCCATTGAATATCAAGGGTGTTTTTTTTTGTTAGAGATGGTCATCTCTCTTGTTGGAAATGGTCATTGCCTGGCACTTGTGTGAGGTGAATGTTACTTGCCACTTGTCAGCCCAAGCCTGGATATTGTCCAGGTTTTGTTGCATTTGAACATGGACTGCTTCAGTATCTGAGGAGTCGTGAATGGTGCTGAACGTTGTGCAATCATTAGTGAATATCCCCACTTCTGACCTGATGATGGAAGGAAGGTTATTGATGAAGCAGCTGAAGATGGCTGGGCTTAGGATGCTACCTTGAGAAACTCCTGTAATGATGTCCTGGAACTGAGATTATTGACCTCCAACAGCCACAACCATCTTCCTTTGTGCTAGGTATGACTCCAATCAGCTGAGAGTTTTCCTCCTGATTCCCATTGACTCCAGTTTTACTAGGACTTCTTTGTAACACACTCGGTCAAATGCAGCCTTGATGTCAAGGGCAGTCACTCTCACTTCACCTCGGGAGTTCAGTTCTTTTGTCCATATTTAGGCCAAGGCTGTAATGAGATGAGGAGCTGGACGGCCCTGACAAAATCTAAACTGAGTGTCAATGAGCAGGTTATTTCTAAGCAAGTGCCACCTGATAGTACTGTTGATGACCCCTTCCATCACTTTACTGATGATCGGCAGTAAACTGATGGGGCGGTAATTGGTCGGGTTACATTTGTCCTGTTTTTTGTGGACAAGACATACCTGAGTAATTTTCACCATTGTCAAGTAGTTGTCAGTGTTGTAGCTGTACCGGAACAGCTTTACTAGGGGCGTGGCAAGTTCTGGAGCACAAGTCTTCTGTACTATAACCGGAATATTGTCAGGGTCCATAGCCTTTGCAGTATCCAGTGCCTTCAGCTGTTTCTTGATATCACGCGGAGTGAATCGAATTGGCTGAACCGGAGGAGACCGAGATGGATCATCCACTCGGCACTTCTAGCTGAAGACGGTTGCTGATGCTTCAGCCTTATCTTTTGCACTGATGCACTGAGGTCCCCCATCATTGAGGATGGGGATATTTTTGTAGTTTCCTTCTCCAGTTAGTTTAATTGTCCACCACCATTCTCAACTGGATGTGGCAGAACTGCAGAACTTAGTTCAGATCTGTGGGATTGCTTAGCTTTGTCTGTTGAATGCTAACCCACCGTTTGGCATGCAAGTAGCCCTGTGATGACATCTCAGGCCAAATTTTTGCTCCCAAGAGTTGTGAAAAGCCAAAGATTCAGGCACTTTCTCCCACGTTGGGAAGTTTGGAGAATGTGCCTGAGTCTTCAGATTTTCATGCAGATTCTAGGAGGATTGAGGCCCTCCCCCTGCACCAGAAAGTGTCCGGAGGCAGCTGCAGGGAGTACCTGGTGCAGAGGCCCCCTCAGTGCTTTGGGCCTTTGTCCCAGTTAAAATAAAAGCAATAAAACAAAAAGTAGCCCTCTAACCCTCACCCCTCACACTCTCTCACACCTGCCATGCCCCATCCATGTCAACTCATGCCACCTCAGCCCCACCCAGCTCACGGTCCCTGAAATGCTCCATTCCAACCCATGCCCTCCACTCATCACCATGGCTCTTTATAGCCATTAGGCCAATTTAGTACCAACCCATTCCCCCCATCCACCACCCTTTGTCTTTATACCCTCCATGTCAATTCACCCAGTGTCCAACATGAGCAGATCTTAGGAGCAATGGTGAGTTGAAATAAAATGGTGTATGTGTCTATTGCAGACTTCACTATATTAAAAAAAATTCTCATTGATAACATTTAAATCCCTCCAATTGCTTAATCCCTTATAAAAACAAACATTTCCTTCAAGTATGTAATCCATTATGAAAACAAACATTTGTATTCATAGCCCCACATCAAAGACAGCTAATCTCTTTATGACCACATGAGCTTACAGGCCCCCACTGAGATAATGATAGGTTATGGAAGCAGTTAAGCAGACTAGTTAAGCAACAGCCTGACATAGTCATCCTCAAGGAATCAAAACTTACAAACAATGTCCCAGACATTACCATCACCATCCCTGGGTATGTACTGTCCCACTGATAGGACAGACCCAGCAGAGTTGGTGTCATAGTGGTATATAGTAGGGAGGGAATTGCCCTGGGAGTCCACAACATTGACTCTGGACTCCATGAAATCTCATGGCATCAGGTCAAACATGGGCAAGGAAACCTTCTGATTACCACATACTGCCTTCCTGCAGCTGCTGAATCAGTGCTCCTCCATGTTGAACACCACTTGGAGGAAGCACTCAGGGTGGCAAGGGCACAGAATGTACTCTGGGTGGAGGAACTTCAATGGCCATCACCAAGAGTGGCTCGGTAGCACCACTGCTGACTGAGCTGGCCGAGTCCTAAATCACATTGCTGCTAAGCTGGGTCTGTGGTAGGTGGTGAGGGAAGCAACAAGAGGGAAAAACATACTTGACGCCATCCTCACCAACCTGCCTGCTGCAGATGCATCTGTCCATGACAGTATTGGTAGGAGTGACCACTGCACAGTTATTGTGGAGGCCTTGTCCCATCTTTGCAGTGAGGATACCCTCCATTGTGCTGTGTGGCACTACCAGCATGCTAATTGAGATGGATTTCAATCAGATCTGGCAACTCAAGACTGGGCATCCATGAGGTGCTGTGGGCCATCAGAAGCAGCAGAATTGTGCTCAAACATAATCTGTAACCTCATGGCCAGGCATGCCCCCACTCTACCATTATCATCAAGCCAGGGGATAATCCCTGGTTCAATGAAGAGTGCAGGAGGGCATGCCAGGAGCAGCACCAGGCATACCTTAAAATGAGGTGTGAACCTGGTGAAGCTACAACACAGGACTACTTGTATGCCAAACAGCATAAACAGCAAGTGATAGACAGAGCTAAGCGATCCCACAACCAACAGATCAAATCTAAGCTCTGCAGTCCTGCCACATCCAGTTGTGAACGGTAGTGGACAATGAAACAACTCACTGGAAGTGGAGGCTC
Organism: Carcharodon carcharias; assembly: GCF_017639515.1. Classification (NCBI taxonomy): domain Eukaryota; kingdom Metazoa; phylum Chordata; class Chondrichthyes; order Lamniformes; family Lamnidae; genus Carcharodon; species Carcharodon carcharias. The sequence continues at coordinate 161,333,167 of NC_054475.1, read as the reverse complement.
TACAAACATCCCCATCCTCAATGATGGAACGCAGCACATCAGTGCAAAAGGTAAGGCTGAAGCATTTGCTCCAGTCTTCAGCCAGAAGTGCTAAGTGGATGAACCATCTTGCTTTCCTCTGGAGGTCCCCAGCATCACAGATGCCAGTCTTCTGCCAATTTGATTCACTCCACGTGATATCAAGAAACGGCTGAAGGAACTGGACACTGCAAGGGCTATGGGCCCGAACAATATTCCAGCATAGTACTGAAGACTTGTGCTCCAGAACTTTCCACGCTCCTAGCCAAGCTGTTCCGGTACAGCTACAACACTGACATCTACCCGGTTCAGAATGACTGCCCTTGACATTAAGGCAGCATTTGACCGAGTGCGGCATCAAGGAGCCCTAGCAAAACTGGAGTCAATTGGATTCACAGGGAAAACTCTCCACTGGTTGGTGTCATACCTAGCACAAAGGAAGATGGTTCTCGTAGTTGAAGGTCAATCATCTCAGCTGTAGGACATCACTGCAGGAGTTCCTCAGGGTAGTGTCCTCAGCCCAACCATCTTTAGGTGCTTCGTCAATGACCTTCCCTCCATCATAAAGTCAGATGTGGGGATGTTCGCTGGTGATTACACAATGTTCAGTACCATTCATGACTCCTCAAATAATGAAGCAGTTCATGTCAAAATGCAGCAAGACCGGGATAATATCCAGGCTTGGGCTGACAAGAGATCAAGTAACATTCATGTAACACAAGTATCAAGCAATGACCATCTCCAACAAGAGAGAAACCAACCATTGACCCTTGATATTAAGACCATAAGACATAGGAGCAGAAATTAGGCCATTCGGCCCATCGAGTCTGCTCCGCCATTCAATCATGGCTGATAACTTTCTCAACCCTATTCTCCCGCCTTCTCCCCGTAACCTTTGATCCCCTTACCAATCAAGAACCTATCTATCTCAGTCTTAAATACATTCAGTGACCTGACCTCCACAGCCTTCTGTGGCAATAAATTCCATAGATTCACCACTCTCTAGCTAAAGAAGGTTCTCCTCATCTCTGTTCTAAAAGGTCTTCCCTTTACTCTGAGGCTGTGCCCTTGGGTCCTAGTCTCTCCTACTAATGGAAACATCTTCCCCACGTCCACTCTATCCAGGCCTTTCAGTATTCTGTAAGTTTCAATCAGATCCCCCCTCATCCTTCTAAACTCCATCGAGTATAGACCTAGAGTCCTCAAACGTTCCTCATATGTTAAGCCTTTCATTCCTGGGATTGTTCTCGTGAACCTCCTCTGGACCCTCTCCTGGGCCAGAACATCCTTCCTGAGATATGGGGCCCAAAATTGCTCACAATATTCTAAATGTAGTCTGACCAGAGCCTTATAAAGCCTCAGCAGCACATCCCTGCTTTTATATTCTAGACTTCTCGAAATAAATGCCAACATTGCATTTGCCTTCCTAACCTCTGCGTCTACCTACAAGTTAACCTTAAGAGAATCCTGGACTAGGACTCCCAAGTCCCTATGCACTCCAGATTTCTGAATTCTCTCCCCATTTAGAAAATAGCCTATGCCTCTATTCTTCCTACCAAAGTGATTGGCCTCACACTTGCCCACATTGTATTCCATCTGCCACTTCTTAGCCCATTCTCCTAACCTGTCCTAATCCTTCTGCAGCCTCCCCACCTCCTCAATACTACCTGGCCCCCCGCCTATCTTTGTATCATCTGCAAACTTAGCCAGGATGCCCTCAGTTCCTTCAACTAGATCATTAATGTATAAAGTGAAAACACTGACCCCTGCGGAACTCCACTAGTCACTGGCTGCCATCCTGAGAAGGAGCCCCTTATCCCCACTATCTGCCTCCTGCCAGACAGCCAATCTTCTATCCGTGCTAGTACCTTGCCTCTAACACCATGGGCTCTTATCTTACTGAGGAGCGTCCTGTGCGGCACGTTGTCAAAGGCCTTCTGGAAGTCCAAGTAGGTAACTTGGCTCCATTGACTCTCCTTTGTCTAACCTACTCGTTACCTCCTCAAGGAATTCTAACAAATTTGTCAGGCATGACCTCCCCTTGATGAAACCATGCTGACTTTGCCCGATTTTATCATGAACTTCCGAGTATTCTGAAATCTCATCCTTAATAATGGACTCTAAAATCTTACCAACGACCAAGGTCAGGCTAATCGGCCTGTAATTTCCAGTCTTTTGCCTCACTCCCTTCTTAAACAGGGGGGTTACATTAGCAATTTTCCAGTCCTCTGGGACCCTCCCTGACTCCAGTGATTCCTGAAAGATCGCCACTAACACCTCCACTATCTCTTCAGCTATCTCCTTCAGAACTCTGGGGTGTAATCCATCTGGTCCAGGTGATTTATCCACCTTCAGACCTTTCAGTTTTCCTAGCACCTTCTCCTTGGTAATGGCCACCTTACTCACCTCTGCCCACTGACTCTCTTGAACTTCGGGGATGTTACTCATGTCTTCCACCGTGAAGACTAACACAAAGTACCTATTCAGTTCCTCCGCCATTTCTTTGTTCCCCACTACTACTTCTCCAGCGTCATTTTCCTGCGGCCCAATGTCCACTTTTGCCTCTCCCTTACCCTTTAGATATCTAAAAAAAAAACTCTTGCAATCTTCTTTTATATTACTGGCTAATTTACCCTCATATTTAATCTTCTCCCTCCTTATTTCTTTTTTAGTTGTCCTCTGTTGGTCTTTGTAGGCTTCCCAATCCCCTGGTTTCCCACTGCTCTTCGCTGCATTGTATGCTTTCTCTTTAGCTTTTATGCAGTCCCTGACTTCCCTTGTCAGCCATGGTTGCCTCGTCCTCCCTTTAGCATGCTTCTTCTTCCTAGGGATGAATTTTTGCTGTGCCTCCCAAATTATTCCCAGAAACTCCTGCCATTGCTGTTCCACTGTCTTTCCTATTAGGCTCATCTCCCAGTCAATTCTGGCCAGCTCCTCCCTCATGCCTCTGTAGTTGCCTTTATTCAACAGTAATACCGTTACATCTGATTCCAGCTTTTTCCTCTCAAATTGCAGGGTAAATTCTATAATTTTATGGTCACTTCCTCCTAAGGGTTCCTTCACCTTAAGCACCCTTATCAAATCTGCCTCATTACACATCACTAAATCTAGAATTGCCTGTTCCCTAGTGGGCTCCACCACAAGCTGCTCCAAACAGCCATCGCGTAGACATTCCACAAATTCCTTTTCTTGGGATCCGCTACCAACCTGATTTTCCCAGTCTACCTGAATATTGAAATCCCCCATGATTACTGTAATCTTGCCTTTCTTACACGCCTTTTCTATCTCCTGGTGTATCTTGTGCCCCATACCCTGACTACTGTTCAGAGGCCTGTACATAACTCCCATTATGGTTTTTTTACCTTTGCGGTTCCTCAACTCTACCCACACAGATTCTACATCATCTGACCCTACGTCGTTTCTCGCTTTCGATTTAATTTCATTTCTTACTAACAAAGCAACCCCACCCCCTCTGCCAACCTGCCTATCTTTTCGATAGGATGTATACCCTTGGATATTTAGCTCCCAGTCCTGATCTCCTTGCAGCCATGTCTCTGCGATGCCCACCACATCATACCTGCCAATTTCAATCTGCGCCACAAGCTCATTTACCTTATTTTGTATACTGCGTGCATTCAGATACAACACCTTCAGTCCTGTATTTCCTGTCCCCTTTCTCATTGTCGTCCCTTTATCTGATGTGTTGAAGTTAAATTCCTAGCCCTTTACAAACACTCTGTCCTATTTTGTGTTCTGAAGACTTTAATAGCCTCTCCTGAGCTCTCCTTTCTCTTCAGTTTTCTCATAATTTTCCATGAAGTTGAATCCACCGCCCCAAAGACGCTAACCTGCTGCTTTGTTTCCCATTAGTCATACTTCTTGGAGTTTTACCCTTCCCTCCCCATATTCAATAGCATTACCATCACTGACTCCCCCACTATCAACATCCTGGGGCATTACCATTGACCAGAAACTGAACTGGATTAGCCATATAAACACTGTGGCTACAAGGGCAGGCCAGAGACTAGGAATCCTGCGACGAGTAATTCACCTCCTAACTCCCCAAAGCTTGTCCACTATCTATAAAGCACAAGTCAGGAATGTGATGGAATACTCCCCACTTGCCTGGATGAGTGCAGCTCCCACAACACTCAAGAAGCTTGACACCGTCCAGGATAAAGCAGCCCGCTTGATTGGCACCACATCCACAAACATTCATTCCCTCCACCACTGACGCACAGTAGCAGCAGTACATATCATCTACAGGATGCACTGCAGGAACTCAACAAGGCTCCTTCGACAGCACCTTCCAAACCCATGGCCACTACCATCTAGAAGAACAAGAGCAGCAGATAGATGCGAACACCACCACCTGGAAGTTCCCCTCCAGGTCACACATCATCCTGACTTGGAAATATATCACCCGTCCTTCACTGTCATTGGGTCAAAATCCTGGAATTCCCTTCCTAACAACACTGTGGGTGTATCTACACCACATGGAGTGCAGTGGTTCAAGAAGGCAGCTCACCACCACCTTCTCAAGGGCAGTTAGGAATGGGCATTAATGCTGGTCCAGCCAGTGAAGCCCACATCCCATGAATGAATTTTTAAAAAATAGTTTTTTAACACTCTTGTTGGTTCCCTCATCACCTGCCACAGACTCAGTCTAACAGCTATGTCCTTCAGGATTCAGCCTGTTCAGTCGGTAGTGGTGCTATTGAGCCACTGTTGTTTCTGAACTTTGAAGAACCCACTCAGAGTACATCCTGTGCCCTTGCCAACCTCAGTGCCTCTTCTGATTGATGTTCAACATGGGGGTATCCGGCTTCATCAGCTGAGTGAGGCAGGTGGGGTTGTGGGGAGGTCAGTAGTAATCAACAGGAGGTTTGCTTCCCCATATTTCACCTGAAGCCATGAGATTTCATGGGGTCCGGAGACAATGTTGAGGACTCTCGGCAACTCCCTCTCGACTGTATACCACTGTGCTGCCACCTCTGCTAGGTCTGTCCTGCCTGTGGGGCAGCACATATCCAGAGAGGGTGTAGTGGTGTGGGATGTTATATAAGATATGATTTGGTGCATATGTCTCTGGCAGGCTGTTGCTTGACTAGTCTGTGGGACAGTTCTCCCAATTTTGGCTCAAGCCCCCATATGTCATAGGGGGGAACTTTGCTGGATGTGCTGTTGCCATTTCCAGTGTCTGGGTCAATGCCGGGTGCTTCATGCAGTTTTATTCCTTTTCAACACGGTTTGTTACAACTGGGGAGCTGGTGAGGCCATTTCCGAATGCAGTTATGGGTCAACCACAATGCTTTGGTTCTGGAGTCACATGTAGGTCAGACCTGATGAGGACAAAAGATTCACTAAAGGGAGGGATGATGGTTTTTTACAACAATCAATAATGGTTTCATGGTCACCATTACTGAGACTAGCTTTATATTCCAGATTTATTAATTAATTGCATTTAACTTCCATCAATTGCCATGGTGGGATTTGAATCCATGCCCACAGAAAACCTTTGGATTTTCCAAACTCTGCGCTCCTGACTCGGGAGCAAAAATTTGGTCTGAGACCTCAACACAGGATTTCTTGTATGCTGAATGGTAATGACACTGGGCTGGTAATCCATAGGCCCAGGGCATAACAAAACCCCAGAACTTAGATCGGATCTGTGGGATCGCTTGGCATTCCCACGGATCCCATTTAAGTTCTACGGCTGTGCCATGTTCTGGGCTTCTGGATGACAAGTCCAGTGTCATTACCATTACACCACTGTCTTCCCACTCCCCCACCCCCCGAGTTATTAATTTATCATTAAGTTTACAGTAAAGGAAGAGGCTATTTTTGATCTCTGCTGGTGAACCACACTCAAAATTGAAGCTGTCTTCTTCCAAGTAATTGCATAGCTATTACCCTGACTATTTTTCAAGCGTTGGTCCAGTTTCCTTTCAACAGCATGTTATAGCTTGTGCCTCAATAGTCATTTGTAGTAAAGGACTCCATGTTCTAATACACCTTTATGTGTAAACATTTCCATGGATTTGTGTATGACCCTAAGGCTATGGCCCCTGCTTGCCTCTTGTCATGTTACAGAAGTTTGACAGTAATTTTTTTTTGCTATGAGACACCCAGTGATGGAAGAATTAAAAAGCTTGAGAATTAGTTTCCCTGTGCTGACTTCGTGCCAGTATCACTTGCTCGATTTGTTAAGGAGTGTCTTTGATTTTCCTGATGTTATCCTCCCTGGAAGGATGAAGCACTTGGCTTCCATGAAGTTGTCTCGCCTTTTGGATGGGGTGTTAAACCGAGACCCTTTCTGCCTTCTCAGGTGGATGCACAAAATCTCAGAGAGCTATTCAAAGAATGGCCGGAGAGTCCTCCCTGGTATCCCGGTCAATATTTATTCCTCAACCAACATCGCAAAAAAACAGATTATCTGATCATTATCACATTGCTGTCTGTGGGAACTTGCTATATGCAAATTGGCTGCCAAATTTCCTACGCTACAAGAGCAAGCATACATCAAAAGTTTTTAACTGATTGATCTGAATTTGAGACATTCTGAGGTCATGGAAGGTGCAATATAAATGCAAGTCTATCTTTTCAGGCTAGTTTTATGCGTGTGTATTCCCATTGGCTGTCCATATATGGCAAGAAGGGATTAAAGTCATTTGGGCACTCAAAAAAATTCCATTCAACTTGACCAGGATGCTTTTCTATCTATTATTTATTTTCACTCATCTTGCCTCCTTTGGTTTTTTCACACTCACACCAATTATTTCACATTTGTTCGTGTTGAACTGTAGTAGCCACCTACTGACCAGTCACCTAAATGATCAAAAGCTTTCTGAATCTGACCACATTGTTCTCATTTTTTCCACTTCCTGTTATTTTTGTATCTATAGTGAGCTTGAAGGTTGTGTTTATTTATGCTTTCCCATGTCAGTCACTTATTTGTAAACCAGCAAACATCCCCGGATTGACCCCTCAGTACATTGCAAGTAACCTTTTCCCAGCATGAAAAGTTTCCATTCATAGCTTTCCTGTTTCAATTTTAAAGTACATTTTCAATCTAGTGCCTTGTTTTACCCTATTGCCATCATCATCAATCACTGAGGTGGAATCTTGCCAAAACCTTTTTGAAAATCCAGTATATATCAACTACATTTGCCTTATTCCTTGTGTCAATAATATCTTTGAAAAATACCAACACACACCTTCCTCCTAGCTATGTTTCAACAGAAACCATAGACCAAATTGTCCCATGTTTGGCCTCCTCTCTGTGCTAATATAGTCAATCTCAATGGGGGTGGTGGTAGGGATTATTGCAATTGGCTTAACATCCATGGCTTTGGGAACAGGAAAACATTTTTCAAGGTTCTCCCTTGTTGCTATCTACCTGATGAAATATGTGTGCCTTTGTGAGTGTGAGTGTGTGCTTGTGTGTACGAGCGTGCACGAGTGTGTGTGCATGTGTTTGCGTATACACACCTATTTGTGTGTGTGTGTGTGTGTGTGCATGTTTGTGAGTATGCGTGTGTGAGTGAGTTTCTGTGAGTGTGTGTTTGAGTGTATATATGAGTGTGCAAGTCTGAGTCAATATGAGTGTATTTGTGTTTGTGAGTGATTCTGAGTGTGCATGTGAGTATGAGTGCATGTATGACGGGTGAGAACAGACTACTCTTAGCTGTCATGCCTCCTCATGTTTGAACAGGCCGCTAACATTTAATGACTAGCCTAGTTGGCATTGTGGTTATGTTACAGAACTAGTAATCTAGGAGAATGCGAGCTCGTAATCCCACCATGAGAAGTTGAAATTTGTTTTTAAATCCATATACAAGCCCATATCAATAAAAGTAATCATGAAGCTATCACACTGTTGCAAAAAACCCAACTGGTTCACTAGTGTCCTGCTGTACTTTACCTGTCTCACCAATATGTGACTCCAGTCCCACAGCATTGTGGCTGACTCTTAGCTGCCCACTAAAGTGGCACAGCAAGCCACTTAATTGTATCACCACATTCTCAGGGCAACTATGGACAAGAAATTTCAACCTTGCCAGTGATGCCCACATTCAGATAATTATGAAGTATTTAAAAAGCATACAAGGAAGGGCTCCAGGAGCAAGGTTAGGGCTCCACCAGCCATGGAAACAATCCCTTTGGCATGAGGGAGCATCATCAGAAGAGGAGGAAAGCAGGGAAATGGAGAACCAGCAGGAAAATGGAGTTGAAGCCCAAGATCAGTCACGGTCATGTTGAATGGTGGAGGAGGCTCGATGGGGCCATGTGGGCTACTCCTGCCCCCATTTCTTGCGTTCTTGTGTTTTTTGTTCTTTTGAAAAATGCAGAATATCAGTGGGTGAGGTGACATGATTTCTTCTTCCTGACTCCCTGAGGATTGTCAGTTTATATTTTTCAAAAAAGAAATCGCCCCATCATCAACATCTTATCAATGTAAATATCATCATATTGGGCCCTCAGAAACCAAATATGACATCCAATGAATGAGGCACTTGACATACCATTAACTAAAGCCTAAAGCTTCTCCCAAAATCCATTTGCTGTCATTGGACAAACAGGAAATCTGTAGCATGACACGTGTCATTGAAAACTAGGCCCAGCTTATTGTGGTAGGTGGTAATTTTATTTTGATTGGAGAAAAAAAAGGCGATTTACTGTTCATGCAGATGAAATGTCTGAGTAAAAAATATTTTTTTCTTGTTCTCCTCAGGTCAGCCTTTCCAACGAGACCAGCTGTGTGGAAGAAATACTCCGGGTTGGTGTTTTTCTTTTATATCATAACTCTACCATTGGGCTTGTGGGAATAAGCAGAGGAGTAGTCAGAACAAAAGCAACAAAAATAAAAGCAAGACAGTTATATATTAGGTTTTGTTATGGGGTGGTGTGGGGAGACATGTTAGTTATCCACTGACAAAACTACGAGGTATGTGGATTGGTCAGGAATGTGCCTTAATCACAGCCATGTTACAAGGGGTTACATCATGGCTTACACCCCTTTTAGACACTGGTTCCCAGAGAGAATTCTTTTTACATTATTGGCTGGCAACCTTCCATTTTCATCGTGGGTATTTGAGGAGAAAAATGCTCCAGCCAGCCAGAAATTTGAGTGGCTCCATTGATGATGATCTTAACATACAATGTGTAAAGTTTAAAGTTAATGTGGCAGCTTTAATGTAGCTTTGGAAAAAACAACGTGCAACCATCTCACTGATGAGTGAGGCTGTGATGTTGATGGTGGTTGTTGGGACTGACAGATTAATAGGAAAATAGCCCAATCCCCATAGCTTTCAACATCGCAACATATAAGATATGAAACACATGTGAAGGTTTAGACTATCTGCATTAAAGAATAATGCTATTAACATTGATGCACTCAGTTTACAGGAACATAGGAACAGGGGAAGGAATTCAATTCTTTGAGCCTATTCCCCCATTCAGTGAGATCATAGCTGATCTGAGACCTAACTTCATATAACCGCATCTATCCCATGTCTCTTAATGCCTTTGATTAACAAAGATCTAAGAATCTCACATTTAAAATTAACAATTGACCCATTATGAATTGCCGTGTGCAGAAGGAATTCCAAATTTCAAACATCCTTTGAGTGTAGAAGTGTTCCCTAACTTCAATCCGGAAAGGCCTGGCTCTAGTTTTTAGACTTTGTCTCTTTGTCCTGGACCCCCCAATCAGTGGAAATAGTTTCTCTGAGCCTGCCTTCTGTTAGTCATGAAGTTAGGTCACAGATAAGCTAGGGTCTCATTGATCTCAATGTCTTCGGTGTTCCCTTAATATCTTGAAAACTTCAATCAAATCACCTCTTAATCTTTAAATTCTAAGGAATACGACCCTAGTTTGTAAAATCTGTCTCCATGGCTTAACCCTTGGAGTTCAGTTGTCAGTCTAGCAAATCGACGCTACGCTCCCTCCAAGGCCCTAACATATCCTTGCTTGGGTGTGGTGCCCAGAACTGAGGCCAGGCTCCTGGTGTGATCTAAAGGACCTTGTACTGCTGTAGCATTACTTCTACCCTTTTGTATTCTATTCCTCCAGATATAAAGATCAACATTTCATTAGTCTTTTTGATTATTTTCTGTACATGCCCATGGCACTTTAATAAACTGTGTAGCTGGATCCCCAAATCTCTTTGCGTACTTCCACTGTCTCTAGCATTTCATCATTCAGAAAATATCCTGTTCTATGCTTCTTAGGTCCAAAGTGGATGAACTCACGTTTGCCATGTACAATCTATTTGCCACAGTGGTGGTATTGTCACTGGACTAGCAATCCACAGACCCAGGGTAATGTTCTGGGGATGGTGAACCACAGCAGATGGTAAAATTTGAATTCAGTAAAAATTCTGGAATTAGAAGTCAACTGTTGCCCATGAAACCATTGTCAATTGTTGTAAAAACCCATCTGGTTCACTAATATCCTTTAGGGAAAGAAATCTGCCATCCTTATCGGGTCTGGCCTATATGTGACTCCAGACCACAGTAATGTGTTTTGACTCCTAAATGCCCTCTGAAATGGCCTAGCAAGCCACTCAGTTCTCAAGGGCAATTAGGGATGGGCAATAAATGCTGGCCTAGCCAGCGACACCCCTACCCCATGAATGAATAATAGAAAATCTCTTTGTAATTTTATGCCTCCATTTACGCTGCTTACAATATTACCTACCTTTAAGCCATCTGCCGACTTGAATATGTGACTCTGTACCCTGCCATCAAAGTCATCAATAAATATGTGAATCGTTAAGACCACAAGACATAGGAGCAGAAATTAGGCCATTCGGCCCATCGAGTCTGCTCCACCATTCAATCATGGCTGATAAGTTTCTCAACCCCATTCTCCCGCCTTCTCCCCGTAACCTTTGATCCCCTTACCAATCAAGAACCTCTCTATCTCGGTCTTAAATCCCCAACACAGGTCCCTATGGGACACCACCAGTCACATCCTGCCAATTAGAATACCTGCTTATTATTCCTACTGTCTGTTTCCTGCTGCTGAGCTGATTTCCTAACCAGGTCGATAGTTTGCCTTCAATTCCACAAACTTCAACATTATAACAACCTCTTGTGAAGAAGTGTCAGATGCTTTCTGGAAGTCCATACAACTAACATCCCTAGACATTCCCCTGTCTGCTAGTCACCACCACCTTCTCAAGGGCAATTAGGGACGGGCAACAAATGCTGGTTTTGCCAGCGACACTCACCTCCCAGGAAAGAATGAAAAAAAATCAGTTGTCACCTCTTCAAAAAATTCAGTCAGGTTTGTGAGGCATGACCGACCCTTTAAAAATCCATGCTGGTTCTCTCTGATTAGCTTGCAATGCACACTTTTACATGTTCATTATCTGAGGAAATAAATGGCCATTATTTAATAAATATATCCAAACCTGAATTTAATATTTTGACCAGGATTATAGGCAACACTAGCAACTTGTATTTATAAAGCACCTTTAATGTCGGGGAACATCCAAAGGTGCTGCACAGGACCATTATCTAAGTTTGACACTGGGTCATTCAGAGGTATTGGGACAAAAAATTGGTCAAAGAGGTAGGTTTTAAGGAATGACTTAAAGGAGGAGAGGGAGGCGGAGAGATTTAGCAAGGGAATTCCAGTACTTAGGGCCCACATGGTGGTAGTGTAGTGGTATTGTCATGGGACAAGTATCCCAGAGATCCCAGTGTAATGCTCTAGGGACCCAAGTTCAAATCCCACTGTGGCAGATGGTGAAATTTGAATTTAATAAAAGAAACCTGGAATTAAAAGACTGATGATGATCATTGCTGATTGTTGTTAAAACCCATCTGGTTCACCAATGAGACTCCAGCCCCACAGCAATGTGGTTGACTCTTAACTGCTCTCTGACCAAGGGGCAGTTAGGGATGGGCAACAAATGCTGGCCTAGCCAGTGATGCGAACATCCCATGAATGGGAGGAGGAAAAAAAAAGACAGCTGGAGAGTGTTGGAGGAATTTGCAGAGTGCTGAGCTGGAGGAGGTTAAAGAGATAGGGCCAAGATCCAGGAGGGATTTGAAACGAAGAGTTTTTGAATTGAGGAGTTACCAAACCAGGAGCCATGAATGATTGGCTGCATGTTGTATTTTCAAAAATGAAGAAATCCTGGAGAAGTAAAATTAAATAACAAAATTAACCATGTCAATCGATTTGTGAAATGGATACACAGATGTCTATCTCCACATACTTTTGTGATTGCGAGCAAGCAACCCATAACCCAGGGAAGCTATATATCAGGTAAAATAACTTAGCAACTCATACGTACACAGGAAGCAAAAGGTGAGTGAAACAACAACATTTCGTCAGCGGTGTTGGAATAGACAAGGAGGAAACTTAAGAAATCTTTGTAACTTTGTACTGACTTAACGTGTTAAATTTCAGAGCAACAATTAACAACGCCAGTAGAATATTTCTAAGATAATAGCACACACGCCAAGGGTGACATTTTTTGCAGCAAGTTACTATGACCCGGATTGACTGCCTGAGAGAGTGGTGGAAGCAGACTCAACTGTAACTTTCAAAAGGAAGTTGGATAAATACTTGAAAAGAAAAAATGTTACAGGGCTACGGGGAAAGAGCAGAATCATTGCCCAGCTCTTTCAAAGAGCTGGCACAGGCACAATGGGCTGAACGACTTCCCTCCCTGCTATACGATGCTAACTCCACAGCCAAAAACAGCAAGACAGGGAGATCCTAATTAAATTGCCAGAGACCATGCAGAGAAAAACTTCATGGTTGGCCCGAGTGACGAACATGAGAGTTATGCGCAAAGACTGAAGAAATTTGGTGTTGAATTTGGGTCAAACTTTGTTGGTGTCGAGCTGGTGTGACGTGTCCTGCCTCTGTTCCCGATCCTGCCGATTTTCATGAGGACGGTAGGAGAGCGAGGGTAGGGCGTGGTGGAGGGTGTGAAAGTGAATTTGCCCACATTGTTACTCAGGTGCATTTAGGTAGTTGAGCAGCTCCTTAAGAGCTTGCCTTCTAAGGTATCGCAGTTTTCACGAGGCAGGTTGCTGTCGGGAGCTCTGTAAAGCTGAACAATTCCAGCCAGTCAGGAACAGGATTGGCAGCATGGAGAAGGTTTTATGTGATTTTAAAATTTGCGAGTTTTGATGAAAATCAGTAGCACAGTAATGAAATTTTAATAACACTAACATTTCCCTATCCTATCCCGGGTTCCAGCTCTCCGTCTGTCCGGATCAATTTGAAGGTTCATATGCTTTCATTCTTTTGAACCATGCAAAGTGGCTGCCGAGTTGGGCCAGAAGATAGCCCACTCCCCTGGTATGCCCCTCCCCCATCCTTGCGGCCACTAATTGGCAGCCAGTCCAATACTCCTCGCCTCCACCAAAATCAGAAGCTTTGTCTGCTTCCCGTCGAGGGGGGGTTTGCGACCTGGAAACGAGCCCTCATCCTGAATCCCACCTCCTCAGCCTCAATCCAGCCCCTGGGTTTTTCTGCCTGGGGAAGAAGGCATCTTGAAAGCCACCTGTCAGAAATATAAGATAGCAAACCAATTAGGAAAGGTAGACCCAGAAAATTACTTTAAACCAAATTAGTAGGCTAGGGCAAGAGAACAAGCAGTTTAAAGGTAAATGTGAGACAGACATACAGGCCATTTTTTCCTCACAAAGGCTAGTTAAAGTCCAGGATAGACTTGTGGATAATGGAGTTGAATACCTTGGAATGTTTTTAGGGGGAAATGGTGGCATAGGGATTATGTGGCTATGTCACTGAGCTAGTAACCCCTGAGACCCAAGCTATTAGGGGCACAGGTTCAAATGGCACCTGGTAGAATTTAAGCTTCAATTAATAATCCTGCCTTCTCAGTAATGGTGACCATGAAACTATCATTGTCTATATTAGAATGGCTTTTAGGGAAGGAAATCTGACATCCTTACCTGGTCTGGCCTATGTGTGACTCCAGATCCAGAGCAATGTGGTTGACTCTTAACTGCCCTCTGAAATGGCCTTGCAAACCACTTAGAACAAGGGTAATTAGGGATGGGCAACAAACACTGGCCTTGCCAACGATGCCCATAGTGCCATGAATGAGCAAGTAAAAAAAAGAAACAGGTGTTACAATAAGGGGATTTTAGGGTCTCTCCAGATGGGTGAGATTTATTCATTCATGGGATGTGGCTGTCACTGGCTAGGCCAGCATTTGTTGCCCATCTCTAACTGCCCTTGGCAAGGTGGTGGTGAGCTGCTTTTTTAAACCACTGCAGTCCCTGTGGTGTAGGTACACCTACAGTGCTGTTCCAGGATTTTGACACAGTGGCAGTGAAGGAATGACAATATATTTCCGAGTCAGGATGGTAAGTGGCTTGGAGGGGAACTTCCAGGTGGTGGTGTTCCCATCTATCTGCTGCCCTTGTTCTTCTGGATGGTAACAGTCATAGGTTTGGAAGCTGCTGAGTAAGGAGTCTTGGTGAGTTTCTGCAGTGCGTCTTGTTGATGGTTCACACTGCTGCAACTGTTCGTCAGTGGAAGGGGTGCCAAACAAATGGACTGCTTTGTCCTGGACGGTGTCAAGCTTCTTGAGTGTTGTGGGAGCTGCACTTATCCAAGCAAGTGGGGAATATTCCATCACAATCCTGACTTGATAGATGGCGGACAGTCTTTGGGGAGTCAGGAGGTGAGTTACTCAACACACAATTCCTAGCCGCTACCTGCTCTTGTAGCCACAGTATTTATATGGCTAGTCCAATTCAGTTTCTGGTCAATGATAACCCCAGGATTTTGATAGTGGGGATTCAGCGATGGTAATGCCATTAAATGTGAAGGGGTGATGGTTAGATTCTCTCTCGCTGGAGATGGTCATTGCCTGGGACTTGTGTAGTGTGAATGTTACTTGCCACTTGTCAACCCAAGCCTGAATTTTGTCCAGGTCTTGCTGCATTTAGATATGGACTGCATCAGTATCTGAGGAGTCACGAATGATGCGAAACATTGTGCAATCATCAGCAAACATCCCCACTTCTGACCTTATGATGGAAGCTCATTGATGAAGTAGCTGAAGATGGTTGGGCCGAGGGCACCACCCTGAGGAACTCCTGCAGTGATGTCCTAGCACTGAGATGATTGACCTCCAACAACCACAACCATCTTCCTTCATGCTTGGTATGACTCCAATCAGTGGAGAATTTCCCCCCTGATTCCCATTGACTCCAATTTTACTAGGACTCCTTGATACCACATTCGGTCAAATGTTTCTTTGATGTCAAGGGCAGTCACTCTCACCTCACCTCGGGAGTTCAATTATTTTGACCATATTTGAACCAAGGCTGTAATGAGGTCAGGAGCTCAGTAACCCTACTGGAACCCAAACTGAGTGTCAGTGATCAGGTTATTGCTAAGCAAGTGCCGCTTGATAGCACTGTTGATGATCCCTTCCATCACTTTACTGATGATGGAGAGTGGACTGACAGGGCGGTAATTGGCTGGGTTGAATTTGTCCTTTTTTTTGTGGACACGACATACCTGACAACTTTCCACATAGCCGGGTGGATGCCAGTTTTGTAGCTGTACCGGAACAGCTTTACTAGGGGCACGGCAAGTTCTGGAGCACAAGTCTTCAGTACTATTGCCGGAATATTGTCAGGCCCCATAGCCTTTGCAGTATCCAGTTCCTTCAGCCATTTCTTGATATCACATGGAGTAAATTGAATTGGCTGAAGACTGGCATCTGTGATGCTGGGGACTCCGGAGATGGCTGAGATGGGTCATCCACTTGGCACTTCTGGCTGAAGATTGTTGCGAATGTTTCAGCCTTATCTTTTGCACTGGTGAGATGATAGCTTTCACTTATATCCTGAGCCTTTTTTTTGAAAGGTAACGAGTGCAACCAAAAGTTGTACATTTGTTTTTGGCTGCACATCACACAGAAAAATGAAAGATTATTATCTTGAACTAAAGCGCCAATCACGGAATACAGTAATGTGCCTACGAAGTGAGTCATGTTCACAGCTTATAAAGACACAGCGTGTGCATGTTTCATGAGTGATTTGCAATTTTTTGCCTGAGTTTGGAATCTCTCATATCACGAAGGAACGGGAGAATTAAAATCGACAGGAAATTGAATAGAAGCAGGGACAGGCTGCTTTAGATGGCAATCAACAGCAACACAGGCACTTTGCTAAGCAGTTTATACTGCTAAACACTGCCAACTGTTCTCTGCAATGTCATTTTCTTTAAAAGGCATTCCCTTCTAGTGGTTCTCACACCTCTCATCATTTTTCTGATACTTTGCGCTTTCGTGACAAGACATTTCTTGCAGCCGTCTTGCCATGCAGTGTCAAATCGAAGTGAAATTCAAGGCAGAAAGAAACAGAGAGAGACTGAAAGCCAGACAGTTGTTGCAAGTGGGAATTCAGAGATGACGGAAAATCTTCATTTTTGGCTGCGTTTTCAACATCTCCTAACAATACGACCTCTAGCCCATGCACTTGGGAACGCATTGCTGCAAGATAGCAGAGGTTTTGTCAAATTTACCAGATAACAGCATCAGACACTCTTACTCGCCATCAGCTCTGGCCTTGAAAATTAAAATTTCTGTTACTTTACCCCCATTTTGATTTATAAGGCACAAAATGACATTGTGGATTTCTACCCTGCAAGCTCTTAATGGGTTTGTGTGACATTTCTCTCCACTATTTTAATGGAGGTTTTAATTTCATTTGGGTTAATGCTTCAACTACAATAGCTGGGAGAGGAAGATGAGACAAAGAGACAAAGATGTTAAGCATTCAGTCACAAATATCCCATAATTTAACCCCAGTACCTTTATTTAGTGTCAATCTTTCACCCTGTCAGCCAAACTATTGTTCAGATTTCCTTTGCAGCAATTGTCAGTGGAATACAAGTTATTTTCCACCTAATGCAGTTTATTTTTAACATTATGTGACATTATGGGATGGTTAAACTCATTGGATAATTTGAAGCAAGTTGCAACAATTCTGTGTCTATCAAGATGATTTTTTAAAAAAAAAATGCATAAAACTGTCTCATTTCAATCTAGCATTGCAGGTTCCAATTTTGAATTGCTTTTGGTACTTGTCCTTTAAGTATCTCAGTACCTCAATTTTAATAGGCAAATGAATTTCTAGCAATGTAATTTGATTATGGTGGGGTTGGAACAGAATGATCCTTTAGGCTTAGTGAGTAGCTTATCAATGAATATTTTTAAGATGGCGCTGTTAAGGACAGAAGTGGGACTGTGTGAACAGCTGGACTATTATACTCTACCTCTACAGAGAGAAATTATTGAGTTGGTGAGTGATGAAGCAAGGGATGAAAAATTGAAACACAGCCATCTCAGAGGAGGACTAGTCACCTTGACTCAGATGGTCTTAAACCCAGCTGTTTAATAGAACTGGAATAGTGACTATCAGGAAAGACTGAACAGCCTTGTGCTCTTTTCTCTTGAAAAGAGAATACTGAGATGTGACCAAACGGAGGTCTTTAAGATTATGAAGAGGTTTGATAGGGTAAATATAGAGAGGTGTAGATAGGGAGATGACAACCAGGGGGCATAAATATAAGACAGTCACCCAATAAATCCAACAGGGAATTCAGTAGAAACTCCTTCACATCAAGAGGGGAGAATGTGCAACTTGTCACCACAGGGAGTAATTGTGGTGAATGATATAGATGCATTTAAGGGGAAGCAAGATAAATAAATAATGGAGAAAGGAATAGAAGGATATACTGATCAGGTGAGATGAAGGAGGGTGGAGGAGGCTCATGTAGAGAATAAACACTGACATAGACCAGTTGGGATGAATGACCTGCTTCTGTGCTATAAATTCTATGTATTGTATGTATTTGGATCCATGCATTGGTTTCCTTTTGATTAGCAGAGTACAGAGAACTAGGAAAATCTGTGCAAAGGCCATTTTGTTGGCACCCGCAGGGAATACAGGTTGAGAAATCATGCACCATTTCCTCTGATTTTCCATCCATCAGTTCCAATGGATGGTAACTCAGTGTCTGTATCTTCCCTGTGAGCCTGCTTCTTGCGTTGAAATTGGGAAGGGGATGTTCCACTCCTGGGAGACAGCCCTACATTAAAAACCAAAATATTGATAGGCATAATGAAATGGTTGCCAGTGATGCTTTCATTCTGTGTCAGAGCAGATCTCAGTAGCTCATTTGAGCCTCATAGCATTCAAAAGCAGAACCCAGACAGTTTCTGAATGACTGTGCAGGCCTGAGGTTGAATTTAGATTCACTGGCAGCTAGCTGTTGTTCTTAAAAATGCATGATGTTTGAATTTTATTTTTAAAGATAACCTTAGCTATTGATTTACCTCCCGGTGACAGGTACAGTATATTCAGGCATGACATGAGTGAAAGGGCAAAGAAGCTGATTGGGTCATTAGGCCTGGGACGATCTGACACCCTGGAATTGGTGCGCAGATACCCTTTCACCATTTGCAGCCCTAGCAGTGTATCACTTAGACAAAAAAGGTCTTATTTTTCTCTCTTTATTTAAACAAAATAGAAAAAAGAAAGTATATGGAAGCTTTCTATATGTCCCAAAGCACTTTACAACCAATTAAATAACTTTTGCTAGCTGTCATCACTGTTCAAATTTAGGAAATGTGGCAGCCAATTTGTGCATAGTAAGCTCCCACTATGTGATAATGGGCAGATTTTTGTGATGTTAGGTTAGTGGCTAAATATTGACCAGGATACCGGGGACAACTCCCTTGCTCGTCTTCGAAATAGTGCTGTGAAATGTTTTGCATCTACCCGAGAGAGCAGACAGTTTAACAGCTCACTGAAAGACTGCACTTGTGACAGTGCGGCACTCCCTCAGCAATGCCAATGGATACTGTGCAGTATTAGTGGATGAAAGTAGTTTTTTTATCTGCTATTTTAATGGGAAAGCATGTTAAACACCTGCCTCCCAATATCACTGAACATAAGGGGAGGTGTTGGTATAGTAGAATTATCACTGACTAGTAATCCAGAGACCCAGGGTAATGCTCAGGGGACCCAGGTTCGAATCACGCCATGGCAGATGGTGAAATTTGAATTCAATAAAAAATCTGGAATTAAAAGTCTGATGACAACCATGAGACGATTGCTGATTGGTGTAAAAACCCATTTGGAAGGAAGGAAATCTGCTGGTCTGGTCTGGTGAGTCCTACATGTGGACTCCAGACCCTGGTTGACTCTTAAATGCCCCCTGAACAAGGGCAGTTAGGGATGGGCAATAAATGCTGGCCTAGCCGGTGACACCCACATCCCATGAATGAATTAAAAAATGTCTAGGCCTGTGCATTGTGTAGGCAGGGTGAAGGTCTGGCACAGTGGGTAAACTGAGCCAAATGCTCTCGGTTCAAGTCCCTCTCTGGGACTTGATATCCGTGGAAGGTGTGCTTATACCATGGCCAGACAGGTTAGTTATCAAGCTATAAATCCTTCCAATATGCCCATGACCAGGTGGTAAGAGTGGGAGAGTCTCCTGGTCAGCCATGTTTAACATGGAGTAGTGCCCCACAAACTATAGCCACAGACTTGTTCCAGGCAAAACTAGTTATGGAAACAGGTGTAAGCCTCATGTGTCTCTAGGTGTGGGAAGAAGAATTATGTGGACTACGTCTGTGCTGAATGAGCAGCATAGTTTGGGTCACCATCTTAGATGACAGTGAAATATTTTAAAGGTTTTAGTGAGTTTGGCAGATCCTCTTTACCTACAGTTTTATGGCCTTTCCACCAGGAGAGATTCATAATCTTAGAGAGAAACTTTGAGACAGTTGTGAGTACTCAAATTTATCACACAATATTGCAGACTCTAGCTACGTAGCTCTCAGCCTTTGGACAGTTAGCCCTCAGGTTAAAGCCTATTGCAGGACCTTTGAGATCAGGGCGTAAAAATGGGGAGCTGGAGCTCTAACCACCCTTAAGACCATCTGTAATTGGTGCTCCATCCTATATTCATGAAATGCGAAAGGAAAGATCAATCACTGCCATACAGTACTCACTTTCCTCTGAAGAATGTAACCTCCATACACTGCCTTTGGACATGCTTGTGATAAAGTATTGAATATAAAGACTCCAAGGATAGTGGTGCACTTTGAATATAATATGGGGAGAGTAAGTCAGCTGAATATACAAGACAAGTTCATAAGAATCAAAGACACTAATTTGCAATATTAGGCCTATGAAGTCTATGCCAAATAATGCTATTTCCAGGCCTTAATAATTGTAAAAACCCCTTTGTACTTCAAAACCGAAAAACAGGCTCTTATCAGTCTGCTGTTCATGATTCAACTCAGTTTGAGCGTTACATTAAAATCAGGTTGAAAATACCCCAGGTGCTGTATTGGCGATTGCTTTTTGGTGCAGGCGTAGAGCATTAGCAGTGTGGGAGTACATGTTGTGCATTTCAAATGATTATACAGACGTCATTGGAAACCGGGTAACGTGTCCACTGGCATAGTCAATCATGCAGACTTGACAGTCGTGCAGACAGCTGTGGGAAGAGGTGATGTAAAATAACTGTATCCAAGCAACACGGCATTTAGTCAGCAGGAATGACTAACAGTACATCTCTGCTCAAGTGAATGAATCCTATATAGAGATATCTATATATATCCCCAATATTTATATATCTTAAGTATTTTATCAATAGACGCCTGTGCTTTTTTTTTGCTGAAGCAATTACACAGGACATGGGA
Organism: Carcharodon carcharias; assembly: GCF_017639515.1. Taxonomy (NCBI): domain Eukaryota; kingdom Metazoa; phylum Chordata; class Chondrichthyes; order Lamniformes; family Lamnidae; genus Carcharodon; species Carcharodon carcharias. The sequence goes on along the minus strand of NC_054475.1, from coordinate 161,312,414 downwards.
GGGAGATGCTTCAGGCTTTAGGAACATGTCACAGTTATATTAATTAGCCTTCATTCCTACTGGGTTGATTTTTTTTGTATGTAAGCCAGATAACACATGCTGTTGGGTACCTCAGAAATTCCTGACTGGAATCGGGTTGCTTTCATGGAATTTCATACTCGTTACAATGCTTCCGGCTTTAAGACCCAGTCTTGTGTCGGTGCAGACTAGCAGGAGCCAGCTGGAGAAAACACAAGGACATCACTGAGAAAAGCAGATTGTTTTTTCAAGCAATGAACAGCATGTTCTTGTCGTGACAACTCTGAGCTAAAGAGCGATAAAAAAAAACCAGCACTTTGAAAGCACAACACTGCAGATGTGTTAACCACTCCAGCTGTTAGCTTTTGAAGTCCATTACTACTTAAGATTAGAGTCACATCTCTTATACCTTTGCAAAAAGCGGCACTGAATTCTCTCAGATACATATTCAGGTTGCCTGATTTCTATCTATCGCCCTAACCACACCCCTCACCATCCGCACCCCCCACCACCCCCATCCCCCACCACCTCCCCACCCCCCCACACCACCTCCCCCACCCCGTCACTGCTTAATGTAGCATAGGGTTTTTACAGCGCAGCTGGAAATCTGCCAAACTGAAACTAGAAAGATATGCAGACTGAGACTTGTTGCCAGGTTTTTAACAGAACAGTTCAGAATGGTGTGGGAGGGTTACGGGCCCCCGAGTCCCATGGCTTGCGTGTTTGAATCTTCCTCGGCTGATATTCAAAGGCACCTGTGTTGATGAGGTGAGTATTGCCAAGTTTCTGGCGGGGCTTTGACATGGAACGGTGTGACCTATACACCGGCTGTGCGCCGGACTGGGGGTGGTGTGTGGTGGAGGGGAGCCTTGGGGGAAGTGAGGCTGGAAGGTAAAGTTACAAACTCTGGCTGGACATATTCTTCGAGGTTTCATTACTTGGCCTCCTGCCTCCAACCACACCACCCGGTGATAGGCTTGGGGGGGGGGGGGTGGGGGCAGAAGAAAATGAGGGATGCACAAGATGCCAGAATTGTAGAGAATTTGTTGGAGTTCATTTTAAAGAGAATTGGTGAGACTACATCTGAAATACTGTGTGCAGTTTTGGTCTGCTTGCCTAATGAAGGACGAACTTATCTCAAGTGAGTGCAACAAAGGTTCACTAGGTTGGTGACCTTTCTACAAAGCTGATGTAAGGTCACCAAGCTGTAAAGTTAAGTTGATTTCTCTCCCCACAGCTGCTGCCTGACCTGCTGAGTATTCCCAATATTTCCTGTTTTGATTTCAGATTTCCAGCGTCTGCAGCGTTTCGCTTTTTCACTAATTGGTTCTTGGGATGAGGGAATTGTCCAGTGAGGAAAGATTGAGTAGACCCGGCCTATATTCCCTGGAGTTTAAAAGAATGAGGCGATCTAATTGAAACATATAAAATTCTTAAGAGGCTTGACAGGCTAGATACCAAGAAGACATTTCCCCTGGCTGAGAAATCGAGAACACAGGGTCACATACTCAGAGTGAGGGATTGGCCAGCTAGGACCGAGGTGAGGAGAAATTTCTTCACTCAAATGGTTGTCAATCTTTGGAATTTTCTCCCCAGGGGGCTTTGGATGCTCAATCGTTAAGTTGGAGGCTGTTCAGAGGAGGTTTACTAGATTGAAACCTGGAATGAGTGGGTTGCCTTATGAGGATTGGTTGGACAGACTGGGCTTGGTTCCACTGGAGTTTAGAAGAGTGAGAGGTGATTTGATTGAAGTAAATAAGATCCTGAATGGTATTGACAAGGTGGACGTGGAGAGGATATTTCCTCTTGTGGGCGACTCCAGAACTAGGGAGCACTGTTTTAAAATTAAGGGTCGCCCTTATAGGACAGAGGTGAGGAGAATTTTTTTCTCTCAGAGGATTATGCGCCTTTTGAACTCTCTACCTCAGAAGGCAGTAGAGGGGGTTGGGGGGGGTCGGTGGGGTGTGGGTGGGGGTCACTGAATGTTTTTAAGGCAGAGATAGATAAATTCTTGTTAGGCAATGGAATCAAAGGTTATCGGGGGTAGATGGGAATGTAGAACTTGAAACGCAAACGGATCAGTCATGAACTTATTGAATGGCAGAGCAGGCTCGTGGGGGCTGAATGGCCTACTCCTGCTCATATGTCGTATGTTCGTATATTCAAACCTGAGGTTGGTAGACTTTTGGTCACTAATGGAATTAAGGGAAACGGGGCTAGCGCAGGAAAAGGGGAGTTGAGGTGGAAGGTCACCCATGATCTTGTTGAATGGCAGGGCAGGCTCGAGGGGCAGAATGACCTACTTCAGCTCCTGTTGCTTATGTTATTAAGTCATTTATCCCTGGACCAATCTAAGATCTGATCAAACTGCCGTTTGTGCGAGTTTGCAGTGTGCAAATTGGCTGCCACATTGTCTACATTACAACAGCAGCTACATTTCAAAACTACTCCATTATTGACTGTGTTAAACTTTGGGACATCTTGAGCATGTGAGAGGTGCTGTATAAATGCAGGTTTTTCATCCTTTCTCTCTCTCTCTCTTTCTCTCTCCAAATAGCAATGCTTCCCCTCCAAATGATAAGATCAGAGAGAGATACACACTTATGACTCAGTGCCACACTTACTCAATGAGAGATGGGACAGATGGGCATTACCTTGTGTTTGCTGAATGTGTGATCATAAAGGCCAAAGCTGCATATGTCCCTACTATGGGATGGGCAATAAATGCTGGCCATGCCACATCCCATGAATGGGTTCATAATTGATCTGAGGAGAAATGTACTACATTTAAAACCATTTAAATTTTGTGATCTAAAAATGGTAAATATGTCAATGCAAGTTTTTTAATGCTTTACGGTCCAACCGTCTGCCTTGATGTCATTGGTCAGTTGCACTGGAAGTAACATTCTTAGGTGCTATGGTAGGCCAAACTGCCCAGAAATAAGAAGCACAAGCAGGTCTTGCTATTTTACAGCGATATGTATGTAGTCCAATACTAAGGCCAATGCAGCAGTAAAAAAAACTTCAATGAGGTGTGAGCCATGGTTTGGCCTCTGAGTCAGAAGGTTGTGGGCTCAAGTTTCATTCCAGAATGTTGACAATATAATCCAGGCTGACATTCTAATGCAAATGCTGAGGGAGGTGCTGTTTTTGAAAGCGATATTAAATGGAGGCCTTGGCAGTCCTCTCAGGTGAATGTAAAATATCCCATGGCACTATTTTGAAGAAGGAAAGGGGAGTTCTCCTGGTTTGCCAGCCTATGTTTATCCTTCAACTAACATCTCTGAACCAGATTATCTGGCCATTATCACATTTTTTTTCTTCTCCGCCGATGCTGCCAGACCTGCTGAGTTTTTCCAGGTAATTCTGTTTTTGTTTTTGTATCACATTGATATCTGTGGGTGTTTATTTTGGGCGAATTGCCTTCTGTGTTTCTCTGCATACAACAATGACTCCACTTCAAAAGCACTTAATTGACTGTGAAACTAATTGTGGGTGGCCTGAGATTGTGAAAGGTGCTATATAAATTCTTTCTTTAAACTTTCTTTGCACTCTGACGGAGTCTAACCAAGCTTGATTGGTGTTGAAATGCAACTATGCTCATGCACATGCAGTTAGATAGCACAACAAAATGGTCCCTAACTCTCCTGCCATACAAAATCACATGACTTGTGCCAAGACACCAGTTTGTGTTCTCCCCAGACCAATGTCATGTCTGTAATTCATTGTGTATAATGGCTCTGCAATAAAACCCAACAAATTATTTGAAACTTCCTATGATGGCAGCTTTAATCAAGCAGACCTTAGTGAGTGTTGATATATTTTGGCCTACTGCCATGCCAATCTTCCTCTTTAGCTTCTTGGGGCCAAGGAACCTCCAGGAAAATATCAATGTACAATGTTGTCCTTTGTCCTAGGCACAGGCAATGAAAGCCAGTACCACCCATGTCCCACGAATGAATAATAAACAAGCAAAAATAACTCCTTACCACTTCCTCAGGGCGTACCAAGGTGCTCCACGCAGAATGAATTACTTTTGAAGTGTTAAAAACAAAAAAACTGCGGATGCTGGAAATCCAAAACAAAAACAAAAACAGAATTACCTGGAAAAACTCAGCAGGTCTGGCAGCATCGGCAGAGAAGAAAAGAGTTGACGTTTCGAGTCCTCATGTTCTGTCGAAGGGTCATGAGGACTCGAAACATCAACTCTTTTCTTCTCCGCCGATGCTGCCAGACCTGCTGAGTTTTTCCAGGTAATTCTGTTTTTGTTTTTACTTTTGAAGTGTAATGACTATAGTTTTGAAGACAAAGATACAGCAGCCATTTTGGACACAGCAAGATCTCTTTGCCACCAAGAATGGTTGCGACAGTAAACAGAAGTTCAAAGCAGAGGAAAATTAAAGGCTATGGGAAGTACATGGACAGTGAAATTAGTTAGCCATCTCAAATGGCCTTCTGTAAAGCCCTACGGTCTTGTTGTTATTAGAACATGGAGTGGTTTGCTACAAGCAACAAATAATGGAATTCTACCCAGGTTGCGATAGAAAACTTCTCAGGTTAGGTGTGATAGAATGAGTTCGCCCTAATCAGGATAGAACAGGTTTCTACTCCAGTTCTTTTTTAGCTTGTCTCAAGACAGGGAGGACTCTGTGGTTTCATTGATAGCACATTTGCCGCTGTGTCACAAAGTTCTGAGCTCAAGTCTCACTCTAGAACTTGAACAAAAGAATCAAGTCTAACACTCCGGTGCAGCACTGAGGGTGGTACTGCTGTTTGGATGAGATGTTAAACCAAGGCCCATCTGCCTGTTCAGGTAGATGTAAAAGATACCATGGCATTAATTTAAAGAAGAGCAGGAGAGTTATCTCTGGTGTCCTGGCCAATGTTTATCGCTCAATCAACATAATAAAAAAACAGATTATCTGGTCATTATCACATTACTGTTTGTTGAGTGCAAATTAGCTGCCACATTTCCTACATTTCAATAGTGACTACACTTCAAAAAACACTTCATTGGCTGTAAAGCGCTTTGAGACATTTGGTGGTCATGAAAAGTGCTACATAAATGCAAGTCTTTCTGACCCTCTTTTATAATAGCCCTCAAGATTCTGAGATAATTCTTAAAGCAGCAAAGATTTCAAAATGTTGATGCTACTGCAGACGAGGGTGAGAACTGCCAACAGCAATTAGATTTTAATTAACCAGAGAATGTGTTTATTTAGAGCAATCCCTCCACTCCCTTACTTCCATGACTACCTCAACAGTGGTCTTAAGGGGTATATTACATCTGAATAGGATCATTGTGATCAACCCCACAGGAACTCAGCTAGTCTTTTAAGTAAAGTATAGTAACTCTCCTCCAGGGTTAGGTTAAATAGTTTTAACTGTAAACTACCAATTTTTTTTAGATTAATGAAGTCAACTCATACAGATGTTCAAAGAGCAGAAATCTATTTTGTGATAAATTCAATTTGCATTTTAAATCAGGAGTAATTAGCATAACTAATTTGTTATTCCTAATCACAGTGTAGTTTTGGTTGTGCAAAGACATGATTTACAATTTTTGAGTTATAGGAAAAGTATATGTTCTAATTCATATAATTTTCATATACTCAGGTGTGATTTGTATAATCCAGTGATAAATTACTCCTAGTACCTCAGTAAGATAAAAGGATAGATTTACATTTATTTAATGCTTTTCAGAACCTCAGAAGAGACCAAAGCTCTTTACAGCCAGTACAATCCTTCTAAAGTGTAACCACCGTTGTCTTGTGGGAAATGTGGCAGCCAATTTGTGCACAGCAAGCTCCCGCAAACACTGACTGATATTGACCAGATCATCTATTTTAGGCATGATGATTGAGGGAAAAATATCAACCAGGCCATTGGGCGATCTCCACTGCTCATGTTTGAGAAAGTGCCATGGGATCTTTTACAGCCACTTGAGAGGGCAGATGTGTTGAGTGTCTTGCCTGAGAGGCAGCTTCTCTGACAGTGTAGCACCTCCCTCAAGTACTGCCCCAAAATATACTTTGGGAAGAACGAGAAGAAAGCAAGTCCTTAGCGTTCAGGTGGAAGGTAACTCTTTGTACACTGGTAACTGACAGTAAAGTGCAGTCACCAGGCATTTGTATTCTTCAATATTACTATTAGACTCAAGGAGCCGGAACACTCACTTTGAGCTCGATTGGCTTCTTTTCATGATATCACTCATACTAAATCTAAATCTAGGCACCATGAAGAGGCCAACTGATGTTTAAACAAATATACAGTAAATCTGCCTTGGCATTGCTTGTGTTAAGTCAGATAACACAAGGGCGGTGTGATGCTAAGTGTATTGTTCTGCTACTTAGGCAGGCAAAGCTGTGTTGAGCGACCCTGTGTAAAGAAAGGGTCAGAGAGGACTTGGGAGGCAAACTGGATGGAAAAATACATTTTAAGGAACGTAATGGGAGTGTGATAGATGCACAGTTGTGGAAGGGGGTGTAGTGAATGCAAGGCAGGAGGGGAGATTTGGTAAAGGCAGGCACAATGAAACTAGAAGAGTTGGAGAGTAGTTTTTTTTATAAAGGTTCTACTTGTGGGTTGAAGGCGTTGCTGGCAAGCCTGGTCTTTATTGTCCATTATTAGAGACCTTCGAGAAGCTGGTGACGAGCGTTCTACTTGAACCACTGCAGTCCCTGTAGTGAAGATGGTCCCACAGTACGGTTAGGTAGAATGTTCCAGACATTTTAAGCTGGAGACAATGAAGAAATGATAAGAAATGTCTGATGCAGAATGATGCATTGAAGGGCTGCTGAAGATATTCGGAAGGATGTGGGGCTGCACATTACATGGGACTGGGAAACAATGCAGCAGCACATTTAACCCGGGGGTGCATTTGTACACATTTAAATAGAAGGCCAGGAGTCCGACTTTACAGTGAGATCCAGTAAAATCAGAACTCAATTTTGAAAAGTGCTAAAGGCAGTGGAAGAACAGAACCAACAAGGGCAGAGTCAGCTGAAGATAAAGTCTGGAGGGATGCAGGGTCACAGAATCATTTACTTAAATGTAATGGCAGCAGAAAAGTAGATGGAGCATCTAAGGAAGGTGGGAGGCCTGTCAGGAGGTCATTGGAATAGTCCAGTCTCGAGATCGTAGAAGTGTGCTTGCGGATTCAAGCAGTAGATGCGCTGACCAGTGATGCTTGGGAAGTATCCTTACTCACACCAGGTCCTGTTCCCCCATCACCCTCTGTGCTCATAGAGTTCATTCTGGTAAGGCCTCAATTTTAACATTCTCAACCTGGCTTTCCCTCCATAACCTTGCCCCTTCCCATCTCCAACCTCATCCAGCCCTATAACCCATCAGAGATCTCTCTAATCCTCTAATTCTGGCCTTTTGTGCCTTCCTGATTCTCATCGCGCCACCATTGGTGGCTGTGCCTTTAGCTGCCTAGGTCCTAAGCTCTGGAATTCACTCCCTTAACCTTTCTGTCTCCCTGTCTCTCTTTCCTCCTTGAAGATGCTCCTTAACATCTACCTCCTGTCCAAGTTTTGGTCATCAGCCTTAATACCACCTTCTGTGGTTGGTTCCAAATGTTATTTAATAATGTTCCGGTAAAGTCCTTTGAATGTTTTACTATGATTAATGTGCTTCACAAATGCAAGTTGTTGTTGATCAGAACAATTTCATGCTTGTACGAAAGTGCATGCATATTATTATGGAATATTATGGGATAGTGAAACTAGTAATGATGTCCAACTTGATGTTGAACCTTCTTTCATGCAGAAGTATTCAAATTCTGAATTATGTCCAGACCAGTAAACATCCCTGCTCTAGTGCAAAAAAAAATTGAGACAGAAGGTTGATTAAGGCCAGTTAACAGCGAGCACGTAATCCTGGTCCCACTGGGTGGTCCTTGGAAAAGTTCTCCTCCCTTGTATGTGACCCTTGATAAACTACTGTAAATAAATGGCTTGTTATTCCTTCCTGCCCTGAAAGGAGAAAGGACAAAGCATTTCATCATCTGGGTACTTTTGAAATTGTTTAATATCTACCGTGCTCGATAGCAAATGATCAGGCAGAGAAAAATAGTTTTGCTTATTTTCTCCTTAAAATGATTTTATATTCAAGCCCAGCTTGACCCAGGCTGAGTCAAACGTATAGCGTTGGATGAAGGGGAGACTCACCATAACACTGCACCATTCCTTTTGTTTTCAATATACTTTGATTTTTAGCCATTATTCATACTTCGAGCATACCCATGCCACGTGCTACATGCACAGATGGAGTAGCATAAGCTGTGTTCCTTCACATGTACAAGTTATGTTCCTGAGCAGCACAATAAAGGGTAAATCTTGACTTTGTGCAACAGTGTAGAACATTTGAAAATGAATCAGCAGCCTATTTCACATCTTTCCCTATTTTTATTGTTATTGTTGTTAATGGAAGTGAACATTGGGAGATGCCAAATGGGCTACTGATTCACTGTTGTTATACAGTATTGAATAAAGCCAAAATCTACCTGAGAATTACACACAAAGTGTGCTCCTGAGCGCATACACAAACTATGTTCCTGAGAACAGACAAAGTGTGCTCCTGAGCGCATACAAACTATGTTCCTGAGAACAGACAAAGTGTGCTCCTGAGAACAAAGCGTGTTTTTGAGAATACACAAAGTGTACTCCTGAGAATACACAAAGTGTGTTCCTGAGCTTACACAGTATGTTCCTGAGAATGCACAAAGTGTGTTCCTGAGAACACAAACTATTTTCCTGAGAATATACAAAGTATGCATCTGAGCATATGCAAAGCCTGTTCCTGAGCATACACAAACAGTGCCCAATTACACGCCAACTAAATTCATGGCCTGTAGAGACTTTATATTATATGTATATGGCAAGCAAAAGGTCAATAAGGGACTGTGGCAGGTGTGTGATACAATGCAGAAATAGTGTCCAAAAAGTGTGGAATGCTTCTGAGTGTACTAGGTTGGAGTGAGATTCAGATCAAGTGCACTGTGCTGTTTGACAATGACATCCATCCAAATCAGTCTAGGCGTGAGGTGTACTTTACAATGGTGATAATTCAACCTAAGCTATTCAGGTGATTGATATCACCAAACGGAGGTCAGATGTGTGGTGATTTCAGAACAAAAACCAACCTCTTTTGCTACAGTAAAAAAAAACTGTCAGATTTGTTACAGTAATTGTACGCCTTCAAGCTTATTCACTATGATGTGGCTTATAAATATTACGAAGTAGGACCAGGAGACTGCAACGTATGTTACAATGGGCTGCTGTGACCTTCAGTGATATATGGTACAGTGACTGTTTCCTCAGATATCTGTCCAGAGCAGTGCGAGATGGATTGTGGGTGGTCATCTGCTTTGGTCACTCTTTGTTTCCTCGGAGCTGGATTTTTAACCAAGCCTGTTTTGCTTCAATCCCGTAGGCTCTTTGTTTAACTCCTTCACAGGACCACCATGATTTATGCCGCCACTCAGTGAGCAGCATTGAGTTCAGCCTAGTTTAGTTATCTTTGAACAAGACACTAATGGATGAGAGATTGTGTTTATTGTAGATTTTAGCCCACAAGTGAATGTTTTGGCATGAAGAAAAAGAAATAACTGAATCCTAAGCCACTAAAAGTTAGGCAAGGATACATCCTTAAGTTGGTCATTTTCCATTAGTTTGTCAGTATTCATTTTTAAATTGTATTTTAAAATTTGCTAACTGATTGTAATTCTCCGCGATCTTACCAGCTCTGGTCACTGAGTTTCCAGGACTTAAGAAAGTGACTCAGTTGGCTTCTAGTGGTGGCATTAGGCAGTCACCAGATGTGAGAGAGTGACCAGATAAACTGATTTCAGGCCTTTCACCCTCTGGAAAGGATGGTCAAGATGAGATCTTGTGGTGCTGTGTGTAGTCTCCCTGCCGCTGAGACAGAAACTCCAGGTCCGAATCCTGTTCCAGGATGGCCATGGAAGATGTGCTTATAGTGTGGCCAAACAGGTTGATTGTCAACCTGCAAATCCTTCCAATATGTCAGTGGTAGGCGGTAAGGGCAGGAGAGTCTCCTGGTAGCTGCAGCGCAGCAGCCACCCCATGTTAAAAGACTCCATGTGCAGGTTCTTGTCACAGGCTGTAGGGCTGTACTCTCATTTTGAGAGACTGCTGATGATGATGGATGGTCAGGAGGACCAATGGCAAGATTGAATTGAGTCAGTCTTCTACTGACTTCAGTAGATGGAAGGACTTTAATAGTGTAGTGCGTGCACTGTGCCCGCAGACTGTCCCAAAAATCCACCACAGTCAACAAATTGCTTGTGGTAATTAATCTGTGGGACAAGCAGAGCAACCAATTGGTATTCAGTAAGATTCCCCCAGCAGCAAATGAGAGAAATACCCAACTGGATCCATATTGGCGGCATTTGTATAGAGATGAATGTCAGCCTTGCTCTACTTCATGTTATTCTATTGGCTCTTTGACAGCTACTGGAAAAGGGGCCTCCATTTAAGGCCTCATTTGAAAGATGGCACCTCCAACAAAGCAACCCTTCCTTAGTACTGCACAGTAGAGTCAGCTAGATGGTGTTGGTGTCTACTGCATTTGCTGCTCCCAATGCGGTTTCCTCTACATTGGAGAGACCAAACGCAGACTGGGTGACCGCTTTGAGGAACATCTTCGGTCTGTCTGCAAGCATGACCCAGACCTCCCTGTCACTTGCCATTTCAACACTCCACCCTGCTCTCATGCCCACATGTCCATCCTTGGCCTGCTGCATTGTTCCAGTGAAGCTCAACGCAAACTGGAGGAACAGCACCTCATCTTCCAACTAGGCACTTTACAGCCTTCCGGACTGAATATTGAGTTCAACAATTTTAGATCATGAACTCTCTCCTCCATCCCTCCCCCTTTCCGATCCCCTTTTTTCCAATAATTTATATAGATTTTTCTTTTCCCACCTATTTCCATTATTTTAAAATGTATTTCCATCCATTGTTTTATCTCCACCTTTTAGCCTATTTCGATCCCTTCCCCACACCCCACCCCCACTAGGGCTATCTGTACCTTGTTCGTCCTGCTTTCTACCCTTAATGTCACCTAGTAGCACATTCCTTAGATAATATCACCTCCTTCAACACCTCCGTCCCCTTTTGTCTATGACATCTTTTGGAAATCTCCACCTATCACCGGCCCTCTAGCCAGTTCTACCTGTCCCATCCCCCCTTAAACCAGCTTATATTTCACCTCTTTTCTATTTTTCCTTAGTTCTGTTGAAGAGTCATACGGACTCAAACATTAACTGTGTTCCTCTCCACAAATGCTGTCAGACCTGCTGAGTTTTTCCTGCTATTTTTATTTTTGTTTTGGATTTCCAGCATCTGCAGTTTTTTGCTTTTACCTTAGATGGTTGTTGGAGTTAGCCTTGAGCTTACAAAATTTATTCAGAGGCAACTGAGTTCAAATTGACACATGCAAGCTTGGCTGGCTTGCCTGACCTCTGCTTTTCACCTGGTTGCACAGGTGTGCTGGAATCAAAAAGAAACCAGCAGGTGACTGACCAAACTGGAGTCCACGTGCACCACCTAAGTGACATGACATTCCAATGTCTTAACAGGGCACTGTCTGCAGTGCCTGTTGAGTTGCTCTGTATATCACGGTGCTGTTTAAACAGGAAAAAATTAAAAAGTACTGATAGAAATTCATCTCGCCTAAGTTCATCATCAGTTCTTTATCTTCATGCAGTCGGATTTGATGTAAGACTGAAGCCATTAGATTGGTAATCACCATTATGGTGTCTGTACTCTACCTGCCAAATCAGTCAGTCTTACCAATGCAGAGCTTAGCACAGGAATGCTGCTCCTTTAAAGCCAGGCCTTCTTGGTGTTAGGTGAGTTTATCGAATAGTGGAAAACATGTTTAATAACACTAAACAAAGGCTGTGACAGAGCTCAGTAGAAACTGCCTTCTAAGAACAAAGCGATTTGGATTCTAGAGACCGTATATCATTAGCCTGCAGCTACACACAGCAGAGGACTGTGTGGTTCTCGCCCACACATCTAATGGAGCATTGAGTAGAAAGTATCTCATTTATGCAAAGTGCCTGTGACAGCTTAGTGTCCCATATCATCAGCACATTTAAAAGAAATGGGATATAGCTTTTAGTTAAATTTTTTTTTTAATTGCTGTACTTTTAAAGTATAGGAGTTCACACTGTAAGAAGGAATAACTCATCACCGGTACTCGGCACAAACAAAATAAACACAGTGCAAATAGCAAAAAAGTAACAGAAAGGTTTCGTTTTGCATTTCGCTTCATGTCATTACACTAATATCATGAGGGGCGCTTTGAGCAGCGAGATGTCTACTGGAGACTGTTACAATGGTTACAACAATACGTGGTTGACACACTGTGAAATGAGTCACAAATTGATTTTTGAAATTGTTTTGTTTCCTTCGCTGCAGGAGATGACACATTCGTGGCCTCCTCCCCTAACAGCCATACACACACCTGGCAAGGCCGAACCAACCAAGTTCCCGATCCCAAACAAGGTAGGGGCTGGCTGTTGAAGCAGAATTTAACATGACAGATTTGTGCTGGAGTAGGGAACATTTAAAAGTGACACCTTTTGACAGCAACTGGCTTGTGGAATTGAAATAATATAGTTCTAGCTTCACAGAGGGCTACAATATTGAGGTTTTATATAAAAACTGATGACTGCCATTTAGACTCCTTGTATTGAATCCTTTTTGGTATCTGGAGCTATCTATACAATGTGCATCAAAGGAAGGCATTGAATTATACAGAATTTATAACACAGGCCGTTTGGCCCAGTTGGTCTATGCTGGTTTTGATGCCCTACCTGAGCCTCCTCCCATCCTATTCCATCCTACCATTGGATATCCTTCCAGTGGAAGGTCATCGAGATGGGTCTAACTCAAAGGTGATGCAGATGACACATCAGAGGTACTTCTGCAAGAAATTTCTGCGTTTGGTTATATTTGCCACCCTGGGGTCAATTTTTGGAGACTCGGAACGCGGTGGATCGCTGCTTGACTGATAGAGAAAACGCCATTCAGAGTGCTTCTGATTTTATTGCCGTTTTAGTTAATGGCCAAAGGAAAAGAAGGCATAAGGGCTGTAAATCATATACCCTGACTGTCACTCCCAATTCTTCGATGCTCCCGTTTATCCTAACAGCGTGCCACATTATTGCCATTTAGTAGTGTAACAGACTGACTGAAACTGTTGCAGCTTACTTTGCTAGTGAGGTCCTCAAAGTTGATGAGATAAGGACTTCATCCCACTTCACCCTTTCTTAAATTTGTATTTCACCGTGTGGGAATCAGTTTAGCTCAATCCACCCTGTCCGTTCTCCTCAATACTTTGAAAGCTTCTGTCAAACCACCCCTTAACCTTCTAAATTCCAGGGAATACTACTCTAATTTTTGTGATTTCTCCTCTTAATTTAACCCCTGAAGTCGAGGTCTCACTCTGGTAACTCTACGCTTCACTACCTCCAAGGCCAATAAGTCCTTCCTCAGGCGTCCAGAGCTGCTCATCCTTCTCCAGGTGTGGTCTGATCAGCAGTTGGACTGGGTAGCTGCAAAGGATCCCACGGCACAATCCAAAGTAGAGCAGGGAACTTTCCACGTGCACTCATCAACACCCCTCAATCGACACCACTCAAAGCAGATTAACTCTTAATTCTGAAATGCCAGCAGGATTTAGAGGGGTAAATGATGAATACAGATTGCAGATAGGAATGTGGAAGGAGGTCATGTTTTCTCCCCCGCTTGATAGTCTGTTCGTCTGCAAACAATATATCTCAAAAACCAATGGATCGATTTCAGTGAAACTTGGTACACGGATAGAGGGCAGAATCTTGTAGAGTCATCAGGAGTCTCGCCCACCATCTAGAGAGCCAGCCAGAGACTCACTGAACCACAAGCTGATTAGGCAGTGGCGAGGCCAGCAGCGAGCCTTCCCCTGGAATCAAGGCCCCTGGGCACGGCCAATCAGAGGCTGGCAGCTCATGTGCTCAGCAACGCCACTGGGGAGGCTGTGGCTGCTGGTGGAAGGACAGGCATTGGAGTCCCAGGATCGTGGAGCAACCCAGGCCACAGATAAGCAATGTGTGTGTGTGTTGATGGGGTGGGGATGGTGGGGGGAATGATACTGTAGGGTGGGGACCGCAGGGAGAAGGGAGGGGGGGATGGAGGGGTGGGGGTTGGTCAGCAGCAAGGGCAGGGAGGTAGCTCCCAGTGGGCCCGACTAGATTCCTGATGTCGAGTCCCTCGATCAAGTACTGAGTGTCTTCAATTGAGGGACACCCACCCACCACCGCACCCCTGCCCTCCCCCAGTCCACCGGGGGTGACAAGTCACCCACACGGGTTTACCTGTCATGCAGGCCGCATGGCACAAGGCCAGCCGGCAGCTGGGTTAATTCGAGTGGCAGTGGGATGAGCTCTTGTTGTGGTAATTAATTGGCCATTTAAGGGCTTCAAATTGGCGGAGGGGTGGGAAGGTCGACCATGGGAGTTCCCGGCCAGTACTTAAATCTAGTGAAGGTGGGAAGGTGACGGGGTTCCAGTACCCCAACATCCCACCCAAGTATATACCCTTCCTGCACCCGTGAGAGCAGAAGATTCCATCCAGGGTATGGGAAAAGGAAGAATTGATTCGTTTTTGACGAAGATGTGGACCCGGATCCAGATCCTGGAATCTTTTAAAGGATCAGTTATGATTGGGAGATAGGGCAAATGGGCTTTTATTTTAGAATATAGCGGGCTCTTTGATTTAGAATATTGTTAATTGTTTTAGAATGTTGTAGATTGTCTCAGATGCTGTAGTGGAACTTGTCACAGTTTCCAAAATATGAACATACGAAATAGCAGCAGGAGGAGGCCATTCGTCCTCTCAAGTCTGCTCCGCCATTCAATAAGATCTTGGCTGATCTGTTTGTGTTTCGAGTTCTATGTTCCCATTTACCCTCAATAACCTTTGATTCCCTTGCCTAACACGAATCTATCTACCTGTGCCTTAAAAATATTCATTGACCCCGCCTCCACCACCTTCTGATGCAAAGACCTCCAAAGTCGCTCGACCCTCTGAAAGCAAAAATTTCTCCTCATCTTTGTCCTAAAAGGGCGACCCCTGATTTTAAAACAGAGCCCCCCCTAGTTCTGGACTCAGCCACAAGAGGAAACATCCTTTCCACGTCCACCTTGTCAAGGCTGTTCAGGATCTTGTATACTTCAAGCAAGTCACCCCTCACTCTTCTAAACTCCAGTGGAAACAAGGCCAGTCAGTCCAACCTTTCCCCATAGGACAACCCACTCATTCCAGTCATCAATCTAATAAACCTCCTCTGAACTGCCTCCAACGCATTTACATCCTTCCTTCAGTAAGGAGACCAAAACTACACACAGTATTCAAGATGCGGTCTCACCAAAGTGCTGTAAACTGAAGCATAACATCCTTACTTTTCATGTTCAATCTCCCTCATAATAAATGATTACTTTCTGTACCTGCGTACTAACTTTTTGTGACTCATGCGTGAGAACACCTAGATCCCTCTGCACCTTGGTTGTCCGCTACTTAAGTAATACTCTGCTTTTTTATTCTTCATGCCAAAGTGAACAACTTCACATTTTCCTACGTTATACTCCATCTGCCATATTTTTGCCCGCTCACTCAGGTTATTTATATCTGCCTGCAAACTGCTTATGTTTTTGTCACAACATATCTTCCTACATTTCCTTGTGTTGTCTGCAGATTTAGCTACCACGCCTTCGCTCCCCTCATCTAAGTCATTGATGTAAATTGTAAAAAGTTGAGGCCCCATCACAGACCCCTACAGGACTCCACTTGTCACATCCTGCCAATCAGACAAAGACCCATTTAAGCATACTTTCCGCTGGCCAGCCAATCTATCCCGGCTAATATGTTACTCCCTACACCATGAACTTTTATTTTCCACAAGAACCTTTGATGTGGCACATCATCAAATGCTTTCTGGAAATCCAAGTACAGTATGTCTACAGGCTCCCCTCTATTCAGTGCACATGTTACCCCTTCAAAGAACTCTAATAAATTGGTTAAACAATTTAAACAAAACCATGCTGACTCTTCCCGATTACCTTGAACTTTTCTAAGTGCCCAGATATAATCTCTTTAATAATCAGCTCCAACAGATGTCAAGCTAACTGGCCTATTGCTTCCTGTTTTCTGCCTCCCTCCCTTTTTGAATAGAGGGGGTTATATTTGCTACTTTCCAGTCTGATGGAACCTTTCCAGAATCTAGGGAATTTTGGAAAATTAACACCAACGCATCTACTACCTCATTAGCCACCTCTTTTAAGACCCTAGGATGAAGTCCATCTGGACCCGGAAACTTGTCAGTCCACAGCTCTATCAGTTTGCTCAGTATTCCCTCGTGATTGTAACTTCACCAAGTCCCTCTCTCCCCTCCACCTCCTGATTTACAGCTATTATTGGAATTTTTTTTGTATTCTCTATTGTGAAGACGGAAGCAAAATATTTGTTAATTTCATTCGCCATTTCCTTATTATCATGTATTAACACCCCATTCTCACTCTCTAGAAGGCCAACACTTAGTTTACCTACTGTTTTCCTGTTTAATCTGAGCTGAGTCTTCAGAGCAGGTTATTGGATGTGGATTGGCCTGAAGCCTCCTCAGTGAAATGGAAGCTCTTAACAAAAATACTTACTTTTCCAGCTTTGTAGTTACAGAACATCAACCAGCCAGGGAAAAACCTTAAGCAAGAGCTGCATAATTGTTATAACGTTGAGTTAAGACAGCTTGGCAGAGGTATACACTTTACTGAGTGTTGTCATCACTCGCTTATCTTATATTCCCTTGAATATAAGAGATTGAAGTGTCATCTGATTGCAGTGTTTAAAGTGCTTAAAGGATTTGATAGCGCAGATATGCGGAAAATATTTCCTCTGGTGGGGGAATCTAGAGAACAGGGAAATAATTTAAGATTAGAGCTGAGCCATTCAGGAATAAAATTAGGAATCAATTCCTCAAACAAAGGGCAATAGAAATTTGAAACTCTCTCCACCAATAGGCTGTGGATGCTGAGGGCCAATTAGAGCTATGAAGACTGGGATACACCATTCTTTAAGCAAGACGGTCAGGCGATACGGAGCAAAGTCAAAAATGGAGTAGTCATACAGGCCCACTGTCATCTAATTGAATGACAGAGCTCGTCCAAGGGGAGCAGTGTCCGCAGCATATAGCGGGGCAAGAACTATCGGTGCAGGGGCACTGAGAAACAACACTCCCACCAGATTATACAGATATGTGCCCAAATTGGTACTGGCATGGAATCCAACCATGAGCCCAGCCACTGAGTTAAGCGAACTTAAACAAAATACTACAGATACTGGAAATACAAACATACAAATTAGGAGCAGGAGTAGGCCGTTCAGCCCCTGGAGCCTGCTCCACCATTTGATCAGATCATGGCTGAACCGATTGTGGCCCCAAGGGTTCAACTCCACTTTCCTGCCTACCTCTGATAACCTTTGACTCCTTTGCTAGTCAAGAATCTATCTACCTCGGCCTTAAAAGTATTCATTGATCCTGCCTCCACCGCTCTCTGGAGCAGGGAGTTCCACAGACTCACAACCCTCTTAGAGGAAAATTTTTCTCTTCATCTCCGTCTTAAATGGGAGACCCCTTAATTTTTAAACTGTTTTCCCCTAGTTCTCGTCTTTCCCACAACGGCAAGCATCCTTTCAGCATCCACCCTCCCAAGTGCTCTCAGGATCGTATATGTTTCAATAAGTTCACCCCTTATTCTACTGAACGCCAATGGATACAGGCCTGAGCTGTCCAATCTTTCCTTGTAGGATTAGCGCACCAGCACCCCTCACACCCCCACCCCACCGATTCCAGCGATCAGTCGTGTGAGCCTTCTCTGATCTGCTTCTAACGCAATGCTCCTAATCTGAAATCAGGACAGAAAATGCTGGAAATTCTCAGCAGGTCTGAAAGCATCTGTAGAGAGAGAAGCAGAGTTAATATTTCGGGGCCAAGGCCTATCATCAGAACTGGAAAAAGTTAGAAATGTAAATGGTTTTAATCAGTGTAAGAGGGAAAGGTGGGGGATAAAAAAAACACAAAAGGAAAGATCTGTGATAAGGTGGAGGACAGGAAAGATTAATTGACAGATATTTGATGGGTGTAGGGCCAAAGGGAGTAATACTAAAAAATGTAACGAATAAAAGGCGTGTCCAGAGGAAGGGTGAATGGCAAAATGATGATTAGCTGTCGTCCGAAAGCAAAATCAAGGAAACGCCGAGGGCAAAGCCAAAACCTACAAAGAGAAAGGAAACAAAATGGGGGAGAGATTTTACAGTCTGAAATCGTTGAACTCAGTGTTGGGTCCGGAATGCTTATCGTGGCTAATTAAAAGGTGAGGTGCTGTTCCTCGAGCACGTTTGAGCTTCACTGGAACACTGCAGGAAGCCAAGGACACAGAGTTCAGCGTGAGAGGAAGGTGGAAAATTAAAATGACAGGCCATCGCAAGCTCGGGGTCACCCTTGCAGACTGAAGGAGATGTTCCACAATGCATTCGCCCAATCTCCGTTTGGTCTCCCCCTGTACAGAGCAGAACACATTGTCAGCTGCGAATACAGTAAATTAAATAGAAAGAAGTGCATGTACGTCGTTGATTCACTTAAAGGAGTGTTTGGAGCCTTGGAGGGTGAGGAGAGAGGAGGTAAAGAGGGCTGGTGTTGCATCTCCTGCACTTGGGAAGGGGAGTAGCTGGGGGGGTGGGGGGGTTGACTGAGGAGCGAAGGGAAGGGCTTTTTTGAAATGCCGTAAGGAGAGGGGAATTTGCCGCTGACATGTTTGCTGGAGGTGTAGGAAACAGTGGAGGACGAGCTGCTGAGTATGGAGGTTGATGGGGTGGAAGTTGAGGACATGGGAAACCCGATCGTGGTTCTGAAGGGGAGAGAAAGGAGTACGAGCAGAATCGCAGGAAATGGGACGGGCGCAGTCGAGGGCCCTGTCAATCACAGCGGGGCCGGGGGAGAATCAGGAAAAAGAAAGACATATCCGAACTACAGATGCGGAAGGCTGCATCATCAGAATAGCCAATGTTAAATTGCTAGGCGTAATTTGGCTGGCTTTTTTTGTAGCTCTTAACTAGTTTTAGAATAAATGAAGCTTCCATTTATCACAATGAAAAGGAATATGGAAATCCCTTGCTTAATATGCATGATGTATGCTTTTTAATGAAATAGGCACTATATTAAATGTTTCAAAGAGATATTGTTAAGATGACACAACATGTGATATTCTTTCATCAGCAGTATTCTGTCACCCTGATCTTATATTCATTCTGTTAGAATTATGTGTTTAGTTCTAATTCGACCAGGTAATTATCTGACACAAACAGTACGACACAGTGCCATTGTGTTCTGCTTAATTGCTTTTGTATTTTCAGCCATTAATTTCTGCAGTCATTACATGTAAAAGCTAAATGAATAAATTCTTACTTCTCCTTTGCTTGCGTTGTGTGGTTAGGAAACGAGCCCTGATGTGTCTCATGTTCTTTGTTTGTAGGACTCTCAGCATCTAACCTCCGGGTACAATGGGCAAAGTAGGTCACCTTTTACTCTTGTCTTTAAAGGCAATTTAATGCTCTGTCTGTAATTAAACTTAATATTGGAATGTTAATTACATGGTGCAAACATTTAGAAGATGGAAGAATAATTTCCCGATGATAAAGTATTGTGTGTTGTGGCACGTTAATAGCAGAATTTCAATGGAGATGGCAACAGCTGTTGATAGGTTCTATGTAAAAATAACAAAGATGTGACACTCCAAATATCCGCTTCTTTTCAGAGCGCTGTGATGTTCAAGGAAAACCTCCGACAAAGTCTGCGCCACAGAAATCGTGAGTCCCGTTGGTTTGAATTTTTTTGCTTTTAAGAAAGAGCTCACACACTTTCTTTATGGCTGGGACTGAAGCCGTTTGAGAGTGTGAAGGTCTCACCAGCATGTTGCAGAGATATCAAAGATTGACTGGGGCTTCCGATCCTGATTTAAGAAGTCAATTTTGTTGTTTTCATACCTAGGCCGCTTTGGTAAGACTGACGCAGCTGTCGTCCAGAAACCCAAGCTACAAGCCACAGTTCAAAGTATTACAAAGTTTTTACAATAGATAACAGAAAATTCAGTCCGACAGGCCCATGCCAGTGTGCATCGTCTCCTTCCATTCCACTGTCCCTCATGTGCATCCTGTTAAGAGTACCCACGCTATTTGTCTCAACTACTCCCTGTTTATCAGCGAGTTCCACATTCTCACCACCCTCTGGGTACAGAAGTTTCTCCTGAATTCCCTGTAGGATTTCTTAGTAACTACCTTATATTTACCAGCTCTGACCTTGCCCACAAGTGGCATGATCATCTCTACATATTCTCCATCAAACCTTTTCATAATCTTGAAGACCCCTTTCGAATTATGATGTTAAGCAGCTTCAGATGCACTCCACATCAAGAGTAGAAGCCGACAATGAAATACTATTGGAAAGGAAGCGATTCAAAGATGCTTAAAAAGGGAGCCGAATGCAGAGTACTGAGATGAATAGGGAGTTGGAAAAGAACTGAGGTGTGAACATGGGATGAATATGAAGGTCAGGATTATTCATGAGCTATTGGGTTAATGGAGATAAATGACAAGGCCTTTCACATAAGTGTGCAGTTTACATGTCAAAGCTGAGGTACTTTAACTTCAATCCAACAGTTACTCATCATTATCAAATTCACATCGGGCAGGATTTTTAGTTTGGCGGACGCCCACGATTGGTGGGCCTGGGAGCATCCGGGAAGCAGAACCTCGCCCGCTCCCGGTCCCCAGCTGCGATTTCACGCTGGCTGGCCAATTAATGGCTCAGCGCTGCCGGGGTAGGGGCAAGAAGAGGGCGAGCGCTGAAGTCAGCGTGGTTGGAGGGGGGCGGGTGGCTGGGGAGCGCAGAATGAAAGTTCCCTGAAGGCAGAGAGCTGCCTCAGGGAGCTGAAGAATTTAAACGCCAAAAATAAAGATTTTAAAAGCCAGGGAAAAAATGCCCACGCGTCAGAATCAGTCACCGGAACATACGGATAATGAAAATTCTGTCCGAACATTTAAAAGTAAATTAATATCGAAAACCTCATCCCGCCCATGGATGAGGTTTCCTGGAAAAATGCAAAGGCCGCCTGGCCAATTCACCAGCTCGCTAACCGTAATGTTGGATGGGCAACGCAAAATGTCAGTTAATTACTACTTTAATGGCCTTAATAAGGCCTCTTAATTGTCGGCGGGCGCGCTTCTGACCCTTGTGCGTGCCCACCGACTGAAATATCACGCGAGTGATGATGTCGGGACGCTCGCCCAACGTCATAACGCACTCTTTCACACTCGAGCGGGTCAGGTGCGCGCCCACATGCCGAGCGTAAAGTTCTGTCCATTGAATAAACAAATAGAAATGACACAGTGAACCTTTCTTTGCAAATGAGCAAAGGATTCCACACCTGCTGGTTGACCGTCTGAAGGACCAAACACCTATTGTCCACCATCTTGTTGCTGTGTCTTCTGAGTGTTGAGATTAATCCAGAATCTCTTGCACTCTGCCTATTGTTGTCTGGTCTAAACAGATCCAAATTAGTGTCTAAACACATCCCAAATAACTCAGAACAAGTGGAACATAGGAACAGAAGTTGGCCATTCAGCCCCTTGAGCCTATTCCACCATTAAATTTTTTTTTTCTTTCATGGAGTATGGGCACCACTGGCTAGGCCAGCATTTATTGCCCATCCCTAATTGCCCTTGAGAAGGTGGTGGTGAGCTGCCTTCTTGAATCGCTGCAGTCCATGTGGTGTAGGTACAACCACAGTGCTGTTAGGGAGGAAGTTCCAGGATTTTGACCCAGTGACAGTGAAGGAACTAAATGAAGGAATTAAAGGAATTAAGTCATAGCGGATCTGCATACTAACTCCATTTACCCACCCTGCCTCTGTACCTTACCCAACAAAAACCTTATCAGATTCAGTTTCAAAATTTTCAATTGCCTCCAGTCTCAATAGCTATTTGGGAGAAAGAGTTCCAGGTTTTCACTGCCCTATGCGTGAAGAAGTGTTTCCCGACATCACTCCGAATGCCTCACTCTAACTTTATGGTTCTGGCCCTGGAGGAAATTATAGCGATGGGGGGCAGAATTTTGCCGTCGGTGAGCAGGGGGCGGGGCCCGCTCGCCGACGCACAAAATGACGCAGAATGACATTGGGCAGAACCCCCGACATCATCCCGCCCCATTTAAATTTTCAGGAAGGTGGGGGCACAGCAAAATCAGCCGCGGGCCCGCCGACCTGTCAATGGCCAATTGAGGCCACTGACAGGATAATTAAAACAATTAAAGGACCTGCCCGTCCAACCTTAAGGCTGGTGGGCAGGCCAGGAGCCCCGGCGGGCTTCTGAATAAAACATGAAACCTCACCCACTGGCGGGATGAGGTTTCATGTAGGGTTTAAAAAACTTTAATAAAGTTATAGTGAAATTTATGAACATGTCCCATCTCGTGTGACATTGTCACATGAGGGGGACATGTTAAGGATTTTTTTTTCTCTATTTTTAATGTTTGTACAACTGTCAGCGATCTCCCTGAGGCTGCACTTAGCCTCAGGGAGATGTGCGCTCTTTTGGACGCATGCGTGAAAGAACGCACTCTCGCTTTTGGGGAATCCACACCCCCCCACCGCGCCTGCACAGGAAGCGCTTCCCCCCGGATGTCACGCTGGGCGGGCCTTAATTGGCCCGCCCACTTAAAATGGCGGCGGGGCCCGCTTCTCTGGCAGGGATCGGCTCCATGCCTGCCGGAGATTGGGTTGGGCCCGACCGCCCGGTAGGCAGAAAATTCTGCCCAGGGTCTTTGTGTCCCACCAAGTTAAGGCCAGTCTACCCGATCATCTCACTGTAGGCCCAACTCTCCGTGCAGAGCACTGGCAATAAAGAGTCGCACCTGCTGGGAGCAGAGGGCTGGAAATCGCAGGGCCTGACTTTCCATCTGTCGATTCAAATGGCTGGAAAATCAGGGCACGCAGGTCAATGATTTACAGATCGACATTCCCTAGGAGCACTGTTTCTCACTGGGAAAACTCCATTAGAGAACTGGCCCTTATGTCCCTGTATTTATTTCACTCGGGTTGTTTTTTTTTTAAAAAAAAACAAGTGCTTCATTGGCTGTAGAGAGTTTTGGAATATCTCGTGGATGTGAAAAGTGCTACAGCAATGCAAATTCTTCATTTGATTCTTCTTTCTTTACCTAGATCCCCTGGCATAGGATTATCATGTTTAGAAAAAAAAATATTTCTTTCCCTATATTTTTCCACGATTTCTTTCCTCAAAAAGCTACTTGGCAAATTTTTGCCAAACACTTTGGCATCCACGGAAAAATACCTGAGAGATCTGTTGTTGCTTCTGCAAAAGTATTTGCAAAACAGCCCCGGTGTACTGGCAGTTAAAGTGTCAGTGCATAAATTTCATATACAGGAATAGTAATAATCGAAGACAAGAGCAAAATACTGTGGCTCTGGAAATCTGAAATAAAGCCAAAGATTGGTGGAAATACCCAGCAGGTCTGTCAGCATCCATGGAGAGAAAGACAGAGTTAATGTTTCAGGCCATTGACCTTTCATCAAGTGTCCTCCCAGCCAAAAATAGTAATCGAGACTTTTTATTCCTTGCTGATCTGTTTGCTTAGCCACCATTTTCAGTGTTAAATTAAATCCATGGAAAAGAAGAGAACTTGCATTTATATAGCATCCTTTACAACGTCATGATGTTCCAAACCACTTTCGAGCTAACAAAGTACTTTTGGAGTGTAGTCATGGCAGCTAATTTACACTCGACAAGCTCCCACAAAGAACAATGTGATGGTGACCAGGTAATCTGTTTAGAGGTGGTGGTTTAGGGATAAATATTGGCCAAGACACTGCCCTGCTTCGAAATAGTCTAATGGGTTCTTCCACACCCACTTGAGAGAGAGCAGACAGGGCCTTGGTTGAAGGGCCCTTCTGAAAGATGACAGCTCTGATAGTGCTGCATTCCCCTAGTGCTCCACTGGATTATGAACTTAGGTTTTGTGTACAGGCCACTGGGCTGGGATTTCAACCCACATCCTTTTGACTCAGAGCTGATAGGGTTAACCAACTGAGCCCCAGATGATATTGCAGCCAATTGCAGGCAACATGATCAACTTGGCCCCATTAGATCAGTAACTGATGTTGCTCCGGTGTCATTGGGACATGCTGCAGCAACTTAAACCAAGCGGGGTGAAGCAGAAAGAGACACACCAAAGCCAGATAACGAGATCAAGTTTCCACAATGTTGCCATACATATTTATACTTTATAGATGTGCAAGTGTAAAACTGATACACATCCAGGCTCCAGTGCACTGATGTTTTACACCCATCTCGTTTAATGAGGAGGTGTCACACTGGAGGCTTGACCATAATACAAAGCCAACAGTGTAAACAGTGTCACACACTTATCAACACATCTGCTGTGCCATACTGGACGAGTGATCCAGAGACCCAGGGCAGAATATTAAGCTCGGTGGGCGGGTGTGGACACGATCTGGCCGAGGGTAAAATGACTCGTGATGGCGTCGGGCGAGCATCCTGACATCATCGCGCAGTCCCGCGATATTTCGTCTAGCGGGTGCGCGCCGGAGTCGGCAGCGCGCCCGCCAACAGTTAAAGGGCCTGTTAAGGCCATTAAAAAGGCAATCGAGTTCAAATTTACGCTGCAATTTACAGTTGGCGGGGCAGGCGAAAAGGCCAGGCAGTCATACACTCCTAGGGAAACCTCATCCACAGGCGGGATAAGGTTTCCTAAAGCCAATAAAAATCAAATAAAAATTTTACACTTGAATTAAAAACGTGTCCCCGCTCATGTGGCGGAGTCACACGAGGGGACATTGTTTGATGACATTTTTGTTTCCTTTATTTTTATTTCCAAATCTCTTCCCCTTTATTTCAGCCCATCTACCACTCCAAAACCTCAGTAATGTTTTTGTCACATCCGGACTCACCTATTCCAATCCTCTCCCATTGTCCACTCTCCATAAAGTTCAGCTCAGGTAAAACTCTGCCATCTGTACCCTAATTTGCACCAGCTCCAGCCCACCCATCACTCCTTTCCTTGCATCTTTCTGGTTAAAATATGGCCTTACCCCCACACTGTTTCCATAATCTCCCACCAGAGATCAGCAATTCTCCCCAGATGCTCTGTTCCTCAGACTCTGGCCTGTCATGCATCCTCTTTGCACCCACCTCCCCCCCACACCATTCGACCCACCATTGGTGGCCTTCAGCTACCCCTCTCTTCCTTTTAAGAGCTTCCTTAAAACCTACCTCTGTGACCAGACATTCCGTCACCCCTACTAGGATCTCTTCCATTGGCTCACCTTCCATTTTCGTCTGGCTCTACAGCTTGGAATTTGGCTCCATGCTGAAGGTGCTATTTAAATGCCAGTTGTTGTTATGGTTTAGAGCATGGTTTTTTAGCTCTCTGATGCTAATGAGTTTTCATTTTGTAGCTGTGATGCATTTAGTAGAGTCAAACATTCAATAGAACATTCAGTCCAACATTAGCATGAAAGCCAGAGTATAATCAGTAATTTCTTATTTCAAACAGAATCACCATACACATGATTACTTGTCTTTTTATAAAGTAAACTGAGCCTAGAATAGCTATGACGACAATGAACACAGAACGAGAGAGACTGTAACAATAACCTTTGATTTGAATGGCTTTGATAATGAGAATTTTTTTTTTATGAAGATCTGTGTTGGCTGTTGAGACCATTCAGAGCAAAGGTTGTAAAAATTCCTGGCAGACTTACTCCATCTGCCACCACCATCATTATTCTGATTAGACTGGGAGCTGATTGTGCCAGAATTGTTAACAGCAATATCTTGGCTGCGCACAGCGACAATACCGAATGGTAACGAATGGGGTGATTCCCCCTGATCGCAGGGGGTGGTCCATTCCCCCACTACTCCTGGGCCTGCACATCCACCCAGAGGCTACTCTGCTGCAAGTGACTGGGATTGATCTGACGCACATAATTCCTAGTCTTTAACTCTCCTACACTCGCTACAGGCTGCTGGGGAAATAATCTTGCTAAGATCGGGAGACTTTGCTGTAGTTTCCATCACAAGTTCTGTTTGCTGTTGTCCGGAGTGGCTCTTTTGAATGGGAGACGATGACATTGTGATATTGCTGCTGGACTCATACTCCAGAAGCCCGGAACTAGTGGTCGGGGGACATGGGCTCAAATTAAATGCAAATAATAAATCTGAAATTGTTTTGCTGTGGCAAATGATTTGTGCCAGGCGAACCACTTGGCCACGCTATCACAATGGTTTTGCAATATGCACTTATTATGAGAGGATGTGTGCGCTAAATTCAGAAGCAATGAGTCCACTAAGACCTTTAGGGATTTTAAAACTTAAGTTAAAATATTTATTACCAAAAAATTTTGAGCACTCGCTTACATAAGATTACAATTACTAAATAGTATAACAAATCCTAAAATTCCTAATTAATCTAACCTTGGGGAGGCAGTGGCATAGTGGTATTATCACTGGACTAGTAATCCAGAGACCCAAGATAATGCTCTGGGGACCTGGGTTCCAATCTCACCATGGCAGATGGTAAAATTTTAATTCAATAAATATCTGGAATTGGAAGTGAAATTGTCAATTGTCGTAAAAACCCATCTGGTTCACTTATGTCCTTCAGGGAAGGAAATCTGCTGTCCTTACCTTGTCTGGCCTACATGTGACTCCAGACCCACAGCAATGTGGTTGAATCTTAAAATGCCCTCTGAACATGGGCAATTGGGGGTGGGCAATAAATGCTGGCCAGTGATGCACATATTCCATGAGCAAATAAAAAAAAACTCCCAACTACACAGGAGTCCCTGGTTCAAAGGCACTCAGTGCCTGATTGAGGGATCCAATATCAGGAAGTGGGAGGACCCGCTGATAGCTATCACCCTGCCTTTGCCCTGACCTCCTTCCGCCATCTCTCACCCATGGCCCAGGACCCATCAATGAGAATAGGCCTCAGGTGCATGTTGTACCAACAGCAGCCACCGCATCTCACATGGCGCTGCTGTTCAATAGAACTGCTGGCCTCTGATTGGCCAGCAGCTCTCAGCAGATGGGACTGCCCCGCCCCCCCGGTCCTTGATCTCGGGGAAAGCTCGCTGCTGGCTTGAGTGGCACTCAATGTGATGGCCCATCCCAGCAAGTCTCTTGCTGGCTCTCTAGCCGGCAGACGAGACCCCCAACACCTCCATTAAATATCAACCTAAGTCTTAAGTTTTTAATTCTTTAATCTTAATTTGTACAAGCACCTACTTAAAGAAAAGCAGTTTTCTGGTATTCCCACAGTGTGTGAAATGCTCATATCCCACTGCATTCTCAGTTTAATTACTTAGTTTCGTCTTGCATATCAGCTGATGTATTCTTCTTCCACTTGCACTATAGCAATGCTGGACACAAGGAGCATCTGATCATCATCAGTATTTAGGTTAATTATGATGGTTGGGGAGCATAACTTTAATACCAAAATTCTTGTATCCGAAAGTGATCAATTGCGTATTTTTAGTGCCAATTTTGAATATGTAAATTACTAGTTGAATCAGAAGCGATAGGCTGCCAGCACTTTGTGCTTTAGCTGAGTTCTGGGGCTGATTGTAGCCAACCTCTGCTCTTCCTCCTTTCAATGTTCCTGGCATAGGCCTAGGAGCTGGAAAAACTCATTTAAATGGCCGGAACACTGTCCAGGGACAAGTAGGAAAGCAGTTGGCAGCAGTCTTGGAAGGTCGCGGGTCCAAGTCCCACTCCAGACACTTTAGTGCAAGATCTAGGCTGACACTTTACTCCTGAGGGAGTGTGTTGGATGCTGTCTTTTGCATGACGGAAGAAGAGCAAGGGAGTTCTCCTTGGCATCCTGGCTCATACTAATCCCTCAGCTAACGCTACTGAAACAGATTATCTGGTCATTATCTCATTGCTGTTTGTGGAAACTTGTGCTTAAACTGGCTGCCACGTTTCCTGCACTACAACAGTGAATGGGCTTCACTGGCAGTAAAGCGTTTCGGGACTTCCTTAGTAAATGCAAGTTCTTTCTTTCTTCTTTGCAATTGATGTACAGACTAAGATATGCGGTGGCAATACTCCAAACCAAACTGTGGCATGTGGTAATCCCGCCACGCCAAACATTCGCATGGATTCTGCAAGATCAGAAAGTCGGTTCAACATTTTATTCAACAGTCACAAAAGGACTTGAAAATCAATCTCAGCAGTCTAACCGCATTTGTGGAGAGAAACAGAACTAACGCTTTGAGTCGATAATTAACTTTCATAAGAACATTGTCCCAGAATGTTAACTCTGTTTCTCTCCACAAGTGCTGCCTGATCTGCTGAGTATTTCCAACATGATATTTCTTCTATACTTTCCGTTTTTATTTCAGATTTCCAGCATCTGCAATATCTTGCTGTTGAAAATCAATCTTTAGTTTTTCTTGGAGCAATATGTGTGGCCTTTTTGTACTTGGACTAAGTTGCAACTCATTTCTTTGTCTGGCAACATCTTTGGGACTGAGGAGCAACTCAAGTTGATTGCCCAGATTGACCCTTAGCACTGGATTAAAATTCCCAGTTGCTTCCATGGCAACAGTATCTCGAAAATTAAATCTTTGAAGAGGCAGGAGGAAACTTAAAACTCTCTGAGCAGCAATGAACTCTGCAAGAGGGGTTCGGTGCAATTGGCAATGACATCTCCCTAATTGAAATAATCTGGGTCTTTGCCTGAGAGAAACCTTCTTTCCCTTGCTCGGATTTTTTTTTTGTTGGAAAAAAACAGTAACCGATCACCCTTGATTAGAAGTAAAGCACACTTGTTGCCATGAATGTTAAATCAGTTTAGGCATGCAGTCTGAAGCACTGATGTACTGACTGAGATATGAGATGGCCAAGTGCCAAGCCAAGCATTTGGAGACAAAACTCCAAAGGCTGATGCCGCAGGCTACATGTACAATCACAATGGTACTGGGTTCCAAATGGTGGCTGGCTTTAACTCACGGACTGCCCTTTACAAGCCCTGTAGGAGACAAAGGACTTTGCTTTTAAGAAGCACTAGCCGCAAACCCAAAGACTTGTTGCAGCAATTTGCTTCTGAACAGGATCAGGAGCCCAATCTGTGTCTTTCATAAGGAACCCAGCGAGGGCTGTCTTTTGACCTATGCTGGGAGTCGACAAGTTTGAAATGGAGTCCAGCATTGCAGTCTAGATTGTTATCTCTCTTTTCCGTCTGAACGAACTTAAACTCGCACTCTTCATTTTATGACTTCAAATGTGATCTACTTCAAAATGAATTCAGTTATGCTCATGAGTTATGAGGAGCAATAGGCATCATGACTTAAGGAGCCACTGCAATGTTTATCAAAGTGGTCCTCAGTGTACATTTTTATCAGATATTAAGAAAAATGTATGACCTTTTTACCTTTAGTAAGATCAATGCTGGAGACCTGGGGAATATCTACTGACATTGCATTTGTGGTGCAGGGCTGGATGGTAACCCATGCTCACAGTGAATTTGCACCCATTAATTTTAGTGGATGGAAATTCTTAGGGCGAACATAATCCACTTTCAATGAGCTGAAACTCAACAACAAGAGAGCAAGTTGATAAAAATATACCTGGCGTATTTTTAACACAACGTGCCCTGTTTCCTTATTCTATTTGTTCTGTTTTTGCCTTTCAGTTGTTTAGTATCACTGGTGATTTATTTTGGCTTTGGTCAATCATGTACAATGAATGTCATCTGATTGGTCAACCATTTTCCCTTCGATAGACTATTTTTTATTATTTCATGAGATATGGGTGTCACTGGCAAGGCCAGCATTTGTTGCCCATCCCTGACTGCCCTTGAACTGAGTGGCTCATTCGGCCATTTTCAAAGGCAGTTAAGAGTCAACCACATTACTGTGATCAGGTAAGGACGGCAGATTTCTTTACCTCAAGGACATTAGTGAACCATCTGGGCTTTTACAACAATTGATGGTAGTTTCATGGTCACCATTACTGAAATGAGCTTTATGTTCCAGATTTATTAATCAAATTTAAATTCCACCAACCAACATGGCAGGATTTGAAACCATATCCCCAAAACATTAACCTGGGTCCCTGGAGTACTAGGCCAGTAACATTACCACTATGCCACCAAATCCAACTTCAATGGGAAGGAAAAATGGGGCTGGCATATAACAAACAACCAAGTAGATATAGGCCATGTTAGAACCTTGATCGATGTTCTACCCTTTCTTTGTTCAATATGAATTTTTTCTTGGTATCGTTTATCTTGTCTTTCTTTTTCCATTGTATTCTCAAGTTTCTTTTCCTCTGTTTACCGTTCTCTTTATCTTGAAAATTTGTTTTCTTCCCCAAAGCCTTTCAAGGTTTTCATCTCTTCCTCATTTCTAATCATCTGTTGCCCCAAAAATCATAGCGTACCCCTGCAAAGAAAGAAGCCATTTGGCCATTGCGGCTGTGTTTATTTTTTTTAGTTAGTATTTTATCAGAGATAGCTGCGTACAGATCATTCTGCAGTTCAAACTCTTTTTGTTACTCAAATTTATTGTAAGCAGCAACAAACAGTGATGAAGCAAAATCAGACACATCAATTTGTTTTGAAAGCGAATTGTCCTTTGGTTACCAGGTTTTCGCACCTCTCCCAATCCAAAGCACAGAGCAGCGGGATTTGAAGCCTGCCCCTGCTGACAGCAACAAAACCAACAATAACTTGCATTTATACAGCACCTCCAACATAGTAAGACACCCCAAAATGCTGCACAGAAGTGTTCTTGGACAACATTTGACACCAAGCCACGTAAGGAGATATTAGGGTAGGTGACCAAAAGCTTGGACAGAGAGGTCGGTTTTAAGGAAAGTCTTAAAGGAGGACAAAGATGGAGGGGATTAGGGAGGAATTTTCAGAGCTTTGGACTTATGCAGCTAAAGGTGCAGCCATAAATGGTCAAGCAATTAAAATTAGGAGTGTGCAAGAGGCTAGAATTGGAGGAGAGCAGAGATCTTGGAGAGTTGTAGCTAGAGGAGGTTACAGATGGGAAAGCAGCAACGTCATCCAGAGGTTTAAGGCTAAAGGTAAGAACGTTAATATTGGTATGTTGCAGGATTGGGCACTAATCTTGGTCAGCGAGTCCTGGAGATGATGGGTGAACAAAGCTTGGGCAGCAAAGCTTGAATTTTGTGGAGGGTGGAAGATGGGAGGCTGGCCAGGAGATCATTGGAATAGTTGCATCTAGAGGTTACAAAAGCATGGGTGAGACAATGTGTTGCAAACTCTGTTCAGATTAGGAATGGAGCACACTGAACCTGTGCCTGTGCAGCCCACGGTGCTAGATGTACATGATGCCAAATACACAGGGGGCAGAATTTTACGTCAGCAGGATTTTATTGTCCCGCCGAAGTCAGTGCAGTTCAGAGCAGCTTGCCGCATTTTATGGCTTTGTCCCCACTGCAACTGAGCCATAAAATTCCGGCCAGGGATAGTAAACTCAAAACTCCCTCCCAGGTTTCCCCAGTCTTCCTCAGAAGACCCTAATGTTGACAATCAAAGTGCTCCTGTCTTCTCACTAATATTGAGGACCAAGTGATTGGGCCTGTGCTCAGAGTCTGCACAAGTCATGCAAATGGCATAAGAAAGGAGTATTGTGCCTGTGGGGCACTCTATAGGCCTTCAGAGAGGGAAGTCTTCTCTAGTGTTCTAGCGACCTCTGCATCAGTTCCACAAGAGCAAGTAACTGAGGGAAACAACGCTCTTTGTGGATACAGCTGGTTGAATACCTTCCCGCCATTCTGTAATTTCCCTGGCTCTATGAGGTTAATTTACCAATAACACAGTGAGTGGTTAGTATCTGGAATGCCCTGCCTGGGAGTGTGATGGGGGAGGATTCTATCACAGCTTTCAAAAGGGCATTGGATAATTATCTGAAGAGAAAAGGGTTGCTTTAAAAAAAGGGGAAAGGGAGGGAGAATTGGACTAGCTGAGTTGCTCTTGCAGAGGGCCAGCACTGAGACTATGGGCTGAATGGCCTTCTTCTGTACGGTAACCATTCCATGATTTTATGATTCAATGTTTCTACCAAATCAAGCTAACAGGAAGCAGAGCAAAGAAATGCATATCTGTTGGATCTCAAACTAAACAACAGCAACGACTTATATTAAATAGCATCTTTAATGTAATAAAACGTCCCAACACTCTTCACAGGAGCATTATAATGCAAAATATGACACTGAGCCACATAAAAAAAACCTTGGTCAAAGAGGTAACTTTTGAGGAAGAAAGAGAGGTAGAGAGCTTTGGGGAGTGAATTCTAGAGTTTAGAGCCTCGAAAGCTGAAGGTGGATAAATTAAAATTCGGATGCTCAGGAGGTCAGAATTAGAGGAGCACAGATATCTCAGAGGGTTGTTGGGCTGGAGGACTGAAAGTGACTCTGAAACCATTGAACATCAAACGGCTTGTGTACCATGTATAGTTTACATCAGCTCACATGTCGTGCTACCTATTAAACTTTCTGAGCAAAAGTTACATAACCAAGAAGGACTGCAAAATATTTCTTTGTGTGCATCTCCACTATTCAACTCTGGTGATTATCCATACCTACCCAGAAATACAATAACTCACGGAGTACTTGACTATTCCATTCTATCCTTATGTATAACCTTCAACTCATCTGGCACTTGTGTCATTGAAGGCGAGTGAAAATAATTTGCCAGGCTTATTCTCTAGATAAAGTGAAGAAAACTTGCTTAACACAATTAGATATGTTGGTCTAGTCTGGCTTTTAGCAATAAACTGCTTGTAGATTTAATGCATTTCCGACCACCAACCAATTTTTAGGGCATTCAGTGGGTTGCTTATCAAAACATCTTCAATCTAAGATCAGTACATGTAGCTTAAAGCCAGGTGGAGTACAGAAAAAACACTGATAAGCTTCAATAAAGCGCCAGGTTCCCACTCAACTAAAAACATGTTACATGTTAATCCAAAGAAGTTGAAGGCTTTGGTTTTAGGAAAGTGTTGAAGCAAAACCAACAACAACATACAATTAGGCCTCAACATGCCAATAATAACTTAGAATATCCTGGCCAATAGTTAACCCTCAACCAACACCTAAAACAG
Organism: Carcharodon carcharias; assembly: GCF_017639515.1. Lineage (NCBI taxonomy): Eukaryota > Metazoa > Chordata > Chondrichthyes > Lamniformes > Lamnidae > Carcharodon > Carcharodon carcharias. The sequence goes on along the minus strand of NC_054475.1, from coordinate 161,279,098 downwards.
TTTGCCCAGTCATTATTACATTTGTGGTAGCTTGCTGTGTGCATCTGATAGTGACTATCCTTCACTGCCACCTTTTTGAGGGCAATTAGGGATGGGCAATAAATGTTGGCCGAGCCAGCGATGCCCACATCCCATGAATGAATTTTAAAAAGTACTTCATTGGCTGTAAAGCACTTTGGGATGTTCTGAGTCAGTGAAGGAAGACAATCACGCTATAGAAATGCAACTCTTGCTTTCTTCCATCCTTTGATAATGGTTCCTCACTTGAATTTGAAACTTTATTGGTGATCAAAGCTGGAATAAGAACATTAACGCTAAATGTCTCAAATTTGTGGATAAGAGAAATAAAACTCTCAGACCTTACTGAATGCAGTCATGATACAAAATGAACACCAGCCATTTAGGGCCAATAGAAGATAGAAACCTGTCACTACGTTCACATGTGAGTGGGGGACTGACGAATGGTGGTGGGTGTGGGGAACCTGTTGTCTCCTGTGTAAATTTGGACCACACAACTCTGATAGGTATTGAGGTAGGCACAGATGGAGCAGGTCATTGATTAATAGAAAAGACTTACATTAACATAGCAGTTTTCACAATCTCAGGATGCTCCGAGGGATCTTGCCGCCAGTGAATTACTTTTGAAGTGTAGTCACTGCTGCAATGTAGGCAACGTGACTACCAGCTTATGCACAGCAAGCTGACACAAACAGCAATGTGATAAGAAGTCCATCATGTGTTTTAGTGAGATTGGCTGAGGGGCACATATTGGCCAGGAAGTTGAAGAGAACCCCCTGCTTTTCTGTTGAAAACTTGAGAAGCGGGATGGATCCGAAAGATGGCCCCTTGTCTAATAGTGTAACCCTCCTGCAGTACAGTGGTGCGGTGTCAGCCTAGGTTTTTGTGCTTAAGTCTTTAGAATGGGACTTGAACCCACTACCTCTGACTCAGATGCAAGTGTGCCATCAGCTGGCACTTAATATTTGTCGCTTGACAGCCTCAAGCTACTAATATACAGGATATTCCAGGCTAAAGTGTATCAACATAAATCTGTTTGCCCCATTGTCTGTAATTACATAGAACATAGAGCACAGAAACAGGTCATCTGGTCCAGCCACTCCATATGGAGTTTATGCTCCACATGAACCTCTCCCACTCTGCTTCATCTTGCTCAATCAGTGTAACCCTTCTCCCTTCCCTCATCTAGCTTACCTCAAATCAGCTATGCTATTCTCTTTAATCTTTCATGGGTTGTGGGCGTCACTGGCAAGGCCAGCATTTGTTGCCCATCCCTAATTGCCCTTGAACTGAGTGGCTAGCTAGGCCATTTCAGACGGCAGTTCACTTCATATACTCCTTGTGGTAGTGAGTTCCATTACCTAATCACTCTCTGGGTAAAGAACTTTCTCCTGAATCCATGTTTAGATTTATTGACAATTGTATCTAGTTCTGGTCACCCCAACCCACACAGGCAGATACACCTTCTCTACATCTAACTCTGTCAAACCCTTTCATAATTTGACAGACCTCTATCAGGTCACTTCTCAGTCTTCTATTTTCCAGAGAAAAGAGCCCCAGCTTTCCTGATATGTATAACTTCATAGTTCTGGTATCATCCTTGTAAATCTTTCATCCCTCTGACGCCTCTTTATGAGAGGAATATGCTCATCGCTTCCACGGGCAAGGCTCAGTCACACTGTCAAGGGTCAAACTTAACTTATTTAATCTCCTGAGGGAGATGAGTAACTGCAGACCAAGTTTCCAAGAAGGTAAGAGCTCAGCGAAAAAAAATTATGCTGACCCTTAAGATAGTGAAGTGAAATTTCAGGCCATGAATCTAACATTACAACTGCTAATATCCCGTCCTGATCAGCAACGTTTCACAAAATGACATTTTCAGAGCCACATCAACACAGGGATCTCATTATGTTCTGCCGTGCATTTTAACTTCTATTTGGCAAGAATTGAAAAGACCGGCCAAATTAATTCCTAACTCGAGATGAATGTTTCTGAGTAGTGTTTGGCAGAGAAGTGCAGGAAGGTCAGATCAGTTGTTTGACAAGGAGTTGGCAGTATCACAACCTGCGGATGATGGAGGGACACAGTGATTCGATTGAAGGGCTAGACTAGTGAATTGGAATCAAAAACAGCGAGGGCTGAATTTTACCCCCCGTTGAGGGGGTTGTGCGAGGGTGGGCGGGAGCGAATGTGAACACGATCGGCACCCCCGATCGGGTGCGCACCGCCATTTTATGTGGGCCGGCCAATTAAGGCCTGCCCTACGTGACTCACACCCGAAAGCGCTGTACGCTCCCTGTGCATATGGTGGGGTTAAGGGGGGTGGATTCCCTGAGTCGGGGCCTGTGCTCTTTCACACATACGCGCAAAAGAGCACTGAGGTGCCTCAGGGAGATTAGCTTAAGTTTTGAAAAATGTCATAAGGGTTGAAAAAAAATTTAAGGACATGTCCCCTCATGTGAAACTGTCACAAGAGCTGGGACATGTTCATTAATTGTTTCAAAAACTTTTATTCAAGTAATGAACCCTTCATGAAACCTCATCCCGCCCGTGGATGAGGTTTCATGAAAAATGTGAAGGCCGCCTGGACTCTTTGCCTGCCCCCCCACAGCCAACCTTAAGGTTAGACAGGCAGCATTCTTAACAACTTTAATTACTTTGCTAAAGGCCCTAATAGGCCTTTGACAGCTGACACGGCTGCACGCCCGCCGAACTGACAATCTAAATGACACGCAGTGACGTCGGGATTCCCACCTGACATCACCGCGCTTCATTTTACGCCCACTCGCCGGCGAGAAAATTCTTCCCCGGTTCTAAATTTGCAGCGATCACCAAATTGTGAGGCTAGTCAATACTGAGGAGGACTGCAACAATTTAAGAAAGGCGTTAATACACTTGCAGAAGGGGCAAATGATTGGCAAATTTAAGTTCACCGCAGAGAAATGTCAGGTAGTACATTTTGGTAGGAAGAATAGAGGAGATCACTCATTACTTGGAAGGCGGAGGTCTAGATGGGATAGAGGAACAAAGGGATTTTATACTCCTCTGTGTAAGGGACTCACTTCAAGTGGGGATAGACTCAGTGAGACCCAGGCTGACCTCACTTTTAAAGGGCGATGCGGATATTGAAAACACTGTGTCAAGGAATGAGTTGTAGGTGGGGTGGAACTTGTAGTTTTAGTTCATGAACCACAACAAGCAGGTGGCTGGGCTTTGTCATTTTTTCAATGAGGGGGCATCTAAAATCGGGTGGGGGCCCACCTCACCATTAACCGTCCACTCCCAAAATATGGGGAGTGGGCAGGTGCCAAAATCAGCAGCCTGCGCAGCATGTTTAAGTGAATAATCCAGGGTCAATTGCACTTGTTAACAAGCCAATTGACCCCCATAATGCACTGCCCACGCCATAATGTGATTGGCCTGGGCAGTCGGATGGGCTATTTGTGTTAGAATGTTTTGAAGTGGATGGGAAGATATTATTTTAAATGGGTAGAATTTTGCCGTCGGTGAGCAGGGGGCGGGGCCCGCTCGCCGATGCGTAAGATGACGCAGGATGATGTCAGGTGGAACCCCCGACGTCATCCCGCCTCATTTAAATTTTCAGGAAGGCGGGGGCAGCAGCAAAATCAGCTGCGGGCCCGCCGACCTGTCAATGTCCAATTGAGGTCATTGACAGGATCATTTAACCAATTGAAGGACCTGCCCGTCCAACCTTAAGGCAGAAAATTCTGCCCAATGAGTGCCTTTTGAGTTTTGGGGTGCAGCCGCCCCCCCCCCACCCCTCCAAGATAGTGTCCCCCCTTTCTTCTGCATTGCCTGCTCCCCAAAATGCAGCAATCCACGCCCCCCCCCCCCCACCCCACCCCCCCACAACCCTCTCCCTAAGCTGGCCAAACCCTCCCCAGCAATACCCCAGATGCACCTCACTCCGGGATCCTTTGGGCCTTCTTCTTGGGACTGGTTGCAATCCCAGCAGTGCCCACTAATGAGATACTGGCGCTGTTGAGACTGCTGGAACTGCTGGCCACTCAGATTGGCTGGCAGCTCCAGAAGGCAGACCTTCCTCCGCAGAAAGGGGCAGAATCCCACTGTCAGGTAATTTGACCCACCCACAGCGCTTTATTGGGGTGGTGGGGGGGTGGGTGGGGGATGGATGTTGTGGTGAGCCATTTTGCGCACAGGCCCCCAGCCCATACAAAACAGCCCTGAGCCTATTTGCTCATGACCAAAACTACAACAACACCTCCAAATAAAAGTAGAATTACTTTGCCAGCAGTTTGCAGTGATTGGGGGATAGTTAGGTAATATAAATGCTATGTTTAATATCGATCCCAGTCACTGACAGCAGGCTGGTCTCTAGGAGTGATTGATAGGTGAGTGTTGGCATGGACTCATTGGTGTCAATATATGCACTCTACAAAGGGTGCTGTCAGAGGTCCAAAATTCTACCATTTGCTTCTTACATACGAACATACGAACTGGGAGCAGGGGTAGGCCACTCAGCCCCTCGAGCCTGCTCTGCCATTCAATAAGATCATGACTGATCTGATTGTAACCTCAACCTCACATTCCTGTCTTCTTGATAACCTTTCACCCCCTTGTTAATGAAGAGTCTATCTAGCTCTGCCTTAAAAATATTCAACGATTCTGCTTTCACTGCCTTTTGAGGAAGAGAGTTCCAAAGGCTCACAACCCTCGGAGAGAAAGAATTTCTCTTCACCTCTGTCTTAAATAAGCGACGACTTATTTTCAAACAGTGACCCTTAGGTCTAGATTCTCCCACAAGAGGAAACAACCTCTCCACATCCACCCTGTCAAGACCCCTCAGGATCTTAAAGGCTTCAATCAAGTTGCCTCTTACTTTTCTAAATTCCAGTGGATACAAGCCTAGCCTGTCCAGTCTTGTCTCATAAGACAATCTGCCCATTCCTGGTATTAGTCTAGAAAATCTTCTCTGAACTGCTCCTAAAAAATTAACATATTTCTTTAAATAAGGAGACTAACACTCCAGTAGTGGTCTCAGCAGTGCCCTGTGTAACTGAAGCATAACCTCCCTACTTTTGTAATCAATTCCCCTCACAATAAATAATAACATTCTATTAGCTTTCCTAATTACCTGCTGTACCTGCATACCTTTTGTGATTCATGCATTAGGACACCCAGATCCCTCTGAATCTCAGAGCTCTGCAATCTCTCACCATTTAGACAATAAGTTTCCTTTTTCCTCTTGCTTCCAAAATTAACAATTTCACATTTGCCCACATTATACTCCATTTGCCAGATCTTTGTCCATTCACTTGACCTATCAATGTCACTTTGTACTTACATCCTCTTGGCAATTTATTTTCCTACCTATCTTTGTGTCGTCAGCAAATTTAGCCACCATACCTTCAGTCCCTTCATCCAAATCATTTATATAAATTGTAAAAAGTTGAGGATCCAGCACTGATCCCTGTGACACACCACTCATCACATCCTGCCAACCAGAAAAAGACCCATTGATGCCAACTCTGCTTTCTGTTAGCTAGCCAATCTTCTAACCATGCCAATATGTTACCCCCTACACCATGCACTTTTATTTTCTGCAATGCTCTTTGATGTGGCACTTTATCAAATGTCTTCTGGAAATCTAATATGTTGCATCCACCGGTTCCCCTTTATCCACAGCACATGTGACTCCTTCAAAGAACTCCAATAAATTGGTTAAACATCATTTCCCTTGTACAAAACCATGTTGACTCTGCCGGATTGCAATGAATTTTTCTAAGTTCCCTGCTATAACATCTTTAATAATAGCTTCTAACATTTTCCCTACGGCAGATATAGACTAATTGGCCGGTAATTTCCTGTTTTCCCTCTTCCTCCCTTCTTGAATAAAGGAGTTACATTTGCTGATTTCCAATCAAATAGAACTTTCCCCGAATCTAAAGAATTTTAGAAAATTAAAACCAGTGCAAACTATCTCACTAGCCACTTCTTTCAAGACCTTAGGGTGAAGTCCATCTGGACCTGGGGATTTGTCAGCCCACAGCCCAAATAATTTGCTCAATACCAACTCCCTAGTGACTGTAATTTTCCTGAGTTCCTCCCTCCCTCCCTTCCATTTCCTGATTTACAGCTACTTCTGAGATGTTACTTGTGTCCTCTATAGTGAAGACTGAAGCAAAATACCTGTTTAATTCATCCACTATCTCCCTACTTTCCATTATCAATTCCCCAGATGCACTCTCTATAGGACCAACGCTCACTTTGTTAACATTTTTCTTATTTAAATATCTATAGAAACTCTTACTATCCATCTTTACTTATTAGCGAGCTTTCTCTTGTATTCTAGAATTTCCCACCTTAATAATCTTTTTGTCATTCTTTGCTGTTCTTTATATTCTTTCCAATCTTCTAACCTGCCACCCATCTTTGTGTAATTATATGCTTTTTCTATAATTTTCATACTGTCTTTCACTTTTTTAGCTAACCACGGATGGTGGGCCCTCACCTTGGAATTTTACTTTCGCATTGGAACGTATATATTCTGTGTATTCTGAAATACCCCTTTAAATGACTGCCACTGAATTTCTACTGACATATCTCTTAACCTCATTTGCCAGTTCACTTCAGTTAGCTCTGCTTTCATACCCTCATAATTGCCCTTATTCAAGTTTAAAATACTAGCCTTAGATGCACTCATTTCTCCCTCAAAATTAATGTAAAATTCAATCATGGGTCCCTTCACTAGGAGGTTATCAGTTAATCCCATCTTATTGTTCGATTACAGGTCTAGTATTGCCTGCTCTTTGGTTGGCTCCAGAACATGCTATTCTCAGAAACTATCCCAAAAACATTCTATGAACTCCTCACCTACGCTACCTTTGTCCATCTCATATTTCCAGCCTATATGTAGATTAAAGTCCCCCATAATTATTGTTGTACCTTTCTGGAAAGCCCCCATTATCTCTTAGTGGTGAGCAGCAACAGATATAACGAGGCTTTTTAAGGATTTTAACCTTCGGTGGTGGCAGGGAATGGGCAGTATTTGAATTTCGGGCAGCGGGTTACAGCGAGCAATCACTCTGCTAGACGTCTGTCTCCTGCTGCGGCCAAAGGTTAAAGTTGGCCCTGATGTGTTAGTAAGTCAACATAATAAAATTAGGGCCAGGCCATTTAGGGGAGATCTCAGGAACCACTTTTTTGCACAAAGGGTAGTAGGAACCTGGAATTCTCTACCCAAATGTTTGTGGATGCTGGGGAACAATGCAAGCTTTCAAGGCTGAGATCGATAGATTCTGGAGGAGTAAGAGTTTCAAGGGGTGTGGAGTGAAGGCTACTAATTGGAGTTAAGGGACAGATCAGCAATGACCTAATTAAATGGTGGAACAGGCTGGATGGAAGGGGCTGAATGGCCTACTCTTATTCCTATGTACATAAGAAAGGCCGCCAGACAGCTTGAAATCCAATGATTTCACAAGGCCCCTTTGAGATCCTTCGGTGGACCCCAGCTGAAGCAACCTGCGTGCTGGACTTATGAAGTTAACGTGGCTAACGAGCTCCAGTAAGAGAGAAAACCAAAATAGAGACGGGCCAAATATAAGCTGAGCAATATTGCTGGAGGAATGGCTGAAATATCTTTAAAGACTTCCCTTTGTCAGCCGATTTAAGAGTGATGTTCTTGCCCCATGGCCCCCTGTAAATTCTCTTTTCAATTTTATCTCCAACTCTTTGCTGGAAGTTATCATTTATCGTGCTTCCGACACCCTTTCAGGCAGTGCATTCCAGTGTCTTGGTGCTTGCAAGCATAATCTCCATTTAATAAATACCGGTACTCAAAGGGTTAAAGCCTCTGTTGGTGGCCCAGAAAGATGGCAAAACCATTGGCGAGAATGTTTGTATAAGAGGTCATTCTGAACTGAGCTGCCCCCAGTTACAGACTGCTGCGTTCCCTCAGAGATCAGAGATTGCTCGTTTAAAATACAAAAGGCAGCAATGAGTATAGGTCAAACATATCACCTCATTTGAATTGTTTGTACCATTTTATTAATGCTTTTTGCACCCTCTTTAACGGTGGATGGGCCTTTTGTAAACCACCATTTAAGGCTGGAAATTACAGTTGGTGACATTAATGCACAAACAAACGAGGGACGAGGGACTTCAGTTCTGCAGAAAACACAGAAAAGCTGGGATTGTTCTCCTTAAAGCAGAGACTGTTGAGGGCAGATTTAATAGTGGTGTTCAAAATTATGAGGGGCTTTGATTGAGTAAATAAGGACAAAATGTTCCCAGTGACAGGAATGTTAGTAAGCAGAGGACACAGATTTAAAAAGTCATTGGCAAAGAGCTAAAGGGGAGATTAGAGGGTTTTTTTTTCATGCAGCGAGTTGTTGTGATCTGATATATACTGCTTAAAAGGGTGGTGGAAGCAGAGGCAAAGTTAACTTTCAAATCGGAATAGAATATATACTTGAAAATGGAGAAAGTTTTAGGGCTATAGGAAAAGAGCAGAGGAGTGGGACGAATTGGATAGCTTTCTTGAAAAGAGCCAGCACAAGCGTGGTAGGCTGAATGGTCTTCATCGGTGTTGTAATGTTTTATGAGCACCGAACTCTTCATATGACATTCCCCTGTGCAGCATTCTCATGGAGGCATTAAAGTTAGCACCTGCATTAAACAACAACACTAAATAATTACATGAAGAGAAAAGGTTTTGTAGGGCTAGTGGTATTGGCGGGAGCGTGGCACTAGGTGAGTCACTCTTGCAGAGAGCCAGAATGGACATGATGGGCTGAATGGCCTTCTCCTGTGCTGTAAACATTCCATGGTTCTATAATTGATGGAGTGATGTTATATGAATGAATTAGGCGTTTGCTAAATACTAACCGTGTTTCCTGGGCTGTACTCATATGAAACTTGCAGGAGGTGCCATCACCTTCATGCAGTTCCAAACCTTTGCTTGAAAAATATGTGGGATGTACATTGTGGGAAAACAGCATTAAAAGTGACGAAGTGCAGATCTGAACTGTCTCTTCGTGATCGCCTCTGGATGGAAAACCACTAATCTTTGGGCTGTGCCAAACCTACCCCCATGGTGAACTACTTCACCAGTCAAGGCTACTCTTACATGTGAAAGAAAGATTTGCATGTATATAGTAACTTCCATGAGGTCCCAAGTGCTTTGCAGTCCATGAGTACGTTTTCTGGTGGAGTCACTGTTGGAACGTAGGTAACGCGGTGGCAAGATTGCACAGGGCAAGGTCCCACAAAAAAAATGTCATAATGACCAGATAATCTATTATTTTAGTGAAAACAAAAATACCTGGAAAAACTCAGCAGGTCTGACAACATCTGCGGAGAGGGATACAGTTGACGTTTCGAGTCTGTATGACCCATCATCAGAACTAAGACATATAGAAATGAGATGAAATATAAGCTGATAGAAGAGGGTGGGACAGGAGAGCTCGATCCCCTTCTACCAGCTTATATTTCACCTCCATTTCTATATGTCTTAGTTCTGATGAAGGGTCATACGGACTCGAAACGTTAACAGTATCCCTCTCCGCAGATGCTGTTGGACCTGCTGAGTTTTTCCAGGTATTTTTGTTTTTGTTCTAGATTTCCAGAATCCGCAGTATTTTGCTTTTGTTCTTTTAGTGATGTTGGTTGAAGGATGTGTACTGGTCAAGACACAGGAGAGAACTCTCCTGGTCTTCTTTTGCCTTCTCAGGTGGATATAAAAGATCCTGTTCAAAAAAGAGCAGGGGAGTTATTCCCAATGTCCTGGTTAACATTTATACCTCACGGCATCTAAGATTATTTGATCACCTATCTCATTGCTGTGGGAGCTTGCTATGCACAAATTGACTGCCACGTTTCCTACATTACAGCAGTCACTGCACTTCAAATGTACTTAATTGGTTGTAAACCTCTTTGGGTGCTCTGAGGTCATGAAGGCGCTACAGAAATGCAGGATTCATCTTTCTCTTCTTCAAAATACTATCATGAGATTTTCCGGATCCACCTGGATGTCTGTTTAATGTCTCATCTAAAAGGCGGCACCTTTGACAGTACAGCATTCCCTCAGCATTGCACTGGGGGGGGTTGGGGGGGTGGGGGGCAGTGGGGTATCTCAGATTAGGTTTTGTGTTGAAGTTGTTTTCCTTGTCTAACACTGCTTGTCATAAGCTTCTGCAGTTGATGCGAGTTTGAGCCTTTGGAGGTCAGCAATCTGAGCTCTTGAGGCAGCAGTGTCTGCACTGCTGCCTGACTGGAGCTGAGATCTGTTAGGTGTTGGCAGAAAGTGACCGAAGCCATCAGTAGAAGGCTCCTGGGGAAGGACTGCATGTGTTTGGCAAGGGCTAAATAAGTGAGGCAGCAGTGGGAGGAAAAGGATAAAAACATACAGTCTCTTCAAGTAATAAATTGACTTGAATCCCATCTGGTTAAAATTCACAACTAATTACACGTTATATTCTACAAATCTGAAGGATAATATTTATATATAAAATAAAAGGAAAGGTGAATGAAAGGGCCAGTGGTCCAGTTAGTTTTTTTTTTAGTTTTATGAGATAGGGGATGCAATATGCTACTATTTTTTAAACAGGAGTTTTATTTTGATGATGTTCTGGGACCTCTATATTTGTTATAAGAATGTAAAGTAGTGATCTGGACATTTCAGACAACATGATATAATCTTTCAGTTCATGTCCACCACTTGTTTATTTCATGTTCTGCTCTAGTAAATGAATAATAAAGATTTGGAGATACAAGTGTAACCCCGCCAAACAGTCAGCCTCTTGTATAGCTTTAGGATAATGCTGGTGATGAGTTATGGATGAGAAGATGGACACAATGACAGACATTATGCGGTAGATTCATGGCCTCAGCCAAACACTGATATTTGGACAAGTCCCCTCACTCTCAATGCAGAGGTTGAGGATCAGACAATTGAGGGTGCACAGTCATCTTTGGTCCATGCTTTCCGAGAGCAAGTCTTCTCCTTGGAGGTTACACAAGCACCCTTTAGATTCCTCTCTGCGTTTTATTTTGACTGAGATGCTAACTCATTGGAGAACCCCTTTGCTGGCTCCAGTTCTTTCCTCCCTTATTTTCCTTTCGTTGTTGTTCGCTTTTGGTTTTCCTGTGCGATGGCTCTGATTTTCTGGTTTTTGGTGGTCTTCATCTTAATGAAGGAGAGCAGTTGAAAAATGGGTCTGCTTTTCTCTCAGCACCAAGCAGTCATCGTGCACTTGCCATTTCCAGCAAGTTGCCCACTTGTCTGAGGGATCCTATCATGAGTGTACGGTCTCAGTAAGTTCACCCCTCAGCATGAGTAAGTTGCAAAATGGGCATTGCCAACCTTGGGTCTGAAGCCTGAGCATTTCCTGGTACATTATTGCGATGCCATTTGCCTTGCACAAGTGAGAATGCCCAGCTGGTGCTGGCCCTACTAATCACAGCTATACGTGTGTAAAGGAAGAAGGAAAGGAGTTGCATTTATCTAGCAGCTTTTGCCACTCCAGGACTTCCCAATAGCTTCATAACCAATTAAGTACTTTTTTTATGTGTAATTACGACTGAATCGGAGGGAAACTTAGCAGCCAGTTTGTACACAGCAAGATCCCATGAACATCAATATAATGATAACCAGATAATTGGTTTTTAATTATGATGGTTGAAGAATAAATATTGGTCAGGACATTGAGGATAGCTCCCCTGCTCGTCTTCAAAATTGCGCCATGGGATCTTTTGCGTCCATCTGAGAAGGCAGACGGGGCCTTGTTTTAGTGTCTCATCTGAAGGGCGGCACCTCTGACAGTGGCAGCACTCCCCCAGTACTGCACTGGAGGTGTCCGCCTGGGTTCTGTGCTCGTGTCTCTGAATTGGGACTTTAACACACGACTTTCTGACTCAAAGGTGAGAGAGCTACCCACGGAGCGAAGGCTGACAATTCCTGTGTCTGAGGCTGATCACTTGCTTTGGGACCGTGCTCGAAGGGAAGACCATGGATCACAAGATGGAATGGCACAGGTTCATTTTCTGTGACTAGTGGTGTCTCGATTTGAAAATTGCGAACCGCGTGATACCGATTCTCTATCAGGGCTCCTGCCAAGTTTGGCTCTGAGCTGAGAGAGGAGCTTTGGAAAATCTTATGCAACTTGTTTTTTTTTTTCACCCATCTGCTTTGCTGTGGACCTTTGACCAGTCACGTTGAGAATTGATTTCATCCCAAAAGTGCAAAAAACTGCACATTTCATGAGATGAACAAGAGGGCAGTTGAAAGCATTCCCAGTTCTCTGGTATTCTCATTACAATGGCCAAGGAATAATAAAATATACACCAGCATGTATTGGAAAAAGAACTGCTCGCATCTGTAACTGGAGTTCTGTTATTATTATTTAAACATCTTGGCTGAGTTTGCTCTCCTCACATTTAGAGGTTTTTATCTTGAGCCCCCATCCCACCCTAACCTCTCCTAAGTGCTGTTGTCCAAATCTCCATCAGTCAACTGAGCTGGATGTTCAAAGAACGGTTTGACCTGATTCCTGACCCATAAGTAAGTATGTCTCCTCGAAATGGTGGCAACCCTCACTGCCCCAGCTGGCATAGGGATGCTACCTTCTGGGAAAGTGGGGACCCGCAATGCATTGTGCCACAGGATGTTGGCACACAGTACCCATCTGGCTGCCAAGGCCTACTTTTAATATTATTTGTCAAGCATTTGTAAGTGGAGGACTTCCATTAATGCCAGACAACATAATACCAGCTCTCTCAAACAGCCACAACAGAGTAAACACTTACAAATGTCTCAATATCTATTGACAAGAGCATTTCAAAAGGGAATTGGATACGTATTTGAAAAGGAAGAATATAAAAGGACATCCCAAAGTGCTTTACAGCCAGTGAAGCACTTTTGAAGTGTAGTCACTGTTGCAATGCAGGAGCCAATTTACATTCAGCAAGATTCCACAATGTTATAACAGCCAGATCACCTATTTCAGTGATGTTGGTTGGGGGATAAATATTGGCCAGGCCAGCAGAGAGAACTCCCCTGCACTTTTTACAAATAGTGACATGGGATCCTTTAGGCCCACCTGAGAGGGCAGGTTTAATGTTTCATCTGAAAATCAGCATCTTTGACAGTGCAGCATTCCCTCAATACTGCACTGTGATTGTCAACAACAACAACAACGTGCATTTATACTTATAAGTCATCCCAAGATTTTTCGCAAGGAATGTTATCACTAAACCACATAAAGGGATACTGAAGTAAAAGTAAAAAGCTTAGTCAAAGAGGTAGGTTTTAAAGGTCACGAGAGAGGCAGCGAAGTGGAGAGGTTTAGAGAGGAAATCCCAGATCTTAGGGCCCAGGCAGCTCAAAGCAAAGCCTCCTGTGCTGAAATGATTGAAGCCGGAAATGCTAAAGAGGTCAAACTTGGAGGAGCGTGGAGATCTCACAGAGTTGTGGGTCTGGAGGAGATCACAGAGATAGAGGAAGGTGAGGCCATGGGGGGATTTGAAAACAAGGATGAGAATTTTTAAATTGGTGCATTGCTTAATTGGAACCAATGTGAGACAGCGAACATGAGAGATGATGGGTGAATGAGACTTGATGTGAGTTAGGATACAGACAGCAAAGGTTTGCATGACATAGGTGGAGCATTGCTGGCTAGGCCCGCATTTGTTCCCCATACCTAAATGCCCTTGAGAATTTCGTAGTGAGTCATCTTCTTGAACCATTACAGTCCATGTTGTGCAGGTAAATCCATGCAAATGCATGGCGCTGTTAAAAAGGTTAGTTCCAGGATTTTGAAAGGTGCAAGGTGTGAAGCCAGCCAGGAATGTGTTGGAATAATCAAGTCCAGAGGTAGCAGCAATGAGGGCTTCAGCAGCAGATAAGCAGAGGACACAGCAGAGTCACACAACGTAATGGAAGTGGAAATAGGCGGCCTTAATGATGGTGCAGATATTTCATCAGAAACTCATCCCGGGATTAAATATGACACCCAAGTTTGCAAACAGTCTGGTTCAGCCTCAGGAGGTTGTCAGGGAGAGGGACTGAGTTAGTGCTGAAGGAACGGAGATTGTGGCAGTGACCGGTCAGCCTGGATCATGTGCTCAAATCTCTGAAATGGGGCTTGAAGCCAAGACTTTCAGATTCAGAAGCGAGTGTCCTACCCATAGTGAGTCGCGGCTGACACAGCAGGATAGGATTTAGGAGGCTCAAAGTTAAAGACAAGCAAGCTGAGATGGACCAAATGTCCTTCATATTTGCTTTTGGTGGAGAAATTGAAATTTCACCCGGAAATGGGTCATAGTCGCGGGCAGGAGGTCTGATCCCCACCCCACCCTACCCTCATCCCAAAGCCCAAAGCCAGCACTGGGAGCACCAAGCCGTACTGGAGTCTAGGTTTGATTGAAAAATGCAGCGGGCGGGCTCTGGGGGTCTTGCTGGTTCTGGGTGGGCAGGAAAATGGGCCCAGCTGAACCATCTTCTCGTCAAGAGCCAGGACAAAGCGGGATGTGGTTGGGGGTGGGGGGGAGAGGGTGGGTAGGGGGAGGGGGGAGAGAGAGGGAAGGAGAGAAAATCCAGGACCGAGCAGGAGAAGGCACCCTACAGGCCAAAAATGGCTACACTCCTGGGGCCTGTGAAAGTCAAAACTAAAATAATTTTTCTGGGCCCTTAGTTGAGGTGCTTCTCCCTTTTAAGGGCTGCTGCCTGGGGCCGATGGCGCCGGCGGGGGCGGGTCTGTAAAATGCGATGATTGATGTTCAAAAGTTCATTGGGCCGAACTTTGCCCTCGTCGAGCGGGCTCGGCAGGGGGGCGGGGGGGGTAGTGGGGGTGGGTCGGGCCAGGGTGTTCAGGAGGCCAACCGCCGCCCGCGATCGAGCCACAACAGCGATTTCGCATGATGGGCCGCCCGGCGTGAAATGCACGCTGCAGCGCTGCCTGTGGGTGGGGAGGGTGGGGGGGTGGGGGTGGCGAGTGTGCAAGTTCTCGCATGCGCGCATCTGCACGCAGGTAAAGCTCCCTCGGGCACGGAGCTGCCTCGGGGAGATGAAGATTTTGAAAATTAAAAATAAAAGAGTTGTAAAATGTTTAAAAAAAAAATCCATGTCCCCTCATGCGACTCTGCCACATGAGCAGGGACATGTTATTAATGAAGTGTTAAGATTTTTGTTTTATTTTTATTGACTGTTGGAACCCTCATCCCGCCCGTGGATGAGGTTTCCTAAAATGTGCAAAGGCCGCTTGGTCTTTTCGCCTGCCCCTCCCCCACCCCCCGCCCACCATTGAGGTTGGACAGCCAGCAAAGAAATTACATTTAATCGGGACTTTAACTTTAATTGTCGGCGTGCACGCTGCTGACCCCCACATGCTTCGCCAAGCGAAATATTGCGGGTGGCGATGCCAGGACGCTGGCCTGATGTTCAGATCGTTCACATTGGGTGCGCACCTGCTCAACAGGGTAAAAATCCTGGCCTTTGACTTTGGTGGAGCCATAAAATCTCGCCGGCGTAGAACACTGCCTCGGTATGATTAAACCATAGTTTCTAACATTGGTGTCTGCCTGGTTAATGCCAGCAGGCTGCTCACCCATTTCCGGGCCTACTTGGAAATTACGTCAGGTGGACCTTGAGCATCCACAGGCGAGGCCGAGGTGACACCCCCCCCCCCCCCCCACCCCATTTTAAACTGTCACCCACCTCACACTCCTGCCTTACGGATGAGAAACAGGCAGTCTGAGCTGAAAGTCTCCCCCTAATTTCCAGGATTCTGTAAAAATAAACCCTCGACTTAGACGTTTTATCCCAGTTCCTTCAGTTGCTAAGAAAAAAATCGCCTGCTTATTTGAACAGAAGAAAAATAATATAGTTTATGACATCTGAGAAGTAAATTGCTGTAACAATATCTGGACTTTTTGTACATTGTTCTCACATAGCCCATGTGTGGGAATTAATACAAAGCAGGAATTGTACAAAAACCAGGTGTACGACACCCTCCTGACAGGCAGTCAAGTTTAGCAGGTCCCATGTGAGCAAAGCACTGCTTTAACAAGAAGCAATCAAGTGCCTGGACTTTGGGTTCATTTAACATCTCATTTTTTCAAAAGGGATAACAGTCTGCAGATTCTCGTGTAAGACTTTTTTACTAAGTGGACCATAGGGGCTTTTTGTTCTCTCCCTAGGCTGTTACTTTGAGCGTACTTTTAACTTGCGGGGACCTTCACTGGAGACCCTTCCACACAAGGGCCAAGCTGGTCTCTCGCACATTCCCTACTGGTAAATCACAGGGGCTGAGTGAAGTGGGACAGGAGCCATTGTGAAGCTGTCAAGCTGAGGCAAGTTAAATGGCTTGAAGTGATAGTTCATGTTAACACTCGACAGTCATTGCCAGGCAAACAAAGAGCCAGTGGAGGACAGTTAAAAGGCAATTTGGCTCTGATGGGTGGTCGATTTTAAAAACACAAGAACAAGAAATAAAGGGGATGGACGGTCCTGCCACTCACGGTTGAACGCACAGAATCTGGGCCCTTTTTAAATTGACAGGGCTTCTGTGAGCATGACCTGAACAAGTGGAGAGAATAGCATAATTTCTCCCAGTAAATACAATGGAGGCAGGTGTCCCTGGGAGGTCTGAAATGGTCGCATTTTACTACACAATGTTAACATTGGCGGGTCTAAAGAGGAAAACGTCCTTCTTTTTGCCATTCGAACTGTCACTAATGTCCCCACCCACCTCTCTTCCTTTATCCCTCACAGCAGGCAGGCATATTACACAGCGGGGAAGGGTAACCAAGCATAAACACTGACTGGGCAGGGAGCAGAACAGGTGGGATATTCAAGGGGGCCCCCTAATGGGACAGCCATTACTTTAATGCGTTAAAATTCCCTGTCAATTGTCAGCTCCTATTTCAAGATTGCAGGTCAATGGTAGAGGCAGCAGCAGGAAAATGGCCAGGAGAAGACTTCATCCTGCCTGTTTACTGCCCTGAAAAGACAAATGAGATTTTTTTAACAGTAAATGATTCGGGTTTTGGCAAAGTTGTTTCTGAAGATAATTTCTTTTCAGTTGCCCCACATTTAGAAACAATTTATTTTTTTGGTGTTTCATCCTAGGCAGGAAATAATAATAAGAAATAGGAGGCAACTAATTAAATGCTGTAGCTGATCATGAGGTGGCAGCGAAATAACTACGGGATTACCTTAGCTGTTTTAAACTGTAATTACACTAATTGCTTTTGGCGCCAGAAAGAATCCATAGCAGGCACGTTGCTTATGCTATTCCAGTGACAAGGTAGAGCTACTGGGATTCTTGGCCAGTCGCGCTGACACGGGGAGCAGAGAGAGAGATGGTTCCAAGCCTTCAATCCTGCTTCTCCTCAGTCACAGTGAAGATAGTGCTTATTGGCCAGCTCCGCACAGGATGAAAGCACACAGCCAAGCTGTGATCTGAAGTAACTGCAGTTCAGTTGATTTTTTTTTTCTCTCTCGCAACCTTAATCTCCTGTTAATTGTTTCGTAATGAGTGGCACTTCAGCCTCAATCCTACCTTGTGTAATTGAATTAGAAATCCCTCCTCCTTAATCCAATCCTTCCTCCTGCTGTGTAAAGCCTGTACTAACACTTGATTAGTTTACAAACAAATCCATGCTTCTGTGCTGCCTGCTTTATTTGCAGGTGGATTCATCGTGAGTTTGGTTTTGTGTTGGGGGGTGGGGGGGGGGGGTGGTTTCTTTTCTGTATTGAAATGGCAAGCAGTTAGTGCACCCGAAAGCAGAAACAAGACCAGATAAAATGGCCATAAGGATGACCATAAGACGTGGGAACAGAAGTGGGTCATTCGGCCCATCCAGTCTGCTCCGCCATTCACTGAGATCATGGCTGATCTGGTAATCCTCAACTTCACTCTCCTGCCTTTTCCCCATAGCCCTTGATTCCTTTACTGATTAAAAATCTGTCTATCTCAGCCTTGAATATACTGTGAGCACGATGAGATTCAAACCTACGACCTTCTGACTGGGAGATAAGAGTGCTCCTCACTGAGCACAGCTGACACATTAAGGATCAGCTACTTCTCGCACACACACACACACGCTTACAATTAAAAATCAAAACAGGAAATGATGGAAAACACTCAGCAGGTCTGGCAGCATCTGCAGAGAGAGAGAAAAACAGAGTTATGTTTCGGGTCTATGAAATTTTATCAGAACGATGATGATTAACACAATATATTTATATAATGAATGCTTGTTCTAAAGTGATGTTAGACAACAGATATAATAGTCAGATGAGGAACTAAATGCAAACAATTACTGTGACCTGACTTCCTGTGTCAGCTTATTATAAAGGATCTATCAGAGCTGTTGTGCAAAGGACAAGGACTAGAACTTGTCTGGAGTCCATGATCCTTATGTAAACAAAATGCTCAATCATTGATAGCTGTGAGTAAATAACCAAGGAACAAGTTACCATTTTATTCCCGACATTTTATTCAGTTGGGTAAAGGCCAAACCTCCATCATCGCCTCGTCAAGTTTTCAGGACAAGGGTTCCTGTTTCAGTCTATTCTCTCTTGGGCTCTGAATATAGGAACTGGAGTAGGCCATTCAGCCCCTTGAAACTTTACTACCCAGTCAGCTAAAGCATGACTGATCTATGTCTCAACTCCAGTTACCCATCTTGCTTTCATATCACTCGATACTCTTACCAAACAAAATAGTCCATCAATCATTGTTTAGAATTCTCAGTTGACTTCCAGTCTCAACAGCTTTCTGGGGGAGAATATTCCACATTTCCACTCCCCTTTGTGTGAAGATGTGTCTCCTAACACCAAGCCTAATTTTAAGATTTTGACTCTTAGTTTTGGAGTCCCACACCAGAGGAAATTGTTGCTATCTATCTACGGTATCAATTCCTTAATCATCTTAAACTCCACAATTAGACCACCGCTTAATGTCCTACACTTAAGGCATTTTTCCTTGCTCTGTGCCTATTGAATAACAGAGTTACTGCAGTCTTTTCTTTATTCTTTCATGAGATGTGGGCATCGCTGGCAAGGCCAGCATTTGTTGCCCATCCCTAACTGCCCTTGAGAATGTGGTGATGAGACACCTTAGGAACATAGGAACATAGAATTTAGGAGCAGGAGTAGGCCATTCAGCCCTTTGAGCCTGCTCCACCATTCAGTAAGGTCATGGCTGATCTGATTGTAGTCTATGGTCCACTTTCCTGTCTGCTCCCCATAACTCTTGACTCGTTTGTCAATCAAAAATCTGCCTAACTCAGCCTTGAATAAATTCAGAGACACGGCCTCCACTACCCCCTGGGGAAGAGAATTCTGCATAGTAACAACCCTCTGTGAGAAAAAAAATTCTCCCCATCTCAATCTTGGAAGAGAGACCTCTTATTCTTAAACTGTGTCCCCTGGTTCTAGTCTCCCCAACAGTGGAAACATCCTCCCAGAATCTACCCTATCAATTCCCCTCAGGATCTTATGTTTTAATAAGATCACCTTTCATCCTTTTAAACTCCAATAGGATTAGGTCCAACCTGTTCAAAATTTCTTCAGAGAATAAGCCCTTCATCCCAGGAATGAGTCAAGTGAACCTTCTTGAACCATTGCAGTCCATGTTGTGCGGTATACCCACAGTTCTTTTAGGAAGGGAGTTCTACGATTTTGATCCAGCAACAATGAAGGAATGGCGATAAAGTTCCACATCAGGGTGGTGTATGATTTGGAGGGGAACTTGATGTTCCCCTGCGTCTGCTGCCCTTGTCCTTCTAGGCGGTAGAGGTCACAAGTTTGGAAGGTGCTGTCAAAGGACCCTTGGTGAGCTGCTGCAATACATCTTGTAGATGGTACACACTGCTGCCACTACGCAAAGGTGGTGGAGGGAGTGAATGTTTGAGGTTTTTGAGGTGTGGATCAAGTGATCAGCCTGGGATCCAGTTCTGGTGCACGAGGTCATGATGGGCTAATATGTTTTGACCTGACTGAACCAGCCTGCAGCTCTGTCAGATTGTCTCGAATGCAGTAACTCTACACAACTGATCAGGAATAGATGACTTGTTTTCTTCTACATGTTTGGGGCCCAGTGACATATGGTTTTCAGGCATCATCCGTGGTAACCAGAGGACACAGATTTAAGGTAATTGGTAAGATAATTGGCAAAAGAACCAGATGGAAGATGAGGTTTTTTTTTTACACATTGGCCGGAATTTTCCAGCCCCTTATGCCAGTGGGATTTTCGGGCCCCACTGAGGTGAATGGAGATTTCAGTGGCTCCCCAGCCTTGCTGCAAAGGGACCTGCCACAGTGGTGCTGGAAAATTCCGGCCAGTGTGTATTTAATGTACCGCCTGAACGTGTGGATTCAATAGTAATTTTCAAAAGGGAATGAGATAACTACTAAAGTAGGAAGAGTTGGCAGTGCTGTGGGGAAAGGGCAAGGGAGTGGAGCTAATTGGGAAGTTCTTTCAAAGAGCTGGCACAGGTATGATGGACCAATTGGTCTCTTTCAGTAGTTTCAGCAACAATTTTAATACACGATTGTTTATCATTCATTTTTTATCTTGCAGGATGCTGGAAGATGACCTGAAGCTCAGCAGTGATGAGGATGACA
This sequence comes from Carcharodon carcharias, assembly GCF_017639515.1. Taxonomy (NCBI): domain Eukaryota; kingdom Metazoa; phylum Chordata; class Chondrichthyes; order Lamniformes; family Lamnidae; genus Carcharodon; species Carcharodon carcharias. Next base: position 161,258,469 of record NC_054475.1, on the reverse strand, counting down.
GTGAACAGGTAAGCACAACAGCAGCTTGCATTGATATAGCGCCTTTAATGAAGTAAAATGTCCTAATGCGCTTCACAGGAGTGTTATCGGACAGAAATCTGACAGGGAGCCACATGAAAGAGATATTTGGACATGGGACCAAAAGCTTGGTCAAAGAGGTAGGTTTTAAGGCGTCTCAAAGGAGGAGAGAACTAGACAGATGGGGAGGTTCAGGGAGGGAATTCCAGAGCGGTTAGGGCCCACGCAGCTGAAGGTATGGCCACCATTGGTGTAGCGAATAAAATCGGGGATGCTCAAGGTAGGAAGAGCACAGAGATCTCAAAGGTCTGTAGTACTGGAGGAGGTTACAGAGAACTCTTTGCACCTGTCTATTTCAAATGCTTTTTATTATCCTTTTGTTTGGCTTACAAACATGCCCCGAAGGAGGTGATCCTTGAATTCAAAGTGAAAGCCCATGATTTCATTTTTATTTTTATTCATTCATGGGATGTTGGCTTCGCTGGCTGGGCCAGCATTTATTGTCCATCCCTAGTTGCCCTTGAGAAGGTGGTGATGAGCAGCCTTCTTGAACAGCTGCAGTCCATGTGATGTGGGTACATCCACAGTGCTGTTCGGAAGGGGGTTCCAGGATTTTGACCCAGCGACAGTGAAGGAATGGCAATATTTTTCTAATTCAGGATGGTGAGTGACTTGGAGAGGAACCTCCAGGTGGTGGTGTTCCCATCCATCTGCTGCTCTTGTCCTTCTAGGTAGTTGTGGTTGTGGGTTTGGAAGGTGCTGTCTAAGGAGCCTTGGTGAATTCCTGCAGTGCATCTTGTAGATGGTACACGCTGCTGCCACTCTGCGTCGGTGGTGCAGGGAGTGAATGTTTGTGGATGTGACGCCAATCAAGTGGGCTGCTTTGAACCATAGACAAGGACTGTTGCTTTATTGACTTGCACTTTGATCTGGAAAATATTCCAGTGACTTGGTGGAGCATCCCAGGGCTGATCATTCAGCAAAACAGCTGTACTTACTCTCTGTTGCAGGGAGGGGAGTCTCAGTTCGAACATAGACACTGGAACATTGGAAGACTTGAGGGTGATTTGCAAGCTTATGAACAATGATGGACAAGTAAAGCGCTTTTGCTGCATTCAGAATGCCCCATACAAATTGGGATGGTTGTGCGTTACAATATATACACTCCCTATCCCACCCAAAACCATGTGATGTCCTAGGAAAGAAAAGAAAGACTTGCATTTATATAGTGCCTTCCATGACCAGCCAACATCTCAAAGAGCTTTACAGTCAATGAAGTACCTTTGAAGTGTAGTCACTGTGATAACATGAGATATGGGGGGGTGGAAAAACAGGTGAGAACATAGCCCAATTTAGGGGAGGGGAATATCTGGGAAATTCCTCTCTGACTACCCCCCCAACCCCCTCACCTGAAGCCATCTAGCGCACGAGAAAATTCTAGCCATGATAATTCCATTCAGTACCCACATTTTGTACAAGCTGCACCCCAACTCGAATCTCAAGCTTGAAGCAGTTCTGAGAATCAGTGTCCACCAACATGTCCCAGAGGATCCAGTATCCTCTGGGAAAAGAACCACCTCCTGACACCTAATCTAGATCTGTCCTAGCACAATTTGAAATCGAGACCTCTGGCCTCACCTAAGGTATCTATCCTGAATGTGTTGGGTTGGAAGTGTAGTTGCATATGAAGTGGAGAGGAACAGTTTTCCAGGTATGTCCCAATCTCCTGGCTTTTGCTGTGATTCCTGGTGATGATTCCTGGTTTGACAGAATCTTCCATTTTTAATTAGCGGTTGTTAAATTCTACAAAAATAAAGGCACTTAACCTTTCTTGTCATAAAATGAGAGGAAATGTCACCCAGCAACTTAATTATGTATCATTAAGAAAAGTGAAATGCAGAAGGTATAGCCTGCTACCTATACGCAAGCTGCAAAGCTAGGCTTTATTGCACATGACATTTACAATGGCTACAGGAACCCTATTAAATGCACATTCCTCTTTTATTTACTTGCAAGTTAATGGTGACCCTCAAATGATAGGAAATCAAAGCGTAGGCCTGGAATCAATTTCCATTTATTCCATAGAAGCAGTTATTGATGCTCACTGCCTTGGAACAGTTGTTTGGGCACAAGGCTTTGTCCAGTGACCTTAATACAAATGAACACAGAAACATAGGACTGTGCTCAACAAAACTAGCTCACAATGCATCATCTCGAAAGAAATGTCCAATAAATATCAATCAAATATATATTTGAGGGTTGCACATATTTCACTTGCTGAGCCTCAGGAACTTTAGGATTTGCAAAGAGATACCATTCTTAAGGTACATTGGAGATAACTGTCAGCTCTGAAGATCTGAGGAGGATATAAATTGATTTAATTACAGTCAGCATCTGTTCTTACAATTTACTGTAATCCACATCAAGTTTGCTGCCTTCCTCTAACTTTAATGAATGTGGCAACTGTATGAAACCTTTAAGCATCCCCTTCTCTAAATGTATATGTGCCATGGCACTAGCCAAACAGAATAAAGCTGTGGGCATAGAACATTACTGTATGGATACGTGGAAGTGGCATCCTCAGTTAATCTCCTAACTAGAAAATAATTGGACTTGACATCAACATAAAATCCACAGAGGAGAAATATATCAGAGTTTTATTCACCATTTAATGACCAGTGTGACATGTTATCTTTCCCTTTGTGTGTGAAGTTTTCATCAAAAGACTTAAGAGTTTGAGTTAAAACAGGTAGAAAACTCTGATCTAGACATTGTGGAGTCTGACCTCTTGTTAATCTGAAACACTAATCATCCTGGATTGATTTGATCTAATAACGCAGATACTGATAATTTTTTGGGTTCTCCTTACTGAGACCGCGTGTTTCAGTTTATATTCTGACATAAATTTTGGAAGGAGACTCTGATTAGCCTTTTGGCAACCATGGGCCATGTTTCAACAAGATGCCGGGGCTTATCTATGTCCCATGTATCTGACAGTAAAAAAGGGCTTGCATTTCTATCGCATCTTTCACAACCTCAGGACCTCCCAAAGGGCTTTCCAGCAACTGGGTACTTTATAAGAGCATTCCCTGCTGTAATGTGGGAAACATGGCAGCCAGAGTGTGCACATCAAGATCCCACACAAAAAACAGTGTTAGTGACCAGATATTCCTTAATCAACATAATTAAAACAGGACATCAGATTTCTTCTTCAAAATAGCGCCACGGCATCTTTTAGGCCGACCTGAGAGGGCAGGCAGGTCTTCAGTTGGACGTCTCATGTCTGACCGTGCAGAACTCTGTCTGTACTGAACTGGAGTGCCAACCTTGGTTTTTACACCCAAATCTCTGGAGTGGAATTTGAACGCATAACCTTTTGACTCGGGGCATGATACAATCCTAGACGATGCAACCTGACACGTAGCAGTGAAAGGATTCTGGTGAATCTGTGCTACAGCCCCTCAGAGAGATAAAATGTCCATTCATTTTGTCTCGGAGTTTCAGTTCCAGTGTTTTGTACGTGTCATTACTGACCCCTCATTAGAGGTGAGTCCTCATCATCATTATGAACCCTTCCTTGTATCTATCATTGCTAGTTATGTGTTAATATATTTGACAATGTCCTCTCATATACATGACAAGATAATTTGAAAGTGAAATTGAGAACACATCTATGCAGCTTAGAAAACATGTTCATCTAGAGCGATGACTTGCCACAAGCCATCAACATGGTGACACTTTAACACACACTGGTCCCATAATTAACCCATACTGTGTTCAATTCTGGGCACTGCACCTCAGCACAGATTCATCAGAATGATTCGGTATAAAAAGCTTTAAATTATGAGGCCAGTTTGCACAGACCAAGTTTGTATTCCCTCGAGGAAGGTTAAAGAGTGTGAAATGAGATTTTTAAGATAATTGAAGAATTTGGTAGCGCAGATAGAGAGAAACCATTTCCTGTGGTGCAGGTGGTCAGATCAAGGAACTAGCATCTTAAAATTGGAGCCAGGAGACAATGTCAGAATGCACTTCACACAAAAAGGAGTGGAAATCTGGAACTCTGTTCCCCAAAAAGTTGTTAAGGTTTGATGTGAAATGAAAATTTCAAAATTGAGATTGATAGATTTTTGTCGAACAATGGTATTAAGGATTACAGCACCAAGGCAGGTAAATGAGTTGAGATGCAGATCAGACATAATCTAATTGAGTGTCGGCACAGGCTCGATGGGGAGGTCTTGTAGCACAGTGGGTAACTTTTGAGCCAGAATCTCTGGGTCAAGCCCCACTCCAGAACTTGATGGCCAATGAAGGTGTGTTCACAACACAAGCAGACATGTTGAGTATCAATCTGCAAATCCTTCCAACACACACCAATGGCAGGCAGTAAGAGGGAGCGAGATACCTGGTCAGCCATGTGATGGGAAGAAATTGGAGCCTCTACCATCACTGTCCACAGCTCCAGACTATAATCTTCATGTAAAAGTACTCGTTGCCACAGCAACACAGACTCTCTGAGTGATCTGTAACACAACCACCGCCACAGGCTTGAAGGGCTGAATGAACTCTTTCTGTTCCTAAGGACAATTATTACTCAACCTTTCACTGCATTGGGCCTAGCAAAATCTTGGCCTTGCTTCACCAGTGTTACGCCTAAGCTAGCAGCCGAATTCGTTGCTCCTTGAAGAGACAAGGAATAACTTTGCCAAGTTGCGATGGGACATTTTGGAAAAATAATTTAAAAAAACAATGTTCTTACAGTATAAAAACAAAAACAAAAAAACTGCGGATGCTGGAAATCCATAACAAAAACAGAATTACCTGGAAAAACTCAGCAGGTCTGGCAGCATTGGCGGAGAAGAAAAGAGTAGACGTTTTGAGTCCTCATGACCCTTCAGCAGAACTGAGTAATATTAGGAGAGGAGTGAAATATAAGCTGGTTTAAGGGGGGTGGGGGGAGGTGGCTGTAGGGACAAGCATGCAAGTGATAGGAGCAGATGATCAAAAGATGTCACAGACAAAAGAACACAGAGGTGTTGAAGGTGGTGATATTATCTAAACGAATGTGCTAATTAAGAATGGATGGCAGGACACACAAGGTACAGTTGTAATGGGGATGGGGTGGAAAGACTAACAGGGCATAAAAGGTATAGATTTAAAAATAATGGAAATAGGTGGGAAAAGAAAAATCTATATAAATTATTGGAAAAAACAAAAGGAAGGGGGAAGAAACGGAAAGGGGGTGGGGATGCAGGAGGGAGTTCAAGATCTAAAATTGTTGAATTCAATATTTAGTCCGGAAGGCTGTAAAGTGCCTAGTTGGAAGATGAGGTGCTGTTCTTCCAGTTTGCGTTGGGCTTCACTGGATTAATGCAGCAAGCCAAGGACAGACTTGTGGGCAAGAGAGCAGGGTGGAGTGTTAAAATGGCAAGCGACAGGGAGGTTTGGGTCTTTCTTGCGGACAGACCGCAGGTGTTCTGCAAAGCGGTCGCCCAGTTTACGTTTGGTTTCTCCAATGTAGAGGAGACTGCATTGGGAGCAATGAATGCAGTAGACTAAGTTAGGGGAAATGCAAGTGAAATGCTGCTTCACTTGAAAGGAGTGTTTGGGCCCTTGGACGGTGAGGAGAGAGGAAGTGAAGGGGCAGGTGTTGCATCTTTTGCGTGGGCATGGGGAGGTGCCATAGGTGGGGATTGAGGAGTAGGGGGTGATGGAGGAGTGGACCAGGGTGTCCTGGAGGGAACAATCGCTACGGAATGCCGCCGGGGGGGTAAAGGGAAGATGTGTTTGGTGGTGGCATCATGCTGGAGTTGGCGGAAATGGCGGAGGATGATCCTTTGAAGGCGGAGGCTGGTGGGGTGATAAGTGAGGACAATGGGGACCCTATCATGTTTCTGGGAGGGAGGAGAAGGCGTGAGGGCGGATGCGTGGGAGATGGGCCGGACACGGTTGAGGGCCCTGTCAATGACCGTGGGTGGAAAACCTCGGTTAAGGAAGAAGGAGGACATGTCAGAGGAACTGTTTTTGAATGTAGCATCATCAGAACAGATGCGACAGAGGCGAAGGAACTGAGAGAATGGGATGGAGTCCTTACAGAAAGTGGGGTGTGAGGAGCTGTAGTCGAGATAGCTGTGGAAGTCGGTGGGTTTGTAATGGATATTGGTGGACAGTCTATCACCAGAGATTGAGACAGAGAGGTCAAGGAAGGGAAGGGAAGTGTCAGAGATGGACCACGTGAAAATGATGGAGGGGTGGAGATTGAAAGCAAAATTAATAAATTTTTCCAGGTCCCGACGAGAGCATGAAGCAGCACCGAAGTAATCATCGATGTACCGGAGAAAGAGTTGTGGAAGGGGGCCGGAGGAGGACTGGAACAAGGAATGTTCCACATACCCCATAAAGAGACAGGCATAGCTGGGGCCCATGCGGATACCCATAGCCACACTTTTTATTTGGAGGAAGTGAGAGGAGTTAAAGGAGAAATTGTTCAGTGTGAGAACAAGTTCAGCCAGACGGAGGAGAGTAGTGGTGGATGGGGATTGTTCGGGCCTCTGTTCGAGGAAGAAGCTAAGGGCCCTCAGACCATCATGGTGGGGGATGGAGGTGTAGAGGGATTGGACATCCATGGTGAAGAGGAAGCGGTTGGGGCCAGGGAACTGGAAATTGTTGATGTGACGTAAGGTGTCAGAGGAATCACAGATGTTGGTGGGAAGGAACTGGACAAGGGGAGAGAGAAGGGAGTCAAGATAACGAGAAATGAGTTCTGTGGGGTAGGAGCAAGCTGACACGATCAGTCTACCGGGACAGTTCTGTTTGTGGATTTTGGGTAGGAGGTAGAAGCGGGCCGTCCGAGGTTGGGTGACTATCAGGTTGGAAGCTGTGGGAGGAAGATCTCCAGAAGAGATGAGGTCAGTGACAGTCCTGGAAACAATGGCTTGATGTTCAGTGGTGGGTTCATGGTCCAGGGAGAGGTAGGAGGAAGTGTCTGCGAGTTGATGCTCAGCCTCCGCGAGGTAGAGGTCAGTGCGCCAGACAACAACAGCACTACCCTTGTCAGCGGGTTTGATGACAATGTTGGGGTTGGACCTGAGAGAACGGTGTGCAGTAAGTTCAGAGAGAGAGAGATTAGAATGGTTGAGAAGAGCAGAGAAGTTGAGACGACTAATGTCTTGCCGACAGTTCTCAATGAAACGATCAAGAGAAGAGAAGGTAAGAATCCAGAGAGAGGGGTCCAGGTGGAGGGTGAATATTGGAGGTGGGTAAAAGGATCCATTGAACGGGGAGAGGACTCCTGCCCAAAGAAGTGAGCCCAGAGAGGAAGACGGCGGAAGAAGGGTTCAGCATCATGCCGAGCCCGAAATTCATTGAGGTGAGGGCATAAGGGTATGAAACTAAGCCCTTTGCTGAACACTGAACGTTCAGCGTCGGACAGGGGAAGGTCAGGGGGTATAGTGAATACACAGCCAAGGCTGGGATTGGAAGATGGGGTGGGGACGGAGGGACAGGCAGCGGTGGAGGGTCCTAGATGGGTGTTGGTGTCGATGAGTTGTTGGAGCTTGCGTTCCTTAGCACTTGAGAGAAAGAGAAAAAGTTTCTTGTTGAGGCGTCGGATGAGACGAATAATTAAATGAAACTGGGAGCACGCGCAGCTTTGAAAGAGGGTACGGCGGTGTTGTTGTAGGGAGAGGTCGAGTGTGTTCATAAGGCGGCGCATGGCACTGAGTGTGGATCTTGGAATGCGACAGGAACAGCAGTCCCAGAGATACCTCTAATCCTGGGTGGGTTCGAAACAAGAGGGATGGAACTTCAGTTGAAATCCACGTGGGGTAAGTCGGAGGTGGAGACAGTCACTGAGAAAGGAGATATGGCTGTGAAAGCGGGTTTTAGTAAACACCTTGTCAAACACCAGGAGAGAAATGGAAAGCAATGAAGGTGAACAAGGCAAAAGAGAGATACAGAAATCTTGTCGGAGAGAGGAGCAGTACTTCTTCAAGGTAGGCATTTTTTGAAGAGGAGTGGCAGTCAATTAAACAGTATGTCTTCTTTCATATTGTGTTTAATTTGATGCTAGGAAAGGCAGCTATCAGTGCATGTGCACAACCACTCGCAAGACTGACTAAGGCTGGCAAATGAGGGATCCCCAATAATAAAAACAAAAAATTTCTTTTCCATCTTCGATCTTTAAAACTCTGACTCATTTATCTCCCAGTTTTTGTCTCCGCCAGACTTGCACGTTGGGAGCTGATTGCATTATAGTCAACATAAGAGCAGACATTATGTGCTGAATTTTAGGTCCAGGACCCCAGTTCTGACACAGCACTGAATTCCTGGTCAAGGTCCCGGAAAGCGCTGTGGCAGGACTCTGGGGGAGGTTTTTGCAGGAAGTGGATGATTAAGAGACTGCCTCTGGAAGCCCTGTTCAATTAAGGACAGTGGCCAAGATCCATAGATGTGTAGTTGGTGATTGCGAGGGCGGCTGAAGATGAAGGTGCCCTCTGAAGACTTGTAAATTGTGCAAATTATACTGTGGCCACAGTTGGCAGGCCATCATTTCGGAGGGGGAGCTGCTCTATAGAATGGCCTTGGCCGTGCCTGTGACCCTCACAGACTAGCATACCCTGGGCTGCTTTGCAGGATGCATCTCCAGCCCCTCCCTCCACCTGTCCTGTTACTGGGAGGCCAACACCATTATATCCGCAGGCTGCAGCCACATTTGGGGGCAGAAACACTACCTGGGAAATGCAGACGCTGTGCGAATAGTGCCCTCAATTGGCACTCTGAGTGGCTACCTGCCATTGGTAGCCAAGTAGCCATCACCCCAACCCACCTGCCCCTACCACTAACCAGCTCCCTGAAAAAGTCATAGGCAGGAACATTCTGGCAGACTGGCACACTGACTAGTAGCAAGAAATTGTCCATGTCCAAATGCAGGAAGACCTGGACAAAATCCAGGCTTGTGCTGACAAGTGGCAAGTAACATTCATGTCACACGAGCTCCAGGCAATGACCATCTCCAACAAGAGAGAATCTAACCATCGCCCCTTGACATTCAATAGCATTACCATCACTGAATCCCCCACTGTCAACATCCTGGGGGTTACCATTGACCAGAAACTGAACTGGACTAGCCATATAAATACTATGGCTACAAGAGCAGGTCAGATGCTAGGAATAGTGCGATTGGTAACTCACCTCCTGACTCCCCCAAGCCTGTCCATCATCCAGAAGGCTCAAGTCAGGAGTGTGATGGAACTTGCCTGGTTCAGTACAGCTTCCACAACACTCAAGAAGCTTGACACCAGTCAGGACAAAGCAGCCCGCTTGGTTGGCACCCTGTCCACAAACATTCACTTCACTACCCACGCACAGTGGCAGCAGTGTGTACATGTACAGGATGCATGCAGGAACTCATTAAGATTCCCTATTTATTATCTTCCAAACCCATGACCACTATCATCTTCTTCCAGAGATCCCCAGCATCACAGATGCCAGCCTTCAGCTAATTCGATTCACTCCACGTGATATCAGGAAACAGCTGAAAGCACTGGATACTGCAAAGGCTATGGACCCTGACAATTCTCTGGCAATACTATTAAAGACTTGTGCTCCAGAACTTGCCACGCCCCTAGCCAAGCTGTTCCAGTACAGCTACAACACTGGCATCTACCTGGCTATGTGGAAAATTGCCCAGGTATGTCCTGTACACAAAAAGCATGCTCAATCCAGCCCGGCCAATTACCGGCCCATCAGTCTACTCTCGATCACCAGTAAAGTAATGGAAGGGATCATCAACAGTGCTATCAAGCGGCACTTGCTTAGAATCGTGCGACAAGTACCTCATCTCCTGACTCCCCAAAGCCTGTCCACCATCTACAAGGCACATGTCAGGAGTGTGATGGAATACTCCCCACTTGCCTGGAATGGTGCAGCTCCCACAGCACTCAAGAAGCTTGACACCAACCAGGACAATGCAGCCCACTTGATTGGCACCACATCCACAAACATTCACTCACTCCACCACTGATGCACAGTAGCAGCAGTGTGTACCATCTACAAGATGCACTGCAAGAATTCACCAAGGCTTCTTCAACAGCACCTGCCAAACCCACAACTACTACCATCTAGAAGGACAAGGGCAGCTGATAGATGGGAACACCACCACTTGGAAGTTCCCCTCCAAGTCACACACCATCCTGACTTGGAAATATATTACAGTTCCTTCACTGTCACTGGGTCAAAACTCTGGAACTCCCTTCCTAATAACACTGTGGGTGTACCCGCACCACATGGTTCAAAAAGGCAGCTCACCGCCATCTTGTCAAGGGCAATTAGGGATGGGCCATAAATGCTGACACCCATGTTCCATGAATGAATAAAAAAAAATCCCAGCATACCCGCCTCAAAACCCAACTCTGCCTTGGGATGAAATCCCCGGCTCTGCAAGCCTTGTCTTAATGTTGGCACAATTTTAATTTGAGTGCAATCTGGAACATTTACACTCTTGGCTATCAATGTTACACAGTCATTGTTTTATCATGCTTCTTTCTGTTTGTGTCTGTGTGTGTGTTTACGCTTTGTGGATTTATTTTATGGTAGATTTAGTGTGAAAAGCAAGTGGCTTCTTTCAAGGAAGAACACAGGAATTGTTTGGTAAAATATGCGCCAAGGTCTATATATTTTGCCTTCTGCTTTGCCGGCAATTGAACGATGTGGGGATAATGGAGTCGTTGACTAATCACAGTGGTAGGTCTCTATCAACAACAACAACTTATATTTACATAGCACCTTTAATGTATTAAAACATCCCAAGGAGCTTCACAACACCATTATAAAGAAAAATTTGATGCACAGCCACGTAAAGTGATATTACGGCAGATGGCTAAAAGTTTAGTCAAAAAAACAAGTTTTAAGGAGTAAAAGCAAAAAACTGCGGATGCTGGAAATCTAGAACAAAAACAAAAATACCTGGAAAAACTCAGCAGGTCTGACAGCATCTGCAGAGAGGGACACAGTTGACGTTTCGAGTCTGGATGACCCTTCATCACAACTCTAACTCAGTTCTGATGAAAGGTCATCCAGACTCGAAACGTCAGCTGTGTCCCTTTCCACAGATACCGTCAGACCTGCTGAGTTTTTCCAGGTATTTTTGTTTAAATTTTAAAGAGTGTTCTAAAGGAAGAAAGAGGTAGAGAATCAGAGAGACTGGGAGAGGGAATTTCAGAACTTTGGGCCTAGACAGCTGTCCTCACCTTTTAAGATATCATTAGTACTTGATCATACTGACAAATAATATGGTCAAAGTGTGAGCTTTCAACTTGGTGTAGATAAAGCAATATAGTATGTAAAATCAGATTAATATTCCTATCTGTCATCTTTCCCAGTCATGATCTTATTCATTCAGATTACCAGGCTGAAAATTAAGTACTGGGGGTTCATCATTCCCTGACTAGCCCTCCTTGCTAGTATCAGTGATTGCTGGAAACACCTAACAGGGGAAGAAACCCTACAATTCACCCAGGTTTACAAATCCCTCCATAGCCTACCCAACTACCACTGCCTCTATCCCTAACCTCAACTTGTACCCACTTGTCTCTGAGTCTGGACTAATTTCCTTCCTCCTTTACCTGCACCATACTTTACAACCTGCTCTCTGGTTTACTCCTGAAGCCTACATTGTTGCTACATCTCTTCCCATCTCACAAGCCTCTACAAAATCTTCTATATAATCCCTCCTAACCATCTGTGGCTCAATGCCCAATTCAGTAACTGTGAAACCTTTTGGTTACAGCCGTGGAGTGGTTATATTCCTGGGCTAGTTCCTGAATGAATCCAGTAGAAAGCAGGCTCAAATCCCCACTGTGGCAGATTGTGAATTTGATTTCAGTTTAAAAAAAACGGAAATTAAATTGCTATCAGTAGAAGTGACTGTGAAGCTGTTAGGTTGTTGTAAGAATCCAACTGATACACTTCAGTCTTGTGAGGAAGGAAACCTGTCATCCTTACCCAGTCTGGCCTAGATGTATCTCCAATCCCACACAATGTGTTTGACTCTTGTCTGCTTCCTGAAGCTGCCTAGCAAGCCACTCGGTTTGTAGAGGTGGGCAGTAAATCCTGCTTACAACATCCACATCCTGAGAGTCAATTTTAGATGCAGATTACTCCACAAGCCTCGAAGGATTTGATGAAGAGCAAGAATGGGCCCTCACACTTCTCCTCCATCAGTAAACTGGAACATTTGTTGTGTTCTGCTACATCAGTGACTTCATAGAGAGATGAATTGCAAAAATCTACAACTGATCAGACTAGCAGATCAATAACAAGTGGGCAAAAGTGATGATCCAAATAGAAATAGTGTCAACTGCTACCAGTAAATGGTTCACCACAGCAAACAAATTAGGAGACAAATGTACCTGATTAATTAAATATTGATTGGACACAATGTCACTGTAGTGATCTACATCCTCAATGCTATTTGAGAGTTAGTGTTAATCAATAGGATGCTGAAGCAAAATGTGTCCCAACCTTGAGTGCATGATTCTGGGTCAAGTTACTTCCACTAAGTGAGTTCAGGTGGAGGGTCCACCACACAGGCTTTGAGACCTACACAAGACGAGGGACAGTTCTTGACTGACACATTCAGCCAAGGGAGTGATTGCAGGAAGTCTATTCTCCTCTTGATATAATCAAAGGAAACAAGAGCATTAAACGTATACTTTAACCACATATTTTTGCACAACTGTGAAATGCAGCAATGCCCAGGGGAGCTAGTCAAAAGAACTTCCATTTATAGAATCACAGAATGGTTACAGCACAGACACAGGCCATTCGGCCCATTGTGTCTATGCCAGCTATCTGCAAGAACAATTCACCTAGTGCCACCCCTCTGCCTTCGCCCCATAGCCATGTAAGTTTATCCTCTTCAGCTAATGATTAAATTCTCTTTTGAAAGCCACAATTTAACCTGCTTCCACCACACTCTCAGGCAGCGCATTCCAGACTGTAAACACTTGCTGCACAAAAAAGTTTTTCCTCATGTCGCTGTTGCTTCTTTTGTCATTCACCTTATACCAATGTCCTCTGGCTCTTGATCCTTCCACCAATGGGAACAGTCTCTCCCCCTCTACTCTGTACAGACCCCTCAAGATTTTGAATGCCTCTATAAAATCCCCTCTGAACCTTCTCTTGGCCAAGGACAACAGACCCAAGTTCTCCAATCTGTAACTGAAGTTCCTCATCCCTGGAACCATTTTTGTGAATCTTTTCTGTACCCTCGCTAATGCCTTCATGTCCTTCCTAAAGTGTGGTGCCCAGAACTGGATACAATGCCCCAGTTGAGGCCGAACAAGTGTTTTATAGGGGTTTACCATAACTTCCTTGCCTTTGTTCTCTATGCCCCTGTTTATAAAGCCTGGGATCCCATATAGTTTTTTAATGGATCTCTCAACCTCCCCTGCCACCTTCAATGATCTGTGCATATAACACATTTAATGTGGTAAAAATACACCACGTACTTCACAGAAGAAATTATCAAACAAAACTTCATCCTGAGACACAGGTGACCAAAGGCCTAGTCAAAGAGATGGTATAAAGGAGCGTCTTAAAGGGAGAGAAGCAGAAATGTTTAGGAAGGAAGCTGAAGGCACAGCCAGCAAAGGTGGAGCCAAAGAAGTGCTGTGCACTCACATGGCCAGAATTCGATGAGTTTAGATACCTCAGAGAGTTGTAAGATTGGAGGAGATTTACAGAGTTGGGAGAGCGGGAGGTCATGGGGGCACTTGAATACAACTATGGCATTGCTGAAGTGGAGCCAATGTAGGTCAGCAAGCACTGGAGTGATGGGTGAATGGGACTAGGCGTGAGTTAGGATATGGATAGCTGTAGTTTGGAAGAGTTCAGGTTACAGATGGTGAGAGGTCACCCACGAGAGCATTTGACCAGTCAAGTCTAGAGTTAACAAAGAGGTGGATGAGGGTTCCAGCAGCAGATGAGCTGAAGGAGAGGCAGAGGTAGGCTGTCTTGGTCCTGGAGGGCATAGGGGATGAGAAGGTCAGCTCCCGGTCAGTTAGGATGCCAAGCAACGTTTCCTCTAAGCTGCTTCATGTGCAGTCATGCAGCTCCCTGAGAGTTACCGTGCCGGCCATTCACCAATTGTCCCCTTTAAGGTACGGTGCATGCGCAGCCACGCAAGAGAAATTTAAATGTACTGCACACTGATTTAAACGGGCTGTACACAGCGACAATAAAGTGTAGGGGACGTTCATACTGAGGTTGTAAACAGTCCGGTACAGCCTCAGAAAGGGGCCAGGGAGTGGAATGGAGCCAGCAACTGGGTAATGAAATTCAGAGTGATGGCCAAAGACAATCGACGGGACTTTACACACCCACCCGTCACCACCAGGATCTTCCGCTCCCATCGCAAGACAATGGGCTTCTGGCTGGCAGGGAGGGGTTGGGGGAGGGGTTGGGGGAGGCGCTGCCTTGCCCGTGGCGGGTCCCACCCACGAAGGAGGCCGGAAAATCCCGGCCAATGGCTTTGGCCTCCCAATATTTAATCGAAGGAAACCTCTGCCCTTCCCATTCTGGATGTTGGACAAGCAGTCTGACAATTCTGCGGCAGTGGAGAGGTTGAGGAAGGTAGTGGCGCTGTGTGGTTTTGGATGAGGGGGCAGCACGCAGTGGAGAACTGGGCAATTCGAACCGTTAAAGAGGAGCGGCAACCTTGTTCAGTTTCTGGGAAGTTAAACTATTTGTAGAGCACAGGCTAACTTTATCTTCCATTATTTGGCCCCCACCCATCAAGCAATAACATTTCCCAATCTTAAAAATGGAAAGAAAACAACAAAGCTAAAGTCATGACACAGGGCAAGATTGGCACTGACAGCCATCAGTTGAATACATTTGCCAGAAATTAACTCTTCATTTTAATTTTACCTTTGGTACTGGCCCTGGAGTAGCACTCGGGCTACATGGTTATCTGTGTTTCAAGCATGTGATTGAGGCTGCGCACTATAGAACATTTCCCTTGCGATGTAATTTGTTGCTCCTTTTCACTGGCAACTCCATTCAATATCCTTCAATATTGCAAGGTATTAACTCCCGACTGTTTCTCCTCCATTTCTAGTTTCCTTTTCTTTATCCTTGTAAAGATACAATAGCTACTCTTCAACAATCACATGAATATAAATGGAAAAGAAAGGTCAATTGATCAAAGCCATGTACTCTTTACATGGCTCAAAATAGCGCCAGCTACAAGGAGACCTTGATTGACTTTTCCATTTTTTTCATGACTTGCTCATCAACACAGATTCAAGAAGAAAATGATGGATGGATTTCTGCAGTGTGACTTTTAGGCCTGCACAGACTGAGCAGTGTGAAATCATTGCTCCCGTTACAAACAAAAACAGAGAGAAAGCACAGAAGTTTTTGACACACGACAGATGAGATCATCCTGGATACATGTGTGCCCTGACTGAAGATTCGAGTTGGGCTACGGGATGATGGTGAAGGTGATTGGGGGAGGCTTTTTATTACTCGATGGGTTAGATTTAGTGATCAAAGTGTAATCATTACAGTCCAAACTAAGTGACAATGGTACATAGGGCATGGCTAAGCAACCTTGAGATTCATTTAGCAGAAGGATGTCCCTTGATATTAGTCTTCGAAAAAAATCCAAAATGTGACAGGTTAATTGCACTTAGGTAAACTACTGTCTAAAATCCATCCAGCAGTATGGCAGTTTCATGAAATAAATAGTGCTTTCTGAATAGCAGTAAGGATTTCAGGCTGTTAAAATGATTTGATAGACTATGTTTTTAGAGGCATTGAGCCGGCAATGCCTCCTGGCTGTGTTGCTTAGCAACATTTTAATTCAAGAAGGATCAAAAAGACAAAATCCCTATGGAGTTGAAAACAGAAATAAGTCTGCAGTTGACAGATGATATGAGTTGTTATATAATATACTGTGAAGATCACTGAGTTCTTTCATGAATGATAAATGGACTGTACACAGATCAATGGGTTCTGCAATAAACTGGAACCACAGTCCATATCTGAGGCAGAACAGGTTGCGTAGTAGGGAAGGCAGTCGGAGATATAGTCATTGAGACAATTTGTGTGTGTTTTACCGTTACAAAGCATGAGGGGAAACAACTGACGACATTTGGCTATCTCTTGACTGTTTCCTTTTCTAATACAGATCTAGGTAAAACCACATCTAAACACTCAGTTGTGTTCACTTGACTTCAACTTGATAGAAATCAGCCTTTCCTTTCGAAACGTTACCACAATCATCACAGGGAGGATATTGCAGCAAAATGATCATTCATCCATGTATGGTGTGCCTTCAAAGCAGGATCATGTCAAAAAATGGCACTAGCAAATGCATGGTTTATTTTGGCTTCCCTAAAGCAAATTCTGAAACAGCCCAAGAGTTTGCCTGTTTACATCAAGCTGCAGTTTCATGGCTTGGATTTCACCCAGACAGCAAATGATCTTGTTTTAGGATTTTTGATTTATTTTGCAAAAGAAACTGGAACAGCGTCAGGCATCTCACATTCCTGACCCAAAAATTGTTGGATATTTTACCTTACCCTCAGGTTGCGGTTCACTTGCATTGCAAATTGCGGGAAGTGTGAGCTGATAACAGTGCAGAGAGGGCAGCAGGCCACCTGGACCCTAGTGAAGGTTAGAGCCGACAGTTTATCTCCTTAATCCACGGAACGAAAGGATAAAGAAACAGAGTAATCGACAGAGAGGAATTGGGGCGAATTAGAGTCAAAGTAGGGAGAGAAAGAGAAACAGAAAAAGAGAGCAAAAGAAAGAGAGTGGATTAAGAGAGAGAGAAAAGACACAAATGCAAAAATAAGAAAAATAAATAAATTTAAATTTAAAAAATGCTCTCGGAACAATTTACAACCTGCAGGAATGAAACTCCAGTTTCCTTCCAAGGTTGAGCATCATGTCATAAATCATGTGACTTGAATTCACATGACTATAGCGAGATTAATTTGGATTAACAAAGAAAATCCAGCAATTTTTTGACATACAATAAATTTGAATGGAGTGACTCACGGCGAAGTTACTTTTCTTTTGATTTTGGCGAGGCTAACGTTAGAACAGCATAAATCATCTAGCAATTTGCAGAGAATTGGAACTCACGCTGTGTTGCTGCCTTGCCACAAATTGCTGGGATTTTAATAAACTAATATTGGCAAGCAGCGTTAATGCAGCTACTCTTCCAGCAATTTCTGGGCCATTAAGGTCATCTCTCTCATGTCTTTGTGTTGGTAAAAGGCATCCTCAAAGGATCGAGCCACCAAGTTAAATCCAAGAGAACTTTACATACAACCTGATTCTAACACACCCAAATAGGGCCTAGGGTTGCTGATCCATTAGGAGTGAGTACCTGATGGCTGACTGAAATGCAAAAGTCATTCTTAATGCCTGTGATCCTAATAAATGTAATATTTTAAATTGATGCATCTTTTTCATTTAATTGCTTTTTCATTTGCATAATTGGTCATAATGAGGGATCATATCTATAAGATAGTCATTAATAAATCCAATATGGAATCCAGGAGAAACCTCTAATCAGAGTAGTTAGAATGTGGAACTCCCTACTAGAAGGAATTGTTGAGATATCTAGCATAGAGGAGAAGCTAGATAAGGACATAAGAGTGAAAGGAATAGAAAGTAATGCTGATAAGATAAGACAAAGGGGCTGAGAGGAGGCCCATGTGGAGCATAAACACCGACATGGACCAATTGGACCAAATGGCCAGTTTCTATGCTGTGATGTCAATGTGGTTCTATGAAAACATTTATGGGGGAATGGGACTGCTCTACAGAGAGCCAGCATTGACCCAGTGGGCCGAATGGCTTCCTTTCCTGTCATAATGATAACATACTTTCACTTTGCTAAAAGTCACTAGGTCAGTAGTTTGTTCTTGACAGTACTGCGCACCCTTTATGCACTAATTTGCTTATGTAAGGCCTGGGACTACACTTCAAAAAATAATGAAAGGACAGAGAAGCACTTTGGGACTTCCTGAGGATGCAATGTAATTGGAAATTCTTTCTTAATTTGCTTTTGTGGAGAGTGCTAACTTTAATTTACAAAGGTTTAAAATAGCAAATACCTTTGCGTGCTCGGTTCAACGTACAATTTCTGCTTGCTAGACGTCGTAGCAAAAGGAGAAATAGTAAATCAACAATGTGAGATCAACCAGCAAATCATCAAAACTGAGGTAAGGCCAACAGCCTCTGAAAGGGAGCAGAAATTGCTGGAAATACTCAGCAGGCCAGGCAGTAACTGTGGAGAGAGAAGCAGGGCTAACGTCTCAGGTCGATGACCTTTATCAGAACTGGTGAAAGTTAGAGATGTCATCACGAGTAGGAAAACAGAGAGCAATGAAGGTGAACAAGGCAATGGTGATAAAAGGAAATCCAATCAAGAAGCAGAGCAGAGCTTCTTCAAGATGGACATTTGTGGAGGAGAAACTTCAGTGAATTAAACAGTAATCCAAAAGCAAGGTGGGAGGACTTATGATGCAGTGGGTAGCAACACTGCCTCTAACCCAGAAGGGGTTTGAATCCCATCCCAGGACTTGATGGCCGTGTTCATAATAAGGCCAAACAGGTTGAGTGTTGATCTGCAAACCCTTCCAATGCTTGCCAATCTCAGGCGGTAAGAATTGCGGGGGATACCTGGTTAGCCGTGTGATGGAAAGAAAGTTGGAGCCTCTACCATCACTATCCATAGCTCTAGGCTACAACATGCATGTGAGAGTAGATGTTGCCACAGCAACTTGGACTCCCTGGGTGAACAGTAACAGGCCACAAAAGCATGATACTGCAGACTCTGAGAGAAAGATCCTCAGTATTTGCAGATTTAATGTGAATGATTTTTTTTTTGAATGATGGCATGTTTACAGCTGCTTTCAGCAGGTGTAACGAAAACAGTGGAAATGTTTATTTGCAGCAATTCTCATTCTTGCACCCCTCCCCTTCTCTACCAAACACATTAATGAGTTATTTTCATACCTGAATGTCTCTTCTTCGCTGTCAGTTTGGAGCTGTGACATATCCCTGTATTATTATTAATAAAGCATCCGAAAATAACCCCCTGTTCCAAAACTAAATTGCAGAAGGAAAGTACCAAATATAATTTACATTGCTGTGGCCATTTTAAAACCTGAGTCCCAAAATTTGAATTAAATTGAAAGTAAGAAAGAACTTACATTGATATTGTGCTTTTCATGAGCTTAGGATGTGACAAGAAGCTTTCCAGTCAATGAAGTACTTTTTGAAGTGTAGTCACTGTTGTAATGTAGAAATGCAGAAGTCAATTTGTGCATGGCAAGATCCCACAAACACCATTATAATGGAAAATTATCAGTCTCTTTTAGTGATGTTGGTTGATTGAGGCATAAATACTGGCCAAGACTGCCCTGTTCTACTTTGAAATAGTGCCACAGGATCTTTTTACATCCACCTGAGGGGCAGGCAGGGCTTTGGTTTATTATCTCATCCAAAAGACAGCACTTCCAATAGTGCAGCCCTCCCCCAATATGAGGAATGTTGACAAACATAATTTTGAAACCTACATACAAGCTTTGAAATTACAATTCATGTGACAGTATTATAGCTGAAATAGTTGTTAGCCAGTAGTCTTCATCCGTCCGTGTTGTCACGGACATGTGCACATGAAGTGATGAATCAGATGCTTTTAAAACTCTTTTGCACTGTGCTACAGGCAGCAGAGTTCCCTTGCTGGGGCCAGATGTCAGGATTCACCCAGTCTTATTGGTTTTACAGTTGGCCAGATGCCATCTGTGCTAGATCCACACTTCGGGAGCACAAGGCATCGCTGTTGGTATCGTTTGATATAGAAACATAGCATCAAAGATTAGTACAGCACAGAATTCAGCCCTTCAAATCTTTACCAGCTCTTTCGAAGATCAATCCAATTAATGCCAGTCCCCTGTTCTTTCCCATTTCCCTGCAAAATCCCTCCTTCAAATATTTATTGAGTTCTCTTTTGAAAAAGTCAATTGTATCTGTATCCGCCAGCCTATCAGTCAGTGCATTCCAAATCCTAAACATTCATTGTTTAAAAAAGCTTTTCCTCAGATTTTATTTGGTACTTAGTCCTGTTCAATCTTCAGCCCTCTACTGTCTTTACAAGGACAGTCCAAAACTAATCCCACTGTCCTGCTGGCTTCGTACAGCTCCGAAACTTCATCTCTTTCAAATCTTTATCTGCCTCAACCTCGCCCTGTTGCAGTTAAAGCATCCCATGATATCTGCCCACTTCTACTCTTGGAGGTTTCTATATGTGAAGAGTGCAGCATAGCTGGGAGTTCGGTCAATTTATTTGCACTTTAGGCTGAACTCCATCCTGACCTGTATCCTGGGCTCCGATGTACTCAGTAGTTCCACCGATTGCAGAGGAAAAAACACCATGGGCCTTGGAATTCTTTGACGTTTATGCCTGCAAAATGGACACCAAAGTGTTCAATGTGGCAGGCGACTTGTATGTCATGCATGCCCACTTCTTCGCCTGTCATGTTGGGAGAGACTAAAGCACAGGTGTCCAGGGCCTGCGCCTGAAAGCATTTGCCCCTTTCGTACAAGGAAGAGGCCTAATACCTGCTTCAGATCCCATGCTGAATTTGGACTGCCTCGAGCGCAACCAGGGTGGCTGCAGAATTCAGAATAAATGCAGCCTAACTTGCCCTAATGAATGGCAGAACAGGCTCAAGGGATTGAAATGGCCAACTCCTGTTCCCATTTTCCTAAGCTCGGTCCTGTTATAGCAATGAGACATCAGTTGGACGGGAAAAGGCTGAGAGTGCCAGGAAGTGCTCTCAAGCAGATTCTAATGGAGGTACAAGCAGTGTAAACTGATGCATCTTTGATTAAAAGACTGCTAACTGCTGTTCCAATCTTCCACTAACAAGATCACCATAAGTACCACATAAAACAATGCCTCAGCTTGAATGACATGGCACACAGAATACAGAGTCCAAGGCGATTAATGGAACTGTAATTGGGTAATTTCTGCTCTTCAGTCTGAGACGTTTTAATTCGCCCCCGGCTATTCTTGTCCCACTTGTGAAGTGACTGTCATGGTGCATGAGATAATAGTAGAGCAGCTCCGAGTGGTCAACTTTATCACTGGCTGATTACAGCACAACGTTTAACTATTGCTGTCATGAGCTGTACAGCAAACATTGAGCTACAAGCAAGGCTCTTAATGAATTGAGCTTTCTGGAAGCACCTCATACGCGACGCCCAGCCGGTCATTCTGTAACGATGTAAGAAAGATTATTGTTTCCTTAGATTGCAAAATATGTCCTCGGCCGAAGCAACCTACCTCTGCTACTGTAATAAAATAAAAATAAAATCATGAAGAAGCTGGAAATCTGAAATAAAAAATAGAAAATGCTGGAAAAAACTCAGCATGTCTGACAACATCTGCGGAGAGAGAGAAAAACAGAGCTAAAGTTTTGAGTCTGTATGACCCTTCTTCAGACCTCTGCTACTCTTGTCTTAGTCTTGTTTCCATCTCAATTATTGCAATTAGACCAAAGTACCTGTGATGGTGATGGTGGTGTAGTGGTCACATCACTGGACTAAAAGTCCACGGGCCCAGGCTGGCTCGGGGTGGGGGGGGCAAAGTTCTAACCCCACTGTGGCAGTTAGTGCAGTTTAAATTTAATTAATAAAATTATAAATTGAAAGCTAGTCTCAGTAATGGAGACCAAACTGTCTTCAATTATCATAAAAAAACCAGAAGGAAATCTGCTGCACTTACCTGGTCTGGCCTACACATGACTCCAGACCCACAGCAATGTGGTTTACTCTTAACTGCCTCAGAAATAGTCGAGCAAGCCGCTCAGTTCAAGGGCAATTAGGGATGGCAACAAATACTGGCCTTGCCAGTGATGCCCTCACCCCATGAACAAATTTTAAAAATGATTTCAGTCAGAACGCGTAACACAATAAAATGCAAAAGGAAAGAAAGACTTGCATTTTCTTAACATATTTTGTGACCTCAGGACATCCCAAAGTGCCTTACAGCCAATGAGGTGTCCTTTTGAAGTATAATCACTCATATAATGCATACAGCAAGATTCCACAAACAGCAGTATGATCATTTTTTTAAATTCATTCATGGGATGTGGGCTTCGCTGGCTAGGCCAGCATTTATTCCCCATCCCTAATTGCCCTTGAGAAGGTGATGTTGAGCTGCCTTCTTGAATCACTGCAGTCCATGTGGTGCAGGTACACCCACAGTGCTGTTAGGAAGGGAGTTCCAGGATTTTGACCCAGCGGCAGTGAAGGAATGGCGATATATTTCCAAGTCAGGATGGTGAGTAACTTGGAGGGGAACTTCCAAGTGGTGATATTCTCATCTATCTGCTGCCCTTGTCCTTCTAGATGGTAGTGGTCATGGATTTGGAAGGTGCTGTTGAAGAAGCCTTGGTGAATTCCTGCTGTGCATCTTGTAGATAGTACACACTGCTGCTACTGTGTGCCGGTGGTGGAGGGAGTGAATGTTTGTGGATGGGGTGCCAATCAAGTGGACTGCTTTGTTCTGGATGGTGTCAAGCTTCTTTAGTGGTGTGGGAGCAGTGCTCATCCAGGCAAGTGGAGAGTATTCCATCAGATTCCTGACTTGTGCCTTGTAGATGGTGGACAGGCTTTGGGGAGTCAGGAGGTGTGTTACTCATCGCACGATTCCTAGCCTCTGACCTACTCTTGGAGCCACTGTATTTTTATGGCTAGTCCAGTTTAGTTTCTGGTCAATGGTAACCCCCAGGGATGTTGATAGTGGGGGATTCGGTGATGGTAATGCCATTGAATGACTAGACTATTTGCTTTTGTGATGTTGTTTAAAGGATAAACGATAAACAGGTTACTGGGAATGACCCCCTGCTCTCCTTCACAATAGTGGCATGGGACCATTTATGTCAATTTAAGAGGGAAGATTGGATCCTTTGTTTAGTATAAAAAGATAGCACCTCCCTCAGTGCTATACTGGTGTACCAGCATATGTTTTTGTGCTCAAATCCTGGAGTGGGACTTGAACCCACAATCTCCTAATTCAGGGGCAAGAGTGCTGCCAACTGAGCTACAGCATACACCAAAGCATATTCTTTTGGTCCCTTTCTACTGAATCCAGCACTTGCAATGGGAAAAGTGCAACAGTGACTTGGATGTCCAGTCGGTTTAACAGCGATCTTTAGAAGAAGTGAAATTCATCCTGTGCTTAGCAGCATGTTGGTCCACTGCTAAGTGCTGAAACACTAAGTTATGAAAGCCTTCTCAACAGCTGATTATTTGCATTGTTTCCGTCCAGCTAATTTTTTTACATTTGTACTTGCAGGTCGAGAAAACCAAGATTCGACCCATTGCTGTAAAGTAAGTTTTTTTCAAAAAAAACCCTTTATTTTATGTTGCTGTATTTTCTATTTGTGATCAATAAACACACACTAAAGTGTTTATTATGTTTAGTTGGGGGGATTATTTATGATCTTTAAGCTATTCAGGTAAGTGATTACACAAGCATGACATTGCAATCCACCTATTACTACCTGGAGGGCAAATGTTTTATGCTAGCCATAAATTATCCAATTCGATTCCAATACAACTTGTGTTTTGTTTCAAGTAACACTGTTTCAGCAAATTCACTCAGCAACTGCAGCAAATATGAAACCAATTGTGTTGTTTTCTTTAAATGAACTGTAACGAGATTAAAAATAATCAGCTTAAGGTCCCCCTATAAATAAACACACAAGAAGAGGTTGTGTCAGTGACTCAGTGTTAAGGTGACAAGACATTAAATAGCCTTTAATTAGTTGCATTAGAAATTCAACCCGGTGATAACCCAATACTCGCCCACACGCCTCTGAGCCATGGGATGTCATGGGGAGAAGGGGGTCAGGTTTGCACTATTAGAAGGATGAGATTAAAATGACCACCGTGGTGTAGACACCTCTCCTTTAATGATAATGATGCCAATGTGTACTTCAGCAGTTAATCAATGAAAAACTAACTGCTCTAACACAAATGCTAGGCTTCCTGCTGAATGCATGATGTGAACATTCCTACCAACCCAAATATATTTTAAACAGATCCGAGGTGACACTCGGTATTGATGTGCCAGTGGGGAGGGCTTCATGGGGCATTTCCTTTCTTAGATATGAATATGGATTAGCTAGACTCCTGTGCTTTTGCTGTAGATTATTTCGTAGCTACCACAGTTGGAATCTTAAACTGACCCATCCTTTTAATAGGTCTGGATACTTCCTGAGGGAAGTAGTGGAAATGGGTCCCGAGGTCAATTAAAGGCCAATTATTGTTATTGTTGGAAGTGTCTTTAGATTGACAGCCTGTTGGTCTCTTTCCAGTTTATCTCAAGGTCGGAAAAAACAACCAGAAATGACCAAGGTTCCCTCCTCTTTATGTCTACTTTTTTTTAAAGGTTTTTCAGTTTTGATTGCTTGGTGGTTTATTCTTTCTGGAGTGTGACAGCCTGAGTGCAAAAGACAACCTTAATAGTTTGCAGTTCTGATTGAAGGCCTAGTGCTTCCACAGCACAGGACTCCTGCATGGTGACATGTACCAAATTCATATCAATATAGTTACATTTTAAGAAAACCCTCTGGTTTAATTTTCCGGAGGTCATTTTGATGCTGTGCAATAGTGCAAAGTGGATGACAACAGATAAACAGACGGATTCATATCTCTCCCCACTTGCATAACTATTGACCTCAATATATTTGCCCATTTCTTGCATGTAATATGAGGATGATCATACATCACAGAGTCAATAATACCCGCTCCCACCCTCTTGCTTTGGTAACCAGGGTTCAAACCTTGGCTGAAGACTGTAACAAAATATTTCACATACTTCATCATTAAAGATTTATTGTATTGTTATTGCACATAAACACCTGGGTTAAAGCAAGTGAAACATCAAAGGTAAAATGTTGTTTGTTCAACAGGAAACAAAGAGTTGGGTTAAATGGGTATTGGGGCAGGCAGGGGGGATGGTGGGTTTGGGTGTGTGGAGGGTGGTTGGTGGGTGGGTGCACGGTGTACTCTGCAGGCCAGCTCAAGCCCATTTTTGTTCTCGGTGCAAGCAGATGATTTGAACTTGGGCTTGGGGAACACACTCTTGACATTTGCTGAAATGCAAAAGTAGGAGGATTAGGCAGGTAACAAGGAAGACTGGAGGAGACAGTAGGAAGACATAGGCAACTTATTGGAATGGGTAAGCTGATGGCAGATGCAATTTAATGTGGAGAAGCATGAAGGCACTTTGGAAGAAATGGGAGCAAACTGTTGTGGACAGTGAAGGAGGTGGTCGGATAGAGAGACCTAGAAGATTAAGCATATAATTCCCTTAAATTGAAAGTGTAGGAAGATTAAGTCATTAAAAAGGCCAGTAGCATTTTGGGCTTCTTAAATAGAATACAAGAAAAAAGGAGTATTGATAAACCTCTAAAAAATATTGGTTAGGCAGCAGTTAGAGCACTAATGAGAGGTTTTATGTGCCATATTGAAGCAAGTACATTGAAGTCACAAAGACTGTGCAACACATTTTTTTAAAAATTTATTAACGGGATGTGGGCTTCGCTGGCTAGGCCAGCATTTATTGCCCATCCCTAATTGCCCTTGAGAAGGTGGTGGTGAGCTGCCTTCTTGAACTGCTGCAGTCCATGTGATAATGTTGGGGTTGGCAGCTATAATTATGAGGAGTGACTTGAGATTCTAGGACTATTTTTACTGATACAAAGCCAAGAGGAGATTTACCAAAGTTTTTTTTAACATTATAAAACATTTTGCTAGATGGACTAAGGAAAGACCACTTCCTCTGATTGAGGTGTCAGTGAGGAAGGAGATGAGGAGATAGGATAGGAGTACAGGATGCAATGCTTAAGGAAAAATTTGATAAGCATTTGAAGGTTCATAGTGGGTTTAGTCAAGGGCTAGCATAGAAATGATTAGCTGAATAGCCTGATTCTACACTGTAAACTTCTTTTACTTTACAGTTAAGATTTTTGAGAGAATTCTATACATATGGGGATTAGGCAAGCAGTGTGTGATCAGCAGAGATGAGGGACTGGATGTTATCATGAAATGTTGAACTTCATTTAATGAGGTTATAATTCAAACATTGCTGATTTATTAAATACATAAATAGTTAATAAAGTTTCTCAGTGTAGTTTGGCTGATTCCCAAGGTCCAGGGACTACTCCTGGGTCAATTAAACTTTAATCCGGAGCTCAGTTTTGAAAATATAATGACACGTGCCATGTTGCCAGGTTACAGAATACATGCATTCTGCATTCGGAGGCTATCGATTCCACAGACTCTCAGTTAGTTGAGACCTAGCAATTTCTGATTGGCCACAACTGACATAATGACAAGCCAGTAAAATAATTTCAGTTTACAACATTAAACAGTACATGAGAGAGAATGAGAAAACAATTCTTAAAGCATTCACTGTTACTGCCCAATAGGAGATTTTAATGAGATCAGTTTGGCAATTCTGTAGTGTTATATGTATTGTAGGTTCAGTGTTCACACATGATTGGCTGCCTAGTGAGTCCCTGACCTTAAAAAGAAGGGAATAAAATGGCTTGAATTTATATAAGTGCCTTTAGCAATGTTGGAATTTCCAAAAGCTCTTTACAGCCAATTAAATGCTTTTAAGGTGTAAACACTGGTATAATCTTGGCAGCTAACTTGCAAAACAGCAAGATTGCACAAACAGCAATTAACTAAATAATCAGATATTATGATTTGGGTATCGATTGAGGGATAAATATTTGCCAAGACAATGGGGAGAACTTGGTGCTTTTCTTCAAATTGTACCATGAGATTTTTCACACCTATCTGAAAGGACAGACAAGGCCTCAATGTAATGCCTCATCCAAAAAAAAGACACCTCTGACAGTGCAGTACTCCCTCACTACTGCCATAAAATGTCAGCCTAATTTTGTGCTCGGGTCTTAGGAGTGGGACTTTTGATCCCCACCAAACCTTCTGACTCTGTGGCAAGAGAATGCCTCTGTAATCTCTTCCACCCTTACAAGCCTTCAAGATCTCTGCAGTCCTCCAATCCCCAAGTTCCTCCCCTTCACCATTGGCTACCTTCAGCTGTCTGGGCCATAAACTCAGGAATTCCTCCTCTAAACCTCTCCCCATGCACCCCACCCCCAAATCTATCTTCCTCTCCTCCTTTAAGAAGCTCTTTTGTCCAAGATTTTTCTTCCCCTGTGCTGAACTCCTTCTGTGCCTCAGTGTCAAATTTTACTTGTTAATGGAGCTATGAAGTGCCTTGTGGTGTTTTACTCCATGAAAGGTGCTATAACAGCAAGTTGTTGCTGTTGCAACTCACTGAACCACGACCAACAATTTCTCTACCTAGATTTGTCTTCTGGGAAGGTGCTAGGGAGAAGGCAGGAACTTTCTTTACAGAGAGGGAGGGGAAGAGAGGGGTCATTTCCGCAGAGACACAAACATTGGGCAGTCAGCTCGAGCCATGCAGAAAGGAAGGAAGGGAATTTCAAAGGACACATTAACCACTGTTGGACAAAAGCCACGTTCTAGAGGTACAGCAATGGACAACAATAATGACCTACATGATTACCTGCCTGACAGTTTATCCAGTGTATGGTCTGTACCGTGGAGAGAATCTAAAACAATTTGCAATTAGAAAATAGAAAAAACAAATGTGGAGTTATTGATTATTCTGCTGTGCTAGCTGCTAAGCGAATGAGTTTTGAGTAAGTTAAGAACGGGCCTATAGGTTTAAACGGTGTTCTCTAATGTGCCTGAGTGCAGGGAGTCTATTATTACAAAGAAAGTCAAAGGGGAACTGAATGGCAGCCCCCAACCCCTCATACTGGGTAGGAATTGAGAAAAGAGAGAATATCAACTAGGGTGCAGTCAGAGTCCAATGTCTTGTTTTGGGGAATGGTTTATGGTGCCTGAGAGAAGACTAACACAGGGTTGAATATATCATCAAATAAAGAAAAATGAAGTTCAGTATTATAGGTATTAGGTTGAACAATTCTAATTTCACACTGTCAAATACCTCTCACACCTCAAATAATACAAACACTTAAGGTTTATTGCTGTATAAATATGATTAAACATTCCTTTAATGGTTATGTTAACAAGGTGTAAAGCTGAATCTCACAATCTTTGACTGTAGGATTATATCATTTCAGGGATTATCCCTCCCTGCAATCATGCCATGCTTGCTGTGAAATCACAGCCATTATACTGATATATCTAACTAGTCAGCAGTGAGTAAGTCAAATGCTTACTCACAAGAGCAATAGCCAAATACACTGATGTAATTTCATTGTGTTAATGTGTCATTGACTGATATCTTTCCTAAATACTAAATTTAAAAATAACAGCAAATAGGAATTAGTATTCTTATCATTGGACCTGTTTATTATTCAGTCTCCTTCACATTTTAAGACATAATTTATTCATTTTGTAGTGGGATAAAAGGTTATGGAATAGCTAAACCTCTTCCAAAAAGGTTTTATTAAAAACAGTTTTACATGTGTTAACACTCCAACTAAGGTTGTGAAGAAAGGAAGCCCAGGCTCAGCACTGACCTCAAAGAAAGCTGCTCACAAAGACGTAGTGATCTGTATGGCATGGATCTCCCCTTTCCTGACGTCAGTTTGAAACTGGCATCATCAAGGAGATCTCCAGGGTATAGCGACACTGATATCATCAAACAGGCTAGGCAGCCAATCACATTCAAAAAAAAATCCGGAATTGAAAGCTAGTCTGTAATGGTGCTAATAAAGTATCATCAATTGTCATAAAAGCCTGTCTGGTTCACTAATGTCCTTTAGGGAAGGAAATTTGTTGTCCTTATGTGGTCTGGCCTACATGTGACTCCAAACCCACAGTAGTGGAGGGATGGTGGTGGCATAGTGGGATTATCACAGGACTAGTTAATCTAGCAACCTGGGATAATGCTTTGGGGATCTGGGTTCAAATCCCACTGTGGCAGATGGTGAAACCTGGAATTAAAAATCTAGTGATGAAACCATTGCCAATTGGTGTAAAAACCTATGTGGTTCACTAATGCCCTTCAGGGAAGGAAATCTGCTGTCCTCACCTGGTCTGGCTTATGCGTGACTCCAGTTCCTCAATAATGTGGTTGACTGTTAATTGCTGTCTGATCAAAGGTAATTGGGCAATAAATGTTGTCCTAGCCAGTGATGCCATGCCCAATGAATAAAAAAATGTGTGGTTGGCTCTTAACTGCCCTCTAAAATGGCTTAGCAATTGGCACTCAGTTCAAGGGCAATTCAGGATGAGCAACAAATGCTGGCCTTGCCAGTAATGCTCATGTCCCATGAAATAATAAAATAAATTCTTACAGATAGCAAACCAAGAACTAATATGCACAGACTACCCTTCACTTTTCAATTAAATTTTACAGAGAGCAAAATAAATGCTTGGACCATAGACATGTGAAGATAAAATATCACAAAAGTCTTGTATAAAAAGTTATTTTAAAAATGTGAATTTTTTTTATCATAATGGAGAAATTTGACATTCCATAAAAATAAAACTAGTTGTTCAGGGCCGGTGAAGCTGTTTAGCAGTAATTATGAATTTAGTACACTGCTAAAAACGCATTTACACCTCATTCGTCAAAGTGCAACTTTTTCAATGAATTTTACAGTGGAATTAAGAACATTAAAGGACATGTTTTTGTCTGTTCAATGATCTCTGCTTAATTGCAGCCAGGAGTGGGGGAGGGAACCTCAACAGAGAGCTCTCTGAAGAAGCATAGAATGACAGGCAACAACTTCTGCATCTCCGTGGGCAGGATCTTTTCCCCCGTTGGGGGGGGTGGGGTTGTGTGGGAACGGGCGCGAGCAGGCGGGTCCCCGACCAGCGCCCCCAGTCGGGGGCATGCCGCCATTTTACGTGGGCAGGCCAATTAAGGCCCGCCCAGCGTGACATCCGCCCGGAAGCTCTAAGAAAGAGCGCGCAGGTCTCCCTGAGGCAAAGTGCTGCCTCAGGGAGAACAGCTCAGGTTTGAAGGTTTCAGTAAAGAAGGGGAAAAAGAATGACTGAAGTGTCCACTCGTGTGCCACTGTCACATGAGCTGGCACATGTCAATTTCTTTTACTTAAACATTTTATAAAAACGTTAATACCCTCGTGAGACCTCACCCCGCCCGTGGATGAGGTTTCATGTTTGCTCAGAAGCCCGCCTGTGCTCCCGGCCAACCTTAAGGATGGATGGGCAGGTCCATTAACCAAGTTAATTACTTTTTTAATGGCCTTAAAAGGCCTTTGGCAGTTCGGCCACGCGCCCGCCGAACTGAAAATCTAATTGAGGGTTTTACGCTCGGCGAGCAGGCCCTGCCCCCTCCCCCTGCACGCTGAACAGAAGATTCTGCCCCCTTGTTAAGCTCTGCATGTGTAGACTCCAGGGGGGAGAATTTTCCGCCAGGGTCCTGCACACCGACGCGCAAAATGCCGCGCGGTGACATCGGGCGTGTGTCCCAACGTCACCGCCCATCATTCCGATCTTTCGTTTGGCGGGTGCGCACCAGACGTGGCTGCACGTCCGCCAAACTGTTGAAGGCCTGTTAAGGCCATTAATGAACCAATTAATATAATTCTCGAAGCTGCCCGTTCAACCTTAATACTGCATACTCTATCCTACAGTGTACCTGTTAGGAGACCTATAAACTACTCCCCTAAGTGACTTCTTACCTTTGCTGTTTCTTATCTCAACCCAAACTGATCCTACATCTTGATTTTCTGAACTACTGTGCTAATGTCATCCTCAGCTAACAGAGCTACCCCACCACCTTTTCCTAGCTTCATGTCCTTTTGAAATGTCAAATAACCTGGAATATTTAGACCCTAGCCCTGGCCCCCTAGCAACCACATCTTTGAAATGGCTATCAGGTTATACATATTTTTTTTTTTCTGCTATTAATTCATCTGTTTAGTTATGAATGCTGCGCATATTCAGATACAGGAGCCTTCAATTCTGTCTTTTTACCAATCTTGCAAACTCTGGCCTTATCTACGGCCGCACTCTTAAGTGTACATGCTCAGTCCCTTCTTGCCACACTATCCGTACCTATGTCTTTGCCCTGCTGTATTACCTTGTCCTTTCTCTTTAATTTACCACATCTCCCCTCATGTGATGAAAGCAAAAAAATAAAAGCAAAAAAACTACGGATGCTGGAA
Organism: Carcharodon carcharias; assembly: GCF_017639515.1. NCBI lineage: Eukaryota > Metazoa > Chordata > Chondrichthyes > Lamniformes > Lamnidae > Carcharodon > Carcharodon carcharias. Next base: position 161,227,180 of record NC_054475.1, on the reverse strand, counting down.
ATCTAAAACAAAAACAAAAATACCTGGAAAAACTCAGCAAGTCTGACAGCATCTGCAGAGAGGAACACAGTTAACGCTTCGAGTCTGAATGACTCTTAATCAGAACTAAGGAAAAATAGAAAAGAGGTAAAATATAAGCTGGTTTAAGGGGTGGGGGGTGGTGGGACAGGTAGTTCTCTTTAATTTACCACATCTCCCCTCATGCAATCCCTCTCCCTCGCTATTTAGATTAAAATCCTCTCTGCCACTTAAGTTATATGAATCACCAGAACACTGGTCCCAGCATAGTTCAGGTGAAGACTGTTCCAACCAGACCACAGCCTCTTTCCTCAGTACTAGTGCCGCTTCCCGATGAATGAAACTCATTTCTCCCACACAGTCTTTGCACCATGCTTTCAACTCTTTAATCCTATTTGCCCTACACCTATTGAGCTTGTGGCTCAGGCAGTGATCCCTGTCAAAGATGATATTATTGAAAGAGAGGGTGAAGGAGGGATTTAGGGAGGGAATTCTAAACATACAGCCTCAATGGTTGTAGGTATGACCACCAAGCAAACCGTAAAGGAGAGGGAGGGCACACAAGAAGATTTGCAGGGAACGGAGAAATCCTGGGGAGTTTTAGGGCTGGTGGAGGTTACTGAAATGGGGAGCAGTAAGGCCATGTGGGGATTGAGTATTAGGATAGGAGTATTAAATTGGATGTGTTACAAGGAACTGGGAGCCAGTGTTGGTTAGCAAGTGTGATGGGTGAGCAAGACTTGACACAGATTAGGATGCAGGCAGCAGGGTTTTGAGTGAGATGGATCACCTGGACTCTGGGTGTTGGGAAGTCAGCCAGGAGAGCTTTGGAATAGCCAAGTCTTCTGCACAATCCCTGAATTAACTGCAGGAAATGTACTGTCCCTTGTACGTTATCCATCATATCATCTGGTGCTGTCTTCAGTTTATGTTCTGATATCTGAGTGCTGTATGAATATTGAAGGTTAATCTGAAAGGAATCATGGAAAAATATCATTAGCAGTAAACGCTGCATTCAAAACACTTGACAGAATTGCTGCTGGAGATGAATAAAAACTGGTGCTTCAAATTTTCAGTACTAACCATATGTGTAATATCACACACATATTAATGAAGAAAAATTGTTATTAGGCCATATGTGATATTAAAATTTTATAAATGTAATTTGGCCAACAGCCATACGTGCTAATAAAAATTCATTGAAAACTACTGCACTTTTGACATTTGCCAGAACCAAGTAAATAGTCACTTTTGTTGCTGAGAAATGAGATCTCAGTTTTTACATAGTCGGATAGCAACAGGAAGGAGCAACATACATGTATTATAGCGCCTTTCACAGCCTCAAGACTTCCAGAAGTGCTTTAGAGCCAATGAACTATTGTTAAAGTGCAGTCACTGTTGTAATGTAGAAATGTGGCAGCCACTTTGAGTACAGCAAGCTCCCACAAAGAGGAATGGAATAAACCATCTATTTTAGGCATTGGCTGAGGGATAAATATGGGCCAGGACACTGGGATGAACTACCTTGTTCTTTCTCTCTGCGCATTTGAGAGAGCTGGTGGGGCCTTGGCTTTAATGTCTCATCTGAAAGCAGTGCCCCAACTGTGCAGCACTCCCTCACAGCCACACTGGAGTAATTGCCCAGATTATGGGCGAAAGTCTCTATCGTGAAGCTTGAAGAGACAGGGGAGCTCCCCACTGGATCACGACGGCTAATGATGGACAGTATTTCGCAATGTCCAGCATGAGTTCATTACTTCACTAATTTCCTGATTATTTCTGGATGATGGCAGAAGATACTTTGATGCATAAATGCACTTTGGCCTGTTCCTCCCATATTATCACATGCTTATGCAAATGATGAAGTTTGGCCTGTTGCTTCAAGGCTTTGGTTTGATTTTCTTTGTGCGTTGCCAAAACAGCCATCATGGCTTTAAAAGATAAATGATAAATGATGAAAGATGAAGTGGCTGAATGGACTAGACCTTTACCAACTGTTATACAAGGGCATGAAACCTGTCCCACTGTTAGAACACTCTTTACCTTCAGTGTTTCTCAGGGAAATCCTAAGCATTAGAAAAACACCCTTGACTATTAAATTTCATTTTCCTTTCCTTGCATTCCTATTCACAGCCAGCAGTAGAACAGGCAAGAAAAATGTACCTATTATGCAATTATGTCTATTACGCAAATGGCATTAAAAGTTCACGCACTAAATGTGGCTAGTCATGATCTGAACTGTAAATTTAAAAACTGAAGTTTATAACCTTTCTCTAACAGCAGATTTTCATGACTTGATTAATGGGAATTCAAATAGCCCAGCAGACCCCTTGAGAATATGCCTAATGTATGGCAATCACAGAAATGATGTCAATTCCTCCAACAATCATAACAGTCATCCTTCACCTATTTGTGAAAAACTAATTGCTCCTGCTCGCAAAAGGGTCACTCATTTAACTTCATGCAAATAAATTCTTGCCTTTAGTTTCTGCTCAAGGTGCTCATATCTGCAGGTCCATATGATGAATGGTTGGCTCCACTAGTTAACAATCATTGCCCATAAAGCAGCAGGTCCAGTTGAAACTGATCCTACAAACTATCTGTCTTTCCATTAGGAGGCAGATGGAATGAATCAGTGACTAGGTGAATGTCCCATTAAATTGACATGTCCATTGATCAACAGCTTGCTTTGTGCTGAAACAAAAAGTTTACCTCCCACTATGGAAGTCTTCTACTGCCTTTGTGAGCTTGAGTAATAAAGATCCTTCAACCTGTTTGATCTCACACTTCCAGAATACCTACTCCACCACCTTCCCATTACAGCACAGTGTTCTTGCCTTGATCAATCTTTTGGTCAACTCGTCCCAGCCTCTGTGTTTCTTTTCTGTTTGTTCTGGGGTTGTGGCCAATGTCGGCAAGGCAGTATTAGTTGCCTACACCCTGATACATTGAGAAGCTGGTGGGGAGCATTCTCCTTGGGCTAAAGGCTTTGCTGCTGACAGTAAAGCAGAGAGGAGAGAGTGGTCGTAAAGGAGGCCAGAATCAAAGGATAGAGAGCAACAGGCTAGAACACTGAGCTGAGGAAGATTCCAGAAGAAGGGGAGAAGCCATGGGAGAACTGGGACTTTGTACAGGCAAGCAGCTGTGTCCATGCCTTTACCAACCTCATCAGGAGATGCACAGGAGGAATCTCTTGATGTCTCTGCCATTGGATTTACCTTGACTTCCACTGTCCAGCTTCTACCTATCAACAGTGCCGTAGCAGGCACTTTAAGGGTTAACTCTCTCCACTTGTGTACAACTGCTCAATACAAGTGGATCATCCAGTTGGTGACGACCCCACCATCAGCTTCTGGTAGTTACAGTTGGAGGCACAGCTTTCAAAGTCAGCAATATCCCCTTCACCTACACTAACCCCACTCATTCCCCTGAGCACGCCTCACATCGAACGATGTTAAATGAGCAGCACAGCATTGTGTCATGCTTCCTGAACAGTACAGAGACGTGTAGCTGCTTCAACTCTAACCTGATGAGGTACAATAGCTACAAACTATTAAAAATAATCCTACATTTCACTGGAAGGTGTAATGGTGAGGGTCATTCCTTTAAACACACACCTGGAACTCAGTCCTCGATACCCACCAAAGATTATATCAATGTTGCTGAAACGGAGGCTTCAATTATTCTGCAGAGAGCATAAAATAATTCATTCTGCAATTTCCTCAGGCAGTTTCCATGATTTAGATGTATGCGTGCTAGTGAAGGCCCTTGACATTGCGGTGTCAATTACTGTTGTTCTGACAACTGAACTTGGGATATAGTCAATTTATTAACAAAAGGAGCTCTCAGATATCCTGCTACAGATTAAATTAATTCTTACCTTCATTCTGCTTTGTTCTTTGTTTTGTAATACATTTTGAGAAGCGATTATGCAAAGGAGAATTTATGGCTGAATGGTGAAAAATGACCCCTTTTCCAGATAAATTGACTTAGAAACAAATTGCAACCCCCTTGCACTGAGGCATTACAACAGTAACTACGCTTCAAAAGCGTTTCGCTGGCTGGAAAGCATTTTGGAATGTCCTGCAGTTGTGAAAGGGTGCTACTGAAACGCAAGTCTTCCAAGACCCTCTTCACGAACCGAACGCTTGCCGACTCAATCCCAGATCTCCATCCCCACGTCAGGAGTGCAGCATTGGGAGATTTCCCAGCTCGGCGAACCCGAGCTTTAAAAATAGCCCCCCATAGGTGGGATTTTCGGCCGCGGCGGCAAGTGGGCTGAAACAGGAGACTGTGCGGGCGGGCCTGCCTCTGTGTCTCGGCACTGTGTTTAAATAAATAAAAACTAATAATAAAACAAAAAAACATCCCTCCAGCCCTCACCCTCCCACACACTCCCTACGTCCATCCATGCCAACCTATGCCCCCCCTGCTCACCCCCATGGCCCCCACATTCCTATGCCAACTTGGTTACCCTCCACTCATGTCCCATGACTTCTCACAAACCTGTGCCAACTTTGTGCCTCTCTACCCGCACCCCACAGCCTCTCACACTCGTACGCCAACTTAATGCCCCTCTACCCACACCCCCATGGTCCTTTATACCCCATGCCAATTTAATGCCCTGCTACCCACACCCCATGGCCCCTCACACCCCTATGCCAACTTAATGCTCGTCTACCAACCCCCATTGCCTTCATACCCCCTACATCAGCTCAAGCTAACCCATGCCTCCACCACCATCCTTTGCCCTCACCCCCTCCATGTCAACTCACCTTGGACCATCCCTGACAGCCTTGCCACTTCCTGGGTAAGTTTTACAGTTTTGACAAGTTTGACACTTCCTGGGTAAGTTTTACAGTTTTGACGAGTTTGTCACTTCCTGGGTAAGTTTTACAGTTTTGACAAGTTTGACACTTCCTGGGTAAGTTTTACAGTTTTGACAAGTTTGACACTTCCTGGGTAGCTTTGACAGATTTGACACCTGGACAGCTCTTCAACATTTCCTTGACAGCTGAACATTTCCTTGACAGCTGGACAGTCCCTGGTCAGCTGGATACCTCCTTTAGAGCTTGAGAGTTCCAATGAGCTTTTGTGTAAAAAGTGCATAATGATGTTCACTTTTAACAATCCCAAAGGATGCCTTACCTCTCCCAAAGGTGTCCCAGAACCCTATCCAAAGGGGTACCTTACCTCTCCAAAGGGGCATCCCAGCTATCCATAAGAATCCACCAAGTTTAGACCTCCTCTTACCCGTTCAAATCTGCGCATGTGAGATTGCACACCCCTGTTCTTCCAAAATCCCACTTCAGTAGAGGCAGCTGGTGATTCAAATGATCAGCTCTGCCAATCTCACATACACTAACCCCCGGCCTGACTCCGGTCCCGCCCCCCGCAAAGGTAGGAAATGGTGGATTAGGGAGCGGGACTCTGTCATATTCCGGGATTTTCACAACAAATTCAGGCCTCGGTGTTTCGAACATGCCGTCACTTATCTAAACAGGTAGAAGCTTCACTGTCAGCTTTGGCTCGACTGTCTCACTCCTATGTTACCTGCTAACTGCACTCCATCTATTAATTTGAATGAATGGAAAATTGTGGGCTGATTCCACAGAATTACACAGAACTACAGCATAGGGGCATCTGCCCAACAGGTCTATGCCAATGTGTATGCTTCACCAGAGACCCCTCCCAACCCCATTTACTCAACCTCTACATATCTTTGTATCCCTTTCTCCCTCGTATAACTACTCACAAAAGAATAGTTAGAATGTGGAACTTGCCGACATCAATAAAAGTCACCATTGTCATAAAAACCTATCTCATTCATTAATGTCCTTTAGGGAAGGAAACCTATCATCCTTGCCCAATCTGGCCTAAGTGTGACTCCAGTCCAGAACTGGGAGGTTATATCTACTGTTAATGAGGATACAAAATGGGTCAATTTTCTCGAGAAAAGGGAAAGTTGAGGAGTGACTTGCAGAGGCGGCAAAGATTATGAAAGCTCTTGATAGAGTGAACGTATTGAAAATGTTTCTGCTCATGGGGGGAACACCAAAACTAGCAGCCATAAAATAAGGTAGTCACTAATAAATCAAATAGGGAATTCAGGGGAAGCATTTTTACTCAAGGTTTGTTTAGAATGTGGAACACACTGCCACAAGATGAGTTGGAGAGGGGTAAGAGGAGGCTGGTGCTGAACATGAACACTGGGATAGACCAATTGTGCTGAACGGCCTGTTTCTGTGCCGAAAATACAAGACCATTCCGGGTAGCTCCACACCAACAAGGCCGACTCTCAATCAGGTCAGAGAAATTGGGATGGGCAATAAATGCCAGCCTTCCCAGCAGCAGCACATTCTGAGATTGAATCTTACTTCAAAAAAAAGAGAAGGTGCCAGTGCCCCAGTTTTCAATTGCAGCTTGGCTGCCCGCTCACACACATGTACTCCACAATAGGCTTTAGCAACACGCTGCAAAAGCAAAGAAGTGGATGTATTAAGGAAATTTACTTCAGATTGTTTTCAGAGTTGTAATATAGCAGGTCAGTAATCAAATTGTACCTCATAACACGGGCTGTAAAGAATGTGATTAGCATCGACAGTGAAGATTGCAAGCTGAATTATCATTTGATGGCTTAGTCACACACATTTTCATATGGCAAGATATAAGTGCCCCAAGGTCACCACTAGCAAGTAAATTAGCATATCAGGGACTTAGGCTTACACAGAATGAATTATGGTATAGATGTGATGCTCCGAAGCATCTGTGCATCACAAGATCAATTATTTATACACCTACTGAAGTGTGTCTTAGAGAGATTTCCCCTAGTTATTCTGAGCACATAATTGCCAGACTTCTGCATCAACATTCAGCACCAGTGTGTAGGTGTGAGATTCTAACACTAGTTACATCTATAATAACATATTACAACTCTTGATATAATGTTTAATAAACAGATTCATTGACTTTTAGCTGAAGTGCAAGGTAATATTTTCCTCTCTATTTTGGTTTGTAGAATCATACTAATCTCAGACCTTGAAGCCTAACAGGATTTACAGTTAACTGCCCCATATTGTACGCCTGTGCCAGTCAGCTGGATCATTTTAGGAAACCCTTACATTAAGTCAGCATAAAAGTTAAATACCTGTAATGGATAAATTTAGAAGAGGAAAATTCTATAGCAGAGGGAGACAAAGGGGAGAGGGAGAAAGATCGATGTAAAAATTCCCCAAAGAATCGGTAATGAACAATTGAACAAAGCAAATTGTAGAACCTTACAGCACAAGAGAGGCCATTCAGCCCATCGTGCAAGTGCTGGCTCTTTGAAAGAGCTATCCTTCCTTCACCCACTCATTGCACATCGCCCTGTAATCTTCCTTTTCTTTTCAACTTTGTATCGAATTCGCATTTGAAAATTACCATTGAATCTGCTTCCACCACCCTCTCAGGCAGTGAATTCACAATCATAATAACTTACTGTGTTAAACAGGAATACTGCCCATCTTTACTGCCGCTCCCCCCCACCCCACCTGGCCGCCCACCCATCACTTGGCCCTTTTGCCAATTACCTTAAAAGTGACAGAAAAATATAGAGGTGCATCATTTAGGCCAAGTGATCCGGGCCTAATTTAGATGTGGGCCTCTTCGTAAAAATGTTTAGGTTTAAAAATACATTTCCCAACTTGACCCTGCCGTTGTGCCCTCTGACCTGCCAGAGCTGCAAATGCGGACACACGCAGCTTATGAAATTATTCCATGGACAGTGAGATAGACTGCGTTAATCTATGCTCTTTCTTGAGAAAAGAAGAGTTGGCTTTGCGAGGGTAGAAATGATGATCGACTGGACTCATGTACGAACATTCAGTGCAGTTGTGCTACATTTTCCATGTATGTTATGTGTAGATTAACACCGATGTAAAAGTAGTGCAAGATGATATAGGGTGTGAGCATATTAATTCATTCATACTACCCTGCTTTACCCTGTGATGTCATAAATAGGCTCAAATCATATAATGTTGACTGAAACCATTTTATTATTAGAGCCCAGGGAATGGCAAATAGTCAGGTGACCTTACAATGATAAAGAGGCAATCAGTCAGTTCAACATATTATCATGATTGGTACAGATGAGGATGGTCAGCATATTCATGTCTTTTCTTTTGTCCTCCTCACTCTGCAGTAAGGGAAAGATTAAAAATTGGAATGGAGGTGAGGCTTACCCAGTGTGCACTGGGTTGGCAAAAGACCTTTATTCAATCTGTTTAGAACAACAACTCCCTGTTACCTCTTGCTCTCCAACTTCAAAAAGCTGAGGAAATAAGAAAAGGAAGACTTGCATTTATACAGTGCTTTTCACGACCACCAGAAGTCCCAAAGCAAATGACGTTCTTTTGAAATGAAGTCACTATTGTAATGTAGGAAACACAGCAACCAATTTCCTTATAGCAAGCTCCCACAAACAGCAGTGCGACAGTGACCAAATTATTTGTTTTTGTGAATTTGACTGAGGATAAATATTGGCCAGGATTACAGAGAGAACTCCCCTATACTTATTTGAAATCGTATCATGGAACCTTTTACATCTACCCAAACAGATATGCGGGGCCTCAGTTTAACATGCGAGCACTCCCCCAGTAGTGCGCTGGAGTGTCAGCCTTGATTTTTACACTCAAGCTCTGGAGTGGAACTTGAATCCAGGACTTTGAGATTCATAGACCAGAGGGCCACCAACGGAGCGATGGATAACACTGTTCCACAAGCCTGGATTTATCAGCAGGAAAGCAGCAGTTTACAGTCTCCAATGTCAAACTCCCAGGAGAACTGAATAAATCCGTGAGACTGAGGCTCATTGGGAAGCTGGGGCTGGTGAGAAGTGGTCACAGTACTTGAACCATCTGTGGGAGCAGGAATCACACGGCTGGATTACATCCAGCTGGGAGGCCACAACAAAGGCTCAAAAAGACCTTTGTTGTGGCCAAGGGACAGATTCTTCTGTGTAACTTGTGTCTTCCTTACCGAGAACCATATGCGTATCCTAATCAGTATCGAGGCCTAAGTTTTGTTTATCTTAAACCACACGTGATTATAACTAATACCATCTTTCATCGGTTGCTTTTGAAACCCATTTTGACCACAGGCCGTATAATGAATACATAGAAATGGCTGCTTACATGTGATTAAGTACAACAAGATGGTCCGCTACAGAGGAAGTAAGAACATCAAGCATGAGCTTCAAAGTATAAGCTGCAACTTTTTCAGCGGCTATTTTACAATTTCTTTTTATTCATGGATATATTTTGTACAGTATTAGGAGTAATAAGAATCGTAGTGCTCCTCTTTAATGCCGTGCATGTAATATCCAGAATATAATTACTGATATTTGGAAGAGCATTCAGCCCAATGTTAGTTCCTTTGTCCTGAAGGACTTAATGTCACTCACTGCACCATTCAACTTCTCTTGAATAATTACAGGGCCTTTGTTTCTATTATTTTAACATGGAAGCTCATTGCATGTGTTCCTGACCTGTCACCCGTAGTGAATAGCATAGCAATTAATAACATGTAATGATTAATCGATGATATGAAACAATTAATTGTGTACTAGTCAGTATAATTTTTATTCACTGAAAACATGTGGCTGTCACTGGCAAGGCTGGCATTTATTGCCCATCCCTAGTTGCCCTTGATAAGGTGGTGGTGAGCAACCTTCCTGAATACAACTGAGTGGCTTGCTTGGCCATTTAAGAGTCAACCCCATTGCTGTGTCTCTGGACTCATGTGTAGGCTGAACCGGGTAAGGACAGCAGATTTCCTTCCCTGAAGTTTGTAAACCAGGTGGGTTTTGATAGCAATCCAGTGGTTAATTTCATATTCACTTAATTCATTAATTTTAAAATCTCAAGCTGTTATAGTGGGATTGGAACTGATGTCTCTGGATCATCAGTCTTGGTCTCTTGCCTTGTTAGTCCAGCAACATAACCTCTATGTCACCATACCCTCATAACATAAATGATATGAAAAAATCATTAATATGCAATAATCAGTATGGTTTGGGCAATAAATGTTCATACCCTGTGAAAGAATACATTTTAAAATATTATGAAATGGCATAGTTAGTAATGTGAATCAATCAAAATATGAAAAAAATCAATAATATGATAATCAGTAATATGAAAATATCATTAACATATAACAATCAATATCATTAATCCATCAATAACCTAGCAATCCATAACTTCACCTTCCTTTCACTGAAACTGAGACAAAAAAAACTGCTTGATTTTAACTTAGTTAATCCTGATATCCTTCCCTCTCAGTGATTTGGGATACTTTTCTAAGCCTTGTTCACTGCCAGTGCCCAAGGCAAGTATCTATCCTGTGAAGTTGCTTCACTGCAATGAAGGGACTAAGGGGCTGAGCAACATGAGTCTTGAATTACCAAAGTAACTTGCACCAGGTTTGTGTCAACGTCAGTTTCACTGCAGTATTCTGGTGTTTCATATTTTGTGTTAAATTAAATTCAGCAGCGTCGTAAAGACCAAGCCTCCAGAACCTGTTAGAATTATGTATGGTGGAGTTATCGGATTCAGTGTGGTAAGGAAGTAAATTTCATTCCATTGTCAAGTGGAATGAAATTCCATTCATCTAGGCCTGAAGAGCTTCTGATGCTTCTTGTTGAATCTTTCCAACATTCTACCCAAAATCCTGACTGTAGGAATGTCCAGCGACATTGCCACAAGACATCAGCTTCTTGAGGCTGTAAAGATGGACGTTCTAGTCCCATTCACCAGCCCATGGCCTTGTGATGAACGAATGTGGTTTTAATTCAGTTTGATCGGACTGAGTCAGTTCACTACAGGACATTTCATCTTTGTGATGCTTCAGAAAGACAGCCTTGTGGAGAGGGCTCAAAATCGTAAAACCAGAGCAGGCTTGATGGGCCAAATCGTCTACTCCTGCTCCTATTTTTATGATCTGATTATTATCATGTTGCTGTTTATGGGAGCATACTGTGCGAAAATTAGCTGTCATGTTTCTCACATTACCCCCTTGATAACACTTCAAAATTACTTTATTGGCTATAAAGCGCTTTGGTATGACCTGAGGTTGTGAAAAGTGCTTTTTTCTTTACCCCTTTTTCTTTCAAATTTAAAATAGCGATGAATTAATACTGAGCCAGACGTTGCGAATGAATTTGGAGGAATTAGGATGAATTAAATGAGGGTCTGCTCCTGTATTAGGACCTCATTCAAGAGGAGCACTGACTCCAGAATTCCCAGTCATAGATTCGAGCCTCTTGTTGTGGACTCAGATAGGTCAATTGGGTGAGAACTTTGACCTCCACTTTCACCCACAAGCTTAAGCAACTGGTGCATTCCTGCAATGTCACTAGACAAACCTACGGTCAGAATTTTGGGATGATGGAAAAACTCAATTCAGAAGCATCGCCAGCTCTTCAGGCCTAGACAAAGGGTGACTTGATGATGAAGTAAAATTGACGTCTTCACCACATTGAATCGAATAAACTCCACCATACATAATTTTAACAAGTGCTGAAGACATTGGCTGATTATGCTATTGAATTTACTTCAATAAAAAATGTGACACACCTGAATACTTGAGTAAAACTGACCTTGATGCAAACCTGGTGCAAGCTCACTTGGTAATTCAGTCCCATAATTTCTTCATGGCAGTGAGGCAACTTCACTGAGGGCAGCGAGGTGTCTTTAGAGTACTGCGGAGTCCGCTGTAGAGGTCAACATGGTTTGCAGAACTCCTAGTTTTTCAGTATCTCCTTTTGCCAGCAGAAAATTGGGAATGAGGTAAATCAGACACAAATTGTCTCATCTATGTCATGATGTGTGAGCGTCTCAGTGGACCACCACAATGTTTACCTAAGACCCACCTAGAATTACATAGAACCTCTATCACTGAATCAGACCGATTGGCCCAGGCAGTCTCTGCATGAGCACTAGTCTCATTCCGTGCCTTGCCCCATTCCCTTGTCCCTTTCTAACCCTTTACATATGAATTAGGAGCAGGAATAGGCCATTTGGCCCCTTGACCCTGCTTCGCCATTCGATAAGATCATGGCTGATCTGAATGTAACCTCAACCACACATTCCTGCCTACCCCGATAACATTTTACCGCCTTGTAAATCAAGAATCTATCTAACTCTGCCTTAAAAATATTCAAGGACTCTGCTTCCACCACCTTTTGAGAAAGAGAGCTCCAAGGACTCACAACCCTCTGGAAGAAAAAAATTTCTCCTCACCTCTGTCTTAAATGATCAACCTCTTGTTTTTAAGCAGTGATTCCTAGTTCTAGATTCTCCCACTAGACGAAACACCCTCTCCACATGCACCCTGTCAAGACCCCTCAGGATCTTAAAGGTTTCAATCAAGTTACCTCTTACTCTTCTTACTCCAGTGGATACAAGCCTAACCTGTCCAGCCTTTCCTCATAAGACAACCCGCCCATTCCTGTTATTAGCCTAGTAAGCCTTCTCTGAACTGCTTCTAATGCATTTACATCTTTCTTTAAGTAAGGAGACCAGTACTGTGCACCATACTCCAGGTGTGGTCTCACCAATGTAGAACTGAAGCATAACTTCTCTACTTTTGTAATCAATTCCCCTCACAATAAATGATAACATTCTATTAGCTTTCCTAATTACCTACTGTACCTGCACACTAGCCTTTTGTGATTCACGTACTAGGACACCCAGATCCCTCTGAATCTCAGAGCTCTGCAATCTCTGACCATTTAGATAATAAACTTCCCTTTTATTCTTCATGCCAAAAAGAATGATTTCACATTTACCCATATTGTACCACATTTACCAGATCTTGCCCACCCACTTAACCTATCTATGTCACTTTTTGGCTTCTGTACGTCCACTTCACAATTTATTTTCCTACCTATCTTTGTGTCATCAACAAATTTAGCCGTTATTTCTTCGGTCCCGTCATCCAAGTCATTCAGATAAATTGAAAAAAAGTTGAGACCCCCAGCACTGATCCCTGTGACACACCACTCTTCACATCCTGCCACCCTGAAAAAGACCCCATTTTATGCCAACTCTCTGCTTCCTCTTAGCTGGCCAATCTCCTATCCATGCCAACATGTTATCCCCTATTCTATGAGGTTTTATTTTCTGCAATACCCTTTGATGTGGCACCTTATCAAACCAATTCTTAAAGGTTGACATAGGCCTGGCCTGGATTTTTCACCACGACAGACATCCTAGCCCAGAGGTCGGAATTCCCGCCCCCCGAACACAGTGTGTCCTATATTCGCAGGGACGGGAATGGATTCGGGCTAGCAATCACGCAGGCGCGTTTTATGGAGTGGAGCTGGCCATTTAAATTATCAGCTGCCTCAACTGAAGTGGGATTTTGGTAGGCCAGGAGTATGACACCCAACGTGTGCAGATTAGACCAGGTAAGAGTTGTTCTGAACTTGGTGGATTTGTTTGGGTAGCCAAGGTACCCCTTTGGATTTGGCCCCGGGACACCTTTGGGGTAGGTCAGGTGCCCTTTGGGTTAGGTCAGGTGCCCTTTGGAATTGTTAAAAATAGGCATAAAAGTGCATAAACTCGTTACTGTTAAACTCTTTGGAACTGTCAATAGACCTGTCAAAATCAACTGTCAAAACTGTCAGGAGCACCTGTCAAAGGAACCTGTTAAAGGGAGCTGCCAGAACAGTCAAGAGGACCTTTGAAGACTCTCAAAAGGACCTGTCAAAAACAACTGTGAAAGCCAGCTGTCAAGTTGTCAAGGCATTTAAAAAACCTGCCCTTTAAATTTTGGAAAAAAAAAATACCTGGGGTGTAAAAAAATTGCCTGCTTTGACTACTGAGTCATAGGTTGGCATGGAACGTCGGGGGAGACTTGTGGGTTGGGTGCAGGGGCATAAAGTGGAATGGAGGGTATTAGGGGTTATCGGAGTGAGTGGGGTAATGAGGCAGCATGGGGTGGCAGGGATGGGGCATGGGAAATGTGTGGGGGGGGGCTGCGAGAGGTTGAGGGGTGAGGGCTGGGGGCATGTTTTTATTGTTTTAATGTTTTCTTTTCAATTTTTCTTGTAGTGCTGGTTACAGAGTCTGGCCTTCCAGCCAGCCTGCCTCTGCACCCGGCAGCCTCTGCATTCATCCGGGGCGTGGCCGGCCCAACTTCTAATCCAGCCTACCCACCCCCCTAGAACGAAAATCCCATCCTCTGGGTCACGTTTCCCTGGGTAGGGTTTGCAGGTCCAGGACTCTGCGCTCCTGACCTGGGAGCAAAAATCTAGGCCATAGTCCCCTGTTTCAATCCCTAATTCAGGTGATACTTTCCACAGGCTCTCTACGCTCCTTGTGAGAGAGATTTTCCTGCTCTCTCTGCGGCATGAACAGATTATCACTGAAATGTTGCTACATGGGATTCGGTGAGTTACGATGCTGTATAAAGAATGGAAACCAAACTGAGGCCTTCATCCATTGGAAACTTCATGTAAAGAAGCCATCGTTGTTTGGGTTAAGGGAGAATTGGAAAGCGAGTGAGACAACTTACAGGGCAGGAAGGTAAAGGGCAGTAAAGATTTATTTTATTAAAGGAAAGGGTCATTTGTTACTTTACTGATGCCCATTAATCTGTCAGACGGACAGGGATTTGGCAGGAGAAGGAAGTGTGGCCAGGAATTTGGCAGCGGTTTGCGAGCACAGCTGTCTCACTTCTGGGTGTTGGTATTTTAGGACTTGGCAATGGAGTATATGGAAAGAATGGCAGTCTTATGTTGAAGCACTTATTCAACATGGACTTAAAAAGTGAAACCAGATATAATGGTAATCTACTCTGATTATCCTAGAGTACAACATTATAACTAAAAGGCTTTCCCCATTTGTTTCATAATTAGTGCTTGCGGAAGTTTATATTTCAATAGCCTTGATAGGAGTGTGGTGTTAGGTAGCATACAGTTAACAGTGACACAATCATACAGTTGCTATCTGTTTTCACAAAGAAGGGCTGTGGGAAAATTCTGCAAAACAATACATTCCATATATTAGAATGTAATTTTTATGATGTAATTCCTCTCAGTAGCCAAATAATAGGTAGGGTATATTGCTGTAACTCTGCATTCCTCCAATTCTGGGCACTTGTACATCCCTGCTTTTAATTGCTCCACCATTGGCAGCCATGCCTTCAATGCATAAACCTGGCTCTGATTTGCAGCTAGGCCTCCTTGTTCTTGATTCCCCCCCACCTCAGTGGAAATAGTTTTCTCTATCTCCATCCTATTGAATCTTTTTAAACATTTTAAACAGCTGCATCAAATCTCCCTTCAGTCTCTTAAACTCAAGGGAATACCAGTCAAGTTCTTAACCTGTCTTCCTAATTTAACCCAGTGAGCCTTGCTGCCATTCTGATGATGCAGTTGGTGATGCACATTACCTATCTTTCATATAAAAATAGTCGTTTGGTAGTATAGAACTTGAGCATTGCTGAAAAATGAGACATTTTGGTCAAAGCTTTTCATCTTGCATACATCAGGACAATTCGTAAGAAAATATCAATGTCAGGTGAAACAACATATTTATCCTGTATGAGTGGAGAGTGCTGATTGGTTGGTAAGTGTACTCTGGTTGGTGGAGGCGTTGACATGGAGAATGCACAAGTTGATGGTGACTGACAGTTAACTGCCAAGCATTGTTTGAAATTTAAACCGGACAGCTTGACTCTGATTAGTCAAGGCACTGTCCTGGGGAATGAACCAGCGAATGGCTGTCACCTATTTTGCTGAGCTGAAACAGGTGCAATGTGTGTACATGTTCTTTCTGTCTGCAAAGAACAGGGCCCCGTGTATTAATATATGTAGCTTCCAGTGCACACAAATGCACCACACTGACAGCCAGATTGACAATCTTAAATTGGTTATCAGTGTAATTCTTAGCACACTGAGGATTATTTAGCAAATGTTGTCTAATCACAGAATCACGTTTAATGTTGGACACTGTGTTTTGAGTTTTGAAAGCACAGGCTGGTTGGGTATGGTCTGTACCTTGCCCATTGCGAACAGCGGAAGAGACGTGCTGTTTGATACGATCTGCCAGTCTTTGGGATTTATGGCTTACAAACTTAGCATCACACTGGCACTGAAATTCATATATCACATTAATCAAAAATTTGAACAACAGATGAACCTTGCTGTTTCATGCTGCCACTATGCAGTAGAAACATGAGTGATATTCACCACTAACAGGATGCTGCCATCAAGCCAAAAAGATGTTCTGCCTATCACACAAATGAGTAATGTGGTTTAAGAATTTCAATGTCAGTGTAATGCTAGTTATGTAGGCCGTATGCTCCAAAGATTGGCAGAACGTATCAAACAGTATATTCCTTCCACTGTTCATGACGGGCAAAGTACAAATCAAACCCAACCAGCTCGTGCTTGCAAAACTCAGTGTGCTAAGAATTGCACTGACATCCAGTTTAGGATTGTGAGTTGAGCGTGTTTATGTGCACTGGAAGGCTACATATATTAATACACAGGGCCCTGTTCTTTGCAGACAGAAAGAACATGTACACACATTGTACCATGTTCCAGCTAAACAAAATAAGTGCCAGTCATTCACTGTTTCATTCCCCAGGGCAATGTCTTGACTAATCAGAGTCAATCCGCCTGGTTTAAATTTCAAACAATGCTTGGCAGTTAACTGTCAGTCACCCTCAGCTGGTGCACTCTCCATGACAATGCCTCCACCAACTGGAGTCCATTTGCCAACCAATCAGCACTCTCTTCTCATACAGCATAAATGTGTTGTTCCTGCTGACATTGTCATTGCCTTGCAAATTGTCCAGATGAGTGCAAGACAAAAAGCTTCGACAAACAACGTCTTTTTTTCAGCAGTACTTTTCGTATATTATTCCTTCCATAAGGGTTTGAGGGTTAATCCCAACTAAACTCTTCATTATTCTAATTACGCACCTCTTTTTGTTGATTATCTGCATGAGCTTTACCCGATTCTTTCGGCCCGAATGTATTGAAAATAGAAACCCTAGAACTGAGAGCTAGTTCTAAAGTAGGCCTTGCAAAAGTCTTGCAGTAGGGCAACCTGCCTCTGTGCTGGGAAGAGTCAGGATCAAAAGCAAATTCGAGACCAGACTTATTGTTTTCTTTTTGAGTGAGAAATAGGAATATAGGAGTCGTTAGTCCATGGTCCATCTAATTCACTTTCTGCCATCCCGGTAAATGGATAACACAATGAAAATGGAGCTGTTAATTAATCACAGCAATCAAATCTCTATTAATTAGTCTGCAACAGACCCAGACATGATGCTTCCTAGCTTGGAAGGATGGTTAAGAGCAAACAATGTTTACTTACTTTTCAGCACAAACATTAGAATTTTCTACGTCAAAGCCACTAGGAAAACTTACATAGTTAGAACTCCATTTAGGAAAATGTAACCAAGACTACTATTTACTTAGCTAGTAGCCTGCAGTGTAATTGAGATATGATTTCTCTCTGTTGGCTAATTAGACCAGAAAGCATTGTGTTCACTTCCTAGTAGACATAAATGGAATGGTTAACACAGCAGAATCAATCTTACCATTCAGACAACTTAGGTACCATAATTTCACATATTTAAAAAAACATTTTTACATGCACGTAAAATACTGGGTCTTGGCTCAGCCATTTTATTCCAAAGTTCCAGAGGTATTCTGAGTTTGAGTAATTATTGCCATGTTCTTATTTAAATACTGAACTCTTTTCAGTATAACATCAGTTACTAGTGTTGGACAGGTGCCAGTTTAGCAACATGCTGTTTTTATGCCATTGTGTTGCAGTTTAGATTACAAGAGACTGGTGCTCTAGTGTTAAGAACATGTTGTCCCATCTCTGGGCTCATGGACTGCTTTCTACTGCAAAGCCTATAGCTGACATTCAGGAACCAAATTTCACTTGTGTAGGAAACCAGAACTCGTGGGCCATAATTAGAAGGTTATCACAAATAAATCCAGCAAGGAATTCAGGAGAAATTTCTTTACCCAGAGAATGTTTAGAATCTGGAACTCGCTGGCACAAGGAGTAATTGAGGCGATTAGTAGATTAGTGAAGATGCACTTCAGGCAAATCTCGATAAGTACATGAGGGAGAAAGGAATAGAACGTTATGTTGATAGGGTGAGATGATGAGAGGTGAGAGGAGGCTCATGTGGAACATAAACAATGACATAGGCCAGATGGGCTGAATGGCCTGTTCCTGTGCTGTTAAAATCTGTGTAATTTTAACTCTGTGTAATTTAGCAGTTGTCAATCCATGACACAACCACAGTGGGCAGTCTAGCAAATTCCAAACTAAAGCAAGGCAGTAAGAAAATACTCAGCAGGTCTGGCAGCATCTGTGGAGAGGGAAACAGCTGTAACATTTCAGGTCAATGATCTCCTGTCAGAATAGTTTTGATAAAGTGTCATCAACTTGAAGCATTAAACTGTTCCTCTTTCTAGATATACTCCCAGGCCTGCTGAGCAGTTCAGGCATTTTCTGGTTTTATTTCAGATTTCAAGCACCTGAGGCACTTTGTTTTTGTAGGACAGTATGAGCCGGGCTCCATTGAGGTCAGGAACGGAAGTGGACAGGACCCGAAAACATCACCACCGGAGGGAGAGCAGGTTTCTCAACCCTGTTCCCAGCGTCAGCCATTTTTGGGGAGATGGGCATTCAGGGCTTTGCTAAGAGTAGTTAAAGGAGGCAGACTGGGATTTTCCATTTCAGCCTTCCGTTTCCCGATATGACAGCAGTCAGTTCAATTGCCTGGAGGTGTGCACGCAGAGCCAGGCCAACACTGTAGTCAGGCCTACAGGCACTCCCTGCCATCCTGGGTATAGGTGCAGCCAAAAGCTACCCTTAGAGGGATTCCCCTGCACCTTCACCCTAAACCCCAACAGTGGTGACCTTGCTGCTTTTTCTGTGTTTTTATTTGAATTTTTAAGAAGTTAGTGAGATGTTGAAGCACCCTTTCAGTTACTTATCCTTTATTGCAGCCTTCTGCTCCTCTCAAGCTGGAAGGCCGCTGATTGGCCCTCCAGCCTTCATAGCCAGCCTGCTGCCCTTAATTGGCCAGTCTCCAGGACAAAATCCCACGCCAGTGACTTTCCCACCGGGGGCTGGTTCGGCACCTGGAAAAAGACCTGACTCTTGTTTACCACCTCCAAAGCGAAAATTCAGCCCATAGAGTCATTATTGCACAGAACGAGGCCATTCAGCCCAATTTTTAAGTTCATAATGAGAAAAAGAGTTTATCTTACATTGTCGGGGTGCGTGCTGAACATGAGCCAAATCTTGGCTGGTAATGTAATACAATGGTAACACTTGTAATGTAAAACGATGGCAGTGCTAGTAATGCAAGTTGAAATCCCTAATTGTAACAGGTGCAAGGGAAAGTGCGACATAAACAGTTACTGGAGGGGATGTTCCCCCAGTATGGAAATGTCCCTGACATTTGTTAAACTGACCACTTCAGTAAGAAAGACTGGCCAGGGTTGATTTACTGCTTGGTGGAGACTGGCGGTAGTAGATTGTCCATCCATTATTCTGCCCATTGAAGCCCATGATAAAGATTTTATTTCACCTGCTCTCTACCTAATGGGGGACTGTACAGAACTCATTCTGAGAATCTCACAATTGCCAAGAAAGTCACCAGCTTCCTTCATGTCCCACTGAAATCAGCACTTCTAATCCACAATTTGCACTGCACACACCATTTGGTAAAGCTCAGGAAGGGTGGTGTAACCCTAACCCTGAAAACTCATCCAGCCTCACACAGCAGCCCGCACTCTCTGCTCCTCCAGCGTTACTTTATTCATTCTTGGGATGTGGACCTCACTAGCAAGGCCAGCGTTCACTGGGCATCTCTAGACCACCTGAGAATGTGGGGGAGGGGACTATCTTCAGGCTAATGAGGGGCTTGCTAGCCAACTTCAGAGGGAAGTTAGGAGCCAAGCACATTGGTGTGGGACTGGAGTCACATTGAGAGCAGACTGGGTGAGGATGGCAGATTTCATCCCCTAAAGGAATATGAGCAACCTAATTGGGTTTTTACTACAATCCAGCAGCTTCTTGGTCACTTTTACAGCGATCAACTTTTTTGAAAAATGGAATTGGAATTCTCAAACTGCCATGGTGGGATTTGAACCCACATTCATTCTGGATTATAAGTCCAGGCCTCTTTCATTACTAGTGCAGTAACAGAGCCGCTACACTACTATACCTGATTTTTAACCCCCAAGTGTTTTCCTACATATTGGTAAGATGCTTGAATACATTGGTAACTGACTGAAGCATTTACAGGGCTGCCTTTAGGCTTTTCTTAAAGTCCATTTATTTGCAATATTATCATCTGTCACCATCCGCAATCATTTCAACCCTACAGACATTATCATCGCAATAAGCTTCACTGCTGGTATATTTGCCAATAGAACACTTGCACTAAAGTCAGATACTGGGTCCTTCTGACTGTCAAGAACCCAAGCACATCAATGTAATTGGAGCTGCCTTCTAGGGATGAATCTTGAATGAGCTACTCCTGTTAGGAATGGTGCTTGGGAATGTATGGCTATTCATCATGGATATAAGATCAGAAGCGTATAAGGAATAGGAGCAGAGGTAGGTCATTCATCCTCATGAGCCTGCTGGCTGATCTGATTGTGGCCTTACATCCTCTTTTCTGCCTGCCCCACATAACCCTTGACTCACTTGCCAATCAAACATCTCTCCATCTCAGCCTTGAAGATATTCAATGATGCAGCCTCCACTGCTCGCTGGGGAACAGAATTCCAAATGCTAACAACCCTCCGAGAGATGAAATTTCTTCTCATTTCCATCTTAAATGGGAAACCCTTATTTGAAATTTTGTATCAGATGCCAGAACTTTTAAACTGTCCACAAACCAGCACAGTGATTGTTCAACACTGACTTATGACAACTGGACAACCTTATCAAGAAATTGCATTTATATCATAATTTTTATAACCTCAGGACATCTCAAAGTGCTTTCCAGTCAAGGAACTACTTGGCTTGTGGACCATGAGAAATCTTTTTTAAAATATCTATTTGTTCTGGGGATGTGGGTGACCCTGGCTAGCCACTGCCCATATTGCCCATCGCCTGTAGAGCATCAAATTTCAACACCATATTCTGATAACCACATGGTATGAACCTGAGGTCACATGTAGGCCAGACCAGGTGGGGATGACAGCGTTCCACCTGACAAAGGATGTTAATGAGCCATTTTTACAACAGTTTTCCTGGTTATTTTCCTCCTGCCAATCCAGCAATGGCCAGGTTTATTGGAAACTTGCCATGGTAGGGTTTGAACTCATGACTGCAGAGCTGCTAAACCAGCACCAACCAACCAGTAGGCTACTGTACCATTCGAAACCTAAACCTAGCACCTTACATTAAATCATTATCAAACCCTGTTACACAATGACACAAAGCAACAATTATTTTATCACATTAATGCTTTGTTAGTCTCTCCTTATCATAGATCCTCCAGTTCCTCATCTTTACTCTACCTCTTATCTTGTTCTGCTTATATCAGAAGATAATAACTGTAAGACCAATATCAGCAAAGGCTCTCCCAGCCATTAGTGCATGTCAATAAGTAATTAATTGCAAGAGTTTTCCACTAAACAAATGCTAATTACAGGGTCCAGTAAGGCCCAGACAGTAGGCTTGTATTTGCTGTTGAATTATAAAAGCTAGTAGAACTGTAAAACTCACTTTATAGCTGATAGTGAGCTGCTGTGACTGTGCCTGAAAACAGATTAACTGAGTGTAGTATATCAATGCTGCTCAAGCACCAACGTACATCTCAGAGGCACTCCTCTCTGTCAGGGGTTAACTAGCATTTGCGAACCATTTCTGATAATGCACCAGAAAGGAAAGAAAGACTTGCATTTATATCACACCTCTCATAATCTCAGGACATTGCCATAACACTTTGCTTCTGAACTGTCATTGCTGTTTCAATATAGCAAGCATGGCAGCCAATATGCACATGGCAAAGTCCCTCAACAACAGTGTGATAATGACCAGATAATTTTTTTAGTGAGTTTCATCGAGGGGTAAATATTGGCCCAGGGAAACAACCCCAAACTCCTTTGAAATAAGGGCCATGGGATTTTTTATATCCACCTGAGAGAACAGATGAAACCTCAGTTTAACTTTGCACTTGAAAGGCTGCACCTTTGACAGTGCAGCACTCCCTCACTTCTGCCCTCGGAGCACCAGCCTAGATGTTGTGTTTATGTCTCTGGAGTGGGTCTTGAATCCTTTTGACTGATAAGGGAGGGTGCTACCCACAGCTGACCCACAAACACCAGAATAGCACAAATGCGTTCCATTTCTACTCCTGCGATTGCCTGCCAGTCTCTGCCATGCAGATAAGCCAGTTCCTTGTTAGGATGCAGGGGTGCAGAACCAACAGGCATGAATTATCTCTGTTAAGGTGCTTGAGAGGTTTATGGCAGAAAGGTTTGTCTCAAGAAAAGATGACTACCTCTAAAGGTGTTGCCCTGAGGGTCGCTAATGGTGTTTAGAGATAGGGTCTGTGAAACCAAACCCATGAACCATGCTCCTGTCTAGCAAAGCTCTGCATCAGAAGGCCTCATAGAATTCCCCAGTCCATATCTTCAAGCAGTGAGCCTCCCACAGCATCTGAAAGAGTTCTTTTTGAGTGATGCTATTGCTTCTCTCTCTCTCCCTCTCACCGTTTGCTTTGTTTTTACAAGATCAGTTGGCCAGATAAACATCTGCCATAAATTTCATCTCAATGGGATAATGTTCAACCTTTCATAATCCCCATCACAACTTTCATTACAGCTGAACACTGGTAATTGAAAGAGTCTATTAAGACAGGTGCTGATAATAGTTCCACCAGTCGGTTCAGGCAGTGCATTGGAGATGAATAACTGCAGGATGACAGCTGAGTGACACATTGCTCACAGTCTAAAGACAGCAATGATAAATCTGATTATTTGCGCAGTTATTTACCTGGAACGGCATAGAATTACATTGGGTTTACAGCACAGGAACAGGCTATTCAGCTCAGTAGGTCTGTGCTGGTGTTCCTGCTCCACACAAACCTTCTCTCACCCTTACTTCATTTCACCCCATCAGCAATTCCTTAGATTCCTTTCTCTGTCATCCAGGTTCCCCTTAAATACACCTACGTTATTTGCTTCAGCCACCGACATGCTCACACTGTGAGTAAAGAAGTTCCTCTGGAATTCCCAGCTGAATTTATTAGTGACAATCTAATATTTATGATCCCTAGTTTAGGACTTACCCACAAATAGAAACAATGGGCAAAATGTTTGAAGCGTGTCAGAGGCAAGACAGGAGGTGGGGGGAGGTGCAGAAAATTGCCACCGTGGAACTTGTGCTGGTTTGTCGACATGTTTCTGCCTCTGGCCCATTTTGGTAGAGGCAGGTTCGCGGGGTGGGGGGAGGGGTTTGCCATCTACTGCCCACGAGCAGCAGGATGACCATTAAGACAAGTAAAGGCAAATTAAAGTTAATTTTCTCAGGCTGGCTGGAATTTTTCAGTCAGCTGGTAGAGCCCCCTGCAATGGCTAAAGCCTGGTGGATACATGAATGCAGGCTCCAGGCAGCAGACCAGGGTCCAGGCCTCTAACACCATTTAAGCCCCCTCCCCCACCACAGGCAGCATACCAAGATGACCACAGCTGCAGCCACACAGGCCAGCCTCTGGTGGGGTCCCCCTTCAGAGACAGTCATGCAGTGTGACCACTTTTTGTCTCTAAAGTTTTTAAGAAGTCTTCACGTGGCACCTCCATCTTGAGGAGCCACTATCCTTTCTCCTGCCGACATCACCAGTTCCGGTTGGGGCTGCCAATGTGTCAGTGCTGGACAGCCTGCTATTGGCTACCCAGCCTGGGGAGCGCACATGCCATTCTTATTTGGACAGGGCTTCGAACTTTTTAGGTAACAGTGAACTGTAATAGTGAAGGTGGCTTCCCAAGTGCATAAAAACTACCACAAGGATTGTGAGGATACTGCTAACAAGCAGATCAACCTGGAGCTGTAATCCTCCTATGTTTCTCTCTCCATGGAGTCTTACTTTGACTGGGATCACTTTGCTGAGTTCTTCAAGGATCAGTCACATGAGGAATGGGAACACTCTGAGAAACTGATGAAACTCTAGAATAAACATGGAGGACAAATCATCTTGGAGGACTTTAAGAAACCAGAGCCGGATGAGTGGAGCAACAGTCTGGAGGCAGTGCAGAGAGCTCTGTAGATGGAGAAGAATGTGAACCCGAGTCTGCTGGATCTGCACAAACTCTCCTCTGGGAGCCACTGACCCTCATCTTTGTGACTTCCTGGAGATTCACTACTTGGACGAGCAAGTGAAGGTAATCAAGAAGCTTGGAGATCACATCACCAGCCTGAAGAGAATGGGAGCCCCTGGGAATGGCATAGGAGAGTACCTGTTTGAGAAACTCACCTTGGGTGGGGGGGGGGGGGTGTGGTGGGGGGAGAGAGTGACTGAACTGAATTTACTGTGGGGATCGTTTATTGTATTTAGTATCATATTTGTATAATTGACCGTTGGACCTAACAGTTTGTGAAGTTGTACAAAGAGCTGTTGAGACCTGGGCTCGCTTGTGAAATGTACAAATAAATAAAATCTCCCAGGGACGGCCACTTCTTAAGGGGTCATCTCTTCAAAAGTCAGCCTCTAGGTCCTGACACCGGCATGTATTTGGTTCCCAACTCACATTTCCCCCCCGAAGATGCGATCGGGACCGCAGACGAAAATTCTGCCACCTTCCCTCTGTCTAATTGTAAATTCTATTTCTAAAATGCTTTAGAATGAATTTTAAAAATTATTTGATGACATTTATTTAATGGCACAGCTGGAGTGCAGCAGGAGCGTTGGTGCAGAGAACGTCTGTGTTGCAAATCTGCAGTAAGGACGGGACCTCATTGAACAGAGTGTGGCTGTGTCCTGCAGGCTATATCTTGTTGAATGGCAGAGTAGGCTTGAAGGGCTGAATGGCCTCCTCCTGCTGCTATTTCTTATCTTCACAAGTTCCTTTCTCAGTGTTGAAAAAGTAAAATTGAGACAACTGTTCTTATGATTGTGAAATTATTGCCATAAGAATTTGGATGTTGAAAATAGCAATAAATTTACCAAATGTTCACAACTTACCATTTTCTAATTAGAAGGTAATGCCTTATTTTACAAATTGCACATAAAAAGATCTGACCCTTTATTTAGCTGAAACAATGAACAATGATATACAGCATTTATAAAAACACAGATAAGCTTTCTGGACTGCAAATGACCCATTTTATCTCTTCAACACTCTACCATTTTGAGTGATTACAATGTTAAAAAAAAAGATAGTATTTTGGCAGATTCTCTACTCAGTCTCGTCAACAACAATAAAAAAGAAAATATTTGCATTTGGTGTTCCCAGCAGTACTCCCACTAGAAAAAGCTAATTGGATTGAATCCCTTTCAAATGGTTCTTTACTAGTCACTTGAAGCTCCCTGTTGAAGTGGAGACCATTTGTCTTGTGCTGCAGATTGAATATTCTGATATTCTGTGCTTTGTTAATGGGTGCAATTATTTCAGTTCTTCTCTGCCTGACTGTTCTTTGGTTCATGTACATGATATGTGGATGGGAAGCAAGACTACCTGTAGCCTTCCAAGAACTTTGCTTCAATTCTGGCATCTTTTGCCCCGCCTCTCCCTTTACCCCACCATTGGTAGCTCTGCCTTCAATCATTGAGGTCCCAAGATCTGAAACACAGAATATGGAAACATAGAAAATAGGAGCAGGAGTAGGTCATTAGCCCCTTCAAGCCTGCTCCACCATTCATTATGACCATGGCTGATCCTCCATCTCAAAGCCGTACTCCTGTGCTCTCCCCATACCCCTTGACGTCTTTAGAGTCCAGAAATCTATTTTCTTCTTAAATATATTCAGTGACTTGATCTCCACAGCCTTCTGTGGTAGAGAATTCCATAGGTTCACTGCCCTCTGAGTGAAGCAGTTCTTCCTCATCTCAGTCCTAAATAGTCTATCCTGTATCCTGAGACTGTGACCCCTTGTTATAGACCTCCCCCCACCACCGCCATCCCCCCTCCCCCCACCCCTGCCCCAGTCAGAGGAAATATCACCCCTGCAACCCCTGCATCCAGTCTGTCCATCCCTGTCAGAATTTTATACATTTCAATTAGATCCCCTTTCAATCTTCTAAACTCCAGTGAATACAGGCCTACTCAGCCCAATCTCTCCTCATACGACAATCCTGCCGTCCCGGGAATCAGTCTGGTGAACCTTTGCTGCACTTGCCCTATGTCAAGTATATCCCTCCCTAAAAGCACCGTCCCCAAACCCTTCTCTTCTTATTTTTATTTATTATTGGGATTAGAATGTTGCTGGCAAAGCCATCATTTATTGCCCATCCCTAATTTCCCTTGAAGTTGGAGGAGAGTCACCTTCCCAAATTGTGCTGTTAGAAAGCGGGTTCCAGGATTTTGAAGCCAATGACAATGAAGGAATAGTGATATGGTTCCAAGTCAGGGTGGGGTGTGGCCTGGACAGGTATTTGCAGGAGGTCGTGTTCCCATGCACAAGCAGCCCTTGTCCTTCTTGGTGATAAAAATCGCAGGTTTGGAAGATGCTGTTGAAGGAGCCTTGGCAAGATGTTGCGATGCACCTTGTAGATAATACATACTGCTGCTACTGCGAGGAAATAAATGTTTAAGGTGAATAGGGTGCCGATCAAACAGGCTGCTTTGCCCTGGATGATGTTGAGTTTCTTGCGTGTTGTCGGAGCTGCACTCATCTCAGTATGTGGAGGAAGGGACGGTAGTGGTGTAGCGGTATTGTTACTGACTAGTATTCCTGAGACCTAGGGTAATGCTCAGGGGACCTGGGTTTGAATTCTACCACAGCAAATGGTGAAATTTGAATTTGATAAAAATTTGGAATTAAAAGTCTGATGATGACTATGAAACCATTGCCGATTGTCATAAAAAACCCATTGGTTCACTAATCACCTTTAGGGAAGGAAATCTGCTGTCCTTACCTGGTCTGGCCTACATGTGATTCTTAAATGCCCTCTGAAGCAATTAGGAATGGGCAATAAGTGCTGCCCTAGCCAGTGACACCCACATCCTGAGGCAGGGACAGGGTGGGGGAGGAAAAAAGTATTCCATCTTGTGCCTTGTAGATGGTGCACAAGCTTTGGGGATTCAGGAGGTGAATTACTCATCGCAGAATTCCCAGTTTCTGATCTGCTTTTGTAACCTCAATATGGCTAGTCCAGTTAAGTTTCTGGTCAATGATAGCCTCAGGATGCTGTGGAGGATTCGATGATGGTAATGCCGTTGAATATCGAAGGGAAATGGTTAGATTATCCTATAAGACGCTGCTCTTTGACCAAGCTTTTGGCCACTAGTCCTAATACCTCCTTATGTAGCTCCTTGATAACGCTCCTCTGAAGCACCATGGGATATTTTAATATGTTAAAGGCTCTATATAAATTCAAGTTGTTGTTGTCATGTGGAGCAAACATTCAGGGTTACTATTTATAAATCAGCTTTGCGTGATGACATTGCAGTTCAGGAATTCATTGGCATTCCCTCCTGTCGAGGATGATTGGTCCTTGCAGATGGCTGGGTTTAGTGAGATGTCAGTGCGGGCTGTGGGTTTGCTGATGGCTTATGATCTCTACCTTAACTTTACTGGCTCTCCCATAATGAGGACATCACCATGTCGGTCGCTAGAGGTGATGTGGATTGTCGGCTCGAGCAGATGCCTTCTCTTTCCGTCTCTCTCACCTTCCTCTCTTGGTGGCTGCTCTTGTTGGATGGAAGGTCTTGACCCCATTTTTGATGGATCACTATTTTGGCCATGATTGGGCTTGCTGTGTGTTTATGTTAATAGAACAGACCTTCATTGAGGTTTTTGGATTGTCTTTGTAACATTTCCTTTGGCCCCGTATGAACAGGCTCCCTGGTGTAATTCTGAGTAGAGCACCTGTCTGGGCAGTCTTCAGTCAGGCACTCTGACAACATGTTTCATTCATCCAAGCTAATGTGGGATTATCATGGCCTCTATACTTGGCATGTCTGCCTTTTGTAGAATGCTGATGTTTGTTCTTTTGTCCGCCCACTTGATTTGCACGATCTTTCTAAGACAGCATTCATGATGTTGTTCCAGGGTTTTGATATGGCATCTGTAAGTTGTCTAGGCTTCAGCACCATGGACAAGTGCAGGGAGAACCACTGCCCTACGGAATTTGCATTCAGCGTTGGGTCTGACTAACACGATCTTTGAAAACTCGAGAACATAATTTACCATAGGCTGAGCTAGAGCATTAGATTGGGCGGTGGAGGGTGGTTCGGAGGCACGAGGTAGAGTGAGGTGGCATGGATGGGGCATGGGAAGTGTGTTGGGGGGTAAGGCGATGTGATGGGTGAGGGCTAGAGGGATGCTTTTTTGTTTTATTGTTTTTCTTTTAACGGGGACAAAGCTCCAAGCACTTTTAAACAGTCTACCTTGGCACCCAGCTGCCCCTGTGGCTGCCTCCAGACTGTTTCCAGGATCGACGGACCCGGTTCCTGCTCTCACCTACCCTCAAGAGTGAAAATCAGAAGTATCAGGGTACTTTCTCTCGAGGCGGGTTTACAGTCAGGAATTTACCCAGCACAGTGTTTCAGTTGATGGGAGCTTTAGCTTAAACGCAGAGAAAACTATAAAATGGTATTGGCATTAGCCCACCTCCAGCGTCTTTTCAAAAAAGCAGTTCAATATTAATATAATATGGCATTAATAGAATCATACTGGGATACAGCACAGAAGGAGGCCATTTGGCTCATCGTGCTTGTGCCAGCTCCTCGGTAGGGTCATCCAATTAATCCCAATTGCCTTCTCTTGTCCCCCTCACACTGTATTAATTTTTTTCTTCACGTATTTATTCAATTCTCTTTTGTATGTTACAATTGAACCTGCTTCCGTCACCTTTTCAGGCAATTCATTCCAAATTGCAACTAGTCTTTGTGTAACAGAAAAATCTTCTTGTTCTGTCTGGTTCTTTTGACAAATTCCTTCAATCAGTGTCCTGTGGTTTTCTTATCCTCCTGCCAATGGGAGCAGTTTCTCCTTATTTATCATAGCGGAAAATGACCTGAGGGGCTGTTTCCAGCCCTGCTTAATGCTTCCTGGAGGACGGACCAAGTAGCAATGTTGACCTGTTGGAGCCAGACAATCCCATATATCCATAGTGAGGATTATAGAAGAGGGCAGGCAATAGGGAAGATGGTGGCAATGTGATAATGTTGCTGGACTAGCACTCCTGAGACCCAGGCTAATACTCTGGGGACATGGGTTTAATTCTCACCATGGCAGCTAGAGGTTAAATTCAATTGATTAAAGAAAGTCTGAAATTGAAAGCTAGTCTTGGTAGCAGTGACAAAGGAGACATCATTGATAGTTGTAAAAAAAATTCATCTGCTTCTGCTTTAGTTGTGTTGGCATCATGATTAATAGTGAATTCCAGTTCACTAATTTCCTTTAGGAAGGAAACCTGCCATCCTTACCTGGTCTGGCCTACATGTGACTC